>NC_140508.1:69720565-71110565 GCF_964339955.1 Pipistrellus hanaki
TTTCCCATGATCTTCAATAAAGTTGATTAAAGGAATAAACAGGATAGGTTGACGAAATAGAATGTGCTTTTTCTCCCTCACATATCCATTTAACTAATTTCTACCCTTATCTCTACAACCTCTTGATTTTTTCCATGTTCTTTAATTTACTGTTCCTTCAATTTTTTTCATCTAGACATACGCAATCCACTGACACACTCACATTAATATTGGTCACTCAATACTGGCTGCAACACAGGATTTGGAAATGTTTGTAAATAAATTAGGTGAAAAATAATTTGTTTTCTTTACTAACTCTGCCATAGCAAATAGCTATTCTAATTCTCTTCTGGAATAGTGCCCATATCCTTCTAAGATTTGAATGCAAACTTCTTCCATACTAGGGCTAATAAGTGCTCAGTAACTGGTTATCAACAGACTCATATTCCAAATTTGTCTTCATAAAAGCCTTATCAAGGAAAAACTCAATGTAGTGTGAATATTACTGTTCCATAGAATACAAATAAGAAAGACTAATATAATCCTTTGCAATCAATTGCATAGAAAACAAGTATAAACTAAGAGAGGCTGAGAATCACTTAAAGTCATTAAGCTATTAAATGAAAACTAACACCACCAAGTCAACACTTTTTTCACAATGCTATAATAAACGGCTTAAGGATTTAGGATCAGCCAGCTGCTGTAATTCAGGAGCTTCCACTCCAAGGTAGCAAGGGGATCTTAGCTGAAAATTCCTGAGTACCAGATAAGTAAACATCTTTTAAGAAATACAGTCAGATCTCAACATTATAAAAGTAATTTTTACCCCAAAAGAATAAAAAAAGAAGCATCTGGATTTAAATCAGTAGACAAAAAGAAAACAAATAATAAAAGCATACCACGGTTTGGTTGATAAATACAGTTGGAGAATTCTGGCATATTAGCAGGACATTTATCAATGTTAATCTTTCCAGTGCTTACACCAGGATACATCTGGCTTCGATCAAAATCATCAATATAGGCCTGTAGAGCCTGAGATGCAGAACTGTACAGTTTATCCTTATACTGAACAGCGATATCAGGATTAGAGAAATTACTACCACTGAGGCTGCAGCTTGCTAACAGAGAAGATACTGACGATTCCCGAGAACAAACTCTGTGCTTTGTATTTGGTTTTGCCATGCCTTCCTCAAAATGGGTTATTTATGTTCATTTTTCTTAGAAACCACTGTAATACAAAAACAAAAGGTTAAGGTTCCAAAAGGAATAATTGCCATATACAGAGAAATTATTCTATATGTAAACTTTTTCATAATTTTCTTTAAAGAATAAAATGCATTACCTATAAATCCTTTAAAGGCAATACATATTATAGATTTTTATTTTAGTTATTGTGAATTCCTTCATCATTTGTTTAGAAAACAATTATTAAGTACTTACTATGTGCCTGGAATTATATATATAAAGATTATCTGAGAACATGAATAAAAAGTACCAAGGAAAGGGAACTCACTTTCTTTATACGTCCCAAAACAACTGATTTGCATAGTATTTTCTTATGGTAATATATTCTATGACATCACAATACTTAACATTCCTTTATACATAATACTTCTCAATTCATAAGCCTACCACCATGCACTACAGATAGTAGGTCCTCAATAAATTTTAAATGCATCAAATGATGTATTAAAAACAAGAAGGAACAGTGGAGAATGTTGTAAATGCCAATATGTAACTTAAGCCAACTCCTTCACAATGGAGTGCAAAATGCTCTTTTCCTAAAACATCTATCTAAATAAAAGCCTAAGCAACCGGTCGACTGTTAGCTATGATGGGCACTCACCACTAGGGGGCAGACACGCCAATCAGTAGGTTAACTTGTGGCAGGGTTCCTGCAGATGGGGTCCCTCCCTGGCCCAATTGTGCACTGGTGGGACCCTGGATTGTGAGAGGGCCTAGGCCAGGTCAAAGAACTGTACATCAGGCGTCTAGTTAATAATCATTTTCTGACCTTCATTTTTGGTACTATCCTTACTATATTCAATTCTTATATTAAGCAGATTCAGACTACCTCTCTTTTAAAGGAGACTTAATTAGAAAACTTACTTAATGTATTCATTTTACTGCTTTTGCATCATTAAAATTAGCAGAATTCCTGTTTACCTTAGTATAACAAGATTTATATTTGAAGCCCTAAGAAATAACAAAATGAACAGGCACTACTTCAGTGCACAATGTGACATTCTTTTAAAAATTAAATCAATGGATTTTCTGTACTGAAAATAAAACTTTCATGTCTTGAACTTAATACATGCTATGATATTATAAAGTTAGTATGTTTAATTTTTGGCTAAAGACAGAGTAAAACATCCTCCACCCAACCTTCAACCGTGTCACTGCCTTTGCAAGAGCTGAAAGCAGTGCGTGGAAGCAGCAACAGAACACAATGCTTAGCCTCTGCTTTCCCCGAATGCGGTGACGCTGGTGTAACACTAACCAATGGCCAGGCAGCTAGTCCCGGCAGCAAAGACATGGAACAACCTAAGGGTCCCTCGGTGGGTGACTGCTATGGATACAATGAAATACCGCTCAGCTGTAAGAAAGGATGGAAGGCGCCATTTGCAACATGGGTCGATGGCGAGAGTATCATGCGAAGCAAAGGAAGTCAGACAGAAAGGGACAAGAACCGTAGGATTTCATCACTCACATGTGGGCTATAAAACAGAAAACAACAGAAACTCAGACACAGACAACAGTATGGGTACCTGAGGGGAAGGGAATAGGAGTGGGGTAAAGGGGTCAAATACATGGTGACCGAAGGAGACAAGACTTTAGGTAGAGAGCACACAGCTCACCATGAAGACGATGTTTTTATTATGCAATTGCAGGCCTGGAACCTGTATGCTAGTAACCAAGACGTGCAGTACCAGATGACAGGTTTTTAAAAAATATTATTTAAAAAATATATTTTATTGATTTTTTACAGAGAGGAATTGAGAGGGATAGAGTTAGAAACATCAATGAGAGAGAAATATCTATCAGCTGCCTCCTGCTTATCCCCCCCCCCCCCCCTCGCGCCCATCCCCTACTGGGTGCGTGCTGGCAACCAAGGTACATGCCCTTGAGCTGAATCGAACCTGGGACAGGAAGCTCTATCCACTGAGCCAAACTGGTTTCGGCCAGATGATAGGTTTTTTGCCTTTTCTTCGCCCTATTTCCTAAAGATGCTTCCATTTTCTTTCTTTCTTTTTTTTTAAATATATTTTTATTGATTTTGTACAGAGAGGAAGGGAGAGAGATACAGAGTTAGAAACATTGATGAGAGTCATCCATCAGCTGCCTCTTGCACACCCCCTACTGGGGATATGCCCGCAACCAAGGTACATGCCCTTGACCGAATCGAACCCGGGACCCTTCAGTCCCCAAAGATGCTTCCATTTTCTCGTTAATATTGCCTGAATATTAAACCTGACCAAACGTTTTCTCCCTTATTCGAACACAAGTTACCTGTTTTAATTTTACAAAAACAAAACCCTAAAAGGCACCGTTGATGGATTGTGGTCCTTAGTAAGTGGGCAATTAACTTTTAATTCTCCGGAGGCAAAAAAAATAAACAAAAATCGACCATAGAACTATCATTGCGGAAAGTTTCCAAAAGTAAACAAAAGTAGGGGGGGGGGGGAGCATTTAACAACCCCCTTTGCAGCTATCACTCTGCTTTCAAACAATTCCCGGCAGACCCACACTTCCGTTGATCTCCCACTTCTCCCCCCAGGAATATTTGGAAGTAGATCCCAAACATCTTACTCTTTCTTCCATAAACACCCGTTCGTATCTGCATAGATACGGAAGCCCATCATCCCGAACGGAATGTGAAACGAATGGGGCGGGGGGGGGGGGGGGAGTCAACCACCTTTGATTTCGAAATCACAAGGTTCCGTATTAAGTAACCAATGGGAATAGCTCACCATCAATGAACAACTCAGGAATGACGGCTCCGGGGCGGCTCTGATGGAGCAAAGGAGAGCCAGTGAGCCGGCGGCGGGAGGGCCGGCGCCCCCGCCCCGGGGCACCCCGTCTCCTCCGGGCGTTGGGCTCCAACCGCCCCCGCCCGCGTCCCGGGGGCGCCCTTCCTTGGGGATCCCCGCGATCAGGCACGGCTGCTCCGAGACCATCATCCTTCAGGCGAGAGAACCAGCGCCTCGGGAGCGGACGAGGAGCACCCGAAACCCTCGGGGTGACGGCCCCAGAGCCAAGCCCCCACCCCGCACCCCCACTCCCATCGACACCTCGACTCCCCGCGACCCACGTCGGGTACCCTGGGTCCGGACCCGCGATCCTCCCCCTAAAACGGTCCCTTTCCCGCAGGGGCTCTCAGCGAGCGCCCTCCCGCAAGAGGCGTCTTCTTCCCCTCCCTCCCTCCCCGCCCCCCGCCCCGGAGCCGCCCCCTCGGGCTGTCAGAGGACCGGCCGCCCCCCGAAACCCCGGCCCCGCTTTATCGGGCCGAACTCGCCGACAAAGGTCCAGACCACTAGAGAGAAATAGAAACGCACACTTCGTACAACTGCCCGCCGAACACCCAGGCCTGTCGCCCGGCGGGAGACGCAACAGAGCATCCCTGTCGGCCACCGCGCCGCCCGCGCCTCAGGCTCCGCTCGCTCGCAGCATCCTCCTCCGCCGTCACAGCGGAGCTCGACGCCCGCGCGGGCTTTCAAACTGACCCAACATGGCGCCGGCTCGCGGTGCGCGTGCGTGGTGCTCCGGCGCTCGGGGGCGGAGGGGGCAGTCAGCCGAGGGCCGGAGGGCGTTAAGTCGCACTGCCTGCTGGGAAGTGTAGTTTCCCCCCCTACGCATCCCTCTGGGGTGGGTGTTCTGGTTACGCGCATCCACGTCGCTGCCGCTCGCGCCCTCTCCCACCTCCCTCTCCGCCGGCTCCCGGGGCCGAATGAGGGCACTAGGTAGCGGAGATTTGGGGTTTCGGACTCCGACAGCCGGCTCCAGCTCCCCACTCCTTCCAAGTGCGCTGGTCCCCTCGCTTTCGGAGCATCCCTTTCCAGGATAAGACATCATCTGGGCCACGGGCGACTTCCCAGACCGCTTCCTCCCCTCCCTCCTCAGTTCCTTCCCCTTTTCCTCCCGGAGCCCGGCCCCCCTGGGCTCCCCAGCCCCTCACACTCAAAGCAGATGCGGGATCGGATCGGAGGAAGGAGGGCTCGGGTCCAACACACTCCTGGGGGCCCTGGATTCCCAGGAAGAACGGCAGTGACCCGGTACGGACCGGGGACCCAGGCAGGCCTCCCGGGAAGAGGGAGATTATGCTGCACAGACAGATGTAAAGACCCACGTAACAACGTGTGTGAAGTGCCCACAAGGCCGGCTCAGGAGATGAGGTGCGAAGAACCCAGTTTCAACCAAGTGGCGTATCCAAGAAGATGCCATCGCAGTGTTGGTTTGTGTTTCTTTCCCACTGACCCTGCGGGCGAAGAGACCCTGATCACTCCACCGGAACAGACTGCACTCAGCCCATGTCACACCGCCAGGTGGTAGATATAACAGTGTTCTTGCCGCTTACTCTCTCCTGTTTTCCTTCTCCCTAGCCCGCTGGACTTAATATATATATTTTTTTTCTTAGCAAATGAAAAAAAAATCCAGAAACGATAAAATTCATTTGAGTGGTTC
The DNA here is from genome assembly GCF_964339955.1 of Pipistrellus hanaki. Classification (NCBI taxonomy): domain Eukaryota; kingdom Metazoa; phylum Chordata; class Mammalia; order Chiroptera; family Vespertilionidae; genus Pipistrellus; species Pipistrellus hanaki. The sequence continues at coordinate 69,726,227 of NC_140508.1, forward strand.
AATTAAACACATGTTTATTGTGGCAGTAAGTGCTAGGTGATTTGACAATGAATTGGACAGAGACCCTGCAGTTTACACTCTAGCGGTATGTTTCTGTAATCGGTGCAATTCCTGAATTAGTCAATATCATGTATGCTGGTGGTTGGAAGTAAATAATTTATATTTGCTGAGACAAATCCAGGTTCAGTGGATAGAGCCTCCGCCTGTGGACTGAAGGGTCCCGGGTCCCATTCCGGTAAAGGGCACATGCCGGGGTTGCAGGTCTCATTCTCAGTAGGGGGCCTGCAGAAGGCAGCCGATTAATGATGCCCTCTCATCATTGATGTTTCTATCTCCCCATCTCTCTTCCTCTCTGAAATAAATAAAAATATATATTTTTAAAAGGTTAGACTTTTAAAATCCACATTCCACCTAAATGTTTTTTTAACTAGTCATTCTTTAAAATAATTTAACAGTCCTTTTCATTGACAATATCTTTAATGTTTCTCTTACTACCTTTTTCTTTCATCTTGGAGCATATATAATGTGCACATGTTCCTAATAAGAGCATAAAGTGTAATAAAGGACACGGAGAAGACATAAAGAAACATATCAAATAAATTGATGTAATTCGTGGATCAAAATAACTCTACTTCCACTTTGTTCCTTCATAGTTAAAGAGATATGGAGGCCAAAACCGATTTGGCTCAGTGGATAGAAAGGTCCCAGATTCAATTCCGGTCAAGGGCATGTACCTTGGTTGTGGGCACATCCCCAGTAGGGGGTGTGCAGGAGGCAGCTGACCGATGTTTCTCTCTCATTGATGTTTCTAACTCTCTATCCCTCTACCTTCCTCTCTGTAAAAAATAAATTAAAAATATTTTTTAAAAAGAGAGATATGGAGACCTCCAGAAGGATTTGGAGAAGAGTCCGAATAGTTAAAATTCTGGTCTAGATCTATTAGGAAAGATAAAGAAACTAAGAATCTATTAGGAAAGAGCAGTTACAGTGGTATATGAAAGCTTTTCAAGTAGAAATGTCAACCAGGTGTCATGCCTTGATGGAGAACTAAACAGGAGAAAATAGATTTATCTTCCAACCTAAAGAGCTTTAGGTGAGAGCTAAGGAGGACGTATCCTGAAAATTAAACTTTAAGAAGGTTTATTGAGGCAGCTCTTTGGAGAGTTGTTTTTTTTTTAATATATTTTATTGATTTTTTTTTTTACAGAGAGGAAGAGAGAGGGATAGAGTTAGAAACATCGATGAGAGAGAATCATTGATCAGTTGCCTCTTGCACACCCCCCACTGGGGATGTGCCCGTAACCAAGGTACATGCCCTTGACCGGAATCGAACCCGGGACCTTTCAGTCTGCAGGCCGACGCTCTATCCACTGAGCCAAACCGGTTTTGGCTGAAGAGTTTTTTTTAAAAAGGTAGTTCTAGATGAGTCCATTTTAAGAACAGAAACTAACCTTTTTGATCACCAAGAAGGGGCTTCACACTGTTTCAATCCCTTTTACACATATTAACTCAATCTGTACGATGACCCCATGAGACAGGTATTATTATTCCTTATCTGTATATATGAAAAAAAGATATAGATATGAAAGTTGAAATTCAAGTTAAGCAATTTATCCAAAGTGATATAGCTGGTGTGAATGGCAAAGGCAGGATATGAATCCAGTTCTGTGCTGTCACCCTCTTCCCACCATACCAGCCAACTTCTCTCTCTCTCTCTCTCCCTCCCTCCCTCTCTCTCTCTCTCTCTCTCTTTCACTCTCGCTCTTTTTCAAAAAATATATTTTAGCCGAAACCGGTTTGGCTCAGTGGATAGAGTGGCGGCCTGCGGACTGACAGGTCCCGGGTTCGATTCCGGTCAGGGGCATGTACCTTGGTTGCGGGCACATCCCCAGTGGGGGGTGTGCAAGAGGCAGCTGATCCATGATTCTCATCAATGTTTCTAATGCTCTGTCACCCTCCCTTCCTCTCTGTAAGAAAAATCAATAATATATATATTTTGATCAGCTGCCTCTTGCACACTTTCTACTGGGGATGTGCCTGAAACCAAGGTACATGCCCTTGACCAGAATCAAACCTGGGACCTTTGAGTCCACAGGCTGACACCCTATCCACTGAGCCAAGTCGGTTAGGTCCAGCCAGCTTCTCTCAACTGAAAACGAGATGATGGGCCGAAGGATCAATGAGACTCCAGCTCCTGAACTCATTCACAGCAGAAACAATATCTTACTCAACTGTATTTGCCATACCTACCTCAATACCTAACCCCTACTGAGTTGATTCTAACTTTATATCCTGTCTGACATTTAAACGAAGACACCAGGGAAGATGAGTTAGACATCCATATTGGGGAAGAATGTTACAAGCAGAGGGAACAGCAAGTAAAAGGCCCTGAGGTAGAAAGATGCTTAGTTGCTTTTGAGGAACAGCAGCTAAGTGGGAGAGTTTGAGGCAGGAGTTGCCTTTGGAGAGAAAGCCAGGGGTCAAATCATTTAGTGCCACTCACTTTAAAAAGATGAATTTCCACCGAAACCGGTTTGGCTCAGTGGTTAGAGCATTGCTCTGTGGACTGAAAGGTCCCAGGTTCGATTCCAGTCAAGGGCATGTATATTGGTTGCGGGCACATCCCCAGTAGGGGGTGTGCAGGAGGCAGCTGATTGATGTTTCTCTCTCATCGATGTTTCTCTCTATCCCTCTCTCTTCCTCTCTGTAAAAAAATCAATAAAATAGATTAAAAAAAACAAACAGATGAATTTCCAAGAACACCTGATCAACAGATTGTGGTGCTTTGAAAAAAAAAAAAAAAAAAAGGCATGATTGATAGAAATAATAATGATTTATTGATTGACTGTTATATGCCTAGCAATGGGGAAGGACATTTAAGTGCATTATCTCAATCCTCACATTACTTCTAGGGGTTTGGTACTATCCCAGTTTTAAAACTTGAGAAAATGGGGAAACAGAAATATCCAATAATGTGGTTCACAATTAGCCCACTGCAGAGAGAGGAGGCGAGCCAGGTCTCCAGAGCCCTGCCTTTGTGCGATGCCAAATCCACAGTTTCTCTCATTGCGAATAGGGAGGAGGGGACTCTTGCCTGCGGGCATTCCACAGGTAATTACCGTTCATTGCCACGTGCTGGGCGCTGTAGAACCAGTAATCAAATGTAACACAGCGTTTTAAAACTTTGCGTGATCACATTCTTACCAGTCATTTCTTTTTAAACCTTTGCAGGTAGATGGACTATAAGGTACTTGCCCAACAAACTGCTCAAGAGATTTTAGGTTACAGTCAAGATACATCAGGCTGGAAAGTGGTTAAATCTTCTGTAAGAAAACAAATATCTTCCAAGTTTTTGTTTTTAAATGAGAAACAGTTGGTTGTAAAAAATATTTTTTTACAAACAAACCATTTTTGCTTTGCTTTGTTTATTTTTATTTATTTTTTCTTTTTCTTTTTCTGTACTTGGCAGCTAACTTATTTGTTAATTTTTTTCCCCTTTGAGAAAAAAATAACTGTTTCTAGCAAGGCTTCTAAAAAATTCCTTGGAAATCTGTAAGTACAATTTCCTATTTGCAATCATTGTTTTGAATTCAGTGGCATTTATGTATCTAGAGTTTAAAGTTTGCTGACCTCTTATTTATACCATATTACATACTTAAATTGAGATTTAGAGCTGAAAGGTGCTGCATAGCCACACAAACTTATCAATTATTGTTGACTTATTATAAACATAGCAGGTAAATGTTTATAAGAGAGATTTCAGAAAAATCCTAAATGAAATTTGGCCCTCTAGAAAAATAACTACAGCCCAGCTAGCATAGCTCAGTGGTTGAGCATCAACCTATGAACCAGGAGGTTGAGGTTTGATTCCTGGTCAGGACACATGCCCAGGTTGTGGGCTCGATCCCCATGGGGAGATGCAGGAGGCAGCAGATCAATGGTTCTATCTCATCGTTGATCTTTCTGTCTCTCCCTCTCCCTTCCTTTCTGAAATCAATAAAACTATATATTTTTTAAATCTACAGAAACATTATAAACAAAGTTTTTAGAAAAATGAAGCTTGAAATAATTTATATTAATTATTATAATATATTTAAATAAACCTTGCTACTTCTAATTGAATATTAGTGTTTTGAATTGCTGATATGATGACCGACTCTCAAATTTTCTTTACTGTTGATTGCTAAATTAGTCTGTGTTATACTATGATAACATTATATGTTCAACTTAGACTGAATTAGCTAAATTTTGAATTTTATTTTGTTAACTATAGATATCGTGTTGAAGGAATAATTTCAGAATCAACATCTAAACTAGCTGATTTCCTCTTCAAGCCTGAAATTAGAATTACATGGGATAAATCATTGAAAGAGTACACTCTGATACACAAGATTGATTCGGTAACTTGTTGTTTAATATTAAACTTTTCCTGTATTAATATATATATATTTTTTATATCTTAGTGATTTGAGTTTATTAAACCTATATTAGGTAGATACTTCATATTTTATAGATTCACATTGAGTTTAAATCTTTATAAAAACCTTAAAACTTCCTTCTTTATCACTCAAGAGTTTAATTGTAATTGGCTTCTTTCTGTTTTAAATGCACACCACCTTCTGAATCTGGTTAGCTTCCTCGAAGATGTGTGCCTTTGGTTATGAGGGGACAAACTCCTGGATTCTCGAACATTAGGTGGAGAAAAGATTAAACATGCCTTGTTAAAGGGAAGCCAGTATATTTATATTGACCTGCGGGATCAGGCTGAAACCAGCTGTCTGACATGCCCTGAGGAGTCCTAGATGGCGAGAGGGCACAGGCCAGGCTGAGGGACCCCACCAGTGCATAATTGGGGCAGGGGAGGGATTCAGGAGGATTCCAAGGCATGTCCGGCCCATCTTGCTCAGTCCTGATTGGCCAGACCCCAGCAGCAAGCTAACTTACCAGTCGGAGTATCTGCCCTCTGGTGGTCAGTGCACGTCATAGCGAGCAGTTAAGTGGCCTTAGCATATCATTAGCATATTACATTTTGATTGGTTGAATGGATGACCAGACACTTGGCATATTAGGATTTTTTTATATAGGACTAGAAGCCCAGTTTATGAAAATTCGTATACTCGGGGTGGGGAGGGGTCCCTCAGCCCGGCCTATGCCCTCTAGCAATCTGGGACCCTTCCGGGGATGTCCACCTGCCAACTTAGGCCTGCTCCCTGGGGGATGGGCCTAAGCTGGCAGTCAGACATCACTCTGGCAGGCTGGGAGCCATCCATCAGACATCTTCAGTGCTGCCGAGGAGGCAGAAGAGGTTTCCTCGATTCCTCTGGGCTCATAGCCTTCAGCCCGGTGTGTGGCTGAGCTGATCTCCCCCTGAGAGAGTGCACTGACCAGCAGGGAGGTTAGTGAGAGACAACCAAACTAACCTCCTGCATGCTCTTTATTGGGGATTAAGCCTGCAACCTTGGCATGTGCCCTGAACAGACATCGAACTGTGCTCTCCTGGTTCATGGGTTGACACTCAACCACTGAGCCACACTGGCAGCCGCTTTCATTTTGTTGATGGTTTCCTTTACTGTGCAGAAGCTTTTTAGTTTGATGTAGTCCCACTTGTTTGTTTTCGCTTTTGTTGTCTTGTACTTACTGGTATAATAATATCTAATGTTCCTTTAACACAGAAAATGCAGGTTGTTTGGGTTTTTAAAATTGCAAAGTCCTGCTTTTTCCAAGTAGAGGCCACTCTTCTACAGGGAAATCCTTTGGGGAGCAGTACAAGGAACAGATGTTAACTAACTGTTGCCATCTTTATGGTTTGATTTGTTTCAGGACACATTCATATGCCATGCCGTTACACAAAGTTTTGCCATGGGCTCCATTTCCTCCCGAGACTTTATCAACATGGTGTACTTCAAGCGCTATGACGGGAATGTGAATGTGATCAGCTGTAAGTTGAAACGTTTTTGCCCACATTTTAGAATTACTACGAGTTATTAACAATGTTCCCCTTTAGCTCACGTTTTGGAAGAAATATCTTTTCAATGTTTTATCTTTTATTTACTTGGGGAGACTAATACATACATGTATAATGTAGACTGGCCCGACTCTGGAGGTGCCTTTTACATCACAGTCAATGGTTGTGGCATCTTCTGGCTTTTTTGCAGCGTATAACCACAGCGCTGAGTGCAGGTAAATCCCTGTAGGCTGGATCTGCACAGCAAACATTTCAAAACTACCGTAATCTTTAGATATATCATTTTATATTTGAACTGCAAAGAATGAGCTTATCCAGTAACTGTTTTCACTAGATGGATCTTTACATATAATGGTGCTTATATTTATTTTAGAGGTTTTTTTTAAAAAATATATATTTTATTAATTTTTACACAGAGAGGAATTGAGAGGGATAGAGAGTTAGAAACGTCGATGAGAGAGATACATCGACCAGCTGCTTCTTGCACAGCCACCACCGGGGATGTGCCCGCAACCAACGTACATGCCCTTGACCGGAATCGAACCCGGGACCTTTCAGTCCGCAGGCCAACGCTCTATCCACTGAGCCAAACCGGTTTTGGCTAGAGGTTTTGATGTATCCTTAGCCTCCCAGTAAAACCCCAATGTGAGACAATTTCTTAACATGTATTATTCACTTGAAACATTACCAGTTCATACCATGAAGATCACTGGGGCCAGACAACTCCAGATAGGTCATGAGGAAGGAGCTATGGCAGGACAGCGGCCTACAGCTCTGTTTGTCTCCGTAACTTAGTTTAATCTGACCACTACTCTCTGAATAGCTTTCCCTGTAAGCTACCTGGAGATAGGGACAGTTAAGTGCTTTTAATTATTATTTCCCAACAAGGTTTCTGACGTGTCCGTGGTACTAAGTTCCAGAGTCCAGACTGAGTCATAGCTGTGCTAATAGCACTCACACAAACTTACCTCTGGTGCAGCATACCGCTAAGGGCTGATGTTCACCCCTTTCCTATAGTTGTCATTTAGTTATCTCAGTTTTAAAACGAGGGCGGATAAAAATCTACTCACTGTCTGCAACCCGAAATAGTGTCTGAGTCATAGATCTGCTGTCTTCTGTGTTTTGAAAGCAGACCATTTCTATCTCATTTTTAGTGGTAAAAAAGAAGTATGAAGTCACAGTCAACAAATGGTTGTAATCAGTCATCCAGTGATCAGTACTGAATTTGCTTTAAGAAATTTCTTTGAATAAATTATCAATGAATACTGATAGTTCTTCTTTGCCTTTTTTTTTTTTTTCTGTTATCCACTTTACTACGCTTTGAGCTAAATATTTTGCATCTTTATCTCACCAGTAAGGAAACTGGAGTTCAGAGAAACAAGTTAGATAGGGATAAGCTGCTGAACCAGAATTAAAACACAAGTCTTTCTAGTTTTCCAAAATCAGTGCTAACTACCAACCCAGTATTCCTCACAAAAGACCCATATCTGTTCGTGGAATAAAACAAATTTTCTTTTACGAACAAGCATAATTTCCATATTTTAAACAGGGAAAATATGTTACTATCACTTCTGGAAGTACCATTATGCCAGCATAATAGGTTCTGTTAAGGTGATGAAACAAGTAATAAAAATGGAAAATTCATTCAACCACACATTTCTTAAGCTAGGCCAAAGCTAATGCTTAACATTTTACTTCCTACAGAATTGATAGCTTATGTTAAAATCACATGGGAAAATCCATCTTCTCTGACAAGAGCAGGATTCAGTTGCACATAATAAATACATTTTAAAAATATTTTTTGAAAGAGTACATATAATTATCATAAGCAATCATAATCAAATCACCTCCCTTCTATATTCATATACAATACAATTATACTGCATAATTCTTAAAACAACTCTACTGATTTTTTAAACATATATTTTTATTGATTTCAGAGAGGAAGGGAAGAGAGAATCATTGATTGGCTGCCTCCTGTGCGCCGCCCCCTTACTGGGGAATTAAGCCTGCAACCCGGGCATGTGCCTTGCCTGAATCGAACTGTGTCCTCCTAGTTCATAGCTCGATGCTCAACCACTGAGCCACACCGGTCGGGCAAACTTTCTGATTTTTGATTTCACATTGAATGTAGAGAATTTGCAGAAAAGGACATTTAAGCTACCTTCCTTGACATGCCAAATAAATACATTCAATATTTTTTTAAAAAAATGATTTAACAAAAAGTCTACAAACCCATTCTCCTACTAGCCCTTTTCTTTTGATTTCTTTTGCTTCAAATCTCAGAAAGTAATAAAATGATACTTTGAACAGTTTTTCCTGTATGTAAAAGCTAACATCATCTTTAGAAATACTAGCGTGAAAATGTTTGAGAGGACAATTTTCTGTGCTCAAACCGGTATTTTCTCAGTTTTGGCCTGTGTACACATTCATATGTACAAACATACAGCCCATGTATAAACCCAATGTCAGTGCTAATAATACCTAAGTTAAATTAAAAACTGTGTTTTATATATATATATATATATATATATATATATATATATATATATATATTTTTTTTTTTTTAAACATACTACTTGAAATAGAATTTTTAACCTTTGTGGAAGAGGTTTCATTTTATTTCTATTTAAATCACTTAGCTATAAGTGTGGATTTTCCAGGATTTCCTCCATCTTCACATTACATCCGTGGTCATAACCATGGTTCTGGCTTTGTCTGTTCACCTCTGAACGAGTAAGTATCATTTGCATTTATTTATTATAACGGTTTTTTAGTTCAATTTATGATTTAATTAAAGGATTCCTAACTCATTAGTAGAATATGTACCAGCACATTCTATTAGGGAAAAATGGCCCCCAAATGTGATCTTTAAAGTAACTGTTTTATAACAGAAAATATAAGTATTTTCATATGAAGTATAATCAGAAAAGATAATTTGCTATAAAGTATGATCTGAGGTTTCTGGGACAAGTCACACATACACAAAGCTTTTCCCCTCTGGGGTTAATCTTAGCCTGATGTTTTATATTTCTCCATTAGATTCAGTTCTGTGAATAACTAAGGAATTTTTGTGAATTGAAAATAAATCCCCTAGAATTATAATAGTTACATTTATCAGCAATGAATGCTTTATCTTGAACACCTTCTTTCTAATAGACTGCCTAAGTACAGATGCCTGCAAAATGAGACTTCTGGTAGGTTAATTCAGGTAAGAGTTGGAAATCAGAGATGAGGCATTGCTTACGGATGGCCAGCCTAGAGATAATAAAAATGGTAACATACAATACCATTCTGTAAGTTCATGTACATTATTAACTCAGAGTATATCATTTCACAAAATCCTTAAGTTTTAATTTTTGGTAAATGATTTTATATTAAGTAAAAAAAAATTAGCACATAAAGATAAATGTAAAAAGCTTTATATCGGTCCAATATAAACTTCAGTATAAGAAAAAATATTTATGTGAAGGAAGTAAAAATAAAACTACATTTCAGATCTATATCCTTATGTTTTCTCTACTGAATTAGAGGACTAAAAGAAATTACAAGTATTTGCATTAATAAACAGGATAATTGGTGCAGGCGATGCTGATATATGAATGTGTGGCCAAGACTTGATTTTCCACAGCAGGAGAGAAAACAGGGAAGGATTATTACTCCCAATCAACATGGTAAATCGACTCTAGTTGTGAAGTTACATATTCTAAAGCAGGGGTCTTCAAACTACGGCCCGTGGGCCACATGCAGCCCGCAGAGGAGTCTGATCCGGCCCGCCAGGTTTTTGGCAGTGAGCGCAGCCGAGGTGTTACAGTAGGAATTAGTAGTTCATATAGTCCGGCCCTCCAGCTCTCTGAGGGACCGTGATCTGGCCCCCACTTTAAAAAGTTTGAGGACCCCTGTTCTAAAGTGTGCTTCACAGGCAAAGTCCCCTTCTTGCACCCTGTCAACTCTCTTTCCGCTGTAAAAAAAACATGGTTTACATTGAACCAATATAAAGTTTTTACATTTGCATTTTTACACCTGTACTTAGTAGGCAGTCTATTAGAAGCTCGGACCTAGACACCTCACGCAGGGTGGGAACTCTGCCCAGCATCCTGTTGGAGAAAAGATGTAATCTTATTCACAGTCTCAGAGGCAGGTACTGACAAAAAGTGATTCCACTGTACCTTCTCTTTCCATGCAGCCCAACATTTTGGACAGCTGACATCTGTAAACAAGTCATGCAGTATCAATAGTAAATGCACTCTCTAGGAAATATTGGAAATATTGGAAGGGTTTCTTGAGTGTAAAGCCCTAGTAAACTCACGGAGAGATTTAAGTCCTTACAAACTGCTAGTGCGTATTCCCAACCCAGCATTTGAAGCACCATAAAAAGAGTCTGAACTCTGCATCGAGAAGGGTGTAAGAAAATGGATCCTCACATGGGTTTGGACCAGTGGTCTTCATACCCCCATAAAATTTTGTAAAACCATATTCTGCCTTGTGTGTTTTAAAACTTACTAAAATTTTTATAGGATTAAAATAAGAATGCCACTTCCAGCATATTGTAAATATTGACTACTTAGAAATTTGTTGTAATTCCCTTATAAATGTATTCTATAGAATATAAATTCCATAATATATTATATTATCAATTAAAAAATATATACAAGCTTTAAGTCAGAAATTTTACATCATTTCTTTTCTCCTGGAACCCGTATTTTTACTTTTTTTTCCTCTCACATAACTTTATCCTAATAAAATATGCTTTATGCTTTGAATTCTTTTATTAATCACTCTTAGTTCTCTGCAAAAATGAGTATTTAATTTTCAAAATTAGATTTATTCTCTGTAACTATAAGTATATAAATATTAAAAATATAAATGTGTATGGGATTAAATTATCCTATCTAATGAAGAGGGAATATGCAAATTGACTGTCATGACATCACAAAATATGGTGGCACCCATAGCCACAAGATGGTGGCACCCAGTCCCCTCAGCCCCACCGGAGTCCCCTAGTCCTTTCAACTCCACTGGCAGGGAGGGGACAGGTGGGCAGTGTGGCCAGACCCACCCTCAGCCCCCCAGCCACCCAGGGCCGATCCAAGGCACGCAGACAAGTCTGGGATGTCAGCTGCCCCACCAATGCCTGAGTTACAGGCAGCTATGAGTGCTGTCTTTGTGTATACTTAGACAACCATCCAAAAAGACACAGTCAAAACTATAGTGATTTTCTCTGAGGAACAGGATGAAGGGAACAATTATGAAAATTTTGTATTTAAATTTCCAAAAGCATACATTACTTTTGTAACTTAAAAAAGTCAATGTGACAAAAAGGAAAACCTGACTAAAACTGAAGACTGTAAGACACAGTCGGACTAGTTAGGTACTATTTTCATATAAAATGTCTATGAGTGTGAAAATCATTGTATCTTTTCTTTTTTCTTTTCTTCTATAGCTATGTCTCCTATCATAATCACTATGGAGAGACTCCACTGTGAATAAGACAAGCCTGTAAATTCAATAGATAAATCTAAAGATTATTTATGTTTTTAATTCTTCCTTTGTTTACAGTAATCCAGCACAATCCAAACTAGTGATGTTTGTCCAGACAGAAATGAAGGGGAAATTGTCCCCATCAATAATTGAAGCAACTATGCCTTCCAACTTAGTGGCCCTCATCCTCAATGCAAAAGATGGAATAAAGACATACAAAGGTCTGCCAGAACGTGGATATAACCGTAATAGCCAGTCACTCCATAAGAAGAAATGAGGCTGTTTACAACGAGGCCATATAAAATCATGTGTGGCAGTTACTGCAGTTTACTTCTAAGTCAATATGCATAAGTACTGTTAAACTTTTCTAGACAGTATTCTTGTACAAATTATTGAAGGTACGTTGTGGAAATAAGAACTCATAGTTGTACAAGAGAACAGTTTTAAATATAGTCTTGAATGGCATATAAGACTGATGGTCAGTAACAAGTATTTTTTGTTTTATTTTTTTAAATTATATTTTTATTGATTTCAGAGAGGAAGGGAGAGGGAGAGAGAGAAACATCAATGATGAGAGAAATTGGCTGCCTCCTCCATGAACCCTATTGGGGACTGAGGCCACAGCTCGGGCATGTGCCCTGACTGGGAATTGAACCATGGCCTCCTGGTTCATAGGTCAATGCTCAACCACTGAGCAACACCAGCTTGGCCAATAAAAAGTGTTCTCTTTATTTTTAAATATATATATTTTTTAATCAATTTTAGAGAGGAAGGGAGAGGGAAAGAGAGATAGAAACATCAATGATGAGAATCATCGATAAGCTGCCTCCTGCATGCCCCCTACTGGGGATTGAGTCTGCAACCGAAGCATGCACCCCTGACCTGAATCAAACCTGGGACCCTTCAGTTCGCAGGCCAACACTCTATCCACTGAGCCATACCGACTAGGGCAGCAATTGTTGATCATCATTAATTAAAGTTGATCATCATTAATTAAAGATTAAAATATATTTTAAATTGGTTTTCCTTCACTTACTGCTTAAAGTTGATAATTGTAAAAAACAAACAAACATGCACATAAAATTGGAAAGAATTATACTGGAATTATTACCAATGATGTCTAGCATTTAGAATTGAATGAGTCATGAATCAAGTTCTGGTTCTAGCCAAGATGTAGCAGCCCATCCTCCCAAGTCCCTTTTCTCTTACAAGTAAAAGACCCTGCGCATAACGACAAACAGGCATAGGAGACAAGCAGAGGTGGGAAGAGGACAAACTTCCTAGGGACTTTTGGGACTTGAGAAATGGCATAGCAGTGGGTTCCCTGGGTTTCCTTGTTGCCTCCCATATATTCCGGACAAGGCACTGGCTACAGGAGGCTCCAGCCTGGAACCACCAATATAAGGAACAACAACAGTTTCTAGAAAAAGCCTGTTCCTCCTCGTCATAGGAGTGGCTATCAGTGAGGGTGGCCTACCAGAACAAAGTCTTCTTGACGACACCTACCCATCACCAGCCGGACAGAAAGCTAAGAATTGCACCCGCCTCCCCCTACAGTGTCAGCGGGGCCAAGCGGAGCAATGATCTTTCCCCCCACCTTGTTCATGGCCCACAGAGCAGGTGGTTACTGGCAAGGCTGGGCGAGGAGCCAGTCTTCCCGCAGCCCTGCCGGAAGCAGGCAGCACGGAGCACCCTCCAGGTGGTGCAGGCTGGCCAAGCAGGGAGCTATTTTCCACCTCCCGCCCACGGAAGCAGGGAGCAGGGCTTTGTGTCCCTGCCCGGGGAAGTGTCGGGACTCCCCTGGCAAAGTGAGCTTCACCTCACCTAGGAGCAGCCCAACAGCCAGCTAGTGCACAGAAGGGCTGGTCACATCTGGCCTCACTGCCCTCCCACCATCCCGGGTCACCCAGGCCTGCCAAGATGCTGAGCCTCCACCCCACCAGCACCAGTGTTCTCCTCTGTAGTATGTTGAATGCTGGCCCCCCAAAAGCCAGGTCTTTGTCAAATCCCTGGAGCCCTTATTTAAGAAAAGGGCCGAAACCGGTTTGGCTCAGTGGATAGAGCGTCAGCCTGCGGATTGAAAGGTCCCGGGTTCAATTCCGGTCAAGGGCATGTACCTTGGTTGCGGGCACATCCCCAGTGGGGGATGTGCAGGAGGCAGCTGATCGATGTCTCTCTCTCATCAATGTTTCTCTCTATCCCTCTTTCTTCCTCTCTGTAAAAAAATCAATAAAATATATATATATATAAAGAAAATTCCTTAAAAAACAAAAACCAAAACAAAAAAACCAAAACAAAACAAAACAAAAAATACAAGGAACTTTGCAGATGTAAAGTTTTAAGGATCTCAAAGTAAAATAATTCTTGGTTACCTGGATGGGCCCTAAATCTAATCACAAGTGTCCTTACAAGAGACGCACAGCGGAGAGACGGTGAAGAGGGAAGGCCACGTGAAGACAGAGGCCAAGAGTGGAGCTCTACGGCCACAAACCAAGGAACACCTAGTACCTAGTGTGGTAGTTACAGTAGATACAGGTGTCTGATCAGGGCTCGGTGGGCATCTGGGTCCCCACTCCCACCTGGCATCAACAAGTTAAAACAAGGAAGTCGGAGATGGGATAGCACACCTGCCTCATCCCTCTGCCACCCAGGTGTCACTTCAATCTAGGATTCTGTGATCTACATCAGGTGCCAAAGCAGCTCTTCTTGATCCAGAGACCTATGAAATAAAGTTACCTGCCCTTCTGCCTGTACACACACACACACACACACTCTATAATAATAAAAGGATAATATGGTGATTAACCGGACAGCCGAACAACCTCTGGGCATCCTTCAGGACAAAGCCAGCAGGGCCAGCTGCTGTGGTGGCAGTGGGGGCCAAGGCAGCTGGGGCTGCGAGTAGGACCCTCTGGCCTCCATGAGCCCACCACCCCGCCCCTGCTCCAGCCGCCAACCCTGAGTGCGGTTCCCGGGTCCCACAGCGCAGCCCCTGCCTCTGCTGACCCTGCCCCTTCCAGACGAAGCCAGGGCTGTGAGGGCCGAGGCCCCTGCATGAATTTCGTGCATTGGGCCTCTAGTACAATTCTAAAAAAGGGACAGGGTAACCACAGTAAACATACCCATTGGGAAGGGGGAAGAATGTAGTCACTGGTTCATAACAATTCTGATATCCCACTGGGCCTCATGCTGGCAATGCGGAAATGTTCCCAGGCTAGACCCTGATCCTGCTGCCTGGGACCTGCTCCCTGACTCATTGTGCTCCAGTGAGAACAATGGTTTTCATGGCTCTGCCTGTGGTGTCGCTGTCTGAGATGTCCTCCTTTTCCATCCTCTTCCTCTATTCTTTCTGAAGAAATATTCCTTGTTTGTAGCTGATTAACTTTTTTAGGCTGCTTCCTACACAAACCAGTCAAGGGACAACAGGCATATTTATTTTTTATTATTTTTTAAAATTATATATTTCTTTATTCGTTTCAGAGAGGGAGGAGAGAAACATCAATGAGAGAGAATCATTGATGGGCTGCCTCCTCCATGCCCCCCCCCCCCCCACTGGGGATTAAGCCTGCAACCCAGGCATGTGCCCTTGGCAGGAATTGAACCTGGGACTCTTCAGTCCGCAGGCTGACGCTCTATCCACTGAGCCAAGCTGGCTAGGGCCCAAGAGGCATTTTTATAGCTTCATCCATCTTTTAGGCAAGTTGGTGTTTTTGCTAGTACATACATTTTTTTCTATATCTGGTTATGATACATTATATACCCCAAAGCCACAGCTAGAAGTGGAATCAACATATGCTTTTCTAGATTTTCTTACTGCCACTTTTGGATCAGGCTTTTGTGGGACCAAACCCTAGGACTTTTGTCCACTTGAAAAATCTACTTAACTCTCTCAGAAGTCTTAACAAAATGTCCGATAGTCACAATCTTGATTTGAAGTTGGACTTGTGCTCCTGTCTTACTTTGAGACTTTGCTATCTGTGTGGCTAGAGATAAGACAACAGTTTTGTTTTCCAATTCAGTAGCTCTGGCTCCGTATATCACCTTTAACTTCTGCGTGCAACCTAAGTAGGTATTTCCACCCCACAAAGTTTAACTATTTTAATACTTCAGGCTATACAGCTAAAGACCACCAGGTGGCGCTTTCTACATTCTACCTGGAGATACCCTTGATTAAAGTCAAAGTTCATTAGGTATAATTTGTTTTCTAAGGTACACAGAGAGCTGTTTGAGCGAATGTTTCACAAAACAGCTTAATAATTCCAAAAATTAACCACATATTTTTTTCTTGACTCAAAAAGAATATATTGTCATCATAAAGTTGTCAAGCATTTCAAATATATATATAAATTCTCACCTGAGGATATTTTCCCATTGACTTAGAGAGAGTGAAAAGGACAGAAACATCAATGTGAAACACACTGATTGCCTCCTGCATGCACACCTACTCGTTACTATTGTTTTCTACATAAAATATCTTAATCATTGATTAACACTTTACTTTAAAATATAACTAAAATTTATACTTTGAAGAAATTGTCAGAGAAAACTTATGAGATTTTGTTTTGTTGAACCTCTATTTGAAAGCAAATACCCAGATGCTAATAATAAATCTGAATTAATGCCTTATTCTAATGCCTGAAATCAATACTGACTATATATAATGGAAACCTACATATTCACATAATTCCATACAAAATTTCAGTGATCATCACAAATGATCCTTAACAATTTATCATTCAGCTACCCAAAGGCAAATAACTCAACTTGGCTGAATACCAAGATTAAAGCCAAACCTTGGTGTATCCCTACTTAAATACTCAGATATTGGGAGTGTGCGCCTCCTGCTTCTTTTTACTGTTAGGGTGTTACACCAAAGAACTTGTTTATAACGAACTAGAATACGATAGTCTGGCTACATCTAAAGATGGAATATTCTACTATTAATATCTCAAAATTTTCTATCAGTATATCTGTATCCACATTAGTTTACATAACTGTAGGCTGAATTTTATTACAGTACAATTTTGTAATGTGGGACAAAAATAAATTGCTACTATGACTCAAATATACTGTAGTAACCACTTTTTAAGAATTCAGTAGTATGTTTATAAAATTATTTTTTTATTGATTTCAGAGAGGAAGGGAGTGGAAGAGAGAAACATCAATGATGAGAGAGGATCATTGATTGGCTGCCTCCTGCATGCCCCACACTGGGATTCCAACCTGCAATCTGGGCATGTGCCCTGACCGGGACTTGAACTATAACTTCCTGGTTCATAGATTGATGCTCACCACTGAGCCATGCTGGCCAGGTTAAATGTATTTTACATATATGTGCATATGCAAACAGACATACATACACATACAGCTGAAAGGTTCTGTGTATCCAGAATCCTGCTCACCTCCATTCTACCTTGCTTCTGATGGAGATGATGGAAAACAAACACAGGCAGCCTCGGTTGACTGCACCGTCTTCCGGTTGCAAATTAGGTTTCACCCACTGGCCGAAGTCTGGTGCGAGTTGTGGAGCAAGGCCACTTTTCTTATTTGTCGTCGTTGTTGTTTCTGCTGGCGATTGAGGACAAGGAAGAGCGAGGCCCTCCCCCGCCCCCACCCCATGTTCCAGTGTCCCCCTGCCAAAAGGCGGCTGCATCAACGAGAGGGGGCAGCAGCTTCCTCGCCCTGGGGGCATGGTGGTGGGTGACGGCTCTCCAGCTCCTAGATGTTGAGAAGCAGTAGCAGTGGTGACAGCGTATGGACTCCAGCTTCTTGCATTCTTAGTTCCACTGATGGTTTCTAGACACAGCTCACCAGGTGGACTGGTTCTGTCTAGTCCTCAGATTTGTTTCTGGACTTCCAGCCTAGAAACCACACCTTCAGCTCCCCCATGATTTTGTAAGCATTTAATTCACTACATTAAATTTCTCCTTGCTTAACATATCCATACAAGTTCCAAAACAACATTTGAAAGTTTATAGTTTTTTCAAAGGATCTATTTGAAAAATACTTTATTATTAATACCTTAAACTTTGGCGTATCTTTTATGTAATAAATACAACTTAGGAAAGAAAGGAAGGATATCCCAAGTATCACCTAATTATGAGAGCTTCACCTATATATATCAAAAGCGGAACTTTGTGAACTAAAAGTGAGACATCATTATTTACACGGATCAATTTTATAGGAGAACAAGGTTATGTAGAGAGATTATAGGAAAAAAATAGTGCAGATAAAACTGTGAGGCAACAGGATGAAAGTGAATTCCACACAACTCAATAATTTATTCACAAGTGGTAGCAGCATGCAAAAGCGAGGAATGTAATAAACAAGAAAATAAAATAAATCTACGTTTGCAGACAGCAGACACAACCTTGGACTCCCACAAGGTAAAGATAACACTGACCAGGAACCTTGTGGGACTATTCTCTCAGCAAAAGGATGAACTAGAAAAAATAACCCAATGACAAGATAAAAGATAGAATTAATGGGGGAGGGAAAGGGATAGGAGTATCCCTGGTGTATTTTATGACCATAGTCTGCCATTTTTAGATGTTATGCAAGTTAAATTAATAAAGATAATACAAAGTACTTAGAATGTTTAAATTTCAAATCAGTAGAGGGAAAACATATTAAGTAGAAAACTCAGTCAATCCAAAAAGACAGAAAAGGAATAAGGATGGGAAAGAAGCATAGCACAGAACAAGGGGAAAATGGGCAGTAAAAAGTAAATGGAAAAATAAATCCATATATATATTTGTACTTCTGCACTATGGTGGAACAGACATGCTTCATACCAAACAGATTCTGTAATTCATTGTTTGATTTTACTGAATAAGAGAAAAGCCCTCTCTCTTTACCCTCACACAGAAAAAAAGAAAAGAAAAGCTGAAACAAAAGCAGGAAAGGAGCAGGAAGCATCAGGCAAAAAACTTGGATGGTAGAGAGTTTACCCTAAAAGCAAATGGCCTGCAGATGACCTCTGGAGACAAAACCTTAAGACAGCAGCAAGGCCAGGCAGTTCAAAGGAAGAGAACTGCATTCAGTCAGAACCTAAAATGGATTAAAGTGGTGCCAGTGGATTGGCACTGCCTCGCTGGAAGCAAATGCAAACCATCTCTGAAGGGAAGTACCCACAATGTAGGTCCTTGGTCTGCTCACAGTTTAGGTTGACTCACACACACCTTTAAGGAAATAAGCAAAAAATGGTACACATCAATATCAGAAAGTTGAAACTTATAAAAATTTAAAATAGTACTGAAATAATCAGAAATAGAATATAAAATATTTGAGGTTTTTTTTCAAGACCTTAATGAATAAATAGGTAGAAAGAGTCAAATGAAAAATATACTAAAATTAAAACCATTCTTAGTGTTTTAAACAGGTCAGACACCACTGAAAAACAAATCAGTGAACATAAGGAAGAACTGATGAAATTGGCCAAAATGTAGCAGATAAACAAGATAATGGAAAGAAGCAGAGACTAAGGGACATGAAAGGTAGAGTAAAAAGTCCATCATTGTGCAATCAGGAGTCCCAGAATAGTATAGCTATCTTTGAAGGGATAGTGGCTAAGAGTTTTAGAGAACATGAAAGATATAGGATATCAGCATGTATCAAGGATAAATAAAAATGAATTCACACTTCAAAATATTATAAAATAGAGGCTTGGTGCACAAAATTCGTGCATGGGTAGGGTCTCTAGGCCTGGCTGACCATCAGGGCTGATCAGGGTCTTCCAGCTGCCAGCGGGGCCTTCCTTCATCCCACACTACCCCCTAGTGGTCAGCGCACCTCATAGCGAGCAATCTGTCTCCCGGTCAAACGCCCTTGGGGCTCATTTGCATATTAGGCTTTTATATAGAGAGATAATCTAACACTAAAGATAGATTGTTTTATTAAAAGCCAACAAAGAAAAGATAACTTAAAAAATCAGATGCTGGCCGAAGCCGGTTTGGCTCAGTGGTAGAGCGTTGGTCTGCGGACTGAGGGGTTCTGGATTCGATTCCGGTCAAGGGCATGTACATTGGTTGCGGGGATGTCCACGATGGGGGGTGTGCAGGAGGCAGCTGGTCGGTGATTTCTCTCATCGATGTTTCTAGCTCTCTATCTCTCTCCCTTCTTCTCTGTAAAAAAATCAATAAAATATATTTAAAAAAAAATAAAAAGAATCAGATGCTGGTTTCTGTCTGAAATGATTACACAGATTATTAGAACTTTTTAAAAAAACAGATTATCTAAAAAAGTGATAAATTCTTTTTATAAATTTAACTACCTTATCAGAAAACTCTGGCCAATCTGAGCAGGCTTTTTACTAGAACACAGTGTAGCTTCGGGTACAGAACATGTATAATTTGCATGCATAAAAAGCCTGCTTGGATTGGCTGAGTTAGAGGCGGACTATTAAAAAAAGAACTGGTGTTGCCTCGGAAGTGGGGGGTAGGCTTATAAAGCGAATATAGGCCTAAACCTATGTTTTAACTGTAAAATTAGGGAGTTGTCTTATACGCCAGAAAATATGGTATGTAGAAACTCTTAGGGTTATTTGTATGGTGAATAAGTTCTGACGTTCTTGCTACAAGTTATTGCTTTTGATAATCCCAAACTCCGTTAAAAATATTTGATGATTAGCAAATTTTCAAATTTCAAGGAATCTGAAACTTAGTTCAAACTTACCTACAATATATTTTTAAGCTACCCTTTACTCACATTTTTGTACTTTATTTTTATCACCTTTTCTTTATATCTTTGAAGGTTATAAATAGGACTCCTCCAACAGCGCTTTGGTGTATTCTAGAAACATTCTTTCTTACAAATTAAAGGTGACCACAATCTTTCATCTAATTTTTAATCTGGCAGTAAAAAGTGAAGGCAATAAAAATGGGAGAAAGAGAACATCCATCACTTTAGTAACTGTATATTCATTGTGGATGACATTCTTATTCTCATCTACAAAATGTAGAGATGCAAAAACATAACCACGGCTTTTAGACCCTTCAGACTGGCCAGAGGAAATGGGCCTTTCACAACCTCGCATCCTTATACATCCAGTCTGCCTTGTACTTCCAGTTTCTGTCCTTTTCATCTCTCCGCATGAAAGTTCCTTCTAGTTCTCTACATGCATAGACACTGGCCTGCCCAACTCCCCACCCTTTATTCAATAGTCATTTAATGCCTCTGTGTGTCAGACATTGTGGTAGGTTCCAGGTGTATTATGAAGTATTAATTGAATATGCATCACTTTCCTATTTAAAAAAATTAACTTAATAAATGGTACATAGTAGTTTAAAGATATCTACATTTTTAACAGGCGAGTTGGCAGAATATTTTTGGTTAATTTAAAAAAATATATATTTTTATTCATTTCAGAAAGGAAGGGAGAAGGAGAAATAGAAACATCAATGATAACGAGAATCATTGATTTGCTGCCTCTTGCATACCCCCTACTGGGAATCGAGCTGGCAACCTGGGCCTGTGCCCTGACTGGGAATTGAATCATGATCTCCTGGTTCATAGGTTGATGCTCAAACACTAGCCAGGCTTGGCTGTTTCTTAATGAGCTAAATTTCATGAAATATTCCATATTTCACAGGAAAAAAAAAAAAAAAAAAGCTATTTGATATGGCATAGCAATGATTTGGCCAGTCTATTTTTTTTTTATATGCAGGCATATATAGTATATCTTTCCCCTCATTTTATGGGAAATGAACTAATGCTAAGATATATTTTTATTGAAAAGCAATATAAAATAGTTTTAGAAATAGGAGGAAGGTAATGTTTTACATTGCTTTTTCTATTATGAATTTTTTATATTTTGTGTCAGAATTTACTTCCCATTACTATTCTTGCTTTAGAACATTTTACAGTATATTGGATTGTGACATTAAATATCGATTAGTGTTTAATTTAGATGAGCTTAATAAACTGCTGATCTGAGAACAACGGTCTTTCCCTTATTTTTTAGACCTTTTTTCTGAACATGCTTATTTACGTACATTGTGGAAATCTGATCCTGCTCTTCTCTTCCAATCAGCCAACAGTTCTTTTTGTACCTCTTCTGGAAGTTCATAGAAAACCTTAGGATCAACATCCGAAGGAAAAGTAATTTTCTCAGCAGTAGAATCTTGCTCTCCATTTTCTGCAAGTCCTTCGTGATGAGACGCTGCTGCGGTCAGTTGCTTATGGCTATCTGTAGTGTGATTTTTGGAGAAAAGTTGTTCACTCTGCAAATTTGGGAATGAATGAAAAACAGATACAGTGGGGTTTGTATTTGAAAAGTGGAATCCTTGAGATTTTTTAGGTGCTGCACTCATCCTTTCATCTTTTAAGCTGCTGTCTAAAGAATGTGAATAATCCTTTTGGCTGGACAGGTAAGAGGAACTGTTATTTAAGCCTGAGGTTCCTGGCTCACAGGGAGATGATGAGGATATCTGTTTGCTATTAGATAAATTATCTCTAGGATTTAAGGGACTATCTTGCATTTGCTTTGTAGAAAAGAAAGATAATATTCCTTTAGAGGCTTGTAATGGACAACTCAAACTTCCTTTTCCTTGAACTTTTTCTCTAGATTTTCCAGACAGGATTTCTTCTTGAATGTCTACTGGAAGCTGTTTGAAGACTTCTTGGTCAATACCCTCAGGAAGTGTCTTCTTTTGATCTTTAGAAAAACTTGTAGTATTTAGTGGAGATTCCAGAGTTCTTGGACTTTCAATTCTTCCAGTTGGTAGAAAATCCCAATTTGTTTTTTTGTCTTTGGAAAAATCCTCCATGTGAGTATCTTTCATTTTCTGGAACACAAGGATAACACAGTAATTCAGATATCTTATATCTTTAAATATTCATGCTGCCTATGTACCTTATTATCGGACCTATGTGTTTCTATCCTATTCTGTAACTTCAACTCTTTGGGTCAGCTCCCACCAACTAGAGATGACTAATCCACCGCCATTAGTCACACTATTGTGTGCATCTTTACTCACTCTTCCAGGAAGAGGTTTATTTCATAGATAGCACTGAGCCCCCTGGAAAGAATCTTAACAATTGTGGATTCGAACTTCCAATTCTGTGAATAAAAGAATGATGGCCTAAAAAAGTAAGTGATTCTCCAAGGGATAGCTAAACATTTAGGCATATATGTATAAATATGTATTTATAAATATTTATATATATGCATAGAGCATCAAGGACTAGTTTTCTAAAAATCCCTATTCTAAACTGTAACATTTAATGGAAAGGAAAAATATATATTTTCATGGTGAAAATCCAACATCATTAAGATATAACACTTTTCAAAAAATTAAATTTATTGGGGTGACATTGGTTAATAGGATTATATAGGTTTCAAGTGTACAATTCTACAATACATGATTTGTATATTGTATTGTGTACCCACCACCCAAAGTCACATCTTCCTTCAACATATATTTGACCCCCTTAACCTTTTACTTGCGCTTTTATATATTCATGAAATAAAAGTTTAAAAACACCTTCAATTCTAATTTGCATATTTTTTACATAAAATTTTTCACTTAAAATTTTAAGCTTCATAAAAATGTATACACAGTCAAATATAATTCAGGAAACATCAACAAAATAACTTCAAAATAAAAGAAGAAGGGATTTGGGCCATTGCCAGACACACACAAGGTGCTTTCACTTATATTTGCCTCTCTAATACCACTGTGCATTAATACTCATTTTATAGATTACAAAGCAAAAAGTCAACACCTTTTAAAATTTCAGTTAATAGATGAAATAAAATTGGTCAGAGAAAAATAGTAATTTGAAGAGGGCACTAATTCATATTTCTAACACTGTTCTATTCTCATTTTAAACTTATATGTAAATAAAATATTACTAAAATTATACTGACTGATTAACAAATAAAGAAAAGAATAAAAATACTTTAAATTAAGAGTTAATTGCAGATACCCTAACGGATTTGGCTCAGTGGATAGAGTGTCAGCCTACAGACTGAAAGGTCCCAGGTTCTATTCTGGTCAGGGGCATGTACCTTGGTTGCAGGCACATCCCCAGTAGGAGGTGTGCAGGAGACAGCTGGTTGATGTTTCTCTCTCATCGATGTTTCTAACTCTCTTTCGCTTTTTCTCTGTAAAAAAAATCAATAAAAGATATTTAAAAAAAAGAGTTAATTGCAGACATGGACAATTTAGTAAAAGACTATTATTTTTTTAAAGAAGCCCACATTTGGTAAATAAAGGTTTGCTAAAGGGTCATACACAGGGCTTTGTTTTAGTCATCTGAAAATATGACTGGCCTTTGCCTTTCTACTGCCAACCTCTTATTTCTAAATTATAAAATTAGCAGTCATATTCTATCAATATTGCTATCAGAATTCAATTTAATGTCAAAACAAAGAAAATTTAAATACTTTAACAAAACACTGAGGGCGTACTGGTAGCTTATATATAAATTAACATACAATATAATCTAAAAATATTTCCATATGTATGAGCTAATCATCATATTCCTGTATTCGGTTATGAAATGTTTTAATACTTCCAAAACAGGGAATCTCTATAATGATTTCTTTTTTTACCCAATGATGCTTATGTTTTCTTCTTAATCACATACAATATACTTATGAGTAGCACCTGTAATAGGATAGGTATTTTATATAAATGTAAGTCACTTAAAAGGAAACTCTAAATTATATCCGCTAAACACAAACTGAGATCTATAATTTAATCATACAAATCCAGTAAGAGTGTACTTACAAAACTGTGCTTGCCAGAGCATGAAGTTGTTGATGATGATGGTGTTAAATAATAATCAATAGTCCCTTTCTTAGTAGTATTTAGTGATTTAAGGTTGCAGAAGCACACACTTAAAAGGGTAAGATGAAATGGCATCTTCACATTCACCATGCTTCGGAAAAGTTTCAAAAGTATGTCAACCATTGGGGTCATCACATCATAACTTCCTAAATAAAATGTTTAAGAAAACAGTATCTAAACACATTATAAAATGACTAGAGGCCCTGTGCATGAATTCACAGTCTGGGAGCCCACGCCTAAGCCATTAGTTGGACATCCTTAGTGCTGCCACGTAGGCGGGAGAGGCTCCCACCGCCATTGTTGCCAGCCATGAGCCACAGGGGGAGTGCAATGACCACCAGAGGGAAGCTTCTGCATTGAGTGTCTGTTCCCTGGTGGTCAGTGCACATCACAGTGACCAGTGGTTCCACCATTCATTCTATTTGCATATTAGCCTTTTATTATATAGTATTAACATTAAGAGTTTAATATAATTTAAATTTATTTTTTATTTTTTTATTTTTTTAAATATATTTTATTGATATTTCACAGAGAGGAGGAAGGGAGAGAGATAGAGAGCTAGAAACGTCGATGAGAGAGAAACATCGACCAACTGCCTTTTGCACATCCACTACCCAGGGATGTGCCCACAACCAATGTACATGCCCTTGACCGGAATTGAACCTGGGACCTTTCAGTCCGCAGACCGACGCTCTACCACTGAGCCAAACCGGCTTTGCCTATAATTTAAATTTAAATCATAAATAGGTATTATTGACATTTTGACAGTATATATGGAAACTAGAACATCTCAACATTACTACCAAATGCCAAATGAGTAAAAGTTTTCAAAAGAGTTGAAATATGGAATATCTGGTTAAGGTAGTAGTGATGTCAGGGAATATCCCCCTGTGTATATGCTCTCACATTGAAGTTTCTCTCTTTTCCCTTCATATCCCTCAGAAATCAATAAACTATTCTTTAAAACACCTAAAGCAAGCAGAAAGAAGAAAACAACAAAGTTGAAATAAATAATACAGAAAAAATAAAAACAGAAAAAAACAATGACAACAGAAGTTGGATTTTAAAAAAGATCAAAATTGACAAACCTTTGCTAGAATTACAAAGGAAAAAAGAGAATACACAAATTACCAAAATCAGGAGTGAAAGAGGAACCTCACTACAGACTTCACAAAAATTAGAAGAATTATAAGGAAATATTAACTTCATGACAACAAATTAGACAACTAGGATGAAATGCATATATTTATAAACGATACAAATTACTAAAACAGACTCAAAATAAATAACAAATCTGGATAAACAGTTAACAAATCAAATTTCTACTTTAAGATCTTTCTACAAACAAAAGCCCAGGACCATAAACATGAAAAACAATTTAGAAAAAAATTGAAGCTGAAGAACTTACAATACCTAATTTCAATAAAGTATCAAGATAGGGTAGAACTGGTAAAGGATAAACATATAGATCATGGAATAAGAACATCAAGAAATACATTTCTACAAAAATGTTTAGTTTTTTACAAAGGTGTAACAACAGTTCAATGAGGAAAGAATAGTCTTTTCAACAAATTCTGCTGGAACAAGTGGATACCTACACGCAAAAGAATGAACTAAGACCCTTACCTTATACCACACATAAAAATTACTCAAAGTGGATCTAAATTAAAGCTCAAAACTTTAAAATTTCTAAAAGAAAACATAGAAATATCTATGATCTTTGATTTAGGCAAATAACTTTTAGCTATAACACTAAAAGCACTATTCATAAAAGAAAATACAAACAATGAAATGCACTACATAGCCTCAAGAATGACTATCATAAAATAAACTGGTAATACTAAATGTCAGTGAGAATGTGAAAAACTGGAATGCTCATACACTGTTGATGAGAATGTAAACTGTTATACCCACTTTGGAAAAAATTTAGCAGTGTCTTAGAGTTCAACTCACCATAAAACCCGGCAGGTTAAACCAAGTATATACCCACCCAATGACTTGCCAGCATCATTTTTTATAATAGCCAAAAAAGTTGGAAACAATCTAAGTGCTCAAAAAGAAGTTATCTCATGACATATAATTACAGTTTCTTCTGAACTTGGGAACCATTCTCAACTCTTTACTTTTATAATCTATTAAACAACAAAGTTTTCTAAGTGAAAATTTCTGATAAAGAGTTTTAATAGCTCACTAACCCCCTGTGAGAATCCTCTATCTTTGAATCATATTTCCAATTCACAATTTGTTCTTTTAAGAGCCCAATTAAATTAAATTATTAGGAAATTAGCTCATACCTGTCCCTAACTTCTGAATTAAGTGGGATGGAATAGAGCACTGACGACTCTCACGGCCATAGTGCTTCTCAGATGAATACCGACGGATTGTTAATCTTATTGTATGTGGCTTCCTTCCATCTTGGCATACTCTAAAAATAAAGAGAAAGGGAAAATAGCAATTTGAAAAATATTACCTAAAGATTTTTAAAAATTGTCAAATTAATTTATATAAAATGACAAATTTAGTAACTAAAACAAATATAAATACAGTTGATAAGTAGGCAATAAGCAATAAAGATTCTGGAATAGCCCAAATAAATTATGCAAAGTCTACACACTAACGCTCTGAAATTTTAAGTGTAAGGCTCTCGGGCCTCACTCAGAATTGAGTGCTATCAGAAAAAGAACAGAAATAAGACATAATTATAACAAGCAATTTTATAATCCAAGTCCAAATTATAACTAAAAGCAAAATATTAAAATCAATAGGAAATTAAAGAAACAGAGAATCATTCACTGACAAAAACCAATATATGAAAAGTGACAGATTTTTACACATATTTTAAAAACACAGGACCACAAAAAGAAAATAAAAATTAATGAGATTACTTTGTCAAAGAGCACTTCCCAAATAGACCCAAGAGAGAGCCAATAATAATGTCACCATTATATTCCATATTAAGCAATAACTTGAAATATCAATTATATATTATATTTAGGAAGTACATATACATGCATCCTAGAGAGTGTTCCATCCAGCTCTGGCCAGGTAGCTCAATTGGTTAAATCATCCTCCTGATACACCAAGGTTTAGGGTTTAATGCCCCATCAGGGTACATACAAAAATCAAGCACTGACTACATAAATAAGTGAAATAAATCAATGTTTATCTTTCTCTCTCTCCTTCCCTTTCTCTTTAAAATCAATAAATGTAAATTTTTAAAAAAAAATTAGTGTTCCATACAAATGTGGAACACTAAAACAAAGGTTTTAATGATATAGATAGAAAATTCACTTAAAGAACAGAAAATCTAATTAGAGAAAATACATGTGATTAAAGAATAACATTTTCCTTTTCATCTGTATGGCAATGAATGAAAAATCAAGTACAAAATACAAATATTGTACACTGTTAAATATACTCAAATTAAGTATTTTGAATTAGAAAATTTTCATTTCTATAATAATTTCTCTAATTTATCACAAAATATCTTGATTGCTGCTTTATTAAAATAATAAATACCTTAAACAGTTTCTGTAAACATATTACTAATATAAATATTTTCCAGTTAAACTTGTTCTAGTAAGTCCATATTCAATTCAAAGACAATGATTTGATTCCTATAACTAATTAAGACATAATATAAAAAGGTGATATTCTAAGCAATCTTGAACTATTGCCTAGAAATTGGATTAAAAATTAGATGATTTTATACCTCTTACATATCTACATATACTCAAGGAAAACACATTCACACACATGATTTTTTTTGCCAAGCATTTAAAAGAGATTACACCTCAATCACTGAAGTAAGGGGCCATGGTACAGAAGAGAGACTGGCAAGCAGAAATAAGGATAAATGGTTAATATTTGGTATTGCACAGGTTTACAGCACCTAGACTCATTTCTGGGTTGATTCTTCAAATAAGAAAACCTATAAAAGTTGTAATTCTTGTGGTTTTCCTATGTGCAGAACTATTTCTAATGGCCAGGCTTTTCATAAAAGTCTTCTATTTAGTTGAAGCAAAGCAGATGACCCACTTTCACAGGCATATGCATGGGCCCAGCCTGAGTCATAGCACTGGAACTGGTCATCATCAGCAAATGATGAGCTCCATAGAGAACTACACTGCATGTGACAGCAAAGTTGTAGGAAATTTCACTTCATCAGTTTCTGCTACTTAGAGTCATCCAAAACCCCTTTTCTCTAGTCAGTCAATCATCCAGGCATCATTACAGAAGCACACCTGCCTACCCAAAACTGTTAGACCCATGACACCCCATCTTGAGAAATCAAAGAAATGAGAGAACAGAGATAATACTATTCTATGGAGCATAGGAATAGATATATGATGGCAAAGGAGCATGTCGGAAAGGTGCATGTCTTGTTTTGCTTATGCTAGGCTACTTGTATACTCATAGTTAGAGTGGACACGCTTCATGTACTTACAGACCAGTAAGCTGCACACACCCACATTCACTCTCACTGCTCACACACAGCCCCACTTAGCTATTCTTTTGTCTGACTCCATTTTCTTTCACACAAAGTAAGACTAAGGAGATATAAGTGTTCTTCTGCTTTCTCTATTGTTATTGTTCTTAATAACTACCTATCCTCAACCATTATAAATTTAGAGGTGCAGGAACTCTAGAAAAATAGATAAAAACCCCTTAGGTAACTACCAGCAGCTTAACATTCACAATATTACCACAATGTTACTAAAAACCAATGGAACTAGATGGATTAAATTTAGCTCAGAGCATCTATTACTACTTTTGCAATAGTTTATAATGTAGAGAAATTCAGTGATAAATAATCTATTATTGTACTGATTAGTCCTATTAATCTTTAAGTTCCAAGACAGAACATCAAGTATTCTTTCCAGTACAGAATATATAGGATATGGAAACATGGAAAAATCACCTGTTCAAAAGACTAGCAAGTAATTCTTGGATCTTACTTTTAGCTTCGACTTCTGATGAACATTTTTTAAGTGACTCTTCTTCACTAAAGGACTACCAAAAAAGCACAAATAAGGATTACTGTACACCCAAATAAGCATATACAATTACCAACGTATATGTCAGGTAAAATAACACAGCTTTGACTAACTTACCTCTTGTGCTTAGTTTGAACCACTTACTAGTTCACTTTTATTTTTTTAATATATTTTATTGATTTAAAAAAAATATATATTTTATTGATTTTTTTTTTACAGAGAGGAAGAGAGAGGGATAGAGAGTTACAAACATCGATGAGAGAGAATCATCGATCAGCTGCCTCCTGCACACTCCCTACTGGGAATGTGCCTGCAACCAAGGTACATGCCCTTGACCGGAATCGAACCTGGGATCTTTCAGTCCGCAGGTCGACGGCTCTATCCACTGAGCCAAACTGGTCTCGGCTATTTTATTGATTTTTTTTTAAAAGAGGAAGGGAGAGGGATAGAGAGTTAGAAACATCGATGAGAGAGAAACATCGATCAGCTGCCTCTTTCACACCCCCTATTGGGAATGTGCCCACAACCAAGGTTCATTCCCTTGACCGGAATCAAACCTGGGACCCTTGAGTCCACAGGCCAATGCTCTATTCACTGAGCCAAACCAGTTAGGGCTAGTTCACTTTTATATGAACTCTTTTTATCTTCAAGTTATCATACTGCACTAGGAAGTGCACTGGAAGTCAAAACAATTTTAAAGCTCTAGTAGCAACTCCAAGCTTTCATGTATGATTACAGCGAGGCTCTTACTCTCCTAAAACTTGAATTTAACCTTGGGCAAGTTATTTAACTTTTCTAACCTACAGTATCCTTATCTTTTTTTTTTTTTTTTTTAATATATTTTATTGATTTTTTACAGAGAGGAAGAGAGAGGGATAGAGAGTTAGAAATGTCGATGAGAGAGAAACATCGACCAGCTGCCTCTTGCACACTCCCTAATGGGGATGTGCCCGCAACCAAGGAATCGAACTTGACCGGAATCGAACCTGGGACCTTTCAGTCCAACAGTATCCTTATCTTAAAAAAACAAAACAAACAAACAAACAAAAACCTAGAGAATAAGAGAAAGAGAGGAAAAGATTATAAACAATAGAACTACCTACCTTGAAGATTTGTGAAAATTAAATTGGCTAATGTACATGAAGTACTTAGTAAAGTGCCTGTCACATAAAAAATAATCAATCAATATGAACTAGGAAATTAAACTTTTCTCCATCTCCTAAATCATTAGACTTCTCTAAAGCCAAGACTTTTTAAAATATATATATTTTACTGATTTTTTACAGAGAGGAAGGGAGCGGGAGAGAGAATTAGAAACATCGACGAGAGAGAAACATCAATCAGCTGCCTCTTACACACCCCCTATTGGAGATGTGCCCACAACCAAGGTACAACAGTGGTCAGGGTGAGTCACAGCCGGTCAATTAGGTTTTATATATATAGATAGGCTATTGGCTAACTTGAGATTGAAATACTAGTTCCTAGATTTAATTTAAGAATATTTTAAATATATTAAAAAAATTAGCTTCCTCACAGGAAAGGGGTCATGTACTAACCTAACAAGCAAACTAGATTAGTAAAAACAGCAATAAACTAGAAATCTTTCTCAAATAATGTGATAACCAGTAAGTACTCCAGTAAAATGTCATTATGCACCTGAGGTGGTCCTGAAGGTGTTACAGGAGAGTTATCTTCTCCAAAACTGAGCTTCTGGATACGCTGAGCAATGGGAATTCCTAATTCCTTTTCTAATATTTTGGAGGAAACAGTTTGAAGATCATGCACACTACTGATACCCAGTGCTTCAAGGCGTTTGGCAGTTTTATAGCCAATACCTAAACAAAATGAAATGCATAGGGTGTTACAATAGCTTTCTCCTTAAAATAAAGCTAATTAAAATACTGTCATTCGTGTATCAACCATGTCTTTAAATTCCATAATGAATATTTTTCTAAGATCAAAGTTCATTACAAATTAAATTGTTCTTCTTCTGCTCAGGGCCTTTGAGTTATATAAACCACTTTGAAAACTTAACAACCCTAATATGTTTAATATAATATAATGAATATAGAGATATTCTTAAAAAATATTAATATTAAATTCAGGTTTGATAAAATGAGATTTTTACCACCTGTTATATACCACTGTGGAAGTTTTCAAGGATCATGGTGATTTTTCATATAAAGAAAAACTGTCATAAGAGCAATTAAAATTAATTAGCATGTGTTTATTAGTTAATCTAACTGATTTCTAAACACATACCAAATATTTATCTACATATCTGGCAATATTTGCCATCCGCATATAATTAAGAGCCAGAAAACAAACAAAAAATTCTCATTGGCAAAACTCCTATCATACAGTTTTTTGCAGGAAAACTCAGTCATATTTTATCATAGGAAAAATGTTCAGGGAATTTAGGGCCCCTTTATTCCTCTCATTTAAAAAATTAATTTTTCAGTTATCTGGTTTCCTTGCACAGTAAATAAGTAAATCAAAAGCAATGGTGTATAAAATTGTAAAATTTATGGCAAAGCAGTGAGTAACACATTTTGGAATCACATAAACCCGGGTTAAAAATGTGAAGAAATCTAAAGATTAAGTTTCAGTTGTCTTAGAAATTCACTTTCATAGAATTCTATAACAACATCTTTGTCCCCAGCAATGCCTTAGAAACAAAATTTAACATACAATTATTAATGGTCTATAAAAACCTAAATATCTAATCTTCAAGGATACAAACTTGCCCCACAACCTGAATAGATCACCAAACCTTTAAAAAAGTCAATTTCCTCATTTTTAAAATAAAAACTTCGCCTAAATCTTTGGAAGGTCCCTTGTAGCCTAATATTTTATACTAGAGGCCCGGTGCACGAAATTCATGCATGGTGGTGGTGGGGGGGGGAGTCCCTCTGCCTGGCCTGCACCTTCTTGCAATTTGGGACCCTTTGGGGGATGTCTGACTGCCGGTTTAGGGATCCCTGCAGGATAGGGCCTAAACTGGCAGTCAGACATCCCTCTCACAATCTGGAACTGCTGGTTCCTAATTACTTACCCGCCTGCCTGCCTGGTCACCCCTAACCATTCTGCCTGCCTGATGCCCCTTACTGCTTGCCTGCCTGCCTGATTGACCCTAATCACCTCTGCCTCAGCCTCTGCTATGGTGGCTTTTTCCGGAGAACATCCAGAATGACATCAGGAAGGACATTTGGCTGTCTAGTCCAATTAGCATATTGCCTTTTTATTATTATAGATACTAGTGACCTGGTGCATGAATTTGTGCACATTAAAAGGAAAATTAAATATTTTAATATCACTCTTCTCCCTTTTTCTATAATAGGAATGTTAACCAAATTCACCATTGACAATGACAGATTGAAATACACATGAGTGATTGGCGCCAGTGAGAGCTTTATATTTATCGTGCATGCGAGAGTCAACTTAGCCTTTTATATATAATAAACTTGCCTAATTGGAGCTGCTTTCCGATTTAGCTAAACTTTTTCCAGTCCAGTGAAACACCCCAACTTCTCTTTCAGGTAATTGTCAGCCACCAGCAGTAAATATCAACACAAAGCAGGTTATTATTGTAGATCATGCAGGTAGAAAAAAGGGTAAAATATTTAACTGTAGCGCTGTTTGACTATATTTTGCATAGTGAGAAAATCTGAAGTTATTTTTAAGTTCCACCATTTCTTGCTTCTTTTCAGTTGGGTCAAGTTTCTAAACTTTCTAAATCTCCATTTTTCTGGCTAATGAAAATAGGATTCTACCAAGTCTCCTATCTACCTACTCCAGGACTTCTGTGAGGATCAAATGAGATGAGGCACGTAAAAATGCTTCAGTGTTTGTACCCGGCTATCAAGCAAGTCAGGTTCCTGGGCTAAAAAAACTTCAAGGAGGCTAGTCACTAGGGAGAGGAAGCTGGGCGTTGCTATGTGACATCATTACCCGGCGCCCACAGAGACCATTTCCCGACTGGGCTGTCGGCTGCATTTTGTGTCATGGGTCTTGGCTGCCTTGGCTGAAATTTGGTGAGGTATTGCCCTGGAGTGGTGGTGGGGCCTGTGTCTCACATGGGGGAAGCTAAGTGTTAGTTTGTCAGCGCCAGGTCTGTGGTGCCACGTATTTTAAATGGCCAGTGCATGTCATGGCAGCTCCTACATTGAGTGTCTGCCCTTGCTGGTCAGTGCATGTCACAGCTTCCGGTCGGATGGATGGACACTTAGCCTTTTACATATATTGATAATTCTCAAGTAGAGTTAATAAAAAACTTCTTTAGATATAATGTACAGTATAAGATTATGAATCAGGGATTGGAAATAAAGGACTATACACTTCATGATCATATTCAAACTACACAAAAGTAGGTGAAACTAGAAAAGTACTTTTATATATTTCCTAATACAGATTCCCTCCAAAGAACATTAGCTTGTTTGGTTTTCTCCAAGAGCCAAGTATATAGGCTCTAAGAATTAACTACATATATCTATAATTAAAAAAAAACAAAACAATAAAATATATATGTCTTACCAGGCATTTCCTTTATGTGTTTCAGACTATGAATGAGATCTTGAGAACTTTCAGGTAGTAAGACTGTTTGTTGATTTGGTTTAAAGATGCCAGAAACTAGTTTTGCCAGTAATTTGTTGGAAGCCACTCCAGCACAGCCAGTGAGACCCAGCTGATTGTACATGGCTTCCCGCATCTCTGCTGCAATCTGAGATCCAACAAGAAGTCTGATGTGCAAGACGTCATGCAGGTTTATAGCTATAAAAATAGCCAATGTCATTAAAAGAACCACAAAACAATTTAATTTCCTTTTTTACAAATGCATTTTATTTATAAATGAAGGTTTATTTAACCTAAATTCAAGGTTCCACCACCACCATACTGCCACCCACTTAACTAATCTGCTTTGTTCTTCACTGGAATTCTGTTAAGTAAGTAACTAACTACAGGGTGTGAACTCTAAGGTCTGTGATAGAGAATACACAGACGTGCTTAATGATGAACAGAGTATGAGAACTCATCTCTCATGAAAAATTCCTACTGATATCAGTAAACATTTTATATTCCTGTTTATCTGTAAGTAAGCATAAAAGTATTACATTAATAAGATAGTTAACATTATAGTTTTAAAGAACTGAATCTAAACTTTATGTACTGGCTGTATGAAAAACAATTTTAAATCTGTCCATATTTAAGAAATCTCTTATGAAAAGTGCAGGGAAATTATCAAGAAACCAATTTTCTTAGGTGTGAAAATGGTCTTACAATTATATGAGACAATCCTTATCCTCAGGTGTACTTAAAATGAAGTGTTAGATTGCAATTTACTTTCAAATGGCTCGTCAATCAGTCAACCAATCAATAAAGCAAATATGGAAAATGGTAACAATAATTGTATGGACAAGAAGAGTACAATGAGTGTATTCATTGCATTATATTCTGTCAATTTTTCTGTAGGTTTAAATTTTTTTAAATAAAACTTGTGGGAAATAGGAAGAATTCATGAAGAATTAGTAGGCCTGAACTAATTTCCACAAGGGTTCGATCAGGGGACAAGAAGGTTTTGGTGCCTTGGGGAACTGGAACCAAGAGACAACAAAATCAAATGTATTTGTTCTACCTCAAAATCTTGCTTAAAGAGCCAGGTCCGGTTTGGCTCAATGGATAGAGCGTCGGCTTGGGGACTGAAGGGTCCCGGGTTCGATTCCGGTCCAGGGCATGTACCTTGGTTGCGGGCATATCCCCAGTAGGGGGTGTGCAAGAGGCAGCTGATCGATGACTCTCTCTCATCGATGTTTCTAACTCCCTATCTCTCTCCCTTCCTCTCTGTATAAAATCAATAAAATATATTTTAAAAAAAAATCTTGCTTAAAGATCTCTTTAAGAGAATAAAAAGTTATTCTAAAAAGTATATTATCAAGCCAACTCCTGTAACTTAAGAGGTATGAAACTTAAAAAATGGTAATGCATGGACCATGTCACAGAAATGAAAAGTGCACAGAGCACTGAGCTACATGAGCAACAGCTAATTTTAGCCATCTTAGATTACTGAAATATGGCTATACCTCCAACAAAAGATGTAACATTTTCAGAAAGTCAATTAATTTAACTCACAGAACATTAAGCCAGAGAAGATATAGGCATAACCCACGACACAGACAACAAGGGGAGGGAAAGGGGTGGATGCAGGTAGGCAAAGTGGGGGGGAATGGGGACATCTATAATAGTATCAATAATAAAAATATAAAAAACAAAATACTGAGTAGAATAAATAAGAAACCACTTACACTGATCATTGTATATATGACCTGACACAGTCAGCGCTGAAAGGTCATCACTTGGAAGCTGCTGTAGTCTCTTCTCAACCATTTCTGTTAGATCCACAAAATTTTCATCAAATCCAAGTCTCTCAACAACTGGACTAAATTCTTCCAGCAACTCTAAATTTAAATAATATTGGAACACAAATGTAACAAGTTATAACTATAATAAATTTAACTATTTCATGCTTACCTCAAGTATGTTGTTAAAAGTTTTTGTTTTTTAAAAAAATATATATTTTATTGATTTTGTACAGAGAGGAAGGGAGAGAGATAGGGAGTTAGAAACATCGGTGAGAGAGAGTCATCGATCAGCTGCCTCTTGCACACCCCCCACTGGGGATGTGCCTGCAACCAAGATACATGCCTTTGACCGGAATCGAACCCGGGATCCTTCAGTCCCCAAGCCGACGCTCTATCCATTGAGCCAAACCGGTTTCGGCATGTTGTTAAAAGTTTTATATATATTCACAGTTCCACTATCTATCTATCTATATATATATATATTTTTTTTTTTTTAAATATATTTTATGATTTTTTACAGAGAGGAAGGGAGAGAGATAGAGAGCCAGAAACGTCAATGAGAGAGAAACATCGACCAGCCTGCCTCATGTACACCTCCTATCGGGGATGTGCCCGGAACCAATGTACATGCCCCTGGGCCCAGAACCAATGTACATGCCCCTGACCGGAATAGAACCCGGGACCTTTCAGTCCGCAGGCCGACACTCTACCACTGAGCCAAACCGGTTTCGGCAGTTCCACAATATATTTAATAAAATCCTCAGTAACTGGGATTTTTCTTTCTGCATCACATTTTTAAATAAAGACAATATATTTCTAACAAAATAAGTCCAAAAATGATATTCCCTGGGCAGATACTCATAGCAGATTTAGTGCAATCTCCTATACTTATAGTTACTATATTTTACATTAAATATAAATGATTATAGTTAATTGTGATCTTGAAGCAGTGGGTCAAAGAATGAGTATGGTCTGCCTAGAAAAGCAAAAGCAATAATATATTCTAGCTATATTTTCCACAGGAATTTCTAAAGATAAAACAAAAAATTATAATTTACAATTATTACTGAGCCCAAACGAAAACTCACTTGATTTTCCAAATACACCACAATTCAATATTTTAATTCAAATTTCCATAGCCAATAATGAATCTGAGCATTCCATTTTTCCAGGTAATTATTGGATATGTATTTGCCCTTTATGTCAGGTGCCCATTAATATTTTTGTCATTTTTCTTGAGCATTTTTGCTTGTTAGTTTGTTAGCACTTTTAGTTATATTTAACCCTTTCATCTGAAACTACTACAAATACTAAATGTACAAAAAAAAACAGGAGCAAAAATACAAATAAATATAAAGCTAGTTTTTCATTATGTTAAATATTACAAAAGCATTTCCCAACTGACATTAATGCATTAACCTATAGCATATCTCTCATAATTAATTTAAATTAAAAAATTAAAGTATTTGGTCCCGGATGCAGTGACTCAGTGATTGTGGGTTGACCTATAAATCAGGAGGTCATGGTTCAATTCCCGGTCAGGGCACATGCCTGGTTGCCGCCTGATCCCGAGTAGGGGGTGTACAGGAGACAATCAATCAATGATTCTCATTATTGATGTTTCTATTTCTCCCTCTCTGAAATCAATAAAAATATATTTTCTTAAAAATTAAAATATTTGGCTTTCTTTAGTATATCTTCCCATTTCCTCACTATTAAATACTGTTTTACATTTGTTCTTATATTTACATGACACCACTCATGACAGATTTCAAACTTCTTTTAACTACGTTTTTTGTCAAAGTTATTTATATAAAGTCATCCTCATAAATATTTCAAAAATTGGGCAAGACCTAAAATAAAGTTATTAGCAAAAAGGAACTGACTTATGGCGATTTACACTTATTAAAATATTCCTGTAATGAACAGGCCTCCTGTGTAAAAATTAATGGTAAAATAACATTGCCTATAATCTGTACCTGTAACCTTATACGATATCTCTCTGTAACGCGTCAAGTCTTCGCCATTAACCAACACCAGCTGTGGACACTTTTCTTTTGCATCTCTTACATTCATAAGTTTCTTTACTCCAAGTTCCCTAGCTTCATAGTTGCAGGTAACCACCAAAAATTTCTGCTGAACACCTATGAAAATAAATATTTATGAGAAAACGGAGCAGAATTAAATAAACATCTTAAAGTATAATTTACGAATTCCATCTTACAATTGTAAGTTGTAAGGCAATCTGTTTTTATAAAAATAAAAAGCTCTAGCCCAGCCGGTGGGGCTCAGTGGTTAAGTGGCCACCTATGAGCCAGGTCACAGTTCGATTCCTGATTAGGGCACACGCCCAATGGGGGTGTGCAAGAGGCAGCCAATCGATGTTTCTCTCTCATTGATATTTCATTCTCTCTCCTTCTCACTTCCTCTCTGAAATCAATAAAAACACACTGAGTGGCCAGATTATTATGATCTCTGAATGCATAATAATCTGGCCACTCAGTGTATATCCAATATAATAAAAGACTAATTATGCAAATTGTCCCCTCAACCAGGACTTCGACCAGCAGGCAAGCTGGCCAGATCCCACCCATGTCCCCTAACCCTGGCCAGGCTGGTCAGACGCCACTCATGCATGAATTCATGCACTAGGCCTTAAATTATATATATATATATATATATATATATATATATATATATATATATATATACACACACACACACACACACACACACACACACACTCACACACACTGAGTGGCCAGATTATTATGCATTCAGAGATCATAATAATCTGACCACTTGGGGGGGTATTGGTAAGATATGTACACATATAATACCTTAATAAAAAAATAAAAAAAAAGGCCATTCAGTGTATATTTAAAATAAAAAGCTGCAGCCGAAACCAGTTTGGCTCAGTGGATAGAGCATCGGCCTGCGGACTGAAAGGTCCTGGGTTCGATTCCTGTCAAGGGCATGTACCTTGGTTGCAGGCACATCCCCAGTAGGGGGTGTGCAAGAGGCAGCTGATCGATGATTCTCACTGATGTTTCTAACTCTCTATCCCTCTCTCTTCCTCTCTGTAAAATATCAATAAAATATATTAAAAAAAATAAAATAAAAAGCTGTATCTTGGTTTAAAAATACAGTGCCCATTCATCAAAGTTCTATAAGTAAAATTTAACAGAAATTTACCAGACATCAATATATTCTATGGAGTCTTCAGCAAAAAATACAAATAAAATCATTACGGAAATTTTTTCAGGCAATACAAAACCAGAATAATTTATACTGAATTAACTTATACAACTCTAGCCCATGATTTACCAAAAAAAATAAAGCAGATGAAAAATAACAGTACAATTACTGGTGCTGCCAGAAAAACTCACTTATCTTCTGAGAAACTGTCCAATGAATATAAAGCAAAGTTCTGTTAACACGTGTCAACCTACAGCAATTATCAGGCCCCCCTCCCCTCCCCCAGTAAATGTTCTAATTATTGAACTATTCTTCCTAGCCACCTACAGAAGATTCGACAGTGAGGGGCCATTCTGAGCCCTCCCCTTATCAAAATGATTAAACCCTGATCTACAGCACCTATAGAAATTCTAGTTTACTGAGTCTTAGTGGCTTATCATTGCTAAAAATCTGCTTTCTCTTTTACACAAATTGACTACGCGTTTACCACCATAAAGATAATGTTCACCTGTAACAATATGATAAACACAAATAGGTAGAAAAGAAAGTAAGAGGATTGTGTCAAATTCACCATTTATTAAATGAGGCTTATAAAGTTTACACCTGGTATTGAAGCAAAGATTCTGTCCATAAAGCACGTTACAAACTGCTCCAGCCCTGACCAGTTTGGCTCAGTGGAATAGAGCTTGCGCCTGCAGAGTGAAGTGTCCTAGGTTCAATTCTGGTCAGGGGCATATACCTGGGTTGCAGGCACATCCCTAGTAAGAGGTGTGCAGGAGGCAGCGGATCAATGTTTCTCATCAATGTTTCTAACTCTCTCTCTAACTCTCTCTCTCTCTCTCTCTCTCTCTCTCTCTCTCTCTCTCTCCCTTCCTCTCGGTAAAAAAAATAAATAAAAATCAATAAAATATATATTTTTAAAAAGCTGCTTCTAAAATCTAACGTGGTTAATAAATGAGAATACAATAAACATAAAAATGAGTGCGAATCCTCTTATACAATGAAAAACATTCTGGACATTCATAATTACCTAAAGGTTTGCCCCTTAGTTCCGGATTTGAAATCATTTCTACTTGTGCATAAAAGCAATCCAGGTCCACATGTACTATCACTCTGGATGAAGAACTTCCTGCTGCCACGACCCGATCATGAACTGATCAAACAAATACAAAGAAACACAGACATATATTCAGGCTGCTTATCATCTCTGAGCAACTGGCAGTTTCTTACAACATGGTGACGGAGGAAAAAAAGAATGCAGAGTGATTTCAAAAGTCCTTTCTGGGAATTATTACATCTGTCAAAACATCTACAAATTACAGACATGAGAGCAACTCCCTCTACAGTAGGCTCTCCAGCCCTGTTTACTCAGCACTTCTTTGTGCACTGTATTTTTCTCAAGAAGTAATAATTTTGAGGGTGGGGGGAGGTTAAAACTTGATTAATAATGGAAGATGCAAGAGGTAATCCTCTCACTTGAGAGTTGATAGTAAACTTTAGGGTAAATCAGAAGGGGCAGAAAAGTTTAAACACTGATTTCAACTAACTTAAAAGTTATCCTAAGTGCCATGTCCTTACATTTAAAAAAAAAAAAAAAATCAGAAATACAAAACTGCAGAAGGCAATATATGTTTCCAGTGGGTTATATTTAGCTCCTCTAAAAGGATTGTGACTCAGTGCTGAAATCACCAGTGGCTCGCATATATACACTACCAATAAACGCTCGCTCAATTGAAAGAATGCGTAAATATTTCTTGGAGTGTTATGCTGATATTAATTTTTTAGTTTTGACAAATATACCACGGTGAGGTAAGATAGTAACATTAGGTAAAACTATTTCTCCAACTTCTTCAAATCTAAGATTATTCCAAAACTTTTAAGTTTTTTAAAAAAAAAAGGGGGGGGGGGGAGCCGAAACCGGTTTGGCTCAGTGGATAGAGTGTGCGCCTGCGGATTGAAGGGTCCAGGCAAGGGCATGTACCTTGGTTGCGGGCACATCCCCAGTAGGGGGGGTGTAGGAGGCGGCTGGTCGATGTTTGACGTTTCTAGCTCTCTATCCCTCTCCCTTCCTCTCCGTAAAAATTTAATAATATTAATATATATATATATATATATATATATATATATATATATATATATATATATATATTTTAAAAATCTTTAAAAAAAAAGGCGGGAGGGGGAGGGGGAAGGAGAGCCCGGGGTGGATGCAAAGCAGATCGGAGGCTGGACGCGGGTCACCAGGAAGATGACCACGGCGCACGTGCCTCGTGCAGGGCCCCGAGCCGCTCTCAGGGGGTCTCCGAGGGACACCCTCAACGTCCGAGGTGAAGCCACCCCTCCCGGGTCTCAGCCACAAAACCAGGCAGCAGACAGCCGCCCTCGTGGCAGCGCCAGGAGCCACGCGGGGCGGGGACGGTCACACCCCAACGGCCGCCGCCACCGCCCCGGGCGCCCGCCCGCCCCGCCCTGCTCCTCGCGCCCGGGCGCACCCGCCGGGCCCACCGACATCCCCGCCTCCGCGCGTTCCCTGGCCCGAGCCGCGTCCTCTTCCCCGTCGCCGGCGCCTTCCGCCTCGGGCTCCGCCCCCAGCTCCGCCCTCCCTTCCGCGGCGGCCAACCGTATAGCAGCTTCCGGCCGGTTCCGCCCGGTCTCTAGGGAAACCGGGGGCCCGCCCCCGGCCGCCTCAGCCCTCGCGCCTGCGCGGTCTGAGCCGATTGGCCAGTGGCCCGGATGGACGCGCTGTTGGGGAGTCGTGGGGGATCCACGTGCGGAGATTTCCTAGCCCCGTCGAGGCCGGAAGGGAGGGGTTGCCACCCCAAACTGCTCGTTTTTGTTTTTGTTTTTGTTTTTGTTTTTGTTTTTGTTTTTGTTTTTGTTTTTGTTTTTGTTTTTGTTTTTGTTTTGAGGTCAGCGATGTTAGTACTCTTTATCTTTACCCAGAGGCCCACCAGTTCTGCGGATCAATTGTTAGGAAAATCAATATCATATAGACACCGAAGATTTATGGGGATGGGGATGGGGAAAAGGGTGAACATTAGGGCAAGAGCAAGGCGGCCACATAAACGAATGTGATTAGCAAGTATGTTAAAGTTTGTTGCATTTTGGTTGTTGTTTGATCCAAAGAGACTGTACCAAATTGGCCCCATGAATTTTTAACAATCTAAACTGAATAGAATTTTAATACGAGTCAGATAAAATTTCTAATCGAGACCATCAACTTGTGTGACTTTGGCCAGGTTATGTAACTACTCTGAGCCTCAGTTTATCCACTGTAAAAAAATAAGAGTCCTGCCTTGGCCCATGGCTCACTTGGTTGGAGCATTTTCCTCTGCAGCAGAAGGTTTCAGGTTCCATTCCTGGTCAAGGAACATGCCTAGATCTCAGGTTCCATCCTGATAGGGGAGGCAACCAATCGTGGTTCTCTCATATTCTCTCTCTCTCTCTCTCTCTCTCTCTCTCTCTCTCTCTCTCTCTCTCTCTCTCTCTCTCTTTCTGAAATCATTAAACAAATCCTTGGGTGAGATTTTCCAAATTATCCTATATAATAAAAGGATATGCCAAAACCGGTTTGGCTCGGTGGCTAGAATATCGGCCTGCGGACTGAAAGGTCCCAGCTTCAATTCCAGTCAAGGGCATGTACCTTGGTTGCGGGCACATCCCTGTGGGGGGTGTGCAGGAGGCAGCTGATCAAGGTTTCTCTCTCATTGATGTTTCTAGCTCTGTATCCCTCTCCCTTCCTCTTGGTAAAAAAAAAAATCAATAAAATATATTTAAAAAAGAGAAAAAATAAAAGGGTAATATGCAAATTGTCCCCTCCACTGGGTGTTTGACCAGCTGGTCCTACCCCTAATCATCCCCCCACACTCAGATCAGGCCAGCCCACAAACTGCCTGCAGCCCTCCCTCTGGCCGGCCAGCCCGATCAGCCCCAATCAGGGCAGGCCCACCCGTGTACGAATTTGTGCACTGGGCCTCTAGTTACAAATAAAGTCCTGAGAATAAATGAATGACTAAATGAAAACTAACATACACCTTAATATTCCAATGTGTATCACACACCTGCCTTCTGTTAAGATGTCTTATGTGCCTGTGTATGTGTGCATTTCTTTCAACAGAGGAAATTTAGAAGTGTGTGTGTGTGTGTGTGTGTGTGTGTGTATACAACTATACATATATCCAAACACTTATGTAATTCTTTTCACAGGATCTGCTTTTACAAATAGGATGTGAGAACCTTGAGAACATCTTTTTAAAAAAAATATTTTATTGATTTTTTACAGAGAGGAAGAGGGATAGAGAGTTAGAAACATCGATGAAAGAGAATCATTGATCAGCTGCCTCTTGCACATCCCCCACTGGGGATGTGCCTGAAACCAAGGTACATGCTCTTGACCGGAATCTAACCCGGGACCTTTCAGTCCGCAGGCTCTATCCACTGAGCCAAACCGGTTTCGGGGAGAACATCTTTAAAGGACATATTGATGAATCCATAAAGGAGAAGAAATAACAGGCAGAGCCCAGGCTCAGTGATTTGGAGACCAAGTCTTCCTCTTAGACACTTGAACCAGTTCCCTAAAAGTTTCCATTGTAGGATCTAAGGGACTGATGTAAAACCCTGCTGATTTCTTTGTGAATGCTATTTGGTAAGTCTAGGTAAAGAGCTTTTGCATTATGTGCCTCCTTGGCCACTAAGTGCTCCTTGGGCTATGTTCAAGGGTCCAATTACTTGTAGAAAACAGAATGTGTTTTTTTTTTCTTAATTCCTCCATGTCAGGAATGACCCACACCATAATACATGGGATACCATGGCAAATTAAAACTGCTCCTTTGTAAGAGCCCTAAGCTTCCTACCCTCAACAACTTCAGAAAAAGCGAGTCAGCATGAAAAACAACAAACACATAATAAAGCCCTCTTTCGTGAGTTTCATTTATTTTCCTGTCAAGTGTCAGATTGAAGAGTGGCTTTTCACTTAGTAGAATAACAGGCAAAGAGAACCTTGAAAACCCTAGGGGAGGGAGCAGGGCTGGCTTTATGAGTGTGCAACCTAAGCAGAAACTCGGAGCCCCGTGCTGAGACAGGTCCCACACTTGGTTTCATGCTCCTCAGTTGTCATCTTGAAATGGCTAATATTTGCCAAAGGGAGCCCGCGTTTCCATTTTGCACTGGACCTCACAAATTATTTAGCCAGTGCTGGGAACAAAGAGAAGTGGCATAGAAAAATGACACTTACAAAACACCTGCATGTCAGGCACCAGGCTCAGAGCTCAAAACAGTTACTTCATTCAGTATGCCGCAGAGGGTAGGTATCATTCGCCTTTTACCAAAGATAAAATAGGCCAGCAGACACTAAGCTGCCTAACTCAAGGTTATGTATGCATCTAGTAATGTTAGATCCACTTTTCAGTTTTCTGTGAAAGAGAATTCATTAGTAATGTTTCTCCCTGGAAGGAAATCATTCCCTCTGCCCATTTTTGTTGGAGCTTCGAACACCAGGTAACCTGGAATAGGGAGAGAAAACATTCCTCAAATATATTAAGAAGCATAAAAGACTCATAGGAGCTGATACGTGTTGTTTTGTTGTGACTTACGGGACTTTTTGATTTGTTTATTTTTTAAGTGCTCTAACCTTCCCTACAGTTTAATTAATAGGCTCTAAACAGATAATTTCGGGAAATAAATATTTTAAGGCTGGAACATAATTGTATATTTAAGTGCAAAATCAAATGCAAGGCAGAATAAATCAAAGTATGCTTGAAACAATATTCATGGGGGAGAGTATGGGGTTTTAGAGTAAGGTGACCAGAAGTCCCGCTTTTGGCGGGACAGTTCCGATTTTTAACAATTTGTCCTGTGTCTTGCGGCGTTTTAAAAAAGTCCAAAAGAT
Source organism: Pipistrellus hanaki (assembly GCF_964339955.1). NCBI lineage: Eukaryota > Metazoa > Chordata > Mammalia > Chiroptera > Vespertilionidae > Pipistrellus > Pipistrellus hanaki. The sequence goes on from NC_140508.1 coordinate 69,770,905, forward strand.
TTAAAAGAATCTTTCCAAGAATCGGGACTTTTTTAAAACGCCGTGGGACGCGGGACAAATTGTTAAAAATCGGAACTGTCCCTCCAAAAGCGGGACGTCTGGTCACCTTATTTTAGAGTGTAGCTGGTGGACAAAGAAACAATTGGGGGGGGGGTATTTTAGAGCTTCAGAAGTCAGGATACGATTCCTCATGTTGTGGTGAGAACTGCTGCTGTAGAGCAGCCTAAGACCACCGGAAAACACAGGTATTTACATTACGATTCATCACAGTAGCAACATTACAGTTATGAAGTAGCAACAAAAATAATTTTATGGTTGGGGTCACCACAGCATGAGGAACTGTATTAAAGGGTCGCGGCATTAGAAAGCTGGAGAACCACTGGGATACATTAAAAGTGACAAGCATGAACACTGTGTCAGTGCAGGGTGGGAAGTTGCCTGCTTCTCTCCTATGTCCTGAATTGGCCGCATAGGGTTCAGAGGATGGGCTGGAGACAGTGTTCAAGGGCTTCGACATGAAGAGTGGGAGGTATTTATGAGTGCCTATATTTCATGTTGGTGGGTGGCTAGGTAGTCAGAGGTTGACCATGGGGTCAAAGGGACAATTTGGATTGGCAAAAACACAGAGAGCATGGTTTTGTAAGATCTTTGGCCTAGTGCAAAGATGGACTCTCAGTCGGGGTCCATTTTGTTCCCTAGGAGATATTTGGCAACATGGTCAACCTTTCGTGGTCACATTGGGGAACTGGAGCGCTCACTATGGCACCCGTGGGTGGAGGCCAGAGATATTGTTGAATATGGACAGCCCTTCGCCGTAAAAAATCACCACCCCAAAGTGTCAGTGGGGCCAAAATTGGGGTGCTCTGGCCTAGTAGTGTTTATACAATCCTGCTCCCCACTCCCTAATGCCATCCTTAGTTGTAATAAAGAGTTGGTCTTCAGATATGTGCTTTTAATTATACATGACATTTTTTAGAGAGAGGAGGATATAAGAGAGGGAGGCAAGTGTTATTTAATTGCTTTTCACGGTGGGAATCTACATACTGAAACTAAAAAGCAAATGAATGCATTTTTGAGAAAAAGAGATCTAAGAAAAAAAAATGCACATGTTTACGGAGCATGTGAGTTGCCTGTAGGGAGAAAGGGTAATGAGTCAGAAATAATTTACAAGGCTTAGACGCAAAAACCAGAAAACACAGGAAGGCTTCAGATGGTTGAAAGCACATTGTAATTATGATACGTTGTTGTACAACGTGCATGTCACGCGGCATTTAATGACTTTCTTCCAAGGATCGGAAACTCTGTGCATAAAAGCTTCAAATGTCATGAAGAATCTCTCTCCCTTTCTCACCAGAGCTGCAGTTTCGAGCTTTCTTGGTATAACCTAAAAATATTTGCTGCTTCCCATGTGATTGCGGCTAACAGAAGGTGTGAGAAGCTGGAGTTTTTCTAACAGTCAGCTTCTCTGTGCTTTGACCTTTCTGTGGTTCTGCAGTTCTGATGAAAAGCCTGCACAGTCAGTTTAGTAATAACGTTTCAAATGTCGCCTGTTGGGTGTACTGGATGGACCTTGCCTCATCATTTTGGAGAGAGAGAGGTGGGAACTAAAGTGATCACAATACAAATCCTTTGGTCCTAGCCTGTAAAGTCTGCAAACTTCAGTCGCTGAGAAATAGAGAAGTACTTGATGTCATCTAGAAAGTGGGAGCAGAGTAACAGAGGTCAGATATATGGTGTTAAATTGATAGACATCTAACTTAACAATCGCAATCTTTCTGATTGCAAACGTAGTTTATGATTATTCTAAATAATTTGGAAAACCGAAAGAAAATAAGCAATGGAAATAATCATAATAACCCATAATCCTGGTGCTCAGAGATAAACTACTTTTTGCCTTTTTATAAAACACAACTTAAAGTAAAGTTTTTGTTTCGTTTCACAAATAAATTTCTGTACCTATTTCTTTACCAAACCACAAAACCACTGTGAGATGCACTGCCTGAATAAAGAACACAGATAAAACTTAATAGACTTGTTTTTGATGTTATTTGAAGGAAATGAATTAACGTCTTATCATCTCAGAAATGTTAATAATCTCAATTTTTCTGGTTTAAATTAATAGAAACTCTATAAAGGAAAATATTTATATTTATAGAATTTATTTCTTGAGGTTGATTCAAAGACTCTATTAAGGTGCTTATTAATCCTGAAAGTACTGCTTGTGCCTCTGATAAAACAAAAATTTTTTTTCATCCATCATTTAAGACATTGTAGTGAGACAAAAAGGTATCAGTTATAAAGTGAAAATCCACCTTGCTCCCCACTGCACCTTGAGATAACCACTGTTAACAATATATATTAATACTAGAGGCCTGGTGCACGAAATGCATGGGGGGAGGGTGTGTGTCCCTCAGCCCAGCCTGCACCCTCTCCAGTCTGGGACCCCTTGAGGGATGTCCGACTGCCCATTTAGGCCAAAACATAATTTCTCTTCCCTGCAGGAAGATCTACTGCATTCTTCTAATGGATGCGCTGTTTTACCAGCTCCATACTGATAGACACTTATTCCTGATCTTTTGCTGTAGTGAACATTCTTGTACACTTTGTATGTCTTTGTGCTCTTCTTCAGGAGTCTGATCCCACCCTTCCCTTGGACAAAGTTAATCTCCTAAAGTTTGGTAAGACTATTATCTGTATCTTTTTAAATTAATAAGAATCATATGAAAAATAAAAGCCAGAAATATTATTAAGAAGTTAATGGTAATAATACCTGAAGCCAGAATTGCTGAATCTCCAATCCATCGTTAGAAATGGAGTACTACCCACAAGCTCTCCCACCATGTTTGACATGGCTCCCAGTATCAGATAGTAACTGATCAGATAAAGAACAATCTGAAAGAACAAGAGCAATTGGTTCATTTTGGTGTCACGTGGGTAGTTACATTAACTCAGATAATGGTATCTGTTAACTTTACTTGTGCAATGAAAAAATGACAAATTAATAAAGAATCAAATCCTCAGAAAACAATGGTACACAGTGGAATACTATGCTGCCATAAGAAAGAAGGAATTCTTACCATTTGCAGCAACCTGGATGGAATTGGAGAACATCATGCTAAGTGAAATAAGCCAGTCAATGAAAGAAAAATACCACATGATCTCACTCATTTATGGATAATAAAGAAAATTATAAACTTTTGAACAAAAAGATAGATACAGAGACAGTAAAGCATCAAACAGAATGTCAAATTACAGCAGGAAAGTTAGGGAGAGGTGGGGGAGATAAGAGATCAACCGAAAGACTTGTATGCATCCATATAAGCATAACTAATGGACGCAAAACTAGGAGACATGAGGGCATGTATGAGAGTGAGGTGGGAAGGCAATGGTAAGATATGTACACATATAATACCGTAATAAAAAAAAAAAGAAAAAAAAAAAAAAGAATCCAATCCACTGTAGACAATATCCTGGTTTTGGACTTACACAGAATTACAAAAGCAATACCTACTTAATATATTTTTTAAAATGTTGACATACTTCATGGAATCACAGATCACAGTCAGGAAAGACAAAGACAAGGAACTGCCACAGACTGGAGAACACTAAGAAAATATAACAAATAAATGGAAGGTAGGATCCTAGATCATATCCTGGGACACTGGGAGAAAAGTAGTGAAATTGGAATAAGCTTTGTAGTTTAGTTAATAATTTTGTACTAATGTTATCTCTTGCTTTGGGTAATTATAGTTATGTTCGTTGTTAACCTGAGAGAAACCGGGCAAAGGGTAAACAAACTATTTTATGAACGGCTTTTGCAACTTCTGCCAGTCTATAATTATTTCAAAAGATTTTTAGAAAATTGCATTGGAAAATTCCTCAGGAAGTTGTTACTTCAGAGAGAGAGATAATATTTCTCAATGATTCCAACAGAGTCAGCTTTTCCTCCAACTTTGAAACAGAGCATTCTTTCTTCCGTTGAGCAGCAGATAAAGTGCAGCTGCTGGCTTGTGCTTCAGGAATATTTTGTGCCAGAAATATATATCTTAAGATACAAGAATTAAACTTTGCGCAGCAAAGTGTTCATACTTTGAGAGGCCCATGGGAAGTGAGGCCAATTGAGACCAATATTTATATTTCTAATCTTATATTTGGGCCAGAATATTTGCTTGTTGAATGGAATATTGAGCTAAGTTGACTAGATAATTTAGAATTGGGGGATTTTTTCTCTTTCCATTATTTTTCTTTCTTTTGTTTAAATGTTTTTTTAAAAATTGATTTTTAGAGAAGAGAGAAGAAGGGAGAGGGAGAAAGAGAAAGATGTGAGAGAGAAACATCCAAAGGCAGCCTCCTGCCCCCCATTCCTCACCCCCCAATGTGCATGTGCCCTGATCTGGAATTGAACCAGCAACCTTTTGGTGCATGGGAAGACATTCAACAAACTGAGCCACACCGGCCAAGGCTAGTTTTCTTTCTTGTTAAGTACATACAGTTAAATTTGAATAAATAAAATGTAGATAATCATGTGACTTCACTGTATTCCAAAATAGGAACTTTGCTAAATGGGTGATTGGAGAATTAGTTCTTTGAGATTACCTCATAAGTGATAATCATTAAAAGGAGGTCCTTTCATTAGGTTATCCATTATACCCCGTTTTATAATTACACTTAGTAATCATCTACCACATGCTTGCCCATTCATCCATCTCTAGTCTTAATACGTAGCTCAACAAGGAAATGTCCTCCCTAGTTTATAGATGAGGAAATGGAGGCTCAGACAAGCTAGTAACTGGCTGCATCTAGGCTTCAAACTCAGATTGGACTGTCTCCAAATTTCTATTTATATTGGTTGACCTTGCAACAAATCCTATGCTTAATGAATTATGCCATAGTAACATTTCAGTATATTTCTTTTGACATATTTGAACTATCTTGTTAATTTTAAGAGGAAATGTGATATTTCATTTGAAAATTATCATGTATAATTATATTTTCTTCAACATAGAAATATATATGAAAATCCAAGATATTCTAAGTTATTAAGTTACTAGTTTTTCTGTTTGTTTTTTTTTTAAATATTTTATTGATTTTTTACAGAGAGGAAGGGAGAGACATAGAGAGCTAGAAACGTCGATGAGAGAGAAACATCGACCAGCTGCCTCTTGCACACCCACTACTGGGGATGTGCCCGCAACCAAGGTACATGCCCTTGACCGGAATCGAACCTGGGACCCTTCAGTCCGCAGGCCGACGCTCTACCACTGAGCCAAACAGGCCTCGGAAAGTTACTAGGTTTTATTAGTAACAGAATGTATTTAGTTAATAAATTATATATTTCATAAGTACATTAACTTAGCTATATCAAGATCCTAGAGTACCTTTTAATAATGTATAGTACTCCAGTACACTAAATGTGTTTTTTAAAAGCCAGAAAAAATATCAGTAATCTAAAGGAGTACCCAAAGTTGACTTTAAAAGTCTTGGGCCCTTTATTTACCACTTGGAATTATAGTGAAAAATTCATGATAATATCCTTGGCACAAAGTTACCCTTTCAAAGCAGAGGTAAATAATTAGCCCTATTCTGATCTCACTGAGAGATCCTACTAAGAAATTGAATTATGAATTTGGGGATGGAAAATATTATTCAGATGAGCTTTAATTCTAGAATACAGATACTCTATAATTGGATTGGAAGGCCAAGATCATCCCCTTGATAAAGAGGAAAAGAAAACTTTGTGGCTGCTGTTGCTTTCACCTTACAATTAAAAGTGACATAATTAGATACTGTACTTTAGCACCCTGTTATAAGATGCAGGTTTAAACCTATCCCTTATGTCATGAAAGCAACGAGTTTCATTCCCTGCTCCCAGCAGCCCTTTTCAGGGAAGCTGAAATGCATTGGAAGGGGTTCTGAGATACTCTTTGCCTGAGCAGACACTGTTCTCTCAAGCTAAACAGAGCACATCAACACTCCTTATTTAAGTTTTCTAAACTAATCGAACCCGGGACCCTTCAGTCCGCAGGCTGACTCTCCATCCACTGAGCCAAACTGGTTTCGGCTGATCATTGTTTCTTAAATGTTCCTGATCACAAGAATCATCCAGGTACCAGTTTAAAATACCTTTCCCTAGGGATGTCATCTGCAAATTCTAATTTAATAGTTTGGGGTGGAGTCTGAGGACAGGAATTTTAGACAAATGTCATAGGTGAGCAGGCATATTTGAGGCACAAATTAAAAAAAATAATAATAAAGCATCTGTTACTTCTATGGAGTGTTATTAATGACTACTGGAAAGAGTACTGACGTTGCTATTAGACACATTTCAGTCTTCCTCATTTACGAATTTTTAAATCTCTCCTTCAATGTCTGTTTTAAAGGTAATCATAATATCTATCTCTCAAACGTATTGTTAAGTATTAAATATGAAGGAGCTGGGCTCTTGCTACACAAAATGTGGTCTGTGGACCAGTCAGTAGCAGTCAAGAGAACTTGTTAAAAATGTAGACTCTTGGGTCCTGCCCCAGACCTGCTGAATGGGAATAGGCAAGCTAAAAAGAAGAAGAAGAAGAAAAAGTAACTATGTATGGTGATGGATTTATCGTAGTGACCATTCTGCAATACATACAAATATGGAATCATTATATTGTACATCTGAAATGAATATAAAATGTCAATTATATGTCAACATAGGGGGAATAAAAGCAAATTGTCTCCTCCCCAAAAAGACGATGCCTGGATGATTCATATGCACATTAAAGTTGGCCAAGCACCGACCTGGTCAATGAGTCAAGTATACAGGAAGTGCTAGGCTCTTTCCTTTCCATTATACTCACTGCACTAATAACTTCAATTCAACTAGAACTCATTGACTGTCACCAGCATTTCTTAATGTTGGCTTAAGCCCGTCAGGTCCATTTTCAGCCCTTGCACAGTGGAAAGGCATTCACGAATAAACAGATGCATGGGCTGGAGATTAAGCTACTGCAAAAGGTAACTGAGGATTTCACGTTCGGGGGTGAAGATGATAATGCGAATTTTTCAGTCTTCTCTGATGATTATTTCTGAACTGGTATGTGCCCCGCTAAGTTTCCTGCATAGCTTTCATACCATTCAGCAGTTGATACTAGCAGGGGAGGCCTCGAGCTGTCACTGCTTGAGCAAAAATTTGAGGACGGTTTCATCCAGACCTTGCGTTTTTTTTTTCTTTGTTTTGTTTTGTTTTCACTTCGGGAGTTTATTATTGAACCCTGCAGAGTCAGGAGAGGAGAATTAGGTAGAACCTGTCTTACTGCATCAAAGACATTTTCAGTAATTGCCCGCAGTGAGAGGTACGGTACATGTTAGTACATGACAAATGAAAATGAAGGCTACATTTTAAACGCTGGGGTGCACTCAGGAAACCATGAAAAAAAAAAAAAAAAAAAAAAGGCTGGCTGCTGCAATAATGTTTTAGCTGGAGTGCTTATTGTAAAACAGCAAATACGTTTTGTTTGATGTTTAGAAGTAAATATTTATTTTGAGAAATGGGATTTACAATTCTAATTTAAACTTTAGAATTTTAATCTAATCCTCAGATTTTATTATCCTTATTAACTCATTGAATTCTCACCTTGACAGATATTCCACAAAAATGTCTGGTGTTTCTTAAAAAGTGTGCTCCCCAGAAGAACTTATTGAAATCTGGTGCTTATAAGTGTTCCATCACTATCAGCGTCACTGGCTAGTTGATATTAATAAAAGGAAGAAAGCAAAGGGAAGTCAGACGCTGCACGCATGGTTACCTGGGAAGCTTCAGCAGGAATCTACAGCTTCACACGACGTTGTTCCTCCAAGGGAATGGACACCCGTGCTCCCGGTATCCAGTACTGGTTGTTGGAGGCGGAAGGGAGAGATAGGCACATGTGCAGTGGAAATCAGGGTGGCACAGGGGAGTGGTGTTCCTGAAGGCTAGCCTGGGGAACAGTGGATTGCTGGGGCGGTGGGCCCCACCGGAAGCATGTGAAATCTTGGAAAGTTAATTGGTTAAAGAAGGTTTTGGTTGAAATTTCCAAAGAGTTCTCTCTCTCTTGTTCTCTCTTGCTCCATGACCTACATTTATTTGCCTGTGCATTCACCCATTCTTTCTCCATAGCCATGAGGCCTTAGCAGCCGCATTACACTGTGTTCTGCAGCTAAGCCAGCAGCCGGACTCCAACCACAGCCACACTGCTTCCATCTTCTGGGCTCTTGGAGAAGCTGGTAAGGTGTGCTCTCTTCTATGGTTCCCAACTTCTTGGGGAAAGATCTGTGCCCTGGAAGAGTAGAGCACCAAGTTGGGTATGCCTGGAATTCCACACCGTAGGTCTTTGAATTTACTTACGACCGTTCTTTGCCATATTGTGGAGGAAAAGCTTATTCATCGCCATTTCAATGAGATGGATGCAGAAAAGGAAATAAGACATTCCTTGCTTGATTTTGAGAAAGTAAAAAAGGAAGAAGCTTCTTTCACTAAAATCAATGGGTCATTGAAGAATTAGGGCTTCCAGAAAAGGACTTTGTACCTACACTCACACTATAAACCACCCTTCATGTGATGGGTTGAATTGTGTTGAATTCATATGTTGAAGTTCTAACCCCCTAGTACATTAGAATGTAGCCTTATTTGGAGATACGGTCTTTACAGAAGTAATCAAGTTAAAAAGTCACTAGGTAGGTCTTTGATCCAATATGACTAGTGTCCTTATAAGGAAAAGGAATTTCAACTCACAGAGGGCAGATGATACGAAGATAGCCATCTAAAAGTAAAGGGGCCTGGAACAGAGCCTTCCCTCACAGAAGGAACTAAATCTTGCTGGCATTGATTTTGGGATTTTAGCCTCAAAAACTAGACAGTAACCCAACCTGGTTTGGCTCAGTGGATGGAGCCACTGAAGGGTCCCAGGTTCGATTCTAATCAAGGGCATATGCCCAGGTTTCAGGCTCGATCCCCAGTTGGGGGTGTGCAGGAGGTAGCCAGTTGACGATTCTCCATCATCATTAATGTTTCTATCTCTCCCTCTCTGAAATCAATAAAAATATATTAAAAAATAAAACAAAACTAGACAATAAATTTGTTTAATCCACAGTTTGTAATACCTTGTTATAGCAGTCCTAGTGGAAAATATTTACTTCATGGGTCATTGGGAATGGAAACCAGCAATGGATGTTGTATCTGTCAGAATTAGGGCAGCTGAGCTATCTACAGTATTATGTGCTTAGAGTATTAAAAAAGTACAAGATTACCGATTTAGTGTTTTTTTCTTTCTATTCTAACCTTGTCTTGCTTTTAACTTGGTAATAACTGTGTATACATTAACGTTATATTGCCAACAGTTCAGGAATGCTTTCACCTATATAATTTCATTGTCATTATGAAGTAGTTTCTCACTCATTAACTCTGCTGATCTTCAAAGAAACCTTGAGCCAGACAGGAACTTATCAGATCACCCTCAAGAATGGGGCCAAGTTCTAGGACAGAAACACCCCTATTACCTCCGGTCCATGACCTTTGCTGATGGCCCCATATCCTGATGGAACTGGGTGGGATTTTATCCTCCAATCAGGAATAATTGTGTCAGGTGACAATAGGAAGCAGAAAGTACCTATTCTGGATTGTGCAGAAATTGGTTATCTGGTGAATCAAGGAAGAGGTGGAACTAAGGCTAACCTTGCAAGGAGAAGATGGAATCTGAGGTGCACACCACAGATGTCACGTCCTTCCAATACCTCAAAGTTCTGCCTAAGGGCCTGAAATTCCCACTCTTGGGAAGGGTTCTTATAGAGAACCCTTATCTACACAGAAGTCATTGGGATTTCTGAAATGTATAATCTATACTGATTTTTATTTTATTTATTTAAAAAAATATATTTTATCGATTTTTTTTTTTATTGTACAAAGAGGAAATAAGAGGGATAGAGAGCTAGAAACATCGACCAGTTGCCTCCTGCACAGCCCCCACCGGGTTTGTGCCCACAACCAAGGTACATGCCCTTGACCAGAATCGAACTTGGGACCTTCCAGTCTGCAGGCCGATGCTTTATCCACTGAGCCAAACCGGCTCCGGCTATACTGATTTTTATATAACATAGAGGTGGCAAACTTCTTCAAGGGCCAGTAAATATCGAGGCTATTCGGACATAAGGACTCTTGGTGTCTGTCACAACTCCTCAGGGTGGCTGTTCTCAGTGAAAGCAGTCAACGTCAGCACATAAACACGGTTGTGGCCGTGCTCCAACCAAGTTTTATATTAGTAGGCACTGAAATGTAAATTTCATGTGATTTTTATGGGTCAAAAATTATTCCCCCCCCCAAACCACTTAAAAATGTAAAAATCATACTAAACTCATGGGTGCTACAAAGACAATCTGTAGGATGGTCTTGGCTCATGGGTCCTGCTTTGCCGACCTCTGATATGGCATAGTTTCCACCAAATAATGGAAACCCATGAATTCATATTTGAGATAAATTTTAAAGGTCATCTAGTTCGATGACTTGGCAGAGAAAATTGTTTAGAAGGAGTAAGGACCTTTCTTCAAATACTACTCAGTACATCCCCCCCAAAAACAAAAACAAAAACAAAAACAAAAACGGAAGCCGCTCCAGGTAAATGGGTGCAGGATGGAAGGCAAGCTGAGAGCAGCTCTGGCTTTGCTCTTTTGGGCTTGAAAGACTTTCCCAGAATCCACACAACAGTCTTAAAATCACTAATTTAGTCTAAAACCACAGGTTTTCAAGGAGTAGTCCAAGATTTCATTGCCACTTAGAGGACAAATGGAGACTATAATGCAGGTCTATTGATCTGTTTATGAAATAGAATATGAAGTCTTTCTCAGCTCTTTTACGAATCCTGCTACATTAATTGCTAAGTAACTATGCTCCTATTGCCCTCCCCCCCCCTTTTTTTTTTATTAACTTTTAATTGTGAAATAATTTTAGTCCTGCAGAAAAGTTGTAAAAATAGCAGCTAGATTCCCAGATTCATTAATTTAAAAAAAATATATTTTATTGATTTTTTACAGAGAGGAAGAGAGAGGGATAGAGAGTTAGAAACATCGATGAGAGAGAAACATCGACCAGCTGCCTTCCTGCACACTCCCCACTGGGGATGTGACAGCAACCAAGCAAGGCACATGCCCCTGACCGTAATTGAACCTGGGAACTTCCAGTCCGCAGGCTGACACTATCCACTGAGCCAAACCGGTTTCGGCAATTTTTAAAAATATATTTTTTTATTGATTTCAGAGAGGAAGGGAGATGGAGAGAGAGAGAAGCATCAGTGGTGAGAGAGTATTATTGATTGGCTGCCTCCTACTGGGAGTCAAGCCTGCAACCCAGGCATGTGCCCTGACTAGAATCAGACCATGATCACCTGGTTGTTAGATTGATGCTCAACCACTGAGCTATATCAGCCAGACTATTAATTTTTTAAAAATTACTTTATTGTAGACTATTATTTTTTAACATTTTACCATGTACATATATACACACATTATTTTTCTGAGCTATTTAAATAGGTTCCATACTTCATGCCCTTTACATTTTAATATTTTGGTGTGTATCTTCTAAATTTTATCACTCATTTTGGCATATAATTTTGCAGCCATAAGCATTTTTTATTGCAATTTAACCATCAAGTTTATATCTTTTCCTAGTACCTATTTATTGATTTTCAATATAGTACCTATTTATTGATTTTCAAATATTTTTTGTCTATGATTCTCTCATTTTTCCTAGCTAAGTAGTGAGAGTTTCCCAATTCCATATCTTCCTTATAGCTTTTCCCCCTGCTGTTTCCTGTACCTTATCTCTACATTTCTGGTAAGGAGGGGCCATAAATGAGTCATAGCAGAGGTCAGCTGTTATCTTTTAATCCCTCATAGTTACCCCTATATTCATATCACAATAGAGCATTAGTCATTTGGTTACGTTTCTTTCTTTCTTTTTTAAAAATATATTTTATTGATTTTTTTAAAAATGTTTATTTCTTTGTTGACTTTTATTTTGAGTTCAGAGTGGTCTGAGTAACTAAGGGAAATATCACTAGTAGAAGTATGTGATTCATGCATATGATTAGCGATTTCAAACAGTTTTGCTTTCTCTTGTGTTTTTGTGTGGTTTACTCAGGAATTTGCTGAGATCTGAGTTCATGTTCCAGTTTTGCTATTTACCAGATAGGTTATCTTTGCCATTCACCTAATTTCCCACAACCACATCTAAAAGGATACCTAACCTCTCTATCCTGCAAAGACTTGCCTGGGATTCTTTTGAGGATAAAATGATAAAGTGTACACGAAAGAGCTTTTTAAGAAATAGCTGAGTATTTCAGAACAGTATATATTCAAGTATTCAAAGTTGAAAGAGGTCATAGAGATTATCCAGTCCAGATGAGGAAGCTAAAAACCAGAAAGGTTAAAACACTTGTTCACAGTCAGTGAGCTGTTTGGCAGAACCAGGTTTCCTGGTCCCTACACCAGTGCTTTTCAAGTCCCAGCAAACTGTCTTCCTAGACAGAGTCTCTCTCTTAGGCTGCTCCCCTTCATCCTCCCCACAGGATGCTGTGATATGAAAACACAACCCCAAGAGTCAAATCTTTTAAAAGCACCAATTGTGTAGAGTTTAAATAAATAGACAAATATATATATATATATATATATATATATATATATATCCCTTCTTCTCTGAATTCAATAATAAAAATGTATTAAAAAACAAAAATCATCGGCCAACACGAGAAGAAAATGGGCAAAAAATTTGAACAGGTACTTCACAAAAAAAGATCATTAGTCATTGGGGAAATGTCACTTAAAAACACTACACACCCATTATAAACACTAAATTTCTAAAGACCGACTATACCAAGAGCAGATGAAGATGTAGAGCAACTGGAACTACACATTGTTCATGGGAATACAAAATGGTGGGATGACTTTGGAAAGCTGTGTGGCGGTTTCTTAAAATGTTAAACATAACTCCCATATGTTATTCCATTCCTAGGCATTCACCCTAGGGGAATGAAAACATATACCCACATAAAGATTTGTATGTGAAAGCTCTGATCAGTTTTATTTGTAATAGTCAAAAATTGGAAATAACACAAATGTCCATTAAAAATGACTGGGCAAAGAAATACATCCACATGGTGGAATACTATTCAGCAATAACAAAGAATGGATGATTGATGTTCACCACAGCATGAATGAATCTCAAAACGAGTAGTGAAAGAAGCCAGACACAAAACGAGCACATACTATTATAGATAATACCATTTATATAAAGTCCCAGGAAATGTTAATTAATCTGTAATAACAGAACGTAAATCATTGGTGCTCTGAGGAAGTGGGTGGAAGCAGGGAGGCATAACAAAGAGGCAAAGAACTTTTGAGGCTGATGGAAATGATCATTATCTTGACTGTGAGATGTGCAAATGCTAGTTGCTAGGTGTGTGTGGTCTGGAGCACTTTTATCACACTCAATAAGACTGAGGGGAAAACTGCTTGAGAGACCTAACACTTTAGGACATTTGGATTTGGGCTCTTTCCTGGCTGCATTCCAGGAGAGGCAATTTTTGTCACTCAGGCATATACCAAGGAATGTTCTGTGTTTGGGAAAGTGTAGCATGGGTTTTATGCAGCCTACAGTTAACGAAAATGACAGTTGACAGTTGAAACAATGACATTGCATGGCCAAATGCCTATCATCAGATCTTGGTGGTGGGAGGCTTACTTATTCAGATATGAGTCTCACTCTGTGACACAAGACGGGCTATTGTGTCTTTGAAGGAGAGCAGGAATGGAGTTTTGATCAGGTACAATGAACCCTTCGCTGAGGAGGTGACGACAGAGTGGGTGGAGCTACAAATGCTCAAATTATATATCAGTTCCAAAAGTCCTATTAAAGAGAGAGGGGAGTTAAATTGCTACTTGATTGGGTTCACTTACCGACTGTGGATCCAGCCCTCCCAATACTATCTTGTTCAAACTCTTTTGTGGCTTTCAAACCCTCTTAAAGTCATAGACTCTTTAATTACACAAAATCCCACTCACAACACCACCCTAATGCAGATAAAAAAAAAACAAACAAACCCAACTTAGGACCACATATTTATTTTATAAGTTTATATTTTTAATTCTTATCAATAAGTGTAATGTAACTAGAGAATAGTAACCACAGACTTGCAATATAGGTTTTGTGGAAGATGCTTGCTGATATATCAACCTCAGTATCCATTTTTATATCTTGCTTGGTTTGCAGAATTTTCAGAAATTCCACATTCATAAAAATAAGCAATTTCAATTGGTATATATTTTATTTTAAAATATACTTTATTGATTTTTTTACAGAGATGAAAGGAGATGGATAGAGAATTAGAAACATAAACATATATGAGAGAGAAACATTGATCAGCTGCCTCCTACACACTTGCTACTGGGTATGTGCCTACAACCAAGGAATATACCCTTGACCGGAATCGAACCTGGGCCCCTTCAATCTGCAGGATGACGCTCTATCCACTGAGCCAAATCGATTAGGGAGGTATATATTTTAAAGTCAGTGCCCACTGTAAACTGAATATACTCTTCAATTAAACTGACCCAAAAGCTTGAGGAATCATTAATATCAAAAAACTGCTTTCATTTCTTACCAAAAAAGGCAGGCGAGAAGCACCAAAAATAGTCAATAAGTGTTAAAACATGCTACATTTGCGGTAACTTGTGTTCTTTTTATATGACACATTTGTGACAGTAAGAGAAAATGAATGCAGATGCTTTTTTCCAAGCAGATAAGCACTGTGAACTCTTTAGGGCTATCATTCAGTGTTAAGAATTCTTTAAGCTCGGAGATGTAGCTGGAAGCAATTTCAGATCAGAAAACTCAGGTAAGCTAAAGAAAACAATATGAAGACTCATTCAAAATCACATAGTGAGAATCCGAGGAAGGCAGTAGATAACATCCCAAGCTCCATGCAAATATGAGTTAAGCCAACTTAAAGTGGCGTCCAATAAATTAAAAGTTGATTTATAACATAATTGACAACCCAGGAGGGAGCAGGGGTGCAGGGGCTGGGAGAGGTCCGGGAAGGTCCGGGAAAAGGTCATATAGAGGGGAGACCTAAGGGCAAATTAGGAATTAGCTAAAGAAAGGTGCTGGGTGCGGCTGGGGGTGAAGGTGGGAACAAAGGAGTTTCTCCACTTGGAGGAGGCAGCAAGCGCATGGGTGAAGAAACCAGAGACAGTAGGAGCAAGCTTGAAAACAGTTAAGCAGACAAGCTCTCAACTGAGACATTGGGATGTGACACTGGGAAAGCCACTCACCGCAGGAGGTGTCCTGGTGAGATGATTTTCTGAGTTACTCAGCTACGGTTCCTCTGCCTCCTCCTGCCAGCAGCAGCCATGGTCAGCCCTTATTTCTTCTCAGGGATCCTGTGCTAGACTTCTGGTGCTTTGCAGGCACAGCTAAGGTGTCAAACCACCGTTTAGCCTGTTACATGGTAGCTAAGGGCCTTGAAACCTAAAGATGGTTTTCTTTCTACTGGTAGAATTGTGCTTTCTATTTTAGGAAGTTAAAGAAGCATCTCCCCATGTTTTAATCCTAAATACTTCATAGTACCAGCCACTTGCCCATGGCTAATGTAACAACCAGCAGGAAAAAAAAAAGAAAAAAAAAGTATCAGACCCTGTCTTCTGAAATAATTTCCTTTTGCTTTGAAATGCGCCTGTCCTTGTTTCCTCTTGCCTTTAGAGTAATTAACTCTGCTCAGTTTGAACTGTGCCGTGCAAGGTTCTTTGTAGTCCCTCCAATAAAAGGCAATTAAAAAAATCTTAATTTAAACGGCAGGTATAAGTGTCATTCGGCCTCCTGGCAGGCCACCGCAGCAGCGCTGCGTTTTAGCTGGGAATGAGGTGAGCAGTAGCTGGGCCAACTTTGTGAATCATCAAACCTGCTCATGGGAGCGAGGGACGTTTTTTTGGCCGTGCCCTTATTCCTGCGTAATGTCTTCAAACATTCCGACCTCCCTGTTTGAAAAAGGTAAGTTTTCCCAACGTCTAAATCCTTCTTTTATTTAGTAAATTTTATCACACTCAAAAATCTCAAGTTTTTGGTATTTTATCCCACTCAAAAAAATCCCTGTATATTTTGACACACATATAACAGATCTCAAAACCAGCCATTCTCTCCCAACAGTTCCTGAATTTGTTTTATTTTTCTCCATAAAAATCCAAACGAACACTTTTTTTCTTTCTTTCTTGAAAACCACTTTTTCTTTCGTGGCGTAGCCTCAAATTTACTTGGTAAACAATACAAAGAAAAATATTTTGAAAAACAAGAGTCCTCGGGGGTGACAGTTGGTGTTTCAGCACCTGCTTTACCCCCGGGAGGCAGAGAGCAGAGGTGGTTAAGTCTCTATTGTTTGTTTAATGGACCAGATTTCAAACGTAATTCCCTCTTGCAGTCTTCACTTTTTCCATAAGGCGAGGCCAGCAAGACCTTTTCCCCTGTAAGAGAGAAAATTGAACAATGTTGTCACCGCTGTACTGAGAAAAACAGTGTTGCTATTCTTCTTGGAGGAGTGATATATGAATTGCAGTTCTCCAGAGTTCCCACAATTTATTATTTGTCCAGTATTTTAAGGGAAACCAAGGGAGTTAGTATCTCAAGTAGTTAGTCTCTGTTCACAGTACCTTTAGGCTCTCAGTCTAGTTCCTGAATTTAATCAGTTTTTTTTTTAATTGAGAGAATAAATAAGTGGTGTTTTGTTTGTTTCTTCCTTTTGCTATGTTGCTTTATGGTATCATAGCAGAAAAAATTCAAGTGTGACCTAAAAAGCTTTCGAAATGTCTAAATGAGATTTTTCTTAACAGAGGGAACACTGAACTAGATCTACCAGGATTTAGCAAATGGAATCTGGTAGTCGGAGTCAAAGTAATTACCTTCAGTGACTTATTTATTTAAACATACTTTTATACTCACTGTATCACTTGATCTATATACCCTTAGTAGACATAGCTTGGAAATGTCAACAATTCTGAAAGTATATCTTTTCCCATCCATTGCCTCAATGACCATTTCTACCGAGATTTTTGCTTATCGTTACCCTTTAATTTTAATCAGGTGTGATAATCAAAGCCCTTTCTCTTACAGAGTGTTTGCCATCTAAACTTTGATCTCATATTTCTCAGACTTTTACTCCTTCACCTGAGCCTTAATGTAGGTGTTTCCTAAGATTCAGTTATTGGTTCTTTTTTCTTTTCTTTTTTTCTTTCAACTGTCACTTTCACAAGGTGACTTCTAGATGCATGTCTCCACAACTGACCTCTCTCCTGAGAAAACTTGACTTTTCAACACTTTGGCAGAGACATTTTTAGATAGATTTCCTAAAGTGTATTTCAAGTTATGGACATCAAAGAAGACAGACACGTTGGTGTGGATGAGTTGGTGTTTGCACGTATGGCAAAGGCAAATCAAATAATTTTTTTTCCATTATTTTGTATTGATCAATTTTTTTCCCTATACATTAAACTTGGCCCTTAAATTTTAGGTTCCATGTGTACAAAAACTGAAAATAATTTATTACTGATCTGATAAAATGTATTTTACATGTTTCAGTCTTCCAAACACTTCATAATATATCACCTTGGATTTCGATAGCACATTTCTATAAATACTAGACAACAAGTAGAAAATTGTGCTTCTCTAAAATTTAAATCAGTATCTTTAAAAAAATATTTTTATTGATTTCAGAGAGGAAGAAGAGGGAGATAGAAACACGAATGAGAGAGAGATTTGATTGGCTGCCTCCTGCACGCCCCATATTGGGGTTGGAACCAGCAACCTGGGCATGTGCCTTGACGGGGAATCCACGGTGATCCCTTGGTGCATAGGTAGATGCTCAACCACTGAGCCAGGCTGGCTGGGCTAAATCAGTTTCTAATCAACTTGGCATTATTCATTAAAATCATTTATTGCTTGAGTGGGCAGGTCCAAATAAATTCCACACAGATTCCTAAACGTTTGTGACAATGGGCTAGCTTTCAACACAAGGGAGTGTTTACCAAGTCAAAGGCCACTGATATTTGCCAAAGGCCATTAATCGAGGAAGTCCAAATTAAGAAAAGATCCTGAAATTTGGTAAATCCTAGATGGATTCAGGGATTCTGGTCTTTTTAAGGAGAACTTTGAGTGAAACCATGAACAACTGGAGTTCATGTCCCAAGTTATCATTTTCCTACATGCATTCAGCCTTACAAAGTTCCAGGAGGACCATCAGTCAGACTTTGCAGGATAGTGATAACTAAAGGGACACTGACTCACTCCTTCAACCAGAGCTCGCTGGCAAGCTTTGATGCAGAGATAAGAAAGGGCATCTGTCATCCTGATAAATGAATAATCGAATTAGTGAATATGAACTATGAGATATATCTTGTTTGTGGTTCAGTCATTGGAAAGCAAGCGCGGGTGAAATCGCCCAGCGGGGGAGGTCAGCCCTCTTTGCAGGACCCAGCCACCGCATCACCTCTGACATCCACCTCCACCGGGACTCCGGGGGCCGACCCGCCTTCCGGGATCCGCGCGCGGGGCGGGGCCAGCGCCGGAAGGGCGAGGCCGGGGGGCGGAGCGAGCGACGCGGGGGCGTGGCCTCCAGGGGGCGGAGACAATATGGCCGCCCAGAGCGCTTGGAGGACCTAAGGGGCGGTGGCTGGGGCCACGCCCCGGGCGGGAGGGCCGCTCTGCGCGAGTCCGCTCTATGATGCTTGCGCGCGTCCCCCGCGCGCCGCTCTGCGGGCGGGGCGGGTCTCCGGGATTCCAAGGGCTCGGTTACGGAAGAAGCGCAGCGCCGGCTGGGGAGGGGGCTGGATGCGCGCGCACCCGGGGGGAGGCCGCTGCTGCCCGGAGCAGGAGGAGGGGGAGAGCGCGGCGGGCGGCAGCGGCGCTGGCGGCGACTCCGCCATAGAGCAGGGGGGCCAGGGCAGCGCGCTCGCCCCGTCCCCGGTGAGCGGCGTGCGCAGGGAAGTCGCTCGGGGCGGCGGCCGTGGCCGGGGGCGGTGGAAGCAGGCGGGCCGGGGCGGCGGCGTCTGTGGCCGTGGCCGGGGCCGTGGCCGGGGACGGGGACGGGGCCGTGGCCGGGGACGGGGCCGCGGCCGTCCCCCGAGTGGCGGCAGCGGCCTTGGCGGCGACGGCGTCTGCGGCGGCGGCAGCGGTGGCGGCGGCGCCCCCCGGCGGGAGCCGGTCCCTTTCCCGTCGGGGAGCGCGGGACCGGGGCCCCGGGGACCCCGGGCCACGGAGAGCGGGAAGAGGATGGACTGCCCGGCCCTCCCCCCCGGATGGAAGAAGGAGGAAGTGATCCGAAAATCTGGGCTCAGTGCCGGCAAGAGCGATGTCTACTACTTCAGGTACCGCCCTGGGGGTGGGGTGGGAGGGGGGAGGGGGGTGGGGTGGGGGTTGATGCTGGCGGGGTCAGACCGGGGTCAAGGGTCAAGCTGAGGGCTGGGGTGCCCAGTAGGAGGTGCCGGGGCCCGTGGGTGGGGGGCGAGGCCGGCGCGGTGACAGGCGCGGTGTCCGGCTGCTGAGACGTCTGAGCTCGTAGGGGCTGGAGGCAGTCGTTGGCGAAGCCCCGGCTGCTCTGGCGGCGATGACCGGCCACCGAAGGGTTAAAAAGGAGGTGTAATTCATCGAAACCGTAACAGCCAGTCACTGTTGGCTCCCTTCCCAGCCCGTCGCAGACTCATCCTCGCAGGAGTGTTGAATCACGCACACGTGCAGGAATGACGAGGGGCGGACGAGGCTTGGGTTCGGTGGTGGGGTCCAGGAAGGTGTCCCAGGAAGCGCCCGGCCGCTCCGTCGGGTGTCGTGGAACGTGCCCTCCTTTGGACACTAAGCGCTGGAATGAGCAGTTAGACTCCTGGACCCAAATTAGTCCCCCGGGGGAAGAGGGGGCACTTGTCAGTGTCCGGGGACATGGTTGATGGTCACCCCTTGGAAGGGGCAGCCTCGAGGCCAAGGATGCTGCTGAATAGTCTACAATCCACAGGATCTGCCCCGAGGGGACAGGATGATCTGGCCCCACGTGACCCTGGTGCCACGGTTGAGAAGCCCTGGTCCTAGGGATGAAGGTTTTCAGCTTGATGCGGCCTTGCAGCCCCTGGCCCTGCCGCCCGGGCCGTCATGTCATTAGTTTGGATGGCCCAGTAAGATCAGGAAGAGGCCTGTGCTGTTGATTTCCAGTGGAATTTTCTTATCAACAGATTTACTAACATTTCTTTTGAACCTTCCCATTTACAGAACAAAATAGGAGCGTGTTCTGTTCAGTGGCTGGCAGGCTGTGTCTGTGGGCTGATTGGGTCATTTTCCAGGAAATATTTGGGTGTTATTGTCAGCCATTTGGCCGTTCGGATAATATTTTGAAGGATTTCCATTCTTTCTGACCTCCAGTTGGTTAATGTATTACCCCTGGGGAAATATATTAAAGTGTATGTGTATGTGGATTGCAAATACTCTTAGATTTAAGAGATTAACAAATATACACTTACATGCATACGCAAGAATGTGATCACTACTGGTATAACATGTAAATATGTTATTTCTGATAGTTGCTGAAGTATATGGATGAGTAGCTTCAGTAAATTTATTTATCTCTTCAAGTAAAAAAATGAAAGTGGTGTTTTATTGGAACTGTTTTTGTCAGTTTATCTGAGACCACCTATCTTGATATCGTAAGAGATAAAATGAAAACCTTAAACATACAGAGATGGTTATCTTGTATTTTCACACATTAAATATTAAATGTATTTGAATAATACTAAGAAAGTTATTGTGGAACAGATTCTTACTCCTCTCAAGTTCATTTGTTTCTTTTTTTGATTTTTTACAGAGAGGAAGAGAGAGGGATAGAGAGTTAGAAACATCGATAAGAGAGAATCATCAATCAGCTGCCTCTTGCACACCCTCTGCTGGGGACGTGCCCGCAACCAATGTACACGCCCTTGACCGGAATCGAACCTGGGACCCTTCAGTCCGCAGGCCGACGCTCTATCCATTGAGCCAAACCGGTTTTGGCTCATTTGTTCCTTGTAGGGATTTTCACATTGTTCCCCTGTGCATATTCTTTCATTAGCAGCCCCTTCTGTTTTCCTAAGCAGGTGGTATGCAAAGCCTTCTTTCCGTGAACTTGAGGGACAGGAGACTAGTCTATCCTCAGTAGAGGATATTAAACTCTGGGATGTTTCTCCTGGGATATGGCTTGTTTGGCTTTGAGATGACGTATTTGTTCAAACTAACTTTTGGTTATGGCAATTTTTTTTAATTGTTTTTCTTGCAGTAGTTAGAAAAATTATTTCAGAAAGGTAGATTGCTGTGTTCTCATTTGTGGTCTCTTAATTTATTTTGAACGTGTTGTAAATAAATTTTTTTTAATTGATTTGAGAGAGGAAGGGAGAGAGAGAGAGAAACATCAGTGATGAAAGAGAATTATAATTGGCTGCCTCCTGCATGCTGCGACAGGGGATTGAGCCCGAAACCCAGGCATGTGCCCTGACTGTGAATCCAGCTGTGACCTCCTGGTTCATAGGTCGATGCTCAACCACTGAGCCATCCTGGTCTGACGATGTGTATAAATTTTTGATGTTTACTCTTTTTATACAAACTCAGCAGATGCTATATGGTAGAAAACATAATTTAAAACAACTTTTCAGACATTCATCGAAGAAAATCACAAATCAGTATAGTGATAGTTGTTCTTTTTATGAGACAATACAACATAATATGCTTTTTACTTGTTCATGCAAAATTAAAGGACACATTGCACATTTTGTGCCACATGTTCTCGGTTCAGGGCTGGAAGGAGTGTTGGCTGTTCACTGCCTACAGTGTTAGTTCCTAGGCCGGGTTGTAAGACCCAGTCTTCATTTCCTTCTGAGAGGTTCAATACATGTGGTGTGTGATACTGACTTCCACTTTCAGTGATGAATGTTGAAGGTCACCTACTTGTAGCAAAGGTGAACACATTATTTTTCAGTCCGCAGAGTCACTGCTTTGCATATTACCATCCCTGTATACGCGCGACCCGTTAAAAACCAGTAGCTCAAAACACCCACCGTATCGTTAATAGGTGGTTAAGCGTTAACTCTCCCGTCGGCAATGTGAACACCTGCACCACGTAGTTCACACTGATTCTAATAATGCTAACTCCTCAATTAGCCTGCCCCTGGGGAGACTTAGAGAAATCGGTGTCTGTGAACGCAGGGTGTGTCTTAACACTTATTAATTGGGTTTAAGCTCATCAAGAAAGCCTCACATTTTGGTAGAATGGTGTTTTGGTTTCCTGAGACTGCCAAGTTCTAAGAGGAAGGTGTGCCTCCGGTTGCCAGTTAAGCAGTATAATTATGCCTTCTGTCAGGACTACTGATAGTATAGTGGCAGTTCATATATTATCATCCAAAGTTTGTTTTTAAAAAGGGTGTGGTTTGATAAAATGTTGGATCCACTGGTATAGTTTCTGAAAAAGTTTGAGGCCATTATATGAACTCAAGATTTGAACTATCATTTTTACTGGGAATAGAACCCGAGACCCTTTGGTGCTCGGCCAACACTAAGCATCGGACAACCCTGGCCAGGACTCTTGACTTTTGCTTCTACCTGGGCTAAACACCTGGGAATCATGGGCAACTGTTATAGCTGCTGCCATAATATGTCATCTGGTTGGATATTGGAAACAGAATAGTAAACATTTTGATTCTTATCAAAATTATGATGTAGTCACACCTGATCACTTCTCTCAAAAGAAAAGACAGTGGATAGAGAGAACAAAAACAAAACAAAACAAAGTAAAACAATCAGAGGGAGCCAGGTGCATGAAGAGAGACTAAAGATTTCGTCTTGATCTGGAGAGAAGACTTGGACACATGTAATTGAGGCCTATACAGCCATGAGATAGATGATGAAAGAGGAGTCTAGGGAAATGAGAGGCCTGGAGCTGGTGTCCTAACTGCACTTCCCAGAGCGCAGCCTGTGTTTGTCACGTGCACTTCCCAGTGCTGGCGCTTGTTTCTCCCTTTGTAAAGTGGCTATGGTGTACCTCTGCCTGTGTTCTAAGGATTCAGTTCCACAACGTTAACATCAATACTTAGAGCTCTTGAAGCTTTAGATATATTTAAGGACCAATTTAGGAAAAACGATTCAGTAATTCAAGATTTATGGGCTGAACATACGTAAACAGGCTTGAAAAAATGTATAGTAATGTCCTGGCGAGGTAGCTCATTTGGTTAGAGCGTCATCTCGGGATGCAAGGTTGCAGGTTCAGTGACCAGCCAGGGCACATAGAAAAGCAACCAGTGAATGCATAAATAAGTGGAACAGCAAAATGATATTCTCTCTCTCTCTCTCTCTCTCTCTCTCTCTCTCTCTCTCCCCCCTTCCCCCCCTTCTTCTCTCCCTGTCACTCTAAAATCTAAATATAATAAAATAGAAAAATAAAAATTGTATAGTAAAAGTTGTAAAATAAAATCTAGTTTGTTACCGAAGGCTAGTATGGTGCTTTAAGGCAGAGTTTTTCAACCGCTGTTCCGCGGCACACTAGTGTGCCGCGAGATGTTGCCTGGTGTGCCGAAGGTGCAGACAAGACAAGAATTTTATAATTTTTCACTATTTTGTTTACTTAATATTTCATAATAAAGTAATTATAAAATACTTTCTTTGTGTTTATTTGATTCCTATTCAAGATAATTACTTTATATATAGTCAATATAGGCACAGAGTTAAATTTTTTAACATTTTCTAATGGTGGTGTGCCTCGTGATTTTTTTCATGAAACAAGTGAGCCTTTGCCCAAAAAAGGTTGAAAAACACTGCTTTAAGGGTATGATTTCTGAATCATTGAGAATTTCAAAGTTCAGCATTCCCCTTACCCCCTTTTTTTGTCTTAAAAAAACAACAACTCAGGTAGTCTTTGTTGGAAAAAAACTAGCAGAATAAATCAGGGAGAGATCCACTGCCACAGTTCTTTTTTTATTTTATTTTTATTGTTGGTCTACAATTTTACTTATTTTTATTCAACAACGCCTCACATACATGATTTCAAGTCCACTTATGCAAAATGTTACTCTTTTTTTTTTTTAATATATTTTATTGATTTTGTACAGAGAGGAAGGGAGAGAGATAGAGTTAGAAACATTGATGAGAGAGAGTCATCGATCAGTTGCCTCTTGCACACCCCCTACTGGGGATATGCCCGCAACCAAGGTACATGTCGAACCCGGGTCCCTTCAGTCCCCAAGCCGACGCTCTATCCATTGAGCTAAACCGGTCCCGGCAAAATGTTACTCTTTTTAATCAACTGGGTAATATTCCCTAATGGATACAAGGTAATCATGCAACCTACTGGTGGATATTTAGTTTAGAACAAAAGTTTTTCTAGCCACAGTTCTTAAATATTAAAATGTCCGACTTTCAATAAACAGTCCTTCCAAAAATATATATATTTTGGATCATCTGTGTGGTTAAACCTGGTGTCCCCTGTATTACTCTCATGCTCATTTTCGTAGAATCTGAGGCTTTTTCTCATAAATTTTACTGACTGTATAGTGTAGTATATAGGATTTAGTATATAGTATATAGCAGTGGTGGGCAAACTCATTAGTCAACAGAACCAAATATCAACAGTACAAAGATTGAAATTTCTCTTGAGAGCCAAATGTTTTAAACTTAAACTACATTGTTATTAACTTAATTAGGGTATGTGATATTTTGTAGAAGAGCCACACTCAAGAGGCCAAAGAGCCGCATGTGGCTCTCGAGCCGCAGTTTGCCAACCATGATATACAGTATATAGCATAGGGTCTTATGTACCTTAATTTTATGAGTATGCAGTGTCACAGCTCTCATAACTTTGGCAGCTATTAGTATTATTTTGCTAAATGCTTTTCATTATTATCTTATTAGATCCTTATAGCCCTGTGAAGCATAGTACAGTTATCTCCCCTTTACATATGGGGAGTGAGGATAGGGGAGGGAAGGAGTCTGCTCGAGGTTGAACTGCTGCTTAGTGCAGAGCTGGAATCCTGATGCAGGTGGTTTAACCCCAGAGCTCTTACCCACCCTGTTCTGCAGCCTCCAATAGAGCTCCTTACTCATCTTCTCAAATATTGCAACATCTCATGCATAATCCGCTCGGATACTACTCAAATAATGTAATTATGTATTATTATTATACTTGCATCTTAAAGTTGACAAAGGGCAAATTTTAAATCCTATTTGGCAGTGAAGCCGTTGGACCAAAAGATGATCTCCTAGCTGTGTAATATTGGAGGGGAAAATTACCATTAATTAGAGTAGTTTCATGGTGGGTAATAGAAGCGATCATTTTTGTTTAGAATTGTTTCCCTTTTTCTCTCCCCGCCCCCTTTTCAAATATTTAATTAGGTTAACCCTGTTATTTCTCAGATGTTCAGATAGGCAACACATTTCCTAAGGAGCAAGCTATAGGTCTTCATTTTAAAGCGTTCACTGAAATTAGGTGAAATCAGTTGTAACTCGCAGGCTAAATGTAGCATCTTGAGAAAGGTTTATATGATTCCTGCAAAAACGCATGCTTCTTTCAGAGTTGAGATACAGTTGAAATAGACCTTGCAGACCAAAAACCTCTTAGTTGGAAAAAGGAAAGAAATGCAATATTAAGCATTTATTGCATAATTGGAAGTTTGACTTGTTTTAGTTTTTTTCCTTTCTTTCTTGATTTTGCCCGTTTAGCCTGGGCCCATAAATACAAGACATAAGTCTGGTGGAAATTGTGCTCTCGTAACTCTCTCTTAGCAGTACCATTATGTCTTTTAGTCACGTGCTGGAGAAATTTTTGTTAGGGTGTGACATTGCCATCTGTTCTACATCTGATTTTTAGAATCTGTCATGCAGAGTCTTACCTGCCATGACTTCCACCACAATACCTGCTGCAGCGGAAATACGGAGCTTAAAGGGAACTGACACGCTCTAAAAATATCTCCAACAAAATTGACAGATGATATTTTCAAATTGCTTTAAACATTCCATTTGTGAGACAGTCATAATTTGGTTTTAATTAATGGAACAGAAACAGGTGATTTGCAAGGGAAGTGATACTTTTTAAAAAATATATATTTTATTGATTTTTTATAGAGAGGAAGAAAGAGGGATAGAGAGTTAGAAACATCGATGGGAGAGAAACATCGATCAGCTGCCTCCTGCACACCCCCCAATGGGGATGCGCCCGCAAGCAAGGTATATGCTCTTGACCGGAATTGAACCTGGGTCCTTTCAGTCTGCAGGCTGACGCTCTATCCACTGAGCCAAACTGGTTTTAGCAGGAAGTGATACTTTCTTAAAAAAGATTTTATAGAGGGACTAATAGAAAATTCATAACCTTTTATCCTGAGTTTGAGATGTCCTCAGACTTGCCTGATGAATTAGAAATAAATCAACTCTCATTTCATGAATTTATTGTTTGACTAGGAATATTCATACGCTTTTCAGCTCTTGTTTATTGATCTTTTATTGCTGTTTGCCACTTCCACTAAGATGTGGCTAGGCAAGTTGTAAAATGAAGTATTACTTAATTTCATCAGAACTTCAAAAAAATAAACTTCCTAAGGAAGAAAAATAAAAGCATGGAATAGAATGAAATTTGAATAATATCTGTAGATCTTATGATTTTGTCTTGTAATTTAAATTCAAACTAATTTGTTTGGGAACTTGATTACATAAGCTGTGTATGAATATAAGTAATACCAAATGTAATTTAAAATTGAGCACTTAACATTTGTTAGGAACAATTGTGAGTGATTTGCAACTGTGAGGAAGAAGAACATTATCCTCTCAAAGATTTAAAAAAAATATATTTTATTGATTTTTTTACAGAGAGGAAGAGAGAGGGATAGAGAATCAGAAACATCGATGAGAGAGAATCATCGATCAGCTGCCTCTTGCACACCCCCACTGGGGATGTGCCCACAACTAAGGTACATGTCCTTGCCTGAAATCGAACCTGGGACCTTTCAGTCCACAGGCCAATGCTTTTCCACTGAGCTAAACTGGTTTTCGGCCTCTCAAAGATTTTTGAATAATGTATTTTGACATTTCCCCCCTATTCTTTTTATGGTGGAAGAATCCATAGATGAAGGCAAGGATGAATGTCCTTAATATTCTTTTTAACATGTGTGTAATGATGCATGCATTTCTTTAAAAAGGCTATCTTGGAAGCCTCTAGCCCCTTTTTTTTAATATATAGTCTGTTCTGGGGGTATATTTAGCTATCTATTTTTTATGATGGAAAAGTTCAAACGTATGCAGAAGCACATGTAGATGGGCAAGTGTAATGAATCCCCCTGTGCTGAAAAGTAGATGGGAAAGTGTAATGAATCCCCTATGTGCTCATCAACCAGTTGAGCACATGAATGAACAACTTCCGGCCAATCTTGTTTCATCAATTATGCCCCCCCCTCCCCATTTTATTTTGAAATCATTCCCAGACATATTTAACTTCTGACTTTTCCACACCAGTGTCCATTCTCCAGTTTAACCAAAACAACCAGTGTTTTTGTTTTTGTTTTCTCTTTGTTCAGAAAGTGAGTGTACTTCAGAACAAGGAAGATTATAAAAAAGAAAAGAAAAGAAAGTATTATAAGTGCCTTAAGGCAGTGGTCAAGATGGGTAGAATTCTAAGGTCTTTTACCACTGTTTAAAATTGTATGGTGATTCCTTAAACATTTATGTTAAAGGAAAAAATGGAATGCTCTTATATTTTATTAGTACCCAAGTTGTAAACAGTTTTTTCCTTATTGATACTTAAAAAATTCTCCCCCCTTTACTGCTAAAGAAATTCTGTTTAAAAAAAAATTATTGATTTGGGAAAAGAGAGAGAGAGAGAGAGAGAGAGAGAGAGAGAGAGAGAGAGAGGGAAAGAGAGAGAGAGAGAGAGGCTCAGAGAGAGACAGAGAGACAGACAGACATTGACTTGTTGCTCCACCCTTCCCTGCAGTCATTGGTTGATTCTTGCATGTGTCCTGACCTTGGTGTAAGGGGTCAATGCTCCAAACAACCGAGCTAACAGGCCAGGGCTAAAGAAATTATTTAATGCTCACATTACTTGCCCAAACTCTTCATAATTTTAAAAAGAACTTTCCAGTTTTCAGAGGAAATATCCAGCTTTCATACGTTAATATTTATATTTTAAACATTATAGGGAATTTCAAACATATATGTAAAAGAGGGAATCACGTTAGAAACTACCAAGTACCCAGTATAACAGTTATCCATCGTATGTCATCCATACCTCAGTCTTCTACTTCTAACTCAGTCTTCATTATTTTGAAGAAAATTTGACATCATTTCATTCATAATGACTTCAGTATGCTATTTGTGAAGATAAGATTTAAACTTGTGGATGTTTTATAATCATACTCATTATATGATTTTTTGAAATCATATACTTTGAACTCAGTATTTTGAAACTAGGATATAAGAGATGCCAATAGGCAATTCATAATTATTTGCCTGATACAGAGAATAAGCTATATAGTTTTGATAAGGCTTATGGAAGAGGAACAGGTGGATTGGTATTTCTGGTCTCTGGGGTTTTGGGGTAAAGTCATGCATTAGAGACCAGGTCAAATGCATGGTTCACAGAGGGCTGAAGAGGGAAACCATCAGCCTGTTCATGATAGAGGGAATAAACCAATGTGGTTGGAGAAGAGGTCACAGGGTAAGAGGCGTGGAAAGTAGGGTTGAAAGGTTAGGAGAAGGCTAGACGGAAAAGGATCTCAAATGCAGGGCTATGATATTTGGCTCCCTTTTGCTAATGAGTTGAAGTCCATTGTGGGCTTAATCTGATAGATCATAGTGGTGTTTTAGGAAGTGCAATCTAGAGAATTTAGAATGCAAGGAGACTTAGCAAATAGAAAATCAGCCTACCATGGTGATTTAGACCATGATAAATAATAATAAAACCCCAATATGCAAATTGACCAGATGGCGACCCATCCATGGAAAAACCAGTTGCTATGATATGCACTGACCACCAGGGGCAGACTCTCAATGCAGGAACTGCCCTCTGGTGGTCAGTGTGCTCCCACAGGTGGAATGCCGCTCAGCCAGAAGCCAGGCTCACGGCTGGTGAGTGTAGTGGTGGTGGTGGTAGTGGTAGTGGTGGGAGCCTCTCCTGTATCCGTTGCAGGCAGGCTGTAAGGAGTGAGGGATCCCAGACTGAGAGAGCCCCAGAGTGTGAGAGGGATGTCTGCCTGCTGGCTTAGTCGTCTGGGATTGTGAGAAATTACAGGCTGGGCTGAGGGACACAGTGTTTCCACCCCCTCTCCCCCTGCCCCAGTGTATGAATTTTGTGCACCAGGCCTCTAGTGATAAATAACTTAGGTAGTGGTAGTGGAAAGGAAGGATGGATTCAAAGGTGATTATGGAGGAATTGGATATACTAACTGGTTAGAGATGGAGGATAATAAGTAAGATAAGAGTAGATAAAAGCTACCAGGGACAAACTATAAAGGAGGGCTTAAGATGGTTCATTTTAGGCAAGATCTGCATTTAAAGGTTGAGGGAGTAGAGAGCTGACCTGTGGATGCATGTATGTCATGTACCTTTAAAGCAGTGGTATTCTTTAAATTAAATGGTTTGGCAGTTTTCTGATTATATGTTTTGTATCTGAAAAGGGTTCCCAGGCCTAAGTATGTGCATGTGGCAGCTTCCCCACACCAACAAGCAAGTTTCAGACCCCAGCAGGGTGTTCAAGAATTCAACTCAATTCTGACACTGTGTACCTGGGGATGGATCCCGCAGGTTAGGGGCTCAGTCCCACAAAGCTGCCCTCCACTTCAGATGCCAGGCACAAACTCAGGTTGTTACCTGAACTTCTGACCATCTATACATCAGAGGTTCCCTCAACCTCCTCCTCTATTAATTCGCTAGAACGTTCACAGAACTGAGGCAAACCAGTTCATTCATTAGATCACTGATTTACTATAAAGGTTATAAAGGATACAAGTCAGTAACCAGATGAGAAGATACACAGGGGAGGTCCTGAAGGAAAGAGTTCTGTCCTGGAGCTTGGGGCATGTGGAAGCTTCCTGATGCCCCAACCAGGAGGGCTGAAGAGCTGTCCTTCTGAGTGTTTCGGAAGGCTCATTACCTAGTCAGACTAAGTCATTGGCCATTGATTCAACCTGTAGTCTCTCTCCCCTCCTGATGTCAAGAGGTGGGACAGAAAGTTCCTATTCTCTAACCCAGTGGTCAGCAAATTGCGGCTTGAGAGCTGCAGTTTGCTGCTCTGTTGACTAGTGTGTTTGCCGACCTTTTCTCTAACCACATGGTTGCTCCTGTTGCCAGCCAGGCACCATGCTTGAGTGGGATCTGGAAGTCACCTCAACAAAGCAAGAGACACCATTGCTGCTTTTATCACTTAGGAAATTCAAGGGATTTGGGAGCTGTGAATCAGGGAAGGATGAAGGCCACATGCTTGTGAAATAACCATTATAGTTCCTATAAATTGCAATATCACAGTACCTAAGTCCAAAAAGGTAACTTTAATTCCAGATGTTTAGTTTTAGCTAAAATTTGATTTCTGGAGACAATTGCTATTTAGTGTTAGAGAAATCTTTTTCTTTCAATACTTATTCTTTTCTTTTTTTTTTTTTTTTTTTAAATATATTTTATTGATTTTCCACAGAGAGGAAGGGAGAGGGATAGAGAGCTAGAAACGTCGATGAGAGAGAAACATCGACCAGGTGCCTCCTGCACACCCCACCAGGGATGTGCCCGCAGCCAACGTACATGCCCTTGACCGGAATCGAACCTGGGACCCCTCAGTCCTCAGACCGACGCTCTATCCACTGAGCCAAACTGGTCTCAGCTCAATACTTATTCTTGTAACAGGTAAGCTTTAACATTTTAGGAGGCAGAAAAAGATAGAAAGTTGATATATCCTTATTCTCAAACTTTTCCAGTGCTGCTTTAAAAAAAATATATTTTATTGATTTTTTTACAGAGAGGAAGGAAGAGGGATAGAGAGTTAGAAACATCCGTCAGCTGCCTCCTGCACACCTCCTACTGGGGATGTCTCTGCAACCAAGGTACATGCCCTTGACCGGAATCCAACCTGGGACCTTTCAGTCCGCAGGCCGATGCTCTATCCACTGAGCCAAACCGGTTAGGGCTCCCGTGCAGCTTACAGCATTTTCAGTGTGGAGATTTTTATTCCCCACTAAGTGCTCCCTGATACTGTTGGAGAGTAGGGCATCTCTGAGCATGCTCTTTTATCTTTAGTCTCAGAGATAGCCACCTGCCATCCACAGTGCTTCTTGCCACTCATCGTCCAGTTCATCCTATTCCATCAGATTATTGCTATCTCTCATAGTTCATCCGTTATAAATTCTTTTGAAGATCTATTTGTTTTGCTCAGACCTCTGGTCTCATAAATATGATTATTCATATCAAAGTAACATGCAAAAATGTGTTCTGTTCTACTCGAGGAGTGTTTTCAGAGTGCAGTTCCACATGCAAACAGTGGGCCCTCGTAAGTGCAATTTGTATGTCCTGACTTTCACAGCATGTTAGAGTTGTCTAGCCCAGATAATTAAAGATAATTATGATTACAGGTGAATTTATAGGGTGACAATGTGAATACCATTAAAGTATGGTGACCATTATTTAAGTATTACTGGTATCGCATTAGTGTTTTTTTTTTTTTTTTTTAATTTAAAAGCCACATGCCAAATAAGTTTTTTTTTCTTTTACTCTATATTTAGAAACCTCTAAGATAGAGTTTGGTTTAAGAAGTGCTTTAAATAGTTTAGTCAAAATGAAAACAAGCAAAGACATAGTTCAAGTGCTGAAATGTTCTTATATGAACTGGAAAAATACAACTCATTGATTTTCACTAGATTATTTTCTTCAGCGTACTTAGTGGGTAGAAGTTAAAGGTGAGATCACAAGTTGGTTCAGGATTGGCGTATCTATGGGCTAGTTGGTAGGGAATGTTCTTTGTGGCCGAAAGTGAAAATATTAGTGTTTCATTACTGGGATTAGAAGTAGTCACTCTGGACAGAGAAAACTGAAAATGACTAATATCGTTCCCTAGTCTATTCGAGTTTAAAAAAAAAAAAAAAGTAATTTCCCTAAGTTACACTTTGATGCTCTTAGTTACATCAAGTCCTTGTGTGCTTGAGACTGGGACCCACAGCAGCCATCTTAGAGTGCAGACCTGTGATAATTTTGTCACTCTGGGTGCGACCAGAACTTAAATGACATACCACTTTTTTTTTGTTTGTTCACCTAGCATTTACTGTCTCAGCCACTTCCAGGGTCATGTTGCTACTGTGCAGATGGTCTATGTGTGATGGGCAGAATTCCTGCTTAACTATTCTCTTGAGGCCTCGTCTTTTCTATGATTGGCTTCACCTTCTGCAGAAGAAGGTCCCTCGTCTTAAAATCCACTGGGACAGCCAAGCTAACTTAAAGTACCAGGCACAAGCGATAACAGTTACAGAGAAGCAAATGCCTTATACCACGGTTCTGAAGGCAATAGCAATAGTATGTATGACAGTACGGTACCTGTAGCAATTCAATATAGATGCTTCAGAGAAGTCCATCTTTAGGATGGGGTAGGGATTGGGGATGGATTAGATCTGACTGAATACTAGTTGATATTTCTACTTTCTTTTGATATGCTAATAGTTAAAACTGTGATTTCTACCATTTTCCTTCCTTACTCACTTGGTTTATCTGTAGAGTATGTCAGTTCTTTCTTACAATGCATACTTATGTTTGATTTTTAAAATCACTAAACATAGGAACTATTTGGAGCCATACTAAATTGCTAACCTAGATCATAGACTTTTCATGAGTATAGCCTCTTAACTGAAGTTTTCTTTCTTTCTTTCTTTCTTTTTTTTTTTTTTAATGCCATTAATCAGTCATAGATTTATTGTGGTAGAGGGTACAAAGCCACGACTTCCTACAGGGAGCGGTGCCACTGGCCCCCAGCAGCGTTTACACGCGTTTCACACAGGGCAGGTCCTCGTCTCATTGTAAAGCAGCTGCACTCTGAGCCTCAGCTGTGCCCTCTCTACCTTTGCACAGAGTCCTTGGCACATCTCTAGCACTCTGCCGGGGCAGCAGAGCAGCAGCTTTTCTTGCAGGTGGTGCATTTGCATCCCTCGCCCTTGCAGGAGCCAGTGCAGATACTGGGACAGTACAGGGGCGGGCTCGGGCCAGGCCCAGCGGACTTGCTCCTGGAGAGGGTGGATTGGCTTCTCCCAGCAACTGGATGCTTAATTGCGTTCTTAAGTATTTAGATTTCCTTAATTTGGGAGAGAAGTACCTAAAACAGGGAGATCTCTGATCAGAGTTTTGTTCTGTAGAGGCATGTTATAGTGAGGCTCTTGTGTGTAGATACTACTACATAGCAGGTAACTGGCATTTCACCTGTTACATAAGGAACTACTTATTGCAGGGTTAGTTTGTGAAATTAAGTCAATTGCTTCTTTAAGAAATGACATTCTAGTTGTCTCTAAGCCATATCCTAAGAATAACAGTGCTTATTTATTTATTTAGTTGGTAGAAGTTGCTACCTTAACATTTTCGTAATTTAGAACATTAGTCTGTGAAAAGAAAAACTCAGCTTTTTATTGCATTAATGAGATCTTATTAGAGAGATACCTGATTGAAAATTGTCATTTTATTTTTTTAGAGAGTTTTCCCCCCGCTTCTGAGGTATATTAAATAATTTATCAAAATCTTTAAAAAATATTTTTGTTGACTTCAGAGAGGAAGGGAGAGGGAGAGAGAGATAGAAACATCAATGATGAAAGAGAATCATTGATGGGCTGCTTCCTTCATGCCCCTTTCTGGGGATCAAGCCTACAACCCGAGTACGTGCCCCGACTGGGAATCAAACTGTGAATCTTGACTCATAGATTGATGCTCAACTTCTGAGTCACACAGCCAGACTTCCAAAATCCTTTTTACCAGTAATTGGTATATCTAATTATAAGGGCTACTAGAGGCCCGGTGCACGAAATTCCTGCACGGGGAGGGGATGTGTCCCTCAGTCCAGCCTGCACCCTCCCCAATCTGGGACCTCTCAAGGGATGTCCTACTGCTCGTTTCAGGCATCCCTCTCATACTCCAGGTCTGCTGGCTCCCAACTGCTCACCTGCCTACCTTCCTGATTGCCCCTAATTACTTCTGCCTGTCAGCCTGATAACCCCCTAACCACTCTCTACCAGACTGCTCCCCTTCCAGCCTGCTTGCCCCTAATTGCCCTCCCCTGCAGGCCTGATCACCCCTAACTGCCCTCCCCTGCAGGCCTGATCGCCCCTAACTGCCTCCCCTACAGGCCTGGTCCCCCCAACTGCCCTCCCCTGCAGGCATGGTCCCCCCAATTGCTCTCCCCTTCAGACCTGGGTCTCCCCCAAATGCCCTTTCCTGCAGGCCTGGTCATCCCCCAACTTCCCTCTTCTGCTGGCCTAGTCACCCCTAACTGCCCTCCCCTGTTGGCCTGATCACCCACAACTGCCCCCCTTTGCAGGCCTGGTTCCTCCAAATTGCCCTTCCCTGATGGCCATCTTGTGTCCACATGGTGGCAGCCATCTTGTGTGTTAGAGTGATGGTCAATTTGCATATTACTCTTATTAGATAGGATAGAGGCTGGTGCATGGGTGGTGCATGGGTTTGCCCTGAAGGGTGTCCCAGAACAGGGTGGGTGTTCCCTTGTGGCATGGGGTGGCCTGGGCGAGGGGCTTGTGGTGGTTTGCAGGCTGGCCTTGCCCCCCAGCGACCTAAGTGGAGGCCCTGGTATCTGGGATTTATTTATCTTCTATGATTTAAACTTTGTAGCCTTGAGTGGAGGCCAGGGCCAGTCAGGAAGCTTGGCTTCCTCCACTGCCGGGGAAACCCAAGCCTCCTGCTTGCTGTGTGGCCACAGCCATCTTGGTTAGGTTAATTTGCATACTGCTCCTGTTTGGCCTATGGGCATGGCTTGTGGGTGTAGCGGAGGTATGGTCAATTTGCATGTTTCTCTTTTATTAGTGTAGATATTGCTATTTTAATTATTCAGTTGTAGTTATATACATGACATAGTAGCAGAGAACTCTTTATCAAATTTTCAAATTAATTTGGGTCTTTAATATTTCATTTCTCATGTAGTGGAATAGATTAATCATGAAAATATTTTCCAGTTTAATTTTTTAAATTCCATGCAATATAACTTTTTTTTTTTTTTAATATATTTTATTGATTTTATACAGAAAGGAAGGGAGAGAGAAAGAGAGTTAGAAACATCGATGAGAGAGAGTCATCGATCAGCTGCCTCCTGCACACCCCCCACTGGGGATATGCCCGCAACCAAGGTACATGCCCTTGACCGGAATCGAACCCGGGACCCTTTAGTCCCCAAGCCGACGCTCTATCCATTGAGCCAAACCGGTCCCGGCCATGCAATATAACTTTTAAATAAGCATAGAATTGGCCATTTCAATGTATCTGCAAATGAAAACCATATTTTTTACTGTTCAACTGATACAAGTTTTTTGCTTTCAGGAAGTTACTTTGTTTTGTACAAGACTATATAAATTGTGTTTGAGGATTTTAAAAGGTGGCATTGTAATTTCTGGTTGTTTGACTCATCAAGAGAATATATAGGAATTGTTATAAAGGAGTATAATGGCAAGGATAGCAGAATTATTTTTAATTAGGATTGGAGAATTACAAATATCATTATAGAGGAGGTGACATAGTTGGGCTTGGAGGATTTAATACCCTGTTTCCCCAAAAATAAGACAGTGTCTTATATTAATTTTTGCTCCCAAAGATGTGCTAGGTTTTATTTTCAGGGGATGTCTTATTTTTCCATGAAGAAGAATATGGTACACATTTATTGTTAAATGAAACAATACACATTTGTTAAATTTATTACCTGTATACAGTACGGTAGTACAGTAGTTGTCAACACCAATCAGACAAACTGAATCCTACAGTATCAAGTTTACTCATTTATTCAATGACAATCATGTCATCATCTTCTGGAACATCATCATAACAATCCAATTCCTGAATTTCCTGGTGAATTTCTTGTGACTCCATTTCTTTCAGAATCAGTGGACCAAATCTCTCATGTTTAGCAATAGCATTCTGAGACAGAGCCTAAGGGGGGCCTTATTTTCGGGGGATGCCTTATATTTCACTCAGAAGGAAACCTGTAAGTAGGTCTTATTTTTGGAGGATGTCTTATTTTCAGGGAAACACGGTAGTTTTATGACAGGCATTACTTATGCTCATCCTTTCATCTGGAAAGATATGCCTATTTTCATGACTTTGAGTTTGGAATGCAGGTATCCAGGGCTGGTGGGAAAGGTCTAGGAAAAACATCTTAGATTGAAGGGTTTTGATGTGTTATTAAGGAGGTGCAGCTGTGTCATCAGCATTGAGGAGTCTGAACATAGAGCTTGGCACTGGATGCATGGCTGAGGGATGGGGCATTGTGATTACCTCTAGCTTAAGGATGACGTGCCCGGTGGGCAGTGATGCTGCAACAGAGGGCAGGACCAGAAGATGAGGTTGGAAGTTTGTGGTGGGCAGAGATGACTCAAGTTTTGGACAACATTGAGGGTTACAGGCTATTTTATTTTATGACACTGAGCATATTTTGAAATCTGGGTTAGAATGGGAGTTGAGGCTTGCTTATACATAATCTTAACATTCTTTCCTCTGCTGTGTTCTTGTCTGCTTTGTTCTATTCTGTTACTTCTGGTTGTTATCTTCACTGCAGGCAAAATTCTATACTCTGAATTGTGTTTCAGGAATGCTTATGTCATGTGATTGTGGAAAAAGAATGTTGATCTGATCTTCCGTTGTCTTGAAGTTGGTGGCCGCAGAATACCAGAGTTTATGACAAAGAGGGGTGTGTTGGTTTAGACCTGACCCGGAGAGAAGTTTTGCTTTTCCATGGACATATTTTATTGCTTAGTTTCCCAGCCTTTTCTCTTTTGACTTCCTGTTGAATTGTTTTTCTTTTGTAGTAGTCAGTTTGTACGAGGTTAAATTCTAAATATAATATGTTGTCTTCGATGAGAGGTATTGTAGAATTCTCACAGTTCCCTCTGTTTATTTGTCCCACTGATTATAATAGTTTATTCTAGCACATTTGGTCATAAAATTTAGATAAGACTTTGGGGCAATGCTACACAGGGAAAACATTTTTTAGAACATATCAGTTTGGCCTTCTCTGTAATTCTAGCACTTTTGTGATTTTCCAGCTTTGACAATATTTCTTTTTTTTAAATATCCTCCCTCCGGGATATTTTTTCCATTGGTTTTTAGAGAGTGGAAGGGAGGAGGGGGAGAGGCACAGAGAGTCCTTCTTTACAGTAGGGCTTTGGCTAACAAAACTAATGTCAGCATTGTATAAACACATTGGCAGATGTTTTCCTTTCAGTTACTTTAGGGAGCATTAAATATTGTAAAAATTAATTTTTTTTTATTGTAAATGAGTTCAAATTGGTAATTTCAAGTTTTGTGTGTGTGTGTGTGTGGGGGGGGGTGTGCTTTTTTTTTTTTTGTTTTTTTTGTTAATCCTTGCCTTTCCATTGATTTTTAGGGAGAGTGGAAGAGAGAGGGAAAGACAGAGAGAAACATCGATGTGAGAAAAACACATCAATTGGTTGCCTCCTGCACAAGCTACAACCTGGGCCCTGGCCAGAATCAAACCTAGAGGATTGTCCGCAGGCCGATGCTCTATCCACTGAGCCAAACCGGCTGCGGCTGTGTATGTGTGTTTTTAACAAGGGTGTTGATTTCAGAAGAGTTTGTTCTGAAGTTCTTTCTGATTACTGCTAACATTGTGTCTAGTATTTATAAAAAAGTAGCATTTCAAAAGTCAGTTTGGAAAACAGTTTGAGATTGAAGACAGTTGCAGGGTGCATGTTGTGCTGTGCATGCGATGGTGTTGAGATTCTGTCAGTGGTTGCGGAGTGAGTGACCATAGGGGTGACCTGTATAACACCTGCTACTACAGATGGTGGACCTAGTGAAGTGTTACATTAGATGGCACATGATCTCTTTTTATAGCGAAGTTACTGAGTTCCTAAAGCATTTTCACATTTAACATGTTCAGTTGTGAGGTAGTAACAGTTGGGACCAGAAGGACAGTATGAACAAAGTTTGATGTAGAGTGTAGGGTAAATTTTGCTCTATTTTGTACAATTAACATTACCTTTCTTCTAGTCCAAGTGGTAAGAAGTTCAGAAGCAAACCTCAGTTGGCAAGGTACCTGGGAAATACTGTTGACCTCAGCAGTTTTGACTTCAGAACTGGAAAGATGATGCCTAGTAAATTACAGAAGAACAAACAGAGACTGCGGAATGATCCTCTCAATCAGAATAAGGTTGGTTAACTTACTTATGACATCTGTATTCTATTTCAAGAGCTCTCTAAAAAATTTTAAATATAACACTGAGATTTTGATTGTCCAGTTTTTTGTTTTTTTCTCCTCCTGCTAAGCATTTTGATTATAAACCTGATTAATGTCCTGGTAGTTCAGTCCTTCGGAGGAGGAGCCTACGGAAATTGTACACAGTTGAAAACACATTTCAGTGTCTCCCTAGGCCCGTATACATTATACTTTTCGCCTTTGGGACTATTTACAAAGTATTTCTTTGTCGATGTTAATTGTCCCTCTTTCTCCTTCTCCCCCCTTAAAATAGTTCCTGTTGTCCCAGAAGAGGCAGCACTTTAATGTGGCATGTATTCTTACCATATATAGTGTATAGTTAGTTCCCTATTCATTTTCAGGATTACTGTTTGAGAAAGGGGAGTTTTTATTTTGACTTGTTGAGGATAATGACTTTTAGAAATGTTCTCATCCTAATACAGTGATTTGAAATTTTCCCATTAGCTCTTATTTTTATTGAATGGTTTAGTTGATGGTTAGTAGTATAGGAATTCAAATAAGTAGGATTTGAATTATAATGCTTACTTAGTTGTATTAATGCACCCAGTATCTTTACAAAAGCACCTTTAAACCCCCCCCCCCCCCAAGGGCAACAAATGTTATAACCATTTTTTCCTCAAAATTTCTTGCTGTAAATTACATAGATAGATGTGTATGTGTGTTGCCACCACCATTGTCTCACACTGACTGGAAATGTGAGGGGAAAGGAAGCGCTGTCTTCCTCGGCATGTGACTGACGGAGCCCTGCGTGCACTTGGGAGCCCCGAGGTGGTGCAGCAGAGGGGAAGGGCTTCGGGGCAGGCCCTGGATGGATGCCCTGGCGCTGCTACCAGCGCTCACACAGACATGGGCACCTTCCTTCCCTGTGATGGCCTCAGCCTTCTCCGTCTGGTCACAGAGTCGATCCCTTAGCATTGTGAGGGGTGAAGAGGAATTTATATGAGAACATCTCCCCAAGTATTTGACCCATGTTAGTTCCTTTCCGCCCCCATTGCACCTTCCGAAGCACTGAGCTACCCAGTGAGCAGTGCTGCCTGGTGGCCAGTGTAAGAAAGTCTGCCCCAGGCGGTTTTCCTCCTCCTCTTTTACTTTTCCTGAAAGGTATGAGGTCTGGGTTTCATATGTCTTTATTCAGAAATCAGCTTCCTAGTTGGTTTACAGTAGTTTAATTCCAAAAACTGTCATGGGGATTAGATTGCAGAGTTTCCTCATCTATGGTTACCTTGCACAGGTTCCTTGCACAAGTTCCCATGAGACCTTGGCAGGTACCTTGTTAAGGAGGCAGGATGGAAGGGGAGGCTGACATGCTGTTACTTTGGGATGATAGGTAAGAAGGTGTTAAGATATGAGGTAGTGAGAGGAGTAGAGGGAGCTCATGCTAGTAAAAGTTGGGAGCTTGAGTAGTGTATAGGCAAAGCTGTGTGAGTTCAGCTTAAAGAAACCTTTATTCTAGGTTTATTTTGCTTCTTAAATATACTAAACCAGCCTCTAAAAACTCTAACCACAGTGCTGGTATCTATTGAAGGGGCTCAAATGTTTATGGATGATTGGACCGCTTTCAAACTGCCTTGTTGTTACCAGAATCATGGTTAAGTTACACTAAGTGAAATGTGAAGATAACTTCCTGATCGTTATGATGCACTAAAAACCGAACCTAATTCGTCTCTTTAGTTTGTGTGCTCCTTTGCACTCTAGCGCGCTGACTGCTCCTCCTGCACCGTGGCATGTGCTTTCAAGATTCTGCTTGCGCATGTGCTGTGTCCTCTGCTTGGAATGCGCCCCCCTCCCCCTCCACCTGGCAGCTCCTCCTCATCCTCATCCTCATCGTGGCCCAGCTCCATTGTCTCGCCTCTGAAGCCTGCCCTGCGCTCTCCAAGCAGAACAGCCCCTTCTTCATTGTGCTCCCTGGTGCTTGCTGTTGTGTTTGTGGTGGTTTGTCCGCTTCAGTACACTGTGAGCTCCATGAGGGCAGGGACCATGTCTGCTTTTGGTTATTTCTGTATGTGTCGCCCAAAACCTAGCACACGGTAGGTACTTAATACATGTTTGCTTCATGTTTATTTGACTGAATAGCTACCTCATTCCAGAGGTCATAGTGGTCATAAATGTTTATTGAATAAATTAATATACTATACATTTTTCTGGAAATGCCTTTCATTTTGTCATTGGTTTCTGAAGATATTCTGTTAGTTTAAGGGAAAAAGATCAGACAAGATTTAGAAGTCATTAACATCAAGTTGCCATTTGAAGTCTTGAGTGGCTTTCTCAGAGCTTGCTTGAAGGGGGAAGTTACAGAGCAACGTTCTGCCAAAGTGGTTTTTGTGCTGATGGGAATGTTGTACCCACCTGCCACACGTGGCTATTGCATGTTTGAAATGTGGCTAGTGTGACCGACTGGACTTTTGGTTTTATTTAATTAGTTAAAGTCTAAATAGCCACATATTCCTAGTGGCTACCACAGTTCTGATCCTCAGTAGGTACATAAGGAAAACAGAAACTTTGTTCTGAAAGCTACATATCATTTAGGCATTTATGCAAGCTCTCGATTTTCAAAGAGGAGATGTTACAAGGTTTCAGAGATAGTCTCAACATTTTAAGAAGTTTATTTCTTAAAAAGATGTTCTGTTTCTTTAAAAATTTAATTGGAGAACGTTAGGATTGGATAAAGAAGAGTATAGTGATTCTTAGTGCAAGATGTGTTTAAGAAGCTTGGTTTTGTTGCTAGATATTCCTTTTATTTAATGTTTCAGATGTGTAAGCACTAAACTTGATTCCATGTGTTTCTGGCTTTTAAGAACATCAAATGTTTATAAACTAAAGCTACAAACTAATAAAATTAAAACTTCCTAACATTAATATAACATATGGTGTGTTTTACACATTTCTTACAATATTTGTATTGTATGGAATAAGTTATTTTTTACCCGGGCTTGTCAGTTCTACTAATACCTTGGAAAGACTCAGTTCTTTCCCTACATTTCTTTATTCACACCAATTTGATATATTTTGAAATAAAGAGCATCATATTCTCTTGAATGGAATTAATTGTATAAGTCTGTCATTCATTTCTCAAACAATGGCAATATGCAATTGTGATGATAATTCACACAGCTTTGAATTCTGTATGGCTGTGCCTAGGTAGTCAACCAAACGACCTAACAGGTGTTTGTTTTAATGATCTTCAACAAAATACTAAAAATAAATTCTTGTAGAGAGTTCCTATATCATGGGGACAATATCTGTAGTTTGAGAAACACATGAGCTGCTGTGATGGTGGGCATCGGTGGGTATTGGATTCTATAGAGTGGGTGCATTATGGAGAACAGATTAGGGAAAGGTGAAATGAAGTAGAGAAAGCACTTTGGGCTGATGTTTAGGAAAGAGATGTCTTGAATTAGTGCTATAGCAGGAGCATGGGAAGGTGTGGGACTCAAGAGAATTAGTGCATATAAGTACCTGGTGAGTGTAGGAAGGACTGATGCCTGCTACAATTCTGGCTTGAGACATTTGGGGCAGTGGTAGAAATTGCTGCTTATGCAGAATTTATGTCCAATGTGACTATAAGTGATAAACCTACTTTGCTAATTGTTGGCTTCCTCCTACCCCTAGAATGTAAGTTCTAAGGCAGGGATTTTGATGTTTTGTTAACCATTTGTATGCCATAAGAATCTGTAGATGCGAGCGGCAGATCTTTTTAAATTAAATTCAAAATATTGTGACAGTTAACTGGTTAATGACTGTAGAC
This sequence comes from Pipistrellus hanaki, assembly GCF_964339955.1. Classification (NCBI taxonomy): domain Eukaryota; kingdom Metazoa; phylum Chordata; class Mammalia; order Chiroptera; family Vespertilionidae; genus Pipistrellus; species Pipistrellus hanaki. The sequence continues at coordinate 69,813,142 of NC_140508.1, forward strand.
CCCACATGCAGTGAGTGCCTGACAGAGTAGGCACCCCGTATTTGTTCAGTGACTGACTGACTGAAAGCTGCCTTAGCAGCAACAGCATGATACATGTGTTACCTCATTTGATCTTTATGAGAATCTTACAGGTAGTTGCTGTTAATCCTCAGTTACAGATGAGGAAAGTGACCTTAGGAAAATAGTCTGTATCTCAGATTGTGGCATGACTATCTCTTGAGAACATGTAGTATATGCAGAGCCAGAAAATTAAAATGATACTTGGAAGTATTAGTTTCATTACAACATTTTGGGTAGGGAGAGCAATATTTTTACATTAAAACAAACATGGCTAATTTTTTTTTATTTTATTGATTTTTCACAGAGAGGAAAAGAGAGTGATAGTTAGAAACATCGATGAGAGAGCATCATTGGTCAGCTGCCTCCTGCACACCCCCTACTGGGGATGTGCCCGCAACCAAGCTACATGCCCTTGACCGGAATTGAACCCGGGACCATCCAGTCCGCAGGCCGATGCTCTATCCACTGAGCCAAACCGGTTTCGGCCAACATGGCTAATTTTTAAAAAAGTACAAAATTTGCATGAATCTTAAAGATAAAATATGTAGATAGAATATACACAATTTGGAACAGCAGCTTTATGTAAAGATAGGCTGACAAGTGTGGTATTTAGAACATACAGGTTAAGCCCCTGCTGTCCAGCTATGCTGTGTGAAAGCTTTCCCTGCTATCACCACATGGATGGGTTTCTAGTTGTTTCCGTGTCCTGAACTTTCTCATATGTACTAGCATGTCCAGTTGATCTGGGAAGGAACCTGAGAGAGCTACAGGGTCCTTTTTGCCCAGTTCCCTTTCATAGTCCACCTTAAGTTCTACTGAAGGGCACATGCACACTTCTCACTTGTTCGCAACTCTACCGAGGTACCAAATTGTCTCCAGTGGGGGACAATGTGAAATATTGGTGTTGGTATGGAAAAGTGAATGACTTGACAACAGTAAAGTCTTTCTGCTCGTACCATTCTTTGCAACAACATTTACCAGAGGACTTAATGTAGAGTTCGATTATTACAATTTTTGATGGTGCACATTTTGTTCTGTAACTCAAAAGAAGTTCAAAAGAATTAAGTGAAAGGAGAAAAGTCATTCTATTTACATATTTATGTGAACAAGGATTCTTAGTGGTGCATTAAAAAAAGAAGAATATAAATAGAATTGACACTAACTTTTGACCCATTTTAGCCATTAATAATATTCAAGGCCATGAAGTTATTTTTAAATAACTTCTTAATATATTTATTTGATTTTTCATCTCTTATGCTTAATAATTATTTGTTAAAATGTAAATCATCATTTTTGGTCAGTAATATATAACTAATTGTAATAAACCAGAATAGATTTATTTATTTTTATCATTAAGAGCTCTACGGTTACAGAAAAGTTAAAAGAAATAATTTCATGAGATAAATGATCAGTTAAAGATTTTCAAATTTAAAATAGGGAAAACACTGGGAATGGAATTATTCAAAGAGAAAAAGGAGGGAAATAAAATATATAACTTCAGCTTGTTCACGTATAAGTGGGTTAATGGTGGGATTTTAAAGTGATGTAGCAGTTTATTAAAGTGTCAGTGTTTAAATACTTTAGAAAGTGGATCCTTTGAAACTATTTTCCATTAAAATATGAAATATTCTTGATGTCACCTTTAAAATGTAGGTGGTGTATATATTTTCAAAACAGTTTTAGGGATTAGGAATGCAAAAAAATGTTTGAAAACCTCTATGAAATGCTCTATGACATGCACTTGTCACCCATCTCTTTGGTTACCCTGTTTGCTAGCCTTAATCTAGGAACTGAAAGGCTGCACGCTGGTTTGGTTCCTTTCAGAATCACCTTCACTGTGTTGTCCTTTAAATGTTCTTTTTTTTGGTCTTTATGGAAGGTCATTGAGAAAAGAAAAAGCATTTGAAATCTGCTTAATATTTGTTGTGATGTCAAGTGCCTTTAATTTTTTTCTCGACTTAATATCAGTACAGCTTTTGTTTTCTTCATTAATTCTTATATTTCCTCGTTCCTAACCATGATATCTATGTAATTTAATCTCTTTCACCCAGGCCCCAGAAAACACATACCCCTATTTGATGCTCAGCTCTAGTGTCAATTGCTATTAACCTTTTCAAAAGGAAATTTTACTCCTTGTCCTTGATTTTCTATTTTAAAAAATTAATGTTTTCATATTTGTTCTTTCTGAGCATAAAAGAACCATCTCAAGATATTTCTTGGAAAGAGATGAAGTGAAAGATTTTAAAAAATTATATTCTTGGCACCTAGGGCAATAGAATAAACCCTCAAAATTTTTTGAGTTTTTTTTGAGTACTTCCAGTCTAATATGCACATTATTGTAAAATACATTAAACTTTGATTAGAGGGCTAGTCAGTATACTCAGAAAATTTATTATAGGTTAGAAATTTTTCTAACATTAAAATATGATTTTGCCAATTTAATTTTGTAATTTAAGGAACTTTTTGTATTGAAAGGGAGGATTTCAAATATATGTATGAATAGTTATAATCTTTGTCCCATCAAAAAAAGTGTTGCCCTGGACATGTTTCTCAGTGGTTATAGTGCACCCCACTCCTCATCCCCCCCGGTCAAGGGTGCGTACTTGGATTGCGAGTTTGATCTGTGGCCTGACTGGTTCCCTGGGGGAGGCAACCAATAGATGTGTTTCTCTCACATCAGTCTCTCTCTCCCTCTCGCCCTCTCTCCCCCTTCCACTCTCTAAAAATCAGTGGGGAAAAAAAAATCCTCAGATGAGAATTAAAAAGCTGTGTGCACATGTGCACGCTTGCGCGCGCGAGCACACACACACACACACACACACACACAAAAGTGTTTGTTTTATAGCTCCTGAATTTATAGCAGGTAGTTCTCAAAATTCAGGCACACAACTGGGCATGAATTAAAAGTGACTCTGGCAGTCCTGAGGGGAGAGTGGTAATAAAATGTACTGATTTTGTGACGGTTTCTGGGAAAACCAGTTAGTCCAGCTTTCCAGATTACATGATACTGTTTTGGAATACAAAATTAATTAGTAAAAAATTCTTTCTGCCTTCAGAGCTTTGAAGGCCAATTAAAAGGAGAAAAACAAAACTAAAGATCAAGAGGAAAGTAACAGCACACTCTTGAGTAACGCCACTGGGAATGAATTGTTGTCTCAATGTTAGGCAATAGAAGTTAATTGTATATTTTGAATATTTTTAGCCAGCTTTTCTAATTTTTACTTATTGAATAAAAAACATGAGTTAATTAAAAAAAAAAAATCAATCTTACTATTGTAGCACCAGTAGTTTTACATTGCATGCTTCCTTCCAGTCTGGATTCAGAATTCATAGTTTGGGGTCGTCTTTGCTGCCTCCAGTCATCCTTTGTAACAATGAGAATCCTACAGGCTTGACCTTGTTTGCTCATACAGTTGAGGAATACTTCTGTGTCTACTGATGCCATCTTTATTCTAATGTGAGCAGACTGTATTTTTTTATGAAAGAACAATAACAAAGCCAAAGGTATTGGTTAGTGACATATACTAATTATAACTAATTAGTGACAGGAAAAATTCTCTAGGAGCATTTAGGTGTGGAGCTTCTTTAGGATTGAATATTGATTACTTTATAGATCAGGTGGCTTCACTAAGGGCTCAGGATGCTATCACGAATCAGAGGTGTCCAAACCTGTGGTATCACACAATTACCAGGAGAGCTTTTAAAAATACACATTTCCGGGTTTCACACTTTTTAAAAAATAACATAGTAAGTGGTTATTTTGCAGCTAGGCTTGTACACTTCTAAATAAAAGTGTTTTTTAAAAAAATATATATTTTATTGATTTTCCACAGAGAGGAAGGGAGAGGGATAGAGAGCTAGAAACATCGATGAGAGAGAAACATTGACCAGCTGCCTCCTGCCGGGGATGTGCCTGCAACCAAGGTACATGCCCTTGACCGGAATCGAACCTGGGACCTTCCAGTCTGCAGACTGACGCTCTATCCACTGAGCCAAACCAGTTTCTGCTGTTTTTTTTTTTTTTTTTAAATCATAAAGATAAATGAGCTAAATACCTGAGAGTAATATTGTTAGAGTTATTTAAGATGGAATATAGCTCATAAAGGTAAGCACATGCACTGGGAAGAAATGAGCGAGAGAAAGGAATAACAAGCATGCCCAGTACATACAGAGGAGTGTGCGTGTGAGGGGTCAGGTGCGGGGAAGGAGGTGGAGACTTTCATATAATAGTGGGTCCAAATAATACTGTAGCAATTGTCAGATTAATTTATTGTGATGCTTGTTTTTCTAGAATCATTTAAGCAGAGGTCACAAACTCCATCCCCACAGGGCTCGGTAACACAAAGGGAGTTGTTGAGAAATTCTGCAAGGACCCTTGATACCTCAAGTGGGCAGCCATCGCTAGTCAATCATGGCCTCTTACTAGTGGCTAAATCAAGTCCAGTTTTTCTAGATCTTTGAGTTTTTAAGAGAAGCTTGAGTTCTGGATTTCATGTGGTCTCCAGATTGGTAGCTGTCAGCTTAATTTATCAAGGACCCACAACAGCAGCACACGACTGTAGGTTAAACTCAATTTGTCTGCTACCAGTTTGCAGTCTTTTAGTAGACATGCCAATTCCCAGGCCCACCTCAGACCTACTGCATCGAATCTCAGGGAGTGAGTCCTAGTGATCTGTGTTTCAGTAAACCCCCTGGGTGGTTCTGACAAAAGCTCAAGTTGAGAAACACTATTTTGGAGTTTGAAAGTTGAGATGATAATTTTTACATGGATAACTAATGTGAAGATAAGAGTTCATTGACTCTCCAATTTATCAAGTATATTTACATATCAAAAAATAGCAGATGTGTATTATTTAGTTATATATGACTTTTTATATTTTTTGCCATTATCACATTTTGTTCTTTTTCTCACCTTCCCTAGCCAGCCCATCCCTCCACCCCTCCACCCCTTGTTAAAGTATTGCAAATGAACTTAATGGCGATTCTGGGCCTCATTTGGACTTCACTAGAACACATTTTTCTAAATGGAGTCCTGTTTGCTAGAATTAGAACTTCCATTTCTCATTCTCTTTCTGTAAAAGGGGAAGGTTAATTTATGTGGCGTTATGAGGGGCTGGCCTCCTAAAAGCTGACCAGTGTTTGTGTTTTAATGGCCAAGTATGCCATCATTTTCCATTCTCAGAACGTGGAAATGACCACCGTCCTGGTTATTATTCTGAAAGCACTCCTTCCTTTTGTATAACCCAACTTTAAACATAATCAAATTATGAATTTTCTAGAGAGAATTTTTTTACACTTAAAAGTATAAAGTTTTTATTATGAAAAAAATATAGGGTGGAACAAAAGTAGGTTTATAGTTGTGAGTACAGGAAATATGAGGTTTATTCTTGTATTATTTATTGCATCATTTTCCATATGAACAACTGTAAAGCTACTTTGCCCCACCCTGTGTGTCTTATATAATAGAGTACTAAAAATATATGCTAGAGTATTTAAAATATTGATTTTGAAAAGTTTGGAATAATCTAATTTAAAGTAGTGGATATTGGATTAATAAGAATTTACTTATGTAATTATATTTATGTATAACATTTTTTAATGAAAACATGCTTATATCCACAGGGTAAACCAGACTTAAATACAACATTGCCAATTAGACAAACAGCATCAATTTTCAAACAACCAGTAACCAAAGTCACCAATCATCCTAATAATAAAGTGAAATCAGACCCACAACGAATGAACGAACAACCACGTCAGGTAAGGATCTAATTAGTTCTCCAATTTCAGTTTTCAGAAAACTCTGGTATTTTTACCAGATATAGTTTTAAGTAAATTCTGGTTAAAATGGAGTATATTTGGAAAGAAAATTGTTTTATGTCCTAGGCGATTACAGGAATGCTGGAGAAGAATGAATAATTCAATATTTAGGTACAATGTTCCAAGAAAAAAATTCAGTTAATTTCAAATGAATCTAAATTAATATTATAAACTACATTTTTATGCTTTTGTGTGGTAATGTACATCAGACTTGATTCTGCTAAACCTAGTTTTTTAAAGATTATCTTTCTAGGGATAGTATTTCCTAAGGGGATGAAGGATGCAGTTTGTGTTGTTTAGTCTAAAAATCTTTTATTTGGAAACTACTTTTTGTTCTGACTTCTTATTACATGAAAGCTATCCCTCCCCTTTTGAAAAACAAACTTTGTCAATATGGTGAATTGTCCTGTGACTTCCACTTTTGTATAAATTGGATGTATTAGTCTCTCTCTTTATTGCCGCAAGCTGTATTCCACCAGCATCTTTTCTCAGGAAAAAATATCTGAAGGGCCTCCCTGCTGCTTAATAAGGCGCATAGCCAGGGGAGGGTCTTCACTAAATGCTTAAGCTTCCAAGTCACCTTGCTTATTCATTCCCTAATGGTGGTAAAAAAAAAACATTCAGGTACTTTGTGAATTTTTAGTAGCAGTTAGGGTGAGGACATGGAGGGAGAAACTTCTGTGCATTTTTCCCTCTCCTTTCTCTGCCTCCTCGCACTTAGGAGGAACCCAGATTGACCTACACGATTATCTTGTGCTCTCATATTCCCCTTTTAGAGTCTCGCTCCACTTTTCCATTTGAATTTTGTTTTTCGCTAGCCCCTCAAGTATCTCATCTCCAGGCTTGAGAAAGGATTGGGCCAGAACTTTCAGACAGTTGCTCTAGGAGAAACGACATAAAGAAATCCAGTTCCCACATCCTCTGTAGTGTTTTTTCCTCTTCAGGTGAGCCAGGAAAACAGAAGATATGTGGAGCCACATTGGATCAGCATCTTGCTATAGATGTCTCAAGATTTGAAGTTCTAAACTTGCTTTACTGTTGGTCCCCAAGAGATTCCACAGGGGCCATGTAAGTGTATCACATCCAATATCAAAGATGCGTACCTGCATGTGCCTGTAGGCTCTTGTCACCACGTAGGTTTCCTCTGAGCCGCTCAGCTTTTTGTACCAGGCTTTCCCCTCTGTTTTACTGCTGTGCCCAGAGGCAGCCACCAGACTGGCAGGGTTAGTGTGTTCATCACCACAGGGAAGGAACTCGGCCATTCTGCACTTCGCCCACCTTGTAAAGCCATTCCCTGTGCCCATTCTTTCTTACATGCTCTCCAGAGTCTTGAACATCTTGTCCTTTAGTTTGTTTTTTTTTTGGTGATATTAAAATCGTTTTCTTGTAAAGATTTTTGTTGAAAAATTTGAAAGTATGTAATTGGCTGACAGTTTGCTTCAAAAAGCCCAAAAGATAAAGAAAGTGTGATAACTAAAATATTAGTCCCATGTTGGAAATCTGCATTGTCTTAATTGAGGACAGATCGTATTTAGTAGGTTTTATTCTCATCTTTTCTTTGCCAAATCATCCTCAGTATAATCTACAAATGCAAATATTTTTGTTAAAGACGAACTGAGTAACAAATTATGGTCATTTTAACAGTAAGTGGTTTTCTGCACCTGAGTTCATCAGATTTAAAAAACTAGTAAATGCATTTGCTGAGTGTTCATCTGGCTATAGAGATATTGGTGACCTAGATTTTTGAAGTTGAATTAACCAGATCAGTTGTTCTTTATTCTTTGGTGTATTGAGTAGTTTCAAGTTTTCCTTCTTTTATTAAAGTTTATGAGATTATTCTCAAATGAAAAGAATGTTAAAAAAAAAAAAAAGCTGAATCCTACCTCCCAAACCCCCCTCCCACCCCCCCTGAAAAAGCATGTCATTTTAACCCAGATCTTTTTTTTTTTTTTTTAAATATATTTTATTGTTTTTTTACAGAGAGGAGGAGAGAGGGATAGAGAGTTAGAAACATCGATGAGAGAGAATCATCGATCAGCTGCTTCTTGCACACCCCCTACTGGGGATGTGCCCGCAACCAAGGTACATGCCCTTGACCGGAATCGAACCCGGGACCTTTCAGTCCACAGGCCGACGCTCTATCCACTGAGCCAAACCGGTTTTGGCTTAACCCAGATCTTTTGAGGGTTTATCTACCTTATAGCTTGCATAGACAGGAAGGGTTAAAATTATTTAGGAGGTGACTTTTCTAAGAGTTTGGACTATTTTTTCACTTTATTCGCATGTCACCTGACAATTTTGGCTGGATAATTTTGATTAAGACATTAGTTGTCTTTTCCCTTCTTTATCTTCAATGTAAGAATTGAGATAATATTTAACTATTGTTTCACGAATGGGATTTCAAAATGTTGGATTGTGCATTGTGCAAATATGACAAAATAGTAGAGAGACAACTTTTGTGTTAATGTTTTAAAAATTATGGTTTGTAATTCTGACTATTCCAGTTTAGACTCGAGTTTTTTTAGTAAAGGAAAACTGTTTATTTTAATTGTGTTTTAACATACATATGGCAGATAACTGCTAATCATGTTATTGAGGAGATAGTAAAAAATACATAGGTAAAAGTGATTCTTCCAATTTTGCTACCTTTGTATAGCTTCATTGATCTAGATAAATTACCAAATATTCCACTTGGAGAAGTTTTTTTGGTCATAGAGTAACTAAATTAGACAATGAGGTTTCTGTAGATATAAATGTTTTTATTCTTTAACCATATCATGTTTTCTTAATAAGATAGTCATAATTTTAAAGGGATGAATTTTCAGACCTAGAACTAGGATTAGATTTTTGTGTCCTAATTGAGGCTCTACCTTGAATAGGTTTGAAGTACTAATTTATATGTGATGCAATCATAGAAATGAATAATTCTGTCTTATGTAACAGACATCCTATGCCTAGATCTGGCAGTCTAATTTGAAGTCTGTAAAATATATAAATTGTTAATTTCTAATGCATTGAGTCCTGGAAATGGCTTTAGCTTTAAAAGTACAAATTAGGGTATGTAACCAAATGTGCGTTAAACAGAATTCAGCAGAAATTTTTGCCTACAGTTAAAATATAAGGTAGAGATGGTATTTTTAAAACCTGGTTATGGTAGGATAGCTAGCCAGATGGTTTTATATATACACTATCATCATATTTAATGAGTGCTCGTCTTTTCGTTAGTGTAAAAAGAAATCTGGAGGGAACTCTGTTAGCTATAAGACTATTATTCCAAATAGAAAGGTCATTGAGATGTCCTTATTTGGCTCAATATGTAAAACATGCCAAATTCTTTTAAATCTAGCTGAATTGTGATTTTGCTGTTAAAGGTGTCTTTCCTAGTTTTCTTCTTTCACTGTCTGAAAAACTCACATTTCTGTTTCTTCCTTATTTCTTTGATGCTGTCATCTTTGATTCTTTTTGGTCTCATGCTATTATTCTCTTTTATCCTCAAATCAAAGAAATTTCATCTTTAACCCATTCTTCCTTTTAATTATTAGACTATAGGGTACTGATAGGTTTGGGTGTTTTTACTACACTTGATCTTAGCCAAAAGGCCGAGAAGCGATAGGTTTGGGTGTTTTTGATAGCCTTTGAATATTAATTACATTTCTTACAGAATATTCACTTTTTTACCAAAAAGTAAATATTTAAATCAGTGAAGTAGATTTAAATCTTCCATTTGATCCTAGATTTTTAAATTTTGTTTGCTAATTTTTCTTTCAAAGGATGTGAAACTTTTCTTTACTACTTTCTCAGAAGTCTGCCTCTTTTAGGATGATTTCCCCCCTCCCGCCCCCAGCTTTATTGAGATAGTATAATTGACATATAACATTGTGTAAGTTTAAGGTGTACAACAGATGATTTGTTACACATATCCTTTGCAAAATTATTACCACAGTAACATTAGTTAACACATTCATCACCTCTCATAATTACCATTTAAAAATATATTTTTATTGATTTCAGAGAGGAAGGGAGAAGTAGAGAGAGAAACATCAGGGATGAGAGAGAATCATTGATCAGCCGCCTCCTGCATGTCCCCTACCGGGGATCGAGCCTGCAACAGGGGCATGTGCTCTGACTGGGAATTGAACTGTGACCTCCTGGTTCAGAGGTTGATGCTCAACCACTGAGCCACATTGGCTTGGCTAATTACTATTTTTTTGGAGTGTGGTGGTGATGATAACGTTGAAGATCTTTCTCAGCAACTTTCAAGTACACAATACAGTTTTGATCACTGTAGTCACCACGCTGTACATTGGGTATCTGGAATGTATTCATCTTATAACTGAAAGTTGTACCCTTTGGCCAACATCTCCCCACTTCTCTCACCCCCTAACTCCTGACAATCACCAGTATACTCTCTGTTTCTATGAGCTTGGCTTTTTTTTAGATTCCACGTATAAGTGAGATCATACAGTACTGACTTATTTCACTCAGCATAATGCCCTCAAGGTTTATCCATGTTGTTGCAAATGGCAAGGTTTCTTTCCCCTTTTTAAAAAATGGCTGATAATAATTGTGTGTGTGTGTGTGTGTGTGTGTAGCTCACATTTTCTGTATCTATTCATTTGTTGATGCACACGTAAGGTATTTCCATTTTTTAGCTTTTGTGACTAATGTTGCAGTGAACATAAGGTGCAGAGAAACAGATACCATGTTCTATTACTACTAAAAGCATAACTCTGGGTGATGTTGGGAAGATGCCATGTAGAAAGGGTCAGATAAATAGTATAGACAGTGATATAGGTGTTCAAGAAGGGTGAGGTTAATATAACTAGGAGGTTTGGAGAAATCTTCAGAAAAGATGTGGGAATATGCTGAACTGTACAGTTTGAGTGGTATTTAGAAAAGCATATGGGAAGGAGAGGACATTCCAGTTAGGAAAAGTAGTGTTCTGAAAGCTGTTATATGGGAATGGGCAAGGGAGGAGGAGACAAGATGGTTAGAGATCAGGGTTTTCATGGGAAGTAGTGGGAGCTGAGAATGTTGTCAAGGGTTTCCTTAAATATCAAGTCTTTACAAAAAGTTCTAAAATATTATTTGCTTTACTTATAAGAGAAAGAAATTTGGAATAGATAAATAAAAGAAAAATATTCATAATTCCTTTTTTTATAATATAATTACAATAGAATTTTAGCATTTTGTAATCTTTCAGTATTTTAATGCTTCTTTTGAAAATATTATAAAAATATGCATACTTTAAAAAATTTTACCTACTATTACATTATATAAATTTTATCCATGCTTTTTATAATTTGCATGCATTATTCTAACAACTGTTTATTTTGATAACATGATTTACTTAAACATTTCCATATTATTTCCAATTTTTTACTATTATAGGTAGTATTGTAATGAGTATCCTTATATATATACAAATAAGTTACTTCCTGTGTTGTATAGTGTTTCCTTGGCTAAATTCCCAAAGATATAATTAGTTGACTATGAATCATTTTTGAGACATTTTAATGTGGTTGTATCTAAATTAAAACTCTATTGAAAAATCATGTTCATTCGGTTTCAGCTTTCCTTCTGTGGCACTATTATAATACTTTTTTTTTTTTTTTTGGTAGTTTCATTTTAAATTTGCATTTATTTGAGTAGTTGTGAAGTTGGACAGACTAAAGCATTTGTGCTAAAATTTTCAGTTCAGATTTGCAAAATTAAGCTTTCTTAACAAGATTTGTACTCAGTCTATACATTTACTTTTCCCCATAGAAATTTAAACTCCAGTTTTGTCATCAAATTTGTTAAGATGACATTTATTATGTAGAAGGTAGTCAGTTATAATGGGTTATGCCTTGTCTTATTTGATACTTATTGCCTTGAAGTAATCTATCTATCTATCTATCTATCTATCTATCTATCTATCTATCTATCTATCTATCTAAAAGCTGAATATGCAAAGTGTCCCCTCCGGGGTTTGACTGACCTGGAGTTCGATCGCTCGCTATGATGTGCACTGACCACCAGGGAGCGGCGTGGAACAGAGGAAGACCCTGGCTGGCAGCCAGCAGCTGGCAGCTGCTAGGGACCCTACTTGTGCATGAATTTTGTGCACTGGGCCTCTAGTCTTATAATAATATTAGTACCTTTTTTTTTTTTCCTTAATGTCTGTATTTACTTGTTATTTCTTTGTTTTTTTTATTTTCAACTTTACTAGAGGCCTGGTGCACAACATTCGTGCGCTGGGGTGGGGGTGGTCCCTCAGCCTGGCCTGTGCTCTCTCACAGTCCGGGACCCCTTGGGGGATGTCTGACTGCTTGCTCCCTAAGCTGGCTGTCAGACATCTCCCAAGGGGTTCTGTGCTGCTGTGGAGGTGGGAGAGGCTCCTGCCACCACCGTTACGCTCACCAGCCACGAGCCTGGCTTCTGGCTGAGCGGCACTCCCCCTGTGGGAGCACACTGATCACCAGGGGGGCAGCTCCTGCACTGAGTGTCTGCTCCCTGGTGGTCAGTGCACATCATAGCTACAGGTCATTCCGCTGTTTGGTCTATTTGCATATTAGCCTTTTATTATATAGGATGAGCCCCTTTATTTTTAGATTATGTTTCTTGGCATAAAACATAGAGTTTATTTTCCTCCCATCTGACAGTCTGACAGTCTTTCTTTTATTGGTGAGTTTTCCATTACATTTATTGATAGTATGAACATGTTTGGTCATGATTCTATTGTGTTTATATACTGTTTCTAACATTTTATTGTTATTTTTTAGGTATTTCCATTTTTGTTCTGTAATATGGGTTTTCCATTTAAGTCCATACTTCTGATAATTTTGGGTATTTGTAACCTGATTTTATTTCTAGTGGTTGTTTAATGTCATATTTTACATAGTGAATACATGCTTCTATTTCTTGATTTATCATTATTAAAAAAGAAGTAGTATCTATTGATATCCCACTTAAAAAATTAGGAGTTAACTCACATGATTGAAGTTAGTTTCAAGAAAGCTTTTCTAAAGGCCATCTCTTCTGATAAACAGTAAAGATAATGAAAGCTCTATCTGCTGCAGATCACAGTTCCTGTTGGTGAGTGGGTTTGAAATCATTACATATTCACCAGCATGTATGGCTGGCTATATTTACAGGTGTTGTATAATATGTTTGTCTTTTGATGTTTGCTGGCCATGGTGTTTAAGTTAAGTTGGGTCTTGCTGACCAAAATTAGACAGCTCCCACATCGCATGGGGTTGATTTAGAGAAGAGCAGAGAACACACTGGACAGACACGCATCCTGTCCTAAAACTTTCAATGTAATGATGAAAAAACACATTGAACAAATAATTCCAAGTGGAAATATGACAAACAAGTGAAATGAAGGAGCATGCCTGAGTCCCTGTGTGGACTGATTATGTATTAATGAGAAAATTACTATGAAAACTTTCCTTTGGGAGCAACACATGAAAAACTTGCAGGCATCACGAATGAACACTCTTACTCTAGGATCATCTGAGGGTAATGGTACCTGTGGAGGAGTTTGACGGGCGTTACGTGCCCACTCTGTGAGTTAGGTAGATCGCGTGAGGATTTAGACAGGCAGCAGAGCAGATGGCAACCGCTCCCCCACCTTCCTCAGCTCTTTTGTGCATTTGTTTCATTCTTCCCTCCTCTTTAGCCTTAAATGTTATCTGTTGCCTTAACAAGAGATCTCACTGTAGTTTGCACAACCACATGAATCAAGTTTTTTCTTGATTAACATACCATTTTCTTGTTATTGTCTAGCCCTTTCTTCCTAGGCACTCTCACAAAATAAGGGGCTAGTTCATGTTTATCTTTTGATGTTTGCTGGCCATGGTATTTAAGTTAAGTTGGGTCTTGCTGACCAAAATTAGACAGCTCCCACATCCCATGGGGTTGATTTGGAGAAGAGCAGAGTATACGTGGACAGCGAATTCCTTCTGGGCAGGAAACTCTGTCCCTCTGCACAGCCCCACCCCAGCCTCTTGTGTATTTAGCTTCTCCTGAGTCAGTGCCTATGAAGTGACATTTTCTGGGTTTTGCATTAATCTACAAATATAAATGACAGGGTCCTTTGTTCTTTGATTAGATTTAGCAAAAGCCTTAGGAAAGTGAGTAAGATGTTCATTGTATTTAACATTAGAAAGTATCTTGGGCAATTCAATAGAATATATTTTTCAAGAATTCTCTCATTCCCCCCCCCCCCCCCATTTTGATAACTTTCTGAGATAGATTAAGGCAGTTACCAATATTTCTGTTTTGCTGGTGAAGATACAAAGAAGTCAAGTGACTTACCTAAGGCAGCACGTCTGTTTCGTGGTTGAGTCAGGAATAAAGCTCCTGAGCTAGTGTTCTTTCCGTTACCCTGTATGCCCTTCGCTTGGCTACAGCTTCATCAGGCAAGATGTGAGCGCCAGTTGTGTGTCTGGCATCATGCTCTTGACAGATGAAGACTGTGCCAATGAAAACTCTTAAAATGACGAGGTTTGAAAGTTAACTTTGCTTCTATTTTACAAAGTATTAACACTTTTGTCTTCACATACTTTAATAGGTATATCCCATCTTAGGCATTTTAAGTATTTGTTTCCGTTAGAAAAAATGATAATAGTCTTATTTCTTTGACAATTACTGTTAGAAGCTTTAACTTTTAATGTTAAAAATACAAAACAGAGAGAGAACCATCAGAAAAGGCAGCTTTCAGAGTCTTCTGACAGTCCTCTATTGCAATGGTGAAGTGGGGCAAAGTGGGCTTGCATCGATCAGGAGTTGGATTTGGTAATTAGAAGGTTACTGTGATCCTGGGCAGGTCAGTGTTAACAGTAGTAGCAGTGGAGTCCCGGTTTGAAGGAAAAAGATGAATGGAACGTGAGGAAATAAGACAAAGTTTCTCTTCTAGTGGAAGGAGGAAGGCAGAGATGGTTTGAGGGAGAAGTAGTATGAATAAGGACAGTTTTCAGGATGTCAGAGGATGAGTATACCGTCACTTCAGGGGAAGAAGCCCTAGGAGAGGAAAGGGGGAAGGAAAAGGTGAGAGGAAAAGTTGATGAGATAAGATCCGCAGGAGGCAGGAGAAGCTCTGACCCAGACTCAAATTTTGTAGTCTTAGGAAGGTAGTGGAATGCTCACTCCTCGGAGCCAGGAGGTAGGTAAGAAAGTTATGCTAAGATGGTTCGGAGGAAATCTGAGGTAAGGGAGGGTCGGGAGGAGGCTCGGGGCTTTAGGCTTGAGCTCCTAGTTTTTTTAGTCTGCTGTGGGGTCAGTTAGAGCAGTGTTTTTCAACCTTTTTTGGGCAAAGGCACACTTGTTTCATGAAAAAAATCACGAGGCACACCACCATTAGAAAATGTTAAAAAATTTAACTCTGTGCCTATATTGACTATATATTGATATAAAGTAATTCTCTTGAATAGGAATCAAATAAACACAAAGAAAGTATTTTATAATTACTTTATTATGAAATATTAAGTAAACAAAATAGTGAAAAATTATAAAATTCTTGTCTTGTCTGCACCTACGGCACACCAGGCAACATGTGCCGCGGAACAGTGATTGAAAAACGCTGAGTTAGAGGCTTCTTGACTTAGAAGCTGATGTTCAGCTTATGGTACTTAAACGATGGGAATTCAGATATATGGGAAGTTTAATGGACTTTACCTAGTTTTATTATTGAAATTTCAGTGTTTCTTTATAATCATGTGTGGAAGATGCTTTTTAAGGCAATAAATGAGGGCTAAAGGAAGTTTTAAGTGTTTGTGTGGCTTACTTTGTTGAGACACTTTTTCTCAGGGCTTTTAGTTTAGAATTGGCCAGGCCCTACTGATAGCTACATACTAAGCATTTATGGAAATTGACATGTTCAAGATCAACCCACCAGTTCTATTTTGTTGCTGTACCTATCCTTGAACACCAGAAGTCATTCTGTGCCTTTCTCTGTATCAGTCACAGATTTGCACATGCTTATGTTCTCAGAAAGGTCCTTCAAAAATCTCTACATACAGGTGCTTTCTAGTGTACGGGGTGGTATATAAAATGTCCTGTTTTAGTTGTTTGGAACTGTACCTCTTCCAATAAG
Organism: Pipistrellus hanaki; assembly: GCF_964339955.1. Classification (NCBI taxonomy): domain Eukaryota; kingdom Metazoa; phylum Chordata; class Mammalia; order Chiroptera; family Vespertilionidae; genus Pipistrellus; species Pipistrellus hanaki. The sequence continues at coordinate 69,829,100 of NC_140508.1, forward strand.
AATGATACTAGAAATGGCCAGACCAAAAAAAAAACAGTAATGGAATTACTAAAGTGTAATGGAATTATTAAAATTGTGGCCAAAACCGGTTTGGCTCAGTGGATAGAGCATCGGCCTGTGGACTGAAGGGTCCCAGGTTCGATTCCGGTCAAGGGCATGTACGTTGGTTGTGGGCACATCCCCGGTGGGAGGTGTGCAGGAGACAGCTGATCGATGTCTCTCTCTCATCAATATTTCTGGCTCTCTATCCCTCTCCCTTCCTCTCTGTAAAAAATCACTAAAATATATTTTAAAAAACCCCCTAAAAACAAAAAAAATAAACTATTGTGGCCTGGTTGGCATGGATCAGTGGTTGAGCATCAACCTATGAACCAGGAGGTCATGGTTCGATTCCTGGTCAGGGCACATGCCCGGGTTATGGGCTTGATCCCCAGTGTGGGGTGTGCACAAGGTGGCCAATCAGTGATTCTTTCTCATCATTTTTGTTTCTATCTCTGTCTCTCTGTCCCTCTCCCATTCCCCTTTGAAATCAATATAAAAATATTTAAAAAAATTACTGTGTATATCTATTTCCCTATCAGGAAGTCATTAAATTTCAACTCCTGAGGTAAGAAATGTTTCTCCCACTTCTGCTTTGTCTTACCCCCTACTTGTCTGGCAGTGACAGAGAAGCACCTAGCTCCAAGACACTTAGGGTGGTTCTTGAAAGCCCCAGGAAGGAGGAGTTAGCCAGAGACTCTTGAAAGTGGACAGAGGCGTGGCTGCAGTGATGGCGTGTCAGTGGCGGGCTCTGCCTTGTGTTTCAGCGGGGAGACCCGGCCCTGCCATTGCAGACCTCCTGTCTCCTGTCCTCCTCCCCTGGACCAGTGGTTCTCAACCAGACCTGATTTTTGTCCCCACATCCCCACCCTCCCCATGTACCAGGGCCACTTGGCCATGTCTAGAGACGTTTTTGATAGTCACAAATGGGGTGCTGCTACTGGTTTCTAGTGGGTGTAGGCCAATGCTGCTGCTAACCATCCACACGAACTTTCCCAGCCCCACATGCCAGCCACGCGAAGGGTGAGAACCTCTGCGCTAGACCATGGCTGCTGGTTCGAGTCTCTTTCCCCTCTTGCTTGGCTGCAAAACAGAAATGTAGTTTGTGTTCCCTAATTCTCTTTTACCTTCTGTTCTTGAAATATCCTCAGAGTCCTTTAGAGGTTTTTCCAACGGCTTTACTATCATCACAACGTGGCAATAGATGGGTAAAAATAACAAGAAAATTACAGCTTCAGGACATCTTGATTAAAAGCTCTCCATGTTATTCACTGGACCATAAATAACAAACTTCAGCTCCTTTTCTAGGCTTTAGTGTAGTCTTTCCGTCGTGGTTTCCTCTTTCCCGGGGTTTCCCTCCTTCTTGACCAGACTGCTCCGCCGGCGGGAGCCTGGGCCGGGATCCGTCCCCGGTCACCCAATGAGGAGTGGCAGGAGGGCTGGAAATCCCTGGTTCTTTCAATGAGGAGTGAAGGGACGTGTCCTTGTATTTAGTTCCCGTCAGAACCCTACCCCGTTGCCTGCCTGCCTTTTAAGAAATTCACAGAAGGAGATTAAGTCACAGCATCTCACTGCTGATCAGCACAGTGGTCTCCTTCCACACTGCACTGTCCTTACCGCCACCGCAAGCTGGGCTTCTCATCGTTTCCCTTTGAATTAGTAGACATTTAAAAATTAAGAATTAAAAATTATGGAATGTAAAAATGTAACTTTTGATCATTTAGAATTGGAATTTTTAGATGTAAAATATTAATAATATCTGTACATACTTCCCATACTTTGTTTTTTTGGTAGTGTTGATTATTTTTTGCAAATTAAATTATGTCTATAGAAAATGCACTATAAAAGTATTTACTAATCTTAGTACTCACTGATTCCTCTGAATATGCTTTCATTAGAAATTAACTGGCTTTGTTTCCAGTGTCTTTTTCTGTAGTTAATGATACTCAAAGCTTTTCTGTAGTTAATGATACTCCCCGTGGAGAGAAAATAGAAAGCAGGCAGGGTTTCTTGGGACATCGATCACATTCATCATTTATAACCTTCACCTAACTATCTTTCACCCAGGATGATTAATGTGTTTTTGTCCTCACATATGTTGACCACATATTCAGCTGATGATGTAATGTGTAGAGATATAAGGAGATCTTACTACACACCAGAGCAGGGGTCTTCAAACTACGGCCCGCGGGCCACATGCAGCCCCCAGGGGAGTCTGATCCTGCCCGCCAGGTTTTTTGGGCAGTGAGCGCAGCCAAGGTGTTACAGTAGGGATTAGTAGTTCATATAGTCCGGCCCTCCAGCTCTCTGAGGGACCGTGATCTGGCCCCCACTTTAAAAAGTTTGAGGACCCCTGCACCAGAGCATTCAGAGGGCAGTGAAACATTCTATTGTAGGTACTCTTGGTGCTAGCAGTGAGGTGATTGTAATACAACATATTACTATCCTATATAATAAAGAGCTAATATGCTAATTAGACCAAACAGCCAAACGATGTCCTTCCGGATGTCCTTCCGGAAGACCTTCTGACAAAGCTGGGGCTGTGAGGGCCAAGCCCCTTGCACGCATTTCATGCATTGAGCCTCTAGTTCTGCTATAATACAGTTATTGTACTGGCTCTTTGCATTTTTCTGGGGAGATGGTGGGGACAATATTATCTGATACTTTTTTATATCTGGAAGTCAGAATGAGAAGCCCAGAAGTAAATATAAAGCCTGGTCTTTGCTCTGTGACAAGTGCTTTACATGTACTGGTTTGTTTAATCCCCACAATAGTCTTATGTGATAGTCACTGCTGCCATAGTTTGCAGAAGAGGAAATTGAGCCTTTTAAAGCTATAGAACTTGGGCAAGGTCCTACATCGAGAGCTGGGGTTTCAGCTTGGGTTTGAATGTTTCTCAAGATCCTCATTCTAAGTCCAGCAACTCCCATATTTAGTCATTCACACAAACATTTTCTCAGTACCCCCTATGTGACAGGCCTCAGGGATCCAAGATTAAAGACAGATACGGAGTCAGTCCTAAGGAATTTATTTTATCTTTTTTTTTTTTTTTTGGCAGTGGTATATATGAAACAGACTAGAGAAAGATGAAGGCTTGAGGACAAAGATACTATGCTATCTGCTCTTGCATCCACAGGGCAAGCACTGCACAGAGTTGAAGCTCAGTACATGCATGCTGAACGGGTCAAAGACAGAAGTGAGAAGTGGTAGCTAACTAGGAGAGAGAATGAAGTATAGAAGGGATATGAAATCAAATAGCAGAACTGTCCTGGTCCATTTAGAGTTTGGATAAGCAATTGGCTACTCAGTAGCCCCTTGGTATGAGGAGCCTCTGGTGTGCTCACTGATGCCCAGAGCAGTTTCCATAAAAAATCTTTCACCTTAAAATATGCCAAAGGGCTAAACTTGAGTGCCTCGGAAAATCACATAGGTGAACTCCTTCCCTACTGACCCTGAACAAAGCGGTATTGCATAATGTAATTTGTTTTCTTTCCCCTGATAAAATATAACATCACACTTTCACACCCAGTGACTCTTTAAAAATCTAAGTTATGTTCCTTGGAAGATTCCTTAAAGAGAACTATTTATAGTATATAATGTGACAATCTATAGTACTATTACCGGTTCCATAAAATAATTAAAACAACTTTCGGTGAGTAACACCATTTGAAAGAATTATAATGTGTTGAAGTACTTTCTGTTTGGAATACCATGTAGCTTTTTGTAAAGAAAAATGCGGGTTTTAAAGGAGGAAACGACGGAAATGATTTCGTTTTCGTTACTCAGCAGCATCGACGCGCTCCCTTCTGCCCGAGAACGTGTCTGTTAACAGTGACGTTTTGCTTTACAGCTTTTCTGGGAGAAGAGGCTACAAGGACTTAGTGCGTCAGATGTAACAGAACAGATTATAAAAACCATGGAGCTACCCAAAGGCCTTCAAGGTATTGCCTCAGCTCCCTGGCATGCCCACGGTGTGCGTCTCTGCGGGCTGCAGAGTCAGAGGGTGGAGGGATGGTGTGCCCTGCTGGCTGAGGGACCTCGTAGAAACCCAGGGGGAAATGTACATGAAGCACTTGTATTTTGCAGGGATGCTCAGGGCAGCGCATTACCTAAGACACTTTTTCTGTGTAAGAATGTGGGCTTTCAGTTAGGTTTCTCATATAAGTGAACTCATGTGCTGCTTCTGGAACCAAATGCACTGAGTGGCAGTATTGATTTTTCACAGAGAGGAAGGGAGAGGGACAGAGGGTTAGAAACATCGATGAGAGAGAAACACCAATCAGCCACCCCTTGCACATCCCCCACTGGGGATGCATCCGCAACCAAGGCACATGCCCCTGACCAGAATTGAACCCAGGACCCTTCAGTTTATAGGCCGATGCTCCATCCACTGAGCCAAACCGGTCAGGGCTGAGTGGCAGACTTTCCCAGGCTTCCTGCTCAGAGCAGCATCTGGCCCCGCCCAGCACCTGCTCTTTCTTTCTGTTACGGAAGGAAGAGCCACCAGCTCTCCCCCTGCCTCTCCCTCCACAAACTGCTGCTGCACGCACAGCGGTGGGAACCCTGCACCTCAGTCCTGCAGCAGCAGCAGCACGTGGGGTGGGGTCGGGTGGAGGCTCAGCTGCTAGGTGCCTGCCGTATCATGTTGCTTCCCAGTTCCAAGATCCTTTTCCAAGTACGAGAACTCCAGCTTCTAAATCTTCATGTATTGGGGATTGCTTAAAAATACTCAAATTCTTTGGTTAGAATATTGTCTCATTCCTATCTACTCTTGGGGATTGTTGCTTTAACAAATTTTTGACTTTAAGCAATGCATCTGAATGTGGCCATAGGAGCCAGTCTCCTAAAAGTAGTCAAACTGTGCAATTAGAAGGTAAATCTATGAACTTGGATATTTTGTAAAGTATTTAAAAAAATCTGGTAGAGCTATAGGCACAGCATGCTTGCATTGGCTTTTCCTTTGAAGTCTTCAAACAAGAAATGTAAATGTCAAGACATTGCTGGAAATTAATGATAAAAGCTACAAGAGAAAGCTATTCCAGGAATAATTTAGGAAAATATTAAGGGAGATATTTGAGTATAATATGTCTTCAGAAGGGACTTAGATCATTATAATAATTGACCTAGCTTGAGGAAATGTAGCCAACTTTTAAAAAGTTGAGGAAAATTTTTGGAAAATGTATTTTAACCCTTTGCACTCTGAACCATTCTGGACATTGGCTACCAGCTACTCCGAACCATTCTGGACATTGGCTACCAGCTACTCGACACTACTTTGCGAAACGTGCGTTGAATTAACTCAATTCCCCATAATCACTAATAAACTGCAATGTCCCCTGAGAGGGGACATCTGAGTGATATGCTAGAATTCCGATGTCCCCTGAGAGGGGACAGCGGAGTGCAAAGGGTTAAAATTATGTTAAAGTTTTATTGAATTGCTCAGCTATTTTGTTACTATTTAATTCATCGGTGTATAATAACTATTAAGTAGATATTATCTAATCCTTTGCTGCTTTGGCTTATATCAGCTTAGTATATGACCCCCCCCCAAAAAAAAATTATATATATATATATATATATATATATATATATATATATATATATAATTCCAAATGAATATAAAAATAGTGGTTGTTTTAGGTGATATAGCTTTGCCAAGCACATGTAGAAATTTCCCTTAACAAGTCCATTTTTCTGATTGCAGGAGTTGGTCCAGGTAGTAATGACGAGACCCTTTTATCTGCTGTTGCCAGTGCTTTGCACACAAGCTCTGCTCCAATCACAGGGCAAGTCTCCCCTGCTGTGGAAAAGAACCCCGCTGTTTGGCTCAACACATCTCAACCCCTCTGCAAAGCTTTCATTGTCACAGACGAAGACATTAGGTAAGGCAGTTTGACTTCAAAACCTTGTTTTTTACATCTGGTAAGTGATGAGTCAATCAGAAAGTTACTAGTATGTGTGTATATTTATAGAGCTTTTGTGAAACCAATGGGAGGTGATGCAGGACATTTGAAACATGCGTGAAAGGAGTAGAAGGGTGTGGATAAGGGTGTCATTGCAAATCATGTCCAAAGGACAGGTCATTGCCCTCTCTGCCCATCCTTTCTCTAGTGACTTTTGTAGTCTGGGGTTCTTCCTTTCACTGGTTTTGCCTTTTGTGATTGCTTCCTGCATTGTTTTGTCTGCAAAGCAGTCTCTCTTCAAAGCAGAATATAGCCATGCTCCTTGTGTTTTCAAAGTTAATTTGCTTATCTTGATTATGTTTATTTCAGTTTAGATATTTACTTATCACTTCTTCAGCTTGTTTTAAAGAAAGATTTAAGGTGGCTCCAGAGAGAGAGAGAGAGAGAGAGAGAGAGAGAGAGAGACACACACACACACACACACACACACTCACTCTAAAGTCCAATGAGAAGCAAATGTGAAAGGTGACACAAAGGGTAAAGCAGTGGAATAGAGGGTACAAGCTGCATCTATTAATGTCTTTTACTTTTTTTTCTGAGGCTGGGCTGGGACTCAGGTTTCTAGCAGCTAATAGTGAAAGGAAAGCATACAACTTTAGTTGATAAAGTTGATAATGCCCAGGAAGTATAAGCAAACTATTGTTCAGGAGAAGCAAAATATTGCAGACCTCACAGACACTCTGATAAAGGACTTGTGAACTTTGGTGCCATTCCTTTATAATGATAGTGTGGAGCACTGTGTTTCTGTCTAAATAGGACAGTGGGATGTGGCTCCCTGTTTCCATCTTCTGGATGTACATGAGAAAGCTTTACTGAGGAGTATTTCTAGACAAAACCAGCAGGTGGCACTTTGGAATCGTATAATTTACAAATATGTTTTACATCTGTATTTTTTTTTTCTAAATCCCTAAAAGTTGTCATGAGAGGGTTTTTTAAATCATGAGGCTAGCCAGGTCTATAATTGGGTTTACACCTTTCTGGGTTTACAGAGCTGTAGAGCGGTTCAGAGATGTATCATTCAGATGCCTTGCTCACATAGATTTGATGATCTGTTGTTTTTTAAGGAAAACAAAATGTAAAATCAAGGAGAGGCATCAACTTGCTTTTTGGGTTATTCTTACCCTTAAGGAAGGAAATTAGTTAGGAGGCAAGTTGTTTTCTGTCTTGGAATGAGAATCGGCAGGATTTCAGCAGTTAGTTAGGAGTGTTGACTGAGGCTGTCTGAGCAATCCCCTGGGAATGCTGATGGCTTCAACACCAGATCTTTTGATAGTGAAGGAAACATCTCAGAGCCAAATCGGCATGATTGCCTTCTAAGGCAAACTTGTCTGACAAATTGCCCATTTGATTTAATTGTCATAACAGAGATTATTAACCAAATGTTTCTTGTTGAATTAGTACAGATTCGAAATAAATTACCGCAGTTGGAATTGTTGCCCTTTCTCCAATTGTGCAGACAATATTCTGTTTATATTAAACGTTCTATTAAAGATCTCAACATTCAGTATATAGTTTTGCAGCATCCTTGATAATATTTTCATCCACAGGTATACTTGTTTCTTATACCAAGTAACAAATAATAAACTTAGCAGCTTAAAACAGTGCCTATTTATAGCTCACGTTCTGTAGGTCGGGAGTCTGGGCCAGGCACGGCTGGATTCTCTGCCTGGGTCTCACAAGGCTGAAATCTAAGTGTGTGCGGGACTGCATTTCCTCCTGGAGGTTCGAGTCCCCTTTCAAGCCCCCATGGTTGTTTCAGAATTCATTTCCTTTAGTTGTAGGACTGAGGCCCCTGTTCTCTTGTAGACTGTGGGATGGGGTGGGGGTGGGGTGGGGTGGGGGGAAGGCGGGTTCTCAGCAGTTAGAGGCTGATGGCGGCGTCTTGTCCCCTGGTTCCTCCGTGTTCCCTCCACCTTCTTTCAGGAAGGGCCAGCACCTTGCAGAGCTCTTCTTATTAGGCCTGACCCTGTACCATAACCTCTTTGGATTAATCCAAGGTCATGGTTAGTAAAATAATCATGGTGGTGTATCCCATCCTATTCACAAGGTCTGCTTGTCCCTAAAGGAAGGGAATTACACAAGGATGGGACAGGGGCATCTTGGGGACTGTGTTAGAATTCTCCCTACCCCAGTGGGCAAATGCTTTAACTTCAGCTTTCATTAAATGTGGGATGTAATTCTCAGGGGAAAGAGAACCATGGCGAATATTAGAGTCTAAGATAGACTTCTCCAGCAGCAGCACCATTCACCCCGCTTTCTTTGTCTTCCTAATGGGATTACTCGGGGGCAGCCGAGCACATTCCCATACTCTGTTATTAGGAGTGAGATCCATGGGTCATTTGTCATAGACCTCGAGTCACTGAGCCTGCGGCAGGACTGACTATAGAAGAAAGAAACTGCTCCTCTTGACCGGCTGCCCTCCATGAACGTCTGACAGGCTGGGCAGCTCTGACCCACTCAGCGACAGCCCCCCTCTCTTTGGAAATTCATATAGAAAGTGTAGCTCTATACCTTCCAATGCTTTGTGCTGTTTTCAGAGTTTAAGAAAGATGACATAAGGTTTTTGTGGCTACACAGCATCTGTTAACTTCACCACCTTGAGGTAGTCTCATGAGACGGAGAGACGTGGGCTGGAATGGGTAGCTGGTTGGGCACCCAAGGATGAACATCAGGGAGTCTCGTTGTCTTCCGGAACACTTCCCAGGTGTGCACAGTGCTGCGTTTGCTTCCTCCGTTACTGATGGGAGCCTTCTTTTTCTATTCTTTTCCCTTTCTTTTTCTTCTTTTCCTGTCCTGTCCTGTCCTGTCCTTTTCTTGAGTCTTCAGTATTCCTTGTTGCACCTCTTGGCAGTGGGCTTCTCCTCTCACTCAACATCCGTCCTCACCAGCTTTCCTCTGGTCTCAGGAGGCCACAGGTTCTGGTTTCTAGTCAGGCTCCCCCTCCCACCTGTGTATTCTAACGCTCTAATGTACCGCTTTCTCCCTCTTCCTGTGTTTCTTAAGCCTTGCCTCCCCACGTGGCCTGGATGTGACACCGCTTTGCTTGCTTGAACTGTTTTAGGAATCCCTTTATTGCCTGTCAGGAAGCTACTCTCAATTTTCTGCTTTTTGAGATAAAATCCATTCAATAGCCTTTCTTTCAGTGCTTTGTTTTCCACCTAATGGCTCAGAACTCCTCCCCCCTATTTTTATGGCTTGTGTTATTAACTCACTTTGGAGGGCCGCAGTCACCAAGGCACAGAGACTTGTGGCATGTTCTAGACCAGTGGTTGGCAAACTGCGGCTCTCAAGCCACCTGTGGCTCTTCGGCCCCTTGAGTGTGGCTCTTCCACAAAATACCGCATGCGGGCGCTCATGTACAGTGCTATTGAAACTTCGTGGCCCATGTGCAGAAGTTGGTTTTCGGGTCTCAAAAGAAATTTCAATCGTTGTACTGTTGATATTTGGCTCTGTTGACTAATGAGTTTGCCGACCACTGTTCTAGACACACTCAGCTTGTCACAGTTGAAGGCTCTTCATTTCTGTCCTTGGTGTAGAGCACATGTGTCAAACACAAGGCCCACGGGCCAAATCCAGCCCGCTAGGCCTTGCAATGTGGCCCGCACCGCGCTGTCATCACTGCACTCCGCTGTCAGTTTATGACATTGTCAGTTTATGACTGTTCAGTAAACCATTCGGCCCGCGATTTAGGCTGGATTTTAGATTTTGGCCCCTTCTCTGATTGAGTTCGACACCCCTAGTGTAGAGAGTGTGTAGACAGCTGCCTTCACTTCCCTCACAGCCACAGTGCCAAACCAATGCAGCTCCCTCTCCCCCCTTCCACTTGCTCAGCACTACATCACACAAGTCTCTCTTCTTCTGTAGTTTGCATGTTACTTCCTATCCTAGCCCTGCTTCTGAGATACTTATAATTACCCTTTATAGGAATAACTTCAATCTTCACGTATTGGAAATTCTGGAAGTGAGAGCAAAGGTCATTGAAACAGACCCACCCCTCCCAGAGTTCTGTGGGGTGAGGGCTCCCTGCTCACCGTCTCTGTAGTATAGAAGCCTCTTCTGCAGTGTTTTCCCGGGACATTCATGATTCTGAAGTAGAGATGAACTTAAGCAGCAGCTCCCTATTTCCATTGCTTGCCCACTGACGCGTGTCTTCTGATTCGGTTGTTCGAAAGGAAACAGGAAGAGCGAGTACAACAAGTGCGGAAGAAATTGGAGGAAGCCCTGATGGCAGACATCTTGTCCCGAGCTGCTGACACCGAAGAGATGGACATTGAAATGGACAGTGGAGATGAAGCGTAAGGATGCGGTCAGGTGCTGACGCTGGGAGAGAGGGAGACTTGGCACTTGGGATGTTCTCTTGCTTTCCTTTGTCGCCGCCGCTGCAGCCGGGAATGAAAAGCTCCACCTTCACCTGGCTGAGCTCTCGTTCCTTCTCATCGTGGGGGGCAGGCACAGCCCTGCAGCGCTGGCTGGGGGCCTCGCCTCCTTAAAATGAAGGGAGAAGCTTGCAAGGCCCCTTAGAAACGAGAACAGGACTCTGCAGGGAGGGAGACATGGCCACAGGAGGTGGAGGAGGCTGTCATCGCCACATATAGCTTTCTGGGGTCCTTTGTCTCCCCTTTAAAATTATGGCTGCAACGTAGGCAAAATCTCGCCCTCTTTCTAGATGTTGTTTAGCATAGGTTCGATGCAGGGAGAATGAGGACATTGCACCTCGCTTTGAAAAGTGCAGATTTGATCCCATCCTCATCTCACATGATCGTTTGATGGACTTTGTTCCATTGGGTGTCTGTTCTTTTTAAATGATTACAGTCAGGTCTCCGCGTGCTCCTGTGGCCTCTTTTATTTATTTATTTTATTATTAAAAAAATATATATTTTATTGATTTCTTACAGAGGAAGGGAGAGAGATAGAGAGCTAGAAACGTCAATGAGAGAGAAACATCAACCAGCTGCCTCTTGCACACCCCCTACCGGGGATGTGCCTGCAACCGATGTACATGCCCTTCACCAGAATCGAACCTGGGACCTTTCAGTCCGCAGACCGATGCTCTATACTAGGGGTGTCGAACTCAATCAGAGAAGGGGCCAAAATCTAAAATCCAGCCTAAATCGCGGGCCGAATGGTTTACTGAACAGTCATAAACTGACAATGTCATAAACTGACAGCGGAGTGCAGTGATGACAGCGCGGTGCGGGCCACATTGCAAGGCCTGGCAGGCTGGATTTGGCCCGTGGGCCTTGTGTTTGACACATGTGCTCTATACCACTGAGCTAAACTGGTTTCGGCTTCTGTGGCCTCTTGCTTCCAACAACTCTGCTGCTTTATTCCACAGGCCTTGGGTGACCTTCCACAACTCAGAGCTGATTATTTGTGTCCTTTGAAGCCAGCACTGAGGAGGGGGAGAAAAAGAGGGGCGGGCGGGAGGGAACTAGCAGAGTGAGTCCCACAGTTGTGGCCCTGAAGTTGGCTTTGAACCCTTCAGTCTGGGGATGTGACCTCGTCCTGCGGTCACCCTTGTATTCAGTACCAGGTCCTGGGGACGCAGGGAGGGACGCAGCCGCAGTTCCCGTGCTCACAGAGCCTACGTGCAGCCATCGCACACGAACGCTCACATCACTGCGATCACCAGCTGTGTTATGTGCTTCATAGGAAAACAAAGATCCTGTGAGAGCTGCCGGCGGAGGGCTAATGTGACGTGAGGGTCACAGGCCTCCCTGAGGAAGTGACCTTTCTTTGGGCCTGAAAGATGAGGGGACGTGTTGAGCACTTGTTATGTACAACACGTCACAACGAAATGCTAATCGAGGCTTTAAAAATGTGGTGCTCAGGGAAATTTAGCCTCTCATTACTCTCCTAAGTTTTGCTGACCGCATCTGCAAAATCATTGACGGACTGACGTGCTTTTTGTTTTCCTTCCAGGTGACTTTTGGCTGACGTTCCCCAAGAACAAATTCCTAGAATTGAACCAAAACGTTTCCACTGGGTTTTGCCTGTAAGAAAAAAACAAATGTACCCGAGCACATAAAGCTTTCTAATAGCACTAACCAATGCCTTTTTAGATGTATTTTTGATGTATATATCTATTATTCGAAAAAATGATGTTTATTTTGAGTCCTAGGACTTAAAATTAGTCTTTTGTAATATCAAGCAGGAAGAAGCTGAGCTTTGGATGCCAGGTGCAATCTACTGGAAATGTAGCACTTATGAGAACTATCTGTCTGCCCCAGTTTGAATATGAATGAGTACCAAATAAATTTCCCAATTCAAGATTATTGTGACTTCACTGTATATAAGCAGATTTTTATACTTTATTGAAAGAGGACATCTGTACATTCTTCCATCATCACTGTAAAGACAAATAAATGATTATATTCACAGACCGATTGGGATTCTTTCTGTTAAAGAACACACCCTGCCTGTCCTGGGCCTTCCCGGTGTCCATTCTGCCGTGACCCCTGGGCCTCAGGTGGGAAATGGAGCTGGGAGGGAGGAGGTAACACGTCTGTAACAGGTAATGAGGAGTGTGTTTTCACCAGAATCCTAAGCCGTCAGCTAGCATGTGTCCTTTCCCCTCGCCTCGGACTAGTACATTGTTAATCCTGTGAGAAGCCATTTTCTTCCCGTGGGCAGGAATCCGGTACGCAAGTGCCCTTCGGTGTTCCTGGAAGCCTGCGTTTGTTGTTTTTCTAGATCGTTTTGCATTTCCCAGTGTCCACCAGTGAACGAGTGCAAGTCAGACCCTTGGCCAAGAGAGAGGCAGCTTTCTAGGCAGGGTTGCTTCATGAACCAGATTGTAATACTCTGCTGGTCAATACCCGGCCTCCTGAGTATTAACAGGTTTTTTCTTCCTGTTCAGACTCAAAAGTGTCACTTCATTGCCACTTAAATTCCTTGATATCTAATTATTAAAAATCAGCATTTGTTATTGAATTTTACAAATCAAAACAATTAAGTTTAGTCTGATGCTAAGGAAAGGAGACCGTGATTATAAGCAAACAAGCACATTTGGAGAAATAGAGCAAAAAGAATGTCATTCTATAGGATGGGTTTCTGTACTCCTTAGCTCTGAGTTCTTTTAAAATTAGACCCAGAAATGATGTGTCAAGGATGTGACTGCTTCCGTGTGTCACTTGTCCAGTTGCTGCCATGACCTTCAGTCCCCGAGGAAGGAAAGGGAAGGGAAAATAGTCCATAGTACACACTGGCTAGGTTTGGGCTGCTGTTTCTCTGGACCTCATGCCAGATTACATAAGCAGCTTTTCTTGGAATTCCTGATTTGCATTTAGCATTGGTCCCTGGGCTGCCGGCCCCAAGGTCCTGGAGCAGCCCTGCTAGTGGATGAGCAGGGACACCGGCAAACGCTGGGGAGACTTGGCAAAGGGGCTGCCCTGGCTGACACTCCCCATGGGGTCAGTGTGATGTTCACGGTGATTTCCTTTTAGGAACTGGTCAGGCTAGTTAGAAGGACACCCAGAGGCTTTTTTTTAGCCTCTCCTATGCCCATGGTTCTTCGTTGCAATCAGCCTTGGGCACTTTCATCTTGGTGATCGAATGCTCTTTTTACAAAGCAGTCCGACCAAGATGTACATGTTTTCAAAAACAGCTTTTGTAAAAGCAGCACTGCAATGTACACACGTACAGAACTTTCTCGTTCCTATAGACTTTGCTCAGGTGGAGGGCAGGTGTGAAAGCCATTGCATGCTGTCCCACTGGGGCCCAGCTCCTTAGTCCAGTATCCCCACAGGATGACACAACCGAAATCAAACTCCTTGTCTCATCCTCACAAACCTGTCATGGCCTTGCATTCCCTCCCCCGCGTAAAGGCACGTCATCTGGTCCAGTTGCCAAGGCAGAGCCCAGAAAGCTGCCACTCCTCCCCTCGCCTCCAGCATCCCGTCACCCTGTTAGAACTGATAACCAACCGCACGTCTCACGTTTGCGTCTCCATCCCTGCGGCCACTGCCTTCATGCAACCTCTCCTCTCCTCTGGGCTTTCAGTGCATTCCTTTAAAAAACTTCATTTTAGTTTTTACCTGCCCACTTCCCTCCCCACCCTTACTTTTTCTCCTCCATAGAGCCATCAGAAATGGTCCCGAAAGCAAATGTGACTATCATTTCCCATCTCAAAGTCCCTCCCTATACCTGTAGGTATAGTTCAGAATAACTTGTCCGAGTGAGCACGTGGAGGTAAAGAGAACCTGTGCTTGAACCCTGGTTTGCCATGGGTGTGACTGGTCAGGTGACTGAATCTTGAGCATGCTCCTCATCGATGGCCCAGGAATAACTCCTACCTCAGAGCCGTGCTGAGGGTCCTGTTAGTGGGTGTTGGGCACAGCGCTGGTGCTCAGGGTGTGCTCCCCTGCTAGCACGTTAGTGTGATCCCTTGGGTGTCATTTTTGCACTTCCAAGACGACTCTTATCCTCCCAACACCCCAACCCTCAAATGCTTATTTTCCGCCTCAGCACTCTGTGTACTTCCCTCAATGAAGTCTTCTAAATCTGGGTTTGGTTCATTTGTTGGCTTCTTACCTGTCTCTCTGCTAGAATGTAAGCTCCACGAGAGCAAGGCTGTGCCGTCTTGTTCCTGTTCTAACCCCAGTGCGTAGCTTAGCCCGGCCCGGCACACAGCTCTCACCGATGGCCTTTCCTGAATAAATGGAAGACTGGTCCACAGGCTCTACATGATCTGAGTCCCGCCCGCTGGCCTCGCTCCTCCTGCCCTCTCTCCATCGCATCTTCGGCTCAAGAAACACTGCATAGCCTGCCCCTTCCAAGGTCCCCTGCGGCCTCTGTGTCTTGGCACCTGTCATTCTGTCGGCCCGCCTAGTTCCCGACCATTAGTCCCATCTCAGCTCAGTGGCTACCTCCTCGGTGAAGCTGTCCCTGACTTTCCCCCTCTTCCAAGTTCCCACCGCACTTTGTAAATACCTCCAGGGGAGTGCTTTACTGTTTTGTATTATACATTTGTTTGCATGTCTGTTTCTACTTGGAGATTGTAAGCACTGTGAAAGCAGAGGTTGCATCTTTTCATCCTAATGTTCCCAGAGCCTAGCAGCTAACAGTTTATCGGTAAATGCTTGTTGATTGGGTTTGTGAATGAACAAAGAGTCTTGCAGTTGGAAAAATATTGCGAGATGTGTATGCCATCAAGGAAAGGCGTGCCCCTGGAGGCTTCCTTTGTTCTAGAACGGAGATTTAAAAAGCATTATGTACTCCCTTTGAATAGAACATCACTTGTTTTGAATTCTAAAAATATCATAAGTTGACTAACCTAGATTGTCATAAATGATTACAAAAGATTAAAAAGCTTTGTGATCTCTCAAATGCTACCAAGTCCAAAATAAATATTTGCACTATTAGTATTTCCATAGTAAATGCTATGCGGAAATGTACAGCAATAAACTTTGAAGCTTTAAAGATGTTTGTGTAAGTCATCTTCAATGACTTCATCTGGGAAGGACAGCTCTGGCCTGGGTTTCCCGGACACAAGGGGATTCAGACTGGGGTGTAGGGTCCCAAAGCTCTCGGAGCTTATCTGGTGACACTTCTTGGATGGGCTACTGAGATGGTTGCCCGGCCGTTCTGGGGGCATTTCTAGTGAACAGAAGGCCTGAAGGCTTCTCCATGGAGTCAGGTGCAGGCCGCTCCAGGCCCCGTGAGGCCTTGGCCTCCAAGCCCCCGCAGGTCAGCCATTGTTCCCTTGCCCTGCCGCCTTCACTTCCGGGACGCAGATGTGTCGCCTAGGCAACGTAAACTTGCATGGCCTCTGCCAGGTCCACGAGGGGGCAGGAGGGGGGCATGTACATAGGCCACTTACAACAGGGTTAGCTGGGAATGGCTGAGGCGCTGGGAACTGGAGCAGCGTGGAGTTTAAAACTGGAAGTTACACACGGATTTTTCTGGAGGGGCACATGTAAGTTGCTTTGTGAATTTGGCTTTTGTTTTTATGGCCCGAGGACAAAGGTGTTTATTTCCTGTCATTTACAAAGCGTTTTATAATTTGCAGAACACCTTTGCCTCCATCAATGCCAGGTTTAGTTTTAATCTACGAATAGGCCATGTAACATGCACATGTTATATTCCCGGCTGAGGGCTCTAAGAACCAGCCGGGCTAACCGACTTCTCGAGCTGAGGAAGAGAGGGATTTGAATGGCGAGGTCTTCTGTTTCTAGAACTTGCAACTTTTCAAAGCTCTTCCGCACTCAGGTCTGTGACACAGCACAGCTTGGTTGATAACGTGCGGTGTGGTTTATAATCTGCCATGGCTCATAAAGGCAGAGTGGTTCTTTTTTGGAAATCTGGTTCTTTTATGTGTGAATGGTCAAAGCTCTTGCAGGGACCTCTTCTGCTGAGAACTTGCCACTAGGGTATTCATCTTTCCTTAGAGGTGGGACAGGTGCAGCTTCCCAGCCACACAATGTTGGGAGTTATTTTTATCTAGGGGGGTGGGGGTGGGGCGTTAGCATTTTTCTTTCTACTGTAGAACTTGCCGCTTTTCTATCTCTCTCCATTTTCCTCTGTTCCATTTCTTTGTTTAACCATTCATGAACTTGACCCGGTGAGAAGTCTGGCAGAGAGAGGCCACTGGACCCAGACCCTGGGGAAAACTTCAAAGTGGGGTGTGTGCATCTAGGGCATGTGTGTGAGCATTTTTTTTTGGGGGGGGAGGGGAATGTTTCACCTTTTAAAGTTTGTTTTCATCTCGTCCTTTATAGATTTTAATTTTTGAGTGTTTTATTAAGCACGTAATGCATTAGGAGAGTAGTCCATGTATATAATTTACTAGAGGCCCAATGCATGAAATTTGTGCAAGGGGCTCGGCCCTCACAGCCTCGGAGGCTACCTTGGCCCTCACAGCCCCGGCTTTGTCCACAAGGTCGAATGGAAGGATGTCCAGAAGGTCATTCGGCTGTCCAGTCTAATTAGCATATTACACTTTCATTATAGATTAGTAAGTATCCCTAGGTTTGGGAAACATCTTCTGGGTTTGAAAGGGCTAATTATTTAAGTAGTTTTGAGACCACGACTCCAGGGCAGAACTCCCCATCAGAGGCTTCTGGACCCCTGAAGTCAAGAAGTCTGCCAGCTTGCCATTGTTGGCCACATTTTGCAATGATGTGCCCTGCTCTTGGGGTGGTGCCCATGGCTTCAGTGCAGTTCTTAAACGGGAGTGGCACATGGCAACATCTTTCATAAATGGTAGCAACCCCTCTCCACAAACCTGGTGATTTCCATGGGGATTGGAACCTGCTCTTGGGGGGCTATCCTGAATTTTGCTGACTGGATAGTCACTGCTCCGACAGAGAGAGAGAGAGAGAGCCACAGCGAGAGTACACCAAGGTACATGCCCTTGACAGGAATCGAACCTAGGACCCTTCAGTCCACAGGCCGACTCTCTATCCATAGAGCCAAACCACCGTTTTCTAATCCACTCATCTAGTGATGGGCACTTAGGCTGTTTCCAAATCTTAGCTATTGTAAATTGTGCTGCTGTGAACATAGGGGTGCATATATCCTTTCTGATTGGGGTTTCTGATTTCCTGGGATATATTCCCAGAAGTGGGATTACTGGGTCAAATGGGAATCCTATTTTTAATTTTTTGAGGAAACTCCATACTGTTCTCCACAGTGGCTGCACCAGTCTGCATTCCTATCAGCAGTGCACGAGGGTTCCTTTTTCCTTCTAATCCTTGCCATTTGTTGATCTGTTGATGATAGTCATTCTGACAGGGTGTGATGGAATGCATTGTCCTTTTAATTTGCATCTCTCAGATGATTAGTGACTTTGAGCATGTTTTTATATGTCTCTAGGACATGAGCAAGGACTTTTCAAAAGAGTGAATTTGGGGATGAGTTTGTCAATTTAGTACCTGATATTAGCTGCAAAGTTTGAACGCACAGTCACAGTCCTCTACAAGACCACTTAAGTCTGGACTAATTGCAAGTTCAGGGGCTCCCCAAACCACCCTCCCTTATATGCACACCTATGATGCATTGCAGGGAAAGCACACAGACTAACATCAGCCAAAGGAAGAGCAGAGTCTGGGAGGGTTCCAAATGTGAACGCTCCACTGTCCTCACTCTCCTGTTGAGTGGGGACACTCTGCCCTCCCAGCATCAGCGTATGATAATATGCACAGGCTATTGCCAGTCAGGAAAGCTCACCTGAGCCTCCGTGTCTGAGATTTTTGCTGGGGCTTCACTACGTAGGCATGACTGACGGGTTGATTGATTGGTTGCCCATGTGGGTGAAGTGTCTCCAGGTTGACTGATTCAGCTTGACCCAAAGCACCCACTTGAAGTCACATGATTGTGACTGGCCCCGCCCTAAAATGTAGTGTGAGTAGGCCCCACCATAAAAGACACCTCTTAACTATGGCATAGATTACCTTCCAGAAGCAGACGCCAATAGCCAGTCCTCTCGTTGGGCAAGGCCAAGTTCTTTCCTACATACTTCGTGATTAGCATTTTAGTAGCAGACACTAACTTGGTTATTACCAGGGTCTTCAGCAAAGCTCTGTTGATGACCCAACTCATATTTAGATATTCTAGAATGAAAATACTTAAAGAGCAATGAACATTTGGTGCCATTCCATTAAAACTTTACTTTTCAATTCTGCTCTTGCTAATCTTATTTGCACTCATCATACAAAATAAGCAAGAGAATCTCTCTGCTGCTCTTTCTTCACAAATTATGCAAGCTAATTAAGGCATAATTGCTTTATTTTTTTTTTTCTTAATCTGGAGCAAATAAATGGTGTAAGAATAAACAACCAGGCCACAGGCTGAGGAATCTTGCAAACACTTTACCTCCTGGAAAGAAAAAGCAATGTTCCTCATTAAACTTTGGCAATAATATTTAATTATTGTAGCAATTACAGAGTCATAGGTCTTCCCTACCTTTAACTTAATATTTTAGACTTTTTTTTAACCCATTCTCTTATCCATGTCATATTAGAACTTCCTTGGTTAAAAGGACTAGAACTATTCAGTGAAGCTTTAGGACAGAGAAAAGGTCTTGACACATATTGTTTGCACAGTAGAGTCATCATATCTGGGCAGGGGTGTCCTGAGGTTCCTGCACACACTATGAAAAAATATACATAGTCAAAATGTAGAGATATCTGAGCATTTTCTTTTGCCTTTCAAGTTCATGCCATTCTCCAAGGTTGAGTGGGAGTGGATGGGAGGGAGGGTAGAGAAGTACTCCTGCACGCCTGAAGGATTAGATACCATTCTAAGTTTTCAGAAAAACATTTATTTCAAAAATAAATTCAGACTTTTGATATGCAGGCCTACGAGCATTGACAAATGGGTCAAGGCCCATGTCCACCACCATAATTGATACAGAAAACTTCAATCACCACCACCCTCCCCAATTCCCTCGTGCTATCCCTTTGTAGCCAACCCCTTCCTTACCCTAAACCTGTCAACCACACACCTGTGTTCCATCGCCACATTCTTTTCCCTTTTCCAGAATGTCACATGAATGGAGTCATGCAGTATATAACCTGTAAGTCTGACTTCCTTCACTTAGCATAATGCATTTGAGAATAAGTCATGTATGTAAAGTTCTTTCTCTTATTGCTATGGGTGTTTGCTTATTCATTGTTATTAATTTATCCATTGAAGAGCATTATTTCATTCTGTTTTAATATCAAAACTTAATAATTTTAACATCTTAAGAGACTTGTTTATTGTTGAGAGAATCAAACAAAAGAGTAGCCTTATATTCTATGCACAATGAAGTCCAATTTCAATGTAAGTTCAATGCACATGTGAAGCAATTGCTCTATTTTTAATCATTCTGTTTTGTTTTTTTGTTTTTGTTTTTTGCTCCAGAGAGTTGCCTTCATTCACTCTGATATTTTCTCAAGATTGTGCTGGATATAATAGAAATACAAAATACTCTCCAAATCCAACACATGAGTGAGACATCAAGGGGATTGCCGGAGGGCGCAGGCGGGACTGAGGGACCACCCCCTCTAGTTAATAAATAATATAAGAATGAACTGTGTTTTATGTACTCACGACTGTAAACTTATTTTTACCCCACCCTAAATATATAGTATACACACATATATAGGGAATGATAAGGAAAAATGCAAAGAGCCCTGCTGGTGTGGCTCAGTGATTGGGTGTTGATCTATGAATCAAGAGGTCACCGGGTTAATTCCCTGTTAGGGTGCATACCTGGTTACAGGCTCAATCCCGTAGGGGGTGTGTAGGGGCTGTGTAGGGGGCAGCTGATTGATGTTTCTCTATCATCATTGATGTTTCTATCTCTCTCCCTTCTCCTCTCTCTCAAAAATAAATAAAAACATATTAAAAAAAAGAGAAAAATGCAGTCAATGAGGGAAAAAGGAGACATATGTAATACTTAAAGCAATAAAGAATTAAAAAATATGTACACAAGATAATGGGGTTTATTATGAATTTTACAGTTAATTAGATTGTAAATAAATATAATATGGTTTTATTAAAAAAAAAAAAAAAAAGAGCCGTAACCAGTTTAGCTCAATGGGTAGAGTGCCGGCCTGGGGACTGAAGGGTCCCAGGTTCGATTCCCGTCAAGGGCATGTACCTTGGTTGCGGGCACATCCCCAGTAGGGGGCGTGCAAGAGGCAGCTGGTCAATGTTTCTCTCTCATTGATGTTTCTAACTATGCCTCTCCCTTCCTCTCTGTAAAAAAAAAATTAATAAAATATATTACAAAAGAAAAAGAAAAATGACAAGTAAAATCTTCTGTCAAAGTTGATAAAAATAAGGGCGATAGTCCCCTGTTGAAAGAAGGCCCATTAAGATATTTGAGAAAATATTGCTGCTCCGGCATTTCGCACCCCTGCTCAGGTGGCTGCTTTATTTCTCTAACGCTTCACTCTCCTAGCCTTTGGTTGGCGAGGCAGCTTCATTACCTTCATTTTTACTGGCTGTCCAGATAGTTCAGGCGGACCAAACTGAGGTAATGACCCAGCAGGGTAAATGGGAAGCTCTCTGTACCCTTGGGAATAAGTCATCAATTTAATATATTTCCCCGAACGCTACATTCATTCTAAAAATAATATAAAAATGTATGCAAGCTAGTTTCCGAATTGTTTTTATTCAATTCGGGGTGAGCGTTGCCAGCTCATTCATCAATGTCCGTGAAATGCTTGAAGGGAAACGCGCTCAGAGAAACAGGCCTCGCAGTGCTGAGTTTCCAAAATAACTCGCCAGTGTTATTGACCACCCACCCTCTGAGAACTCCATCCCATTCCTTCCGAGAGCTGGGAGGGAACTCCTGCTGGGGCTCCATCGGGGGAACCTGTTCTCTGGTGGGGTGTCCTTCCTTTCTCCCCTTTCCTCTCCCCTCCCCTCCTCTACTTTCTCTCTCAGCCGTCAGGACCTCAGCACACCCAGTCGAGAATCTGTGTACAACTTTCCACTCTACGATGGGCCCTCTGCACCCACAGATTCAACGAACTGTGGGTCGAAAAGAGTTTGTGTTTCCCACCCGAGTTTGGGAATCTGTGGTTGCGGATTGAGAATCGTGTTGTTAACCCATGATGGATTGAATCTGTGAATTAAAATCCCCGGATACACAGGGCTGATTGTATTTATTGGGAAGACCTGTGTGCAAGTGGATCCTGTGTGGTTTACATGTGTGTTGCTCAGGGGAGTCAACTGTATACATCGCGCGCCCCCCCCTTTTTTTGTAACTTGGGAAGATTTACATTCTCCCGGTGTATCAGAAACGGTAGATGGGACTACGAAGCCTTCCAACTGGGCAGCAGGTGCTTGCTCTGTTGCTCTTTGTAATTAAAAATGCTCCTGGGAAGATGGGCCATGGGGACCCCCTGCGCCAGGCGTCCTTAGACATGGAGGTGGGGGCTCCGTGGACTGAAGGTGCCGACTGGACAGTCAGGTGGGTCCCTCTGACAAGTGCTGACCTATGTACGGGTTTCCTCTGCTCAGCGTCTTGGCATTCTACGTGAGTGACAGCTGCAGGGGGACACGGGAACGTTTGCGAATAATGCTGCTGCTGTGAGTCCAGGGAGGAAATGCACGAGAGCCTCACTCACAGGCAGGAGGTGGTGTGCACGCTCCTCCTTGGTGAACACTGTCAATCCAATTATTTCGGCTAAGTCACCCATCAAATCAGGTCACTGCCCCGTCCCGTCCCCGACTACACTATCAGCAGCAAAGACAGCCTGGGACGCCACATAGCGCCCTGGGCGATGTGGAAGGCACCGTTGTAATTTTCATGAAACGGGCAACGGGTTTGGTCACGGACATGAGTTGCTGAGTGATCATATATATATATATATATATATATATATATATATATATATATATATATTTATGTGTGGTGTCAAATCAAGTGTCTAGTTCAGAAATCCCGCCCCAGCCCCTCGTAGGTGTCGTTTTTGCAGAGAAAACAGATTTCCCTGTAGCTTCGGGCTCGGGAAGCCTCCTCCCACAGTCCCCGGGGATAAAGAGGCTTCCCAGCGCTGACACCTCTCAGGCTCACCTGTTTTCAATGCGGCAGCCTCTTGGCAGGTGCGTGGCCCGAGAGGGAGAGCTCCGTGGAGATGCTCGTGGGGATCTGCACGAGGGCAGCTGTCTTGTCGGGGAGGCCATCACCGCCCCACGCTCACCTGCTCAGACCCCGACAGTCAGGGGGTGAGGAGCTGGGTACCACCCATGGACCCCCATGACCTCTCCGGAGCAGTGGGCATGAAACGGGCCACTGGTTTAGTCCCAGACATGTCCCAGGCATGAGACATGCCCTGACAACTTTTGCTTCATTCAGGTGTTTTTTTAAAAAAAAAAATATATATTTTATTGATTTTTCACAGAGAGGAAGGGAGAGGGACAGAGAGCTAGAAACATCGATGAGGGAGAAACATCTCTCACTGCCTCTGCAACCCCCGCCTCCCCCACAGGGGATGTGCCCACAACCAAGGTACATGTCCTTGACCGGAATCGAACCCGAGACCCTTCAGTCCACAGGTCGGTGCTCTATCCACTGAGCCAAACCGGCCAGGGCTCATTCAGGTGTTTTAACTGAGAACACTTGGCTAATTGAAAATTAAAAAAAAAAAATTAATTAAAATTCACAGAAAAAACAAAACAAAAAAACCTTTCAAATGATAAAGCAACAACACCAATAACCCACCATCATAACATCAACAGACAAGTGGCAAACTAGGGGGAAGTCTTTATGTTTTGTTTAGAGAGTGGGCGAGCTATGGTTTCAGAGGACTGCTTCCAAAGGCCCTTATACCCGCCTCGCCCCTGTGTGTGACGCGGTGTGGGTGCCCTGACCACAGCTGCGGGTCGTTCGCCCTTTGGACGGCCCGGCTTGGGCTCTCTGCCCTCCCAGGGTGAATTCCTTCCTGCCACCTCAGCACGCACCCTCCCAACCACCCCAAATAATTGGATTGACAGTTTTCAAAGCCCCAAAGTCCGACTGGCAGGTGGGATCTCAGCTCCCGCAGTTCCGTGCGCCTATTTCCGTTCCTTCCCCCGGGGCACCGGGACCCCTCCCTGAGCGGCCTGTGAGTTAACAGCCGGATTTCAGTTCCTGAAGTGTGTCCCCGAGGCTCCGGGAGAGCTTGACGGTATCCCCTCACCCTGTGGCCCGGGCAGGTGCCTGCCCGGGAAGGGCTGGGGTTTCCTGGCAGCAGGACCCGGCCTTCTCTCCGGGCTGAGAACGAAGAGGCGAGGAGTGACTAGAGGAACCTGGCCATCCCAGGTCACACCGTCCCACCCCTCCCCGCAGCCCGGGAGGCCTGGACTGGCTGGTGGCAGGAAATCAGAGACGCACCTCCGAAATGCAAGCAGTTGTTTGCAGTCTTCCCGCCGGACACAGCAGCCAGCCGACAGCGGAGCTGGGGCGGGAGGCAGACACGCAGGGACAGATTCTGCTTCTCGGAGGTGGCTTTAGTGGATAGCCCTTGGCAGCGAGATCCCGCTGCTCTGGTCCTTTTCACACCCTTTTGGATGTTAGGGAAGCAAAGCAACTTATTCTTTTTTTCATTTGTTTCTCCCCCCACCCACCTGGGCCAATGCCTAGTGCCTTCTGGACGAAAGGGAGACCCTGTAGGGGTCAGTGTGGTACCAACAATGGCGTGTTTTCCAGTGTGCAGCTTGTCACCATTGCTGCTTGACCTCGAAGGTTGCCTCTCCCATTCTTCTTTCAAAGCTTCTTTCTGGGGTGGGCAGGGGTCTGCTGTCCTTTCGCCTCATTTAACTTCCTTTTATTATTATTTTTCTTTTAGTGAAAGAGCCTTTCTCTCTCTCTCTCTCTCTCTCTCTCTCTCTCTCTCTCTCTCTCTGTGTGTGTGTGTGTGTGTGTGTGTGTGTGTGTGTCCTTTTATATACAACTAGTGGCCCGGTGCACAAAATTCATGCACGGGTGGCGGAGCAGGAGCAGCTCTTAGGCCCCACCTGCAAGTTTTGCTGTGTCCGCCCCAAAGCGCCCTCCCAGGGGTGCCTTGTGCGGAAGCGCCGAGACTGCTGAAGCCATTGACCTCTGGGCCCTTGGGGGGCCTGGGTGCGTGCTGGGCGCGCAGATGAAGGAAGGGCAGGCTCTCTCCTGCTTTGTGTCACCTGCCTCCTGATTCCAAGTGGTTCCCCAAACCACACTGAACATAGATGCTGCCCTTTTTATCAGTAGCTTTCAGAGACCCTGACCCGAGGCCAGAGCTCCTGGGGCCAGTGGACAGTCTGAGTGAAGGACCCCAGCAGGACTCAAGGTTGTGGTGGATCTCAGAGGGAAGGCGGGTGGGGGGACAGGATGAGGGAGGAGGGGGGCTGCGGAAAGAGATTAACCAAAGAACTTACATGCATAACCACGGGCACAGACTGTAGTGCGGTGAAGGTGGTGGTGGGGGGCGGGAGTGTGGTGGAGGGGTCGATGGGGGAAAAAGGGGGCATGTGTACTGCTTTCCACAAGAAAGATTTTAACAAATGTTTCTCCCCTTGGATTCTCGGACCTGGCCATGGGACCAAGTGTCTGGGTCTTTGGTCTTCCCTAGGGTCAGCCCTCACCCAGGGCTTCCCCGTGTCTCATGTAGGCACACGTCTGCAGGGCCTACCCCCCTGTTCAGAGAGGCATCCCCGTGTCTGACAGCCAGGCAGGGCGCTGTGGGGGGGCAGGTTTCTGCTGCAGGAACAGCAGGGCCTGACATGCGAACCCCGTGCTTCCACCAGAGGGCACACTTGTCATGTCTACTGAAACACTCAGGTTATGTTTTACAAAGGCCACCTAAATAAAATAATAATAATAATAATAATAATAATAATAGCAGCAGCAATAAAGCATCATAAAAATTAGGTTCCTGCATCTTTCTCTATATGTCTTCCTATTTTCAGGCATCTGTAAGGTATGTTAGTGTATGTAACCATCTCTAATCTCAGTGAATGTGTAATCCTTAGCGTGGTTTTCCTTCTGCATTTACTTATGGTGGTTTTTATGGACATGGAAAGGGTACTTAGTTATAGAAACGATTTTACCCTACATTTACTTGGAAGCATAACATATGCAGCGCACAGGCAATGTTTAAGACTTCAACAGATACAGATTTAATTGGTGTGCCAGGACACGTCTGAAGTTTTGCTCCTCTACCCTATTTTCTGCATACTACCTCGTTGAAACAACAATTCTGCTATATTGATTTATTTCTCCTTCAAGATCTTTTTCTCTCTCTTCATTTTGAAGAAGAGCTGTCTGCAATTTCCAAAGGATGCCATGTTTGGCTGTAAGTATCCTTTTTGCCAGCTTCCTTCTGCACGGGGAGAGACGCCCTGTGGGCTGTGGCTGGTGTGGCGTGAGGGGGCGCTCTAGAGCAGGTAGGAATGGGAGCCTGAGAGGTGCGTGTGAGGTGCGTCTTCGGGACTGAATTCCCTTGGGCTCTGGGGGAAACCAAGATGTGAAAATGCTCCTGTGGCCCAGTCCAAGGGAAGTTCTTTCTATGCCTTCCTATGGGCCACGGCTTCAGAAAATCGCTACGATGGCAGATCTACACTTTGTCAGTAAACATGTTCCTAAAAGTACAGTCTCCTGGTGAACTTCAAAGTTGATACAGAGCTCAGAGCCCAAAGGTGTTCTGGGGCTAATGGACTCCTTTTGCCCGAGTTCAAAGGAAAAAGTTAACATTCAGCACTGCTGTTCCAGAGATCTCAGACAGGGAGCCGGTGTGGAAAACATGGCATTCAGTTTTGTTTTGAAAGAATGAGCAGAGGGTGGCTTCGTGGAACAACGCTGCCTGAGGCCGAAGCTAAAAACCTGTGATCATATCCAGTACGCCCTCCCTTCCCACTGCGGTGACAGAATGGGAAGACGCTGCTGAAACAGTCTGGCAGCTGCCCCCTGCTCCTAGCTGCTGCCCCACCCTGCAGACGTGGGGGTGGGGACATGCTACGGAGGGACATTTGGGGAATGTTGTCTCAAGGGATCCCCCCCCCCCCAAAGACATGTTGCCTGGAGGTTCACCTTGCCGATAAACCGCATTGTACAACGTAGGCATCTAACCGCCTGTATTAGAGGCGTGGCTTAGCTCCTTGGTACCCACACTATGGTCCATGGACTATCGGCATTGGCATCACAGACCGCCTAAATCAGAATCTGCATGCTAACAAAATCTGGAGACGCCTGTGCACATGGAAGTTTAAAAAGTGCTGGCTGTCTGTCTCCCTCCCTCCCTCCCTCCCTTCCTTCTTCTTCCTCCTTCCCTCCCTCCCTCCCTCCTTCCCTCTTTCCCTCCTTTGCTCCTTCCCCTCCTTCCTTCCCTCTTTCTTGCTCTACCAGAAAGACTTTTCTAGTTTTTTTATTTTTTATTTATTTAATTTATTTTTTATTTTTTTTATTATAGAAAAAGGGATTTCTTCCTAGTCTGCTATTTCCTGGGATACTGTCTACCTAGTGCAGCTTATCCCAAACTAGAAGAACTGCTCTCATGCACCCGATGACCAGGATGCATCTGGAGGTACATTGCTGCCAGGCGCTGCTGCTTGTTTTTAACATAAATTATAAGGTGCCGTTTGCATTTCATGACGCCAACTTGACAAAACTCCAAGTTATAAAACATAAAACGAGGAAGTGACTATCCACATTATAAGAAAGTATCTGCTTTGTAAGGAAATTTACCGAGTTCTTTCTTTAAATTGCCCTGGGGTAGAATCGAAATAGAATCTGGCTCAAACGTTGATTCGCGTCCCAGTCGTGGAGAGAGCACATCATGCAGACACTGAGACGGGGCTGCCCACAGAGCAGTTTGGGGCACGTTAGTAATACGTTTCTGAAGAGGCTCTTGCCCATCCTCCTCACTTCTTATTCTCATTTCATTATAATTTTTCTAAGTCTGCAAAACGAAATGACTTTTTTTTTTTTTTAAACTCATCTACCAACCCATATAACTCTATCGCTTCACATCCCTACGAAGCCAAAGACATCACTGAGATTAGATTAGTAGAGGAGACATCTAAAGATGAATACTAGAAAAATGACCCTTTCTTTAGCCGGATGAGTGGTAATAGTGGTATGATGCGTGGTGTGAGCCTGTGAAATCCTCTTTGGTGGTAAAATTCCGTCCCGGGAAAGCCAGTGCATTCCTGTGTTTCTCAGACCCCAACGTATCCTCTACAACCGGCAAACCCCATCGAGCAGCCCCTCTGCTCACCGCTCCTGTGTTCTCATGGCCCTTGCCCATAGCTCTGTGATGGCACTTCCGTTTCTTTAGTGCAATTGGCATTTTTGACCGTTTCTCCCAGGAGTTTTTAGAGGGTAGAAAGTTTAATTTTCCTCATCCTTGTTTATCCGGTGCCTACAGCAAAATATTATTTCCCATAAGCTTGTTGGATGGAAGACTCAGGCGTCTAAGCGACAATTACTGACACCTTTAGGAAGGAACAAGAATATGATTCTGAGCAAAGCTCCTACAAAAAGAGGGTGAAACACCGATCTGTTCTCTTTTTTTCCATAGAGGCAGCAGTAAGTGCTTCATTGAGAATATCGGGTAGTGCGCAGCCAATGTGGTTCAGTGGTTGAGCGCTGATCTATGAACCAGGAGGCCATGGCCCGGGTTGCAGGCTCAATCACCAATCTGGGGCGTGCAGGAAGTACCCAATCAATGATTCTCTCTCATCATTGATGTTTCTAACTCTCTCTCCTTCTCCCTCTCTGAAATCAGTAAAAACATATTTAAAAAAAATATCAGATAGCATTTGGCTTAGAAATTGTGGCTCTACCTGAATATTAAAAACTATGAAGCATCGGAAGCTCTAAAAACAAGAAGAAAAGGGTGAGAGGATACGGAGAAAGAGGAGGAGGAAGAGGAGGGGGAGAAGGAGAAGGGAGTCAGAGCTGAACATGGGTTCCCTGTTGGTTAGAACTATGGTGCTTCTCCCGTAACATTAAATACTTCCCACTCTGAATTGTGGAAGCCAAGTGGTGATTCTCTTTAAAGACACCATACCCAACGTAGCACAGGATTTCAAACATAGCTGGTATCAGGAAGGATTCAGAAGGACAGAATACGGAAGGAGATAAGACATAATGGAAGTGAATCGGTGAAGATCATCAAGCTAGCATAAGCCAGGTGTTAAGAAACACCAGATTTCTTATGATCGGGATAGCATGTGCATTTGGGGTAAGAAAGCAGAGGGTTCGTCACTAGCGATCCTTGGGATGACACAACACCGTCCTCTTCCTCCCCCCTGAGGATCAGCTGACACTTGGAGATGTCAATCTTTTGGGAACATTCACTGTACTCAGAACCCACCTCCCCCCCCCCCCCCCCCCACACACACACACTTAAAAAAAATATTTTATTGAGTGTTTTTACAGAGAGGGATAGAGAGTTAGAAACATTGATGAGAGAGAATCATTGACCAGCTGCCTCTTGCATACCCCCTACTGGGGATGTGCCCACAACCAAAGTATATGCCCTTGACTGCAATCGAACCTGGGACCCTTCAAACCACAGGCCGATGCTCTATCCGCTGAGCCAAACAGATCAGGGCTAGTATTTTTTTTTTTTTTTTAAGTTAACCAATTTTTCTTTCTTTCTTTTTCCCCCCATGTTATTTTATTGTTTAAAGTATTACAAATAGTAATAGTACATATGTTTCCTTTTTCCCCCCAATGACCCTCTCCCAGCTACCCCCCCGCCCCCCCGCCCGTGTCTTGTGTCCATGGGTTGTGCTTATATGCATGCATACAAGTCCTTTGGTTGATCTCTTACCTCCCCTCGCACCCAGCCCCATGGGCTGATGTTTATACGACGAAGAATTACCACCAGTTAGTGGAGAATGTTGGCTGCTATTCTTTCTTTTTGCACAAGAATATTTATTATCTTTGGGATGAGTCAATAACTCAGGGTCATCAGTCCCAAGGATCCACAGATCAGAACCCCTGCCACTGGCTGGAGGAACTGGTAGGACGTGGCTCCTGAGGGGGCCAGGCTCCCCAACACCTGCCAGCCCGTCTAGGATGACTGTGGTGTGTAATGGCTGGGTCCCAGCCGGGAGTTGTTTGGAGTGTGTGGTCACTTTTGGAAATATTTATGAAAGAGAAACCAAACGTTAGCACAGTGGAGAAAGTACACAGCGGGACTGACCTGAGAAAAAGCAGAGAGGAAGATAACGCTTACCTTCAGCGCCTGGGGTATTCCCTTTGGGTGTTTGTCTCCCTTTCCTGGATTCTCCGTTTGGCCTAGGCGTGCCTACTTTGCTTTAAAACCTGAATTAAAAATTATCAACATCTGTCTACATAAAAAAATATAAGCCAGCCCTAACTGGTTTGGCTCAGTGGATAGTGTCGGCCTGTGGACTGAAGGGTCCCAGGTTCGATTCAGGTCAAGAGCATGTACCTTGGTTGCGGGCACATCCCCTGTAGGAGGTGTGCAGGAGGCAGCTGATCGATGTTTCTCTCTCATCGATGTTTCTAAGTATCTTTCTCCCTTCCTCTCTGTAAAAAAAATCAATAAAATATATTAAAAAATATATAATCCTTAGCGGGGTGGCTTAGTTTTTCTTTCACCCCCCCCCCCCCCACTCTCTCTCTCCCTCTCTCCCTCTCTCTCCCTCTCTCTCTCCCTCTATCTCTTTCCTCTGGACATAGCAGTAAACTCAGAGGACTGGGGCATTTCAGGGGGAAGTCTTCCCATCACTCCAGCCAGCACCTTGAGATCCGCCCGCATTCTCCCTCACACGTTTGAAATTGCATCTGTTTCTTTGTATTATTATAGCGTAGATGTGGAACACCTCAGGTGAGAGAAAATGTTTCAAGAAAAATGATGGCCCGGAAAATTGCCTTAGGGGAAAAACACAAAACAAAAATAAAAGTTGTATTTGAAACAGCTGTTAGCCCGTATTTTCCTACGTGCCAGTTATTGTTTTAGAGAATTGTCTTCAGAAAATGAGCTTAAATTTTTGCAGGCTCAGAGTTCAACTTAAGCAGCTTGAAGTTCCTTGCATAATTATGTGCAAGAGATTTAAAGAGCAACAAACACACACACACACAAAAACAAAAACAAAGAGAACACACATTTCTTTCCCTTCTCTTCTCTACTAGCGTTTGCCAGTACACAGCTTAATTGAAAATGCTACATTTGTGTGTGTGTGTGTGTGTGTGTGTGTGTGTGTGTGTGTTTATGGCTCAAATCCCTTGAGATAATTTTGTGCAATTTAAAGGCTGTTAGGACCACATTGCTATTATTTATAACAAGCTATCATTGGTTGGTTGGTAAGGTCATTACTGCGACTGAAGAAATCTTTCTCTTCTTAGGGAAAAAATATCTAAGCGCCGTAGATAAGACAGATCATCAGGAGAAATCGGGCAGCGTCTTTTATTTTGTAAGCAGCGCCTATTTCAGAGATACATTTTTTAACAGGAAGTCCTGGCGCTCCCGGCTGCACCCCCAGCAGCCGTATTTGCTGCAGAAGCTTACAAAGAGAAAAAAATGAAACACCTTCAGGTTTTGCCTCAGGCTCCATGTCTTTCTGGCATAGATCGCCCGCCAAGGTCAATGTCACTATTTTGTTTGGAGTTTTAAGGCAAAGGACAGAGAGCTATTGAACATACACCATTAAACAAGTCTTACAGGCAGGAATGTGCTATTTTAAAAAGTGGAAAGGAGGTGAAGTTTTGTTTTTGAACAAAATGAGTTGGTGTAGTGCCAGGAACACCAAACAAGGAGTCGGAGTTGCTGGCTTCTCTGACTGGCTGTGTGTCTCTTGGCAGATGGTTTTACTTCTCTGGGCTTCCGTATTCTGACACACGAAATGAGGGCAGGACTGCACTGCTGGTTTGTGAATAGCTCTGATTACAACTCACAGGAAGAAACACATTTTACATTATAGACCAGCACACATGTATACATGTATGAGTAGATAAACATAAATATACATCTTGTGAACACCTAAATACTCTTGCTGTATCTCACGCTCTGATATTTATAAATCCATTCCATTCCATTCCATTCTCTCTGGTTTAGAGAAACATGCTGGTTGAGACACATTGAATTGCTTTCACTCACAGGGAACTGCAATCAACAGTTTCACAAACGCTGGGTTAAAAGCAGTGTTTAAGCTCATTTTCAGGTAGAACAACTCTGAAGTAGAATAATGAGGGATCATGGAGTTGCTCTTAAGTCAGAAAACACCACTTTCCCGTGAATAAATAGCTTTTTGTTGTTGTTGTTGTTGTTGTTTATGAGATTTGTCAGCATATTTGAGCTAATCACCTACGTCTTTCCAGATGAGAATGTGATTGTTTTTCTGCATCTCAGGTGTGCTAGTGGCTGTCACAGGGGCCGCCAGGCCAGCTTTGGGTGAAATCAGGAGACAGGTGATGTTTGTCTGCAGGCTCTCCCTTTGCTAACCTCCGGCTCCGGGTTCCTGCTTCAGTCCAAAAGGTCCATGAGGGAGACACGATCATGCTACAGGTGGATGTGGGTCAAGCATGTTCTCAGGGAGCCAGCGAAGTTCCAAGCTTGTTTACATCTGAGGATTAACTGGTAGACAGAGGCTAGAAACTCATTTTTAATGCTTGAGGGCAAACGTGTGAAAACAAGCATCATGTTCTTCAGGCAAGTCAGTTTCCTCTACTGAAATATTTTTGATGACTACTCTTTCCTGCTCTCACTTTCCTGAGTTCCTGAGGCTCTATCACTGCTTCTCAGAGCCCAGGAGAGCTGATGTGTATGCCAGGCTGAAAGCACCCAGAGAGACTGAGACATGATGGTAAAAGAGAGTTAGTGCATTTGTTTACGCCTAATGAACATGGCGGTTTCTCCTAAGGGGATCAATATCCACCATGCTTACCTGACCACGAGACTTTCCGCAGTCTTTTCTAGACCCGTGGTTGGCAAACTGCGGCTCCCAAGCCACTTGCGGCTCTTTGGCCCCTTCAGTGTGGCTCTTTCACAAAATACCACAGCCTGGGCGAGTCTATTTTGAAGAAATGGTGTTAGAAGAAGTTTAAGTTTAAAACATTTGGCTCTCAAGAGAAATTCCAATCGTTGTACTGTTGATATTTGGCTCTGTTGACGAATGAGTTTGCCTACCACTGTCCTAGACTTGTAAGCCCAGTGAGGGCAGGGAGTTGATTGCTTTTCTTCAACTAAGCCCTTAGCACCTGACAGATGTTCATAATTGCTTGTGGAGTGAACATTGTGGAGTGAACATTGCTGGTGGTAAACTATTTGGCGGCGTTAAGATGTCATGAAAAAGAATGAGTCAGTCTGAAGGCAGTTGTCTGTGCCTATTCAGGACAAGTGGAGTTTTTTAAAAAATATATATATTTTTATTGATTTCAGAGAGTAAGGGAGAGGGAGAAAGAAATATCAATGATGAGAGAGAACCATTGATCAGCTGCCTCCTGCACTGTATCAATTGAACCGTAACCTCCTGGTTTATAGGTCAACACTTAACCACTGAGCCACACTGGCTCGGCGACAAGTGGAATCTTAACAGCATTTACTGGCAAAGTCTAGCTGGAAGGAGTTCTAGCTTTTGAGCTTTTCCATGCTCAAGGACAGGGCTGTTTTGCTACTGGAGTAGAATGGAGAGGACTCTGGCTTCTGAGCACGGATGAGATGACTGTGCTAAGCCAGGCTGGTACAAGACTGAGGTAATGGAATGCCAATTGGTTTCTGTTCAGATGTGGTACTCACTGTGCCTCATTGGTTCCCACATAGGTCTACGTAGGTAAAGGGTTGGTGGGGTAATCATGCAGCACAAGTATTTATTTATTTGCCCATGTGAGGGTAATTTCTTCTTGCAAATGAATCTTATCTACCTCAAGCTTGTGTTTGTTTTTTAGCTATTTTGAGTCTTTCTTCCAGGGCCTGGGAATGACCCTGGACACTGATGGAAACTATGTACTATTGCCTAAAAAAAAAAAAAAAAAAAAAAAAGGAAGCTCAGATCCTACCAATGTCTTTAAGGTGACATTCCTGCCACACCCTTCCAGATTTCCAGAATCATTCACATCACACACATTTGTATACCTTTAGGGTAGGCCAGTGTTCCCCAAAGTGTGTGCCCTGCACCTGCCCTGTTGTCATCGCCTGGGGCTTCTTGGAGATACTTAGGAAGGGAACAAACTTATGTCACATAAAAGAGGTGATTCTTCCTGATGAGAAAATGTGCCCTAGGAGGTTGCAGTGTTCTCCACCATGACTCCCTGCGGACTGGTGACCTCTGTACTAAAAGGGCAAGGCCCCTGTCCCCATCACTCCATACACAATGCTGAGCCTCTGCTCTTCTGGAGCTAAACCTGCCCCTGGCTCCCTTTGCCCTGATCCTGCCTCCCTGGCGAGTGGCTGGGAAGGTTAGGAATTCATGAGAAGATGTTAAGGGCTGAGAATGCTCTACCGGATTCTCTCTTCCAAATAATTGCAGTGTGAAGAAAAGTCTCCTTTGTTATTGTCAAAGGAATAACTTATGTTTGAATTTTTAAAAATCTATTTATTTGTTTAAAAGCATATTTTTATTGATTTCAGAGAGGAAGGGAGAGGGAGAGAGATAGAAATATCAACAATGAGAGAGAACCATTGATCAGCTGCCTCCTGCGCTCCTCATACTGGGGATTGAGCTGCAACCCAGGCACGTGCCCTGACCGGGAATCGGACCTGGTTCATAGGTCGATGCTCAATCACTGATGTTTGAATTTTAGTTCAGGTCTTGGGGAAAAGGTCTGGAAAAGTCGTGTGCAAGGAGATACTAACTCATCGAGGAAGAAGGCTGGCCCTGCCTGGGCATTTCATGGGCAGTGGCATTTCAAGATTCACAGGTAATAGTGAAATTGAGGTATTGAATTGGTTTAACTCTCTTACTGTTATATTACATGGATGGCCCGGGTAAGACTGAAAAAATAACCAGCACATTGACTTCTCTGCTTAGGTTCTGAAAAGGAAGAGTGGAGTGCATCACCGTTGGAAGTAAGGGTTGTGTAGTAATTATAATAAATGATAGTAACAAGGCTTAATCAGGATAGCGGGTTACAAGCGTGACAGATTGTGTATATATACATTGTATATTTACATTGTTTATATATGGGAACATATAGGAACTGTTTAAGTACATAGTCCTGTTTAATCCATCTATAAAATAGGTATTCTTATTTTACTAGTGAGCACATCAAGGCTCATTGAATGTGACTCACCCATTTCAATGCATCTAGGAGGTGGAAGAGTTGGGTGTATCACTTTTAAAAAATACATATTTTATTGATTTACAGAGAGGAAGGGAGAGAGATAGACAGTTAGAAACATCGATGAGAGCGAAACTTCGATCAGCTGCCTCTTGCACACCTCCTACTGGGATTGTGCCTGCAACCCAGGTACATGCCCTTGACCAGAACCCAAATGGGACCCTCCAGTCCACAGGCTGATGCTCCATCCACTGAGCCAAACTGGTTAGGGCGGGTGTATCATTTTTAACTAAACCTCTGGCTGATATTGCTGCCCAAGTAGGAACTACTGCTTTTTGGCAAACATTTTAGCGATGTGTAACATAGTATAACTAACAGGTTCGTGTGGGGAATTTTCATAAAGTGATCACAGCTGTGAAACCAGCACCAAGAACAAGTCCAGTTCCTCAGAGGTCCCCTCATGCCCCATCCCATGTACTGGTCTTTCCACCTCAACCCCAAGGAAAACCATTGTCCTGTCTTTGGACAGAACGTATTACATTTGTGTGTCTTTAACCACTAGATAATTAAAAACATAAAGTGTGTACTTCTTTACCATATGTTTTTTTTTTTTAAAGGAAGTATTTGGAGCTTATAAATATTTGAGTGGAACGTACATATTATTTTAGATGATTTTAATTTATTCTCTCTGATGAGCCCTTTTGTTCTCCCCTGATGAGTCGAGAAGGATGGCTTTGAGATGAGGATGAATACACGTCTGTCAAAGGGAAGTTATGCTTGATTTGGAGCTGGATTTGAACGGGTCAATTAATCAGATCGTGGTGGTAAAATATTGCCACTTTCAGGAATCATTGCAGGTGGTACTAAATTATAGAGTCTAGTCTTGATGTTTATGAATAACTCATAATAAATAAATAGACTTAGCGTTTCTACAGGGTGACTAATAGAGTTTGATTTATTCCCCTGGGCTGATTTAATGTGTTCAATCAGCTGCCAGGAATGGGTGCCAGGGAAGCATGCCAGCGAGCAAAGTCAAGAGGAGGCATTTCTATTAAGGGAGGACAAGGCATTGCTCTTAACGGATAAAACCCTCAGACCTTTTCCATAAACCATGTGGGTCTCATCAGCCTGGAGACTCTCCTCTGCCGGGCCGTTCGCTTTAACAACTAGGCAGTTTGGCTTTCGAACACATCTAGAGAGCTACCTTGATGGCTCAAGAGGAAGACACAACAGGCCGTATCCCAGTGCCTCAGTTCCCACATCTGTGAAATGGGGACGATGATATTACATATACCTCACAGGTGTGAGGAGAGTGAGGATTGAATGAGAGAATACATGGAAAGCATTTAGAATTGTACCCGTCGCATAGCAAGCAGACAGTTCGTATCCGCTCCTAGGGACAGGCTAATGTGTAGGTGGAGTATATGGCTGCCCATGTGGTGTTGGAGGGGCTCCAAGAGAGCTCCATTCGCACAAAGAATTTCTGGCCATCCCCATCACCCATAAGAGATTTCTTATTGGTTTTGTTAAGTGTCAGGGCAACCCCTCAGAGGGCAAAGAGGTCAGACTAACACATTGCCAATCAGATCAGTCTTTTCTATTAGGTTTACCCCTCCTTCCCAGGCCTTCTTATTCTGTAACTTCGTAACAGCTGCTAATGCTGACTATTTGGGATCCATACACAGACATGCCCTCAGCTCTATACACCTGGCCCCAATTGTCTACGAGGCAACCTCAGTGGAATACAGTGACTATGCTACAGGCACCTCTATGTGGACAAACGTGACTTCACCACCTCTCCCCCTTCAACGGGATTCATTAATTAAGTAAATTACTCATTCAGCATGGATATGCTAATTGCCGGTACCATGGGAGGCGCTGGGAATCCAGCGAGACGCACCTCTGTGCCGCTGTCTTCTTACAAGGATCAAGGTCTACCCTACTCCAGTATGACTTCCTCTTAGCTAATGACACCTGCAATTAAGCTGTTTTCAAATAAGGTCGCAGTCTGAGGCGCTGGGGGTTAGGCCTTGGGCATGTCTTTTGGGTGGCACAGTGATTCAACCCATAGCAAATATATTCCTATTGCTCAGAGATAGCCACCTGTAACACTTTATCATCTATTTCCCCGCATCTTTTGGAAAATGCAGATGTATACACACATACAGTTTTTAACCAAACTGAGATGATACTGTATATGCTGCTTTGCAAGCCTGCCTTTTTTTTTTTTTTTTAAGTTAATGATCTAAGATGATTAACTTTTATTATCTGATTTCTTTGATCTCACTTTGCAACTCTTGCTTTCTGGCTTATTTACGGTGATGTTCAGCCCTTCTATTGGAAATGTGATTCTATAATGCCTTTTCGAGTTGCTAAGCATATTTTCTGATTATTAAAGAAACTTGCTGGGTTCCCTGTGGGGATAAAAGAGAGAAAAAGAAACCGATTTAAGGGCCCCATTCCATTATGCACAGCCCATGCAAGCATGTCTTGTGGACGCTCCCACCCTAATTGACATTCAGAAATCGCAGGCCAGGCTGAGCTCCCACGGTGCCCCCAGTGGAGGAGGGCCGAGGTCAAGTGAGACCCTCCTTTGAATCTCTCTGATCGGATTCAACGAGCTGTGTGCCTAACGAAAAGCCCCTTCTAACGGCTCATTTGCTCGGAGGAGCTTTTCCTTAGCCTGTCTTCCCTTGCCTAACGTGAGACTTTGCAAGGAGGGAAGCTCTGCTTCAGCACATGCTTTGATTAAGTACAGCCTACCAAAGGAAAATGGGGCATAGTAGGAAGGAGAGGATGCTGTATAATCTTCCCTTTCCATCTCCTTCTCTTCCTTTTCCCCTTTTGAAGCTGACCCTGATACTTTCAGAAATAGAACCATATTTGTTGCCCTCCCCGCCCCCCCTCCCCCAAATTTAAAAAGAATAATATTTGCGATGGCAGCAGTGACTGAATAGGAGCTGTCCATCTGGGCTGATGGAACATTGACCCACCCCCACCCCGCCACGATCAGCTGGGTAATCCCTCTGAGACAGGGGTTTCACTCCACATGTTTAAGAGAGAGAAAGTGTCCATCATCAATGTGGGAGGAGATAGTAGGAATAAACTTCCTGTCCAACTGTATAGTATATCCTACTGACCCACCAGGACGTCTGAAACTATGACATTAGGCACTTGTTGAGTTGATGTCACCAAAAGAAAAGCATGTAGATGAGCCCCAAACAGGGTCAGTGTGGGAGGGGCATGACTTGAAGTGTGGTAAGAAACGTCTCTATGTGGAATCAGGGTCTAAGGAGGAGGCGTATTCATAGCCATTGACTTCTATAGTCAGAACAAGGTCTCAGGAAAGACGAATGTGGGAAGATATTTATAAATTGCAAAGTTGTGAGACATCTGGTGGGGCTGGGTGAGTGAGGGCTGACCTCCAGGATGACCCTGCCCCTCTCAGCTTATAGGCACAGATCTATAGTCAGAAGGAAATACAGCCATGGAAATGGAGGGAGACTCTGTAATGTGGTTCCCAGCAAATATTGCAGGGCAACGAGTTGCTTGAAAGACAGACCAACATCGCCACTAACAAGTGTAGATCTAACCCGAGAATAGACAGAATCAGGCTGATGGGTGATGGGTGCAGAAGCCCAAGTTCCAGGTATGCTCCTGCAATGCACTCATTGGCTGAGCCCCTTTACCCCTGTGGAAAAGGAGGCTGTCCCCTTCAACCCTAAAACTGGATTCCATTTTGCTGGCGCTCAGGCCATAGACCGCTGACGTGTGGCTTTCACCCCAATGAGAATGACACCCCCCTATCCTTCACCAGGGATGAATGATGGGCTCACAGCTTACTTTTTTGTGTTTCACTTTGAGAAAAATCGATGGAAACCTTTGAAAAATTGGTTTTAAGTAGCACTTGCAGATCACGTGTTTTGGTAGAGATGGATGGTCGTGGCATGGATATAAGGAAGGCCCATCCTTCCAGTGTGTTTCTAGGTAAGGAGGGGAGAGAGCTTAGGAGGCCATCAGGTCCAATGTCTAAGGGACAGGCCCGACTCCTACCACTCCAGACAGGCAAGAATCACGTCACCCCAGAGTGCAGGTGGAGAGCCGCTCCATGGGGCTCTTGCTGATTCAAAGCAAAAGGGGGACCCCAAGTGGTGACCGCTGGTCTAGCAGCCCAGTCCCAGAAGCATGATGGGGTGCCTTAGCGGACATCCAGGAGCTTTGCTGATTTTTTAGGATCTCTGGTGCTGCGTTGCTCATTTAAAATTAAACCAAAGAACTTAGATACCTATTTGCATAGCCTATGGACACTGAAAATAGGGTAGCGAAGACCTAAGCGGGTGACGAGGGGCTGGGGGGAGGGGGAGGAAATGGGATATACAATATCTGTAATACTATCAATAATTAAAATTATTTTTTAATTTTAAGGGGACAGTATCTTCTTGGTTCTCTCTATAGTCACTGTATCCACCTCCCCTCCCCCCCCCCAATGGCTTCCCTGTCCATCTGACTCAATCTGCCTATGGGAATGGAGAAGTAGCACCCTGTTTAATGAGGTGTTAGTACTTTCCAGGGATCTATTGAGCGTGACCCAGGGAAACTCAGGGGACATTCAGGGGACGACCCTGAGCTGAGGTCCTCTGGTGTCCCTGGGTAACTGTAGGCCCTTCGAGCTTGTGGCCACAAACAGCAAGTGGGACACAGGTTGGAGTTTTTGTTAATCCCCTACCACACCGGAACTCCCCTTCAGCAATGGGCAGAGCACCACGCTTCTGTCACTTGGTCCTCATACTTATCATCGCGATATGCTTGGAAAATGCTTGGGAACTCACCGAGCCGCGTGGATTTCTGGGTTGGGTGGGGTGGGCTTTGCCGGTTAAGAGCGTTGCTCCCTGAGAGTGTCGGGGAAGCATGTGTGGGCCCAGCTCGCAGCAGCCGGAGGCGGCAGGAAGCCGAGCTCATCTTTCCCAGTTACTTCGGCACAACTTTCCGGGCCCCGAGTCCAGGCTGGGTGCGCTGTGCATTCACTGTAAAGGCTCGAAGAGTCTATTTCCACTTGCTCAAATGCTAGGAAGTAAGCCAAGGCCCACTTATATAACATGTAGATTGGGATTTTAAAGGAGAAAAACTTAGATCACCCTATAAACCAGGTTGTTTTACAATGTACGATGGATAGCCTGTCCATCTCCGAGTAAAAGCAATGGCCCATTTATCCCGTGCTCCATGGGTTCCTTTGTGACACCCTCAATGCTCTCACACCTACCCTGGATGTGAGGCTGCTCTAGGGGGTCACTTACCCCTGCATCTTTTTTTTTTTTTTTTAAAATATATTTTATTGATTTTGTACAGAGAGGAAGGGAGAGAGATAGAAAGCTAGAAACATCGATGAGAGAGAGTCATCGATCAGCTGCCTCCTGCACACCCCCTACTGGGGATGTGCCCGCAACCAAGGTACATGCCCTTGACCGGAATCGAACCCGGGTCCCTTCAGTCCCCAAGCCAAAGCTCTATCCACTGAGCCAAACCAGTCTTGGCTACTCCTGCATCTTTAAGGTCACCCTCTTCAATTCTATTTTGCTCAATGGTTGACCTGCTTACAAAGAGCTGTCTTCCAGCTTCCAGGAACTTCATGTCAGCTCTTGGGCTGTCGGTTAGGAAAGCAAATACAGGCCAGGCTCATTCCTCCTGTATGTGTTGTCTCACCTGCTGCAGAGTCTGTGTGTGTGGAGGGAGGACCCTGCTTCCAGAACAGCCCCATTTGAGGTGCTGATGTTTCTTAGCTCGACCAAGAGCAGAGCGTTAAAAAAATCAGCTGAACTTGTTATTATTATTTTTGCCAGCCTAATGTATGGGAAATAGAATTTATAGGAAAGAAAATAGAGATGAGATGGCTTCCTTTATAAAATAATTTCACATGGGGTTCCTTTTAATCACAACCATGAATGCAGTACTTGATTCATTGTTAAATTAGCTAGACTATTACCCAAAAAAGCGATACACTCTCACCAGTGGGTCCCTTTACGGAAAGGGTCCCTTTAGGCCTCAGAACAGTGTCTGCTGTCACAGTTTCATAAAGGCAGAAGTAGTCAAAGTGAAATTATCCAACGATTTGTTAATTATTAGTGGGAAACCAATGCCCCAGTATGGCCTCCCATGAAAAGCTAAAAATACCCCCCAAAGGAAAATTGGACACGGGAAGTGTTATTGCCTGCTTACACAGAATGTTGTAAAACGCCACTGTGCCTGTAAACAGCTGTCAGAGGCTTGACGGCACAGAGAAGCCAGGAAACTCCATTGTATTCGACAGCAGGACCAGAGGGAGCCAGGTTATGACACCTAGATGGGCACCTCCCACTCCCGGGGTGGGGGTGGGGGGTCCGTGATGCTGATGCAAACACCGGTGTATGTTCACGCTCATGCATGATGGATTTGAATGTTCGTTTTGGTGGTTTGTTTGCTGTCACAGAACCTGAAAAGGAAGATGGGGCGTGGCTATTTGACACACCGCCTGCAGCACTGGGATGGCACATTTTCACACGGAAATCTGATCGCTTGGAGAGCCTGGCTCGTAGAAAAACACTGGAAGTGGAAAAGCTCCAATTTTCAGAGGAGAAAACTGAGACCCAGGTAAGAGCAGCCAGTGTACTGAAGAGTCTGATTTTAGGAAGGGACCAGGGACACGACGGTTTTATTTCTCTCTGATCACTGCCTTGCCTGTAACCACGCTCTGCCCAAGTTCCCTTTCCCAGTCCTCTGTGACATCGCGGGTGGATCCCAGAGCTCCCAGCCCTTTCAGGGATGCGCAATCCCAGTCCAGCACAGGCCAATGGAGAACAATCACTGCGGCTCAATTGTCCATCTTCTCTCCTCCTCACGTGGGCCAGGTTGGCTCTCCAGGTCTTGAAGAGGAGAGAGAGCATGGCCAGCTGTGAGACAAGCTCCTCCTCCTCTCACTGCTGCGTCCTGCTCCCTGAGGGGCTGGGAATGGCAGGAGGGAGTAGATTTTGAAAAAGCTTAACTGGGCAGGGCTCTGCCGTCTGTGCAGGTGTTGATGCTCAATACTCTCTCTGTAGCAGATGTCCAAACGCTGGCTCCAGGGGGGACAAACGTGTGAGTTTCTTGG
Organism: Pipistrellus hanaki; assembly: GCF_964339955.1. Classification (NCBI taxonomy): domain Eukaryota; kingdom Metazoa; phylum Chordata; class Mammalia; order Chiroptera; family Vespertilionidae; genus Pipistrellus; species Pipistrellus hanaki. Next base: position 69,870,867 of record NC_140508.1, read on the forward strand.
AGAATTTAGCCAGGTTGTGTTGACGCATTGTCTGTGGCTAGTCCTTTGTGATGCTGATGGTTTACTCCATAGACTCTTCCTGTGGGATCTCTGCCTGATGACCTGTGCCGTTGGGTGGAGTATGGAGAGGTTTGCTCAAGCCCATTACCATCTGCGGGGTCCACTTTGCCCACGGGACACTCACCATCCGTGCCCCACCACACCTTGGGAGTGCTGGCTGCTTTGTAGCTGACTTGTCTCTCTCCTGCTACTGAAATGCAGGGCATCTCATCCAGTCTTGTCTAAGCAAATGTCCAACTGGGGAGCCAAGGCCAGAGGTCCCCACCCCCTTTATTTAAATTGATTTTAGAGAGGGAAGAAGAGATAACGAGAGCCAACAAGTGAGTGATAGAGAGAGAAACACCTATGTGAGAGAGATACATTGATTGGATGCCTCCCCCCCGCATATGGCCCTACCAGGACGGAACTCAAAACTTAGGTATGTGCTCTGACTGGGAACTGAATCTATTGCAGGGGCTGTTTCTTTGTTTTCCGTGTCCATCTCCATCACAGAAAAGGAAACAGTCAGGTTCCTGAGTGGAGGAGCTGGGGATTAAGAAATTAAAGAAAGAAAAAGACCAAGAGGCAGAAATAGATTCATCAAGCTGGGCGCTAGGTGGGCGCCATGCTCTCTGATAGAGAGGCAGCAAGCACCCAGGCCACGCAGCAGGTTTATTTTATAGGATCAAAGGAGCTTATTGCATTCTTAACTAGGCCCTAGCATTACTGGATTTCCATATCTGACCCGCCTCTGCTGACACCTGGATAAAGGTAAGTCAGAAACTGAATAACATCCCTCTCCTCTTAGGCGGGTGTGTGTGTGTGTGTGTGTGTGTGTGTGTGTAACTGGGACACGGACTCTACCAGTGCCCCTGCCAGTGCCTCGGGCTCAGCTGACAATTTAAAGGATGTCCACGTGCCTTCTCAGGCAGCCCTCTACAATCTATGAGCTCCCTGTGCACAGGACTACGCTCCAACCGGCCGAGCTACACAGGCCAGGGCCAGAGCCCCTTTCTTGGAAGTCCTCTAGCTCTTCGCTTGGCTCTGACACTTGTCACCGAGCCAGTGGTTCACGACTGAGGAGGTTAGGTAAACGGCAGGAGCGCAGCACACACTTAAGTGACACAGTCCGAGTCAGGAGCCTGGAGAACAGAAGGGTGGAAAGGAAATCGAAGTGCACCTTAGCCAGTGAGTTACGTTTGCTTAGCTGCGTGGGGATGGTCTTGATCGAAGCCGGAGCTGAATCCTGCCACTGCTGCTTCCAGAGGCCAGCTTTCCCGGCACCGCTCGGTGATTGATTGCTGTTGGTAATCAATGCACTGCCGTAATGAACAAAATGTAATGAGCTGTGTTGGCAAAAGGCATGCGGTGACTGTCCCACTTAAGGTTTTCTCAAGTCAATACAGCAGTGTTCTGACCAGCTGAGAAGCTTTAATCTTGAGTAGAAAGCTAAATTGTAATATTTCCTTGACTTTGTAGTCAAACCACAGCACATAGCCCACTTTCTCAGCCACGTTTTAATCACCTGCCAAGCATATAAAACTCAAAGTGGTCCTTAGTCTCCCCCCCAACCCCCCGCCCCCTGCATGGATGAGATAGGTGTACCATCTTTTTCATGAATCCTCATGAAGAGTTTTACAAATGAGATGACATATTTCTATCCAACATGAATGCTCAGTGGTTGGCTCTATTGGTTAATGAATAGTGATGGAACATTCTTTTTTTTTTAAACGTAGAGCTTATGATTAGAATTTATACAAAATTTCACCATTTCTAAAACTTACCAATAAAAACAATAATAACAGAAAGGGATACTCTAGCTGAGATGCTAGTCCAGTGAATTACACAGATGTATTATTAAAAATGGGCATATTTTATTCCTCAGTATATGCTGTGATGCGAAATTTTACGGAAATGTGATCTATAGTCACAGGGGCACAAGAAAGAGGCCAGATTCTAAAAGGTGGATCCAAGACATATTTAAGTCAGTTGTGCCTGTGACCAGGGTGTTAACATCTCTGTTTACACAGCGCCTTCCCAGGCAGTGATTTGTGGTGTTGCTCGGGGCATAAAGACGTATGGTTGGGTAAGGCTATAAAATGTTTTTGAGGAAAGTCACTTCATTGCATGTCGTAATAAACCTATATTTTGGCAAGCAGAACGAGCCGATTTGTCTACATGATTAGGACAAAACTCCAGCAAATCATCAAGATACACAGGAGTTGGCAACATGGGCATTTTTGGTTGCTTTATTTTTGAAACACATTTATTTTTCCTCAAAGGGAGAGAAAAAGCTAAATGATTGAATTGCCCAAAAATAAAAAGTAAAGAGAGAGAAAGGTTAGGTGGCTTCGCTGCCTCCAGTGAAAATGACTTCATCTGTATGCAGCATGTTTCATGTTCTGCTGCAAAACCCAACTGTTAATTAGGGGGAAATGTGTGAATGAAAAATTTCTTCCGAGTTATGATTCACGGTTGGGAAGGATAAGCATTTAAATGTTAATGACAAAATATTCTTACTGGTCTACCTGAAAATAAATCCACATATAAAGAGATCATTCTATGATTAAAAAAATTAAATTTGCAGCAGGATCCTACTTAAAACTCACACCTATGAAATGTCAAGGTCATGCACCCACCCTATTCTGTCACTTAAAGTGGCTTTCCACACAGTCTGATGAAGAATAAGACCATCTAGATGGGAGTGAGCTAGAGGTTGACATTTCTATTCCTATCAATTTTGTGGGCTGTTTCAATTTTTTAAAAAAATTTAAACTTACAGAAAGTTTGGTAAGAACTTTGGTATGCCCCTCACTAAGATTCTCAACTATTGCTATTTTTACTACTTTGGCTTTATCCTTCTGGCTCTCTTTTTATAGATACATGGACATATTACTACCCTTCTATTTTCCTTGAACTGTTTGAGGGTGTACTGCTTGTCACCTCTAAATATTTTAGGGTGTATTTCCTACCAACAAAGACTGTCCCCTATAATGCAGTACAGCCATAGAAATCAGACATGACACAACTGATACGTTGCTATTATTTAATCCACCAAACCCATCCAAAATTTTGTAACTGTCCCAATGGTCTCAAGATCCAATCTAGGCTTACATGTTGCATTTAATTATACTGTCTTTAACCTGTTCTTCCATTTGGCACAGCTCCTCAGTCTTTTATCTATTATGGTTTTGACTTTTTTGAAAAGTACAGGTCAATTGCATTGGAGGATGTTCTTCATTTGGGTTTATTTGCTATATCCTCATAAGGGAGATTACACATTTTTGTCAGGAAAAGTTTAGATATGATGTATTTTGCCCCACAATCTCACATGTCAGGCAACATTAACTTGGTGAGGATGGTGTCCTCCAGGTTTCTTCAATGCAAAGTTCACTAATAAGTATTTTGTACTTGTTAATTAAAAATTAAGTGATAATAGTTTTGATTCTGCTATGAGGTAGAGCTATATTATGGATTCCTATTTTATTCAATGGGTTATAATCAATTACTATAATCATTTATTTATTTTTAAAAAATATATTTTTATTGATTTCAGAGACAAAGGGAGAGGGAAATAGAAACATCAATGATGAGACAGAATCATTGATCAGCTGCCTCCTGCATGCCCCACACTGGGTATTGAACCTGCAACCCAGGCATGTGCCTGACTGGGAATTGAACCGTGACCTCACGATTGATGCTCAACCACTGAGCCACACCAGCTGGTCTATTATTTTTAAAAAATTTCTTTATTAATTAAGGTATTATATGTGTCCTTATTCCCCCATTACCCCCCAACTCCTCCCCCATTCATTCCCTCACTCCCCTGTTGTTTGTGTCCATTGGTTAGGCTTATATGCATTTTTGCAAGTCCTTTGGTTGATCTCTTCCCCTTCCTCCCACCCTCCCCTACCTTCCCTGAGGTTTGACGTTTTGGTTGATGTTTCTCTGTCTCTGGATCTGTTTTTGTTCATCAGTTTATATTGTTCATTATTTTCCATAAATGAATGAGATCATGTGATAATTATCTTTTTCTGCCTGGCTTATTTCACTTAGTATAATGCTCTCCAGCTCCATCCATGTTGTTGCAAATGGTAAGACCGCCTTCTTTTATACTATAGCATAGTATTCCATTGTATAGATGTTCCACAGTTTTTTAATCCACTCATCTGCTGATGGGCACTTGGGCTGTTTCCAAAAAGTATTTAGGTCAATTACCCATTTTTTGATTGGGTTGTTTATCTTCCTTTTGTTAAGTTGTATGAATTCTCTGTAAATGTTGGAGATTAAACCCTTATCAGTGATATCATTGGCAAATATGTTCTCCCATCCAGTGAGCTTTTTTGTTTTGTTGATGGTTTCCTTTGCTGTGCAAAAGCTTTTTATTTTGGTGTAGTCCCATTTGTTTATTTTCTTTGGTCTATCATTTTTTATTTTGATGCTTAAATTGTCCCAGATTTGGCTAGTAGGAGCTCCTTCAAGCTGGCTTCTGTATCTTTTAGTCATATCCCCAGATTTCTTAGAGCATTTCCGTACTTTCTTCCTTAAAAAGATGTTCAAAGTGCATCTTATATAGTTCCTTTTGAGCTCAGGTTCTTTTTAGTGGAAAATGGTCTTTAAAAAAAACGAGAATATGCTTATTGATACTGAGGTGTCACTCATTTTTACCCTCTTAGTGGATAGAGCGTGGAGATGTATGTCTGTATATGCACACATGTATGTGTGTGTATGTGGCATGTCTGTATTCATTTGGTGGTTTTAAAAGTGTAGTTCCTAGAGCAGCAGCACTAGCATCATCCAAGAACTTGTTAGAAGAGTAAATTATCAGACCTCCGAATTAGCGATTCTGGGGATAGGGCCCAGCAATTTGTGTTTTAACAAGCCCCCAACCCTGACGTTACTGCTGATGTACCTTAAATTTAAAAACTACTGATACATTGATAAATTACGTGTGTGTGTGTGTGTGTGTGTGTGTGTGTGTGTGTATGTGTGTGTGGTGCATGGATCAGTTGTTTTTAAACTTAAGCATGCATCAGACTATATATATATATTTGTATTTATATTTCTATATCTTTTTATATATATATATATATATATATATATATATATATATATATTTAAACCATTAATTTGCTTTGATACTCCAATTCCAATACAAACCAGAAGGGTTTAATCTAGACTATTCTTTCTCTTACTTACCACACCCTTCTTTGACAATGAGAAACTTTACTCTCAGTATTCTTAATGTGTTCACTTGTTTGATCAGTTCCCCTGCAGGTAAACAAACTCTTGACCTTGGCAGGGAAGTCATTTCCCTGAATGCCTTCTTCCCTTGGCTCCAAACTTTGCTAGCGACCTTCAACAAATATTACAGAAAGGGAAGGAGAGAGCTGTGTTAACTTGTAAGATGATGAAACACTATGAGAATCATGTCTAATCACTGTTTGTGATGTTCAGTTGATATTAGTTGATATTAATTGGATGTTCAGCTTGATTAAAATTGATAAATATCAGTAAGTCATTCCTTCTTTAGTTGGTCAGTATTATTTCCTTTAGCTTCAGTATCACTTTAGTCATTCATTCCCCCTTTCCTCATATCTATTATTATTACTATTAATTTATCGTTCTCATTAAATTGAAATATATAAACATAAGTTAATTTAGCCTATAATCTTTTGTCTATAAACAGAGACCAGCTGCATCGGCAGTTGATTCTTTCAATTTATTCTCTCTTCTGGGCTCAGTTCTCCTATACTGATAGAATTTTGTATAGGAATTGCCATTTTTTTGTGTGTTCACTCAAAAAATATTACTGAGATAGTACCGTAATCTTCATTGGGAAAAGTTGAGTCTGAGGTGCTTTTGAGATACTCAAATGTAGATCTCTAGTTGGCTGTTGGGCATACAGTATAGGACTCAGAAGAGAGTTTTTTGGGGGTGGAGAAATAAAATTGAATCATCTGCATGCATATATTGAATAGGTGGCAATTAAGGCCATGTACTTGAATGACACCACCTAAGAGAAAATCTAGAGTGAGAAGGGAGGGCCTGGGACAGATCCTTAAGGAAACCTAATACTTTATGGTCAGGGAGAGGATGATGAATCTGAAAAAAAGATGGAAAAGGATGGTCAGAGTGTTAGAAGGAAAAGTAGTAAATTGTGTGTCATATTAATCAAAGGAAGTGTTTGATGAAGGAGAAGGTGCAGTGGTGCTTTCAGGCCAAGGAATTAATATGTAGTTAGATGGTCTTTGTATAAGATGTTTCTGTAGAGTAATGGGACTAGAAGGAGACAGTTTGGGGTAGGTCAAGAAATGAGTGGGAGGTGAGGAAATAGAGACAGCAAATAATAATAATAATTAATTACAAAATATATTTTTATTGATTTTTTACAGAGAAGAAGAAAGAGTTATAGAGAGTTAGAAACATCAGTGAGAGAGAATCATCCATCAGCTGCCTCCCGCACACCCCCACCGAGGATGTGCCCGAAACGAAGACACATGCCCTTGACCGGAATCGAACCCGGGACCCCTCAGTCTGAAGGCCGGCGCTCTATCCACTGAGCCAAATCGGTTTTGGCAGCAAATAATTATTTTGAGGGTTTGGTTTTGAAGAGGAATGAAAAGATAAGAACTGGGGTGGGGGTGGGGTGCAGAGGGAGGAATAATAGTCCAAGTGAGTTGTTCTTTAATGGGAGAGAACTGAACATATTTAAGAAACTGAACAAGTTTTCATTAGGGGAAAACTCTGGTTGAGAAGGAAAAGGTTGAATACATAAGGGGAAACTAGATTATAATACGGAGTTTCTGTGAAAGCGGGAGGAGATGGGATCCAAATAGAGCTAGGAGTGGAATGAACCCGGAGCAGGGATGAGAGGTGGGAAAAGAATGAAAAAATGAAGGCAGATGTGGTCAGCTTTTGTATTTGTTACTGGGAGGATGAGTACGTGCTTGCCTGGTGGCTTCCAGTTTCTCTGTAAAGTACGAGAGTCCGATGCGGAAGATAAAGGGAGAGCTTGAGGAGAAGAGTTCTGAGATTTGAGCTGAGCTAAGAAATTTAAAAATAGGTATATGAACTGCATCACAGGACTGATTGGCAGAGTTGAGATTGCTTTGAGTTGGATGATTATGAATCTACTGGAGGCTCGATGCATGAAAATTCGTGCAAGAACAGGCCTTCCTTCCCCCAGCTGCTGGCACCAGCTTCCCTCCGGTACTGGGGACCCAGGCTGCTAGCACCACCTCCCACCTGGGGCCTGGGCTAGCTTCCCTCTGGCTGCCTGCAGGCACTTCGGACCTGGTCTGCCTTCCCTCCGGCCCCAGCTTGGTCAGGAAGGATGTCGGAAATGACGTCAGTCTAATGAGCATATTATCTTTTTATTATTATGGATTCCCCTCGTTGTGGAACTTTTTCAGCAGGATTCAGGGGCTTGGGTTTAGGTTTGGATAAAGGGGATACTTGTGTTAATCTAGGATTGAAGGCAAAAAAATGACAGAGGACCAGAACCTTAGGGTCATCTCGAGGGTAATATCAAAGTGATGTACCATAAGATCTAAGGCAAGTAAGTGGGTGGGGGGGGGGGGGGAAGGGCTTATAGATTCGGGGAAGGCAGAGGAGTCAATGCTCTGGAGGTTGAAGTAGGAGCAGCTGTGTGGAGAAGAGATGAAGTCAGAGAGTGTTATATCTGAGTTAATGATTTTGGAGGTGGAACTGTTTTGGATATAACTATGCAAGTGGGTGGCTGAAGACCAGTAGTGGAGGAGGTCACTGGAGACAAAGTGGTTGAGTAACAAATAAGCCATGGGGCCTTCCATGTGGGCAATGAAATCACCCAGGATGATGGCTGGGCCAGAGTTAAACACTTTAGCAAGGTCTCCAAGTCTTCAATGAATGAAGAGAATGGCTGTAGTTATCCATTTTAAGATGCACAGATTTTATTTCACATTTTAAATGATTTTTAGGTATAGATGCAGCTTTTGGTTACTGATGAGTTTGTTTACTTATTGTAGTCATTTTTGTTGCCCTCTCCCTTTTCCTACCAAGCATTTACATAAAAGACTCATGAGGCTTGTAACTATTGGCTTTTCTAAATTAATGAAGTGTGATATATATATGTATACATACGTATACAATATGTATCATAAATAGATTGGCTGCTCTAAATTGAGGAGGTCTGAGATATATATATATAATATATCATATGTAATATTTGTCATACATATGTCATATGCATCATAAATAAAATAGTTAAATCATATCAAGCTCTTAACACTTCATTTGGCAAATAGTAAGTACTTGGTAAATGGTAGCTATTTTGACTTTTGTATTAGAAACTTCAGTCCATAACAAAAGAAACACAAATAGAAATTACTTTGTGCAGCTTAATAACTAATGAAATGGGCTCTTCTAGAGAACATCTGATTTAAATCATCTTCAATAAAAAAAAAATCACACAAGACCCTTGAATTGGCTGCTTTTTATTGTCTCTGATTTTGCTTAAGTAATTGTCAGACCAGAGAGTTCCTATGTTTTTGTAATACTTTATAATGTTTAATTAGTAAAGAAATGTTAAAAAAAAAAACCCTTCCTTTAAATATTATCTATGAAATACAGTGGCTGAGAATTCAACCTTGGATGTCAGGAAGCTCAGATTTACAATCCTTGCTTCCTACCAGCCTAAGCTCTTCCTGAATTTATGCTTTGCTGTGGCAATCATTCACAATTACCTGCAGAGGATATATGGTATCTCTCTGTGTACAATGCGCACATATTTCTAAAGCCACTTACAGAAGCGACAAAATATTTGAGTTCTGGCGTTGGGGCCATTGTCTAACGCTGAATTTGTTAACTCATTTGTACTTTACTTTTCATCAATAATTTTATATTAATGCAAGGTTTTGTGCAGGATGCTTTTTTGGTCATTTTTATTAGTTGCAGAACACGAGTAGTGCTATAAATAGGGTTGTATTTGGAGGACAATACTTGGCCAGATTCAGCTTCCTCATAAATAAATCTTACTTGCATAGAGTCTTAGCCACAGCTATTGTCCCTGTGTCTATATTTTTCTTCATGAGTAAGAAGCCTTGTTAGGGTTATAGAATGCATAACCCCAAATTCTAATTTAAGGAGCCAAACCACGATACATTCTGGGGTTTTACTTCTGAACTTCGTATTTTATACCAGATTGTTCCTATATTTAAGGTGCCCCAGTTTTTGAATTTCAAATGAAGGGTGTGGCCAGGGGCAGTATTGGAGTGTTAAAGGCCAGTCTCTTGGAATTTGGACATGGTCTCCATTCTTAGGTGTAACCAGCAGGAGGCAAGCGTACGAGGCAGGCAAAATTTGTCTGATTTGTCCAAACTCTGAATAGCTTTTCAGTCTTATGACTCCATTTCTCTCTTTCTGTGGGAATGCAGAGGCTGCCTGTTTACTCTAAGTTTTCCCCATCAAAACCATCACGAATGAATCCATGTTTCAATTCCACCATGGCTTGTTTCTCAACATTCAGTCTATGAAAATCTACATTAGAGTTATTTGAGAGGCTTCTAAAAAATATAGATCCCCAGTATTATTACTGTATCAGGATATTTGGAGATAGAGCTTGGAAATTTTTGTTATCACATTTCCCAGGTAAATACTAGACATGACAGCTTTTGAAATCACTAATTGAAAAAATGATTTCTCCAAGGACATTTTTGCTTTTTAATAGGAATGTCTTAAGTTGTGGAATACAACTGAAGTCATGCAATTTTAGGCACTTTTGTGTTTCTGGTGTTTTTCTGATACCCTAGAAATTAGACCATGGTAGATGGCATGGCTATTTCTGGATAAAGAATCCTGGGGGAAATCTAGTCAGCCTAAATTGAATACTTTAGCTGTTACAGATAACAGGAAAATAAATTAATTGGCTATTTCCTTAGAAATCTGATATCCTATACAAAATGATTTTCTAAGTTAAATGTTAGAAAATAGCGTTTTCTTTTTTTTCCTAAAGAGAGGAGAAAACTTCACAAAAATCAGATACCTTCACCTGGATGTTAAGGTGAACTTGTGTATCTTTTTGAAACCCAAATGCATCTTTAAAGCAATTCTCAGGAAAATAATGAGGCTAAAAATAATTTATTTGCAATATCCAGTGTTATGTCCAATGCAATCCAGTGCAACATCCAATGCTAATTTTAGAGAACTCTCATTATTCTGATAAATCCCTAAATGAACTCAAATCACTTTATGACTTTATGGAGGACTGATGTTGACTTAGAGACACAAAAGCTTGGATTATGCTTTCTGAGAAATTTATAGAATTTTTATTTCCTGGGAACTTCAAGGAAGGAAATAGAAGTTCTATAAATTCCTTAGAACACATATTCCAGATCCTGTGTCCTTAAGTCAGCATCAGTCAAACGCTGGTGAATTAGATCAGATATTACCATTTTACAATGATCGTAGTACAATAGCCGGGGAACTGGAATTCATCTGTTTGTGAACGTGTTTAGAATGAGTGAGGCACCAAATCTTTATAAACTGTATTTTTGATGGAGCCATTGCCTAGATCCCTTAGAGGAAAATGGATGCTCTCTGTGCTACCACGACGCAGCCTACAGAATGTTGCTTTCCTCTTCATGGCTGACTGGTAGCATCATCAAACAAAAATATTCATGGAAGGATTTGGGATTTTGAGGGGAAGGAGAATTGCAAGAGGAGGAGCAACAAAAATGGGGGAAAGAGATTAGAAAGAAGAGTTTGTACACAGTTTTGCCTCTGGCTGGCCCTGTTGCCATCTGTCACCACACTGTCTACATAATGGTCCTTTCTGCTTTGGAGAGACTAAGAAATATTTAATGATACTGAAAAGCAGAACATATGAATCAATTTCATAACTTCATTCTTTACTTATTTTTAATCATCTTCATCCACTCGTCTAAAAGTAATTATACATGAAGAAATAGAATTGGTGAATTTAAATCATAACTAACTTGGGGGGGCTTGGGTACATTAATTTTATGGTGAGCCATTTGATTCTGATAATTAGTTTGCTGATACTGATGTTCTTAACAAATCATACAAAATAAATGAGGTTGAAAGATACATTTTTCCAAATTAAAAATAAGATATAATATTGCTAGTACGAAACAGTGGAGATTGTGCATTAGATTCTGGAAAGGAGGAAAGGGAGACTGATTTAAAGGATGTTTTATGTAATATCTTAATCAATAAAATAAAATAAAATTAAATTAAAAAAGGATGTTTTATGTAGAGACTCAGACTCAAATAGTGATAACACTTTATACTTAGGGATTGATGAAAAATAATATAGGGTTCATTCTAAGAAATAGCCAGAGGGTACTTTATTAAACCCAGTTTTTTTCATGATGAAGTTCAGGAAGGCTATACCTGTGTGAGATCAACAGAGACTTTTCCCAGATAAAGACAGCACCTCTGCCCAAACAAAAAATAGACTACATCCTTTAGTTCTATTTTCAGATTCTCCCTCTAGTTTCATTGTTATCATATTTTACTTGCACGATAAGGAGATATGGAAACTTTGGTATCAGACCCTCCTAGAAGCTGGCAGACCTTATTACTAAGTATAAACATAGTTAAGATTTTAGCAGGCTAATCAGGTAATCAACCATGTCAAGTGCACTTGTATATTTCTTGCTTAAGTTTTATTAGGTTTTGCTTAGTGTCTTTTGCAACTGTTATTTAAAGCATATCCATTTAGGGGTCATGTCTTTTCTTGATGAACTGACTCTTTTATGATTATGACATGCCTCTCTTTATCTCTGTTAGTATTTCTTGCCTTGATGCCTACTGTGTTTAATGGCGCCACGGTGGATTTCTTAGGCTTAGAGTTTACACAATGTGTTTTCCATTATTTGACTTTCAACCTGGTTTATATTGTTACTAGAGGCCCGGTGCATGAAATTCATGCATGGGTGGCATCCCTAGGCCTGGCCTGTGATCAGGGCTGGTCAGGTTTCCTGCCTCCCCCACTCCTCCTCTGCCCACGTCCATCACTGCCCACTCCCGGGTTCCCTGTCACAGCCTGGGGCCCAGGCCCGATTGGGCCATTGGGGCCTGCTGGCTTGGGAGAGGGACTGGGAGGTTAGCTGTCAGCCCTAAGGAGGGAGCTGGTCATTGGCCCCTTGGGAGAGGGGATGCATCTGCCACCACCAACCCCTGGTTCTCTATTCCAACCCAAGGATTTGGCTGGGGGAAGAGATCAGAAGGTTGGCCTCGAGGCCCCATCAGCGATTGGGGCCTGCGGGCTGAGGCAGCTCCTGTGTTGAGCATCTGTCCCCTGGTGGTCAGTGGATGTCATAACAACCAATCATTCCAGTCGATCCATTGCAACAGTTGCTTAGGCTTTTATATATATAGATATTTAAAATGCATATTTTTAAAACAGCATATAGCTGTATTACTTAAAAAAAAACACCCCAATTTCATATTATCTGCCTTTTAATTGGAGTGTTTAGTGAATTTCTTTTTAATGTACAGGCACACCGAATTTTAGGGTGCTTTTCTTTATTGCGCTTTGGAGATACTGTGTTTTCTGCAAATTGAAAGATGTTGGCAACAGTGTTGAGCCAGTCTATTGGCACCATTTTCCCAAAAGATTCAGATGATGGTTAGCACTTTTTAGCAATAATACATTTTTAAGTTAAGATGTACTTTAAAAAAGATAACCTAGATATGTACTCTGACTGGGAATCGAACCCACAAGCTTTTGGTGCATGGGACGACACTTCAACCAACTGAGCCACCCAGCCAGGGCAGAGGACATAAAGAAATTTTTTGATAATAAAATAGCAAAAGGTTAAGAAGGGAGGATGGCAGTGGGAGGCCTGGACCACAGGCCAGTACGAGGGATGGAACTCCGGAAGACAGATCACTAGCTGCAGCTTCCCTGGGGTACTAGGACCAATGTCAGAGAAAAAAGGATGGGATTAACTGGTCTACAATATCTGATAGAGCTTCTTCAGAATAAAAGCCGATTGCTTACTAACATGGATACAGCACATCAGGGCCTGGGAGACTCGAGCATTACCTGCAGGTGCCTCCAGAGGGTTCTGAGCCTAGGAGGTGAGGCTGGACCTTCTGCTTCCTCCATAGTGACCGTGGGAGGAGCTAGCACCAATCAGAGCTTGGATTCTTATAAATGAAGAATATATTTCACTTGATAGATGCGGTCTAAGAGTGGGTTCTAAAAAGGGGGTGGAGGAGATACTCCGTTTATTATCTTAAATGCCCGAGGACACCAAGGTGCCACCTACGAGGGAAGAAGATACAGAGGACTTGAAACATGATATCATATTTGTAATGAGAGCATTTATCACTCATCTTGCTTTCTGGTTCTGAACTGTCCCTCCACTGAAGGGCACATGTTTCCTTCCCTCCTCTCTGCTCCTGCCCCTTAAATTCGATCTTGAATAGACTGCTTCATGCTGGAGTGGCGTCTCCTGCTGATCACATGTCCCAGACTCAGGTGTTAGGGGATTCAAGTCTTGCTGTCACTGGCTAGACAACTCATGAATTAAGCTTCAATTTCTTTTTTTGAAAAGAGAATTCAAGCTCTCTTTTTATAAATGTTTTAGTTTCTAAAGGCAAAGTATTAAGGGACGGCTTCATAGAGTCATTGAGTTTTAGAGCCAGTAGGAACCTTAGAGAGCATTCTTACCTTAAGCAATCTTTGTAATTTTGTCTACTTTCAACTTCTAATTATTGTTCCTTTTATGCAAACAGAGCCTAGTGTTGCTGAAAAGTATCTTCTGTTTTCAGTAATGGATAGTTTGCTTATTTGTATAGGAATTTTTTGGGAAGGAGAAGTAGAATTGGGGCCTGAATGAGGTTTCTGGCTTTATTGATATTCTTTTAGTTACAGAATACTGACAGCATGACTGTCTCGAGAAGTAACTGAGAATCAACTGCAAGGATTCTCCTGGAAACCCTTCTCACCCTGATAATTAGTGCTAGAAAGAGCTAAAATAACAATAATAAAAAAAAATCCCAAGATACCTAAGATACTCTACATGGTAAAACCCTTAACATCTTAGGTATGTATTTAGCTGGTTCCATTTAGCTCCTCCCACATTCCGGTGGAAGAAAGACTTCCCCTTCCACACCTCCATCAGATTTCCAAGGCTCTGTTCACTCCTGGAAATTACAAGTGTGCTTGATTTGTTCGCCCAGGGTAAGTCAGATGGACACGGAACAAAATCTTGCATGCAGGCAGGTGGTGTTCTTGGGCTGCAGGTGTAGGAAGCTGGCTGGCTGCCCACTGGGAAGATAATGTGCAGAGCAATGGATGGATATGGGGGCCCGGTGATGGATGGTGCTTGCTCCATGGAAGCCCTCTGGATATCGATTCTGCTTGAATTTCCTAGTCTCATCTTCCTGGGCTTCACCTACCTCTCTCCACCGCCTCTGATCTGGGGTCTGGGTTGGGATTCGTGCTGGGGGAGTAGTTGAGGAGATTTATTCATGCTTCTATTAAATGTTTCACTGGTTTGATGGTCTGATGGATGCTTCTCTGTCTCTGGCAGAGTAGGACGCTTATCTGTCAAATATTATCTGCCATGAGATAGTTTTGTTCTTGCTGTTGTTTGTTGTTGTTCTCCTAACCCATAGACTTTCAAAATTCAAAAACCAAGAAGGGGCTCCTTTCTTCCTATGACTTAAATTCCTTCCCAGTGACAATGAGCATAGAATAGTTTAGCTGTTTAAATGGGGAGCTAAAGCAAGGAAAAAAGCAACAACACTGGGCAAAATCAGATTGACTAACAACATCAACAAACCAGTGAAAATATTCTAAAAGCAATAAAAATAAGCTAAAAAGTAATGCCCCTCAAAAAATGCTAAAAGTTATCTGCCTCTTTATAAATACTGTTCAGTATCTATTGGTGTTTTATTTACCTTAAACTGTGTCCAAAATACAAGCCATGTAAAAAACAAACACAAAACAGTTGAGTGGTTGAAAAAATTGAAAATAATCATTAAACAATTGTTTGATATGATTCATTTTTCCTTCAAACTGCTATTGAGATAGCTTTGTAGGTAAATTTTATAGCTATTGCTATAAATTTATAGCTTAGTAGTTTCTATTTATACCAGTAAATTTCTTAAATTATATTTCTTGAGTAAACTTAATGGCCTAAAAGGGTTTTTTATAGTTTTCAGCTCTGTGTGTGTGTACCCATGTGTATACACATGTGTTTAGAGTCTTTTGATATTTGTACAATGATCTCTCACTCATAAAATTCATGAATAAAAATGAGAATGTGAAGACATTTGTTAGAATATAATTAGAGCAGTTCACATTATATTTTACTACATGTATGTTTATGTGCTGTTACTCACCATGCTTGCAAGATGTAAGACAATGCTTGGTTCTAAAAACACTGGACAAAAGTTCCCTTAGGAGGCAGATTCTAGGGTGGGCTTGAGAGACCTAGTCTGATCACTATATGTGCTAAACTCTTTCCTTAGGTGCAAGGATTTTCTCAGACTCTTGGTGTCTTAGTATTTTGGCTTGGGGGAGTTATCCTGGGGATGTGGAACTAATGAGAATCAATACAAAGTGTATCTTTAGGTCATGAACTTTGGGCAAGTCAATTCACTGGCTCGGGTCCTAGTCTCTTTAGCATACAATGGAAGGGTTAGAATGCCTAACGTCCTCTCCAGCTCTAACAGTCAACATTTCTGTCTCATTTTGTACAAATGTAATAGGAAGAACTAGAGAGAAGGATGGTGTCCTGACACACCAGGCGTGTCACTTGGGCTTTTAGGCATGGTTCCACTGAAATCACTTCAGACAGATGCTCTTTCTAAGCTTTTCTACAAGCTCTTCAGGGACCATTGTTGATAATTCCTTCTGCCATCTAGCTCTACTGAAGATTTTATAG
This sequence comes from Pipistrellus hanaki, assembly GCF_964339955.1. Taxonomy (NCBI): domain Eukaryota; kingdom Metazoa; phylum Chordata; class Mammalia; order Chiroptera; family Vespertilionidae; genus Pipistrellus; species Pipistrellus hanaki. The sequence goes on from NC_140508.1 coordinate 69,886,814, forward strand.
TGTCTGATAACTAATAATATTCCTCCCTTTGGCCCTCATACTGAAAACTCCAGAAAACTAAAATATCAGAAAAATAGAAGGATTATATCTTCCATTATTATTATTTTATATTTCTGATATTTTATTGACATATTGGGGTTTTTAAAGCAAAGGATTTAAATTTAGCAAACAATGGGTTATACGTAGCATAGAAGCATGGGTTTTTACTATATTCCTATCTCACAAATATTTTTGGTGTAGTGACAAAACATATTTGAAACATAGCCATGAATATTTTCCAATCAAGACATCCGTTTCAAGTGGGAATGAGGTACTTGAGAGAGTGCATTAGTTTAGAGTGGCTTCTCATTTCAGGCCAACTTGAACCACTTGCCTGGGATGAGTTTTAATTTTATCCAGACAAATGGTAAAAACTTATTTTTAACATTATGATCTTTTGAGTGTTTACCGAGTAGGACTCTTTTTTTATTTCAAAAAATTTTTTTCTTTATTGATTAAGGTATTACATATGTGTCCTTATTGCCCCATTCCCCACTCCCCCACTTATGCCTTCACTCCCCCCCACCCCCCTGTTGTCTGTGTCCATTGGTTAGGGCTAGGCTTATATGCATGCATACAAGTCCTTTGGTTGATCTCTCTCCCTTATCCTCACCCTCCCCTACCTTCCCTCTGAGGTTTGATGGTCTGATGGATGCTTCTCTGTCTCTGGCAGAGTAGGACGCTTATCTGTCAAATATTATATATCTGATATCTCTAAATATATAGTCATGCCTCTGTGGATGTCCAATAATATATTTGCAGATGTTGAGGATGAAGGTGTTTTTCTAATATTTACTGGGGGTAAGATCACAATGACATAAAATTGTTTATTTTTCTCAGAGCTAGATTATGAAACTAAGATCAATGTATTGAGCCCTAGTTGTTTTGGCTCAGTGGATAGAGCGTCAGCCTATGGAATGAAGGGTCCCAGGTTTGATTCTGGTCAAGGGCACATGCTCAGGTTATAGGGTTGTGGGCTTGAACTGGGGCATGTAGGAGGTAGCTGATCAATTATTCTTTCTCATCTTTGATGTTTCTATCTCTTTCTCCCTCTCCCTTCCTCTCTGAAATCAATAAAAAAATATTTTAAATTAAAAAAAAATCAATCTGTTGAATATTGAATTGTGGCATGAAGAAAGGCAATATCTTGTCCCAAAGTCAATATGTACAAGCTTATTATTATTTTTTTACTGTGGTGAGAAACACATAACACGAAATCTACTACCTTAACCATCTCTAAGAATACCATACAGCAGTGTTAACTATATAAACATTATTGTTCAACAGATCTCTAGAAATTTGTCATCTTGCAAAACTGAAATTCTATACCCATTGAACAACAGCTTCTCTTGTTCTTCTCCCTAACCCCTGGAACCATCCTTTTACTTTCTGCTTCTAATCAAGCTTATTCTTTTTATACCAAAGCCTTCACCCTCTGCTCACTGCTCATGTCTATAAATGATGCTGCTATTCACCCAGTTCCCTCGACTCACATCTCTGCAGTTTATCTTCAGCTCCTCCATTGACTTTATCATGGATGTCAGGTAACTGTCCAGGTGTGTGCTTTGAATAGTCTCATCATTTTGCTTTCAGCACAATATACTGTCCAACCTGCCAACAGCCTCACTCTCAGTGGCCACCTGCCTCAGAGTTTCAGAATATGTTCTCGTGTTACCTTTGAAAATGTTACCAGCCACCTTCACGTGTGGCCTGATGCCATTTCCCCCCGCCACACGTTGACAGATAGGTCGGTCTCTGCAGCAGATAGAAGTAGTTAAGCTCAGTGGAAGGTTAAGCCTGTGCAATCCTGACTATATGCTTGATGGAGAATAATAAGGTCTCAGCACCATTTCAAGGTCCACAATCATTTAAAATAGATGCTAGGTTTGATATGCTAGTCAGTCTCCATCAGGCGTATCCAGAAAACCTTGAATCACTCAATTCAGCAGGCCTCTGCTTATGCTCATTCAATTCAACAAATCACTGCTCATGTGGCACTCATGATAGCAATTTAGGTGGCGAGCAAGCTTTAGCATGGCTTCATTCCTATTAAGAACATTTCCCTTGAGCGTTTGAAGGTTGACGAACTTAGTCCGAATCGTGCAGGGCATGTTGGGTGCCTGTGGTGTTGCTGCTGATAATTTATGTTGCATGTTTATTTGATAGGGTTTGTACTTCCTTCTTTTATGATTCCTCATAAACTCCTCAAGAAGTCCAGAACATGTATAGGAGGCTTTTTCGATAAAGGAATAAAAAAGGATTTATAAAGCTTTAATATTTTTAGATAGTAGAGGTAGACATGTTATCTTGGGCTTTAGCCTCCCTGAAACATTTGACCTTGTGTGTATAATCCATATGGAGATGAAAGACTTCCTACTGAGTCACACAAGGAACCCATTTGCATCTATTGGCTATCCAGTGCAACAGTTTCCACACCAGGTTGCATAGAAAAACCAGGGGAAGAACTATGAACATGCAAATCCCCAGGCACCATTCCCTCAGATTCTTATTCATTCACCCATTGGGTCTAATAGCCTACATTTTTTTCATTGCATAACCTAAATTTGGCCATTTAAATCATTTTTAAGAGTACAGCCCAATGAAGTAAATTCACATGGCTCTTCCAGCTCTGGAGTATCCAGCTCTGGGAGTTGAGTAATCAATCTTCTTTTTCAACAACACCCTTTGTGATTTTTGTGTCAAAGAAACCCCACCATCTCTTGTGACACATTGATATAAAGCAATCATAGCGCACAAAAGATTTTTTACATTATCAGGTCCAACATTTAGAAAACAAATCAATCCCAAGCTTCTGGACCAGTTACCTCAGGCATAATGACATTCCTAGAACCCAGCTTGTATCATTGCCAAAAACTATACCAGTGACATAGGCAAACACTGAACCATACAGGCCTGGCAGACTTTTTTTTTTTTTATTCAGCAAATTCCAATTTTCATTTCCTATGTCTGCCACACCGCTATTTATTTGTGTGTGGATTCCAGTTACTGATGAGGCGTCTGTCTTCTCTTGTGATAGGTATCTTTAGCTTTACACTCAGGAGCTTCACAGGCCTACATAAACCTGTCTCCTAAGAGTTTCCTCCCATCGGTAATAAAGTCAGTCAGGCCAAACTAGAGACTGCGTGGTGGCAACAGGACTCGACTCCGTGGACAGACATGAATTTATCGGTTATCCCACAGAGCAAAGGGTCGGCACTAGTAACACACAGCGGGGACCACCTCAGTTCCCTGCAATGCAGGCGTTCTCACCCGGGGACAGTGCCATGGCGGACCGGATCATTCCTCTGCGGGGAGCTGTCCTGTGCGTTGTAGCATAGTTGGCAGCATCCCTGACCTCTGCTATCCAGATGCCACGCGCACCCTCCCCCTCTGGCTGTGACAGCCCAAATGTCTCCAGACACCGAGGACATCCTTAGGGAGGCAAAGCCACCCCTGGGTGAGGACCAGGGCTGCAGTTCTTGCAGAACTCTGCTGCCTTCCACTTCAAGCACACAGAAGCTTTCTGCCCAGCTAAATCTGGAAAGATCTAACCCCACTGCAGCTAACGACCTGCAATGCTGCCCCTGGAAAAGTAAGACAGAGGGAGTGCGTGCCACCACACTGTGGGGCCACCAAGGGCGAGACCTGCCTCCTCTTTCTGCCCTGCCCCCCCAACCCATGGGGCAAAGCAAAGGGAAGAGTGAGGAGCAACTCGGGGAGAGTGGACCAGGCCCTCCACCTCAGCTGCTGGCTTCCATATCCAGCCTGCAGAGCAGAGAGCTTTGGTTCTGAAGTGAGTCTACAATTTTAAGATGAAAAGGATTGCTGTTAAGAAAGTTAAGGGGTAAGTCTGAGACTGTGGTAAGATTCTTTACCGCCCCCCCCCCCCAATAGGGGCACAGAAAAATCCCATAGAACGTAATGGGGGGAGTTGGAGCTGAAAAATCAAGCAAGTCCCCCTCATCCCCAGTGGAACAAAACCAAGCAAAAACAACAAGCATAGATTCTTCAACATCTGATTTTTATGTAGAGCAGCTAGCCTGGAACCTGGAGTGCGTTGAGAATGCAGCAGATGTTCGCTTTCATTACTATTAATGTTATGAATTTGTCAAGTTTGGGTTTATTAGCATTTTGCGTGTGATTAGCAAAACCAGAATTCTTTCTGCCAGCTTGCTTCACAGTTATGTATTGTAACCAACAGGAAACAAGGCAATGGCTTCTTTTCCTTCGATGCAGGCCTGGGGAGGGCAAACCCGGGGAGGGTGTGTCCCCGGAGACCTCACAGTGGCCCTCCCTGGAGAGAGATGCGCCCCCTAACCGGAGTGGTAAACTCTCGGCCTCCTATTACACCAAGCGTGGGTAGGGGTGAAGCTTGAAGCCGGCTTCCTGTTTTTAGCGGTCAAACACATACCAAGCAATCTACTCTGATGTAAGTAAAAAGTCAAACGGCAGAGAGGAACTGCAGAAGTGGAGCCCGTGCATTTGGTTAGCATGTTGTAATAAGCTGGTTTCGCTTCAATAGGCCGTTAGTCCTTAGCGATGCACGGAATGAATATCATCACCCGGCAGCCAAACAGAACGGAAACAAAGGAAATGCTAGAAGCTGTGTAGCCTTGGGCAAGAGGAGGCCATGCTGGGGCCTTCTCCTCCCACGATCCTTTGTGGTCTCACTGCACTTTTCCAGCTTCTTAAAACGCTGATGGTTCCAGGGAATGCCGACAAAAAGTAAAACACAAAACAAAACCATTCTCAGAAAGGGGAAGCTAGAGCGTGAACCTAAATCGCCTGAGACAATCCGGATTTAATCCCAGGGATTAACGATGTGGGAATTGGCGTCACCTCCAACGCTGGAGGTCTAAATTCTGCACTACGCAGAAAAGCATCTCAGACTCTCTGCCCTCCCTCATGAATACCCCGGTCAGCACCTGTGTAGGCATAAGAAAAACCACCACCTTGGGTTTCTGCCCTCAAAAGCCTGCTGGGGAAGGAAAGTATTATGCCCAGATTTGTGAGCCCCAAGAACCACCAGGGAGCCGAGTCCAATGCAATAGCAGAAAGCCTGTTCCGTGCCAGCATGGGCTCTGTCCCACTCATACCAACTTTGGCATGGCGGAAGAGCACAAGCTTCACAGATCAAGGGGTTTTTTAGGGGTGGTGATGTCACTGCTTTGGCTGACCCTGATTGGTTGGGTGAGGGCTAGGGTCCAGTTACAAAATGGAGGATAGCTCCACCCTGCCCCACAGAACAAAATGGAGTCAGGAGTTAGCCCTGTCCTGCCTTGCCCTCTCAAAAGAAGCTAAAAGATTAAGTTAGAGCTGCATTTTTGGATAATAGCTATCCGAACCTATAGTAATTCTGAGAGTGAAGATATCAGCATAACAGGTAATTCAAAGCAAAGTGAAAAAAGATGTAGATCCGAGTGGATAGCTAACAAGGCAATTTGTCTGCATGCTAGGAAGCAAGATGTAATAGTTAATTGGATATTTGTACAAAGGAGGTACAGAAAAACTTGAACGTGGAGTAGTAAGAAGAGAGAAGAGAAAGCTATAGAAGATTCCGGAGTAATTGGGTAGCTGCTGGGAATGGAGGGGAACTGCCTTCCGGTAACTTCCTTGGGCCTCTCCCTTTGGGGCCTTGCCGCTCAGTGCACCTTCCCTTATGGCAGTTTCGGTCATGAGCGTTTTAGCTGGAATGACTCTCAGGCATGGAATGAGTTGCTCGGGGCTCTCCTCGCGCTCCCCTCTCCTGCATCAGGAGAATCTGCACTCGTGGCTGAGCATTGGGCTGTGTGTTTGCATTCAGTGGTCTCATCCGACCTGCAGCCATTGCTTCTCCTGGCTCCCCAACCCCCTGCACCCCAGTTATTCCCAGCAAAGCTTTAAGAATTTCACTGTGGCCTTAACCGGTTTGGCTCAGTGGATAAAGCATTGGCCTGTGGACTGAAGGGTCCCAGGTTCGATTCCGGTCAAGGGCATGCACCTTGGTTGTGGGCACATTGCCAGTAGGAGGTGTGCAGGAGGCAGCTGATTGACGTTTCTCTCTCTCGTCGATGTTTCTAACTCTTTGTCCCTCTCCCTTCCTCTCTGTAAAAAAATCAATAAAACATATTTTAAAAAAAGAATTTCACTGTAAACCACCCAAAGGAGAGCACAGATGAAGGCCTAGGGCAGAGTACCTGCTTCACACATCTTAGTCTCATGACTTCTTTCTGTTTTCTAGAACTCTTTCTCTTTCTTTAGCTGCTATTACAGGTCTGCTCCGAGCTGTGGGCTTAGTTAGTGGTTCCTGGTGGTGGGTCATGAAGAGGTTGCGTTCATTCTGGGGAGACCAGCCCCCATTTTGACAAGATGTCTGGGTGCAGCCATCTACCTGCCTTGCAGCCGCCCAAGACAAGCCTTGTAAATTCCCTTGTGGTTAAAACTGCCTCCTCCCAGTCTGGGGTGGCCTGCCTCCTTGTCCTCCATGTATGGGGGTGGTGGGAACCCTCACAGAGTACGCTGGATGTTCAAGGCCAATTTGCCATACCCATGTGCAAAGGCAATGACACAGCGGTTTAACTGTACACTCTGCGCAGGCGTACCTTTCTATAACCCAAATATTAATATCACTATTTGGCAAGAAGCCTCTTTTGTCTAAATTGGTATAAAGATGTGTTACTGACCAGTCGGTGCGCAGCTGCCTTGTGGGGCTACTTTGAAGAACCGTTTTGTCTGATGGCTCCTTACTTGCAATGGCTACTCGGTCTGTAGTAAAGTCTCCCATATATGCCTACTACTGTTCATATCTTCTTCCAATACCTGGCGCCCAAGGAGGTCAAGTTCCTGGCAGGGGAACTGAGGCCCAACAGGGTTCTACCAGATAACTCACTGCAAGTCCCTGCCAGTGGAGAAAGGTACCAGGTACCCATGCAGATGGAAGGTAGATAGGGCTCTGTGCCCTTGCTTCCCAGGCACTATAGGTACAGGGTTTAGTGGGACCATTTCTAATGGACCCTGGGATCTGGCTCCTCTGGGCTCAGGACCCAGGTATGGTGGGTCTGAAGGTGGCTGGTCCTTTTTGGGTAGCTCTATTTGGGCTGCATATCATATTATCGACCACTCATCAGAACAGAGCGACAGCCATAGTTAGAATGAGGCACCTGGGTTGGGGTCAGGGAGTGTTAGGACTAAAACTCTGAAAAGGAAGATGGTGTTCATGATAGGGGTAGGAGAGGATAGGCCAGTGGTTATCCAGGGGCAGTTTCCAGACCAGCCATGGCAGGATCAACTGAGAATTTGTAAGAAACGCAAATCCACCCTGGCTAGGTGACTCAGTTGGTTAAAGCCATGGTCGGCAAACTGTGGCTCTCGAGTTAGATGAAGCTGGCTCTTTGGCTCCTTGAGTGTGGCTCTTCCACAAAATACCATGGCCTGGGCAAGTCTATTTTGAAAAGTGGCATTAGAAGTTTAAGTTTAAAAAATGTGGCTCTCCAAAGAAATTTCAATCGTTGTACTGTTGATATTTGGATCTGTTGACTAATGAGTTTGCCGACCACACCTCGTCCCATCCACCAAAAGATTTCAGGTTCAATTCTCTGTCGGGGCACGTTGTGGGTTTGATCTCTGGGATGTGTGTGAGAAGAAACCTGAAGGATATTTCACTCTCACAGGAATGTTTCTTTCTCTCTCTATGGATGCTTCTCTCCCTCTCCTGTCCTCTCTTAAAAGAAAAAAAAAATCAATGAAAATATCCTTGACTTGAAGATTAAAAAAAAAAAAAGCAAATCTTTAGGCATAAGCACACCTGCTAAATCAGAGACTCTGGGAACAGGGCCCAGCAATCTGTGTTTATGACACTCTCCTGGTAATTCTGATGAACATTCAAGTTTGAGAAGCACTGCTGTGCATTAACCAGCTCCCTGTTAATTAATTTGAGATTGCCCTGGTGGCATTTATGTAAGCAACAACAAGTGAAATCGGAGTCAAAAAAACCTTAGGCAAATCAGTTCTAAATTTCTCCCAAACTTCTGCTATTGAAGAAAAGTTTATATTTTCCTCTATTACATAAAAAAATAATATTAATTAGAACTTCCTATACGCTTGGCCATGTGCTTAGTATTTCAGCGACACCATTTCCTTGAATTTTCCCGTCTTTTTGATTAATTAGATGCTATTTTTATTTCCATTTTATAGATGAATAGGTGAAAGGATTAAGAATCTCATTAATGGCTTTTGGAGCTAATAAGTGGCAGAGCTGAAATTCGAACCCAGGGAATTTCACAAAAATGAGCTTGGCCTTCTTAACTGCTAAGCTGCGCCAGCTACAGATTCTTAATTTCCCATCACACTCTCCCTGCGCAGTTTGGTGATGGATATTGATTAGTGTTTTCTTGCTGTGGGTTGATGTAAAACTGGTGTTTTTGCCTGTCATTGCAAACTCATTGCTCTTAAACCTCTATAGAGTCAACAATTTCAACATTTTTTTGCGCGTGGCTGAGCTCAGAGTTTAATGCTAAGTGGGCTTCATTCATACTCCGTTTTAATCTTGCACGTGCTAAATTTATGTTTTCCATTACACCTGTAAATCTTCCCTTGTCTTAATCAGAATGATTTACTGCTTTCCTCTCAAGGACTTTCTTGTGTTGTACTGGCACCTCCTATTACATTTTAGGACAAGGGTAAAAATAATGAGACTCGGTGATTTTAAATTTGCCCCAAATATTGTTTCGGGATACACATCCAATTAGTCTTTTTTTTTTTTTTTTCCTTTTCTTGTGGTAAGTTTTCTATAATTGGAAATGTTGAGACGACATTGTTTTAAAGTCTAAGTAGGAAAATACTTCTATGCCCCGGAAGTCCTCTCTTCTGTGTGTATGAGTGATGGGCTGTGGGTCAAAGGGAGTTGGCACGTTAATTTTAATTCAGAAGGGATTCTGGAGAGACAAGTTAGTTTCCTAAACCAGCCTGGAGAGCTGGGGCTGGGAAAATGCGTTCAGGGGAAAATGCTAGAACAGCTGTGAGGTGGTAGGCTCAGGAGTAAACTGGCCATCATGTGGTCATGTTTCTAGTGTTGTGGCTGATATGCCTGAAAGTGCCAATCACTGCATCTTGCTGATTCTAAGGCAAATTGTGCTTTCATTTTTTATTTATTGATTTTTTAAAATCCTCATCCGTAGATTTTTTTTTTTTTGAGAGAGAGAGAGAGAAAGAGAGAGAGAGAGAGAGAGAGAGAGAGAGAGAGAGAGAGAGAGAGAGAGAGAGGAAGAAGGGGGAGGAGAAAGAGAGAAAACATTGTTGCAATAGAGACACATGGACTGGTTGCCTCTCGCACTCAACCTGGTTATCAAAGTACATGTCCTTGACTGGGAATTGAACCTGCGATCCTTCAGTCTGAGGGCTGATGCTCTAACCTGTCAGCAAAACCGGCTAGGGCACGCTTTCACTTTTTAATATTTATAAAATCAGAATACATATTATAGTTGATGGATATATGGTAGGATGTTAGCAGGGAGGTTTTGATTGAGACTAAAATAGATGTTACATATAAAAAGTGGATGGTAGTAGAAGGAATCATGATTTTTTTTTTTATTGATTATGGTATCACATAATTGTCCTCATCCCCCCATTCCTATCCCAAACCCCTCCCTACATATGCCCCCACCCCCCTGTTGTCCATGGCCACTGGCCAGGCCCATATGAATGTACGCAAGTCCTTTGGTTGATCACTTCCCCTTACCCACTCCCTCCCCTACTTTCTCTCTGAGGTTTGAGAGTCTGACTCTCATGAGTTTCTTATTTTTAATGATAATTGTGGCAAAATAACACATGTAAGGTTTACCATCTTAACCATTTTTAAGTGCACAATTCAGTGACATTAAATACATTCACAGTGTTGTACAACCACCACCACCATCCATCTCCAGAACTTTCCCATCTTCCCAAACTGAACTCTGTGCCCACTAATCACTAACTGCCCACCATCCCCTCCCCTAGCCCCTGGCAACAACGATTCCACGTTCTGTCTCTATGAATTTGTCTATTCTAGGTATCTCAGATAAGTGGAGTCATACAATATTTCTGCGTGTGACTGGATTATTTAATTACACAATGTTGTAGCTTCTGTCAGAATTTCCTTCCATTTTCAGGCTGAATAATATTCTACTGTGTGTACATACACATTTTTAAAATTTATTCATCTGTTCATGGACACGTGTTACTTTTACCTTTTGGCTATTGTGAATAATGCTGCTATGATCATGGGTGTATACATATGTTCAGAAATTTGCTTTTGATTCTTTTGGGTACATACCTAGAAGTGGAATTACCAGAACTCTCAACCTATGTGCCCTGACTGGGAATTGAACCCATGCAACCTTTTTAGTGTATAGGATGATGCTGCAACCAACTGAGCCACCTGGCCAGGGCTGTCTTTACCGTATTTTCCGGCGTATAAGACGACTTTTGAAACGAAAAAAAAAGTCAACCAAAAAATCGGGGGTCGTCTTATACGCCCAGTATATCCCGAAAAATGTCTCGATATGCCGCTAAACGAATTTCCCAACTCGATCCCGAAAATCGTCTGGATATGCCGCTAAATGAATTTTCCAACTCGATCCCGCACCAATCACTGCAAGGCTGCTCGGACCGCCTCTCTAACTCAGCCAATCCAAGCAGGCTTTTTATGCATGCAAATTATACATGTTCTGTACCCTAAGCTACACTGTGTTCTAGTAAAAAGCCTGCTCAGATTGGCCAGAGTCAGAGAGGCGGTCTATTAAAAAAGGAACTGGTGTTACCTCGGAAGTGGGGGGTAGTCTTTTTTTTTTTTTTTTTTTTTTAATATATTTTATTGATTTTTTACAGAGAGGAAGGGAGAGAGATAGAGAGCTAGAAACATCAATGAGAGAGAAACATCGACCAGTTGCCTCTTGCACACCCCCTACCGGGGATGTGCCCGTAACCAATGTACATGCCCCTGACCGGAATCGAACCTGGGACCTTTCAGTCCTCAGACCGACGCTCTACCACTGAGCCAAACCAGTTTCTGCGGGGGTAGTCTTATACAGCGAATATAGGCCTAAACCTATGTTTTAACTGTAAAATTAGGGGGTTGTCTTATACGCTGGAAAACACGGTAAATTTTTTTTAAAAAAAGTATTTTTTATTGATTTCAGAGAGGAAGGGAGAGGGAGAGAGATAGAAACATCAGTGATGAGAGAGACTCATTGATTGGCTGCCTTCTGCATGCCCCCCACTGGTGATTGAGCCCGCAACCTGGGAAAGTGCTCTGACTAGGAATCAGGAACCGTGACCTCCTCTGGTTCATAGGTCAATGCTCAACCATTGAGCCACGCCAGCCCGGCTGTCTTTAATTTTTCATGAGGTAGCACACCATTTTCCATAGCGGTTTCACCATTTTGAACTCCCACTTACTATGCACAGGGTTTCAACTTCTCCACATCCTCACCAACACTTGTTATTTTCTTGGTAATTTGACAGTAGCCATCCCACTGGGCATGAGATGAAGGAATCATGACTCTCAATGATCTTCCTTACACGTAGGGTTAATAAATGAGCAGGGATTAGATATTTGGGAATGACTTTGGGAGGAGGAATATCAGTGGAGTGCTGCTGATTTGATCCCTTGGGGAGAAAGTAAAAACCCACGAAAGGTATAAGTTGTGCTTCCTCTTTTCTCTGAGGCCAATACCAGCCAGCACTCTGTTGGGAGGGATACTATATAAGCAGCCAATTTAATGTATATTTTAAAAAAGTGGGCTTTCAGTAAAGTCATGTGACCATCAGTGATTGAAATGAAAACATCTCTTTGTTAGTTCATTAAAGGTGAATCATATTGGAGCTAGAAGGAATCCTAGTGTCTAGCCTGAATTCTTTATTTGGAAACTGAGGCTCAGAGAATGCAGATGGCTTTCCCCAAATCCTAGTTAGTAGACACTACATCACAGACAATTCTAGTACAACAATAAAGCAATGACTTCTCGGCATTGCTCTCCAGTGATACCTCTCTTGATCAAGGCAGAGGGTCAGACGTTGTGAACTGAAGTTGAAGGACAGAGCAGGAGGGTTTCTGAGCTAATTATTTCTCAGCTGGGCTGCTGCCAACTTTTTCTGTGAAGAACCAGACAGTAAATATTTTAGGTTTTGCTGGCCAGACGGTTTCTGTTGCAACTATTCCACTCCGGCAATGCAGTGTGAGAGCAGCTGTGAACGATATGTAATAAGTGGGCATGCCTGTCTCAATAAAACTTTATTTACAAAAACAGGAAGTGGGGGAAATTTGACCTTCTGTTAAATTAGTTTGCCCATCCCAGGTGACATGCTTCTAAAAGACTGACCTTCAGGTTGCAGTTCAGGAAAAATGGACCACATGAATTTTAGACCAGGATCAAGGATTTGCATTCCCCATACCAAAAGTTAAAGGCACAGCTTCCCACTTTGTGTACATGGTGTGGTAACTACTCTTTTTACCCAGTCAATTTAGTGTGGCCACTGGTACATATAGTATATTAAGCCAATTCACATTTTGTTTCACTGATCTAATTGGTCAAGTAGTCAAAATAGTGTGCTTTTGCCAAGGCATCATCTAGATGCAATTTAGACAGATAATCGCCCAAGAACCAATCTACCTGAAAGTTAGTTTATCTAAAATCATCATTTCTCAGTGAGCCTAGTATGAGAACAGCTAATTAAATTACACTCCGAATGAGGGCACAGCTTGCCTTGGAATTAATTTAACCAAATAATTAGGACACTTCTAAAGTTGTTGCAAAAATTGGTAGCAGGAAGTCATTTGCAAATTGCCTAAGCGTTCATCTCCTAGAAGACACAGGTCAACTATTTTTGGCTGGAAGTCACACGATGGGTGCATGGCATGAAGTCTCAAGGAGAAGAACAGTGATTTGTATTCAGGGGAACTGCTTTCTGAAACTCTCAGGGGGAAGGGCAAGATCTCTGTTCCATTTCTTGAAGCAATCACTGAGGCTGCACTTAATCATCTTGATTGATCAGCTTCGACTTGTCAGGTACAATGACTCTATCTTCCCAGGATTGAACTGTGTTAATGGAGCGTCTTTTTTTTTTTTTTTTTTTGCTGGGAAGCTGACATCCTTAATGGCAGTTTGGACTTATTCTCTAAGTTTTCAGACACTTTTGGAAATTAAAGTAGTTTCATTCTCTCTTAGGCACTGACACCAGAGATGTATACTGGGACAGAACAGCCCCCCTGAGCCAGGGTGTGTGCTGGGGAAGGGCCTGCATGGAACCCAGGCCTGGGAGGCTCGGGTAGGTGCATGTCTTGGGGCAGAACAAGGAGGCATCTGTCTGCCCTGAGCTGGCAGGGCCACAATATACTTAGTGGGCAACTCAACGAAGCCTCATGACCACCCCCAAACCAAGTACCATGCTCACCCTTGCAAACAATTGCAATGCCTTGGGACTCATCCTTCACCATGAGTGAGGGTCATGGGCCCATGGAAAGGGGAGGTTTTCTATCTCTGGTAAGGGCCCCCATTTTTATTTTCACTGGGACCCACCAATTATTTAGCTAGAGCTTCTAGTAGGTGGTCCTCTTGGGGAATGTTGGCCAAACAGCTTAAGCCACTTCAGTAGTGACCACTTCAGCCACAGCCAGGCACATACCTTATTATGAATAATGGTGAGACTGAAGGTGTCTCCTGTATCTCGCTTTCCTTGCCCTGCTAGATCTTTCCTGAACCTTCCTCCCCACTCTAGCTGCTCAGTGATTCACCAGCTTCCAAATAACCAACAGCCCTAACTCAAGGCCCCACCCTATAATCTTGTAACAGGGGGTTGGGAGGCATTTAAAAGCCCACTCGCCTGCTTAGGTGGGAGGTTGTTCCAGGGCTGAAGTGCCCCCCAAAGTCCTCTTCTCCCTCCCAGTCCTCTTTCCCTTCTCAGTAATAAACCATTAGGCCTGGGAAACCATTTAGGCCTTTTTGGATCCTGAGGGAACCCATGACTCACTTGATCCTTGGGCCGATGTTTTCATCAGTGCAAGACTCTGCTATTTTAAAAAAAAATATATTTTATTGATTTTTTACAGAGAGGAAGAGAGAGGGATAGAGAGTTAGAAACATCGATGAGAGAATCATCAATCAGCTTCCTCTTGCACACCCCTTCTGGGGATGTGCCTGCAACCAAGGTACATGCCCTTGACCGGGATCGAACCTGGGACCTTTCAATCCTCAGGCCGACGCTCTATCCACTGAGCCAAACCAGTTTCGGCAACAACTCTGCTTAATTCCTGTTCTTCTCAGTCACCTCCTGGAGTAGAAAAACTTGGTCGAGGCCTCTCCCCATTCTGTTAACAAGTGTTCTCCTGGACCCTCAGCGAAAAAGGAATTTGTGTTGGCTCGAGCCAATGCTATTCACATTTTTGTATTCAGATTCACCCTTCTTGAACAGCTGTGGATCTTCTTCCCCCTCCATTGTGTTCGGCTTAAATTTGCTACGCGTATTCCCTTTATATGCTGTGAAAAGAGCCATAATGATTTTTCCATGAGTTTCTAAGGTTTTCATTAATGCTTAAGCTAAGTCTTGGTTTTCTAGTGGGTCATGTGGAAAAAATAAAAACCAGTCCCCTTCACTCTACATGGTATTTGTGAGAAAACAATAGGATAATTGTAAAATCCCCGAAAGTCCAAGGGTTCTGTAAGTTTGAGCTATCCTTAACCTAAATCCAGGTAAAGACAAATCTTAGACATCTAGGACTTCTCTCTGGGAAACAGCTATTTGAGGGAGGGGGCAAACAATACAAACCAAAGCCACAAAACCTTTATAGGTTCAAGTTCATAAGGGGAGTTTATTTATTATTTATTTATTTATTTATTTATTTATTTATTTAATATATTTTATTAATTTTGTACAGAGAGGAAGAGAGAGAGATAGAGAGTTAGAGACATCGATGAGAGAGAGTCATCAATCAGCTGACTCATGTACACCCCCTACTGGGGATATACCCGCAACCAAGGTACATGCCCTTGAACGGAATCGAACCCGAGACCCTTCAGTCCCCAAGCCAACACTCTATCCATTGAGCCAAACTGGTTTCGGCCATAAAGGGGAGTTTAGTGAAAATGGTGACATGGTGTTGTCTGGGTGGGCAGGGCAGAGCAGGTCTGTGGCTCTAAATGCTTGGAGACGGTACATGGGGTCCGGGTAACGCATCTAACTCAACCTCACATGAGGCTGACTTCGTATCTGTGGTAAATAAATGTGTTGGAGAAAGCAGACTTGGGTGCTTTTATGTTCGTAAAACCTTGGTGTGATTTAAATTCGGTCCTTTTGAAGTCTACCTCATGCTTCTGCTGCTTTGATCCTCCCTCAAGTTGTTTCTCTAAAGAGTTTATTCATAGTCCCTTTTTTCTCTAATCATTCTCCTGTTTTATCTCTCCTGCTTTAAAAGAAAAAAATCCTCCTCCAGAACCAAACCATCTTCCCCCTCCCCTGTTTGTGTACATTCTTGGGCGCAGGCTGTCCTGTGGGTTGGACGCTGGCCCGGCCTTCAGCTGTCTGCTCTTTGGACGGCATCTAGTGACAACACCGGGCTGACTTCAAGGGACCTGCCCCTCTGAGGTTGTTTACCAGCTTCCACGTCCATCTGGTCTTGCCCACGGGAACCTTGACACCATCTGCACAATCGGAATGAAGCAATTTGGGTCTGAAGAGAAGAAAAATAGCCAGTTGAAGCCTATTTGGGAAATGTCATGTTTCATGCTTCAAGAGGAAAAATGGATGGAGACACGCACTAATAAGGTCATGCATTTGGTGAACTTCCCGAGGGGACCCATCTATGGATATAACCTTTGAGGGCACCCACTCTTCTCTCTTCAATTGCGTAAGCAGACTAAGGAAATCCACCAGGTGTGCTGCTGTGGCTGTCCTTCCGGATGGGTTTAGTCGATGAACTGACATTCAGGTTGTGGTCAAGGCCACCTTCCACCATAGTGCAATGGGGGTCACTGTGTTTGCTTGTGTATGTGGCATGTAAAAATGATAATCACCACAAAGACTGATAATCCTACCCTAAGCCAAGAGATGATAATAATAATATAATAATAGTAGCTAAAATTCATATAGTGCTGAGAGTCCTGCACTGCTCTGAATCTTTAAATAGCCACCTAATTACCTCAGCAGGCCTAGAGAGTAAGGGTTATGTTCTCCCAATTTTAAGAACGAGGGGACGGTGGCCACAAAGAAAGTAAGGTCAAGGGCACCTGGCTAGGAAGTGGTAGGGCCAGGACTGGCAAGTAGCCTGTCTTGCATCGGTCAGTATTGTTGGGACTAGTCCCTAGGCTAGAGGAGGTCACTATAGACTTTACTAAATAAATATATTTTAGAGAGAGGGGAAGGAGGAGGGAGAGAGAGAAACATGGATGTGAGAGAGAAACATCGATTGGTTGCCTCCCATATGCTCCCCAACTGGGGACTGAACTCAAAACTCGGGTATATGTCCTGACCAAGAAATGAACCCATGACCCTTCAGTGCATGGGATGACCAGCTGAGCCACACTGGCCGGGGCTGAATGTATTTTTGGTTTAGTCCTCATTTAGGACCATGTGCTGGCCATTCTCCATCTGCCACCTGGTCTATTTTCCTCTCTTGTGGCTCAGAGGGGCTTGCCCTTTCCAGGTGGGTCCCTAAGCTTCCTTGCCTCCAATTTCCATTTGGGTTTGGCCAGGGGGAGGCACCAGGAAGAGATGAGTGCTGGCACTTACTGGCTGCAGCCTGATTTCTCCCTGGTGACTGTGCCCGTTTTCTCAGGTCTGGTAACAGTCCTGTCTACATGTGTGTTTAGACTATGGGGCGTAGAGCCATCTAGCCTGTGTGAGTCAGCGGGGAGGGGAGGGCAGTGTTCATTGAGCCCCATCTACCCCTTGGTAAGAAGCCCTTTATCAAAACTTGACATTTGGAGCACATCGTCTCTTTCTGCAGGAATTCTGACAGGGACAGGCTTCTTCCGAGAGTCCACCTACTTGAGTCTATTGTACTCAGAAACACATGACATTTTTAGAACGAGTTAGTAAAAGAGAAATGAGAGGAAAAGTTAACATTTAGGGTAAGACCAGGCAGGAGCTACCATCTTGGCTTAGAGGAGACAACAAGAATACTCTCATCCTGGGAAAGTCTGATTCTTCTCCAGGTGCTTCTAGTTGCATTTGTTAATAACAACTGTAGCCAGCATTTATAAGTTCTGTGTTCCATGCACCCTCCTGAGGGCTTCATATCAGTCATCTTTAATCCTCACAACAATCTCAGGAGGTAGAGTCCTTATTATCCTCACGTTGCAGAGGAACAAAGGGGAGTTCGGAGATCAGACCGCCTGTCAGGGATGGGCAGAGAAGACGTTTTAAATTTGAGGCCTTTCTCAGTAATCCCAGCAGGAAGTAATTTCTCACCTTTCTGAACTATGGCAGAAGTTATCATCTGTACTATTTCTCTGAATACAAATTTCCAAATTGAGAGCTCATATATTTAAAAAAATATTTTTATTGATTTCAGAGAGGAAGGGAGAGGGATAGAGAGCTAGAAACACCAATGATGAAAGAGAATCATTGATTGGTTGCCTCCTGCACGCCCACACTGGGGATTGAGCCCCCAACCAGGGCATGTGCCCTTGACTGGAATTGAACCTGGGACCCTTGAGTCTGCAGGTCGATGCTCTATCCACTGAGCCAAACCAGCTAGGGCGTTTATATGTTTTTAAAAGGACTGTGTCCTTTCGTACTGGATGTGCATGTGTTCTGAGTGAATTAAGTGACTTTCTGATCCATGGGATGTCACGGGGTTTCTGCCATTATTTCAAAACATTGCTTATCCTCTGTGGGCCAGGGACTCCGCTGGGAACACAGATACACATAATTACAATGATATTCTAAGTCCTCACCGAGGCTGTGTACTAGGTGTAATCAGTCCTTTGGAGGTGACATTAAAAATAAACGTGGTGCTCACATAACATATTGGTAAATGATCCACATAGATTATTTTCCTAGCTAAAAACCACAATAAATGAATACGGTAAAGGTTCCCATAGCTAGAATAGAAGGGGAATGGAGTTTTGGTTTCTGGGATTTTGCAGTCAATAGAGAGTTAACCCACATGGTGTTTGTGGTTGTAAAAAAAAAAAAAAAAAAAAAAAAAGTATTGCCATCGCTGACAACACTCCAAAGCTCCACTAGGTGGTGATATGTCTCCAGGAAAGCCAAGCTTTCAAATCCAATGCAATTGGAGTTGGGGTATTCTTGCCATCATGACATTTCCCTCACTTTTTCCCGAAGGAAATGTCTGGAATATATTAGTCACTCAATTCACATTCGCTGAATAAATGTCAAATGAAAAGTTTCATTTTTAAAGGTTCAGTTGAAAATGAGAGATCACCAGTTCAGCCAGAATATATAAACTGAAATCTCCAAGGGAGGATTGAGCACATTTTTACAATGCTTAACTTGTTTTCAGAAAGAAAACAATAGAGAAATACAAACACAAATAATAGGGGGATCAGCAACTAAGTACACAGTTTTGTCAAATGAATTTTGCAACCATCAGGGGAGGCCACGTGACTTGCAATATTGCCTTTGCTTGATTGCCCTGTCTGATTTAATTTTTCTACGTTAAAAGTGGTACAAGCTTCTTGTAAAAGTATAGAATCTATATATAGAATAGGAGCACCTCTTCACCTCTTACCCCCAGGTATGGCCCATTCATCCAGTTTTTTGGCTATGCACTTACAAGCATATTTCCCTTGTAAGAGACGCTGAGTATATAAATGGACAATGGCCAATCAGCTTCAAACTGCCAGGGCTTGATAAATAACTGCGTTTCCCTAATTTCTGTCTCAACATCCAATTCAGGACTAACCAGAGAATGTCAAATATGCGCCCCTAACCAATCACCCAGGATCCCCCACTTCCTAACTGGCCCACCTCCAGCTTCTCCAGGCTAACATTCTCTCTGCAGGGCACCCTGCGTGCTTTCCTTTTTTTCTGCTGTAAAGCTTTCTCTCTCCTCTGCTTGCCTCTGAGTCTTTGCCACACACCTGTGATGGTACCTGACTCATTTATTTTCACAGTAGAGATAGGTGTATTCATTTAACAATGAGTGCCTACTGTTTGAGAGGCTGGAGATGCACTATTTCTACCCACATGATTCCTACATTTTGTTGGAAGAGAAAAAAAAATGTTTATAAAATAATTTAATTAATCTTCAGCAATAATGCCAAAGCAATTCAGTAGAGAAAGGGGTCTTTTCAATAATTGGATAGTCATATGTGAAAGTTAGATTCATATAATATTTTAAAAGTTAACTCTCAGTGCATCATAGACTAAAAGTAAAACCTAAAATTATAAAATGTTTAGAAGTAATTATAGGAAAAAAATCTTTGCAACCTCAAGGTTAGGGAAAGATTTCTTAGATATGACACCAGAAATACAATCCAAAAACAGAAAGAGGTTTTAAATTAGGTTCCATCAAAATTAAGAACTTTTGCTGTTTGAAGGATGCCTTCAAGAGGGTGAAAAATCAATTCATAAACTGGAAGAAAGCATTTACAAATTACATATCTGATAAAGGAATCATATCCTAAATAGATAAGGGACTTCATAGAACTTATGAAAAACTACCTAATTTGAATAATGGATACAAGGTTAGAACAGACACTTTACTATCAAAGAAGTCATATGAGGGCAACAGACTATAAGAAAGTTACTCATTATTATATGTCATTAGGGAAAGTGAAAGGCAAAACAGCATTTAGTTACCACCAAACACCTATTACAATGTTTAAAATCAAAAGACTGACAATACCATATATTTTTAAGGAGGCAGAGCAACTGGAACTCTTATATATTGCTGGTAGAGATGTCAAATGATGCTACCATTTTGGAAAAGGAGTTTTGGGAATTTTTGAAAAGTTAAACATATGCCTAGTATATGACTCAGACATTTCATTCCTAGATATTTCCCTAAGAGTTGTGAAAGCATGGTGTCTACAAAGATGGGTAGATACAGCTTAATTTGTATTATCTCCCAAACTGGAAACAATCCAAGTGACCATCAAAAGATGAGTAGATAAACAAATTGTGGCATATCCAAAATGAAATACCACTCAACAGTACAAAAGAATGAAGTATTGATACACACAACAATATGGATGAATCTCAAAATAATTATGCTAAGAGATGTAATACAAAAAAAGAGTGCATTGATATAAAACTCTGAAAATGCATATTAATATAAAGTGATAGAAAATAGGTGAGTGTTAGCCTGGTTGAGAGGAAGAAATCACCATGGGTACTGGATGTGTTCATTACCTTGAGTGTGGTGATAGTTTCAGGAGTGTACACCTATGTTAAAACCAACCACGTTGTACATTTTAAACATATGCAATGGATTTTGTGTCAATTATGTTTTAATGACGTTAAGCTAATGTGTCAAAAATGATGTGATGTCTGAGATCTGCTCTAAAATATTTCTTGATGGAGAGAGAAAGCAGGCAGGACTAGAGAAAAATGAAGATCGGCCATCCTATGTAATAATAGCCTAATATGCTAAGTGTACAGTCGTATGGTTGTCCATTCAACCAATCAAAATTGTAATATGCTAATGATATGCTAAGGCTGCTCAATTGCTTGCTATGATGTGCACTATCAGGGGGCAGTCAGTCAACCAGTTGAGCAGTCACTATGATGTGCACTGACCACCAAGGGGGCAGATGCTCCAATTGGTAGGTTAGCTTGCTGCTGCGGTCCAGCTGATAGGGACTGAGTGAGATGGACCAGACATGCCCTGGAGCCCTCCTGTGGCCCCTCCCTGGTTGGCCAACCTCCTGTGTCCCTCCCTGGCCCTGATGGTGCACTGGTGGGGTCCCTTGGCTTGGCTTGCACCCTCTAACGATCAAGGACCTCTTGTGGGATGTTGGAGAGCTGGTTTTGGCCCCATCCCACAGGCCAGGCCGAAGGACCCCACTGGTGCATAAATTCATGCACTGGACCTCTAGTTAGTTGACAATAGCTAAGGGATTGATTATCCTATTCTGTCCACTTTAATATTTGAAATTCTTCATAGTATGCAAAATATAGTAACCATAATATATTTGTACATAATATATTTGTGCCTCTTTGCAGGTTTTTCATATAGAATCGAGACTGAAAGAGAAATAATGAATTCAAGATTTTG
Source organism: Pipistrellus hanaki (assembly GCF_964339955.1). Taxonomy (NCBI): domain Eukaryota; kingdom Metazoa; phylum Chordata; class Mammalia; order Chiroptera; family Vespertilionidae; genus Pipistrellus; species Pipistrellus hanaki. The sequence goes on from NC_140508.1 coordinate 69,908,046, forward strand.
CACACTTTTTCATGAGAACTATCAACTTATATTCTTAAAAGTTTGTCTTTTTTTTTTTTTTTTTTTTTTTTTTTTTTTTTAGAAAAAGGGAGCATGATCTCTGGGGAGTTGTTTTCTAGTTTTTTAGTTGGAATTGAGATAAAATTTAAGGGAATTTGAAGCTGAAAAATTCTGGTTTTTCAAGGAAATGACTTTAAATATCTGTGATTAACTAAAGTGAACCAAAGAGCATTCTGAAACTTTTCAATCTTTTGTCACAAGTCTTTATGCAGGAAGCTTTGGAAGGCTGAATTGATGTCTTTTGCTCACTGTTCTTTCCATTTGTGCTCTTAGAAATGCCACTATTTGAAAAAAAATCTGATTATTCAAGTTTTGGTAGTGTTGAGTTTTGTTTCTAAATGATATCTTATATCCACACTCTTTACCTGGATATATTTAATATCTCTAAATATTTGTGATGTATGTTATTATTATTATTATTATTTCTAGAGGCCCAATGCATGAAAATTCATGCAAAAGTAGGCCTTCTTTCCCCCGGCTGCGGGCACCTGGGATCCAGGCTGGCTTCCCTCCGACCTTGGCTTCATCCGGTCTAATTAGCATATTACCCTTTTATTATTATAGATTATATTTACAATTAATTAAATGGAGACACCTAGAATTGAAATAATTTGCCCAAAGCTATGCATTTAGGAAAAGTGAGAGCTTGAATGCAAACCCAGGGATTCTCGCTCCGGAGTCCATGTCTTCAATCACTGTCTTTTACTTCCTCAGGACTTAATTCTCAGTGAGCACAACCAAGGATAGAAAACTCTTGGTCTGGGACTTCTGTTGCTGACCATGGAGTATTCTGATGTCTCTGTTCTAGTGTCTCCCACACACATGGCTGTGGCTTGTGCTGTGCAGCTTTTATGCACCATGACACCATGTTTCTGGGGGAGCCATGTGCATCCTAGATATGGTTGGTACTTAACACATTAAAACAAGCAGATGTTCTAGAAAAATCAACTGGCTATCATTTTCCTATAGCTGGACATAAAGTCACACACGAGTGACTCATTTTTTCCTAATTGCACAAAGTCACCATGTGGGCAAGTGGTGGCTGTGATCACTTGAGTATTGCACTCTAGGCATGTGAGTATAATCCACCTTCTTGGAGTTGTACTCAATGGTCTTGGAAGGCACTGAACCAACATATGACCACAGTGTTGAAAGAAGAAAAATCCATCCATCTACGTTATTCTAAAAAACATTCTCATTGAATTAGTATAGGGTTAGGAATAAGATTAGGCCTGTGGTCGGCAAACTGCGGCTCTCGAGCTACATGCGACTCTTTGGCCCCGTGAGTGTGGCTCTTCCACAAAATACCATGGCCTGGATGAGTCTATTTTGAAGAAGTGGCATTCGAAGAAGTTTAAGTTAAAAAAATTTGGCTCTCAAAAAATTTCAATCGTTGTACTGTTGATATTTGGCTCTGTTGACTAATGAGTTTGCCGACCACTGGGTTAGGCAATTGTAACTACCAGTTTAGATTTCTAATTGATTCAAAATATAGATGTACAATTTCCCTTTTCATTATTTATTTTTATTAAAAATATATTTTTATTGATCTCAGAGAGGAAGGGAGAGAAAGAAAGAGATAGAAATGAGATGAGAATCATTGATCGGCTGCTTCCTGCATACTCCACACTGGGGATCGAGCCCATGACTGGGAATCAAACTGTGACTTCCCTGTTTCTTAGGTCTACGCTCAACCTGAGCCATGCCAGCTGGGTCAATTTTCCTTTTATTTATTTCTAATCAGCAAATTCAGACATTAGGTAGTGTAGTGTTTCCTCCACTTCCTCCTATTGATCCCCCAGGGGAATATGAAAGAGCTGGTTCCCAGCTAATCTTTTAGGATCAGTGTGCTGCTCTTGAGGTTGGGTTTGTCTGTGTGCCTGATTGCCCCTGCCACAGCAGAAAGTCCTTGAAGGCACATATATGATGAAAACATCCTTATATATCCTAGTGGCACCTTGAGGAGTGCCTTGCACATAACCTTCAGATATGTGTCAAGTTGTATAAAACTCTTCTATGTCTCAGAATTTGAAAGGTCATTGTTAAGCGGGAGAGTCACTGATTTCTTTTGCCCTTCTCTGGAAAAATGACTTATTCAGTTAAAAGTTCTGTTGGCTTTTTTGAGGTCCTATTCATGGTTTCTTCCCTCTCTAGTATTTATTTATAGGTCCTGAGCTCTGTTCACACTTTCTATCATGTCTCTTCCTTTTCCACACGTGTACCATTTGTTCTCCAGTTTCTATTTGTAAGTTTCCCCCACTGAAACCTCCAATGCTAATATGGGAACTGGTCAGTCACTGATGCTGCCATTTTATCAGAATAATTTGGGCCCAGGGGACGCATACAGGGTAGAGGACAGCTCCATTCAGTCATTTCATCTCCTTGGGTTAATGTGGTATTTACAGGGTGATTTAGATAGCACAGGGTGACTTAGAAAAAGTCACCAAAGGTGACTAAAGTTCTATTTTTATTTCAGTTTTGTCACCTTGCTATTCCTCCCCCCACTGTGAGGTTTAATTTAAACATTTAGCTAGCTTGCCATAAACTCCGAAAATCTGCAGTTTCCCAAATATTAAGTAAATAAGGATTTTCTGATTGATCCCCAAGATTTTTTTTCTGCTGCAAGTACCTCTTGGGCCATAATTTTCCCTTTCTCATGTGGCCCTTGTCCCTTTTCGCAGAGAACTACCGTTGGTCAATGCAGCTTCTTAACGGGGGTCACTTTTAGAGCTAGACTTTTCCACAATCTTTTACTCTTCCTCTAACTTTTCACCCTCTCCCAAATATATGAGTAGTTGGTTGGCAGATATTGGCTGGCAGATGTTCTAGAAAAATCAGCTGGCTATCATTTTCCTGTAGCTGGACATAAAGTCAGACACACCCGCCCATTCCCCCTGATGATTGTATGGCTTTGAGGAAATGCATTCTTCTGGTTTTCTGTGAGTCCATGTGGCAAGCAGTTAACTGGAGTCCGTACAAAGGAATGTGTGCAGACGAAGGAAAGGGACCAGCAGGTATCAAGGATTTATTACCCAGGGAGGAAATGGGGGGGGGGGGGCACACAGACAGCTCCTATCAGAGCTGGCACTTCTCATCCTCCTGTGTGCTTATTTTATGTGCATTTCCCTTTGCAACGCCCCACCTCTGACCTGTGTGTAACAAACACGTGACTTTCCTTTGAGAGTTTAGTTTGTGAAGTGTAGAGTTAGTGTCTGAGCAGGGCTTACAGCGTGGCTCTAATCAATCTAACGGCTTGTGTTGGCACAGACTTACTGGTTATCTGGTTCATTCGGTAAGGTTCATGGCAACTTCCCCATGGCTATCGCCTCAGAGACCGTTTCTGTGTTCCTATTCTAGAATGATTTGTTGCCTTCAGATTTCGCTACCTGGGCTTTTCATCCAATTTAAAGTTATCCATTGTAAATAATTATATCCCTGTGCCTGAAATTATAAATTAATGCCAGCTAATAGACTGTGATTTATTGGCTATAGCTCAGTAACATCACTCCTTTTATTTTACTGAAGTCAATTTTGTTAAGCTCCACTAAGGCTCACAGGGTCCATCTGGGCCATAACAGCATTAGCCTCATTTAAATTCGGAAGTGTACCCATTGAGCCACAGTGCAGTGCTTTATCACTCAGGTGGAGGAGACATGGTGAAAATGTGTGTTTCTTCAACCCTCCGACATTTCAGAGATTTTTTACTGGGCTGAGGAGCAAAATATCTTGACTAAGTCTTGGGCAAGTCTCTGTTTCCTTGATGCTTCTTTACGTTTCTTCTATATCATGTTCTCACCTGAAGTTACTTTAATGAGCATTTATTTGCCACTCACTATGTGTCCATCAGAGTTAAACACTGTGTGTGTGTGTGTGTGTGTGTGTGTGTGTGTGTTTATCCTTAGCCACTTGACGTCTACTAAGGAGTATGTGAGTGAGCGCCATCAGGTGAGAATTGTTGCCTTTTCTCTCTGGTGTCCAGACATGCTGGACACACACAAGGCTCTCAATAGTAAGTAGTATTTGAATAAATGAATAAAGGATATTGTTTTGGTTCAGCAAAGGTTATGGAGTGCCTGAGACCTGCAGGTGTAAAGCTATTTTACCACCATTCTGCACGATCTGAGATTAGAGCATGCAGTAGGCTTGGAGTGGAGGGAGCTGGGTGGGCGTTGCCTCAGGTAATCACGGGTGCGGGATTTGTGGACTCGGTGCTCATGAATCCTGGCAGTTGGGAGAAGATGGGGAGCAAGATGGAGAGTTTGGGTGATGTCTAGGATGGACATCTGCAGAACAAAGTGAGCGTCAGAATGCAGGTGCATGGACGCTCAGAACTGGAGATGCTGAGTGCCATCTATACCGAACAGGAGACTATCTGCTTCTTTCTCTTAGAACCTTTTGTAGGAGGAAATGTATTACTTCTTAGGTGGATAACTCCCCTTTGGTTTCAGTTACAGAAAATTCTTTCTCCTATTGAGGTAAGATTTCTACTTCTTTGTCCTAGTTGTACTCCCTGAAAAGGACTTATGACTATTTCTCTTTCTCTTATTGTGGAACGGTATCATCTTTACCATAAATATGTTTCATTCTATATCTCTTTACCTGAAATGCTTGCTACTAAAAGAAATGTTTGCAAATAATATTTCTGGGATTGAACGATTTAAATAGGCCATGATTTTCTGATCTTTCACTGTCCATTTGCTTCTTCAGTCTTTAGTTGGTATGCGTTGGTTTTTCTTTGAATTTAGGTGTTTCGTATCATATGATGTCCTGATCTTTTAAAAAATGCACTGATCTGAAGCATACTGTTTGATGAGTTTTGACAATAGTATGCACATCTCTGTGACCACCATTCTGATCAGGATATGAAGTATTTTCATCATCCCAGAAAATTCCCATATGCTCCTGCCCTTCCTGAGACAACTCCCTTTCTTTATTTTGTAAAAAATGAATTGTTATTGTTGGAAGTATCACATAATGTCCCTTTCTACCCCCATTGCCCTTCCTTCCCTTATTGCTCTCCCTCCCCCGCCCCCAAACCTCCAGCCTTCACCGCCCTCTGTCTGTGTCCTTGGGTTATGCATATATGCATATGAGTTCATTGGTTGATCTCTTCCCTCACCTCCTCCACCCTTCCTACCTTCCCTCTGAGTTTTGACATCTGTTCAATGTATCTATTTTTGTTCATCTCTTCGATGATTAGTGACTTTGAGCACCTTTTCATATGCCTTCTGTAGGTCCATTAGGAGAAGTGTCTATTGAGGTCCTTTGCCCATTTTTTGATTGGATTGTTTATCTTCCTTTTGTTAAGTTGTATGAGTTCCCTGTAGAGTTTCGAGGTTAACCCTGTGTTGGTGCATCATTAGCAAATATGTTCTCCCATGCAGTGGGCTTTCTTGTTGTTTTGTTGCTGGTTTCTTTTGTTGTGCAGAAGCTCTTTATTTTGATGTCCCATTTGTTTATTTGTCTCCTTAATTTCCATTGTCCTAGGAGCTGTATTCATAGACATGTTGCTCTGAAAGATGTCTGAGATTTTGCTGCCAGTGGTTTCTTCTAGAATTTTTATGGGTTCACATCTTACATTTAAGTCTTTCATCCATTTTGAGTTTATTTTTGTGTATGGTGTAAGTTGGTTTAATTTCATTTTTTTCTTAAACTTCATATTAGTATGCACTCTTTTCCTTTACTAAAGCTTGGCTTCCTTTACTCAACATGATGTCTTTTGAGATGCACCTATGCTGTTGCATGTGGCAATAATTCTTTGCCAATGCTGAGTGGTAGTTCATTGTGTGAATATACACCTTTTGTTTTAATCTTCTTTTCATGAATGTTGGGTGTGTGCTTTGTTCTTTACCCGAGACTCCCATCAGTGGTCTGACCAGTGCATCCTTCCTCCTTTGTTCTGACCTTGTATTTTTGTTCATTTAACGTAAGACTGCACTAGCTATCACAGTGTATGTATGGCACTGTTCACACGGTGATGGATTGAGAAGGGCAGGGCTTTGCCACAAGACTGCTAGAGGCTCAAACCCCAGACCTGTTTCTTATAATGTATAGGACGTCGGGGAAATTATTTTATGTCTCTGTTCCTCTGTAAAATGTGAATCATAATAATGTCTATGTCTCCTTGATGCCCATGGTTAGGACCTGAGGCACTCAATAAACACTAGTTCATATCCATTCTGCCCACCTGCTTTCATATTGAAATTGAAATCTCTGAGAGCAGAGATAGGTTTGTCACACCATCTCTCTTTGATGCTCATGAATTTTCATAAATGCATCTGTCAGACTTTCATATTTATCCTATTTATTTTCGTGTAAATCCAATCCATCATTCTATCCCATTGAGACCAACTGGCTCTTTACATGATCAGCCAGCGGAGTTACTATCTGCCTCAACTCTGTCATCTTTGTTTTTGATAAGCAGATCATCCATGTCCTCATCAAGTCCCTCTTAATATTTGAACAGAACAGAAACAAGGACAGATTCTCTTAGCATGAAATTAACAACTGCTCTTTAGTTTGAAATTGATCTACTAGTCAATATTCTGGTTGCTGTTGTGCATGCAGTTTCAAATCCACTGAACTCTATTATTTTTCAGTTATCTTTTCACATGAAGTCAAGAAATATAATTTTACAAATTGATAGACTTCAAAGACCTTGGAAATTCTACAAATATAGAGAGTATGTTACAATAATCTTCAATGAATATGTCCTTCATTAGTTAAAATCTCCTGGAATAATTTCTGAATAGTTGACTTCCTAATTTCAAAAATTTAAAAAGTTATCTCTGATCTACTGTACAAAGAATGACATGTTTTCTAAAATGACCCTTTAGAAAAAGAGTAGGAATATACTTATTATTCTTTATTTTAACCATACTTGTCATTTTTGTGTGCTTTTTATACCTTTCATTTGCACAAAGAATAGATTTCCTAAGTTCTTTTAACGAATAAAATTGCATCAGATTCTTTCCTTGCATTATCACCTCTAGAATAAATTTAAAATATTTTTCATATTCAGCCAAGAGTAAACAATAAACCAAAGCATACTTTTTCAATGTCTATTATTCTATCATGATTTTTAAAGCATCCTTTTAGTTGATTTAGCCCTTACATGCAGGTCAGGTGTAAATTTACCTAAGCATATGTGCTTGTTTTTTGTGGTTCACATTTTCTTATTCTTGAATATGAGAACTGATCATGTTCAAGAATTGAACAGGCCCTTGATATACAAAGCACTATTCTTTCTACTTTGAGAATTAAAGACCATTTAGTTTATTTAAAAGAAAAAAAGGCGAGTTGATTTGAATGATTCTTGAGCATGAGGGGGCAGGCCATGTATTTTTTAACTTCTTCATTATGTAGCATTGTGCTTTGCACAATATAGGGACTCAAGAAATCTTTACTAAATTGTATTTAAGGAGAATTAAGTTATTCTTATTGGCTTTCCCTATGTATAATGTGAATTTCATGTCTATATATTAAAGGCATATATTTTCAGTAGTTTAATCATTCCCTTACTCTTTAAAACAGCTTGGGAGGGACCTGGAGAGTATTATGGTAAGTGAAACCTTCAGAAAAAGATAAACATCATATAATGTCACTCATACGTGGACTCTAAGGAACAAAACAAACTGATGAACAAAAAAGATCCAGAGACATTGAAGAATGCAATAGGTTGGTGCATTTCAGAGGGAAGAGGGGCAGTGGGAAGAGATTAACCAATGAGTTTATATGTGTATATGCAAAACCCATGGATAGACCATAGTGAGGGGAAGGCCTGGGAAGTGGGGTGGAGGGGGTCAATGAGCGGAAAAGGGGGACATAAATTTAAAAAAAGAAATGCTGTGAACACAAGAATATAAAAAGAAGAAAGAAAGAAAAAAAAAAAGAAAGGCTATGGAGCCATGAAACAAAAGAAAGAGATGAGTCCGGAGCTATTGTCTAATCTGGGAGAGAGATGAAGTGGCTTGGGTCAGTTTATTAGAAGAGGACATGATGAGAACTAGTGACAAGGGAGAACCAGACAGAACAGAGCAGAACCAGCCAGAACAGAGCAGAAAGGGAGGATAGCCACATGGGCTGAGGAGAAAGCACCAAGCTGGAGCTATCCGACATGGTTACATGCCTACTTGTAAAAACAGTCAGTGCTCAGGAATCTGTTCCATTTTGATTAGTACTTTTCCTTCTTGAGGGTTGATTAAAGGAGGAGATGGCATGAACGGCATGGGGGTGGAAGGAGACTACCACACAGTAAATTCCTATCCCAAGTTTGTAGAATCCATTTGGATGCTTTTCCAGTTGCATCCCTGCCGTGCTCAGCCTTCAGATGTACTTGCCAGTGAATGTGCAAGTTATTCGACAGTGTTTACAAATGAGAGAAAGGTTGGACAGCAGTGAAAGAACAGAACCTTACAACCTAAAAACTCTGCATCATTATTCTGATATATTCAGGAAATTAAAAAAATTGTTTTGCAAATCCTATCTTCTTCTGTGTAGCATGTAGTATTTTCCAAAGATGATTGCAACAATATCTGCCATCCTATGTGGTATTCATTCTCTTTTTGTTGTTGTTTTTCAAATTAAGGTTTATTGGAAAACAATCACAGCCATTTGTTTCCACACCGTCAATGACTGTTTTCCCAATCCACTGTTGAATATTTGCTATGGAGGCTATAAAGCTGAAAATATTTACTTTCTAGACTTTTATATAAAAAGGTTGCTGACCACTGTGCTAGATAGTATGTAAAGAAAGGGACAGCCACAGTTGACTTTTCTTACATATTTGTCTGTTGAATTTCTTCATAGTCAGTTCAATGACTATAGACTTTATGATACCATAGGTGTATGGTATCACCAGATTGCAGGTACTTGTGTGGAACTCTGTCCACAATCTTAAAAACAATGTTGTTTGTCCAACAGAAAAGTGTTCATTGAACCAAAACTGAATATGTTCCAAATCTTCCTCCTATGCTAGGGATTGCTGTTTCACTTCTATCCCCCAAAATACCTGTTTTCTAACTGCACTGTGTCATCTTGATACCCACATGCTCTAATACTCACAAGGCAGCCCTAGTCTTCCTTAAAACCTGTAGTCACTGTTGAGTGGTACCAATGATCTTTGCTTTACAATAACTTCCTTATCTTGATCCATTTGAAAAATTATGTTCTGCTATTAAGTCTTTTCTCACCCTCAAATCTCATTAGCAACTTACTCAGGCTGGCCACTTTAAAAATAATTAAATTAATTGGGGTGATATTATTTAATAAACTAAAGGTTTATACCCACAATTCTATGATATATGATCTGTATATTTCATTGTGTGCCTACCACCCAAAGTCAAATCTTCTTCTATCACCATATATTTGATATAATCTGCTTAAGTATTTTAATATTTTGAAAATATTGGAGGAAGAAAATGTTCCCTGTGTTCTGTAATTTTGTAGTTGACAATATTTTGCCATGTAAGATCATTAAGAGAACAGCTGGGAGGCTGACAGCTTCAAAAAAGTTTGGAATAACACTCATGTAATCATATTCTCTCAAAAGATAACTGAACAATTAAAAAATTTTTTTCTATACAAATTCCCATCAGAACAATTTTATGTAGCAGTTAGAAAAAAATCATAACAAACTCATGTGGACATTTTTATATTTGTACTTCTTTCAAAAGTATTTTTATTAATTTCAGAGAGGAAGAGAGAGGGAGAGGGAGAGCCAATAACATCAATAATGAGAATCATTGATTGGCAGCCTCCTGCATGCTCCGTTCTGGGGATGGAGCTCCCAACCTGGGCATGTGTCCTATTGAAAATCAAGCTGTGACCTTCTAGTTCATAGGTTGACACTCAACCACTGAGCCACTCTGGCCAGGCTCTTTGTACTTCTTAGAAAGGTGATAACTTATAAGAAGGAATGAATGCCATTGGGATGAGTTTTTGATCTGCATCATTAGACAACCATTATTTATTGCCTTGTTTATTGGATTTCAGAGTCTCTTTTTGTTGACTGATTCATCCCTTCATTTAAAGATTACTGTATTCACTAAAAAACCCACACTTGTCTTTGAAAGTCTTGCAAAACTGTACTTTTTCTGGTATCTATCTTTGTTTTATTTTTGTAGAATGGAAAGTCAACAAATGAGGAAATGAGGAAAGAACTAACTAAAAAACATTTTCTTCATCATCATTGTGGTTATCATCATCATCATTTTTACCATTGTCAATAATATATTTGCAATGAACTTGAAGGCTAGAGCTTTAGCATGAATTATTACTTTTAGCTTTTGCATTTCAAGTAGAGACATGTCTGTTTGCATGTGAGCTAGCCTGGCAGATAAATCAGAAATCTTAATACTAAATGTAATATCTAAGAGTATTATAAGGATTTGTGATGCTTCTAGAGGACCTGAGGTCTATAAACCAATGAATAGTTTACAATGAGATATAAATATCGCATATAAAGTTCGCAGTCTTTTCTTAGCGGAAAATCTTAATGTGTTTGAGTTTGGCAGTGATAAAAGAAAAAGTATTGTTCTTAGACATCTTATATGGAGATGGCTTCATTTTTCAAATGTGTAGAAATGAAACCTTTACACTCTTAATTGAGTTGAAGGTATTACTGACCGAGAGAGGGGGCAGCAAATGAGGATCAGTGAGATACCTCTTAAGGGAAACCCCACGGATCCCTGCTTAAAATCTGCCTCCTTCCATGAAAATTGTCTGCATTTGGAAATGATGGGACCAGGGAGAAATTCACTTAGGAAATGACTAGGAGAATGTTCTGAAATAAAATGAGCAAGCCCCCAAATGAATAATTTATGACTGAATCTCATCCTAAATTCTCATTTTTGTAAGGAACACATGAGTAATCTGCCAGGGATGAACCACTTTTCTGGAGTTGCCAGTCTCAGCTTGTGTTGATATGACAGAGCATTTGCAAGCCCAGTGCATTTTTTTCAAACTCAACTTTATTCATTCATTTTCCTGAAGATCTGCATAGCAAGTCATGCTGATTTGCTAAGCAATAGAAATGCTTTGCACATGCCCTTCTCTCTCAAGGGCCTTGCTTGAGCAGAACTGTCTTAACAATAGCTATATATATATATATATATATATATATATATATATATATGTGTGTGTGTGTGTGTGTGTGTGTGTGTGTGTGTGTGTGTGTTCATTGATTTTAGAGGCAGAGGAAGGGAGAGGGAGAGAGAGCAATAACACTCGCTGCCTTTTGCATACCCTCTACTGGGGATTGATCCCACAACCCAGGAATCAAACCAGCAACTTCTTGGTGCATGGGATGATGCTCAACCAACTGAATCACACTGTCAGGGCAACAATAGCTTCTTAATATGGCCTCAGAATCTCAATATATGTCTGTTATTCCCTCAGGTTGCAATCCATGTCCTGTGAGCTTTCCCCAAAGTTCACCACTGGAGTTCATATTGGTTGAAATGCTTGGTTGTGCCCATCCTTTTATGAGGTTCTAAAGCTTCATTTGGTTAACCACGAGTAGGTGCAGGGCAACAGAGACTTTGTCATGCTTTTTTGCTAGATTGAGAAAACTACTCTCTAGTTCAGTGTTTCCCAAAATGTGGTACGCGTACCCCCAGGAGTATGGGAAGAGTTTGGTGGGGGTACGTGTTGCACTGCAATGTGCTTAGCTGCGCCTAATTCTATGTTCTCATGAGTACGAGGGGTACTCAGCGTTACGAAAATTATAGAAGGGATACACATATGTCAAAAGTTTGGGAAACACTGCTCTAGGTGAAAGAATCACCAGCTAGCAGGAGTAAGCCTAAGATTGGCATTTTTGTACTGATATTTCTGGGTTGACTTAAAAATGGAGAAAGAAGTGATGGAATGATCCCAGGGAATACCACTGGTTTCTATGGGATACATCCCTTTGAAAGGAGGGGAAAGGGACATGTGGAGGGTCTCTACTTCTGTGTGGTTGAGAACGGAGTGGTTATGGTTTATATTTTCCCTGATCTACCAGAATATATCAAAGACCTCCATCGAAGGCTCTAGTCAGATGCTATTTGGTGTTACTCTCCAAATAGAATAGACTTTTGTTCCTAACACAGATGTATGTGTGGTAATTAGCTGAGAATTTTGTGAGAAGTTGGGTGAAAAGTATGAAAGCAATGCACAGACTTTTTGAGAAATTGCTGCTTTAAAATGGAAAACAGTTAAGTAGATGTGCCCAAGGATGTTTACTGCAGCACTGTTTGTAATTTATAACATAACAGTGTAATATGCTAATTAGAACGGACGTCCTCCTGCACGAACCTTCCAGACAAAGCTGGGGCGCGAGGGAGGCCAGTGCTGGCAGCCAGGAGAAGGAATGCACGAATTTCGTGCATCGGGCCTCTAGTGGTATTAACCTGAAATGCTTTGCACATGCCCTTCTCTCCCAAGGGCCTTGACTTGAGCAGAACTGTCTTAACAATAGCTATCTATCTATCTATCTATCTATCTATCTATCTATCTATCTATCTATCATCTATCTATCTAGTTGTTAAGTAATAGGAAACTGATACATAAGATTGAATAATACATTAAAAGGAGGCATTAAAAGAATGAGTGAGAGCTATCCATGTTGATCTGGAAGGACACTCATATTGCTATTTGAAATGAAAAGGTGTGCTGTACTTTTGACTCATACAATTCCCTTAAAAATAAATAAATAAAAACCCTGTGTTTGTGGATGCTTGAGATGAAAGAAGGTAAGAGAAGATACATCCCCAAATGCTAACACCCTTACCTCAAGGCATGAGATTGCAGGGAGGGGAAGCATATGAATTGTTTTAGTCTGTATAAATATCTGCATGGTTTGCAGGCTGTGTGAGTTGGCTAGGTCTGCAGTAACAAGGTACTACACCTGGGTGGTTTTAACAATTGAAATTTATTTTCTCGGGGTGCTGGAGGCCAGAAGTTCAAAACCAAGGTTTAGGCAGGGTTGGTTCCTTCTAAAGGTGGTGAGGGAAGAATTGTTCCCAGTCTCTTTCCTTAGCTTGTGGATGGTTAACTCCCTGAATGTCTTCACATCATCTTCTCTCTATGCCTGTCTGTGTCTGTGTCCCCATTTTCTTGCTTAGAAGGGTGCCAGTCATATTGGATAAGAGGCCCACCCTACTCCAGCATGACTCCATCTCTACTACTTGCACCTGCAACAACTTTGTTTTTCAATAGGACTCATTCTGAGCACTGGGTGTTAGGACTTCAACATATGAGTTTGGGAGAGGGGATACAATTCAACCTCAGACAGCAGATTTTACTTTTGTAATTTTGTTTTAAAAAGGGGAAAAATGAGGCCCTACAAAGAAAAGGATTTGGAGGTGGTCGGCAGGGAGGTACGGATGTTCTAGACTAGGTTCTGCTGCTCTGCAGCTACTCATGGGCAAGTCGTCTCTCACAGCCGGGTGGGTGTATTGTGAATTTTTATCTGTAAGGTGAAGGTTTGACTTAGCTGCTCTCTAAGCCTGTCACACCACTAAGCCATCTGCATGCCTCTTCGAACCAAAGCGATGCATCTCCCCATTCTTGTGTTCTGTGCTTAGGACAGCTCAGGTCCTGGATTTTATTTTATTATTTTCACAGTGACTCAAACCACTTGTGACTACCCCTTGAAATGGCCCTGTTCCCTAGGTGGTTTATGGCCACCAGCCCGGGATAAAATTTGCTATAATTCCGTGTATTCATTTTGTCCTCTAACTTCCCCAACTCTATCTAACATCCTGCTTTTTATATTCCCAGACTTTGGGGTGTCTACTTAGCACCTGGGATTCTCTAGCAAAGAATTTTCTGTCTCTAGCCAGGGTCTCAGGGTCAGTTTCCTCCTGTGTGTTGCTGGTCCAATCGATAATAGAGTTTTTCTAGAAAAGCTATGACCCCGATATCCAAGTGGCTTTGGAGGAGAGGGAATATCTCTTTAAAGAATAACTGCTGGGCCAGATTCATCTTAGAAGAGCAAACTCAACCAGAGTCAGGGTCACCTGGCTTTGCTGCTCCTTTCTTGTGAGGGGCCACATGGCACATGTCAACTGTACTCTCTCAGCTCTGATCCCCCGTGAAGTGGCTCAGGGGTGGTTTAATTTAAACTGATGGGCGAATGCCTCCCTGTTGGGCTGTGAAAGTCACTCCTGATGATTCCCGGTAGCATCAGTGGTTAAGAGGTGACAGTGATGTTTCTTTACTCAAACAACTCCAGCCCTTGCAGGTCTTTGGATGAAGGGGGTCTTTTCTTTTCTTTCTTTTTAAAATATAGTTTTATTGATTTTTTACAGAGAGGAAGGGAGAAGGATAGAGAGCTAGAAACATTGATGGGAGAGAAACATCGATCAGCTGCCTCCTGCAAACCTCCTACTGGGGATGTGCCTGCAACCAAGGTACATGCCCTCGACTGGAATTGAACCTGGGACTGTTCAGTCCCCAGGCTGACACTCTATCCAGTGAGCCAAACCAGATAGGGCAGGGAATCCTTTCAACAAGACAGAGGAACAGCCTTCAAGTGAAACACAGGGTTTACCTAACTTCATCCTAAGGGTGCTGATCACCACAGTTCTGACATGCAGGTGATCGGAGGTCTAATTTGCGGCAGAGGCACGGGGTTACAAATTGTTGTTAACCGACTGCTGCTGGAATAGCAAGTACAGGCATAACTTGTTTATTGCCCCTTCTTTATTGCACTTTTCAGGTGTTGCGTATTTTACAAATTGAAGGCAAGCCCCTCCTCTGCGTAGATTACGGCTCGTGTTCTTTCAAAACTCGCTTTACTACGGTGGTCTGGAGTGGGAGCCGCAGTCTCTCCGAGGTATGTCTGTACGTTTGTGTGGCTTCGCTTTTAGTATCATACTTTAAATCAGGGAATAGTGACTGGATGTTATAGCTTGAAAGGTATGTTACAATGCATAGGTGGGTATATTGTCAAAAGGAGTCTACCTGTAATATATTCTACGCATCTAACAATGTTCTATGTTTATGGCTTGTTTTTCGAGGATGGCTTTCATTTGGTTTTATTATTTTACTTCCAGGCATTTCTGAACTATCTAAATGGAGTGGGAATTCAAAACACAGAGATAAATTTTCTCTTAATTCTGGGAGTTAGGGCATTTTTGATTCCCAGTGATCAATTTGCAACTGGTATTTTCTGGGCAATTAACTCCAAATGGGTGAAGTATTAGAGCCAAGATGGAGACCTGGGGTGGGTTTGAGAAGCTGTTAAAGATCCTCCCTGCAGGAGGGTAAAGAGAAAGACCGCCGCCTCTGGCTTATGGTTGGTTTCCTTAGTCCCTGGAAAAGCTAAACTGAAGATGGTCACTGTCTTGCTTGTTAGCTCCTCGCCTCATTACTGTGAGGAGGCAGGCCTGACGCTGGGTTTGAGAATCTGGTTACAGCGCTCCTGGGTCTCACAAGAGAGGGTTAGCTGGATAAACGATCTCCGTGCGGTTGCAGCGTGGAGTGAGAAAAAGGTTAAGTGTGTCTTCTGTTTATGCTCTCTCTGTGCAAAGTGATCATAGCTGGAAAGTCTTCAGTTGGTGTTGAAATGGTAATGGGGCATGCACTCATATTCTTCTTGAGGACACGCATAGCATCGCAAACTCCGCGTAGATATGTGCATGGAGAAGCTGCTGTTTAGAGCTATGTGGGAAGTTCACTGTGGCTTCATATTGTTGTTGCTCTGACATTTATATTTTGTGATCTTTCCTAGTTTCCTCTGGCTTTATATCACTGGGTTGTACTGGGTGCCATGATTGGGACCATTTAGGAAAAGTAATTAGACTGTCCTTTTGGTTCCTTCGGAGCTATCTTTTCTATACACATGTATTCTTCACCTCAGATTATTTAACTTCATTAAGGCGAGGAGTTCGCTGAGGAAAAGGTTTATGACAGTCATCTTTGAGTTCTTCATAGTGCTGATGGCGGGTGTTTGCTAGAGTATTTGTGGGATGGAGTGAGTTCGGTCAGACAAGAGATTATTTTCAAGGCAAACTTAGTTATTTTAGAAATAATAGAGTTAAACTTCTCCTTCAAAAGGTTTTTTTTTTTGTGTGTTTTGATGCAAATTTCATCCTGATGACACGCAAAGTGGTTCTTTAGATGGGTTACTGCAAAGTGTGAAATCGTCATCTCAGTTAGAAGAGACCCAGATTTGCTTTTGGTTTCTCTCCATTGAGTTATGTCCCCGACATTAGCATAGATATTAACAAACAGTCTGAGAACGGAGCCTACTTAAACATTTCCGTGGAGGGACGGAGGGATGTTTTCCGGTAAAATCTCAATTGCCTCTCAAGCGTGTCACATTCTTTTAGTTTCCTATCTTATTTTCTTTTTTTTTTAAGAAAAAATTTTAGTTCTATTAAAGATTAATAAGGCAGAGAAAAAGGCACTTTAGCCAAACAAAATAGTATGCAAGGAACACAAGAATCTTTCAGCATGATTGATTTATAAGTGACAAAGACCCAAGAGAAACAGCTACTCGGATTACATTGTGGAAAAAGACTTTGTTGACTGGTATGAATGAAAGCTAGAGTCCTTCTCTCGGAAAAGGTAAGGTCCAGAGAGCAGGCGTCTTGTCTGTTTCACTCATTGCTTTATTCCTATAACTTAGAACAGGGAACATAGTAGCCTCTTAACAAACGTTTGCTGAATGATTGAATGAATGAATGAATAATAATAATAATAATAATGTGATAGACTTTTAATAAGTTGCATATCAATTTAAGAAAGGTATTTTGGACTAACCTTTAGAAAATTGTCACAAGTGTCCCTACTGTCCTGGTTTGGAAGTAAGCACCCACTTTTATACTGGAATGCAAAAAACAAGGATAATATTTAATCTGTGTATGTAAAAGCATAAGTGACTGAACGATTGAATGACCCAGTTGACTGGTCACTGTGACACGCACTGACCACCAGGGGGAAGATGATCAATGCACGGAACCAGGCTCCCTCCTGTCTGGACCGGGCCTGCGGGGATTGAGCTGAAACTGGCTATCTGACATCCCCCAAAGGTCCCAGATTTCGAGAGGGCACTGGTGCACAGATCCATTCACTGGGCCTCTAGTCTGTTATTAGGCAGATCCCTTTAAAAAGATGCCTCATCTTTTCTTTAAAAAATTTTTTTATTGATTTCAGAGAGAAAGGGAGAGGGAAAGAGAGATAGAAACATCAATGATGAGAGAGGATCATTGACTGGCTGCCTCCTCCATGCCTTCTACTTGACATTGAGCCCACAACATGGGCATGGGTCCTTGACTGGAATAGAACCTGGGACCTTTCAGTCCGCAAGGTTAACACCCTATCTATTGAGCCAAACCAGCTAAGGGAAATGCCTCATTTTTAAAAAAATTAAATCTCTCCTTTTAAAATTAAACCTTTTATTTTGAGATAATTGTAGATTCATGTACAGTTGGAAGAAATAATAGAGATACCATGAACTCTTTACCCATTTTTCTCCAATGATAACTTCTTGCCAAAAATACAGGACAGCATCACCACCAAGATATTGATATTAATAGAGTCAAGACACAGAGCATTTCCATCACCACATGGATCCCTCTTGTTTCTCCTTTATGGCCACAGGTGCCCTATACTTGCAGCCTCCTCCCAGCTCCTGACCTTTAGCTGCTCTGTTCTCCATTAGTATAATTTTGTCATTTTAATTCTGTTGCATAAATGGAATCGAATAGGTAGTAACCTTTTGGGACCAGCTTTGTCATTCAGCATCATTTCCTGACGGTTCATTGAGGTTGTGCTTACTGGCAGAGGTGGAGGTTCGGCTCTTGTGGAGGATATCAGAGCCCCACTGCCTCCCTCAGACAGGAAATGGAGATCAGCTCTCGGCTTAGCCCCATAGACACTACCGTTGGCAGGGGAACCAAAACACCTTCAGTGTTGCTGAATGGGGAATGGAAGGCTAGCTTTCTTCTTGGCCATGCCAAGACCACCCAGTGGGGGACTAAGGGATTGGATTGCTTCTGTTACGAGGGGGGCGGGCAGGGGGAAGGCTGGAATGTGTATGTGTATTGAAAGTCAATTGCTTGGCTCTGCTTAACCCACAGCCTCCTGTCCAGAATATGTAGGGCACTATAAGGAAACCAAGGGAAGTTAAAATCATAGGCTACCCACATTCTTTCTACCTTTCAGAATCTTCCTGTGCTTGTTAATTATTTTCAGGCTTTTTAGTTACAAGAGGGAACACCTGGGAGGAATGGAGCCCCTGCATCTTGGTAGAACCAGAAGTCTCTTAATCTTTTTCAAGAGAATTCTATACAGATTTCCGCCCCGCCCCCCCCCTCCCCCCGTGCACTTATAAATTGTTAACTTTGACACAAGATATTAATTTTTATACTGTGTCTTAGAATGTATAATTTCTATTGCCATTCAGTATATCCTGTATTTGAGACTAGTATCTGCATCACAATCTTTAAAGTAAGACTTTCATCAAGGTAAGCATTTGAGGATGATTTGATAAGTCAACTTAGGGGGAAAGTGGTAAGTATGTAGTGCTTTCTGAAATTGTCTCATAATTTACAAGTGTTCCTTTACATATTTATTTTTCAAAATATCACTCTCAGACAGTTTCGCTGATAGAAACTATGCATCATTTTGACATTCTGGAAGACTTGAAAGATAATTACTTATGATTGTAGACCAATTTTCTGATACTTCTAAGTGGAAGGTGCTAAGAACTGTTATGATCTGGAATAATTTATCTAAACATGTTTTCGATATTCAGACTGTATATTACTGATCATATCATATTTTACCCCTGGTTCTTATTCATGGACTCTCTTCTTTCTCCTGGTATCTTCCTTCCTTCAAATGCTGCTAGAAATTACCAAGAATTCAAATAATTTCCAGTGTAATCGCCTATTAGAGACAGATTTGTAAGAAGCCAATATCATTATACTAAGGCCATGGTTGGCAAACTGCGGCTCTTTGGCCCCTTGAGTGTGGCTCTACCACAAAATACCATGGCCTGGGTGAGTCTATTTTGAAGAAGTGGCATTAGAAGAAGTTTAAGTTTAAAAAATTTGGCTCTCAAAAGAAATTTCAATCATTGTACCATTGATATTTGGCTCTGTTGACTAATGAGTTTGCCGACCACTGGACTAAGGGAATTATTTAGCTTCAGCCATAAAACTTTTGAAGTGGAGCTGTAGACCATAGGACCTCTCCCAAGATAAATCTTTCTAAAGACAATATCTCAAGGTCCAAAACCCTAGAGACAACCAAACTATGTCCTTATTAACTCAAAGCAAAGAAGTCTAAGGAAGCATCTATTTAGGTAAAGGGATTATAGAAGAATTTAATTGTCCAGTGGGTATGATATATTTTGGGCAGTCAATTTCAATCAAGTTTACAGTTTTGGTCTCTTGACATTCACATGGTATCAGTAGTTATTTGCACACATGAACATTCAAACACATATTAGACCCAGAGTTATGCAATCATCACCACAATTAATTTTAGAACATTGTCATCATCTCAGAAAAGAAACCCCACATCCATTAATTATTGCTCCCCGTTTCCCCCCAACTTTTCAAGCTATGTTTTTCTGGATATGCCTCTTTTGAAAGTTCATATAAATAATATCATGTAATATGTGAGCTTTTGTGAATGGCTTCTTTCACTTAGCATATTGTTTTTAACACATATCCATGTTGTAGTATGTGTGTGTGTTGTTTATAGACAAATAATATTCCATTGCATAGATATACCACATTTTATTTATTCATTCATCAGCTAAGACAGTGGTTGGTAAACTCATTAATCTACAGAGCCAAATATCAACAGTACAACGATTGAAATTTCTTTTGAGAGCCAAATTTTTTAAACTTAAACTTCTTCTAACACCACTTCTTCAAAGTAGACTCGCCCAGGCTGTGGTATTTTGTGGAAGAACCACACTCAACGGGCCAAAGAGCCGCATGTGGCTTGCTGGCTACGGCAGTTTGTCGGCCACGGAGCTAAGAGATTTTTGTTTTTCACCACACTTTGGCTGCTGTGAAAAATGCTAATAGAATTATTCATGTTCAAGTTTTTGTGGGAATATTTCCTTATATCTCTTGTGTATATATCCAGGAGTGAAATTGCTGGGTCATATGGGAGCTCTATGTTTAACTTTTTAAGGAACTACACCATTTTACATTTCTGCCAGCAGTGTACCAGGTACCACATCCTCACCACACTTATTATTGCCTGTCCTTTTCCATTTTTAGCCATCCTAGTGGATATGAAGTGGTATTTCACTGTGGTTTTGATTTGCATTTTCCTTATGGCTGATGATGTTGAACACTTTTTCATGTGCTTATTAGCCATTTGCATATCTTTGGAGAAATGTCTATTTGGATCTTTTTTCCATATTTTAATTGGGCTGAGGACTTTGCCTTTTACCCTAAAAGAATTGGCTACATGAATGGAATAATCTGATTGTGGTTTTAATGGGGATCTTGTGCAATGTTGAGAATGGACTCTGCAGGGAAGTAGGTATGTAATCAGTTAAGAACACACTGTAGTAACCTAGTAGATAAATTATTATGACTAGTACTGGGGTAGTAATGGAATGAGGAAGAAATGTTTGGATTCTACAAATATTTTGGAGGTAGAGCTAGCAGGATTTATGGACAAAGTGTATGTAGAGAGGAAAAAAGAAATGGTTCAAGGATGACTCTACAATTGTGGACAGAATCTGGAAATAGAGAGTTGCTAATGAAAAAGAGTTTATATGGAGTAGATTTGGAGAGAAATTTAGTATTTAAATTAAAAAAAATTATTTTATTTTTTGTTGGTAGTATTTTCCACTACACTACAAGCTCCTTGAGGTCAGGGGCCATTCCAGACCTATTCATCATGGCCTCCAGAGCCTGGAGCATGCTCCTGACATCAATCAATAAATGAATGAGTGACTATATAAGGACAAGCACCATGCATCCTTTAAACATGGAATTTAACAGACTTTTTGACAATCTGATACATTAACATCATACTTTTCCAATTTTCTTCTAGCTTCTAGAAGGAATATCATGCCCAAGAGCATAGACTTTTTAGCCAGACAGTCCTGGGTTTTTACTTTTATGTTACCACTGTGACATTGGGCATATCACCTAATTGCCTGGAGCATTAGAGGTATAGATACTCATCTCACAAGCATTCTCTGAGTATTAATTAGCACATGGAAAGAATTCTCCAAATCTCCCTCTCTCTCTCTCTCTCTATATATATATATATATCTATATATATAGATATAGATATAGATATAGATATAGATATAGATATAGATATATAGATAGAGATATAGATATAGATAGATAGAGATAGAGATATAGATAGATAGATATAGATATATAGATATATAGATATTATCTATCCATACCCATATTTCCCATATTTAAAATGAATATTAAATTCAATGCATACTTAACATTTTGAGAGAATGTTTCAAAGCTGTATGTTTCACATAATGCTGAACTATTTGTTGCACCAAAACACTATTTTATTATATTATTTCATCAAATGCAGAGGAAAAACGATGAGGCTTAGGGCCAGAAGCCTGGGGTTTGAACCCCAGATCTCTCATTTCATAACCTATGAGGCTATTATTCTCTCAGAAATTCCATTTTCTCACCTGAAAAATGATGATGATAAGTACAGTCACCTTATACGCCTAACAGAGTTAAGGGGAGGGAAAAAAATGGAATGTGAATAATAGTGCTGTTAATGTTATACGAGTCTTTATCTACTTAATATTGTATGTTCAAATATTTAAGTGGTTCTTATTACCCTTTATTACCTATTATTTTTTCTTCTTCTGGGAGATTGTATCATTAAAGGAGATATTTCATCAGTGACTCTAGAATATATAGGAGAAGCACAGGGAAAACTTTCATTGGAAACACAATGTTCAATAATCTGTTAAAATGTCTATAGCAGCAAAATAATAAAAATCCAAGACATGACTTTAATGGAGGTAATAGCGTGGCGCCCACAGCATTTTTCCTGGGTTTGATTCAATGACACATCAGACTCATTATGTTTGATTCATTGGGTTTCAGTGTCTGAAGCTGAGGATGGCACTTTCTACAACCAATTGTGAAAGAGCAAACGATGCTGCGAACAGATAGCTCAGCATCTTCACTGCTTAGAAGTGCAGGTCACTGAGGACACTAGTGTTGGGAAATGTCTGAGTCCGGGGATTCCAGCCTTGAAGTTCATTTGTTTGTATGTGAGCTATAGAACAATAGACACTTGTTGATAAGCTTCACTCATTACTCCCTTGATATTTGACCTGGGGCCTTTGTTTATCATGTAGGAAGTGTGAGAATTGGGAAAGTAATAAAGCAGACTTAATGTATTAATATCTAGAACTGACTTTGAAAGTCATCAAAAGTAAAAGACAAATTTTTGGATGGAGAGAGGGATGGATAGATGAGAAGAGTCTATATAATAAAAGGCTAATATGCAAGTCGACCAAACAGTGGAATGACTGGTCGCTATGTCATGCACTGACCACCAGGGAGCAGATGCTCAATGCAGGAGCTGCCCCCTGGTGATCACTGCACTCCCACAAGGAGAATGCTGCTCAGCCAGAAGCTGGGCTCATGACTGATGAGCCAGCAGTTGGACATCTCCTAAGGGTTCCCAGATTGCAAGAGCGTGCAGGCCAGGCTGAGGGAACCCCCCCCCCCCCCCCCAATGTGCAGATTTCATGCATGGGGCCTCTAGTATGTAATAAAGCAATGATTGTAAAATGTTAATTGTGGAATCTAGATGGTGGGCATATGTGTATTCACTGTACAATTTTGTAAACTTTTCTTCGTGTTTGGCACTCTTTATAATAAAAATGTTTATAAAAGTGAAATGAAACTACCGTATAATTATACTGTAGAGAAATAAGAAAATTAGCTAGGTTCTCTGTTGCTTTAAGCGTTGTGGTACAACAAAGCAGTAACAATAAAATAGTAAGTGTTTTGATGTTATTATTTGCTTAGTTTCCCACCTGGAAGACAATTATTGCTATAACAAATTAGTACCTAAATATTAGTCACTCAGTACCACCCAGTTATTTTTTACTCTCATACCCCTGGCACATTGGCTTAGGGCTCTGATCTGGGACCCAGGGCGACAGAGGTTCCCCTATTTGCAATGTCACCAATCCTAGCTGAAAGGGAGGAAAGCATGGAGAGTAACAAAATGGCTTTCAAATACAGGAAAGTCTAGTCTTTCATGTTCTTAAGGAGTAGAGGAGAATTTGGTATTGGTTAACACTAACTAAATCTTTTATAGTGAGAGTGAGCATGAAGTAGAGTGTTCAATGTCCATTACTTTAAAAAATATTTTTATTGATTTCAGAGAGGAAGGGAGAGAGTGATAGAAACATCAATGATGAGCCTTAACCGGTTTGGCTCAGTTGATAGAGCGTCAGCCTGTGGACTGAAAGGTCCCAGGTTTGATTCCGGTCAAGGGCATGTACCTTGGTTGTGGGCACATCCCCAGTGAGGGATGTGCAGGAGACTGGGAATGTGCAGGAGGCAGCTGATGGATGTTTCCCTCTCATCGATGTTTCTAACTATCCCTCTCCTTTCCTCTTTGTAAAAAAAAAATCAATAAAAAACCCCACAACAACATCAATGATGAGAGAGAATCATTGATTGGCTGCTTCCTGCATGCCCCTTTCTGGGGATGGATCCAACAACCTGGGCATGCGCCCTTGATCAGAATCAAACCCAGGACTCTTCATTCCACAGGCTGACACTCTACCCATTGAGCCAAACCAACTAGGGCAATGTCCATTACTTTTTTACTCACTTTCCAGTAACAGGTACAAATAGTCATGCCTGCAAATCCAAAATTTTTATTAAACTCCAAAACACAGTCTTGAGAAACCAATGATGCCCACTGATGCATCTTAGGTGTGTTATGCTCCTTATTGGAATGCCTACACTATGTGTTGCCATTCTAGTGTTCTAGGTAAAAAAGATTCAGCATTTGTGCCTGAAATTCTCAACCACCACAAGGAAAATAATAGGTATGGATCCTGTCCTCAAGTCATAATAATCCAGAAGCTAGTAGGCATAATTATTATAGATGCAATTGAAGGCTCAATTGTATAGATGTTATTAATGAAATAGGGTTGAAAAAGATGAAAATCAGAGCAATATAAATAGTTGGAGTGGTTGTAATATTTGTTACAGCAGCTAATGCTAACACCATGCTTACTATGTGCCAGGTAATGGTTTCAGTCCTATTACCTCCTTGAATGTCTTCATTCAACTTGTGAGTTTAGAGCCATTACTACAGCACACATCATGGAGAAGCAGTGACTCAAATTCTGTCTCTGAAGTGGGTTGATATTGGATAGGAAGAGGAGCTGGAAGGAGGCACTCAGGGAAAGGGGTTATATGCCTAAAGTTACAGACACCTGAACAAGTGAATGGTGTGGAAGAGCAGGGAGAAGACTGATCTAAATAGAGCTTAAGGTTGGGAGGGGAAGGAGTTGGGTAAGTTGAGCATGACAAATCATGGAGACCTTTAGAAGCATAGAAAAGCTCAGTTTTCTGTTTTTTTTTTTTCCCCTCTTAAAAAATTTAAATCCTTTATATTTGTCCATGAAAATGATTGAGGGGGTCAACTTGAAATGCAATATACAATTTAACGATGATATTGTAAATCTGGTCTGCAACAAGAGAAAGATGGAAGGACAGATGAATAGCAACGAGACGGTGGTATAAAAGAACTCCGCCCTGGCTGGGCTTTTATTAAGCATGGAGGTAGAACAGTCAAAATATACCCTTGTATGAGGAATTCAGGCCAGTTGTGAAATTCAGACGGCACAGTTCCCAAGTCTTCCCTCGTTTCTGGCACCAAGTGGAAGTTTCAGGGCTTAGCAAACCACCTGCAGTTCAATTATTTGGTAGAAAGACTCACAGAACTCACTGAAAGGTGTTATAGTCGTGGTTGTGGTTTATTACAGGGAGAGGGTAGAGGTTATGATTAACTAAATAAAGGAAAGGGATAGGGCAGAGTCCAGGAGAGTTCCAGGTTTGGAACTTCTGTTGTCTTCTATATATAGAGTCAGGACACATTGTCCTCCCAGAATTAATGTGTGACAATACATAGAGTTTACCAACTAGGAAAGCTCACCCAAGCCTTAGTGTTCAGACTTTTTATTGAACCTCATTATACAGGCATTACTGATTGCCTATGTGATTGATCTCAGCCTCAAGGTTGATTGATATTGCATGATCCAAAGCCACTGCTTAAAATTACTTTTTTGGTCTTTTCTGGCATAGGCAGAGTATGGCCAGTCTCCTGTCTCCACCTCCCCTGACCTCTCCCGTCATATGATATTTCTGTGGCTGCAGTGGGTCTGGGCAGTGGGTGATGGAGAATGACATTGGCAGGACTTTTGAGGTGTGGGTGTGGCCAGTGCGACACATTTAAGCCAGGCCATGAATGGGGAAGGGCTGCAACTGAGATGTTGATTGCAGCTGGCGATCATTACGAGGTTGCTTGGAATAGGGGGCTCCAGTGGCAGCTGTAGTTCAGGTTCAGAGCTGGCACAGTACAGAATGCTTGGCACCTGATGAGTTATCCGTGGCCAGGGCCAGGAGGGGAAGGAGGCAAATCCCACACTGAGTCGCAGGGAGCATCCGAGGCTTCAGCAGTGTGCAGTAGTGTCTTGCTGCTTTACTGCCCAGCTGAGCACCTGCTAGTCTGTTTAGTTGGCCACTGAAGGTAAGGGTGTTCATGTCAGATTATCTGGATGCAGGCCACGGCTCTGCCATTGCTAATGGTGTGATGTAGGCAAGTTATTGAACCTCTCTGTGTCTCCGTTTCCACACCTGTTAAAGGTAATATTCATTTTCTCTCCCATTAAATTATGTTCCTCCTTTTATTGTTTTCTTCTTTGTTTGGGTTTAATGAACTTTTATTTTTCTAACTTTTTAAAAGAATCTGTTTTTATTGATTTTTAGGTAGAGAGGAAGGGAGAGAGTGAGAGAGAGATGGAAACATTGAAGAGAGAGAGAAACATAGACTGGTTGCCTATTGCAAGACTCCTCCCCACCCCCAAACCCACCCCCAACTGGGGATGGTGCCTACAACCCTGGCATGTGCCTTGACTGGGAATCAAACTGAGGAGCTTTTGGTGTGTGGGACGATGCTCAAGCCACCGAGCCACATGGCTGGGCTTTCTTCTAACTTTTTAAAATGGAAGCTTAGATTTAATTTCCAATCTCTTCTATTATGATATGTTCAAATAAAGCTATACATTTCCCTATAATCAGGACCATAGATATAGCCCATAAATTTTGGCATGTTATATTTTCATTAAGGTTCAGTTCAACATATTACACAATTTTCATTATTTCCTTTTGGAGGCTCAGCTTATTTAGACGTGCGCTGTTTTATTTCCAGTTTGCTTCGTGTAACGTATTACCAATGATCCAAGAGCAGACCTGTATTGTTTCAAGCCTTTGAAGTTTGTTGAGACCTGCTTTATGGACTGGCATGGTTATTTTTGTAACTGACCTGTAGGAATTCTAGGAAAATGTTCTGTAACCGTTGGCTATAGTCTTGGGTAATTGTCCATTAGGTCAAGTTGCTTTATAGGTTGTTCGAGTTCTTAACAGTCTTACTGACTTTTTGGTCTGCTGCTTCTGGATACTGAGCAAGGTTTGTTAAATTCTCCATCCATGACTGAAAGTTTGTCTATTTTCCCTTTATGTTCTTTTAGAACTTTAGAACTTCTTTAAGAATTGAAAGACATTTTTGCTTTATATATATATGTTATTAAATGACTTAGAATAGTTATAGTTTGCTGTTAAAATGACTTTATAATAATATTCTTGCCTTGTGATCTGTTGTATATAATGTTAATATCAGCATTCTAGTTTCCTTTTGGTTTCTGTCTGTATAGTAAACCTTTATCCTTTCAAACTCTGTTTTTTTATATTCAGATATGCCTTCTGTCCTGTTATTCTTTTTTTAATTCAGCCTGCAAATTTTTGTCTTAATTAAAGCATTGGCCTATTATTGTTTAAGTTAGATGTAAGTCTGTAATTTTATAATTTGATTTATTTTTAACTGGAGACCCAATGCATGAAATTTGTGCAAGGGGCTCCGGATGAATCGTCTGGAAAGATGTCTGGTCTAATTAGCATATTACCTTTTTATTATTATAGATCCCATCTTTGCTTCTTTATCCTTTCCTGCCATGTACAAAAATCTTAATCTGGTAGTTTTGTTCCATTTATCTTCTCTATTAGCTTTTGACTTGTTCCTTCTTTTAAAAAAAATTGTTACTGAGGGGTATGCAAACTTTTTCTGGAAAGGGCTGTATAGTAACCATTTTTGGCTTTGAGGGCTATATGGTCTCTGTGGAAATTGCTTACTCCTGCAGTTGTGAAAGTGCCATAGATAAAAGAAATAAATGGGCATGGCCACGAGCCAATAAAACTATTTACGAAAGTAAGTCACTAGGCACGTTTTGCCCATGGGCTGTGATTGTCAAACTCCTGCTTTAAAGAATAAAGTATGTTTGACTAACAGTAGTTTATATTATTAGTATTTTACCACTTCTCCCCCAAATTCAAAAGCTTTCCAACAGTTTAAATAGAGTTGTCCTTTTTTATTCGTTAAACTATTATTGTCCTGTATTTTGCTCACCTTTGTTAAAAACACCATCGGCATAATTCATACTGCTGATTTGCAGAGCAATACTGTTTATATTTTCCCACATTTTAATAATTTCTAGTGTTCTCAATGCATTTCAGTGTTATTGTACTTCTATATGGGTTCATGTTATTTGTTTAAAGAATTTATTTGTATATTTATTGTGGAGTCTGTCTGCCAAGTATGACTTCTCTTACTTTTTTTTTACTTGTTTGAAAATGTCTTTATTTCTTCTCCACTTCTGAAGAATTTTTGCACTGGAGATAGAATTCTAAGTTGGTGGGGTTTTCTCTCCTAGCATCTTGTAGTAGTATTTCATTGCCTTCTTGTTTCCATGTTTCTGTTGAAAAATCATTGCAAAATTATTCTGTTATTTGAATATATTCCATTGTGTTTTTCTTTG
Organism: Pipistrellus hanaki; assembly: GCF_964339955.1. Lineage (NCBI taxonomy): Eukaryota > Metazoa > Chordata > Mammalia > Chiroptera > Vespertilionidae > Pipistrellus > Pipistrellus hanaki. The sequence goes on from NC_140508.1 coordinate 69,936,196, forward strand.
AGAAATTTATCTTTGGCTATCTTCAATTATACTATGATATATTTATGTGTAGTTTTCTTTATATTTATCCAACTTAGGGTTCCTGGCACATGTAAAATCAATTGGTTTATATATTATATATATTTTTTTTATCAGCTTTGGAAAATTTTCTGCCATCATCTCTTTAAATGTTACTCAGACTCATTTTCTTTCTCCTCTCCTTCTCTTCAATTACATATCTGTCAGATCATTTGACTGCATATCCCTTACTTTCTCTTCTATTTTTTCCATTTTTTTCTATTTGTGCTTCAATTTGAATGTTGTTTGTTGACTTGTCTTTGAGTTCACTGATCCTGCTTCCTGTTTTGTCAAATCTACTATGAACATTTTAAAATGATATATATTGTATTTCTCAGTTCTAGAATGAGTATTGGATTCTTTTATATAGATGCCAATTATCTGTTGAAATTATTTTTTCATATATTCTGTTTTCTTTAACGTATTTCTAATAATTTAAAATCTTTTCTTTCTTATAACTTTGATATATGTATCACTAGAAGAGGGGTCTGCTTTTTATGTTTTTTTTTCCTCCTTCTTCTTCACTGTCAGTCACATTCCTTACATTTTCACATGTCTTATGACTTTATTATGTGTAGACATTGTATGTAAAGAAGAATAAATGCTAACATTGAGTTTATTTTTTTATATCTATTGATTTCAGAGAGGAAAGGAGAGGGAGAGAGAGAGAAAAAACATCAATGATGAGAGAGAATATTGGATTGGCTGCCTCCTACTGGGGATTGAGCCTGCAACTTGAGCATGTGATTTAAACTAGGGATTCTTCAGTCTGTAGGTTGATGCTCTATCCACTGAACCAAATTGGCTAGATTTGATTTTCATTTTTCCCCAGAGAAAGTAATGGGTAAATAAATTCAATCCAATTAGGTCTGTATTAAGGGTGTTAGAAAGCTGTAGTTAACTCTATTTTCTTTTGGTTCCAAATGTATCAAAGACAAGACCTTTTGAATGTTTGTTGTAGGTTTCTCCCGGTAAATCTTTGTCTCTTAAACTCCAGATCTTTTTGGTGATTTTACTTTCCTTTTTCATTCTAGCTCTCCTGCCTTCATTTACCTCAAGACTCGGCAAATTTCTCACTGAATAATAAGGAAAAATGGTCTCTGGGTTCCACTTTAAATGCCAGCCCATGTGATGTCATAAAAAAATGCCACTTCTTTCTTTCTGTTTTAAAAGGAGCCACAGTGTGCTTTATTTATTATTATTTTAAAATATTTTTCTTTATTGACTTCAGAGAAGAAGAGAGATAGAAACATAAATGATGAGAGAGAATCATTGATTGGCTGCCCCCTGCATGCCCCATACTGGGGATTTAGCCCACTATCTAGGCATGTGCCCTTGGCTGGAATCAAACCTAGGGACTCTTCAGTCCACAGGCTGACACTCTATCCACTGAGCTAAGCCAATAAGGTCGGTCATAGTGTATTGTTGTTGTACAAAACTAGAAAATAAAAAACGTAATGAAAGATGAGAAATTGTAATAGGAAACAATTTATAAATGATAAAACATTATAAATATATTAAGTGTCACAATTATGTTTGAACATATAAATTAGCTACTGCAATTTCTTTATGTTTTTTAAAAAATGACTACACGAATATAGTTCATTGGCTGAGGACTGAGGTTAGATATATTTTGATTGAGATTTGTGAGGCTTAGGAAAATCACCAGAGTCCTCCTACATATGTGTTAAATATCGTCATAGTCTCTCTCATGCCGAACATATGTTTTTTTTTCATATGTTTTATAAGTCATCAAAGTAGAATTTATCTTAACATTACATCTTCGGCAACAAGTTAACTTTATGTTATGGAAAGTAATAAAAACTCTTCTTCTAACTTTGCTAGAACATTGATTGCCTGGGGAGAGCAAATTCACTCTGACAAAGTTTTGATTTCAATTCAAATACACAAGTATTTCTTTTTTTCTCTTTTTTAAAATTTATTTTTCTTTATTGATTATGAAGTTTCCTCAAAAATCTAAAAATGGAACTTCCATTTGACCCAGTGATCCCTCTTCTAGGAGTATATCCCAAGAAACTAGAAATACAGGTATTTCTTGAGGACTTGTTATGATTCCAGCACTGTTCTGGGTAAACCCAAAGCCATCGTGTTAGTCTATTTCTGTTTCTTCAACTGCTACATTTTCAAATATTCTTTTTCAGTGTTTCATAGACTATATCTTTACCTTCATCAAGTTGGGCTGATCCATTTAGTCAAATGATTTTTGTATTTTTATTTTTTTTTAGGCCGAATAGAATGATCAGAGTCATTTTTTCTTAACTTTTCTTCAATGTCCACTTTTAGGGCTTCTTGATGTCATATTCCTTTAGCCTTAATTCTACTCAGTCATTTATGCACAGTTTCTACTTTGTGTATCTCCTATTCACAAAACATTTGTGTGTGTGTGTGGTGTTAACAGAGGAGCTGGTGAAACAGGTTTTCAAGAACTTTTGGCTGAATAAATAACAACTTCTTGCATTTTGAGTAGAGTATTCTAGGGCCCACAGTTCTGTCTTATATTGTTATCTCATTCCATTGTCACAGAAATTTCCTACACAAAATTAGAAATACAGATACACTGTTTGATAGTAACTTTTTGCTTATTAAAGACTAGAGGCCCGGAGCATGAAATTTGTGCATGGGTACGGCTCTTAGGCCTAGCCTGCAATCAGGGCCTGCAGCCCCCCCCCCCCCCCCCCCCCCCCCCCCCCCCCGTCCCTGGTTCCCAGTTCTCCATCCTGGGGGCTGCTCCTTCACTGAGCGTCTGCCCCCTGGTGGTGAGTGCGCATCATAGGGACCAGTTGTTCTGCCGTTCAGTTGTTTTGCATATTGCCCTTTTATTATGTAGGATTAAAATGAAGAAAAATGTCAATTTAGAATTTTTCATTTTTGTTATCTAAGTGAACTGGTTTAGACCCTGACAATATTGTCTTTTACAGATGTTAAAAAAATATAAGAATCGGTAATGTAAAGGCTATTTGATTTTTTTGTGCTCAATTCAACACATGATAGAAGCTAAGTAGATGTGACCTGTTGAGAATGAAGTGATAATCTCAAGTATTACCTGATTTTTTAATGAATGCATATGGAGATAGAGAAAACAGCATTTGTAAAATGGCCCATTATTTTTATCAATAGTTCCATTCCCAAAACACTTCCAAGAAACTTACATTTTAAGTTAAACAGTGTGATGCTATGCAAAGTCAGCATTGAAACAAATTCCCTAGTGCCATGGTCAGCAAACTGTGGCTTGCGAACAACATGCGGCTCTTTGGCCCCTTGAGTGTGGCTCTTCCACAAAATACCACGGCCTGGGTGAGTCTATCTTGAAGCAGTGGCGTTAGAAGAAGTTTAAGTTTAAAAAATTTGGCTCTCAAATGAAATTTCAATCGTTCTGTTGATATTTGGCTCTGTTGACTAATGAGTTTGCTGACCACTGCCCTAGTGCACTCTGTTAACCATCTGAGGCCTCTAAAGCTATTCCTATTGAGACATTTTTGATCCTTTATTGCACTGGTAACATCTGTATGGCACCTTTTATTTTTACACGAGAGGCCCAATGCACAAAATTCGTGCAAGTGTAGGCCCTCCTTCCCCCAGCTGCTGGCACTGGCTTCCCACTGGCACTTGGGACCTGGGCTTCTCTCACAGCCCCGGCTTTGTCCTGAAGGTTGTCCAGAAGGATGTATGTTCTAATTAGCATATTAAACTTTAGTATTATAGATTGTATTTAGTTTATATTTCTCAGTTAATCTCAGCAATTCTGTATAACAAGTATTATTCTTTCTGTTTATTAATAGAGACTAGAAGCTTATGAAAGCAAAGTGACTTTCTAAGATTACATATTAGGATGAGAGAATTCAAATTTGGGTAAATGTTCCATAGAGACACAAAAGAAATGTGTATTTGATACTGTTGAATGTGGTCTTTCATACTTGTCAATTAGGTCTACTTGTTTTATAGGTCTTTGAAGTATTTCATATCCTTAGTGGTTGGTTGTCTGCTTACTCTCTCAGTAATTGAGCACAATGTGCTAAATTCTCCAACTATGACTGAAAATTTTTCTGTTTCTACTTTTAGTTCTGAGACTTTTTTTTTTTTGCTTTACACATTTTGGGGTTATATTATTGCGTGTACATTTAGGAATGTTGTATCTTCCTGTTGAAATGACTATCTCTAGTAATACTATCTGGCTTTCAAAACAATTGAGTTGAGAATACAAACTCAGTTTGAAAAGCCAAGTTAAAATCACATCATACATATCAAAGCCAAATAGAAATTACCTTTGTATTATCCTCTATTTTGGGTTATTCATCCCTTGATTCCTTTATTACTGGAAATTTAGAGTTGCATATATAAAAATGGTAAAATAATCTTAATCTTTACTTTGTCTAAATAGAGCCATTTATTGGTACACATCTCTGCGACAGCATCTATCATATATTTGGAATAAGGCATCTTTGTGGTGAATGTATTATGCATTTGCAATAGGTTGTATTGGACTATCTTTGAGGGAAATTTTTAAAGATGGGAGGAGTGGTTGAGAAGAGTATTATCTGGGTGCCAGGAGTTTGCATCATACTTCTAATTTGCTATTAATTCTCAACGAAGAGTGGATGGGCTGATTAAAGGCCAAGCTACTGCCCAAACAGATAACAAAAAAGTTAGTTCAGGAAATCTTCAACTAGTAAGCCAATGGACATCATGGTTTCATGTAGTACGATTTCAAGCCAAATGCTTTAGTCAGTCCGTCAGTGGTTAAAGGAGTCATGGCAGAAAAATTGATGGTGTCTTTCCTTTCCCTGATTTGTTCAAAGAATGAAGCCTTGCCCTCATATTTATTCATAGATTTAAATTCCTATATTTCTTCTCCAACCATATAGTTACCAAGTCATGATTACCTCATAATCTTAAGACCTTGGGGAAATTAAAAACAGCACCCATTTACAGAAATGTTAGGGAAACTCAGCATAGATGATGATGAGGGGAAAACTACTTGCACGGTATTTCTCATCCTAATATGAGATGTCACCTCTCTGTTAAAATGTTCAGTGAATGCTGAATCCCCAATTCCACTGTTATGTTTTCACTTATGAAAAATTCAGAGGCTTTTTAGTACCTCTAGGTTTATTGATGGGGCCGGCTTTAAACCTGTAATGTTCATTAAACAGCAGCCTCAGACTGAAAGCTCTATGGGGAGAAAGAAGCCTACATATCATCCATCCACATCTAAAAGTTTGAAATGCGGGTTTCAAAATATATAGCGAATGTGGCCGTTAATTTAATTCTCATCTAAGAGCAAAAGTCAAAGATAATAAAGATCCAACTCATTCAATGCATACGGAATCTAGAAAAGAGAATGAATCTCCCTTACGTATGCATTCATTTGCATTCATATTAACTGAGTGGGGGAAGTTTTATATATGATCAGGTTGGGAAATAGAAACAGATCTTGTCCGGTTTCATCAGATGCATGCTGTTTCCATGTAGTGGAATCATGGTGAGTGATTTAGGTCAGTTTCCACAGTGATTCACTCAGAATCTCCCAGGTTGGACTCCAGTGGCTTTGGCTGTGTCAGAGACATGAAATTCCAGAGTCATTATTCCTACATTGGTTATTAGTATTCTAAAAACGTATTTAGTGTGGATGTTTCCACACAACAACCTACTTCTCTGATGTTTGAAAGGAAAGAACTTACCAAGTTAAATGACTTGGGAACCCTTGAGAGGTACACAACCTATGTTCACTGCAGAATTATTTACAATAGCCAAGCTATGGAAGCAATCCAAGTGCCCTCCAGTGGACGAGTGGATAAAGAAGACGTGATACATGTAGTGCTGAGGGGTCTGGACTGACTGTCATATGCAGGTTCTATAAAGTGAAAATGAGTGAGTAAATTACTGGAAGCAAAAGTCTGGTAGAAGAACAAGGAGAGAGACTCACTCTTTCTTAATATGAACATCCTATGAACGGGTAATAGATGTGGCAAAATGACAATAATTTGGGAGGGAAATTTGCTAGAATATAACCAGAGGTTTTGAGGAACCTCCACACTGTTTTCCACAGTGGCTGCACCAATCTGCATTCCCATCAACAGTGCACAAGGGTTCCCTTTTCTCCACATCCTCACCAGCACCTGTTATTTGTTGATCTATTGATGATAACCATTCTGATAGGTGTGAGGTGATATATCATTGCGGTTTAATTTGCATTTCTCTGATGTATTATGCTCTACTTTTGTAAATGTTTAAAATTCTTTATAACAAGAGTAAGACGACAATACGGCTGCATAAAAGGAGTGAGAGTTTAAGTTGGCTCTAAAGAAAAAGATATACAAGCCTTAGTTTTCATTCTCTATTATTATTCTAGGAAGAATAAATCTTATGTTTTTAACTTGTCTCATTGTTCTTCTTCAAATCCTGAATTTTGTGAAGTTTCCTTTTTTTTTTTTTTTTTTTTTTAAATTTCAGTGAACCAATTTGCTTTTTCATGAAAGAAAACCAATAGCAACTTGAAAGAATCTTTCCAGACTTTTTCCAACTCATTCACAGCTTCAGCACCAGGAAGTACATGTAGTGATCTTTTAGTTCCTCTCCCCTTCTCCCTCCCCACACCTTGAATTGGTTCTTTTAGTTCAAGACACACATTCATAATTGGCTCTTTAGTTAGTTATTTTTAATAATATAATAAGCACCTACAAATCCATCACCCAAAACAAAGCACATCACCCAGGATCTTGATTATAATCAACAACTAATCAAATCTTATCTCATATTTTTGCCTTTTCCAACACCTTCCCCAAATAACCATTATCCTAAATTCTATGCTCCTAATTACTTCTTTTTGAAGTTCACTTGAGATGTTTTTCATTCATTTTAGTTGCCTTAAAGTTAATAAAATGGATATCATACAATAATATGTTGGATCTTTTTTTTTTCTTCATTTAAGCACACATCACCAAGATCCACCTGTATTTTTGGGTCACCCTGTAATTTATTTATTTGGACCATCATATAACGTGCCGTTGTATGAATTCTTTCCATTTATCCACCCAGTCTCTGACTAAAGGGCATTTGGGCTGCTTCTGGGGTTTCAATGTGATCCAAGATACTGTGGACCATCTTGTTCTAGATCTAGTTGTACAAGCTTGAGAGTTCCCCTTGGGTACATTCTAAATAAGAAAACTGCTGAGTTTTAGGGGATGAGAATGCTTGCCCACAGTTTCCATCTGTGAAATCTTTCCTGCAGGAGCACAGCTTTCTGCTGGAACCGGGCAGGTGGCAATAGTATGCTTTGTCCTGGTTTGTCACTGGCTCTTCTCCAGCTCTTGCTTCTCCAGCCCTGTGGTAACGGAAGAGATTTGTTTCCACATTTAATGCTTTGGAATAATTGAAGAAAAAGCACTAGCAGAATTATTCTGAGCTTGGAGAGCTTCAGGCGTCTTTAATTGGTACGACTTTTGCAGTCAAAGTGATGGAAATTTGACTGCTAACTACCTTGCATTTCTTTTGGGTGTTGTAATCAAGAAAAAAAAAAAAAGAGCTTCATATACACAGGCATCAAATCTATTCCAATTTCATTTTAAAACATAATATTGAAACAAATTCATCTTGATCTTTTTTAATGTTGTGCTTGATGTACCCTCCTTCCCTCCTGCCTTTTCTTTTGAGAGGAACACAATTTTAAAATCAGTAACATGTGGGGAGGTACTGACATTTATGAATCTCTTAAAGCTAAACTCTTCTTATATTTTATGACATGGAGCAAAACTACTTGAGGAAATTAATAATTTGTCCTGACTTGAATGAGAATTTGAGTAAGGGATGTAGTGTAGTCCCTCCCTCCATTTGCATAATATCTATACCATATGCTCCCCTTACTCTATCACCTCCAGAATCAGGTGCTGGCTGGTTGATGTAGAGGAATTTTTTTCTCTTTATTTTAATCAGGGGAAGAGAACATGAGTACTTGAAAATTCATAATATTACGTCTAATTAAGAAATTAAAGTTTCTTAAATGCTGTTTTAAATTAGGATAATTTTAAATTATTGGCTGTGACAACTCTATAAACATAAAATGCTTTAATTAGAGACTTGTCTGTGTGAGAAAAAAATAATCCACTTGAAGCATCAATCTGTCATCTGTATTAACTTCTAACAGGCATGAATTTGCACTGGACAACAGTCTTAGCAATAAGACTAACCCCATCATCCTCCCAGCAATTTAATCCTCACCCGTTTGTGGCCAAGTCTCTGCCCTTTAAAGAAAAAAACTCAGGGTAACAAAGTTGAGCTCTCATTCAAATTCATAGTGACTCGCAGTGTTTCTGAATTTGCTTAATGTTATCACTAAGCACAGTCCTTCGGGGCCTTCATAAATATCATGCCATGTTACTGATGAAATAAAGGTTGTGTCAGTAAGAGTTATAAAATAAACAAAAGTAAAATCTCAATGTCTCCCTCAAGTAGCTATTAACCTTTCAATATCACTTCCTCCTTTTAGAATCTGATGAAAGCCGAGGTCTTTCCTATAATCACACACACACACACACACACACACACACACACACATATCCTTAGTCACAAAAACGTTTGTGTACAAATTCAGAAGGCTTATGTAGCTCATGATGGTCACACCTATCTTCCCTCTTTGAATCCTTACACTCAACATTAAGAACCTCCTTAGGTTCAGGTTCTGTCTCTTGTGAGATAAAATATTCATCAACCAGTAAGTATGTTTGGCACCTACTATGTGCTAGGCACTGCGCTAGACACGGTGTACAGCAGAGAACACAGGTAGACCTGATCCCTACTCACGAGGCTCATAATCTCATGGAGGAAGCAGATATTAACTAACTGACCATGCCAACAATGTAGAATATATTTGCACATATATGATTACATTCGTGGACAAGTGTTTCTGTTATATTCCTAGGAATAGAAGAATTACTGTGTCAAAAATAGGCACTTTTAACATTTTAATAAACATGGTTTTCTCTTAAAGAAGTACTCTGAATTCATTCTTAACAATGGTGTATAAAAATGTATCTTTACATTCTCTTCAACAATAGATATTACAATCCTTCAATCAATTTTCAAACTGATGGGTGATTTTTTTTATGGTCTGCCTTCCTGCGCCTATTGCTCATCTAGATCTATTGAATTATTAAGGCCTTTAATTCTTCTCACTGGTGTTGCTAAAATTTTCTTCTATTTTATTTTTTTTGTGTTGCTTTTAACTTTTTTTTTTTTTTACTTTTGCTATATAGAAGTTTAAAAATTTAAGTGGTTAATTTGTCAATATTTCTCTTTATAAATTTTAAATTTCCTAAATAGATTAGATTATAAAATTACATTTTTGTTTTTCTGTTTTATCATTCATTTTATAATCTAGTTCAAGATAATAAAATTATTATATTTTAAATTTTTAGGTATTTAATCATATATAATTATTTTAATGTCAGGTGTAAGAAAGAGGTCCAATATAGATTTTTGAAATAGAAAATTATGTCACCTGCAAAGAAAATTTTATCTCTTTTAAACATATTATTATTTTTTATTTTCTTTCCATGTCTTATAGCATTGGCTGTATCTCTCAGAACAGTACTGAATACTTCTGGTGATTCTGATCATACTTATTTTTTTGACTTTAATGGAAATGCTTTTAATATTTCCATATGTAAAATGTACTGTAGATTGATTGTTTTTATTAAAAAAATTGCCTTCTCTTTATACCTACCTCACTTATTAAAGTGTTTTTAATAAGAAATAAATATTAAACTTGATCAAATATTTTTCTATCATCTGTTGAGAAGATGATAAAGTTTTTCTTCTTAATTCTGTGTTAGAAATAACATTAATTCCCTATTGTTGAATTATTCTTGCATTCCTGGAATAAAATCTTACTTGAACTCTATTTTTCTTTTAATACAGTCAGTTTACTATCTGATTTAGGATTGCTCACCTATATTATTATGTAAGCTTGGTCTATTTTATATTTTTGTCCTGCTATTCTTTTATTTTGGCTTCAGGAAAAAGTTTGTCTTGAGAAGTTCTTGGAAAGATTTCTATCTTTTATTTTTTTCAGGCTTGGTAAAACTCAGGCATATATATCATCCTTAAAATCATCCTGGCCTGATGTCATTTTGAAGGCCAACGTATATCTCAAATTGTGAGTGAACTTACTGTTCAATCACACTGCTTTTTCCTATTTGTAATTTTTCCAAAGACAATGACATTCAGCATGAAGTTCACGTTTAGCAGTCTCCAGGTGTCAGGACCACCTTTCTTAGAAGGCAGTGGGCAGTTACAAGGAACAAATACTGTTTTTTTTTTTTTTTTTCGTTTTTTTTTCTTCCCTATAACACGCTGAAATGTAAGCCAATGCTCACATTTATTAATATCTTGAACAAGAGTTTGGCTCAGTGAATGGAGCATCGACCTGTGGACTGAAGGGTCCCAGATTTGATTCTGGCCAAGGGCACATGCCTGGGTTGCCGGCTCTATCTCCAGTGTGGGGCATGCAGGAGGCAGCCAATCAATGATTCTCTCTCATCATTGATGTTTCTCTCTCTCTCTCTCTCTCTCTCTCTCTCTCTCTCTCTCTCTCTCTCTCTCCCTTCTTCTCTGAAATAAATAAACATATATTAAAAAATGAGTATGATTTGAGTGCAATTTATCTTTAGGATAAAGAGTCACAAATGGAATCTGGAGTTACATAGCACCGTGTTTCTAGCTCATTTCAGCGAGGTGTGAGCCACCTTAGAGATGAATGCTTTAACCAGCCTCCCAGCTAACACACTCATTAATTTGTTTCTATTGAGAGTAGATCTTTGTCTATTTGTTTATATAGTTTCTTACTCTTCTAAGAGATAAAATAGGCCATTTCTTTTTGTTTTCCTTTCCTTTTTTCTTCCAGCTTGGTTAGAGAATGTTGCTATATGATTTCCGCACCCCCCCCCCTTCATTTTGGACTAATTCATATACTAAGTTTGCTGTTATTCCATGGATATTTGAAAAGGAAAAAGGCTTATGTGTATGAATGAGCTATGTCTGTATGACCTATGCTTTTGGCAAATTTAAGGGCGAGTCCAGTGACCAAAGAAGCAAAGTCTTATTCTAATGGCACTTGCTTAGGAAGCCTTACCCTCAGAATAGGATTGTCCTCAGTTTTCCTACTGAGCCTGCTACCCAGCTGGACCTGTTGTTGACACCACATTGATCTATGTTCTTCAGAATTCTATTCACTGATTGAGCTATCAAATTTATTTGTTTGTGTACCTATTAATTAGCTGTCTCTCCACTGAAATGTAAGCACCAATCTTATACTCCATTGTATGACCAGTGCCCAGATGGAGCACTTGATAAATGAGTATACATAGGACTAATGGAAAGATCTGGAGACCCAGCATCAGCTGACCTGTCGAGGGGCCCTCAAATGGCAACAAGGTCCCTGGGATCTCTCCCTGGCAAGGCAGGTCATAGCTCCGCCAAGACTTGCAGGGGAGGGTGGTGTGGGCCTTTCCAGGCAGGATTTGGGGGATGTGACCTGTCGAGGTTCTTGAGGTGAGTGGGAGCTTTCCTAGGTTAAATTTTAAGAGGAAGAATGGCATCGCAGTCAGCCCACGAGTCCTTGACAAGTGGCCTGTCATCTTTACCTACATCTTCATCCCCCGTGCTAAGCTTTCCATGCATTAAAGTGCCGCTCCTGTGTGCGGGGGTGGTTGCTGGTATCATATAATCAGAGGCAGGCATGATTATGACAGGCAACATCCCCTACCTGTCTTTGATTACTTGGGTTAGCTTAACCTCAATTAAGGAAATGGAGCATTCACCTGATAATTCAAGGTGGGCAGATGGAGTTGCCACAGCTGTCTGGGATGCCAGGTGGAGGTGGGAAATTTAGACCCAAGTGAGAACATCTTCTCAGTTAGCAAATGTGCCATCTGCTCCTCTCTGATAGTGTTTAAAGGAGGCACTTTAACTCTTTCTGGCAACAGCTTTCCAGGACAGCCATTGGCAGCCAAGGTACCGCAGGAGTGCGAATGAATTTAAAGGGACAGTTTACTCTCTTTCCACTGACAAGCAGGAAATAAACATGGTAGCGTGCGTGCATAAGGAACCTCATCAAGGCTCACTAGACGCCCATGAAGAGGCCAGTAAGAGTGGCCTCATTTTCAGATGGGAAGCTAAGGCAGCTAAGCCCAAGATGTCCTGTTTTTCTGTGACATAAAACAGAACGTTGGGGAGGGAGGAAAAAAATAACCACCAGGTGGTTTGGGTTAACCCTGGAGAATGTGAGTGAACAAATGGTAGCACAGTGTTCATTTTGCTCTCTTGCTAAGTGCTGCTGCCCAGCCATTTGGAATGGAATTCTCCACCTGAACTAATAGATTAGCACATGTTTACGCAGCTAATCCATTTTGCTCTTTTGTGTCACCTACTATTCCATTTAGCAAATGGTTGAGTATTTAAATAAAGCTTTGTGCTAGGTCCTATTAAAGAAACAGGGACAAATAAGATAAAATTCCTGTTGTCACACGTTTCATCTAAATGGAGGAATCAGATGCCTGCATAAATCTAATACACAGTCAGATTTGGGTGAATCCTATGAGAGGGCCTTCTCTTTGTGTACTTGGCAGTTTCTGAGTCTGGACTAAAGAGTGAGGTGCAGCCGAGACCAGTTTGGCTCAATGGATAGAGCGTCGGCTTGGGGACTGAAGGGTCCCAGGTTCGATTCCGGTCAAGGGCATGTACCTTGGTTGCGAGCATATACCCAGAAGGGGTGCGCAAGAGGCAGCTGATCGATGACTCTCTCTCATCGATGTTTCTAACTCTCTCTCTCTCTCTCTCTCTCTCTCTCTCTCTCTCTCTCTCTCTGTACAAAATCAATAAAATAAAATAAAAATAAAAAAGAGTGAGGTGCAAATTCCATCCTTTTGTGATTTAATTTATTCATACCATTCCACATTAAATTCCTCAACAAGCTTCAACTTATCTAACTCCCAAGTTCTCTGTTTTTATAGCTATAATAGAAACTAGGGAAGTTCTGGGGAAAAGGAAGATGGCTGGCTTTGCTGGCAGGGAAGAGAAGGGTAAAAAGGAAAGAGGGATGTAGAGGGCTGCTTCTATAGAGAGACTAAAATATATATATTTTAGACCAAGTGCTACTGCTGCTGATCTGGGGCCACCCTTTGAGAACCAGAGTGCATACCAAGTATTTTAGCATGAAATTCTGCATCTTGAATTATTTGATTATTTTCTTATTTTTACATTCAAATCAATACAATTTGAATATATATAAAGAAAAGTGAGCTTAGTTTGGCCAGTGTTGCTCAGTGGTTGAGCATTGTTGTATGAACCAGGAGGTCATGGTCCGATTCCTGGTCAGGACACATGCAGAAGGCAGATGATCAATGATTTTCTCTCATCATTGATGTTTCTATCTCTCTGTCCCTCTCCCTTCCTCTCTGAAATAAAATATATGTAGTGTGGAGCTGATCAATATGTGCACTCAAGTCTGGTGAGCTCCGTTTTGGAATTTTGGAAGCCTATGGCAAACTGTGACAGAGTGGGCTGGTTACTCTTGTTCTTGGGGAGCATTGTCTGTGAGAAATGCTGTCACACGGTAGCCTTTAAGTTTGTTACCTCCTAGGGAAGGAAGGACTTTGTATTCTATTTGTATAATCCTCACATTCTGTCTTTGTTTGCTTTCTCTTCCCTTGTGTGGTACTTCCTGTGCTTTGGTTACAGAAATAGCTTTTGAAAACTTGTTCCTGTTGTCAGACAAAAGTCTGAGCTGAAAATGAATCTCCCTTTAGGCTCAACTGTGGATGCTGGGTTACTTTCTATGTAGCACTTGTAAGTCATTCTCTTCTCAACAACAGATCCAGAGTTGGCTATGTATCCATATTTCCTTCCCACTTTCATCGGAGCCACATTGGAAGAGTCAAAATGTTTATAGGATGGGATCCAGGCAGTCACAGAGGCCTACACAAGCTTTTCCTAACTGATACTCCGATGCTCTGCACTCAGTTCTCTGATGTAGAAAGTGCCAGAGATCAATGACAACCTAGACATGACCAGGTGCCTGGCTAAGCTGTGGTCTTCTAGGTTTGTTAGCATCTTTAGTTCATGCCACAAAACTTCTGCATGATTCTCCTTCAGAATCACCCACAACTATTACAACAGAAATTGCTGGGCCCCACCCCTAGAGTGTCCTCTTTGGTTCAGAAAGAGGTGGGGTCTGAGAATTTGCATTTCTAGTTCCCAAGTGCTGCTGCTGCTGATCTGGGGCCACCCTTTGAGAACCAGGGTGCATACCAAGTATTTTAGTATGAAATTTTACATCATCTTGAATTATTTGATTATTTTCTTATTTTTACATTCAAATCAATACAATTTGAATACCTGCTGTCTGCAGGACTTCATGCAACCTGGTGTTAGAGGTCATCAGTTATATTTCAAAAACATAGATTTTGTTTATTTTTTTTTTATTTTGTCATGTTAGTAGGTTCACAGTTATTAATGATTAGTGTGAACCAATACAACTGACTTCTACTGTCTTGTCTCCACTTAAAACCACAAATGATTGTCAGAATAAGCATAGACCTTATGCAAACCTTGTGATAGGGACCAATTATGAAAACTTGTTATGTAGGCTTTTGACCGCTCAGTTTGTCTTGTGGGAATAGACAGTCTTACCCTGTTATGTTAACATTATTCTCAAGCAATTTAATAAACATGGCATATGAATTGTTCAATTTCATGTCCTTGGACGTCCTGAGTCAAAGATACTGCACAAGCATTGTATAATAGGTAATTAGAATTGGATCTTAATTTAAAAGACATTTTGACTTTACATAGATATTAATGGAAGTGAACTGCAATTCCTCTAGACTACGTTTAAATAACTAGAGAAGGAGACTCTGATACTTTAATTCTACCCTGATACTTCTTGCCCAAAGGTGAATTTTACTCAGGGGTATTGATCCTGTTTTATTTTATTGTTCAGTGTGTTTGCCACGAGATATTTTGGCTCCACAAAGGACTCACAAGTTGGAAGTCACGCGATGTTTTATAATGATGTCAGCTACCTAGAAACATTTATTGTTCTGTTAACATTTAAGGTTTGGGTTCAATTTCTTTTTGGACCACTTTACAACTATTTTCTCTTATAATACAAAATTTTGCACTAATTTGACATCAGTATTAAAATCTTATTTACAGTATGGATAGAAGTTGTACATAACATGAATTTGATTATCTAAAAATTAAATTCCTTTGAAAACATTTTTGGAGATGAGGCATGAAACTTTTTGTATTCACATAATACAATCCCTGCTCTTAATCCAGAGGAAGTAGCACTCTGCTCTTTTTTTCCCCTCCCACTAAATTCTCCCCCCCCCCCCCCCCCCGCCCCGTGTTTAACATGTTCAAACACATTTCTGGTTTGAATTGTAAAAGAGTATCGAAAGTTGTTGGGAACATGCCATGGGAAGAAACTTTCTATTTAAATTTATTCCACCTTCATTTTCAGCTTTGTGGAGGAACTGCCTCGGGCTCTTTCTTCAGCACTGAAATTCCCTTCCCACGCCCCCTCTCTCAATTTGCAGGACTGCTTTTTAATCTTCTAGAGTTCCACAAGGGAGTAAATATGCATATAGATAAAAGAGAATGCACAGATAAAATACAGTTAGACTTTCTGAAACCTTTGACAGTATTTTCATAAAAACTTATTGAAAGCTGAGTCACTGTAGCATTGCCTGCATTATTTTGTCAGTGGCATTCATCAGTTTAGGTCTAGAAGGAAGGTGGAATAATCAGGGCATATTTCTCTGAGAGGAAGAATGAGTTCATGGGCATCAATTGTAGGATAAATTAGAGCTAGTGATCTCTAAAGTAAGTGTGTAAGCTATGAAGGTACCATTTTGCTCTTCCAGATTCTAAGTTGGTGTGAGGATTTTGAAGCTACATGAATGCTGAGAAAATTGACAGAGGAGAATGTGTGGATACTTATAAGGGGGATAAATGCTCACATCTCATCCTGAGGAAATCCTTGGTTAAACATAATTAAACCGTGATCTGTATTGTAGAGCCTTGTGAACATATGAATTCAGGTAAAGTATGTAGTGTATACCAAATTATTTGGTCTGGAAATTTGCCTTTGAGCACTTCTAACAATTCATGAGACACTAGCAATCTACAGTTCACAGTTTTGCAAATGCAGATCTGTTTTTGTTGTTAGGTGATCATGAGTCTTAGGAGTCATAATGGTATGTTAACAAAAACATTTGGCCTGAGTTTTTAATGACAGACAGATGTTAAGAACTCTCAAAAAGGATATTAAAAACAAAGCAGAAATGATTACACATCCTATCCAATAAAAGAGTAATATGCAAATTGACCATATCTCCGCTATGCCCACCAGCCATGCCCCACCAGCCAATCAGAAGCCACTTGTCTACACAAACCAACCCAGTTTTTTCACCTCCTTTTCACAGTCTGTCTAGATTCCACCTCTACCTCCTCTACTGAAACTGCTTTTTCAAAGCCATATTGGACTGCTGATTACAAAAGGAGGCCCTATTAACAATCAAGTAGGCATTACTTGCACTACTCTACTAATGGTTAATTTGCATGTTTCCCTTTTATTATTGTAGGTGGTATGAAAAAATATTTGACCCAGAAGCTTGGGCTAATAGAACTCTGCTTTTGATCTCTCTTCCAGGGAGTCAACGAAGGCACAGGCAGCAGATATGTACTGTTATGAACAGAATATCAGCTCCATGAGGGCAGGAGTTTGCCTTTTTCACTCCTACACCCTAAGAACCAACAATGGGGCCTGGAACATAGTATATGCACAATATTTATGTACTATTAATAAGTAAGTGAATGGTGCTTTGGCTTACAGCCTTCATATCCAGTGAGATAATCTGCATGATCAGAATAATCCCTTGGTTTTCCAATGATTGGAAAGCCCTAAGCAGCTTTGAATTCTGTTAGGCCAGCAGGCCTGCTCTATTTCCATCCAAAAGACCAGGCCCGAGTTTTACATCTTATAATAACATTGATAGCTAATGCTTAAACAGCATTCTGATGCATATTGGCACAGTGTTACATGATCTACATTTATTAACTCATATATTATATATTCATATTTTGATTCACAGCAATCATATAATTTAAGTGCTACATTATCCTGGTCCTACAGATGAGGACAATTTAGGCCCAGAACATTTAGGTGGGTCGCCCAAGGTTACACAGCTTGTTAATGGGGGAGCTGGCTTTGCATCTGGCAGTCTGACTCCAAATTCATGCTCCAAACTGCTTCTCAATGAGATAGGAAAGAGCTGGCTGGCCACTGGGCTCAGGTGGGTGAGCGCTGAGCTTGCACATGGCTGTTGCACATGGCGGTGGGGAGGACAGAGAGCAGAAACGGGAGGAGGGGTGACACTGCCCGGAGATGTGCAAGGACATTTGACCACTGGGAGTGAAGAGCAGAAGAACCATCCTAGAGTAGAGGGAGGGTGCAGGTCCAGCTTGGTGTGTGTGTGTGTGTGTGTGTGTGTGTGAGTGTATATGTGTGAGTATGAGTGTGTGTGTGTAGGTGAATGTATGTGTGAGTGTGTATGTGTGTGAGTGTGTGAGTGTGTGTGTGTGAGTGTGTATGTGTGTGAGTGTGAGTGTGTATGTGTGTGAGTGTGTGTGAGTGTGAGTGTATGTGTGAGTGTGTGAGAGAGTGTGTGTGAGTGTATATGTGTATGAGTGTGTGAGTGTGTGTGAGTATGAGTGTGTGTGTGTAGGTGAATGTGTGTGAGTGTGTATGTGTGTGACTGTGTGTGAGTGTGAGTGTGTGAGAGTGTGTGAGTGTGTGTGAATGTGTGTGTGAGTGTGTGTGTGAGAGTATGTGTATATGTGTTAGTGTGTGTGTGAGAGAGTGTGAGTGTGTGTGTGTGTGTGTGTGAGTATGTGTATATGTGTTAGTGTGTGTGTGTGAGAGTGTGAGTGTGTGTAAGTGTGAGTGTATGTGTGAGTGTGTGAGAGAGTGTGAGTGTGTGTGAATGTGTGTGTGAGTGTGTGTGTGAGAGTATGTGTATATGTGTTAGTGTGTGTGTGAGAGAGTGTGAGTGTGTGTGTGTGTGTGTGTGAGTATGTGTATATGTGTTAGTGTGTGTGTGTGAGTGTGAGTGTGTGAGTGTAGGTGAGTGTAGGTGAGTGTGTGTGAGAGTGTGTGTATGTGTTAGTGTGTGTGTGTGAGAGAGAGAGTGTGAGTGTGTGTAAGTGTGAGGGCATGTGTGAGTGTGTGTGAGTGTGTATATGTGTGTGTGAGTGAGTGTGAGTGTGTGAGTGTGTGTGCAATAAGGGATTACAAACAGGGGGCCCAGAGAAAGGAGAGAGAGCCAGTATGCAGAGATGGGCAGGAGAGAGCTCCCCAGGATGGAGGCAGTGTCTGCCTGCTTCTTAAACATTCCTGGCTTTGGGCCACTGACACCTTAGGATACTGACCATTTAGCACAGCCGTGAAGCTCCAAAACCTCTTCCAACTTAGCACTGTGGGGAGTCATACAGGTGAGGAAGGCGAGGGAACCACAGGTGCCCTCCTCCCGGCGGCAAGGAAACCGCAGAAAGGAGGCAGCCTTCCTGTGTGGCCGTGGGAGAGGTGCAGTGGGCAGCTTTCTCTTCTCTTGCCCCTTCAGCCCCACCCTGCCCTCCAGCGGCTCCTGCCTCTGCACCCGACAGTGCGCCTTCCGAGTTCTTGATCACATCTCCGCCTTCTAGCGGCCTCGGCAGCCTCAGAAGTAGGGACTGAAGAAGTCTATGCAGGCTCTGGAAGAGACCCCCATTGGAACCCTTTGGGCTCGAATTGCCTCTGTCCCAGGAGTGGGTCCTGGGACCTCGACCTACAAGGGGGAGCCAGGGTCCAGGTGGGCACGTCCCATGACCCCTTGGACATGGCCTTTTATGAAGAGGGTGTGGTCATAGGGGAGCCAGAGCTAATGAGATGCTTTCCCAGCTGGAAGGTGCATGTTACTGGGGGCTCAATGGACTCAATGCATGTTTCCAACAGGCGCCCAGGTGATTCTGAGGGTGCAGGCGAAGCAGGCTTACAGTTCACAGAGGAAAGCGAGGGCAGGGCCTGCTTGCCTAGGTCTGAGGAGTGCAGTGCACAGACAGGTACTGCACAGAAACCACACTCAGGCCTGGTCCTTCATCTGAGGTCAGGACTTGAGCCATAATTTTAGCAAAGAATCTGGAGTACCTGATGGGCTATTGAAAACAAAACTTTGAGGTAGACACCCAGTGATACGTACTGGGCAAAAGGCCGCATTGGGCCTACGAGCACAGAGGACTTGATGCGGAATGTCACAGAAAGGGGCCATGGTGAGCAAATGAAGCCTGCCTCTGGAGGTCAAGGCTGGCATTGGCATGGGAAGGGAGTGAGGTGGGGCCGGAGCTGGCCCGCTGTGTGTCGGAGCGATGACAGGGAAGTGCAGGCTGGGACTGATAGAGCTACATCTAGGCGGCAATAGAAAAAGACTGATGTTGACTTAAAGCGAACAGAAGGAAGCACTCAATGTTGACTTTGCGAATTCATCAAGAGGAGGAGAGAAACATTTGGGGAAAATGAGGGGAGTGCAGTGCCATCCTCGATGGCTGTCACCTGCTTCCAGATGGTTGCATCTAACTCTGAGCGCTGTAAGAAGTTGCTAAGATGATTTGTTTGTTTGCCAAACAAGTGGCATGTAACTAGAGCTGCCACATGGAAAAACTCATATCTGCAGCAATACATTTTAGTCTCTTTAGAAAAATATTAAGAACAAGCAACCCTTTTCTCCCCAAAGGAATCTCCACTTGAGCTCTGGGTGAGATGGTTTCCTAGGAAACAGATCGCATGAGTAATTCCAGGGCTCAGTCACTTATGCCCTGAAAATGAGTCAATGAAGCTTCTGTCAACTCCTCCATCCATTCCGTTCTCAATTGAGCATGTGCTAAGAATGTGAAAGAAACATCACTAGTTAGAAAACCTTTGCTTTTGGGGAATGTGGCCATCATTGTGATGCTAAAATTTCTTCTCCAAGCTCCTTTGATCATAGTAGATAGTCATTCTTAAAACATATTGATTTACTTCTGGGATAAATTAAATCTATGGATCACGATTTCCCCAGATCTTTATACTTTAAAAATTGTATTATGATATAACATATATTATTAAAATGCACTAACATTAATTTTTTATTTGGATATTTAGAGGATTCTGGACACATCTTACCAAGTGGAAAGCTTGATTTTCTCTTTAGTGACTCCTTTTCTTTTTTAATTTGGAAAATGAATAAACCAGAAAGGCACATTTTAACAAATTGTTGTAAAATAAACACTTATGTATCTGCCATATAAGTCAGTAACATAAGCTGGACTTTAGAAGCCTCCGTTTATTACCAGATATAACCATTATGCTAACTCACAACCTCCTTTCTTTCTTTCTTTCTTTCTTTCTTTCTTTCTTTCTTTCTTTCTTTCTTTCTTTCTTTCTTTCTTTCCTTCCTTCCTTCCTTCCTTCCTTCCTTCCTTCCTTCCTTCCTTCCTTCCTTCTTTCTTTCTTTCTTTCTTTCTTTCTTTCTTTCTTTCTTTCTTTGGTTTGGATCAGCAATGATATGATTTACATAATATAAAAATGGCCCTCTTTAGGCCTATCATGCAATGAGTTTTGATAAGTGTATCCAGTTGTGAGTAGCTACATGACTCTCAGGATGTGAAAGATAGCTACCATTGAAAAATGTTCCCTTTAATTCTTGACGCATATTTTCACTAGATGTAGAATTCCAGGTTGATAGGTAGGGACCTGAGTTCCATTTAGTGAATATTATAATTTTATAGCTGAGGAAATTGAGATCCCAAAAGAGGCCCCGAATGGGCACAAAAGCAGGACTAAAAACATTATAGGGGAGTTCAGTTGAGCTGGCTTAAATTACCTACCTCATATAATTTCCTTTGCAAAAAGTCTTTTGGAATTTCTTGTATATGTGTGTGTACCAAGTAACTCTGGAATTTTTCAGTATATTTTTCCTCTGGGTAACAACAAAATTTAGAAATCACTTCCTTCCATTTCCTCTCTAAATGGAACATCTCTTTTCCTTTACTTTTTTAGACCCACACTAACAATTATTAAGCAACATGACAGTATTTATCACATTCTTGGGCTATTTATAAGTAGAAAATATTCCATTATTATCTGATATAGTTGCTCATAAACTAGAAAACTATCTAAATAAACATGATTTATAGTTCTCAAAAACTCCCAATGGTACTGTATATGCCCATATATTTGTGATGAAAACAACTCTAAAGTTGAGAAAAGCTTAAAATTTATCTTTTTCAAAGAGATATAAGGGATAAAACATTCAAATAATTTCACCCTGGTAATGCTCCCCTATATACTTATAATATGCAATATTAAGGAAAATTGCTAAGCAACGTGAAAGCAGCACATGTATGTTGTGTTGTAATGTGGTGCCGTAGTTATTCTGAGGGGAGAGTGTGGGCAATTCCCACCAGATCAGGCCACTTAGCCAGGCCCCTGAGCTTCACATAGGCCCTCAGCTTTAGACTCAGAACATCTGAAGTGTGAATTGCCTAGTTCTTGAAGGGGCTGGTATACATACTGTCCAATTGACTTACCAGGTACTTGCCATGTTAGGAGGTAGGCAGAAGAATTTTCTGGAATAAATATAATTTTTCCAGAGCCTGACTAAAATGACACATGATTAATTTCAGTGCCATTCCCCCACAAAAAGACCAAACCCCAGGAAGGAACAAATAGTTCAGTGCGAAATTATTCAGCTTTAAAACCACGGTTGGGTAATCAGCACCGAGGCTCTCTATAATGGTGTGTGAGAGTGAAAAAGTCAGGAGCGATTTCCCAGGGTGTTTTCTTTACGGTAAAGTGAAATAGAATAGAAGATATTATGGTCTGTAATAATGCACAGGATCCTAATGGGAAACAAAAAAATGTAGTGCGTTCCAAACCCTTTTCACATCTTGACACACATAGAAATTTCAAATTATTTTAATGATATACCCGGTTCCTTTTGTCCAGAGCTGATTGTCTTGGGTCCCTGCTGGCCACCCCAGGGGCTGAGGGATTGATATCTCAAGCATCGCCACAATTCCTTCCCAGTCCACCAGAATCCCATGGCTTTGGTATGGCTTATTAGAAAGATCTTATTCGAGTTAGCACTATATAGTACTTTCTAAATGCATACTCCGTGCCAGGCATTGTTTTGGAGCTTTATATATCTTAACTCATTTAATTTTACAAACGCATGATATGTATAATATTATTATCATTCCCATTTAACCGAGAGACAAAGAGATGAAAGAACTTGCCCAAATTGCCGGTAAGTGATAGAACTGGGATTTGGATTCAAGCAGTCTGGCTCCAGAGTTTGTGTTCTTAACCACCATTCTAGATCTAGATGTAGAAGAGATTAGGAAAGACCTTATTGAATCTGTGATTGGGATCTCACCAGATACGAAAAGGCCAATATTTGTAGAGCCCAATGGTATTTGGGTGCTTGTCTCCTTTGTAGTCAACTACACATGAGTTCTGCCAGCATTGTGTAGTTGGGACCTGGGTGTCAGGACTATCAGGAAAAGGTGCTTCAAGGAAAAGCATTGCAGAGAAGAAAGGATCTACAAACTTTGGAAAAGCTTACTGTAAAATTTGTTGCTACTGAAATATGTTTAGAATTTTAAACAGTTTCTGGAAATTGGCTAATTTCTGCCAGGTATAATGTTTGTGTTTATGGTAGCTGCTTGTCTGAATCTGCTCAGAGCAGCACTGCCTCTTTAGTTACTCCATCCTGACTTGGATCATGAAGCACTGAGATTTAAAATAATGACATGCAGTTTCTGATCTGGCATGGAAAAGCTTGACGTTGACACTCTGTCCGAACAATAAGTTGAATAAACTGAAAAATCAATAACTCTTCGTAGATCTGTCTGAGAACTGAGGTCATGGGGGTATTCCCTGCATTGGAGAGACTAGCAGGGGAACACGGAGAATCACACTCACTAGAGTGGAAACCTTTGCAGGAAACAGGGCTAGGTAGGAAAACCAGAAATGTAACTGACAAACTGCTGGGGGCTCAGAGTGGACAATTTTAAGAAAAAACTCCAGGGAGAGCCAGCAATAGGGACGGGCACATTTTTCTGAGTTTTACCTCCAGGAATTCTATTATTAACAAGTGCTAAAACATGGAAGCAATCAAAATGTCCATCAGTAGGAGAATGAATAAATAAACTGGGGTAAATCCAGATAATGGAATGTTATTCAGCACTAAAGATAAATGATCTGTCAAACTATGAAAAGACATGGAAGAGACTTAATTGAAAATTACTAAATGAAAGAAGCTAAACTGAAAAAGCTACATACTGTATGATTCCATGTATGTGACATTTTGGAAAAGACAAAACTATGGAAACAGTAACAAATTAGTGGTTATTAGAATTAGGGGGAAAGGAGGAATGAATAAGCTGAGCAGAGATTTTTAAAAAAATATATTTTATTGATTTTTTCACAGAGAGGAAGAGAGAGGGACAGAGAGCTAGAAACATCGATGAGAGAGAATCATCAATCAGCTACCTCCTGCATACCCCCAAGTGGGGACGTGCCCGCAACCAAGGTACATGCCTTTGACCGGAATAGAACCCGGGACCTTTCAGTCCACAGGCCGACGCTGAGCAGAGATTTTTAAGGTAGTGAAAATATTCTGGATGATGCTAGTATGGTGAATACATCTTACTATATGCTGGTAAAAACCCATAAAAAGTACAACAGCAAGAGTCAACTCTAATGTAGACTGTGGACTTTCAGTGATAATGATGCATTAATATATATTCATAATTTTATTTATTTATTTATTTATTTTACTGTTTAAAGTATTACATATGTCTCCTTTTCCCCTATTGATCCCTCCTCAGTCACTCCCATCCCCCAAGACAAGCCCCCACTGCCCCAATGTCTATGTCCATTGGTTATGCCAGTGGTTGGCAAACTCATGAGTCAACAGAGCCAAATATCAATAGTACAACGATTGAAATTTCTTTTGAGAGCCAAATTTTTAAAACTTAAACTTCTTCTAACATTACTTCTTCAAAATAGACTTGCCCAGGCCGTGGTATTTTGTGGAAGAGCCACACTCAAGGGGCCAAAGAGCCGCATGAGGCTCTTTTTAAAAAAATATTTTTTATTGCTTTCTTTCTTTTCTTTTTTTAAAAAAATAAATCTTTATTGTTCATATTATTACAAATGTTCCTCATTTTTCCCCTCTCCATTGCTCCCCTCCACCAGGTTCCCACCCCACCCTCTGCCCTTTCCCCACCCCCATTGTCCTCATCCATAGGTGCACAGTTTATGTTCAGTCTCTTCCCACACCTCCCACTCCCTTTTCCCCGAGAATCGTCAGTTCACTCCCCTTCCATACCTCTGATTCTATTATATTCACCAGTGCCGCAGTTTGCTGACCACTGGGTTATGCGAATATGCATGCATACAAGTCCTTTGATTGATCTCTTACCCACCCACCCCATCTCCCTCCCCTGCCTTCCCTCTGAGGTTTTATGGTCTGTTCGGTGTTTCCCTGTCTCTGGGTCTATTTTTGTTCATCAGTTTATGTTGTTCATTATATTTAAAAAATGAGTGAGATCCTGTGATATTTATCTTTCTCTGACTGGCTTATTTCACTTAGCATAATGCTCTCTAGGTCCATCCATACTGTTGCAAATGTTAAAGTTCCTTCTTTTTTTTTTTTATAGCAGCACTAGTCCCCCGGTACATGGATTTGTGCACATCGAAAGGAAATTAGAAGATGGCTGGCTAGGTGGGATTGGGTGAGAGGGCTCTGGAGCCAACCTCCTGCAGTCCCTCCCAGGCTGGCCACATCTGGAGTGGCACTGTGGCTCGAAGGTCGTCTGGGGAGTGGGGTCCCTTCAGCAGGTGGGGTCCCCTGGCCTGGCCTGTGGGGATCAGGCTGAAACTAGCTCTCTGATATCCTCCAAGAGGTCCTGGATTGTGAGTGGGCGGTTCTCGGGTGATGCACCCCGGAATCGTGCTCCCTCCTCTCTGGTTCTGGGTGCAACACCTGGGGAACTGCCGCTGCCAAGTCACTGCTTCTTGGCAGCTCCTGTGTTAAGTGTCTGCCTCCTGGTGGTCAGTGTGTGTCATACCTACTGGCTAATCAGAGGGTTGCTTAGCCATATATATATATATATATATATATATATATATATATATATATATATAGACTAGAGGTCCCGTGCATGAAAATTCATACACCTGAGGGGGGTCCCTCAGCCTGGCCTGCCCACTCTCTCAGTCTGGGAGCCCTCAGGGATGGGAGGTGATGCCCCCATCACACCTCTGCTGCTGCCACTGCCCGCAGTGCAAGCCTTAGCTAGCCCTGTTTTCCTGAACCTCAGTCGGGGGGGGGGGGGGGGTAGAAGGGGGGGGTCAGAAGGATCCAAGGCCCCCGGAAGGGTCTCTATTGGCAGGAGCATGGAATGGCTGTCCCCGCCCCAGCTGTTGGCACCACCATCTTGTGACAGTGTGATGGTCAATTTGCTATATTGTCTCTTTATTATATAGAATAATATTCCATT
This sequence comes from Pipistrellus hanaki, assembly GCF_964339955.1. NCBI lineage: Eukaryota > Metazoa > Chordata > Mammalia > Chiroptera > Vespertilionidae > Pipistrellus > Pipistrellus hanaki. The sequence continues at coordinate 69,961,912 of NC_140508.1, forward strand.
GTTTAGACGTACCACAGCTTTTTAATCCATTCATCTGCTGATAGACACTTAGGCTGTTTCCAAATCTTAGCTATTGTAAATTGTGCTACTATGATCATAGAGGTATATATGTCTTTTCTGATTGATGTTTCTGGTTTATTGGGATATATTCCTAGAAGTGGGATTACTGGATCCAATGAGAGTTCCACATTTAACTTTTTGAGAAACTCTATACTGTTTTCTATAGTGGCTGTACCAGTCTGCATTCCCACCAGCAGTCACGAGGGTTCCTTTTTCTCCACATCCTCTCCAGCAATTGTCATTTGTTGATTTGTTGATGATCGTCATTCTGACAGGTGTGAGATGGTACCTCATGAACTCATACAACTTAATAAAAGGAAGATAAACAATCTAATAAAAAACGGGCAAAGGACCTAAATAGACATTTTTCAAAAGTGGACATACAGAAGGCCAGGAGACATGTAAAAACATGCTCAAAGCCACTAATCATCCATCCGAGAGATGTAAATCAAAACAACAATGAGGTACAAACCAACAAATAACAAGTGTTGGTGAGGATGTGGAGAGAAAGGAACCCTTGTGCACTGCTGGTGGGAATGCAGAATGTGGAGAACAGTATGGAGTTTCCTCAAAAAGTTAAACATCGTTTTTAACAAACGTGTCACTGTGGTTCAGGATGTCCAGAGTGAGGGAGATTATATGTGTGGGAGGTAAGGAAACTCCTAATTTGTGCTCAATTTTATTGGGAACCAAAAACTATTCTCAAAAGAGTTTATTTTAAAAATAACAAAAACTTTATCTAATTCTTTTATTGCTTTTCCAGAAAAGTAGAACTCCCCATTAAAAGAGTAAATATGTGTTAAGTATTCATCATCCATATTTGAGTGTCTTCATCAATGGCTCCAAAAGTTATTCTCTTTGAAGCAAGATTAAAGCAATGCAGCAACCAGCCATAAACTACACTCTCCTCTTTAAACTGTGGAGCAGGGACGGCACATTCCATCTGTGGTACCGATGCTGTGGGGCTCAGAGTGGCAGCAGGGGGACTGCTAAGGCCATGTCCAAGTAAATAAAAACAAAAATAAAATAAAAGCAAAAACTAGTTGTATGCACTGTGGAATGGAGGATTGGTGGGATCAACACTCTTCATAATGAATGTAATCTTTAAGCAAACTTTTAAAAACTGTTAGAGGCCTCTAGTAGCCAATATACTGCCCATAGCCATTCTCCATCTAGAATGAAGACCTCTTCAAGCTCCTAAACGCCTTTGCTCTGGGTCATGACATCCTAGAATTTAGGATATCATGTGATAGATTTTCTTCCTCTATTGTCTTCTTGTAGAAGAGACAGTTGTGTCTGCAATTTCAGTGATCTTTTTGCAATTTTAATTCTTTTTCTGAAACCATCTTAACTTTTAACTTCAGCTTCTTTTATTGTGGCCTTATCCTTTTATTTCTGTAAGAATAACTTTAAGGGAAAAATCCACATTGGGTATGTCCTGCAGGGAGAACAAGTGAATAATTGGCAGACGGTATGAGATCTACCCCACCTGTTGACTCCATTGTTAGTTCCTGACTGCTCTCACCCCTTCATGCTCAGAATCTGTAGGAAAAATATTTAGAATATAGTAAAACAACTTACTAATTTTTTAAAATAAGTTGCTTTACTATGTTCTAAAACTTTTAGATTTCCTTAAACCCAGATTCATGAGTAGACTTTGTCTCTTTCCTTTTTCAAAACCATTTATAAGTGTATTTCATATCTATATATTGATTACTCTTATCCTTCCGTTTCCTTTCCGGTACTGCCAGACAACAGCCCAGAGCGGGAGGGAACAGGACGTGCTACTGTGCCTTTGATGCAGCAAAGTGTGCAAGTATGGGGCAGTCTTCTTAGGGACAGCAGGAAACATTTTTTCTTATTTCTAGGGTGTTCCATTTTGGTTCTGTTAAGTTTCTTTTTTATACTCGTACCATCTTCAGTATCTCAGAAATGCTTTATGGGAGCACTTAATCAACATAAGCATATTAGATGAAACCATTTTCAGCCATATTCTCAGCTACTAGCTTTCCCTTAAATGCTCATTAAAAAAAAAAAAGAATTATTGTTTGTTTGGCTACAGATGGTTAGAACAAGATCTGGATTGTAGGCGTTTTACCCAAACCACCTGCACCTCACAGCCCCCTCCGGATGGAAGCAGGAGAATGCCAAGTTACAGTGAACGGGGGCAGCCCTTTGTAGGGAGCCAGCTTGCCCTAACAGGGGTCTTCAAACTACGGCCCGCGGGCCACATGCGGCCCGCAGAGGAGTCTGATCCGGCCCGCCAGGTTTTTTGGGCAGTGAGCGCAGCCGAGGTGTTACAGTAGGAATTAGTAGTTCATATAGTCTGGCCCTCCAGCTCTCTGAGGGACCGTGATCTGGCCCCCACTTTAAAAAGTTTGAGTACCCCTGATAGGGCATCAGCTGTGAGCTCGCAAGGCATCAAGGAAATGTTAAAGTGGGTAGATACGGTCTCCCTGGGTGTTTGCATAGTCTTACGAGGGCTACATATTTTCTAACTTTATACCGTCTTCCTCTTTCAGCCAGTATTTTTGAAAAACTGATCCTGAAGTCATTCTTAGACTAATTAACAGTGTGCACAATTGCTCTCAGGGGTGTTTTATTTGGAAAGCAAGAGTTTTGCAGGATTAAAAAAAACACTTTAAGGTATAAAACATTTGGTTATGTTATTAGAAGCAAAATGCAAATATATCCTATATATTTTTTTATAGTTCCATGTGTTTTTATATATTACTATAGATACATGATATCTATAGTAATAAAAGCATAATGTGCAAATGGACCGAACGGCTGCCCGGACGACCATGCTATGATAGACACTGGCGCCAGGCCAGACAAGGTGGGTGCAATGTGATTGGTCGTGGGGGTCCACCATTGCCCCAAGATCGCCCCACAGAGGGAGGCCCAGGACCCCCTCTGTGGGACTATTTATGGGCGGGGGGAGGAGGAGCTCTGGGAAACAGGGGTTGTGTGGCAACAGAGGCAGGCAGTGCCATGGGGGTGGGGGTGGGGCCGGGGCGTGAAAGCCTACCCTTGTACAAATTTTGTGCGTTAGGCCTCTTGTAATGTGTACAAGTATATATAGGTTGCTCCAAAAAAAAAATAATTATATACATACTTTAAGAGCTGTTAGCTCAACTATTGTTTCTTTTCAGATTTAACCGATTGTGCCTTTATAATTATTCAAAGTGTGTATACATTTTTAGGGACACCCTATGTATATATTTGATTACATAATGTATATATTGTATTTTTATGTATATCACCGGATATCCTTTTACTCCAAATTGGTGTATAGCCTATAATCTATAGTTCAGAGGTAATCTGTTCCAACTCATTCCTTTCAATTTAGAAACGGGGACTTGATTATTCTTTTACCCCACAAATCCAGTAGTGCTCGGCATATATTCAGTGCTCAACATATATTTGTTAAGTAAATGAATGAAGAATCTGGTTTCTACTTGGCCCAACCTATTCCATTCTGCCCTGTCATTGCTAGCAATACAGATGGCACAGCTTACTTTAGGGATGCAAGCCAACTGATTTATAATTTTGATTTCAGCAAGTAGGTTTTGAGATGATTGAAAATGTTATCTGTTCTTTTTGCCTATTGACATTCATGTGTCACTTTTATGAAAACCTGAACGAAACTGTACTAATATTTGGAATGCCTGCTCCTGTCTGTTCTCAAAACCATATGCCTTCATATCAGTTACTATCTCGCCCATCTGTTCAGCAGACAAAGCTGTTTCTGATAAAGTTTCTGATGAAGGGAGAACAAAATCATTTCTGAGAGCCGAGTCTGCACTGAACCTAAATCAGACAGACCAGCATGTCCCTGTCAGGGACAAACGCCTGACAGGATTATTGATGATGGAATTTTAGCAGTAGTGAGTCAACACCCACTCCAACCCCCGACTGTATTTATACCTGCAGTCTTGCTTCTTTCTCCAAGACTAGATTCATGCTCACTTTAAAGGAAAAAGTGCTTGATTCATTGAACTGCAGCTAATTGTTTATGAAAAGAAAAGGTGTTCGATGAAAGTGTTACTGTAATTAAACAAGGAGGCCATTAGACCAAGGTGGCTTTATGCCTTGGCAGCCTACAGAAGCAAACCAAAACCTGAGCCAGGGTCAATGTGCCCATGGCTGAGAAAATGAAACTTACCAACAACTAGTCAAAATAGCTAACTAGACTATTTCAAACAAGGCAGCAGCTTAAGTCATGCCAAGTACATATTATACATATTTCCTTACTTTCCCTCTGTGTCTTCTCTATAAAACTCTTAGGTCCTGAAGGGGAGTCCTTCTTACCACGTTCTGTTTGGCTCTGCCTGATTTGATTCAAGTAAACTCTAAAAACTCTTGAAAATTTCCATATGATGCAGTTTAACCTTTAACAAAACTAAACCAGTTTTCTTTAAAAGTAACAAGTGGACAAAATGTACACAGAAACCATTCCCTGGGTGTAGTCCCCAATTTATGACCTGAGAAACACATGGCCATGAGTGTGAACAGAGGCAATGCTTCTGATGTTTAGGGTGATTTTTTCTTTTACCTCTTTATTGAGCTGAGATAGAAATTATCTAAGGACAGACCTGACCAAAACCACAAAGGAATAGTAGTTCCTGGAGCTGAAGAAGAAATGGTGTCTAGACTATAAAGGATATTTCCCTTCACTGATTGGGCACTAAAGAAATATGTATCTACCTCTTTCCCACCCGCTATTCTAAACCTTAATCAACCTATCATCGTATGTCAAAAAGGCTTACAAATTTTTAACACACTTCTAAATCAAACTGTTTATTTAGATAGGGACCCCACAAAAATAATTCCTGTGGTCTCACACAGCTTTGGAATAGTCCTAATAAGATATGTATAAGACCTATGGTTCCTGCTTATACGTAGTTTTGTATCAGACTATGCATATGTAATCCAAACTTTTGCAATTATTCATCTCCCTCAGAGAAGCCTTTCCTTTTTTTAAAATGAAATATTAGCCTACTTTATCATTTTCTTTTTAATTTCATTCTATCATTCAATTAGAAGCATATGAAATGTTGTAAATTAATATCCTATTGTCTAATCACTTCTAACTCAGTTTTATTATTTGTGAATTAATACTGTTTCATATACTGCAGTACTTGCTTAATTACTAAATGATAAAAACCTTAAGATCAGATATTATGTTTTAAATCTTTGGTTCTCAGTATAAACACAAATCAGATGCTTAATAAATCTAAAAGGACTTTTTATAATTGTCTGACTACGACTACAAATAATAAATTAATGGAAAGAATGATAATTCATGTGGCTATGTTTTGAGCTACTAGAATGATTTTAATTAAATGCAAAGTCTAATTTGTGCATACAGCTTGGTTCACTTAGAATGTACTCTTGGAAAACATTGGTGTAAAGTATGTCATTATAGGTTTTTTACTAGTGCAAAACATGACAAGTCTACGTGTGTGAAAAGATACTAATTTTATCTTCTGATTCTACTGACTTTGAAAGGTCTTGATGGAAGGTGGAAAGCTCCCCACCCCTTTTAGTTCAGTGGAGTCATCATCACTTATCATGTAGCTGATTTCTAGTCTGGCGCAATCAATTTCGTTAATGTCAAGTACTACTGACAAGGGTGTTTGTGACTCAGTCACCTGGAGGCATTCAAAGGCTTGGTGCACTGATTTGGATTGGAAAATAAATGGAAATAAAAGTCCTCTAGTCTGAACTTCCCTGCAACTTGAATGGCCTCTTGGTGTTGTGAGTGAATGACAGACAGGGAGGCCCGTTTCCTTTGAAGATGATGTCACCGACTGACCTATAGGGAGTGGGCGGGCGTGGTCCATGCCTGATGGGAGAGGAATGTGTGCTTTAGGTTTTAGCACCAGAATGGTAAACTCGATCCTACAGGGCTGGTTATTTGTTCGATTTCTATCTCTTCTGTCCCCTCTTCTTTCACCCCTGACTCAATGGACTGAATTTCCCTGCAGGGTGGCCCTGTGTCTGTCTTGTTTATTGACATTTCCCTCTCACCTAGCACAGGGAAGTCTTGCTAGTAGAGGACCTCACTACATACTTGAAAGTTTGTCATCAGACTTGATGGCATTAAAAGGCCTCTAGAGATATTGTGGTTCCTAAGATGAAACATGCTGTATCACTTTCATGTCCATGAATCGCTAGAAGTTAGATCCATCTATAACTGTTTCCTGGCTTCAGATGGTAATGGAAGAGTGTGCAAAATCATGGAGGATAAAAGGACACAATTCCCCTTTTATTTGTTGTCTGCTTTTGCTTTACGATCCCCGAGTACTTCCCCTTGACCATCTATCTCTCCCATCTTGCTCTTCATGTTGACTATGAAGCCCTTTCTCATAGACCCTGCTCCCTTTCAAATCATGCCTTGTCTAAGCTTGACGTCATTCCTTAGAAACACGGAGCATTTTCTGAGTGAGAGGGGAATGTAGATAGTCCAGGGCTTAGTTTAGCCTTCTCTCTGTCCCCATCTCTCTCTTACTCTACCTCTGTATATTTGGGTCTATGACAGGAGTGCTAAACCCTCATCTTGGCATCAGTAACCTCATCCTAAATCCCATAAGCGCTCACTGAGTGAATGAGGGGCAGAGTGAATGATTCCTTCCGGTACCCCTGGGCTTCCCATTTCCTTGGTGTGCGATGGAGACTTTTCAGTAACCAACCCGTTGTTTTATGAAATGACTTTTGCGGAGATCCCTCTACTTGAAAGGCTGTGTCTCTGACACATTTTGACCAATTAATGATGCTTCTCTTCTCTGGGCTCTGCTGAAGAAGCTGTTGGACAGAGTGCATGCTGCAATTAGGTAAATTTGAGTGGATTTGTCTGAAAGTGGCCTAATAAATGGCACTCTGCCTGTCACGGTGAAATCTCCGTTAAGCACAGGGAGGCAGGTGCCTGGATTTGCTTGTGCTGTTCATCAGGAGCAGGGTGCATATGCTGAATTTGACCTTTAAGCAGACACAGCTCAGGCTCAGCTGTCTTTCTTATGTAACCATTTGGTAAACTTATTCTTTATTTTAGCCAGTAGTGATTCCCGATTCCTTAATAGCTTGAATGGTTAACAAATGGTAAGATTGTAGGGTGTCAAGGATAGGTAACATTTCATGAACACCAACCATTTGGAAGAAACAGAGGTCAATCAGAGCTATAATTTCTGAGATCTTTATTTCTAACTCCAGGCCCGTCGTTTTACAAGTGAATTTTGCTATTGTGTGCACAGTGTGATTTCATAATCTTCTCAGGAGAGCTCTGATATGCCTCTCCTTCTGCAACACCCTTGCACCAGCTGGCTGCAGATGAAATTTTATTTTAGCTATTGACATAAGTATCCCTGGAAAGGAACATGCGCAGACATCCTTAAATTTTGCTCTTTCAGGACTCAAAAGGTCAGAGAGCAGATTGTAGGAGCCACTGAAAGAAAAGGATATGGGGCAGTATGAGAAACATAAGCAGGCTTTCCAAAGTGGTTAAAATGAGGCAGAAATGGAATGAAGGGGGCAATTTCTACCAGAGCCAGTCCTAGAAAACAATGTAAAATCTAGACTTCCTATATGTCTCCCTGGGACAGTGGTGACTGAGGCTATTTGTCACAGAAAGTTACCCGGGTCAAGAGTATCTTCTTTACCCACCATGTCCCATGTCCCACACCATGCAGGTAGAATGAATAATCACGAGGCCTACACAGAAAAGATCTCAGTTACCATGATGTTCTGAGCATCACTGATAGCATACTTTTGCCTCCTTTGGTTTCCAGAATATTGAATGCACTACAGTATTTAAATAAAGTAAATTTTGTCTAGATACATTAATAGCAATATCTAGAAGATTGGAGATTGGTCTATGCTCTGGTGGGGGGTGCATTTTTCTTCTTTCTGTATAGCATTCTTGGCAATGTTTGTGTTGGAGCAATTTTATCCTTCACAGTATTTGGTGAGAGGAATGCCTTTTTAATTGAGAGACAAGGATAGAAGCGATACTACCCTGAGCATAATGAATGAGGCAATGACACTTGTGATATAATAAATTTCCCAGTAAGAGCAGTTCAAGATGTTATTCATTAATCATTTACCACCCAGAATCAGGCCAAGCTTTTTGAGTTCAGATTGTCTCTGTGACTGGGAAATAGAGAATAGGAAAGTTATCATATGAATTTTTATCTAACAGTGATTGAATATCTGTGGATGTCAGAAGTGATCCCAAAAGGATTATGACAATTTATGAAAGAGCATCTCTTGCTTCATTTATTTTAAGTATATATTTTTAAGTTGATTTCAGAGAGAAGGGAGCGGGAGAGATAGAAACATCGATGAGAGAGAAACATGGATTGGCTGCCTCCTGGATGCCTCCCACTGGGGAATGAGCGTGTAACCTGGGCATGTGCCCTGACCAGGAATTGAACTGGAGACCTCCTGGTAAATGGGACAATGCTCAAATGACTGAGCCACACCATTCTCTTGCTTCATGATACCTAGAACAATGAGTTAAAATCTGCTTGCATGCAAACATTTTTGAATCTTATTTAAATAACTAAATTATTCCCATAATTTTTAATTGTTTTATTATGCACAATAAAATAGTAATTACAGGGCACAATAAGCTATTATATATTTGTTTGAATCTAGCAATATTTTATGATATCTGTCTTGGAACAGGGAGGGATGTTTCCTGAATTCTTTATTGGATCAGTCCATCAAGGAGAAGTTGGAATTGATCAGTTTTTCTAGGACCATCATTTAACTGACTCACTGACATCCTTGGAATAATGTGGAGGAGGTAGAAGAAGGGAGGATATTTCTTTCTCAAAGCAACTTCAGGGAAGAACCAACATATTTCTTTGTTGAGACAGTTTTGCAGAGATAAGTGAGGTTGGTCAGTACACCAAGGCAAAAAGGTATCTTCAGAATCTTAAGAAGGGGACTTCAAAGTTATTGCTTTGAATTCTTCAGCAAAGTTGATTATGAAGGACTGACAATTTTATCTGAGTCTCTTGCCACATGATTAGCCTATACATAATTTTATCCTAGTGATGTCATTATCATAATTATAATTTAGCATTTGAGTTTTTGGGAGACAAAGCAGTGTGCAAGTCATTGTTGCTCAACCTGCACTGTAAGCTTCTTGAAGACTAGTTTTCTTTTTTCTTATTCAATTTGTAACTTCCTCATGTAGTTCTGTGTCCAGGACACAGTTATTTCTTAGTAAATGGTGTCAGAGGACCTTATATTAGAAAGAAGTGTACGATTTAATTGTGGAGCAAATCAATGTGTGTAAAATCATAAGTGAGAAATACACAGAACATGGGCAAGTGTCCAATGAGATTCATAGAAAGAGAAGGTTAGAGGTTCAGAAGAGGAGAAAATCCGTGAGGCTTAAAAAGAAATTCATGGAGGAAGCAGCCCTTGAGTGAAGCTTGGCATATCGTTGGAATTAAAGTCATGGTGGGTGGAGCAGACCCTTTCTGTGTCCATTTTCCTACTTTTATCGTGCTTCACTTTCTTGGTGGGCAGTATTGATCAGAAGGATAATCTAAGATGGAAATGTATGGTTTAGGAAAAAAGCAATGGTATCAAAGTCAATGAGTAGGAATAATGAGGTTAAAAATTCAGGGGAATAAAAAGAATACATTTTTGGAGAGACAGACAAGAGAAAGAAATTAGTATTCTTTTGATGTTTTAGTAATGGGAGCCAAGAATACAGTTACATTTGAGCTAACTTAGAATTTTAATAAAGGTTGAGTTGCGTATATTCCTATCCAGGTTTCCCAAACCTTATAATAATGACAATTTAATGGGGGGAAATGCTGCATACTAATTAAATATATTTTAATTAGAGACACAGCAACTTGTAGTCTAATGAGCTCTACTTTTGGAAATGGTCTAGGGTTGATGAGCTAAATAATTTGTATATCTATAAAAGAGTTAAGTCTACTTAGCTGAGATAGCCTTTGAGTTACTGTAGACCTATGTACTCTCGTTGGTTTAATCACAATTAAATCATAAACCATATAGTTACATGTCCACAAGAATTGCTATCTGGAAGGACATTTATATAGATGGAAGCTAATTTTTTGATGGCCAGAATAAACTGGTTTGGGATCAATGTATAAAGATGAGGATAATCTTTTGCATATTTTGGCCGGTGAGAAATAACAGAATGTTAGGGAATCCCAATAAATTATCACAGAGTTGTCTCCCATACCTATTCTGAAGGTAGGAGTGAAATAGTAGCAGCTGTCTTCTTTGAAATGGGAATGAGGTATTACCACAAACAAGACAGAAAGGGAAAGAACTTTTGCTCCTTTTTCTATCCCCAAAGGAAAAACAATTTAAGGATTATGGAGACTGGGAGATTGATCTCTCTGTCAGGAATTCAGGACCAGATTGTGCCTGCCTAGTCATCTGTTTCAATATGATTGACTGGGTGCCATGGGAAAGGTGATACCCACCTACTATGGGAAGTATTTTGCCAGTTCGAAGATCAGAAACTCTGACAAATAACTTTTGTCAGCTTAGGTCAGGTATCCACCATCCTTGATTAGAGTGGTGGATAGTTAGGGTAAGTTAACTAGGATAAATTCACAGTTAGAAAAATGGCTGGCATCTTTGTAATGTCCTCTGCCCTCAGGGAAAAAAACGGGAGAGCTCTCTGAAATGTCAGATTAATAACAATAGCAATAACAACAAACATAAAAATATAAATGGTAAAGTTATATAATTACCAAGGATTATAGGCAAATAGGCATAACTGTTGAAATCAGCTATCATCCTAATATATAAAAAGCCAGGGGCTGTCATGACTGAAACAACTGAACGTACTACTGATTAACAGGCTGTGTGGGGCAACCAGGCCGGCTGGGGGGTTAGTGAGGGATGACCAAACAACTGAACTGCAGGCTACATGGGGAGACCATGCCAGCAGGGGAGAGGGGGCAGTTGTGGGTGATCAGGCTGGCATGGGGGGCAGTTAGGGACAATCAGGCAGGAAGGCAGGTGATCAGTTAGGAGCTAGCCATCCTGGATTGTGAGAGGAATGTCCCTTGAAGGGTCCCAGATTGGAGAGGTGCAGGCTAGACTGAGGGGACCCCTGTCCCCATTCACGAATTTTGTGCACTGGGCCTCTAGTATCATCTAAGAAAATACTTTAAAGGTGATACATTAGGCTAGTGGAAAGTCAAGGGTTTCAAAGTAATTGTGTTTTTATTTTATTTTATTTTTAAAAAAATATATTTTATTGATTTTTCACAGAGAGGAAGAGAGAGGGATAGAAAGTTAGAAACATCGATGAGAGAAAATCATCGATCAGCTGCCTCTTGCACACCCCCTACTGGGGATGTGCCCGCAACCAAGGTACATGCCCTTGCCCGGAATCGAACCTGGGACCTTTCAGTCCACAGGCCTATGCTCTATCCACTGAGCCAAACCGGTCCCGGCTCAAAGTAATTGTTTCAAAGTAAATATATAAAATCTCATTTCTTATAGGGTACAGAGCCAAAGGGAAGTTTTTAAAGCAAACCACTACTATAGAGCAGTTTGGACCCAGGCATCCTGGTTCCTAGGCCAAGCATCTTTACCTAGTCTCAGCCAGCTATCAAGTTGTGCCCCCTTTCCTTCCAGATATCCTGGATGTTGATGCCCAAATAGAGGTACTGAGTGTAGAAATCTGCACAAATACATTCCTAGGAAAGGACTGACATTGTGCTTTGTAATTTGAAGGGACTGCGTTCCAGTAGTCCCCATTTATTGCCCAGCACTGTACTAAAAAATTACCCCATTTAATCTTTTTCAAAGTACTTGAAAGAGTGCTTTACTTCCTCTCTTCACTTAACTCCCACCCACTTACTACATTTAGTGCTGGCTTCTACCAGTGCTTTGAAACTGTTCCTGTATATCATCCATGTCCTTCTCCTTTGCAGATTCAATGTATACATCTTTCTGCACTTGCCAACCACTTTCTCTTCATTAACCTTTATTCTCTCTTGCTTTGTACTATGTGGCTCTTCTTGCTCATTTGTTATTGTTTCTCTAGCTTTTCTGTTGGTTCCTTTTCCAAATGTTAGTATTCTGCAGGGTTCTATCACCAGTGTACCAATCTATTATCATCTGCTTATTGTTCTTAAGTCATTTAAACATGTTTGTGGTCTTGTACCTACACCTTGAAATAATTATGGCCAGCACAGACATCTACCAACTTGAGAAATGTCCGTCTAAATAGCTCACTAGATCTTTTTATCTGCATGATATATAAACACCTCCACTCAGTATGAATCCAAATATACTATTTTACTCTAAAACTGCTTTAAAAAGAGTTTTGTTGGCAGAACCACCATTCACTTGGTTATCAAACCTGTTAGCCATTTTCAGCGTGCTTCACAGGATTCTCATCAGCGAGTACAAAGATGTCAAATGTATAGTAATTCTCCAGATATAGAGCACCACCAATTTGCTTTAAGCAGGAAAGTGACTTATTCTATTTCCCTCCCTATGCAATGATTCCCTCTGAGACCCTGTTGGGTACGTGTGGTGACTAGCCCCTACTTGACAGCTCTGCAGACTCCATGGTCTGTTGCCTGCCACTTTAGTCCTCCTTGGCTCCATGGATTGTTTTCACTCTACTGCTCATCCCTATAACTTTCTCTACCCCTTGACTATCACCATTGGCCTCCTTCAGATCTCCAATTTCCTGAATTGCTACTGTCCCCCAACCACAACTCCATGAAAATTCATGTCCTGTGTTCTTCTCCCTCTCTGGCCAGGATAACCACCTCTTTGATGTTTTGTTTTGTTTTAATTAATGGAGTTGAATGACCATGGGAAGAAAGTATCTGGCTTAGGAGATAGCCAGGCAGAGTTTTAGTCTTTACCTGGAGATACTCTAAGTCAAGGTACCCAGTACCTTACCCAGTCTGACATATTTGGAAAAAATGCTTACCACCTTATGGTGATGTTCTCTCAGGGATTTCATTCTTTCTCACTCTGAAGTGGGCTCTTAGGTGACCCACCCAGATCATAAAGAATCCATAAAGTCTAATAATATTGCTGGAGGTCATGTGATCTCTCACAGAGCTCTTGAGCCCCATGGCAAATTGGTGGATGTGACTGGGCATTCATGTTTCCATCTTAGTTCATAGTCAAGAAGGTTTCCACCTTTGAAGACAGAGAGGAACAAATAGAGGATATACCTGCCTAAATTACTCAGCACCTAAGACTCATATATGTTCCAGCAAAATATGGGTTTCTGGATTCTGAAATTAAAAGAGCTCTGAAAACTGAGAGGGTCTCATCATCCACTTGGCTATGAACTTGAACTTGTCTAAGTTCATTTGAGATAACTGAATCAAAATGAAATGATCTCAATTCTTTTATCTATAGTCATATACTTCATTGAAGAATATTAGCACGTTAGAGTGTGGCACTGTTATAGATCTTGCTGTATGTGTTCTGGAATATATAGTATACACACCATATTATTTTTATTAAATCTGATACTTTCCACATCCTTAATACTTCAGCCATATGATAGAAGGATTGTATGGCTATGCACTCTAATAACTGTCTTTTGGTACCTTCCATATTAACAGCCATCAAGACAATTTTATCTTTATTTCTAGAATCTATGTCTTTGCTTCTATTCCTGCCTTTGCTAATCAAGCCAGAGATAAAAACTCCTGGTGGCTGCAAAATCAGCCTATCCTTTATTGGCCAGAACAATTTAGCCCTGCCCTCCCCACCTCCCCGCCACCAAATTTGTGTCCCCACCTAGCAAATTAAAAGCCTTGCACTTGATTGAACTCACATTGTTTATATCAAGTATGGCACCTGGGGAGTTGGGAAGCCCTGCTTGCCACTCCACTGTCTCATCAAGAATTTCTGCTCAATGCATATACTTGTGCTCCCAACAGGTGTATAAAACATATTTGTTAAACAACTGAACAAAAGAACTAGCTGCTATCTTGGTCCTGAGTTGGTGCCATAGGTTAAGTAGTCCCTGGTCTGCTAGCCCCTGGATTATTTATAAACAAATAATTTTGTTTAATGGTGGCTTTTTAAATGGTCAACCAATTATTAGCTTGGCATCTTCAATAGGGTTTGCAAGAGTCATCATTAGAATAGGCCTGAGAGAGAACTGCTCATCCCCCATCTCCAAAGTAGTCTTACACTTCAAGCTATCCTTGTCCAGATTGACCAGAAGAAAAATGAGGGAGATAGAGGGATGGCAAAGAACAATAAATAAGAAAATCAGTATATGTGCTATTTTCTGACACTTTGAGAATGTTAATAACCCAAGAGATGTATTTATGGTCTCACAAAAAATAAAGGTTGAGCAGACTTCCATGTCTATCCTCAATACCCCTAAAATCTGGGTATAAATTTATCTCTTGATGTGTATTTATCTGAGATAGGACCAAGAAAGTGTGAAAGTCTAAAAAATTATCATTTCTCCAGGTTCCTCATGGACCACATAATAAATGTTTCTGAGATTTGAAAAATGCTGTGCATCTGCCATTTAAAAGTCATATCTAAATGTACTTGGTACCTTCTAAGTAATCTTTTATTTTTAATTGTAATATTATTTATGAGTTTTCACTCACTAGGAAATCTGTGTCGCTTTAAAAGCGATGGAATGAAACACAATACATCAGGAGAAAGACATGTGCTGATGAAATACGGTCCCAAATGCCATCATCCCGGTGATGTATATTAGAATAGGGATGGGAGAGTGAAATTGAGGGATGAGTCTGTGTGCTGTGCATTCTTGAACAATCCTCATGAAAACCGTGATTGAATTATTGTCCATGTTCAACGCCATGTAATCAGAAAGTATTTGGCTGTAGAGGGAACCATTTTGCAAGGTAACTAGGTGAACACCACTGACACACTGGTAACATCCATTTAAAAAAAAGTCTAAAATCAAACAAAGAATAAGAATAAATCAAATAGATTGTATTTGAGTAAAAATAATCTAAATCTCATCCTCATATCTTCTGACAACCGAGATTTAATGGGCTGGCAAAAATAGGCTCTGTGTATGGTAGTCATCATTTAGAATGGTCTGCATATGGATGAAATCGTTTTAGCTCTGAGGATGCTGGCTATAGGTTTCTGTAATTACGTAGTAGACTTTCCACAATCTTCATATTAATGATCACCTGTTATTTAACTTTCAGCAGTGACATTATTAAATTTGAGGTGACAGCCCTTCACTTGTGACATTTAATTTACTTTTCAATTTTCCTTCTCTCTTGGTCCTTTAAATGGTTCTTAAAGGCAAACAACTGGAGACAGATGTCAATCCTGAAGAACATCAGGTATGATGATTTTTTTTTCTTTCGATAAATAGCTTCAAAAGAAGCGTTCTAATTCAAGTTTTACTTAATGCCTTCTCAGGCAGCATACTGTTATTTTGAAGTGGTGTCTTCCACACATAAAACAGCAGTGATCAGATGCTGAATATCCTTTTATGTGTTGCTTAAGAGAGAGTGCCTTAGGATATGCTTGCTGTTAGTCATGCCAAGGGCCATTACTTACCCAGCAAATCTTGCTGTCTGCTTTTTCCTGGTGGTAAACTCACAAAAGGTTACCTTTTTTATAGTAAGGAGAGCTGAAGAACGAATATCATTTACTTACCTGCCTACAGATAAATCTTTTCTTCCAGTTTTTCCACACACGTCAGAGTTAAAAAATAATACCCACCGGATGTCTGCTAGGTACCCCTCGATTACATTTCCCAAGCCAAACTCATGAATTTCTTCCCCAAGTGGGTGGGAACTCACTATCTCACATGCTATTTAGGTTCTTATGTTGAATATATTGGTCCTAGTTTTGTCAAGTGTCATGTAAAATATGCCTCCTTCATATTCACAGGAGAGATCTTCAAATATTTAAAGGAAGTAGACATGCCTCTTGTCCTCTAGCTTTCTCCGGGATCCAGCTTCAATAAACGTACTTCACTCAGATGTCCTCGTATAACAACACTCAGAGATTTATCACACTCTTCCGATAATCAGCCCAGTTTTTATTGTTCCTCTCATAATATGACAAGTAGAATTAAACCTTATATTTCTGACATGGTTTAACCAATATGGGATTTCTCTCTTTCTCTCTGTCACACATTTTATCATGATGTATGCATTGCTTGCAAGTACTTGCATTGAATTGCTTTGTACGTGTCAACAGTTATTGTTTTTTAAATAAAACTGGACAGTCATAACTAGAGAAGAACCAATGCATCTTGACAGATTTTCACAGGTCTTTTTTAAAAAAATGTAATTTTAAGGTGCTTTCTAAATTCAGAAAAGGACATTGGGAGAGGATCAAAAAGTAATATAAATTTGTATCAAGACAACAAATGCTGTGGTGTTTATATAGGGTACTCTCTCTTTGTGACATTTATCTCAGTGGCCTTTTGGCCTGTTCAGTCCTCCTCTGGGGAAATCTGCAAGTCTGAGTGAGGTAAGAAATTTGAGAGAAAACAGAGACAACTTTTATTTGTTAGAATGGAAAAGCATTTTATTCCCCTATCAACTAGACCTAGGCAGGCAACAATTGTTCTTTTTGCTTAAGAAGATGGATTTGCTTTGGTTTAGGAATTGTCAGACCTTAACTGGGGACAGTTAATTCAGTGCTACTGAGAAAGAAAGAGACATGAGTGTGAGGAGGGCATGATCTAAGTACACCTGAGCACATCATACTAGTAAGATCAGGCACTTTCCTGGGTGCCGGTGAAAACGACAATAACAGTAGGCTCTTATATATGCACTAGAGCCCATTACACGATATTCATGCAAGAATAGGCCTTCCTTCCCCTGGCTTCTCTCCTGGCTGCCTGGGAGCTTGTAAGTCCTCGCTCCCAGCCAGAGCACTGCTCCTGTAGCTCCCTCTGCTACTCCCCCTCCCCCTCATAGCAGGTGTCCTGCCCCTCCCAGCCGCTCCAGGCCTGCATATGCAAATTAACCCAACATTTTTGTTGGGTTAATTTGCATACTCACTCCTGATTGGCAGTGGGCATAGTGGAGGTATGGTCAATTTAGATGTTTGTCTATTATTAGGTAAGATGGCATTTATAGTTTTCTAAGCACTTTTGCAGACTATCTCCAACCTCTCTTCCTCCTTATCTCATTTCTTTTCTTTCTTCCTGTCAAGTATGTGCTAGGAACTGTGCTAGGTAGAAAATGCAATAAGATATTTTTCATAACTGTCAGGGGGAGAAAATAAAAATGACAGAGCCTGCCTTTATTACTACCCTGTTCACATGGTCATCTAACCATTAGTCCACCTCTAAGGTGACGGCTGGAAACCCCATGAGGACTCACCCCATTTGCACAAGGCTTGCTTTCTTGAAACCTCCATGCAAGTCAATAGGCATCTAGAGAAGTCAATGTGTGCTTTCGATATAAGCCAATTATTCTTCCATCGTCTGACGGAAGATGGCCTAAACAAGGATTCTCATTAAAATGAAAATCAGAAATGCACTATAAAAACTAAACTCAAAACACAAAATACAGAAGCTTACCTCAGTGTTTCAGAGATTGACACTGACACTTTAAAGAAAATTCAATCTCTTGGTTGGAAATTCAGCTAGAAAAGGCTTTTATCTCCATACTTAATGTGAAAATATTACCCAATATGGTATGACTAGCAGTGAGAGTTTTTTTTTTTTTTTTTTTTTTTTGTAAAATTAACTTTATTATGCGAAGAGTTTTAATAGGATATTGACAGAATATGAATGATGGTTATAAGTTCAAGGGGGGCTAAAATTACTAATGAAGCCCGAACTTCTTAAAAATCTGTGTAATTCACTGACTTTAATTCTATGAAAATTGGACCTTCAGCATTATTAATTTTTAAAGACTGCAGAAGAATAAGATAATAACTTTTTCATGTATATTTGAGGACTGTAACATTGAGATGGCAAGAGCTAATATAACTTAATTTCAAAATTAATGAATGGGCTACATTTAAATGAGCCTTTCCGATTGAGCTGCGAAGCCAGCTGTTTGAGGAAACTGTTATTCTTATCTCAGCTGGACAATAACTGGTGGAGGGATAGATCAGTAACCCCAACAGATAGGTGGGAGCTCTCGAACACTACTACATACAGGATTTTGCATTTATTTGGGCTTTATGGGTGACTGAATGAGAAAAGAGGCCATTATTGTCAAATCCTAAGACAGATGTTACCTTGGCGTTCCTAAGGCTCATTTTGCAGGATGAATATTGGTAGCATTTAACTGCAGAAGCACAGGCCTTTGCAGGATCAGCATCATTTTAAGGAAATCACAGCTAAGCATTAGTGACCAGATTTATTTTCCGCATCTCATGATGTAAGAATCTAAATGGATTTTAATATCCTATTTTCAGTGCTAACATGCTGCATTACCTGTTTCTGTGGGGGGTGTCGGAGAGCCTGGCACGTCTGGTTGATGTATGACCCGTCTTGGGAGCCTGGCTTGTTAATTACTCGATGGGGGAAGCTGTAGAAATAATCGAAGTGTGCTGGGCTGTTTTGTTCTTTTGGCGGGCAATCCCCACTGAGCTAGGCCTCCTGAGTGGGGGAGCCTGGAAGAAAATAGGAAGGGTTTCGGCCTGTTCTCGACGCCTTTATGTTGTTTTCAGAGGTTGTCTTCAACACTGCCAGCCAATTTGGATTTGTGGCGAGAAATGCTCTTGAAAGCATCCAATATAATTTAATAAGGATTCTCTAAGCCCCACTCCGTGCCATTTCCAGCATTAGCTACTCAGAATTGTGTAAACAAAAGCCTTGGATGTCTACTTTACACACTCCATTGATTTGAATGGGCAATGTGGAACTAGTAAATAAAAATGATAATACAAAGAATAAAAGCTTACAAACAAGATAAAAAATGTAGGAAATGTCTCAGGGAAGCAAATGTGTCATCAGAGAAGAAGGTGTTTGTATAATATGACCACGGCCCAGGTACGGGCCTTCTGGCATGGCTTTAGGAGCCCAGGCACCTGGCTTCTAACTGCCTGGATTTAAACCCTGATCAGCATGCAGCAGCTCGGTGTTCTTTGCCAGCGACCTACTGGTTGGATTGCAACCGTGGGTAGTTACGTGGATTAAATAGGGGAGTTGGTTTAAAGCACATAGAGCGGTGTTGTGTTAGTGATCACCTCTATCGTACCCCATCCTGTGATGTTGCCATTACACATGACTTGCTGTTCTTTATTTACTCTACTTGGGCAAAACACATCACACAGCCATCTCTGGCAGACAATGTCTGGCAGACAATATATGAAATCAAGTTTTATTGATTTTGGAGGCTGAGCAGTGTTAGGGACTAGATCTCATCAAATCCATGAGCTTTCAATGACAGTGTTTGTATTTGTCCTTATACATTGTTCTGAATGTCAAAGTAATATTTGTCATTGAAAGATATTCAAAGAATATAGAAATATCCTACAGTAGGGCTTGTTTGTGGAAATGTAAGTACATCTGTATAAGCACACACCATTGCTATCCTGATCAGTAATTGTTTTTAAAGCAAATTTACTGGAGTATAAGTTACATATCATGAAATTCACAAAGTGAATTTAAATATTTTTAGTAAATTGACTGACTTCACTGTACAACCATCGCCACAATCCAGTCTTAGAATTGTCCCATCACCTAAGAGAGATTCCTCATGTCCATCTGTAGACAATCTCTGCTCCCATTCCAACTCCAGGCAACAATTGATCTGCATCTCTCTCTATATATTTCCTTTTGCTAGAACACTTGATATAAGTGGAATCATATAATGCATGTTTTCTTTACAGCTATCTTTTAAAATAGTATACTGTTTTTGAAATTCAAACATGTAGCATGTGTTACAAACTTGGTATGCCATTTGCATCTGCTCTTCCTTTCTCTCTCCAGTTGTCAGGAAGTTTTGCATCTTTTCCTATTTTTCTACACTTACTTTTTAAAAAACAACACAGATTTTTAAAGCTTAGGGATAATTTTACAGTTTTTTTTTTTTACAGGATTCTCACCAAAATATGATAAAACCTTTAGATTTATTTTACTTCACAGTTCCTTGCTTTATTCACCCCACCTAATATTATTCTTAAATTTCAGGTTTTGTTCTGATCATTTGGAATTTTAGTGCTTACCTGTTGGCTTATACTATATTCTGATTGTTGAACCTCTGCTGTTCTTGAGATTTGTTGCTGTTGGTCTGGTTTATTTTTATTTTGGCTGGAGGTCTTTCATGAGTATTTTTTTCCACAGGAAATTAATTCTAGATCATATTGCTTTTGAGTATTTTATGCTTCAAAATACATTCTTATCCATTTGCATGGGAATCAGCAAGTCTAAAGTCCCCAGGTGGAAACTTGTTGGCCTGGAGGATGGAGAAATTGAGCAGGACTGGTGTGTAGTGAGGAGGGTCCAGGAGAGGCTGTTGTAAACAATTGTGTCCTTACAACCAAGTTTGTGTTCTCTTTGCTGCTCAGGAGCCATTTACAACAGACTCAGCACTGCTCAATCCTCCCCTGTGTTCCCTTTACATTTTGTGCTCTTTCAATCCCAGAAGTCAGCACTCTTGTCTGCAGTCAAGGGTTGTCTTTGATGGGAGTGCTTGTTCTTAGAGCAGGAAGGGCCTGGGACTCTTTGTCTTCCTGGAGGACCTCTTAACCAATGACTGACAGGTACAGAAATGAAAAGACTTAACTTCCTGTCCTGATGGGCCAGACTCCGAGCAGCCACAGTCTCCAGCTTCCCTGAAGAGTTGAGAGAAAGTTACCATTTTTGGAAGTTGATATTGTGTCCTTGTTTGGCTTCCTCATCCCCCTACGGCTACCTCCCCAGTGCCACTGTTCACTCTCTCCATGTTTCCGGGGAATACTTTCAAATGAATCTATTGCACATATATTTTCATTTTACAGTCTCAGGAATCCAACCTGAAACCCATTGAAGGGTTTAAGCAGAGGACTGGCATGTCCGTGGGTGTTTGTTGAACTGTCTCACTGATTTTTCTTTTTTCTTTTGTGTGTGTGTGTTTCAAAATGCTTCAAACAGGATTTCCCTGTTTCACTTATGCTTTTATTTTTAATGGACTACTAGAGGGCTGATGCATGAAGATTTGTGCAAGAATAGGCCTTCCTTCCCCTGGCTGCTGGCACCGCCTTTGCTCTGGCCCAGAGCTGCCTTCCGCTTCTTGCCTGTCATGTCAATTTGCATATTCCTCCCTTATTGGCTGTGGGTGCCATCATCTTTGTTGTGGAGTTACGGTCAATTTGCATATTTTGTCTTTATTAGATAGGATATTTTTTCGAGCAGTTTTAGATTCACAGTAAATTGAGGATGAGCATAGAGATTTCTCATATACCCCCTGGCCTCAACATGCACAGCCTTCCCTGTTATCATTTGGTACATTTGTTACAATTGACGAACCTCCATTGACATCGTTGTCACACAGTCCATAGTTAACAGTAGATTTCACTCCTGGTGCTGTACATTCTGTGGCGTTAGACAAGTGTATACATGATGCACGTCAGCCATTATGGTATCATGTGCAGTAGCTTTGTTGCCCTAAACAGAGTTTGTCAGACCATAAACAGTAGTTCTGTGCTCCACTTATTCATCCCTCCCTCCCCCAGGTCCCTGGCAAGCACATCTTTTCAGTGTTGCCAGAACTTTGCCTTTTACAGAATGTTATATGATTGGAATCACTCTCTGTGTATCCTTTTTAGTAACCTATTTTACTAAATATATGTGCTTCAGGTTCCTCCATGCCTTTTCATGGTTTTCTATCTATTTTGAAAGATGTTAAGGGACATATCCAAGACCAGAAATCCAAAATAATAGAAAATATGACCCTATATCTCAGTGGCCTGATGTCCTAGTTTAGAGTTCTCATACTTAACCATACCACACTCACAGCAGAGCACATGAAATCTGTTTAAGATTCTAACATTTAGAGGCGTTAGATTTAAAGAGCCAGTTGTGATAACAAAAGCATGTCCACAATGGGCTCTGTTATCTTTCATACATTTTGATCCCTAAAGAATTGGTGGCCTTTATAATTTTCTTTCAGATGGCAGTTACTACAAACTTAGAATATGTTGGCAGAAACTGCTAAGGATCCTCTAATGTTAAGATGAACATATGTCCTGATTTTCCTGAAAGTGTCCTGATCATACTTGTTATCCTAGCATAATTAGTAATAACATCCTGTGTCTTTCTTAATAGTGTCCCATATTGGGAGAGAATTCTCCATGGGTCTCTTGCATTTCTGTACATCCTGTGAGTGAGGCAATAACTCCTTTGTTCTGGACTATGTATTTCACGATGTTTATATAGTGAATAGCTTCAGAAAATAGAGAATGTGGCTCTCTCCAGAGAAAAAGGCGGGCATGTTACTGCCATTATAAAAAGATTTGGGTTTCCCAAATTCAAAATTCATCTTCTGTAGTACAACCAACTATGTGTACATGCACCCACCTGGACTGATAGCATTGCAGCTATGGGACTTGGGAAGGCGAGTTAAACTAATGCGAATATGATGATGCCCATGCTCCTTGCAGTGCCACGAGTGATAAATCTTTGTCCTGACCCAGCATTCTCATGCCTTTGCCAGTATCCATGGAACTGTTCCAGGTAAACTTATCTTCAAAGTGGCATAAAATCTCAGACCCTTCAGAATCCTTACCATTCCAATTAGAACAATAAATTATATGGTCTACTGGATTAAGCCTTCTCCCTTCTTTCTTTAATGAGAGCACCTGAGGTTTGGCTGAGCACCCTGGCTGAGACTTCATTTGCCTTGTTATTTTTTCATGGCCATGTGATCAAGTACTGGCCAATAGTGGTGAACCAAAGAGCCACTTCCCTATTATGGTCATAAAGGGATTTGTATTACCCTTGACCTTTCCTCCTTGCATCTGGCTGGGACACAGACCAGATAAGAAGATATATTAAACACAGGGTAGAAGCCATCTATTGAGGATGGATGGACCATGCGATTAGCCTTGGACTGGCCACCTTGGTAAGGGAGATATAAACTTTTGTTTTACTTAAATCAACATATTTTTGACTCTCTTAAAAGTGAACTTAGAGATCCCTTTGTTATTATTAATAAATGAAGACATTGAAATCTAAAATTAATAAACGACTTGCTCACAGTTAGAGTAAATAAAACTGAAGCTAAAGCTCTCAGTTGATTCCCTCATTTCTCATTCTGCACGTTGAACTAGACCAGTATTACCTGTTATTATTGGATGTGCATGCACGCACACACATGCAGCTAAGAGAGGTCAAGATATTATGATAAATACATGAACAAAATACTCTCCAGTAAAGAGCATTTGAAAGAAAAATATGCAATTCTCTTGCCAGAGGCTGCTTTTGATAAGGATGCAAATAACAACGATAATAAATTGCATTTATTTAGCACCCATTACTTAGAAAGCACCAGCAATCTCTGCCCCAGGCTGGTTTGTACTAAAGAAGAGTTGTTCTGCTTCATATGAATTTATGGAAATGTCAGAAGTACATCCTAAACAGCTGTGTCTAACAACTGGGATCTGGGCTACTCTTTGAGAATTCTGTTCTGCTTGAGAAGAGGAAAATGGTAGTGGGGGAGATTTATTTGTCTTTGCTATATTTCAAATTTATTGTGAGTGAGAACCAAATAACAGGGTGTTCTCTCATGTTCCTTATTGGAGGCACAAAGCTGGAAGATGGAGATTTATCAGCTCTCAGTCCTATGGTGAGGGGCTAGAAGAGTTTCAGATTTCCAAGAGACCAAAATTTCTTTGTGGCAAACATGCCCTCTGGGCTTTGCATTTGGTAGTGAAATATGGGAGCAGTGTGCTGTGGAAGACACAATTTCCCGTCCATCTGTGCTGTGCTAGCAATCATCACCCCCAGCTCAGAGTGTGTCACCCTCAAAGAATAATGTTGCTTCATCTGAGAAAGGCTGTGCCTCACATGTGGCTATTTGAATAAAAACAGAGTGATAAAATTGTAACTGGGAAAAGGAGGCGGGTAGTCAGTGTTATAGACTCCAGAGGTAGAAAACAGAAGAGAAGTCTCTGGGATGCCTAAATCATTTTAACCAGCAGCCCAATTGAATGTATTGAGCCCACAAAGTTCCTTATTATCACCCAGCCTTCTTTGATTTTCAGGCAGTCCTTTCTGCCATGGTTGAGACCAGGTGTATTCTGAGACTCTGTGGTCTAAGTTACTGCAGTTTCCAAGAAGGAACTCTCTTCCAACATATTGAAGAGTGATGGCCCACGGGAGCTATAAGTGCATAATATAATCGAGGAATATTAATTTATGGCAAAATCAAGGATCAATGGAAATGGCATATTAGGGTTATAAGGGCATGGATTTGAATAAAGGCAATTTAAGTTTCTTGAGCTGTAAAAATTGCCTTTTCTAATCTTCAGAGTAATCATATTCGCTCTTGTTTTTCTCACACTCATCCCTTGCCTTTCACCCCACCCTCACCCCCGTGGCCATGGGTCTCAGTCAGGAGCCACCAGGAATGGCGCACACATGACCACGTCCTTTCTCCATAGGGTTCAGAAGACTGGGATCGTGAGGACATTCCTATTTCCCTGTGCAGTCAGCCTCCTGAACCAGCTCCCTGGATGAGAGCTGTAGGGTTAGGATACCCTCAGAAGGGACTTACAAAAACAACAACAACAACACGTTCTAATTTGCAACTTGTTACAATGCAACAACTTGTAATTTAACACATTTGGTGGTTGAAATTTCAGTAAATCTGGACTTTTTGTGGTTGTATAAAAGTGAAGTTTCTTTAAGATTTGGGCTTTTCTAAGGAGGGGAGGTATCTTTGTAGATGCATCTTCCCCAGTGAGTTAACTCCCCGAATCATGTTTTCCTCCTGCATCCTCTTCAAGTCACTCAAATGCCACTTCTCTCTCTATGGAAAAGTCCATATGGGCTTCAATGGCGTTTGTAGGCTCCTCTCTGAATTTTCATGACAAGTGCATCCCTAGACTGTCATCAGATAACCCCCGAGGTCCTCTTGAAACACTGCCAAAGGCTTGATCTCAATAGAGAATGGAATCCAGTCCAGGAATGAGGGTACAATTGGGTCCTCAGATTGTTTTCACATTTTCCTACCAGTTGTTGGGTTTAGACTGCTGTTTATTTTTCTAGGGTACCTGGTATGGAATCACGTCATTGGAAATATTAATTTTTCTCAAAAGCTAAATGGCATGATCCCATCTTATTGAAAGAACATTTCTCTTCCTAACAGGGCTGTGACACTATCTTATAGGACAAGGCATTTTCACTGCTGAAGTAAGGTCGGTTGGTTTGTTTCTGCTCCAGCTGAGGTCTGATGGCACCAGAGAAAAAATCTCCCAGTGCCCTTTCTGTTTCTCAAGGCCTGACTCCAACTCCCATCAGCTTGTTTGGGTTCAGTCTCCCTCTAGAGAGGATTTCAGTCAGTAGCAATTCCAGAGTCTTCTCTTAATCCTCTGTCTGCCAAATACTCATTTGTGTTATTTCTCTGTTGGAGGCAACTGGATCTTTGGAAGATTTAATGCTTTCCTAAAGTTTTAGCAATTAGTTTGTCTTGTCAGTTGAAGGGGATTCAAGCCTTCTTCACTCTGAGTGGGAAACCTTGAAGAAATGCGTAGGTGGCTGCTCCTCAAATTGGGTTGAGAGCCTGCCTATCATGGGCCAAGTGGCAACTGTGACAGTGGCGTTCTAACTGCTTAAGCTTCTGTGGCTTACACATAAGTCGATGGCTTTTCTGCTGGTGGTCACTCTAAGCTATAGGTGACGAGAGACCCATTCCTCCAAGCAGCCCGGCCTCAGAACGGAGTCGGCTCTCTCTCCTTCACCTTCTCCGAACCCCTGAGCCCCATCACGGACAGCACTAAGAAGTCTGTTGGCAGCCTCAAGCACACCTGCCAATTTCCAACAACCCTATATCTACCTCTGGTATTAGGCAAGACATGAATGTGGGAACATTTCCTCTTAGTTTTGGCTGAGTTTCAGGACTGAATGCTCCATATATTCCAAGATAAGATGCTAGAGTACCCTTGTGTGGGACTTGACCTGTGTTCCCTCTTTCACTGATGAGGGTAAATTGCCATTGTGGAGGCAGAGAGTAGTTGAATATTGGAGAATTTTAGTCCTTTGTGCCTCTTGCTCACCTCAAGGCTAATTAGAGGGGCACTGAGGATACACTTGAGGAGCTTCAAGGAGAACACTTTAGAGCTTTTATGAATCTTCTGCACCGAGGGGATGGTAGATTGTGGGTGGCCTCTTGCTGGAGAAATCTGAGGGGCAAAATGGGCTGTGGCCACAGAGCAGAATCTGAGGTTTGGGGCCACAATGCATTCCCACCAAACATGGTGACAGATGTGTGTTTCCCAGGAACCAGTGGCAGCCATGGAGAACCACCTGCCAGGGTCTAGAGTTGTCTTGCAGGGACTCTTCTAAAAGAGCTGCTGGGAGGGGTGTGGAACCCCAAGCAAAGAATCTGTGAGAAGGAGGGCCACAGAGAACCGGGAGCCTGAGCGGAAAGCAGGCCCAGTGGGCACTGCGTCCCTGTTGTGGGAATGATGGTGGAAGACCAGAGCAACGAGGGCTCTGCAGAGACACCCACATGCTCCCATGGGAGAGACAGCTTTAACGCCACAGCCAGACGGATTCCAGTTAGGAAAGACATTTTTATGTTCTACCCCTTTTCCTCTTCTCCCTTCCTGTAGGGGAGTTCCAGGCATGTTCGTTAGAAGGAGCTCCCACCCCCTTCCCATTGCTTCCTGCAGGAGCAGTCTTGAGATAAACTTGAAATCGAAGTTGGAGTTCTGATACGGAGTTACACCAGAATCTTTACTACTCAACCGGGATTGTGTTAGGAAGCAAAGTGAAGGGCTGCGTTGAATTTTCAAAATGTACACATGAAAATGGTGGAACATGCCCAGGTCTTCCTGCGGGGGTAGGGGAAGAACAAGCTCAATGACTGGGTTTGAAAGGATCGCAAGGAAAAAGAGCAAAGCAGTTGCTGCTGTATTGTAAGTGTAACTTAGGCAGTGTAGTAATTACATAAGGATATGACCTGAGTAACCCTGGGAGCTTGCTATGCAGGTGTAGTTTCTGGACCCCTCCCCCACCCATCAGATGCCGTCTTAGTGTACCTGAATGTGAAGACCAGACTTGTACAAATGCAGCCCATCTTCATTTCTCAATGACAGTGAACTTTGAAACGGGCCCTAAAGATGATCTTGTGGCTGAAAGTGAGCTTTAACTGTTTACTAGATTTCATTTGCTGATAGTAAAACACCTCTTCCTTTTCAAACGGCTGGCATGTTCCTGATAGTTTGCTGATACTTGGCATATATTGCCTTTCGGATACTCCCCAAACAGGTTTTATTATCTGCTGTTTTGTAGCCTGAGTGACTGTGAATCCTCGGTAGGCTGATCCCAAACCCAGGGATGCAGCCTTGCCCTGGTCCCCACTTCTTGGGAACTGTGTAGTATGCGAACTTCCTTCCATTAAAAAGTGAGCTGGTTTTGTGTCAGGCAGGGACTGGTGTCCACCAGGACATTTGGTTGCCATGACCTTGGGGAGCGTGTTTCTGGCATCTGGTGTTTAGAGGCCAGCGATGCTGTGAGCAGCCTGCAATGCCCAGGACGGCCCCACAACAGACTTCTCCAGCCCAGTAACACCACTCACTGCAGTGCCCAGGTGGAGAAACTCTGATTTAAAGCTTTTAAAAAACTCATTAACTCTCACCTGAGGAAATGCTTTTTGATTTTAGATAGAGAAAGGGAGAGATAGAGGTGAGAGGGAGAGGGAGAGATGTGAGAGAGAAACCATCCAGCAATTGCCTCCCATATGCATTCCAACCAGGATTGAATCAGCACCCAAGTATGTGCCCTGACCAGGGATTGAACCCACACCTTTGTGTTGATGGGTCTATGCTCCAACCAACGGAGCCACATTGGCCAAGGGCTGGTTTAAAGCAATTTTAAAAATCAGTTTATATGACAGTAGAACAGATGTGCAGTTTTAGCTAAATACATTGCTAGATCAATGAGTGACTGTGATAGGCTTTTAAAAAGAGAAAATTGCATAACAGTAATCTTATTTTGTGATACTCCCGAGTCCCCGGATGTGTTACACATTAAAAATGTTGGTAAGTGCTGAAACCAGTTTGGCTCAGTGGATAGAGTGTTGGCCTGCGGACTCAAGGGTCCCAGGTTCGATTCCGGTCAAGGGCATATACCTTGGTTGAGGGCACATCCCCAATAGGGGGTGTGCAAGAGGCAGCTGATCGATGTTTTTCTCTCATCGATGTTTCTAACTCTCTATCCTTCTCTCTTCCTCTGTGTAAAAAAATCAATAAAATATACTCAAAATAAAAATAAAAATGTTGGTAAGTAAGGGGTGCCTGAGCAGGACAGGTTCTCTGGGAGCCCCTCCCATCTGGGAAGGGTGCAGGGGAGAATGGCCATGTCAGGTGGGCTCTGCTTCTTTCTGGCTGATGCAGACTGCGGTGAGTTCAAAAACTTGCTATGCGAAGCCGACCAGATTGCAAAGCAGAGAAACCAAACCCTTGGCTAGCTGAGAAGTCCTTGGGGGTTCTTGCATTATTTTCCAGAAGTTTTACCTTTCTGTCCCACTTAATGTCTTTTAAAATCCTAAACAAATCTCTGATTAGAGTTCCGAAAAGCCAGGTGAGTATCTTCGTTCATTTGTTGTCACAAGAGCAAAATCATGCAAGTCTGCTCACTGCAAATGACTCACCTATGGAATCAGGAAAGTACATGATTACATACAAACTACTCTCCACCGTTCCTCACAGAGCAAAGACTGTCCCAGAAAAGGTAATGGCATCCAAAACATGATAGTACTCATTCAAGTAACCAGACAGTGGGATAAAAACCCCCAAACCCCCAGCAGGCCCCGAATAGCAGTAATGTTCTGTTCTGGAGCTGAATACAAAATGCAAAGCAGCAGAGAAGCCTACAGACCAGAATGCAAACGCAAACACCATCATGAATCAGGGGAAGAGCTCGGAAGAGCCAATTTCGTTCCTGACTTCTAAAATGAGCCGGAAGTGGGAAGGAACAAATTTCCTTTAACCAAGTGCCTCCGGGTGTAATTCTTACGGAGGCCACCCCGACTGCATTCGACTGCATTCGTATTGTTGCTGCTGCTGCCCGGGAAAGGGTAAATGAGCGCCAACATCTGCGCGTGCCCGCTGCGTGTGCACAACAGGCTCATGCTATAAAGATCTCCATGAAACAAAGCAGCCTGCAGACCACTCAGGCTGCTCTCCCAGTGCTGCCAGGGTTTAAAGATGGAGACAGAGGGTTATCAGGCCCTCGTAAATCCAGGCCAATTAGGCAGAGACGCATTCTGAGCACGGTGCCTCCTGCTCCTGCTTTCTGCCACCTCCTGTAGGTGCTGCTTCCACGGAAGAGGAAGCCTTGGAGCTTTGCAGATAACTCATTTTCCTGGCTAGCGGGTACCACGCCTTTGTAGGACTTTGGCTGGTAAAAATCCACTTTTTCTAATGGGAGTGATGCCCATTAGTTCCTAGATTAGCCCTGTTTCAGAGGATGGAAGGTCCTCAGAGTTTGAGGAAGTGTTCTGGAGACTGAATTAAACGACGAGCAGTGGGTGAGGGGCAGGTGATTCAAGTGTAGGAAATAACACATGTTAAGGTGGAATGAGTGTGACTATCCCATTATCCTAGAATTTTAAGCTCTGTCCTTGAAGCTTTAAAAAGTTTATTTTAGGAAGTGTCAATTTCCGAGGAAGTTAGCAAACATGAGTTCCTCACTAATTATTAAGAGCAGAACTCAATTTATTGAGCACCTATTATGTGTCAAGTATTATGCGAGGTGCTCAAGACAAAACTGAAGAAGACACAGTCCTTGATTCAATGAGATTTCAGTGTAAGAAGAGTAAAAAAAAACACACAAATAAATATCTCGATGCAAGATGATACATGCAAGTCTCAGAAGGCAGTGGAGATGAGAGAAGTATTCGGACAGCAGTTGAATCAGTTTCTGACTGCTTCAGGATGGGTTTGAAGGAGAGCTAGTCCTCCATTGCAGGGCTAGATGGATAGAAGTCCTGGGGACCAAGGTGATGTTGGCGCAGGAAAAGAAACCAGTTTTAAAGGGAAGTTTGATGTTAAGTTTTTAAGAGATTGAATTTAAGGTTTCTGAATAGTCAGTTAGCAGTTTCCAGTAGTTAGGCAGAAATATGAGTTTGGCTATATGGAGAGTTCTGAGCTGGAAAAATAGATTCAGGATATGTTTAGGTTAAGTAAAGCCATAGCATTTTGCTGCCGTCCCCTCCCCCCCCTTAATGGGTATGGAGAAGGATTCTCATTTTATGTCATTTTTTCCTTACTGGTCTATAAGATTCTTGGAAAGCATGATTTCAAGTGCCTGGATGTTTTTTCTTTTTTCATTGTTAACTTAAAAAATACCTGTGACTAAAAAATCAGTTGATGGCCCTAGCTGATTTGGCTCAGTGGATAGAGCGTCAGCCTGTGCTCTGAAGGGTCCCATGTTCGATTCCAGTCAGGGCACATGCTTGGGTTGTGGGCTTGATCCCCAGTAGGGGGCATGCAGGAGGCAGCCGATCAACGATTCTCTCTCATCACTGATGTTTCTATCTCTCTATCTCCCTCTCTCTTCCTCTCTCTGAAGTCAATAAAAATGTATTTTAAAAAAATCACTTGATAAATGAAATGAGTAAATTGTATTATATGTGAATATATCTCATAAAGCTATTATAAAAAGAAAAAGAAAAAATATTCAGTTGATATACTTTTCCTCCTCCAAAGAATTTTTCATAGGAAACAAGGAAAAAAAGGAAGGAAAAAAGGAAGAAAGGAAGGAAGGAAAGAAGGTAAGGAGGAAGGGAGGGAAAGAGGTAAGTAGGTAGGGAGGAACATAGGAAAACAACCTCACAGTATGAATTCATGGGATGAATGAAATGAAAGCAACTAAGAAATTTGATTCAATTTCCTACTTTTGCTGTTAGGAAACATTAGGCCAGAAGAGTGAAAATGTGTTTATTTAGAATCATACACTCAGTTATTTCTAACCACCCAACCTTCTTTCTCAGCATTCTCCTTTGTTTGTTTGTTCTTTGTTAAACGTATTGTCAGTGAAAGCAAAACAGAGCAAGGCAGTGACCCTCCAGAAGGAAGAGATGGGGTGAGGCCTGAGGAAGAGGCAGACTTGCTAGGCGGGGGAGAGCCATATATTCAGCGAGGCCGATTTTCTCTCTTTCCCTTTTTAATAAAATGAGTTCTGACAGCAAGTGTTCACCAAGTCCACTTAGTACCTGTCAAAAATGTGAGGCACTTAACGAATTAAACATTCTATCTTTTTGTATGTGACATTTTAATCAATTAGGGACTTTCCAGGCCAAATGATTGAGTTTGAAATAAAAATTTTATGTGATTCAACATTTAAAAATGAAGATGAATGCGTTTTCAATAGAGAGCCAGCCTTAAGGACACGGAGCCTAACTTCATTTCAGAGTGGACCAATGAACAATTGAGAGTCTCAAGAGCAGCTTGCTTATAATGGCTAAAGTGAAATTAAAATTTCTAAGTGGCTTAGTGGTCAAATGGAGGAGCCTGTGAAAGTTACACGTGCTACAGGATTTCCATTTTTTACAGAATAAGCCCATTATAGGTACTCAAACTCATAATGAGTTTAAACTCATATAAACTCATATAAATGAGTTTGAGTACATATAATTCCACTGCCTTTATATCACTCATAATTGCTGTAGTTGGTGAGACTTTGTCCTCGGCCACTGGGGAGAACAGCATTTCTAAGAATAAAAGGGTGGACCATTGATGACTGAGAACTAACAGAACCGTCTCCACTCTTATTCCTGCCTCCCCTTTCCCGAAGTGCACCCTTTCGAGTTGACCCCTTCTAGGTATCATTTACTCCTTTTAAGTCTCCACCTCTTTCTCTTGGTCTGTGTTCAGGGAGATATGTGATTTCAGGGGAATAATTCTGGGTCTCATCCTTCCTGAGCTTAGGATACAATATCTATTAGAGGTAATTTTAGCCATAGTGCTTGGGACATAATAGTTGTTCAATGAACATCCAGGGAATAAATAACCATGTATAGGCAATTGGACTACTTTTTCAGTTAAAATGCATAGGCTACATGACATTTTTTTTTGAAAAGAATTTGTGTAGTGCCTGAAAGAGATATTTGGGTCACTTATTGGCCCATATGGCAATTTGGTGGGTAAATCAGTCAGCTGCATTTGTGACTCCAAAGTGTGTCCTACACATTTTACAAATCTGTGCCTTTAAAAGACAGGACAAAATGAAATGGTTTTATTGTGTTCCATTAGACATGAAATGGTTGAAGAGTAATAAAGTCTTGATCTTTACAACCTGAGAAAATGTTTCACAATATCATGTATGCAGAAGTGGTTACCTTGGGTAGGCGTGTTACCATAAGAAACTTGCTTTCCCCGGGTGTCCTACATATGCATCTCTGTACTTGAAAGTAACCCAAATGCACATGCTCTAGTAGCGATGTTCCAGCCATATCTTCTTCCACCAAAAGCCTACACATGGCTGACCGTAAGGCTGTACTCAGGCCTTGAGAATGTTAGGAGTTGATTCAGTTTGCACAGTGACACTCTGACTAGATCAAGAGTAGAATTCAGAGCTTTGACAAATCCCTCTGTGAGGCTTAGCCTCTTTTATCAATGCTTTTTATCTTGTTCTTTCCATTCTTACCAACCTACAATTATTTTACACTGTTGTTGTACTAGGCCTAAACTCACTGAGAGGTTTTCATGACCCTTTATAATCTGATACCATCTGCTTTCAGAAGATATTTCCATTACATTCAGATATTCTCTTCTGCAGGAGATCTTACCTGCTGTGCACGTGTCTGCGTGTGTTGCTTGATGTACACAGATCTTTTAACCAGGAAGGCCCTCTTGCTTATCTCTAACATACAGATGATTTTCTCCCACATCGTAAGGGACTGCTGTACCCACAGGTCTCCCCTGCTCTGAGCTTCTACCATATGAGTTTTGAATATCACATAGTTATCACATGGTTATATACCACCTTTCATAGTTTCCTCCTTCAATTTTTGTGAGTCTTATCATTCCAATTAGAATTGTATTTCTTGAAGGAAAGGACTCTGGTAGCCCTGTGACACCCAGGTCAACAATGAACAAAACTCACACTATTCTAAACTTGTCTTTTTTAAAGTTCTATTTAAAAAGTCTCCTTGATAGAAGCACTGTCCCATAGAGCTGTGAGGCTCTGTTTTGCAATCCCTTTGCCCTTTCATTTGTTCATTTTATAGGCACCCTTTTCCATTCCTCACATTGCATGACAGGCCTGGAATAGCATGCAGATTAGTTTTTGAAAATTAAGATTAATTTTGTTTGGAGAACTTTGCAGCACCTCCTTAGAATATAATTAGTTTTTCTCCATGTCAATGCACAGCTTGATTTGAGAAACAGTCTGGAAATTACAAGTAGAGCTAGTGGAATACATTGGCATCAACCAACACGGATTAAGCTCATTGGTTCATATAGTCACAAAGTGTCATAAATAAGGGGCATAAATGGCTTGGTTCAGGAAAACAAAGAGCCTGTGGGTAGTTAATGGCTTGGGGCAGCAGGAGAAAGCCACAATGAAAGAGATTTGACAACGGCGAGGAGCCACACAAATGCACGATAACACTATGTCATTAATATTATTTCAGGGGTCTGATCATCCTAGTGTTGGGCACTCAGTAATATTCAAAACACACCATTTGTCAACTTTGGAAGCAAACTCATATTTTATTGCTTTTCTTTTAAAAAATATTTTATTGATTTTTTACAGAGAGGAAGAGAGGGTTAGAGAGTTAATAACATCGATGAGAGAGAATCATCAATCAGCTGCCTCTTGCACACCCCCTACTGGGGATGTGCCCACAACCAAAGTATATGCCCTTGACTGGAATCGAACCCAGGATCTTTAAGTCCACAGGCTAATACTCTATCCACTGAGCCAAACCGGTTTCAGCTATTGCTTTTCTTGAATGCGGTTTGAGAGTGGGCAAATTTTGGTAAATTGAATTAATTCATGTTTAAAAATTACCTGTTTTATTTTCCCATATTGTCATGATGATTGCAAATTTTTTCTTATTGTGGTGAGAACATTTAAAATAAGATTTACCCTCTGGACAATTTTTTAAATGCTCAGTATGGTATTGTTAACCATAAGCACAAAAAAAGTTGTATTACATAATTTATTCATCTTGCATAACTGAAACGTTATACCTATTGACTACCAACTCTGTTTTTCCCCACAATATATATTTTATTTGTTCCAACTATCTTCTAAGGGTTATTTTATACTAGAATACCAATATCAATTTTACTTATATTTTCTACAAATTCAAGAAGTCTTATGTTGTTAAATTATTTATTGGTTTAAAATTCATTATTCTAAAATTTAAGACTATAATCTAATCCCATTATTTGACAGAAAAAAAATCTCTTTCCAAATGCTGATTCATTAAGTCCTAATTCTTCTTCTTCTTTTTTTTAATGATGGCCACCCGGCTTCATCTGAAAGGTCATTTATATGGTCATCCAGAAGGTCATCTGGATGGTTGTTCTGCTGTTTGGTCTATTTAGCATATTAGCTCTTTATTATATAGGATTATATAGAATGTGGAACCTATACTATTTCTATTTGTGCTCCTTATCAAAGGGTTTGCCTTTTAGGGGTGGTAGGAAGGCAACATTCAAGGTTGATATTCATTTCAGTCTGAATGAATCATTATTTCTGTGGCTGTGACTGGGCTTAAATGTTCCATGTGATTGTTCATTTTGTATCTTTACTGTATTCTGCATTCTTTCAATCTTATTTGACATTGATTGTATTGATTTCAGACAATTCCTCTAATGTATCAACATGATGTTATATTATAAAACAATCTTTTGTAGCTCTTTGAAACATTTCCCAGCTATGAAATGCTCGCAAACATAAATGCTGCATTAAAACAGTCTTTAGATAAAACTAGCATCTCAGCAGGGTCTAGATTTGGTCATCTCTCTTTCAGTTTAGTACTATATGATTCACAATTGTACTTCAATTTCAAATATTTTAATTAGCAGTCCACTTTAGTATTGTTTATCATATTTTAATTCCTATTTGAGTATGTCATCTGCAATCTGCATTCTTCTTATACGTCACTTACAATAATGATTTGAAACAACGAACTGTTCAGGGAGGCAAGATTTTCTCTAACAGTTTGTTGAGCTGTCTTGTGGAGAAATAATTGCTAGTTGGGATAATGCTTAGAATTCTGGGAAGACTTATTGGTCTAAAATATGTCTACTCAGCAGCTCACCTATCCTAGAAATTCCATTACTGCAGATTTGGGTTTTATTTCTAGCAAATCACTCTGGGAGGGTTAGTACTCAAGCCTTTTCATCCACTTGCACTTAGGAGTCAACTAAGGAGCAGAATCTTATTCCAAAGAAGTTTTTAGTAGAAGGCAAGGTTATGAGGGTAAAGAAGATGAGGAGCAAGTAGACAAAAGAAGAAAGGGATGTAGGGGAGACCCTGATGGTGAACATTATCTCTGTTTTATTGGTGGCAGAGTAATATTTTGATAGCAAACCATGTGCTTTTCATACTCTTCATTTCATACATACTCTGACAAAGTAGCATGGGGAGCCACTATCCTCAGCAGGATGCTCTTACGAAATGTGCCAAGTGTGAGGAGCAAGGAAATGTCCAACTTTTGAATTGTAAGGCAGAAGCAATGGTCTTGGGGTGGAGATATCTGATTTGTACAAGCTGGGTGTTTTAAGAAAGCTCTGTAATTCCAGAAGCTTGGTTTGGAGTATCAAAAGCAAAGCCCACAAGGAATCTATTCACAAAATCTGTGACATACATATAGTACCCGTTTTAGGAAAAAAACACAATGATGGAAATAATAATTTTCCTCACCTTTGACTTGATTAAGACCCCATGGGATGGGGCAAGGAGGTGGAGTTGTGGTGAGAACAGTGGACATGTAGGCATGTAACATGAGCTAGAAAAAGATAAATCTTTGACACTGAAGGTCAATTCTTCTTCTCTTCCCCCCCTTCCTTTTCTTCCTCCTTTTCTTCATAGCAGCAGTAGTTTTTTGCAACAGCAGCCAAACTGACTAATATGAATGGTGAATATTTTAAGTAAAAATAAGTATATTTTTAAAGGTGATGGGATGGGGATAAGGAATATATACCAGTGTAGGGAAGAGGATGAGAAGTCTTTGGGGAGGAAGTTGAGAAGACCTTCTCATACTTTGGAAATGTAAGAATAACGGAGATTTCCTTGTCTAAAACCTGGGAGAGCGTAGAACTCCTCATATCATTATGGAGAGGAAACAGGAGCTAGATGGCCACGGAGCATGCTGAGTCCCCAGGGGAGGGAGGAGTGCCATTGGTTCATTGTGTCTCCTCAATAAGAGCAGGAAGCAGTGAGTTTCCCATTCTCCCCATGAGGGTACTTGCAGGGAAATGGGCTCTGAAGCTGGAGTTTTCTGCAAAGAGGAGAAGGTTTCAGTGAGCACAAATGTATGACTGAAATTAGTTTGTGTTTTCACATCAAGTCCATCCACCCAAAGGTCCACGCGGCTGGGCCGGCCTTCACAGCATCCTGCTGACCTGAGGTTGTTTTCAGGCTGTGGTGCCCCTTCCAGCCACTTCAGGACCCACCTGTGACTGTTTTTATGGTGCAATTGCAAGATCACACTTCCTCCTAGGCTTCCGAAAATATTTGAGAACCTTATTAACCTGAAGCTCAGTTTAGGGCAGATTCAAATTCATGGGGAAGGGGGTTGAGGGTAGGTGAAGGTGGGCAAAGGGGAGTTACGTCGGGGGAGAAAGAGATGATACCTTTAATCTTCTTCAACAGAGGAAGCAGGTGCTCTCCAAGGTCTCTTCCCTTTGTTATGCTCTGTGATGGCAGCACATTCATTACCAAGTGCAGCAGATGGTAGTGAGTGTTATTTGAACATCCCGCATTCAGAGAACCGCCAGCACTGTCTTGTTAGAGAAAGCAGAGGGGGAGGATACTGTGTCCTCAGATGCTGTTTTAGAGCATTGGAATGTCTGCACCGCTGTGCTGGCAGGATGGAGGATGCAGTGCAGGTCTAACTCCCCTTCTGGGAGTGATGTATGTGAATAATCAGAGAATATATGCACCAAGTGGGTGTGAGCGTATGCGGAAAATGAGCTCCTGGGTTTTGAACCATCTCTCCCAAGCATCCAGCTGGGGAAGCTTAGCCTGTATTTCACAGCTCTAGTTCATCCCAAATACAGCGAACACAATAAAGCCAGCTCGTGTCCTTGGCTCTGGGCTGACGCAGCTCCACGAGAAAGGGTAAAATAACCATTCTTAGTTTATCTTCGCGCGTCTGAATGAAGCCTTTTTTTTTTTCTTGTTCAATATAAACAGCCCCTTTGCTCAAAATAATAGATGTCTTTTTTTTGAGTTCTTTGACTTCAAGAAAAAAAGGGAAAGAAAAAAGAATAAGGATATGGGAGGCCCAGCAGTGATATCCTGACAGAAATTCCATTTACGAGAAAATACATTCAGGAAATGAAAAAAAAAAAAAAAAAAGGTTTTAGATAGACACAAGGTAATACATGACTATTAATGTGAAGGAGGATAATGTAAGTAAAATAGAGTTTTATATTTAAGTTTAGAGTGTTCTAATTTTCAAGAAGAGTTTTAGGATTTTAAGAAACTTTAGGCTTAATTTGTACACTATTTTTAAAGTGATAAATAAAGAGGGAACTATTGAATAAAGGTAACCTAATATTTTTGAATACTTTATAAAGTTCTTCAGCTGAAGTTTAAGTATCTTACATTATAATCTGCAAATACAAGGGAAGACTAAGGTCTAAATATAACAAAGTATTTTTTAAAAATGAGCTTTGGATGGTAATTCACCTGAGCTAATCTTCTCTTTCTCTTTAAAGCCACGAATCGGCTCATTGTATTTTTGAGTTGAAAATTAAGATAATTTCCATCGTATTTTCACATGTATTGTGCCTCTCAATGTTAACATAATAGAACCTTTAAAATGCCAAGCTGTACAAGGAAATAGTGCACCAAAATCGTTAGGAAGAGTGTGTGAGAGAGCAAAGCATCTGGAGGGGAAAAAGGAACATTAAATCAACTGTCAGGCAAGTATTTTGTTTCCCGTGTTAAATATCTGCATGTGTGTGTGTGTGTGTGTGTGTGTGTGTGTGTGTGTTTAAATTTGGAAACATCTGGAAGTTTATTGTCACGCAGAAGTACCTTCCTAGTGGTGGAAGGCTCTGGGTGCATCAGGATGATTTCTGTCGGGATCAGGATTGAAAGACATTGACCTTTCTGATAATGAAATTTATTTCCTGGAACAGAAGTTGAGAAGGGCTTTCTAATGAAACACCTTCACAGTTGCACACAGATATCCCCTCATTAACTTCTTATGTTTCCCAGACCTTCCATTCTGCTCCTTATCCACCAACCCCAACCCTAAAATGCACTTTTAACTGTGCTCTCATGGGCTGGATTTACCTGAGAAAGCTGATGGGTAAGTCTATCAGGTTATCCTTCCTGGTATGTGGGATCCATTTTCATTCAAGATGGTGAAGCTTTGGGTCTCCTGCCAGCTCTATTCCCTTTGTATCAGTCACAGTCCAATCAGGAGACAGGTTGCAGTACTTTGAATAGAGAGGGTTTACGATAAAGAATTATGAACTATTTTCAGGAGATTAACCAAGGGGAAATAAACGAGAACTGGAAATGATTGATGGGGAAAGAAGGAACGAAATCAAAAGGGAAGAACCCATTCCAAGTAAAAAATTCGGACTTCACTGGAGAGTGTCGTTTACTGAGTTGCCCAGGTCAGAGCTTATCCAGAGTCACAGGCGAAGGATAAGGAACTCACCTTCCGAAAGCCAGCGGCGGGCATGTGGCACCTTCTTAGTAGCTGCCTGCAGTGAGCTGCTGAGCTTTCTAGGGGTGAGTTTCCCTGGGCATCCTGACTCCCAGCCCAGGGGCAGGCGCAGGAAGAATTAAAGCAAATCACCAGAGCTTCCTCCTCCAGGCCCTCCCATAGCTGTACCGAGAAAGACTCAGGTCATGCCAGCTGGCAAGGGAGAAATGTTTGAGTGTCACAAGTAAGCAGTGAACAGCAAATTTGGACCCGAGAGGCAATAAATGGATACCTGGCACATTCCTTCTTCTGATAGAGGGCAAAGTCAGGTTAGAAAGTTGCATTATTGTAAAAAATAAATAAATAAAAATAAATCACAAGCCAGGACCATGCAGCTTCACATTGCAATTTAAAGGATTGATCGGTCCAATTGTCATTCTCTCTGTGGTTTAGGATGTAAAGTGATTATACATTCTCTATATCTTTGGATATGAGATACCATCAACCAAAAGACAAACCATTGAGGACCATTCTCTATCATGATAGAGAATCCATGCCAGTTGGACAATGACATGCCACTAATTGAGAACTGCTGCTTGGTCTCTGCAATATTAACGTGTGAAAACAGATCTTAGAATTTTTGAATCTTTATTATCTTAGAATTAACAAAATACAATAATGAAGAATCATAACTGGTATCTCTTCTCCCTTTTTCCTAGCCCCTGTACTTATTCCACCTTAATAAGCTTTCCATGTGTCATATATATCCCACCCCCATGATGACATTGATCCTTGGCCTTCCACTCTCCTCATCCCCTATAAAGTTGCCTTCTGACAACTCTTAATTATATACATTCATATTATTCCTGAATTATTTCCTGTGTGTTACCCTTGTCTCCCTTCTTCATTTTAAATTTCGTAGGACTCTTATTTGCAACTTTTGAATATTTGTACAAAAAGTTTGGTTGATTCAGTCAATATTCTGGTGAGCAAGGTAAAATCATTATCAATCTGTGAAAATCCCTATTTCTATTTTGGCTTTATCCATTAAAATGTGGTTGGTTGGAAAATTTTGGTAATCATGTGTATTTACGTTTAACTTGCATAAGAATTGGACTTGGTTCATGTTTTTAAAGTAAAAGCCGGAGTGGTGATTGTGTAAGAAGAACACACATTTGAACTTGGGCTGAGTGATGTAGATCCCTTAGATTTTCCACAAACACATTTGTGGAAAATCAGAATGTATAGAAATTAACAGGCTCACTGCTTCTTCCTTTCCCTGAGATCCAAGTCAAAGGTAACCTTTGTCAGCCAGTGGGTGTGCTTGCACCAAGGTCATTTTCAAAGATCTCAGTCTCTATTAGCAAAATAATTTCCAAAGGCAGGCAAAGGAGTTGAGATGTAGATTTTCTTACCAGAAAAAGTCCTTGCAATGATTCACATTGGAGGGAAGTATATTTTTAAACAAGATGGGTTAGTAAGAACAGCTTTTAAGCATTGGCAGAGTGACAGAGGGGAAGGTTATTTTGCAATTTAATTTCCAATGAGAAGAGTAAGGCTTAACATCAATAGCTATACACAAACCTTAGAAAATTTCTCTTGGACAGGAAAGGGTTTTAAAAGAGAGAAAGAGGGAGAGAGAAATCAAGTTTCTTGCCTCGGCAGTGAATTATTCTCTTGAGTTGCTTCCCTTTGGAGGCAGATTATAACTTGGGGGATGCTGGTATTGTTCTGTTCTCTCCTCGCTGCCCCCATTAAATGTTGTTAATGAAAATGGTGAACTTGAAGAATTGGGACTGGCCCCATTTTGCACTCATTATTTCAATAGACCTTCCACCTGTCCCATCATGCTATTGGCAGTCTTATCTATATCCTGAGAAAAGAGTGCTAGGAAGTGTAAGTCTTCTAACTATTTGGATTCGTTTAGCTCAGGGGTGTTTCTTTTTTAAATAAAAAAATTTAACAACCTTTATTTGAATTTAATTTTGGGAATAGAAGTTGCAAGTGGGTGAAGGGATTGCACAGCTAAAATGACCACCTTTTATTTCATTCAGATTTGAATTATGTGAAAAACAGAACTTTGAAAATTGAAGAAAATGGTGGA
The DNA here is from genome assembly GCF_964339955.1 of Pipistrellus hanaki. Classification (NCBI taxonomy): domain Eukaryota; kingdom Metazoa; phylum Chordata; class Mammalia; order Chiroptera; family Vespertilionidae; genus Pipistrellus; species Pipistrellus hanaki. The sequence goes on from NC_140508.1 coordinate 70,003,051, forward strand.
AGAAGGCTTGGGATTATAAAATAAAGCTGATTAAAAAAATATTCCTGGCTGTTTATTCTAGTTCACCAAAATGTTATTCTTTTATTTGTGGTCATATCCTAAGCCACAAGATGGCAAGAGGTGATGTGTATCTTGGGAAATGAGAGAGGTGTTTCAGGCATTATTGAAATTATAGCTAACATCATGAACAAAGGGATTGGCCTTACCACCTGTGCCTGAGATGGCCAGAATCTCACATCTGCTCATGATGTCCTCACATAATAGAGTTATTGTATTCTCTCTTGGAGCCTGGGTACAGTCTCAGATTCCTCAACACAGAGCCTGGAACACCACTTCTGATTATGTAGAACACGCTAACGAGATGCCCCTTATTAGCCATCCAGGATCTTTGTACTATATAGCGGGAAGTCGTGGGGGTGATGGTGATGACAGCAGTGGCAATTATAAGCACTTCCAAGATTGTGATGGGCTCTCACAGATACTATTAGGTTTAATGAGATTGTTCTCTAAAAATGGAACAGAGGAAATGCCGAAGTGTATAAGCTTTACTTACATTTGCCCAAACCCAGGAGTTATTTTCTTTTAATTTTTACACATTTGTCTGGTACTTTTGGAAACCGAGAGAGGAAGCAGGACTTTTCCTGAACTGCATTTTTAGGTCCATTTATAATAGACTGGGAGAAAGAATGGGACATTCCAGACACAGCTAGAACCCCTGTGTCTCCTTCTCATTGTGTCTCCTTCTCACTGCCCCTCAGCACGTGTTTGACTGACTGAAAGAACATCGGATACCACACAGCCCATCAAAAAGATAGTGCACAAATCGGTAGGCTGTAGAAATGCCAGGCCACATTGGGACCTTCAAAAGTTGGGGGTCAAGGAGAATTTGCCTCTGGAGGCCGTTTGTGTGGACAGAGGCAGCAGCTGAGGTCAGTGGCGGGAGGAAGGAACCAGGACCAGAAGCGCCTCCCTGCCTCACGGAACCTCTCTCGGAACCCATTAGAAGCGGCCAGATTTTCTAATGCGCGCTATTCAAGGAGACACTATTTGGTACATAAAAGCTTCTTTGTAAGCTGTAACACTGCTATGAAACGTTAATTATTACCTTGTATGTTTGGCAGTATCAGTAAATAAGGCTTCTCTATGTTGTACTTCATCTCTTTAAATAATCCTTAGAACATAATAAAAACACTACTCCCATTGCCACAAGATCTAGCATTAGCTCAAATACAGTGTTATCTAAATGTATATGAGAAAAAGATTTTTTCCTCTCAATTTCTCATTTTAAAAGACACCAACAATTCCTTTTCCAGCCCATCCTTCCCTCTCAGAAAATAGTTTCTTCATACAGCAGTGTATGCTGACTGGTGTATCAAGCAATGGCCCTAAACCATCTGCACTCAGATTAATGGTGCCTGCATTGTTTTCTTGGATAGTAACCCGTATTCCCAGGGAGCTCAGGATGAACTTAACAGCAAGTCTCAAAGAAGACTGTATTCTAGAACACAAAAAAGTTTGCAGCTTCAAATGACAGGCTATTTATGTTTCAACAGATTAAGGTTTCTTACCCTGGTTATTTTAGTTTTAAGTAGAATACTCTGATATTTTAGCTCATATCTTTCTTGAGCTTCTCATATCATTCCCTTCACAACGTTAGAACTATTAGCCTTAGTTTATACATATGTGTATAAACAAACTCCGGTGTTTTCTAACCCTATGGCTTAGAATAAAAAGACCTGGATTTAAATCTTGATATAACCATACCAAGCCATTGTTAGTTCCCCAGACACATCATAACAACATATGCCCCCATGAATTCACTGTATCCCAGCTACTTATACTTCCTTTGCCCCCTCTTTCCATCTGGCTCATTTCTACTCATTCTTTAAGACTATTTTGGTGCCATGCCATCCTTGGAAACTTCTTTAACCCTCTTAGGGAGTGATAGAGTCTTTCATTTCATATTGGCACCCAGGGCCTCCTTCAACGCTAACATGTACTACTGCAATCATCCAAATGTCTGCTTTCTGGACTGTTCTGAGAACACTTTAAGCCCAAAAGCTGTCTTTTGTAATCACAGAATGGCTGGAATTAGTAGATGATCAAACTAGTCATTGAGTGAAAGAACATTTCTTCCAGACATTTGAGTCTCTTTGAGGAACCTGTAGGGTAGAAAACAAATCTACATGGTTCAGGTCCTTAGAAATTATTTCTGGTTAGACAGGACCAGGGAAGGACTGCTAAGAAGACTGCCTCTTCCAGAATGTGTCCTTGTATAATGGCTAGGGATTCATTTATCGGGGGTTATACATTTCCCTCTTACCTGGGTTCTTTTAAAAATATAAATTTTGGGGAAAGAAAGTAACATGATAAATCACTACATGAAAGGTAAGGCCTTATAGTAGAAAGAACACTGGCTATGAGTAGTCTCAGATCTTTCCCTAATCTGACATAGCATCTTAGTCCTAAGAACTAGGCTATGGTGAATACTGTACCTCTGCAGTTTCAATAATAAAATCAATTACTTGGAGAGACAAGACATCTGATTAAGTGATAAAACTATAAAATTCTCTTAAAAATCTTGGGAATAATTGTAAAAGAGAATTCAAAAATAGGACGAGAAAAATTATTACAATTTAGAGAAGTCAAAGCGTACAAAAGATTTCACTGGAAAATTATATTTGAAAAAAAGTAGTCCTTATTGTTATTCACCAGCGAATAGAGGATATTATGCTTTGAAAAATGCAATCCTGATATTGAGGACCTTCCATGTTCCATGCTCCTTGGTTTTCGAATGAAACCTAGCCAGGCAGGAGGTGGTTTCTAATCCCCATTCTTAATTGATAGTCTTGACACGGACTGTGTTCTGAGTTTCCTAATTGTCTCAGGGAGGATTTATTCAAATTTCCATGCCCAGACTGATTTCCAAATGCTTAAAGCTTATTGCCAGCCCCTTCCATGTGCAATTTTGAGACAAAGTTGAGTATTATCATTACTAATACCATGGAATGGGACCATTAAGACTGTTGGCACCCTCATCTCATTCATTTTCAAAGCCATGGGAGAGAGATTTACTTAAAGTCCAGCAGAGCTGCCTAAGCCATCCATCTTTCTGAGGGAGGCTGAATTGGTTTGTCTAATGTAGTATTCTATAGTGGGGATCTTAGAGGCAAGACCTTAGCTTAGCCTTTTAGCCTTGACATCTGAGCCTCTGCTATAAGACTACACATATTTCTTAGTTCTAGTAGCACTGAATAGCTTACATGTGTCAAAATATAATGATTAGAGCCTTATCCTCAAGTGAATGAGGAGGGGGATAATATAAGCCCTTTCTGAGGATGCAAAGGCTGAAAGTAGGAAGGTAAGAGGAATTAGCCTGGACCCAGAGCCCTATATCCCAATCCCAGTCTCCTTTTACATCTCTCTCCCCTGTTGAGAGAGACCTTAATGTCTATCAAGTAGGAATCTTCTGTTCTCACCTTATTAGCTTTCAAAACGCTATCCCACTTACCTGTAATGCATTTCCCTCTCCTTCCCATTTATTTAAGATCACTAATTCACCCAAGGGCTGGCTCTCATTCCATCTTCTATGTAAAGTCCATCCTGAAATTAACAATCCATACAGCCCCTCCTCTTCCATCTGGAATCTTTCATTTAGATAGTGTTTACCGAGGTCTTACTCTGTGCTGGGCACTGAGCCTGGTGTTAGTGATAAAATTGTGAGCAAATTAGACAAGCCTTTCTCTATCCTTCAGGAACTTTCAGTCTAGTGAGACTGAGAAATAAATTAATTTATTTGCCAAATTATAGCTAATATTTATAATGTTTGCTGTGTTCCGAGAGCTTTATTTGACATGATTTTGGTTAGTTCTTACCACAGCTTTATGGGACCATGTGTTATATTTGACTAGAGGCCCAGGGCAATAATTCATGCAATAATAACTTATGTCCTCATACTTACTTTTTGAGGTTGTATTACAGTTCTGATAACTTCAATTTCAAGGCTTAAGTACATTTATCTAACAGCTATCTATCTATCTATCTATCTATCTATATATCTATCTATCTCTCTCTCTCTCTATATATATAATATATATAGGTATATTTTATATATATATAGATAGTCTGACTGTCTGGTAGGTATGCTGCACACTGAGCACCAGAGGACAGATGCTCAATGCAGCAGCTGCTGAGCTGTGGTTACTTGGCAGCAGTGGTCCTTGGGTGGTGCACCCTTGAACCAGAGAGGAGGAAGACTGAGTCCTCACAGGGCTACATGGTCCCACCTTTGGCCATGAGTTATGTTGTTGTTGGGGCACTGTCAGCCCTGAATCTGGTTTACTGCACACTGTGTTTGCATTCCACACCCTGTATGACAGGAACTTTTCAGAGTGCCCTCTCACACTTTGGGACCCCTTGGGGAATGTCAGAGAGCTGGTTTTGGCCCAATCCTTGCAGGCCAGGCTGAGGGACCCCATTCACTCTGAAGGCACCCATTTGAGCCATGGCACTGCCCCAGGGCCAACAGCAGGGAGGAACTGTGAGAGGTTGACTCCAGGGTGTGTCCCGCCCATCTTGCCCAGTCCCACTACGCTGGCCACCTTCTAATTAATTTCCTTTCAATGTGCACGAATCTGTGCACTGGGCCTCTAGTTAGATTAACAAATTCAAGAATATTTTACTGGAATAGCACTCTGAAAATACTGCAGATAAGCCAGTATTTTAAATCAGTTTTTCTTTATCCAAAAGATAACTTATTAGTAAATTCACAGAGAATATCTGAGTTTTGGTGTTGAAAGCAATAGACTCCTAACACATTCAGTGTTAATGGTATATGTACATGCCAGCTTTTATGAAGGTGATTATAAAACAGGGCCATTTTTTAAGAGACTAGCATATTCATTTGTTTTGATGGTGGGAAGATGCAGGAGGTGATATGAATGTGTGAGTTGTTTTGTTGTTTTAACTATAATTGGAATCCTCTGAGTGAAAACAAAATGAAATAAAACAAAGACAAACTTAGCTTCACTGGAGTGAAGGGGAGATAAAAACTGCTGAGGGACCATGTGCAGCGCAAGGCACTGCATTAAACAGAATTAAAAGCTGCTCGAACCTGGAGAGCGAGTGCTTGAAGGCCCAGGAGGGTAGTGGAAGGCATGTATTTGTGGCCATCCCTTTTTTGTCACTGTGACACATCAGGTACCATGTGAGAGTCACTGATTTTTGTGTATCATGAGAAATAGTTATTAATGAAAAAAAAATGCTTTTTGGAAAGACATTTTCTTGGCACAGATATTTACAAGAAAGGTAATCCTATATAATAAAAGGCTAATATGCAAATTGACTGAACAGTGGAATGACCAGTCACTATGATGTACATTGACCCCCTGGTGGTCAGTGCGCTCCCACAGGTGGAGTGATGCTCAACCAGAATCTGGGCTCATGACAGCAGTGGTGGTATGAGCCTCTCCTGCCTCCATGGCAGTGCTAAGGATGTCCAATTGCCAGCCCACGGGGAGCGGGCCTAAGCCATCAGTCAGACATCCCCCAAGGGCTCCTGGACTATGAGAGGGCACAGGCTGGGCTGAGGACATCCCTCAAGTGCACTGGGTCTCTAGTGGTTGAATAGTGTTCATTTGCCAGGAAGACTAGTCTTGCTTGAAATTAGTTGAGTTTTTGGTCTATGGTGATGGTAGTGTATATACCAAAATACCAATTTGCAAAACCAAAATGTTTGGAATAGAGAGAGGCCCATTTTGCATCTGAATTCCTTAAGGAAGTGTTTATTTTTCTGTATTTGAAGAGGTAAACCTTTTATAAAACAGGTCCTGAAATTCCAAGTTGCAAGTTGTTTTCTTCTAAATATCCTGTTATATAAGGCTTGATTCAGATTCTCTTTTCTGGTCAACTGGAAGAAACTATATTAATTGACATTTAATTGAGGGATCTGTTCTCTGTACATCAGACTGGATTGTTCTAAACACAACTGATTAAGTGGAACCGGTTTTACATGGTCGGTGTCTACACAGACAATGACAGTGAAGAGCTAAGGAGAAAACCTAAATGACTAACCCTCCATGAAATGTCCAATAACCCCCTCTCTTAGTGCTACTACAATAACAATAAATTAATGTCTATCTCAATTTAACTGATTGGTTATCTATGTTGTTTTATATCACAAGTCATTGATTCCTAATCACTAACATCCTTAATCACAGAGGATCACATTCAATATTATTGCTATTAGCTAAGGCTATTTTCTTTTCTTTTTTTTTTTTTAAAATATATTTTATTGATTTTGTACAGAGAGAAAGGGAGAGAGATACAGAGTTAGAAACATCGATGAGAGAGTCATCAATCAGCTGCCTCTTGCACACCCCCTATTGGGGATATGCCCGCAACCAAGGTACATGCCCTTGACCGGAATCGAACCCGGGACCCTTCAGTCCCCAAGCCGACGCTCTATCCATTGAGCCAAACCGGTCCCGGCAGCTAAGGCTATTTTCCGACGTTTTCAGAGAAGAGATATAAAGAAACCATAGGGGCTAAAACTAACACTCTCATTTGACAAGTGAAGACTTGCTGGAAACTAAATACTTTGTTCAAACTTACACAGCCAGTTGGCAGGAAAGCCTAGACAAATTCAATTCTGGAACTTTTCCCACTGCCTCATGATGTTATTTTAAAGCACCTTCCACCATTTTACTGTGATTGCCTTCCAGGGTCAGCAGTCCTCACCGGGGAAAGATTTTCATCACATCTTTGTTTGAGTTAAACTCACTGCTGCTACACTTTAGTTTCTTTTCCAGGTGACCTGAAAGAGCCCAACCTAAAAGCAAACACCAGGAAATAATGACCCTCAAACTGAAATATCCAAACTTCATGACCTCGTTTAGTTCTTTTGTTTCCTTAAGAAATAACCCTGCTTCTCAATGACTTCTGGCCAAGTCCACTGTAATGAATTACTTTTCCCGCCCCCTTAAGAAGTGTTTGTCTGATGATTGCTATTGGAAAGCCTATTTCTACATTCTGCTATATGAAAAGCAAAGGTAGAGGAAGTCAGTCTACATTTGCAATTGATTCATTAGCTTGTTGGTTTAATAAGTATTTATTCCTTACTTTATACCAGATAGTTGTGTATGTTTAGAAAATATAATAGTAGAATAAAAAAAAAAAACACCTCAGAAAATATTCCTGCTCTTATCAAGATAACACTCTATGATGGAAGACATAAACCAAACCACTATTTAAATACATAATAGCCCTGTGGACTGAAGGGTCCCAGGTTTGATTCCGCCAAGGACACATGCCTGGGTTGCTGGCTCAATCCCTAGTAAGGGGCATGCAGGAGGCAGGCAATCAATGATCCTCTCTTGTCATTGATGTTTCTATCTCTCTCTCCCTCTCTGAAATTAATACATATATTGATTTCATATATATATATATATATATATATATATATATATATATATATATATATGAATATAATTTCATACACACACACACACACATTGAAATATATAATAGGTCAAGTGGTGACAAGGCTATGAAAACTTAGAAAGCAGGATAAAAAACTGATAAGAGCAGGAAGGTATTCATTAAATAGGGCAGTCAGAGAAAGTCTCCTTAAGGATTCTGAGCAGAGGTACATAGGCAATGAGGCAATAATTTATGCAAACATCTAGGGAAATGGTGGAAATATAAAATGCTATAGCTACTTTGGAAAACAGTCTGGAAGTTCTTCAAATGGTTGAATGTAGAACTGCAATATGACTCAGCAAATCACTCCTAGAATATACAACCTTAGTGAGATGGAAACATATCCACAAGGACAGTTCTACTCACATGTTTGTGGTAACATTGCTCATAATAGCCCAAAGGTGAGAAGAACCCCAATGCCCATGAATGGGTGGATACATAAATACAATGTTGTATACCCATGTAATGAAATATTATATGTCCACAAAAAGGAATTAAATATTGATACATACTGAAACATGTGTGAAACTTAAAAATACTGCATTAAGTGAAAGAAACAAATCACAAAAAACACATATATGATTCCATTTATATGAAATGGCCAGAAAGGAGATTCTATAGAGGCAGAAAGTAAATTAGTGGTTGTGTAAGGCTGGGACAGATGGGAGTACTTTGGGAGGACCCTAAAGGCTATGGGGTTTCTTTTAGAAGTGATGAAATTGTCTCATACTGACTGTGGTAAAGATTGCATAAATTTATGAATATATTAAATCCCATGCATTTGTGGTATAACAAGAAATATATTTGGTCTTTGTCTCTAGTGCCTGACACATAACTCCTAAAACTTTTGGAATTCCCTAAACAATAGAAGTGGTATTCATAAGAAGCCCCTTTTCATCACATCCGAGTTTAGGTGTCTTGTAGGGGCAGAGGGAGCAGTTCTGGATAGCCTCGAGATGGGATTGGTCACCAGAAAGACCAAGTAATTAGAGTGTTGGAGCTTCCAGTGTTACCTACTGCACTTAGGAACCTTCTTGACTTTGCCCTACATACCTCTTCATCTGACGGTTCATGTGTATCCTTGATAATATCCTTTATTATAGACCGATGACATAACCAAATGTTTTCCAGAGTTTTGTGAACCAATATAGCAAATTATCAAACCCAAGGAGAGAATTGTGGGAACCTTTGATTGACAGGTGGGTAATCAGAAGTAGTGATAATAACCTAGACTTCCATTGGCACCTGAAGTTGGGGAGCAGTCTTATGAGATTCAGCCCTTTAATGTATGGGATCTGGTGCTACCTCCAGAGAGGTTCTGTCAAATTGAATTGTTGGATACTCATTTGGTGTTTGGAGTACTGAGATCAGTTGGTGGTGTTGCAAAATACACTAGACATTGAATACTTTAAGTGAGTTAATTGTACTGTATGTGAATTGCATCTCAATAAAGCTGTTATTAAAACAAAACAAAACTAGAGAAGTTTGGTGTCACTGTTTTAATACTTGTTCAGGCCACAAAGGTTTTGCACTGTTATGTCAACACATAGGAAATACAGTAATTTGATATTATTAAGAAATTAAACACCCAGAAAGTTATGAGGTTTCTCCCAGGCATCACAGACAACATGGTTTAAGAGGATAAAGTAGTTATACAGGGTGGAGCAAAAGCAGGTTTACATGCAAAATTACACAATAAATTATGATATAAAAATAAACTCTGGCCCTAGCTGGCTTGGCTCAGTGGATAGAACATTGGCCTGCAGACTGAAGGGTCCCAGGTTTAATTCCCATCAAGTGCACATGGCTGGGTTGCAGGCTCAATTCCTAGCAGGGGGTGTGCAGGAGGTAGCCAATCAATGATTCTCTCTCATTGTTGATATTTCTTGCTCTCTCTCCCTCTCCCTTCCTCTCTCTGAAATCTATAAAAATATATTTAAAAAAAAAGAATAAACTTTGTTTCCTGTACTCACAACTATAAATCTACTTTTATCCCACCCTGTATAGAGCAACATTCACATCATGCCATATCACACCTCCTCTGGAGAGAGCTTCATAAGCAAGGCTTCACTTGGGTCTCATTCAAGGTCTTTGAATCTCTTAGATAGCCAAAGGCCATTTTTATAAATTGTTTTCACCTCCAATATAGTCAAGTGTCATGGGTCTCAAAAGAGAAAGACGAACAGATCTCTGGCATATTTAATTTTCAATGTGGAATTGCACCAGTAACAATAAATACTGGTTGTGAATAAATCTATAACCCCTAACAAATCACTCTTTGGCTGCATTTCTGATTGCTTTGTTACAGGCAATAAACACTGCCAGACAGAAGACCTTGGATGCTTTCTAATCAAATAACAGAATCCTAAAAAGGTCACAACTGTAACTTATAAAAGCACTTTCTATTGGTTGTCACAAAAGGCAAGAAAAATCAAAATGTGAGTGATTCCCTAATCTGAAATGCCATCCAAACACAAGAATCAAAACCTCATTGCTTCAGAATGGAACAATGTTGACAATAAGTAGGAAAAAGACAAATTTCTCCTGGGTTCTGGACCACCTTCTTATATTTGCAGTCTTTCATTTAGGTTTGAGAAATTAAATTATATTCATGGATGTGAGAAATCTGATCTCCCATATCAACAAATGGAAGGATCTTGCTATCCATCAGCTTAATAAAACAATTTGACGCATGTCATATGAAATTTATGTACTTTTGTCAGTAATTTCCCCCAAGATATTACTCCCTGACCATTCATTATCTGGGAGGTAGATCAAAGGCAGGGTGGGTACATTTGCTTGATCTTGAGGTCTGCAGCAGATGCCAAAGTATATAGTTTTATTGTTGTACTTGTTGCCTGACCAGCCAGCTTTTCTACTTAAATACAATCTGTCACTTCACATTCTTTTATTCTTGGAATTCTTGTACATCATTTGAACACTGGTTGTTCAGGAATTAATTTATATAGAGAAGAGAAGTTGGCAAACTGAATGAAAGTGTTCAGGAATTAAATGGCCACAAAGGAATGGATTGAGATATGTTAAAGCCTCATTTGTCACCCTAGCAGAAATATCAAGAAAGAAAGTAAAACAACAAAAACCACAACAAAAACACAACAGAGAAAAGTAGTAAAAACTGGAAAGAAAAGTGGAATACATAGATAATATGAATTTCCAAAGATAACTATTTTTATCTGTTTTTTAAAAATTCAAAATTATATATTTAAATAATCATATAGTTCTCTAAGGCTTAATATGAAAACAATTTTCCTGCCCCTACAAGTTCCCACTTTCAATGAAAATGACTTTCAATCCTTCGGTTAATTTGATGTGTATCTTTGAATCTATATATATATATATAGAAGCCTAAGTGACCGTTATGACCAGTTGACCAAACAACTGGTTGACTGGTGGCTATGATGCACACTGACTACCAGGGGGCAGACGCTCAATGTAGGAACTGCCCCCTGGTGGTCAGTGCACTCCCACAACCAGCCTCCAGTGGCCAGCCAACCTCCTGCAGTCCCTCCTCCTTGGGAGTGGGCGAGATGGCCCCCATCAGCCCTGATGGCAGGCCAGGTCCAGGGACCCCATTCATGCATGAATTTGTGCACTGGGCCTCTAGTTTATGAATAACATGCATACTTAGCTACTTTTTGATTTATCAGTTTTAAGCATTAGCTATTTACTTCCTACTGTGTAAGATGAAAATCTAACTTTCATCTTTTCACTCTTTAGTCCACTCATGTATATTTCCTGTATTTCCAGTATATTTATATAATAATTTTAGTAAATATTTAGAATAAATTTTCAGTGGAGAGAGAGAGAGAGAGAGAGAGAGAGAGAGAGAGAGAGAGAGAGAGAGAGAGAGAGAGAGAGGAGAAAGGCAGAGAGAAGAAAGAGGAGGAGGAGGAGGAGGAGGAGGAGGAGGAGGAGGAGGAGGAGGAGGAGGAGAAGAAGAAAGTAGTAGAAGAGAGATGCCAGCTAGGCTCCAGTTGTTCCAGCCTTCCAGCTGAGAGGTCAGACCTCTGAGTGAAATGATCATGGATTTCCAGTTTCAGTCAAGCCCCTAAATGACTGCGGGTGCATAAGGGACTCCAGGTAATGCCTGTGGAAGAACCACCCCCATTGAGCCCAGCCCAGGTTTCAAAATCAGGAACCAATTACCAGTTGAAACTACGATATTTTGGAATAATTTGCATGCTGAGTGGAAAAACCCAATGGAGAGGGGAATATGTATGATACAGAGTGAAGATCACTGGAAGCTTGCAAAAAAGAGGAAGAATATGAAATAGCTGTCTGTCAAAGATGCTACTTAAAATGCTACATGGAGAAAGTATGGAGGGCTGAAGCAAGACAACCATGCTGGAATAGGGAGTTCTGAGAATAATTGTGAGAAGGTGCCATCTACAGAAATTTATAACTGATTAGATTCAGGGGTAAAGGAGGAGGTGGAATACTGGACAATGGACTAGTTTCAGACTTGTGCAACCAAGTGGAGGTATTATTATTCTCTGAGATAGAGCAAGGAGGCCCACTCATCCATTTTGGAAAAATGTGAATTCTGTGTGTATTTCTTGCCTTGCTGGTATCATCATATCTGATACATAGAGCACAACATGTTATCTACAATTGAGTGATTCTGAGTGTGGAAAAGGAATTCAGCCATCACTCCCTACAGGAGAGCGTGGTCCTTTCCCAGGGGCTGTTAGTGCTGCTAACAGGGAACTGCAGGGAGCAGGAGCATCAGGGAGGAGCCCGCCTGCAGGGCCAGGAGGCAGCTTGAAAGGAAAGCTCTTAGAATCTGGGCTCTTCATCATCCTTGGGACCACTTTTTCCTTGACCAGGAGAGAAAGCTATGAGATGAAGACAAATCAAAGTGTGAAGCAGCAGAGCACACACGCATGTTAGTAACTATTTTACTTAACTCACTCTATCTTTTTGTGTTCGCTATATATTTTTCATTTGATGGGCTCTGACCTCATAAATAACATTCAGATGGAAATCTCCCTTCTGCTGTTTACATTATTCCTCTGTAAATTCCTTCCCTTTTCTTTTGAGCCAGAGAGCCAGGAGCCCAGCTGTCCCTGTGCGGGTGCCAGGATCCCTCTCCTGCTGTTGGGCGGTGCACCCTCTGCAGGGCTGCCGCGTCTCCCTCTCGGGGGAGAGCAGCTCACTTCACAGCTGTCCGAGGCTGGCAGCAGGCTCCCTGTGCCTCCACGAAGGTGATAACCCTCTCAGATTTCTTCTCCGTCTGGCTGTCACCGAGGAGAGAGGGGCCATTTGTCTTAGTTTGTACACATGTCTGTGTTTCCGAACCTTGGATCACCATATGGTGACCTGTAGGATTAATATAAACAATAACAAAGCCCCCTCATGATTCCAGGACTTAAAAACCGTTAACACTGAACGTGGGTTTACTGGGAAAGTGAGTAGAGGACGATGGCCACCAAGCTTCCCCGTCGACGCATTGACAGCTCTTTCAACGACAGATGGACTGTTCTACCGCTTTGAATCCGCACAGCCGGCTCACCCAAACAGCAGCGTGCCCTGTTAGAGGCAAAAAAGACAAAGCTTAGGAAATATTTACACACCACTGGTAGCTCTTGCTTGCTCGACTTGTCATGCTGTTTCCCCCACTTTTTTATTGGCAAATATTGTAGTGATGTGACTTTTAAAATCAGTCATGTACTAATGGCCAACACTTGGCCAAGATGATTGGAGGAAAATCAACTCCATCTGCATGGTCAGATAAATGCTGATAGATGAATAAATATAAAATCACACAAAAAAAATAAGAAACAGTTAAAAAAGTTGGACATTCCAAAGATGCACACAGACCCATCTTTTTTATTGGCAAGAGCACCTGTTTGCATTTGCCATCTTATGGGATTTTTTTTTTTTTTTTTTTGCCCCCTCTCCGCCTGACAATATTACCATGTGGTACTGATACCGAGATAATTATATTTGTAACATCTTTTGGTCTTTTAGGATGCCAAGCTATGTGATATATTAAATATTCTTATCCTGGTCCAAATTCATCAAGAAAAATAAATGTTTCTCCCTCTCTAGCTTTATCCAAGAAGTGTAATTTCTATTTACTACCAGGTGAAAGTAGCTAAAATAAAGGATGTCTCCCGTGATGAATTGTTTAATTTTCATATTTACAATAGCTGGCCCAGAGTTCAGGGAGAGAACAGCACTGTTTATTACTTGTGAAGTCTCAATTTTCTGAAAATATTGATATTTTGTTATTTACCATAACTATCCATTCTTGTTTTGAAGACTTTGGTCCTCTTCAACCTAATTACTTTCCTTTGCCGCTTTAAATGGAGGAAAGCTTTAGAATTCCAGCAGCCTCTTTTCTGACCTGCCTGCTGAGGGTTCAGCTATAAGGGGAAGATGCTATTTATCTGAATTTGAATTTTAATGAATAAGAATGCCATTTACTTATGAACACTTGAATAATAAGAAATGTCTTAGCATTATCTCTTTGATTAATCTTGCTCATCACTTGTGAACACACTACATGCACAATATGCAAGTAAACACACTGTACTTAAGCTTAATTGGAATTTGCTCAAAGAAGCACTTTTATTAGATGATTTTAAATGCACTACTTGAACCTTCCAGTACTAGCTTCTAGGTTTTCAGGTCATGGGCTTTGGGTCTGAGCAATAGTTCTTTTATATTCTTGGAAGCGAATGGGAGAAGTTGATGGGAATTGTAAACCATTTGGGAAAAGAGAAAAAGCTATAGAAGGAAATTGAAGTAAGAGGGAATTGACTTAAGTTCTTGCACCCAAGTTAGAGAGAGATCAATGATAGGGGAGCCAAGGGTCTGGAGTATATAACAAGTTAAGCAGGCTGGGGTTTTTTTGTGATCATGGCTGACAGGAGATAGAAAGTGCCAAGATACAGGAACCACCAGGAGTTATGGGCAGAAGTAGCTAATCTCATAGTTCTGAGGTTTCCTGGCTGTTTGTGTTGTGTGTGAGGGCTCATCTAGGTAAGGCAAGCTTGTCTTAGTAGCGTGGTGATGTATTCTATACAGATTTTGTTGAATATAAAAGTTATTATAAACAGCAGATCCAGAAAAGCATTATCTGAGCAGGGAGAATTGTGCTTCTAAAATACTCACATCCAGCCAAAGAAAGGGACAAAGCATCAAAGATGGGGCAGGTGGAGGGTACTGCTTTTCAGATGGAGAGGACACCAGTGTTTTCAGGGGCTCTTTGTGCTTTGCTCATTTAATATTTGGTATAATAATTTTATGTTAGTTGAATTCTTAGTAAAACGGAGTTAAAAATGTTTGACTGGTATAAATAATGGGTAAGAGTGGGGACTAGTCACCTGGGAGGAAGCCTATGCTGTTTGTTGTTGAGGAGATGAGGGTAAGTTTTGTTCTTTAGGGGAAGGGATTTTCTGCATTACCTCCACTTCCTGTGTCTCCCCCTCTCCTCTCTGAGGAGTATTTTCTGGGGCCCCTGCAGTTCTCCCCGCTGCTGTGTTAGTTCTCTTGGCATCCTCTTCAGGGAACCACTCCCGTCAACCTGGGGAGTAGAGGGCTTGCTGTTTTTCTCTTTCCTATTTCTCTCTTTCGATGTTTCTATCTGCTACACAAATATTGCAGATTTGCTCATGGAATTTGTGTTTTCAGTGTTCATGCTTATTATACTTTCTTTGCAGTTATTTGAAATGAAACGTGGAGTATGCTGAGAATTAAACCTGCCTTACCCTGATTGCTCCTTATTATTTTTATTCCATAAAAAAACTGCTGGATGAGTTAATATGTAATACATAATATTTATGATTCTACTTTGATTTTGGGGTTGGCTATTCATCTAAGTGAAAACTTCCTTTTTTTTATATATATATATATCCTGCATGTTTATATATGTTCCTAAAGAAATAATTCTCTCTCTCTCTCCCTCCCTCCCTCCCTCTCTTTCACACACACACACACACACACACACACACACACACCCACACACCCACACACACCCACAGGAGTCATTCATTTATAACTGAACACAAATAGATAACAAATGTAATTATACTTTTATTCTAGATTTTAATAGACCATAAATTACTAACCATACACATTATGAAACACTTTAAATTACTGTATACTCACATATTCTAAATTTCATTTAATTTGCATATCATTGAAAGTGCACACTTACAGACTTCTTTTGTCTTCATCTTCACTATTTAGATAATTCTGTAATTTGTTGACTTGCCTTTCTTTTGCTGTCGACCTTTATTTCAATTTTACTTTCCTACATGTCTGCTATGAGAAGTGTAGAACTGAAAAGTTTACTCTTGGATTCTCCTTCCCTACCTATGTTTTGTGGCATTAATAAAATTAAACTCACCACTGTGCACATTACACACTTCATTTCTTTATGCTTTCTTGGGCACAACTTTCCCCATGATTCTTAGCAAGCTCTTCTTCAAATTATGAAATACTTAACTCAACAAAAATAGATTCAAATAAGAAACTTGGTGAATGGTAGGATACTCCAGACCATGGAGGGACAAGCAAGATTGGACATTTAAGATAATCAACAGAGTTAGTAGAATCTGGAAAAAGGGAAGTTTCTAAAGATAGGTTTACAAAAAGCTATTTTTGAGTGAAAACTGTTTTGGAATTTACATAGGTGACAAATAAAATTATGTAATGATTTAATTTTTATATATATGAAGTGTCCCCAAAAATGTATCCACACTATGCCTGTAGATCCTATTACATTTTTAAAATTAAATGTATTTTAATATACATTGCCTTTATAATTATTCAAAGTGTGTATACATGTTTTTGGGACATAAGAGAAAGAGAGAGAGTGTGTGTATGTGTACATTATGTTACAGTACCTAATATTACTAAATACTATAGTGAATGTAGAGAAGTGAATGATAGAAGTCTCAATAATAGCCACTTTGTTCAGTTCCAAGTGGACCAATTGGCCCTCATATTAGACTTATTCTCTCTTAGTTCTTCTTTAGAGAATCCTAAAGAACTTTAGAGAATCCTAAAGAATTAGGACAGTCTGAGGAGAAGATTCCAGGTACTAGCAGTCAAGGGCTAGTCCACAAGAATCTTGAAAAGCAAGACAAGGACATGACCAAGTGGAAAGTTGAGTTCATCCATATCTTCAGAACTTTCTCTTGAGGCTGAAGTGGAAAATTTCCAAAGTCTTTGCATTTTTTTTAATACCGGTACTAAATGGAGGGTTAATTCCAGAGATTGGTGTGGAATAAATACAGGGTAGAGCAAAAGTAGACATATATTTGTTTGTTTGGGAAATAATATAATAATTAATAAAAAATATAAGACTAAATTTTGTTGCACATGAAACTCTAAACCTACTTTTGCCCCACCCTGTATAGCAATGGGTCTTAATAGGTTTACTTACCACAGTTAGATGAATTTGGAAGGGAAATCAGACAGATCATATATAGTTAAATTCCTACTGAGAAAGCAACGTGTTAAGCATTCTATTGGCTATAAATATCAGAGTTGATTTAGATGCTAAAATGTTATGTTATGAGTGCAAATGTGATCATGGCAACTAGGGGAAATAGTCTTTATGTGGGCCTTTGGATAAATTATGATTTAGAACATTTTGTCTCCATGGATTAAATGCTTTTGTTATTCCAAGAAATTGAGCCACACTGTTAGTAATAAAAGTCAATTTTCCTTAATTAATTAGATTTTATTAATTCTCTTGTCTTCATGATTAAGTTAAGCTGAACCCCCAAGGAGTCATTGGCCCTCATATTAGACTTATTCTCTCTTAGTTCTTCTTTAGAGAATCCTAAAGAACTTTAGTCCCACCACTAACCTTGCTAGAGAGAAATTATAATTGTTACTGGGAACATAACTTTGACTTTTGGAATGTTTCATTGTAGTTATATTAGAAATAAGTGTTATATTGTGAAGTTTACATTATAACTAACTGTTTTTTGATTGTAAAAGGTGATTACATAAGTAGGAAGTGATATTGAAGATACATTTAAAGAGATATAACAGAAGTTAACAAAGCCATACATTCTGAGATAAGAGTACTTGTTATCTATTTAATTACAAAGACATTGTCTCCTACTGTACCTCTTGTGAATAGAAATTAACATCCAATATTTTAAAGAGGTTACAGATAGGAGATAATTATCCAGAGATGAATGCAGAGTGATTACATCTATGTTATGTTACATAAATGAATCTGTGTAGATGATACTTACCTGATGACTAATGTGCGATAAGCTGAACTGTCAACTAAAGCTTAGATGGTATGCCTATGTCAGTTGACTTCAGAGGTGACTTGAAGTTATTATCTGAATGAAAAGATTTATTTTCCTAAAATTCCCAGATCACTAAAGCAGATAATATTTTTATCTGGAAGGTTATTTACCACATAGGCAGCACTACAAAGAGACATGGCAAGGCATTATATGTTTAATATAAAGGCAGTGATTACTGAGAAATCTGAAAAGGGAAGGCCAATGTGATCTTGGAAGATTTTATAAATAAGAAGAAAACTTATTCTAGAAGTTACAGATAAGAATGAAGGAAAATGGGATAGGCAGACAAAAAGGGGGACCAGTGCTTCACAGAGGAAAAGAATATATGAACAAAAATAGGCTACTTTAAGGTGCATGTAGGTGGGAGTGAGCAGAGAGATTATAACGTGTCAATGGGAAATGAGGTTGGGAATATAAAGGGGAGAATTGTTATGAAAGACCTTAATTATCAGTTCAGAAAGTTTAGATTTTATTCTCAGGGCAATTAGATTTTGAAGCAGCACATGATCTTTGAAAATGGCATATGTGGAGGTGGTATACAAATGAATTGCCTATAGAAGGGACTAGAAGCAGGGAGAGTTTGAAGAGACAAATAAGGAAACTGGTAGATGAGATTAAAAAATTAAGTTACATGGGCTAGATATCTCATGTAGGCCAATATTGGGTCAAACATGGAAATCCACAGGAATTTGCACAGAGAAGGACAAGCCATGTCCATAAGCCTCCGTGAGGCAGAGGAGGTCACTACATATGTGAAAATATCCTTAGAAGAAAGTGACAATAACAACTTAAGAGGCCAACCAACTCAATATTAAAAAGGACTTTGCAGTGAGAACGAATCTCATTAAAAATGAGAGAAAAGAGCTGAAACCTGGGGAACATTCAAGAATGGAGTTTTGAACTTGTAGTGAAAGGAGGAACGTGAAGAAATTCCTTGATAAGAAGTGGAAAATGTATATACCTAAGCTGAGGGTCATGCGGGAGCTATTGTGGCACAGAGCCTCTCAGATGTAATAGAAACCAGGAAGGTGCCTGTCGCTGGGAAGAATAGCCATTAAGAATAGGATGCAAGGCAATTTGCAGGCCTCACCCAAGTCTGGCTTTTAGCCCAGGGGGTTATTAAATGAAAACTAGGTACTAGCAACCTAGACTGAATAGGCACCCATGGTAGAGATTTGCTAAGGAGGATGCAGACTAGTGTTCACAATGATTTAAACTCGGCTGATTCTAGGCAGAGCAGCAGGCATCTTTCCCAGCCCAGGTTTGGACCAGGCTCAAAGAGCCTGCAGGGAGAAAATGTGGGTCCCTGGGCAAAAAGAACTGTTGGCCATTTCTCTTGGGGTGGTCTGCAGCTCCTATGAAAATTTACAGTAATAGGCAGAAAGGCCCAATTTTGTCTGAATGGATGAGCAGTCATTTTAGAAATTCACTTAGTTGCCTGTCTGAACAGTTGGCTTCCCTTTGCTGTTTTTCTGGGCATGGAGTCTAGTTTGATTAAGTCCTTATTTGTTATCGCACAGAGAAACCTACATCCTTCAATCCCCTTCTCTTCTCTGCACCCCCACTTGCTTCTTTTAGCGGTGGCCTCTTTGTTTGGAATTATTATTAAATAAAATGGAGAGAGCGGGTAATTAGTATGTGGATAAGACACTGACGAAGGAGGCGTAAATGGGAAATTCAGAGGCAGCAAGCTGTGATAATCCCATTATAGGCTTTGCTTCAGCGGGGGCCTCGGATTCCAAGGGCATAATGAGACAGTGGGGGGTCTGCAATTTTACTGACTGAAGGTCTCCCTAGGATGGGCCCTACTTAGGGAATTAGATTTGAGATCCATCATTTTATTAGTAACATTTTATCAGAATAAATTAATTCTCAGGCACCCTGTTCTCTAGGTTCAATCGATGAGTTCATCCCCAAATGACTTTACCACCCCTAATCAGCAGTACTTTTCCACCGAGTTCTACTTCAGTTGAATAACATCGTGTTCCTGTTAACTTCTTCTCCCTGTTACCTCCCTTCCTCCCAGTTGTGTTACAAACAGGCATGACTTCAAAGAGAGAGGCAAGTTTAAAGTGCACGAAGCCAACTTAATGTAAAATGCAGCAAGTGCTGTTTCTCCTTATAGGAATACAGGCATAATGGCTGCACATTTCCCCCGGGGGTGAGGTCCCCAGTTAACTTTGCAGCTTGAACAAACTGGAGCCGAGGAGCGGAAAATTCCTTAGATTACAGATACAAGATGAAAAAAACACACAAAAAACAAGAGAGTATTTTCAGAGACTTTCATTAGGTCAGCCTATGCCCTGGCTTCGTCAATGAATATTTGTAAATGGTTGCCCATGATCCTAGGCTGTGCTCCGAGCTGTGTGGGGGTGTTCTTCCAGCTGAAGTAATATTGGGATTTGGTTTGGGAGCACTTGGAAGTGAACTTTTTCCTAGGAGACTATGGCTGTCATTTTGCCGGAAAGACTGGAAGAAAACTCATGCTTCTCATTTCATCGAAAGATCAGCACCCTCACTACAGTTCCCCAGTTTAGCCCAAGGCAGAGTTTATAGCAAGAATATAGGAGAGGCAGAAACCGGTTTGGCTCAGTGGATAGAGCGTCAGCCTGTAGACTGAGGAGTCCCGGGTTCAATTCCTGTCAAGGGCATGTGCCTTGGTTGCAGGCACATCTCCAGTGGGGGGTGTGCAAGAGGCATGGGACGATACTCCAGCCCAGTGAGCTAGAAGGGACAGGGCAAAACTTTGTACTCTTTGACCAACATATCTCCCCATGACCCCTTTCCCCCAGACCTTGAAAACCAACATTGTGTTCTAAATTAACAGCCTATTTTGAACTAGGTACAAGGTTTGGATGTCTTGGTTGCTCTCCAGTGCCTTCATTTAGCTGTTTTGAATCTCACACAGCTTTCACAAAGATTTTATGAAATGCCAGGTACTCCGTTAATAGCCAGAAGTATAAATCTGGATGAGAGATTTGTCTCTTCCACTAATTGGCTTTGATACTGGGCAACTTGCTAAGCTTTATAAACCCAAGTTTGTTTATTTCTGAAGTGGGTCCAATACAAACGACCTTGTTAGAAGGAATAAATAAGATTTTCTCATAAAGCAGTTAGCATATTTTCTGACATTTAATAAGCAGAACATTTTCATATTCCATTTTACTAGTGATAACATTCACAGAAATAATGATCCGTCTTTCACACTTGCTCCAGGTAGGGTTGGAAGATTGTTCGAGGTGTAGAGTACAGAACAGTCTCCAAGGGGTTTTACATTAGCATTTCCCGGGCAAGTAGTAGATGATGGAGATTCAGGTTAAAGTAAAGCATAGTCCAACTGTAGGAAAAGCGCAGTAATGGGAAGCAATGATTGGCAGTCTTATCAGATACCTGGGTTGGCTGTCATTTATCACCAAGCAGGTCCTCTGGCAATAAGTAAAAGGTCAGAACACAGGTTTCACATTTCTAGATGTGGACTGGCATGGAGAACATGGCCACAGGATTAACAAATAATGTATAAATGGAGAGGGTATAGAAATTAAAAAAAAATGTTAAGGTATTATTAAAAGTAATAGGCAGAAAGAGGCCTTGGGAATTTGAGCAGAGATCAATGATAAGGATCTTGCATCTGTTTAATTGGGCTTTAGCGATTAATCATGATGATATGTCCAAATATATGGAGTTAGAACTTCCTCAAAGAACCCTGTTTCAGGCCAAAACTGGGAAAGGACTTAACTTATAAGGGGAATTGTGTGTCCCAAATAGTGGAAAGATAAAGGATGCAGAAACTTGAAGTACAATCATTGACTGGCAGGTCAAGGAGGCCAGGAAGTGACGCTAAGGCCTACAGAAAGGTGTAGTAAAAGATGGAAACTACCAGACCTCTGGCCAGCTTTTAATCACTTGTAGGGAATGGGGAGCATGATTCCAGAAGCATTAATCAGAGAAAAAAGAAAGGCAGTACCCTCAGGTGAATACGGTAATAAAAGAGGCATGAGGAGTCTTCATGGGGGAAATTGACTTACCCCAGGGTATTACAATTGAATAGAAATAATAGAAATTGTGTTTTGTTTTATTTTAGTTGTTTGGACATGATCATATTGAATCAATTAACACAGATTCTTTGGTGCATACTATATGCAAGACCCTGTATTTAGAAATTCTTTGATGAGACCCCAGGTACTCCCACCATACTCTATTTTATTTCTTTGTACTTTGGCTTCCTAACATATAAAAAAGGTGATAATAATACTAATTACATTATGGGGTTGTTATAGAAAGCAAATGAGCTGTAAAGTGCTTAGTCTTGTCTCTCATACATAATAAAAATTCTGTATGGCATAGTTTAGTTATCTATTGCTGTGCACCTAAGTTATTCCAAAACTTAAAAGCTAAAAGCAATAACAATTTATTATCTTAGAGTTTCTGTGGGTCAGGATTTCAGAAGAGCTTAGCCAGGTGGGTTCTGTTCCAGGTCTCCCGTGAGGCTTCAGTCAAGGTGTTGGCCAGAGTTGCTGCTCTGTCAAGGCTCAGCTGTTGGCACCGAGTTTCTTACCATCTGGGCTTCTCCTCAGTGTTGCCTCAGGGTCATGGCAGCTGGCTTCCCCCTGAGCAATGTAATATAAGAGAGAGAGAGAGAGAGAGAGAGAGAGAGAGAGAGAGAGAGAGAGAGAGAGAGAGAGAGAGATCCAAACCTAAGACAAGACCGTCTTTTTATAACCTAATCTCAGAAGCTGTATCCTAGCACTTGTCTGCATTCTATTCATCAGAAGCAAGTCACAAAGTTCAGTCCACACACAAAGGAAGGGGCTAACACAGAAGTGCGACTGGCAGGAGGCAGCTGTCACGTGGCCATCAAGAGGGTGACAACCACATAATATTAGATACTTGTAGCATTTCTACTGAGGAAAGTGTTGGCAAGAAGAAAGCATGTACACTAGAGGTTACACTTCAATTTTATGAGCCTGAGGTGGAAAATCTCCCATGACATGAAGTGTACAAAGCAGGAGCCATGTTTGATCGTCAGATAGCTTCTCTTGGTCTCAAGTTCCTGACTAAGGTGGTGGTGGGGGGACCTCAGGAGTTTAAGGGGTGAGGAGTTGGCCTACAGTTGCTGGTGACACTGTGCATGGAGGTCAGTCATGTCAGATCTCCCTACAGGACAGCCACTCTATCCCAGGGACTACACTGGGACCCAGGATAGTCATTAGGCATAAGGGCTCTTAGATATAGGCTACCAGGGTTAAATTCTCCACCTGCTACCAGTCAGATAACCTAGAAAGTCCTACCTTCCCCTGCTGCATCTCAGTTTCTTCAGTTGTCAAAGGGGAACAAATGGGGCTGTCGTGGGAATGAAATAAAGCATCATGTAAAGTCCTTTCGAACAGTGCCTGCCCAAAGTAAGTGCTCCGTCAACGCTAGCTATTAGCATTCCATAAACATAAAGGAAGAGATTCCCTTAGCAGTTTATGTTCTTCCCTTTGTGGGCATGTTCACAACACTTGCACTTTCCAGGGAGGTATTAGGACAAAGCTCAGGGTCATACAGGGTTCATCTTTCCACAGGGAGGAAACAGCCACTGCCCACGCACCTTGGCGCAGGGTGTGACTGCCTCTACCTTTCTGCAATCAGTAAGCACTCAGCAAATCCACACACACTACAAGTGCCTGCAACCTGCTAGCCACTCAAAAAAACAAACAAAACACAATCACCTCCCAGTTTTTCCCTTTACTCCCATTTTCAATGAAGTAGACATTAAGATGCAACTGGCACTAGAAAGCAATCCCCTGAAGGAGTGGTTAAGGCAGTGGGCGGGCTGAGATCCCACAGGAGGGAATGGTTTCAGAGTGAGGTACTCAGGAAATAGGCAATTATCCAGTTAATTTAGTCTGTAGAGCCATGCAGAAAAGATGGGTTGGGGCCCATTTTTTTTTTTTTCAATTACCTGATAGTGTAAGGTGAAGTCAGGCTATTTGTTTGAAATGTTCTGATAATGTAAACGCTGTCCCCATATTTTCTTATATATCCTCAACCAACTGGGTGTTCCGCTGGTGAAAATGCTGTTAACCAAACCTATTTTCTCCTCTGGCTGAAAATCAGTATCTTTGACATCTTTACAGTGCTTTCAGCTCTTCAGAGGCAAGTTCCTAACAAATAAAAGGAAGCTCACTCTTTTAATGATCATATGAATTAAAAACAAGGAAGGGAATTATTCAATGTGGTATTAACTGCTGTCAATTTGAGGCCATTACATTTTCATTGGAATTCTGCTAAAATAGGTAACCTGCTAGAGTAGAGGCAAGAATAGTGGAATGCAGAAATATGTATGTTTTACAATTATGCCGTTTAAAGAGTTTGACATCGTTAGGACATTAACTATTCCTCTTCATTTATTAAGCATTGAATGACAGAAAGTCAGAAATCGGGATACAATTTTACCTTTTTAGGGAAAAAAGTGGCAGAATGGAAAATATAGCTTTTTATTTCTGAACTAAAAAAACAACAACACACAACTTGAAATGGAACAAAATGATTGAAGGCTCTCAGCCCAACAATCAAAACTATTAACTAGATAAAGTCTCTAATAAATTAGATACTGGGAATGTAATGTGAAACTGGATGACTATGGTTAACACCGTTTGGTGGTACATTCGGAGGTGGTTAAGAGAGTAGATTCTAAAAGTTCTCATCACAAAGAGAAAAAAAAATTGTGACTTTAACTGAACTTGTGGTGATCATTTCTCAATACATGTATGCCAGGTTCTT
Source organism: Pipistrellus hanaki (assembly GCF_964339955.1). Lineage (NCBI taxonomy): Eukaryota > Metazoa > Chordata > Mammalia > Chiroptera > Vespertilionidae > Pipistrellus > Pipistrellus hanaki. Next base: position 70,027,599 of record NC_140508.1, read on the forward strand.
ATGCTGTACACCTCAACCTATTGGGGGCTGTATGTTAATTATAGCACTGAAAAATGTCTTCAACAAATTAGAGCACTTAATTATAAGTGATAAAGCCCTGAAAGATTCAGAATTCCTCTTGTGGGCTGTTTTTGTGCGGCTTTTATTTGGATTGCTGTTCAGTCTTCAAGAAGATACAAAAACTATTAATTATATATATTTGTTTCTAATGTGTTTTATAGCACTTATAATAACAGAAAACATTAATCTATAAAACTTACTGAAAGGGATGTAATTTTCTTTTTCTATGGCAATTGCAGTTGTAATGTTAGCTGTTTTCAAAACCAATTTTTTAAATGGCTGAAACATGGGTCAGTTTGCAATTTGTGAATGCTTTCTGTTGCAATGGAGACTCACATTTTCTCCTGATAGATAATGGGCAAATTTTGGTGCAATCAAAAAATCGAAATGTAAAGCAAGTGACAAATGTACTATAAGAAAAAGGTTACATTCTTTACCAAGACCTATTGCATAAATGCAGAGAAAGAGATTTACAGTAGCATTCTTCTCTTCAAGCTAGCTTGATTTTATCTGATGCGGGGGGTGGGGGTCTTAGGAGGCCAAAGTTCAGGTATTGGTAGAACTTTTCTCATTACTAGAGGCTCCGATAAAGAAGCTATTTCAAATCTCAAACAGGATGTTGTCAGAATTCAGTTCTTTCCCATGTTTCCACATGGCCCCGTCCACCTTTCAGCCAGTAAGAGAAAGTTGAGATATTTTAATATTTCATATATCTCTGATTTCTCCCCCTGCCTGGTGAGCTGCTGGGACAGATTGGTCAGCTGAGTGGCACTCCTGCTGTGGGATTGCACTGACCACCAGAGGGCAGCTCCTGTGTTGAGTGTTTGCCTCCTGGTGGTCAGTGCGCATCATAGTGACTAGTCGACTGGCTGTTTGATCATTCGGTCACTTTGGCTTTTATATATAGAGATTTTTCATAGAAACAACTATAAACCTACCTTTGCTCCACCCTGTATACTGTAAAAGAAATCTTCATGTGTGCTATTTCAAGTTTTTGTCTAAACATGCCTAAAGCATGACCTAGTCTTAATGTCTACATTTATCTTTATATATCAACAAGAGAAGAGAGGGCATTTGCACATATTATATACCTGGTTCTCTTATTGATGTCAGTATTTTTTCCTATGTGCCAACTTATTTAGAATCAATGAAATCAAATGTTTACTGTTGTCTCCATGTGAGAACATGCCGTGGCCTCCCCTAAGAATTTAGAGGTAAGGGAAATTAAGTTGCCTTCTTGGGATTAAACTAGTGATATCTCTAGGCACAATTTATTCAAATATGTGTTGATGCCCAATGTATGCCAAGCACATCTCTAAGCACTGGGAACTACGTGATAGATAAAACAGACTTGGTCTCTTGCTCTCATGGACGGATGTGGTTAATTGACCGTGGAAGTAGTTAAAGAGATTATTTACTGATGATTGAGTCTAGCATTTGGGCAATCCTAAACTCCAATCAAGATAACCTAATTATAATTATAAGAAGTAAAGATATAAATAAGTTAGTTAGAAATCACAAACCTAATTGATTGCATCACATCCAGTGTGAAAGTGAATAAGGGAAGCATAGAATTGGGATGCTCAAAGGGATAGAAGTGGTCATTGTGCATCTGGCAGTTGCTCAGGGAAACAACTTCCCAGCTCTGTGGATTCATGAAATCTGGTCCCTGGAAAAGGGAAATCTCTGCTTGATCATGGAATCATTTTATCTTGTTCTGATTTCACACTACCTCATATTTCACACAAACCAAAGATTTATCTCACGTGGTTTAATCAGAGCCTACTTTGGAGTATATCTTTCAATAACACCAGATTTACCAGAAGAAACTTAAACATGTGCATTGGCACGGCATCACCTAAATCATTCTGTAGAAGAATCTTTCAGGGATACTGACCCAGGTTATGCATGTTTGAAAAACTTCCTTTTAAGACATAATTTCTCAAATTGTGGGTCAGGATTTATTAATAGGGAATGAAATGAATTAAGTGGTTTGTGAATAACACTTTTTTTGTGTGTATTAATCCTCTCTGAGGATATTTTTCCATTGATTTTTAGAGAGAGTGAAAGGGAGCAGGAGAGACACACAGAGAGAAACATTGATGTGAGAGACACACATTGCTTGGTTGCCTCCCACACACACCCTTACCAGGGCCAGGGATTGAGCCTGCAACCAAGATACATGCCCTTGACCAGAATTGAACCCAGTACTCTTTAGTCCATGGCCAATATTCTATCCACTGAGCCAAACAAGCTAGTGTTGTATAACACATGTTAAAAAACATGAAATAGAACAGAGTAAGAAATGTCTATGTTGTACTCTGACAGTCAAGCATTATAATAATCATGTGCTAGCTTTTCTGGTCAACACTCTGGTTTTCTCCTTTTATCTGAATCACAAAACTCATCAGTCAACCAACTAGTTAATTAAAAATCAACAAAGTAGTTTTGTGCATGACTTACTAGTTAACAGGTCACTAATTTTCTAAACTAGCTATGCATGGGTATCAATTAGAGTGATTTTTAAAAATCCAGACTTCTTGCTTTCACTCTTGGGTGTTTCAATGTCATCATTTTGGAGTGAAATCTGGGACTCTATTTTTAAAAGGGGATCCAGATGACTGATCAAACAGGTCCTGAGTTTGAAAATCAAGGATTGGATGACAAAATCATCACAGGAAGACACTCTTTTGTCAAATCATTGGAAGCACCAGACATTTCCATCATCAATATGTAGGTATTTTAGGCATACCAGTAAAGCTGATGGAAAGTAACTGGAAAAGTATATGAAATTTCTCAAGGTACATAGAACAAAACACTATGCTATGGACAGAAAGATCCTTCCCTATGGATACTGTTATTTCTCAGGATTCAATGTGGAGGGCATCATGTCATTTGCCATCTATAATAATAAAAGCATAATATGCTAATTAGACTGGACAGTCGAATGACCTTCCAGACATCATTCTGGACATCCTTCTGGATGATTTTCCAGACAACGCTGGGACTGCGAGGGCAAAGGCAAGCTGCCTCAGCTGCGAGGGCTGAGCCCCTTGCACGAATTTCGTGCACTGGGCATCTAGTTGTTTTATAGCTAGCAATCTTGGAACTTACCAGCAAAGGTGGACATTTAGGTTGGGAATAACTGCAAGGCTAAGCTCAGTGGAACTGTTACAGATCAGGCATTTCTATATGTTAAAAAAATGTCTTTCTATAATACAATGTGATCAAGTTGCCATGGGAACCTAAAGGCTCATTTACCACATATGAATGCATGCTGCTGTTTGAAAAGAACACCAAAAACTTGTGTTTTTTATCCACTCAGTTTACTCTGCCCCAAGAAGGATAGTTCTACTAAAAACTAACAAATTATTTAATTGTAGATGTGCAAATGTAAAAGTTTGATAAAACTCCCAATTTGAAAATGACCTTTAGTTATGGAAACGATGGAGAATGAAGTAATCTTTGTTCATTCAAATGTTTTTCTCTAAAAGCCTGGATGCCGCCCTATGCAACCCTCCAAGGAGGGGCAATGTTTACGTAAAAATGTGACTAATTTGAATGGACACAGGCAATAGCTTTGCAGGGACTTGTGCTGGGGGTCTAGGCATTAACCTGGTTTTTGCTAGATTCGGGGGAAATTGTGTGCATTAAGAAGGGGTGATGTGTGTGGAGTGGATGGGTGAGGGAGACAGAAAATTCCAACAGTAGACATTTTCCATCTTGTATAAAAGAATTTGAGCAGTTCAATACATGTACCTCCAGTGTGAGCTGTCTGACGTCCAGCCTTGCTTCAAAGGGACTTTTGGACTTTTAATTTCAGGGTGAGGCTTGGGCCACTGAAGTGACCACTAGACGTTTCTAGTGAGACTGTAGATGCAGCTTAGAATGAGAAAATGTAGAAATGCACAAGATAATTAGGGTGATTTTCCAATGAACTAAAGAATTGGATTGTGTGTTGTCTTTTTTTTTTTTTTTTAAACCATTTACACACATCACTAGTATAATGACAATAAAATAGAAGAAAATTAAAATTAATTCCACTGTGGAGAAGGAAGGTTATAACTCAAGAATTCTTTTCCCTGCTCCTGTCAAGGTCATCAAGCACCCAGGGGGAAAAGGGGCTGCAGAGAGAGGGGGAAGCTGTTTGTGACCCCACCCTCACTGTGTCCTGGGCCTTTGCTCTTCAGTGTTCCAAGGTCAGTGCTGTAGCTCCAGGGCTCACCCTCTCTGGCCCAGGAACTCCTGCCTCCTGCTCCATCACTCATAGTCCCCATTGTAGCTCTGGGATGCCCCTGTCCCCTTGAATAAAGGCTGCATTCATTGCACAGGTGCCATGAGAGTTGGGGAAGAAGTCTTTTGAGGAGCACAGGGCTTGGGACACAGTGTCTGTGCCTCTCACCCACTTCCAGCTAGGAGTGCCCATGCCTTTTGCTTTGTGCTTTCAATACCACTGCACAAACCCACACCCAGGTATCCAAACTTAAGGTGTCAATAATGAGAGGCAGTTATGCTTGTGGGATGGGGAAAGTAGTGAGAGCTGGAAGCTGGGTAGCTCTAGCCTTGGCTGTGTACATTTAAGGCCCCAATAATGATGGGCTCCGCTGTCTGCGTGGCCCAAGCACCCTTCTCCCAGGCACGAGATCAAATTCTGCTGACCCTCAGCATTCTGGACATATGAATGGAAGGATGAGCAGTGTGAGGACACTTGGTATTTATAGTAGATCTAAAGGGCAATGGAATATAAAATTCACGACTTAATTATAAGATGGCCCTACCTACAGTATGTTCAGTTGATTTAAGCTCCATGTTGATTTAGACCTAAAGTAGGTTATGTGAATTGACATAGAAAACATTTTATTAATAATGTCAGAATGCATGCCCATTGATTTACTATTCTTTTATTTTCCCTAATATAAGAAATTATTTTTTGAAAAGCCTAAAGGTGCAAATTTAGGAGTAAAGGTTTTTGAAAATACATTTAAGGAGTTTCTATCCTTACTACACAGGATGAGTGAATCTTCCCAAACTTCCTTTATAGGTTTAATTTTTTTGAATGTGTACAGTTCCATCTTGAGTTACCTGTTAGGACATTATTTCTGAATAAAAGCTTTAAAATGGGATGTTATAGGTAGCGGATCTGTATTTACATATCAATTTCATGCTTCAGAAAAGATAGTTTCTATAATACTTAATTACCAAATTATGTAAAAAAAAAATATATGTACATGTGAGTGCTGGTGTTATTTCCATGCTGGGAGAAAAGAAATTGGTTTAGAAAGGAGACACAAAAAAGCACAGTCAGTTACAGTTGTTTAAAAGGAATCTATGTGCATACTTTAAATCATACTGATAGCTTAGCTGAAACATGTGCCTTCTCAACTGTGAGTTACATAATAGCAATGTGGGGAGTTGGTTTTTCTCATCCAAGCCCTTTTAATGAGTGGTTGGTAAAATAATGGCTAGAGGGAAGAGGCAATATGTGTGCATTCAGCCAGGTGGGTGGGATGCTCAGAGCATCTTCTGTGGATGTGAGTTACAGTGAAAATGTATCTACCCGAGAACAAAGGGGCCACAGATAAGAGAGAAACAGACTTAGGATGGGAAAACAACAGAAACTAAAATAAAATTGCTTCCTGATTTCCGTGAGTGTTGAAAAATTGTTGGGTTGGCTAATTGTTCCAAATGTATAATAAAAATAACGTTTTTCCTGATGAAGAGTGTCTTATGCTTCTGGGAACTGCATTGGACAATTCAAGGGCCTGGTAAAATATAGCTGAGTGCACTTTCAGTCTTAAGCGTGGTCATGTTTTTGCTGATGCTTCTGCTGCCAGAATCTATCAGAAGAATAAAACAGGTTGAATGAGTGCTGTAAGAGAAAAATAAACAAAGACACACAGTATGCATATCAAAGCAATAGCATAAAATGGAAGCACCAGAAGTTCTTTGAGGTTTTATCACAAGCTGTAGCAGAGAGCTATAAAGTGGTTTTCTCTGTGGTCCTTTTGGGAAGTTGGGTGAGAGAGCTATGGAATCAGAAACTCATGGAACAGAGGGGGAAAGGTTCAGAAAAGAAAGCATAAAGAGCTGAAATACTCTGAAGAAAGTGTTTTGGGAGTCTGTCTGCACTTGAAAATAGAGCCAAAGGCAAGCTTTGAAAATCACCTGGAGTGTGGCACTTCTCTGATTTGGACTGTTTGAGATACCGCTACTAAGTATTATCGTGTAGTATCATCTCCTTCTGGGCCTGGCTTAGTCCACTTGGCATTATATATCCCAGGCTCATCTGTGTTGTCCCAAATAGTGGCGTATCCATGTTTTTAAAGGCTGAATGGTATTTCATTGCATACGTGTAACATGGACATTAGGTTGCTACCATATCTTGGCTAGTGTGACTCATGAGGGAATAAACAAGGAGATGTGGATAACCTCTTTGAGATCATAATTTCAATTCCTTTGGATATGTACCCAAGAGGGGAAGCACTGGATCAATGGTAGTTCTATTTTTAATTTTCCAAGAAATCTCCATACAGTTTTCCATAGTGGCTGCTCTCATTTACATTTCCACCAATAGCACGGGCAGGTTTCCTTTTCTCAACACCCTTGTCAATACTTAATTTCTTTTTAATAGCCATCCTAACAGATGTGAGGCAATATTGCATTATGGTTTTAGTGTGCATTTCTCTGATGATTGGTGATGTTGAGCACCTTTTTATACACCCATTGGCCATTTGTTTGTCATGTTTGGAAAAATCTCTATCCTGTTCCTTGATTTATTTTTTACTATTGATTTATTTGAGTTGCTTATATATTTTGGATATTGACCCTTTCAAGATGTATGGTTTACACATACTTTTTTTTTTTTTTTATTCTGTAGGTTGCATTTTTATTTGGTTGACTGTTTGCTTTGCAGAAGATTTTCAGTTTGATGTAAATGCTCTGATCTATTTTTGCTTTTGTTTCCTGGGCTTTTGGTATTATATCCAACACATTGCAGAGGCCAATATCAAGAGCCTTTAACCGATGCTTTCTTCTAGAAATTTTATATTTTCAGTTTGTTCTCATTTTAGGGCAGAGATTCCTTGTAAGCCAAGGCAGTGGTCGGCAAACTCATTAGTCAACAGAGCCAAATATCAACAGTACAAGACTGAAATTTCTTTTGAGAGCCAAATTCTTTAAACTTAAACTTCTTCTAATGCCACTTTTTCAAAATAGACTCGCCCAGGCCATGGTATTTTGTGGAAGAGCCACACTCAAGGTGCCAAAGAGCCACACGTGGCTTGCGAGCCACAGTTTGCCGACCACTGAGCCAAGGAATGCCAAGGACTGAAGCAACCACTGGAAGCCAGGAGGGAGGCATGGAATCAATTGTCCCTTAAATCTCCACAATAAACTCCCGGGGCCAACACCTTGTTTTCAGAGTTCTAGCCTCCAGAATTGAAGGTGTTTTGTTCGTTTTTTTTTTTTTTAAATGTTTTTGTTTTTTATGTTTTTATGGTATTTTATGTCAACCCAAGGGAATGAATACATCTAGTTTACACAAAGAGTAAACAATTAAAGTGAGGTTTAAAAGCCCATTATAATCATGTTATCTATTTTATATAAAGTTTATTATCTAATGAGATATGATGCAAAACAAGGGTGAGAAGGAATACATTTTCAACTTTTATAATCATTAGATTGAGATCAAGCTTCTCCAATGTTTTGCAAGTATAATTTAGAAGAAGGCTTCAATGGAGTTTCCTCTCATCAAAAGCCCAATGGGATCCTAAAAACAGGGAGAGAGATTTGCTTTCAGTAACAGCTCAAAGACCCATGAAGTGAGCCTGTAAAATTTATCAAAATAAATCCAATGCTTTTGTATTTCTTTTACATGAGGATTAATGTTTTCTACCCAGAATATTTTATTTTTATTTATTTATTTTTTTAAAATATATTTTATTGATTTTTCACAGAGAGGAAGGGAGAGAGATAGAGAGCCAGAAACGCCAATGAGAGAGAAACATCGACCAGCTGCCTCCTGCACACCCCCCACCGGAGGTGTGCCCCCAACCAACGTACATGCCCTTGTCCGGAATTGAACCTGGGACCCTTCAGTCCGCAGACCGACGCTCTACCACTGAGCCAAACCGGCTTTGGCTCTCTACCCAGAATATTTTAATAATCTGATTCTAATGTTAATAAAAATGGCAAAGGGACAAAAATTTGATCTAAGAAGTACAGTATGTATGATACAGGTATTTAGATATCCTTTGTACTTCTTAACATTGGGATGGAAACATTGAAAATCTGACCATAGTATACTTCTTCTTAGCTTCAATTCCATTTGGAGGAGAAAAGAACTAACAACACATTGCTAATTAATGCCAGTGACATAATATAAGCAACTGTTTCATTAAATTAATGTCCTGACTCTTTCCTGGCACATTTTTCTCCTGGGATTGCATGGGAAACATCAGTATTTATTTTTTTTTCCTGCTTTGCAATTGAGAATTGATGTTTGGTCTTAACGATGGTACTTAAGAACTCTGTTTCCAAAACGCTGATGTAGAACACCACAAAGCTACACAAGACTTGGAAATGCTTCAGACTTTGAGGGGAGAATTTAATCTCTGGGTACCAGGAAAGAAAACAAACCGACCGTGGTTTTCAGGCATAGACTCACTCCATTCAACCGTGGTGATTTTGGAAGCAGAGACAAAGTATTTAATTGGGCTGGTTTTCTGGGCATCAATTTCCTGGGAATGATGCAGATACTTCTGAAGACTGCCATACCTCCTGAGGAGCCAGTCAGAGAGGTTTACTCAGGCCCATTCATCCAGTTCTGTGTGCTCAGTTTGTTTGGTCGGACTAAGCGAACAGTTGTCTATTGCCCTAACCTCAAAGTTAACCTCAAATTACAATTTATATCTGTTTTATAAACGGCCCTTCAAGATGAGCCAGTTTTGTACCAACAGATCAGTTTAGACAGATACAGCCCTGCCCCCCCAATGCTATTTGTTTACCTTCAGGAACTCTAAAGGTCAGATGGGACTCCTCTTTCTCATTCCATTGTTATGCTACTGAGTTTCAAATTTGGACCAGAAAAGGTAAACATTTTGGTCCCCTATACCTTTAGGTCTTGCTGTTCTGCTTTCTTCCTGCCTTGTTGCTTCAAGAGAGCATATATGCCTCCAATTTGATGGGGTGTGCAAGGACCTGCAGAAGTTAGAGATTTTACCTCTTCGAAACTTTGGTCCTTTAGAGAAGAGAGAGGAAGCCTGAATGTCTGAGGAACAGAAGACCATGGATTTGCATAAGGACATGCCCCTGGCTCATCTATTGTAGAATATTGTTTCTGGTGCCCAAATGGGACTTTTCCCCCAATGAACAAAACTGGCATTTTAATCAAGGATGGCACGAGAGGAAGGTATTTATAAAAACAAACTATTTGTAAACAACTTCTGTTGCTTTCTAGTTCAACTGTGATTTGGACCTCATCTTAATATTGACATAATTTGAGTATCCTCTCTGGACCAAATTACCTTAATCAAATACTCGACTTGCTGGTCACTACTGATGCCGGTGCTGGCTTTGGGTGTAGTTGCAGGGTTAAAATGGAATGCTTTTCAAACTTCAAATTTATGCCTTTTTTTTTTTTTTAAAGAATATTAGCTAGAACACAGATGAATCACTTAATTGTAATAGCCAAAAGGATACCTGTCTCACATAATTTAGTGGTTCCACAAACATAGACTTATGCTTTCAAATTCCCCAGCCTACAATAATTGAGTGAATAAATCAATGAATGAGTGAATCGATGAATCAATGGATGAAGTTAAGAAGATTTTAAGGATATGTCGATTCTAAAAGAATTTTAGGACACTTAAGAAGAAACATAGTAAAAGCCGTAGAAATAGTTCTTTGTAAGTTTTATGCCATTAAAATGAGATGAGAGCAGAATATTTTATGAATATTTACCACATGAAATCATTAATAAGATACATATAGTCTCAAAAGATTTAGTCCAATTAATTAGTGAAAGAGTTGCTATCCAAGAATATCTTCATGATTGCAGAATAGGGGATTTTTTTAAAGGCACAATATCTGCTAATTTTGTTTGAGATTCTATCTTCTCAGTATAATGAAGATAAAAATCCAGCAACTGACAATTTTTTTTAGAAACCAGGTCCCTAGTTAAAAACCTCTATTATCTTGATTGGAGTGTATGCATATTTTTCTAAGTAGAGAGAATTCTTAGGAATGTCTTCCAGCTCACAATTAACTTCCACATGTATTCTCCTTGTGTGGAGAATTAAGCTCACATACTCAGTCTCAAAGAATAGATACTTTGTTACCAACAACAATCTACAATTCTTACCTCCTTTTCCTTCACTCTCTCTAATAGCTGATAGTTTCTCTAAGTTTTGAAACACCTATGAAATTTAATTTTTGCTCTTTAGTTACATTGCTACCTTCCTAATTCAGATACACTATTCACTGTTGGTGCATGGAAATGCCCCCAACAAAGGTTTGTAAAAATAATATACTGATATATCTATATCTATATCTATATCTATATCTATATCTATATCTATATCTATCTATATCTATATATCTATATCTATATCTATATCTAGTGGCCAGATTATTATGATCTCTGAACACATAATAATAATCTGGCCACTCATTGTATATCCTATATAATAAAAGGCTAATATGTAAATTGTCCCCTCGACCAGGAGTTTGACTAGCAGGCAGGCCAGCCAGATGCTCATGTCCCCTCCCTCTGGCCAGGCTTGCTGGACCACCCATGCATGAATTCATGCACCAGGCTTCTAATACACACACACACACACACACACACACACACACACACACACTGAGTGGCTAGATTATTATGCATTCAGAGATCATAGTAATCTGGCCACTTAGTATATATATAAAATACATTCTTGTATAACATTAGATAATTGTCTAATTTGTATTTGCATTCATTTACATGTTTATACAAGTAGTTTCATTCACAAGTATAATCAAGTAAAACTAACATTTTATTCTAATATTAAGTGATGGTGAATGTATGGTAATTAAGCAGTATATTATTGTAATTAGTATAGTATTATTGCAAATAGTATAATATTACTTTTATATGAATAAAACACATTTGAGTTTTTCATTTCATTATATAATTCTTATAATACGTGTAATGTTTGCTAATATTGACTATTGTACCCGAGACATGAACCATTTTTGATCATCTTTGCCACCCTCCACCCCTAATATACGTTTCCACTTGGAGCTCTCTTGCTCAGCATTTCTCTGGTTCTGTCCTAATAGCTTTCATTTCACGAATCCTTTTCCCACTTGAAAAATTCTTGAACCGCTGAGTCCCTGCCCACCCCCGTAGTTTAGGATGCCAGAGGGATGGGAGCAGCCACCTGTTTGCAGTGGCAACTCTGGAAGTGGCTGGAAGAGGGATGTGAACGGGTAACTGCTTTGATGATGGGTAGAGGGAGGAGGAGAGCAAAGTCAGGGCCAAGAGAAAGTGAAGGAGGAGAGGAAGGCTCCTGTCCCAGCCACTCCTGCTGCCAGTTCTGACCATTTCCTGGATTTAACTCAAAACCAGCCAGGTCTAGGGTGGCATCAAGGCCAGTCACATTGAACAGGAATTTTCTGGGCACATTTCATCTGCCAAGCACTGTGAAAGGTACCAAAGGTAAAACCTGATAAAGATATAAGTCTCACTCTTAAAATCAGGACACCTGTGAGGGGAGAGAGAAGTTAAATGTGATTAGTGTCAAAATTGGAGGAATTATCTTCCCTCTATGAGAACAAAAAGAGTGGAGGGAGTCTAACTCAGACTTGGGGGTTTAAGCATGGCATCCTAGAGGCAACGATGTTTTCACTGAGACCTGAATGCACATTGAAATTAGCCAGTAAAATGGTGAGGGTTTATACTAGGGAGAGTTCAGGAGAGAAACATGATTGTAAGAGTTAAGAGCATGTGCTGGGCCCTACCTAACTGGTGGCTCAGTTGATAGAGCATTGGCCTGCAGACTGAAGGGTCAGAGATTCAATTCTGGTCAAGGGCCTGTACGTTGGTTGCAGGCACATTCCCAGTAGGGGGTGTGCAGGAGGCTGCTGATAGATGTTTCTCTCTCATTGATGTTTCTAACTCTCTATGCCTCTCCCTTCCTTTCTCTAAAAAAAAAAAAAAAAAAAAAAATTAATAAAATATATTTAAAAAAAAACATATGCTGGGACCCGGATGTTCAAGACAGATCATGGGAAAGGTATATTGCTGCATCCTCCCATCCTCCTTTTCTCCCCGGCTTTCTTCCTAACCTGCAAACACATTAAATCTCATATTTCTGCTGATATTGCAGAAACTTGCTAAAACAGTAGATAAGTTATTGGGAAAGAAAAGGCTTTAAAATTTTTGCTGGCTTTACTAAGTTTTGGTCAAAGTATACATTATAATGTGAGACTCATTTCCATCTTGATGTTGAGAGCACGTAACAAACAGGAACTCAACCTAATGCTCAAATCCAGGCAGAAATAGAGGGGACTGGAACCAGAGCTACATATAGTCAGTTTATTCTTGGCTTGAAATGAGTCTAGGAGCTTCTTAAAAACAAACAGGAAATACTCTGTCTGAATCTATTTCTGAGAAATGAGTCATCAGTTGGTGTGAGATAAAAGCACACATCTGGTTCTATAGACACATGACTTTCAAATGCTAGAATTAAAAGAGGAAGGGGGGAGGGAAGGAGTAGCAGAGAAGACAGAGAGATAAAGAGAGAAACCATTGAGTTTTTCAAAGCTTTACGTGTCCCAAAAGCTTTGTGCTTCTCTCAGTGGGGATGACTGACCCTCTTTCCTAACCTTGTTGGCTGTGTAGCCCTTTTATCATGAAATTTCCATTAATTTCACATCGAAATAGTGTTTTTCAACATTCAGAAGAAGCACTATGTTTTTGGATTTCCCTCTCAATACCAGATTCTATTGGGAATGACTTTAACATTTTGTCAATGTGTGTATTTCTGTAAAATTTTGCAGTTCTTCTTTGAAATGCAAATGGTTTCATTGTGTTACTGTTCTAAGGAATAGAGAATGAGCTCCTTCTAGGGTGAAAGTGGTCCTGTCAAGATTGTTGGTTACTTTGTGATATTAAGAAGACTCATGATGAGACAGTGTTCTAAAGTCTGTGTATATTTTGAGTAATATTATAAACATGGGGAGCTTCCAAATCTGAAATCCTTTCGCTCACAACTTCTTCTTTATAACTACTTTTTTTTTTTTTTTTTTTTTTTTTTTTTTTTTTGGATTTCCCATCAGCACACTAAGTACAATCCAAAAACCTTTGGAATATTATATTCCAGTTGTAAACTTGTACCTAATGGCTCAGTAAATGGATCGCCTACTGAGGTTTGTTGTTGTTGTTGTCTTATGAAGACAAGTTTTTGCTTTTGTTTTGCGAGTGCCAAGACATTGCAGTAACATCTGTTCGGAGTAAATACAACCTACCAGGTAGATGGCTAGGATTTTCTCGTAATGCCACATGCATCCATTAGTAGAGAATATTAAGAAAACTTGGAATGAATCATGTTGGGCCCATTTATGTTAATGAGGAAGACAATGCTGAATTTCTTCCCTCAAATTCTGGCACAAACTATTTCAGGCGCCGAGATAATTATGTGTGCAAGGCTGTTAATGAGAAAACGGTGCCAGCTCAAGACTTACTTTGGGAGAAGGGGGGATTCTGAAGGTATTGACGAAGTGGTAATGCAGATCTGGGCTCCTGGCGTCTGAAATAAATGCGAAAGAGCAAGCAGTTCACCAGCAGTTCAGATGTGGTGGTAACACTCTCTCCCTGCCCCCTCATTAAATAGCTAAGAAGCTCGCATATCCACACCAGCTCCTATTAAAAAGAAAGCACGTGTGGATACTATATTTCAAAATGGCATTTCTGAAAAATGTTTCACATTTAAATATAGTTTTGAACATTTCAAAGAAGAAAAATCCTATTTATTAGAAGGTCAGCTGTTAACGGGTTGAATTTGATCTACCCCTCAAAAAGATAAGTGGACATTCTGGTCCCCAGGAGCCCTGAATGGAACCTTACTCACAGATGGGATCTTTACCGAGGTAATTCAGTTCATTAGGTTGGGTCCTAATCCAATGTGACTAGTGTTCTTATTAAAAAAAGGGGAAATTTGGACAGAGACCCAGTCATACACCTGGGAAAGATGGTGTGAAGACACAGAGGGAGAAGACAGTCATTTGATGGGGACATCTACACCCAGGAAGGCAAGCATTGTTGGTAAACATCAGAAGATAGAGTCGACAAGCAGGGACTTTTCCTTAGGCCTTCAGAGGTAGCATGGGCCTTGATTTCAGACTTCTAGGCACCAGAACTGTGAGATGATCCATTTCTAATGTTTTAATTAAGCCATCTAATTTTTAGTACTTTGTTACAGCAGCCTAGCAAATGAATACACCAGCCCTGTTGGTGAAAGCACAGGCTTTAGGATACTGAAGTCCTAAAATTAAACTTCCAAAGGATGAGTTTCAAAAATATTTATAGAATGGCAATTTCATTGGGACAAGGGTTTCCAGCCATTCTGTGCAACTCAGATGAAAGAACTAATGCTATTTTACAAATTTTTACATATATTCATATTGTGTGTGTGTGTGTATGTGTGTGTTTTACACTGTTCTGCTTCTCTATGAAGCACCAACCTAGGAGAAGCTAGGAGAAGAGACGAGAGAGGAACTGAGGGAAGAAAGCAATTGCTGGTACCTTGTGGGGAAAAATTATTTCAAAGTAAAAATACCAAAATTGTGGGAAATTGTTTATTTAACCATCTCCTTGAAAAAAGTTTAGAAACACACTAGCAATGTACTGTAGGTTGATCACTCTTAATCAAAATCTGTGTGGCAAACCTGCCTTTTACAATATGGAGGCACACTTGTGTTTGTGGCATGCAAGCTGTCCAAGCCCATCGATGAAAGTCATCTCTGAATCCCAGGTTTCAATGTATTCTTAATTTAGAAAACGAATAGGTTGACTTATTTTCTAACAACAAAAAATATGAGCATTTGTTTTCTAAAGGAAACTACTCTTATTACTCATAATTGCTTCAGTCACCTCTTCATCATCTCCATCACAAATGATGCAGGTTCACCAAGAAATCCCCACTATTTACATTCCTTGACTTTTGCTAAATATTATAATCTGAATATAAATAGCATAGCTCCTGACATTTCCCTTCTCAGATATTATCTTAAGTTTACTCAAAGACATTCAGTGTATCTCCAGGGTTCAGCCACATAATTTGGGCTGGTATTTCAGAGTGGGTCTTTAGAAGACCAAGTATAATCCTTGATATCACAAGTCAAGTGTGTTCCCCCACCCCCACCCCACCCCCCAAATATTATTTTATGTTATTAGAAGAGCCTGACCTATGAATCATGTCTTGATGAATAAAGGTTTGGCCCCATGACCTACATTTGTTTAATCTTAAATTGGATAACATACAAGCTATGGCTTAAAATGTAGATGATAGATAGTGTTGTTGCTGGGTGTATGTTTCTTGTGGAGAATAGAAATGGAAAGTTAGAAATACATTACTAAGAGACATTAATTTTAAAAAATAACTAAAATATATTTTGTTTCCATGATGCCTGAGGCCAAAAAAAATGTCTCTAGCATCAAATACACTGTGAATGGAAATAAATCCAGCTAATGCTTTCTGGTAAGCAAATAAAATAACACTAAAATATCCCAGGGTATTCTCAGGGTAGAGTGACTCACCTTCTACTTGAGTTTTCATTTCTCCCGTTGACTCTCAAATTTTCCCCATTCTTCTTCAAAATTTTAGAAAGAAGCTTATGGCTTTGGTGACAGGCGAACAGGCTTTGTTCTGAACTCTAACCCCATGGCATGTCAGAATGCTTCAATTCCTGATACCCAGGGAGTAATTGTTAGTAGTCATGGCTGAAAGTGACATGAAATAAACTGGTTGATAACAGCTAGTAATTGCATAGAATAAGTGGGTTGATTGAAGAAAGGTTCTTTGAGGCGAAACTAATTTTCCATTGGTGATAGGCAGGTGGGCAAGATAACATTTGCCATTGTTAATGGTGAGAGAAATGAAGGACCTACTAGGAGCTAGTGTAAAAGAAAACCCACACGTGTCAGTCTTTTCCTATTTTTCAAACTTCTGTTTGCTTCAACACACACTTAAACAACCAAGACTGTCACGCTGCCTCTTAGCTCATTAGGATATGGTGCTGAGCACTCTCATTTTCAGGCTGTCTTTTGGTCTGATTATTCTTTTCTGCCTCGTTTGAATCTTTCCCACTTCACTCAGTGCCAGCCATTCTTGTTTTACATCGCATCCTCACCCAATGTTTCTAGGTGTCAAAAATTAATCTTGAAAACTAAGGTGTTGATGGATAATTACAATATTTTCCCGATCAAAAAGGTATTTGCATCTTAAAGGAGTAATTCTGGAGGTGAATGCTCTACTCCACATTAGAATATTCAGTAAACAAGTATTAGGTTCCATGGAAGGTGAACTGAGAGATCTTTTTGGTGGGGAAAATGTTTTCAAGGTCCTTCTTGGGTAACTTTACCTGGAAAGGGACTTACTTTGCTTGTGTTGCTCAGATATAAACGGGCATGGAATGGGTAGCTATAAAATTCTGGGTCATTGAGCCAAAGTGTGAAAAAGGAGGTAAACATAATTATATAAATTTTATAATTTGCGTAGACTTTCTTATGTGGCCCTCAACCTTGAAGACTCTTCATACAAAAATTTGGAGAATACCATATAATTTCAACAGCAACAACAATAAAACCTACACAAGACTTTTCAACATCTTTTTGCTAGGAATGGGTCACAGATGTTCCCTAAAATATTGATTTTTTAAAATCCCAGTGATTCTCACACTTGAGCATGAATTAGAAAACACTGAAAGCTTGTTAATAATACACAAAATGTTCCATCATACACCCAGAGCTTCTGTTTCTGTAAGTCCTGAGCAGGGCCTGAGAGTTTGCATTTTAGTAAGTCTTTGGGGATTATTGCTGCTGATGCTTTTTTGGTTTGTTTTTGTTTTTGGCGGGGTGGGGCGGGGGAGAGAACCACACTTTGAGAACTACTCCTTTAGCTTTTGGGGCATCTAAATTGGGCCATCAAGCAGGAGGTCAGGAGTCCCATCTGGAAGTCCTGGCTTTAAAATGCCTGCTGAACACTAAGTGGATGCTCTGGAATCTACCTTAGTATCCAGCTAAAGCATCCCAGGTGTGCCGGGGTCTTCTCACAGCTGCAAGCATCCGGGAATCTGGAGAAGAATGTCTGAATAAAGAGGCTAGACATGAAATATAAATTTGGGAGGCATGGGGGAGCCAGGGGAGGCTCCACTTGCTAGTGAAGTGGGCTCTTTGAATGTCCGGACCCACGGCTTTTTATTTGCTGGGAAGCACATGGACCCTTTAGGAATGCAAACAGATGGAGTTTGATAAACAGGAAAAGATGATCAGGTTGAGGCCGTGGTTGGCAAACTGTGGCTCTTTGGCCCTTGGGTGTGGCTCTTCCACAAAATACCACGACTTGGTGAGTCTATTTTGAAGCAGTGGTGTTAGAAGAAGTTGAAGTTTAAACAATTTGGCTCTCTAAAGAAATTTCAATCATTGTACTGTTGCTATTTGGCTCTGTTGACTAATGAGTTTGCCTACCACTGGGTTGGGGGAACTGCCTTCGGCTGTTGCAGCAGCAGGTAATAACATGCAGATTTTCAGCCCTGCTAAAGATGTCCATTCAACCTTTTGAGGACTTCTCGCATCTATTATAACCTGCTAGTCTTAGCCTGCAACTCAGGTTGGTGCCGAAACAGTTTGTGCAGAACCTAGAACATGGCTCCAGGTGACTTGTGCAGGCATGAGGGGGAGAGTTCAGGAGAGAGGGCCGGGGGGAGGTGTCATTGTAGGAACGGACTCCTGAATTTGTCTGTGATATGCTTTGTGAGGGTGTACGTGCTTGCTGCAGTATGACTATTCTAAAATGGATGTGTATTTTGCAAATGTGATGTTCCCTGTTATTGTGGAATGTCTCATTTACAAAAGTTTATTTGGGGTTGAACCCTTTGCATTGCTGTAAGAAATTTCCACGTTATTAGTCAGTGAGAGCCAGAAAGTGCTTTCAGATTTTTAAAATAGAATTTCAATTTGCTTGTTTTTAAACAGCTATAACAATGGAAAAGTGGTTTTATAAACTTTTATTATTTATACGTGAATAAAGTTTGTTTTTGATGTGACTCTTAAGCATTTGAAGAAATATTATCATTAAAAGTCATGATTAGTAATTGCCTGTAGTCAGCTCAATCATAAAACCAACCATAAAAATCTATTTTTATGAAGGAAAGTTCAAGTTTCTCATTAAAGAAAAAATTGAAAAGTCTTTATTTACAAGTTCCATATAAATTCACTTGTTAATATTGTTTCTCTACCACTTTTATTCTATTTCTCTCACATTGCTATATTATGCTGCAAATGTACCTTTTTTTTTTTTTTTTACCAAGCCCTATATAGATCCTTCCCAAATCTATTCCAGTTAATCCTGTGTGTCATAGAGACATAATCATTTTTTATGTGTACTATAACCTGAAAATGATTGGGAGGGACTGCCATGGTCCCCATTGGATGCTGCTTAGCAAGGCAGAATTTAAAATTATGATATCCACTTTTATGTCCAGAGCTGCAGACAGTAAACCACATTAGAGCAGATTTGTGTTGTTATTGGCAGAATCAATGGTATTATTCCTCTTGAAAATAATTTTTAAGGTACATAGGTACCCATTGCTTCAGGGAAAATAGCTAACAGCATCTTTTTGTGTTTTGACAAAGATTGCTTGCCCCAATTGTCATTGGTATATGGAAGTATATATGTATGTGGGCATGAGGAAGTAGAAGATAAATTCACACAAAGGGTAAGGGAACAAAATGATCAAGATCTCAACCAGCTTTCTTTTGTGATTCATTGTTGTCATGATGAATTCTGTGACAGATTAAGGTGGCTCTAACTTAGGCCCCCAGGCGCCCCTAAAGGAATTCATCTGATAAGAAGTGGAGATCCTGATTGGTGATTTGCATTCATCACCCCCAAGAGTTGTTTAGACACAGCATTTTTCAAAGGGGGGGAGATCTCTTTCTGATCTAGATACTCAGACATGGAGTCTAGCATTTGAGAATACTTTTTGTAAATATAGATGAAACATTAATTCTTAATAGGGGCTACTAGTAAATTCTTGAGATCCCAAGAAGAATACTTCCTTAACTAAATGGAAGGCAGCTATGCTCACCACTATACCACCAATGCGGACTTCCTTAACTAAATGTACCATTAAAGGCAATTCTGTCATTGTTTCTCCAAATACCGTGTTTCCCCGAAAATAAGACATCCTCCGAAAATAAGACCTAGCACATGGAAAGATAAGACATCCCCTGAAAATAAGACCTAGCGCAACTTTGGGAGAAAAAAATAATATAAGACACTGTCTTATTTTCGGGGAAACAGGGTAGCACACATACACACACACTTGGTTTAGACAGAACTTCCTCAAATCTTCTTGAGATTAGCTTTCAGTGACAACAATGGCAGAGTAAAATGTTGATGGGTCAGATTCTTCACATGTGTTAGCTTGGCATTTGGGAACACAAATGATTCCAGGTTCTATTAAGTTTCTTTGGTTCTTAAGATACTGCTGTTGCCTAACTAAGTTGATAAGGTCTTTACTTGAGTAATGGATTAAAATATAAGGAGATATTACCATAAGGTGGGGAAGATAAGAAAGCACCAAGCAGATAATCTTACATATACATATGCATTTTTAGAATTTTAATGTGTTTTGGAGGAGAGTAAACATTTTGACATTTCTTCATTACAGAATATTTAACTTAAGAGGTAATTTAGGAAGTTAATAAGTAGAACTTTAGAAAAATATTTGAAGGACACTATAAAATCTGAACTTTAAACATTTTCAGGCAGAAAGATTTAGGATCGAAATCTTTATAATGAATTCCATATCTACTGTGTAAAAGTAAACATTTAGATGCAGGATAAGGGGGAGTTGACATCCTTAAAGCAAAAGGTGGATGATGTAGAATCCAAAACAAAAACATGTTGACTAATAAATTCCAAGTTAAATATTATATACCAGGAAAGAGAGATCATTCCTAGAGTTTATTTTGTAAGAAATCTTGGCTTGAGATGACTTATTCTTGCTTCTTTGCCTATTTTCTCCTATATCATTCCTTCTAATACATTATACTGAATAATAGGTATAATTCAGATAGGATTATATTATATGTATTTATTTTTGTTTAATTTTTTCATTGAAGCTCTAGAGCTCAAACTTGTGACTATCAAGTTGCTTCTGGAAATTGTAGAGATATTATTATACTTTACAGTATTATGCTGGTTATTATCCTCAGCAGCCATTAACTCCCACAGGAAGTAAGGAGGTTATGAGTTTTTTTCCAATAGGAGAAAAATTGAAAATCTAAAAGAGAAATAAAAATATAATTATAAAATGGGTAACTTGCTTCATTATTTTCATGCACTAGAGCTGAGGGAACATGGGGAAAACCCAAGTGACGAGCAATTTTGCTCTTTTATAGCTGGAGAAAAGGAAGTTTCACCAACTGTATTAGAATATTGTATGTGTAAACAAGTAAAGCGAATAAATAGTATTAATGAAGAAATTATATTATTCTTAATTCATCTTACAAAATATAAAAGCCGGCAGGCAAACAGACACAAAGACAGAGACACACACATTTTTTTCTTTCTTTGAGTTTATCAGAAGCCACAGCACTGCAATCTTTTCTGTAAGTGGATTTGAAAACCTTAAGTGCCAAATACTTTTCTATCGCAGAACCGTAATTATGGCTGGAGGGTTGGGAACTCTCAAAACACTTCTGAAACTTGACACTCCCAAAAGATTGTACTGGCTGGAAGTTTAAGTGAGTTAACAAAGGGTCTAGACAAATCCCTGAGTGGCTGATCCATAACCAGTCATTTAAAGGTCAGTAGAGGCGAAAGTCTTGTGAAGATTATGTCACAGCAAAGGCAAGGGCCCCTTAGGGCAGTTTAAGTGCAGGGATTTTGCCCAGTTCTTTGACCTTATCCTTAAACAGAAATTCTAGAATGATTCCTTCATACTTTGGGACTTTATATATAGTTGAGTTTTTGGCATGGTCCCCAGAAAACACAATAGCTAGGCCAAGGCTGTACCTCAGGCAGCACTAGGTAATCTCATTGTAGCAGATGAATTCCAAATGAAATGGTATGTACCAGGAAAGAGAGAAGGTCAATCCCAGAGTTTATTTTGTATGAAACATGGATCTGAGATTACCTCATCTTCTTTTGCCTATTGTCTTATATATAGTTTCCTCTAATAATGGATAATTCAGATATAATTACATTGTGTAAGGATAAAGGAGAAGGAATCATGTAAAGTGACTAAAATGAACCATTCTGACCTCTTCCATGTCTATTGCATTGAGTATGTGATGGATTGATTGCAAAACCGTTCCTAGTTCTTTCTCTCTCTCTCTCTATTTGCACCCTTTGCAATGGATTTTGCAGTTCTAGTCAAGAGATGCTCTATTTTCCCAACTCTTGTTTAGACCAGCCTTATTATTAGCTTTGACCAATAAACATTTTTGACTTTAAAATAATTTTTATTTTTCCATTACACCTGACATACAATATGACATACAAAATTAGTTCCATCAATCAACTGGGTATAATGGACATTTGTAGACTACTTTATTCAATAACAGCAGAATACACATTCTTCTCAAGTTCACATGGAACATTAAAAAAAAAAAATAGATCACGTTTTGAGCCATATAACACACTTTACCAAATGTAAAAGAATAGAAACCATACAATGTCTATTCTCAGGCAACAACAGAATTAAACTAGAAAGATAGATAAAAAATACAAAAAAATACTTGGAGGTTAAACAACACACTTTTAAATAATACATGAGTCAAAGTAAAAATCTCAAGAGATTTTAAAAAATATTTTGAACCAAATGAAAAGAAAACATAACTTAGCAATGTTTTTGGGATTTTATGACAGCAATGCTTAGAAGAAAATTTATAGCAATACATGACTATATTAGATGAAAAATATAAAGTTAATGATCTAAGATTAAATCTTAACTAGAAAAAAGAGAGCAAATTGAATTCCAAGTAAGCAGAAAGAAAAAAAACATAAAAGGATTGGAACAGAAATCAACTGGATCAGAAATTGTAAAGAAGAAATTAGTATAGAAATTAATAAAATCAATAAACCCAAAAGCTAGTTCTTTGACCACTGAGCCAAACCGGTCTTGGCTAAAAGCTAATTCTTTGAAAAGATCCATAAAATTGATAAACCTCTAGTCAAGCTAATGAGAGAGAACACAAATTACTAATATAAAAAATAAAAGAAGTGATATCTTTACAGATCTCATGCACATTAAAATAATAAAGGCATACTACAAACTACTATGAACAATTCTATGTCCATAAACTTGATAACCTTCAACATAAAATTAAAACTATAGTAATTCCAAAAGCAGACATAGAAGGCTATCTTGTTATTTGAAATAGGCAAATATTTGGAATACTATTTGCAGCACAACTCATCTGATAAATTCTGGTAATATGAAGCTCTTCATTTATATTTCATGTACCCTTCTGTGTGAGAATTAAGCTTCTCAATTAAAGGTTAAAGTAAACAAACAAAAGTAACAACAAAACAACAACAAAAATCCAAGTTTTGAGCATCACGTTTCAACTAGCAAAATTCTTAGAGAGCTTCTCGGATGATATGGAGGTGTGTTTCTGCACAGCAGTAGCTCCTTGTTAACACTGACTCAGCTGTTTTCCCACCTACTTACTGTATCAACACCGTCTCCCTTTATGGAAAGACTAGAGGCCCAGTTGCCAAAATTCATGCGTGAGGGGTTCTCTCAGCCCAGCCTGCACCGTCTCCAATCTGGGACCTCTTGGAGGATGTCCGATTGCCCGTGTAGGCCTGATCGATCCCAGGGATTGGGTCTACACTGGCAGTCGGACACCCCTTTCACAATCCTGGACTGCTAGTTCCCAGTTGCTCACCTGGTGCCTGCCTGATTGCCCCAACTGCTCCTCTCCCCTGCTCCCCCCAACTGCTGTCCTGGTCCCCCCTAACTGCCCCCTCTCTGCTGGCCTGGTCACTCCTAACTGTGCCTCTTGGCCTCCCCCCCCCCCCCCCCCCGCTAGCCTAATTGCCCCCAACTGTCCCCCCCCCACCCCCCTGCTGGCCTGGTCACCCTCAACTGCACCTCCTTCCCCTGCTGGGCTTGGTCACCCACAACTGCCCCCTTCTGCCAGCCTGGTCACCCCTCATAACCCCCCCTGCTGGCCTGCTCACCACACACAGCCTGCTGTTTATTCATTTGGTTGACCTTCACTAACCCCTCCCCTGCCAGCCTGCTTGTAGGCAGCCATCTTGTGAAGGTGTGATGGTCAATTTATTATATAAGTTAATTATTATATGGGATAGGCAGAATGAAATGGAAACTTCCCTATGAAATAATCAAGGGGGCATAGAACAACCTGGAAATGCATAGTTCATATATACATACTACGGACATATAGATTAAAAAAAAATATGGTCTTTATGTTACCTTTTATTTAGTACTATTCTAGAACTTTCTTCTCCAAACATGGTAAACCTCATTGGCTGTCTGAGATGCATCACTGGTGAGGCAAGCCACTGTTTCCTTGCATCCCGAATAACCCTGGAGGACCAGGCCGTGGCTGTGTCCAGTCACCTGGGACGTCGGAAAGCCCCGCTGCTCAGCGTTCTGCTTAAAGCTTTCTTGATGACAAGATAATTCTCCATCTGAAATATGTGTATTGGCAGTTTAAGTGGAGAGTTTAATAGACATCCTTGTATACATAAAGTTTTTGCTGGCGACCATACTGTATGAAGCGGTCTGAGTCTTTCTGGCTTCCCAACGTTGCGCTGCTGCTATTGATGGAACTGAGTTCATTTCCACCCCGGAAAGGCCTGCTGCGGCGTCTCCATTGATTTTTGGCTGGTACTGCTCACCAGGGAGTCATTGTCAGACTCTCCCGTGGAACAGGGGAAGCGTGCAAGCCCAGTGTTCAGACAGCTTTTATAGCCGAGTAACTTACAGAACCTTCCATAACCTAATTACACCCTGACTCTAGGAAAGAGGATATTTCGTTTGTCTTGCCAGGAAGGAAAATGCACTGAACGAGGCTCCAAAATTGCAACACCAAATGTTTATACAGGGGTGGGCAAAGCAGCTTGACAGCTGTGAGTTCACAAAACACAGTTTATTTTGTATTATTATTTGTTAATTATTGTATTATTCTCCATATGGCCAACTATAAACCTAACTTTTGCCCCTGTATATTCCTATTAGATTAGTGGTTTTCTGTAATACTTTATTTTATTACATTTATCAGGGTAACATTGGTTAATAAGTCAGATGAAAGAAGTCAAGAAATACATAATTTCACTCATATGTAGGATGTAAAACTAGATTAGTTTTTTTTTTTTTTTACATTGAAAAGTGCTATAGTGCTATGGTAAATAGTATAAGAATATGTACAATGAAAATCAAGAGCCCCTTCCACCATGGGACCCTTCATATTTATTCTCAGGAGTGACCACATGAATAGTTCCTTGTACCCTGCCAGGAATGGTTTATATGCATGTACAAGCATGCATCATCATTTGAATTTTATGATATATAGTTCAGATATCACACATATATAAACAAAATACAAAGACAGGCCTTTAATCACACCCTTGTGCAAATACGTTTTAGATCTATATTAACTTACACATGGTAAAATATACTCTTTTTGATGTGCACTTCCTTGAGTTTGAGCAATGCATAGAGTCACAGAAACATAATAATCAAAGTACAGAACAATTCAATCATTCTGCTCCCTAAAAATTATTCCCACATGCTATTTCTGTGGTCAAGTCTTCCCTCAACCTTTAAAAATTCTAGCACTCAGTAACCTGTTTTTCTCCCTAGAGCCTGTTTTTCTCCATAGAATGTCATATAAATGGAATCATAACATGTAACCTTTTCAGTTTGACTTGTTTCATTTTGCAATGTGTATTTGAGATTCATCCATGTTGTACATCTTGACAGTTTTTATTGCTAAATAGTATTTTATTATATGGATGTACCACAGTTTATTTATCCATTTCTGAGTTGTGGGGCATCTCAGTTGTTTCTAGCTTTGGTTATGAAGAACAGAGCTGCTGCATATATTCCATGAATAGGTTTTTGTAGAAACAACAGTTTTTATTTCTCTTGGGCAAATACCTAGGAGTGGATGCATATTGCTTTTAACCTGATATATTTTATATATCCTATATAAGAAAGAGCTAATATGCAGCTGGTCACATGGTAAAGGCTCAGACACTCAACACTGGGGGAGAAAGGAATGGGGGCCAGCCGGACACAAATGAACTCATGAGAGAGGAATGGAAACCAGTTAGGCTGTGGCCCAGGAGAGGGACAAGCCTCCCACCCTAATGTCCTGGGTGCCAGCGGCGGGGGCTGCAGCCTGGGGGAGGGACAAGCTGCCTGCCTTGTGGTCCTGGGTGCCAGTAGCTATGCCTGTGCCTGTGGCCCGACCCAGGAGAGGGACAAGCTGTCCACCCCAGGGTCCTGGGTGCCTGAGGCTGTGGCTGGCCTGGGTGAAGCCAGCCTGGGTTTTGGGTGCCTGTGGCCAGCCAGAGGGAGGGAAGCCCAGATCCTGGGTGTCAGGTGATGCAGAAGCAATTAGGGGCAATCAGGCTAGCAAGGGAGCAGTTAGGGGCAATCAGGCCGGTAGGGGAGCAGCTTTGTGGTGATCAGGCAGGCAGGCAGAGGTAGTTAGGGGTGATCAGGCAGGCAGGTAGATGAATGGTTAGGAGCCAGTGGTCCCAGATTGTAAGAGGCAGTTGGACATTCCTTGAGTGATCCCGGATTGGAGAGGGTGCAGGCCAGGCTGAGGGATGACCCCTCTCCCCCATGCATGAATTTCATGCACTGAGCCTCTAGTTCTTTAATATTAGCATTAAAAACACATGCAACATATATACCCTACAAACCTGCTTTTCTGGAGAGGATGTATCTCCGGCTCTAGCTCCTATGTCATTGCCCAGAAATATCCTTGGCATTGAGAAGTGTGAGTTCAATTTCTCTTCTTTCTTTTCTAATTTTCTAAAATGAACAATTATGTATTTTCTATCTAATAATGGGGAAACAGCAACAAATTCTGGGTCCAGTTTTTGAAAGTGAATTTATAAAAATTATGTTGAATGTAATTGGCTGGCTTAATGTTTTTTCAAATCTTTTAAGATTTTGTAACTAAATTCAAGCAGCAGTTTTTTAAGTCTGAGTTTATAAACACAAGCTGCCTAAACTACTGGAGCATTTTGTTTAATGTTTTTGCTAATACTGCTGCTCCATGTTGATATCAAAAGAATTCACTTATAAACAAGCTTGGCAGATGTCTCTGACTTGACTGGTTATAGCAATTTGAAAGCATTTAATGCAGTGAAATAATTGGTTATGTGGATGAACGACAGGAAATAACTGGGTGTTTAAACTGTGTGTAAATAGCCATTGTGCGATTTCCCAAGAAGAAAGATAATGTACACAGACAGAAGTGTAAACTCAGGGAACTTAATACAGGTTTATAGAGTTTCTTAGCACCCCACTCTCTGTCAGACTGCTGCCCCTATAAATATACCTGTGGGTTTCTCCAGGCATCTGGACTCTGATTTATAGATAACTAGAGGCCCAGTGCATGAAATTCGTGGAGGGGGTGTCCCTCAGCCCAGCCTGTACCCTCTCCAATCTGGGACTCCTCTAAGGGATGTCCGACTGCCCATTTAGACATGATCCCAAATCATGCCAGGAAAACATACCCTAACCATAACACTACCCCCACCAGCTCAAAGGGTTGTACTCATGCATGTGGGTGCATGCTTTCATGCTGTTTCCACCAAATTCTCACTGCCATCTGCGTGATGTAACTGGAAATGTGATTCATTGGACTACATGACTTTTTTCCAATGCCCGACTGTCCAATCCTTGTGTTCCTGTGTGAATTGGAGACATTTTACCTAGGTAACTGCAGATAGCAAAGGTGTTCGAACAGGCCTTTGGCTTCCATATCACATATGACCAAGAAGAATATGGCTAATTTGCCTACAAACATCAGGTGGTCATAATAATCTGTCTAATCAGTGTATATGCCTAAGTGACCACTACGACCAGATGGAGCTGGTCAATGCAGGAGCTGCCCCTTAGTGGTCAGTGTACTCCCATAGTCAACCTCCATGGCCGACCTCCCATGGTCCCTCCCTGTGGTTGGCCTCTATCAGCCTCAATCACCGCCAGGCTGAGGGACTCACCCGTGCATGAATTCATGCTCTGGGCCCCTAATATATATATTACTTATAGTATATTTACTATTTATGTGCATTCATTTATTAATATAAATATTAAGAATATTTGTTCAATAAATGCAGGAATGTCAGAAACTATGTTAAATGCTGTAACAATACCTTAAATAAGAGTGATAAAATAAAGAGAAATACAGATATGATTGCTTATACTATAATGTGGAAAGAGACATTAAGCAAATAAAGTCTCTCAAAGATGTGATATTGGGGAGAAACAGTGCTATAAAACTCTATAATAGCATTGGTAGTGCTTTTACTCAGTCAAAATGGTCATGAAAATCTTCTCTAAAAAGTGATATTTGAGCTGAGATTTGAAGAATAAGCAGGAGCTATTTCAGCAAAGTAGGACAAAGGACTGACATATACAAATTCCAGATTGTGAGAGATCTTGGTGAACACATGGGCTGGAGGTAAGCCAGGGATGCATTGAGAGAGGGCAGTGACCTGTAGGTAAGACTAGACTGGGCAGGAGGCCACAGTTATGGGGAAGTTCATGCAGGGACTCATAACCCATGTTAAGAAATCCTGTCTCCATCCTGAATGCAGTGGAAAGTCACCCAAGAGTTTTAATCAGGGGATGAAAATGGAAATGTTACTGTGGGACTTGAAGAGGAATCAGAGTAGACGAAATAAATGTGTGTTATAGGCTAGTCAAGTAAAAGATGGTGGTAGCTTAGATCAGCATGATAATGAAAAAGATGTAGAGTTCTTGGTAGATTAAAGAAATCTATAGGAGATGAAGCTGGATGAGGAAGGATGTGAGAGACACCAATGATGACTCCTCCATTTGTGCCTTGAATTATGGGAATTGACTCCCATGGGTAGCTAGAAGAGAGTCAGGTTCAGGGAAGAAGATCAGGAGGTTTGGTTGTGACCTTGTCTACTTTGACATTTCTATGAGTTATTTAAAAAGAATCAAGTTAGTATTTGGATATGGAGGTCTATAGCTAAGAAAAGAAGTTTAGGATGAAAATAGGTATTTATCTGTGTGTCTTCTGAAAAAGAGCAGTAAATAAAGCTACAGTTACAAATGAGCTTTTCCAAGGACAGAGCATTAGGTGAGAAGATATGAGAACTCAAGGCTGAATCTTTGAAGATCTCTGCTATTTGTTGGTGTAGGCAGAAAAGAACAAACTTGAAGATTTGGTCAATACACTCAGAGAGGTAGGGAAAAAATCTGGAGAGTATTTATTAATGAATTCTCCTGAAGATAATTTATTTACAAGGGTGTATCAAGAAATTTAAATATTATTATAAGTGAGGTAAGATGAATACTAGGAAAAATCCACAGGCTTTAATGACATGGAGATCATTGGTACTGGGGAGATACATAAGCAAAGAGCCAGACTGAAAATTATTGGACAGTGCACAGGAAGTGAGAAATTACAAAATAGAGAATAGATGAAGGTTTTGAGAAATGTGGTTGTGAAAAGGAAGAGAGTCAATTACTAAAAAAGCACCGAAATATTGAGGGATTTTTGCTTTATTGTTTATTTGTTTTAATAGGACAGATAGAGAACATTGAATAACAGTGTGAAGAATTATAAGAGTAACAGTGTATGTTCCCCAGAACGAAATAAGTCGACCTTGGGTTGGAGCAAGTTGTCCTTGTTCAAAGCAGGAGAGAGAACAGAATGGTTGCAGACGAAAGAGGTGTGTATGCTTGTTCTCAGGGAAATGACATGTTCCTAGCTGAGAGCTTCTATTTTTTTTTAAGTTAATCTATTAAATGGGTGTTAGAAAGAGAATTTTAAGATTTTCAATAGACATGTGGAGAGTTTTGTGGAAGAGGTTGAGTTGCCCAGACAAACCTAATAGGATTTCTAGATAAAGTGATTGCTTCAATTAAGGATGCTGGGGATTTTTTTTTTTTTTTATTTCCCTTGCCCCAGACATTCTAACCTTGTATTGTGTAATTTTATCAAAGCCCAGTTGTTCAGAGCATAGAGTTGAACCCACCCAGGGTTGGAAGAGAAAAGGAAGCTAGGAATCTGCAAGAATATTAGTAACACAAAATAGCAGATTCTCTATAAGACCAACAATCTTAAGAATTGTTCCCTCCCCTCACAAACAATGCCTATGTTAGATTTTTCCTCTCCCCTCAAAGTTCTAATTCTTCTCTTCCTTCCACTACCCTCTCAGAATCTGAAAGCCACTCCTACTTTATAGAGAAAACTAGAGACCCAGTATATGAAATTCATGAAATTCATGCTCTGGGTGTGGGGTGTGGGTGTGGGTGGGGAGCGGTTCCCTCAGCCTGGCCTGCAGCCTCTCACAGTCTGGGAGCCCTTGGGGGATGTCCAACTGACAACTATTGGCAGTCAGACATCCTTAGCCCTGCCATGGAGGTGGGAAAGGCTCCTGCCACCTCTGCTATGCTTGCCAGCTGTGAGCCTGGCTTCTGGCTGAGCAGCACTCTTCTTGTGGGAGCACAATGACCACCAGAGGACAGCTCCTACATTGAGCGTCTGCCCCCTGGTGGTCAGAGCGTGTCATAGCGACCGGTCGTTCTGCTGTTTGGTTGATTTGCATATTAGCCTTTTATTATATAGGCTAGAAATGGTCTGTCAGAAATTTACCCATTTCCTGAGATCAAAATTTCAAATTTGTGATTAACATGCAATCTGAACTTTATGTAGAAGAGGGTGAAGAAATGAGAAGGGCTGATGAATTGGAGGTCCCTTTCTCCACTTGTTTTTACATAAATATTTATAACCTCATCAAGTTTCTAAAATTCCTTTAACACAGATATGCTATTGCTTCAAATAATTAGAAAATTCCCCCACTAATATTTCTACTTGTTTTATTTGATCTCTCACTCTCTTATTTTAATGAGTTTTCATGGTAAAAGGAAAAAAAAAGAAATGCTTTCAAATAGCTACTACAGATATATGGTTTGGAGACTCCTCGCATGTCCTTGAGTTATGACAGTGACTGCTTAGCTCAGATTTTTAAAGATGATGCTAATGAGGCCAGGCCTATTTAGTGTCACTCTCCTGGCTTCTGCCTGGCCTCTCTCCTCCAGCTCTAGGCAACTCTCCTGGTAAACAGACCATCAGTCTCCCAGAGGGGTAGAGGAGAGTGAAGCAAATGAGACTAAAAATACATCAAGGCTGTGGAAAGAAAATGCAGCTCCCTCGATGTGCTGTTCATTTTGAAAGAATAAAAAGTATCTTCATAAGTGGGGTTAGTGTTTTCAATGTAGCCTCACATCTGTTATCTGCAAATTTTGAGGCAGAGAAAAGAACATTGGTTTTTCCTCTGTCCTGATGTGAAATCTGAGATTCAGTGATGTCAAAGGGCTTACCCATCCAAATCGTTGTATTAATCATGTCTTTTATGTTTGGGGTTTCTGATGCTTTGACATCTGGGGCCTTGCTGACCCTGGAAAGACCGCCCCTCCCAGAGCTGGATAATTCCTAGGGATAGTAAACATCTCATCTGTGATTGTGTTTTCAAATACAAACCAACCCATTCAGAGCCCATACTCCAACTGCCACCAACTTCAGGCTCTCACACTTCACCTCCTGAGTGCCAAGTACCAGACACTAGGACAGCTCATCTGCTCCAGGCCTTCTGAAATGATTCATACAAGCTAATCCTAAACCTACTTACCCTGCCTCCCCCATTCCTTCTGGAAGAAAACACAATAGAAGCTCTTGCCTATAGCTTCTCCCTCTCACGCCCTCTGCCTCCTGACCAACCCTGGTGTTTCTCATTGTGGCTCCATGTGGCATATTATGCTCCTCCTCTCAGGAGCAAGGGGTAATTTTTAATAATGCACTATATTTTTAAAGTAGTTGTGTGACTTAAAAGTAGTGAAGCCAGACTTAGAATCAAGGTTTTGGATTCTTTACATTTTACCACTCTACTGAACTTGGGGTGGTGTTGGGGTTGGAAGCATGGAGGAACCACATCTATTTATTGGATTCATTCGTACATTAAAACATTTATATTGGGAGAACCCATAAATGCTAGGCTGTAGAAAACACTGGCTACATATTGATAAATTATAACAGACAAAGTGGGGAGACAGAAAACAAACAAGTACAATAGATAAACATGAATATATAACTACAAATTGTGACAAGTGCTATAGGTATCTAATAATGTATGATTGTCTGCTTAGATTGGAGGTCAGAGATTTTTTTGAGGAGGTGATATCCCACCTATAACCTAGAGGAAATAAAGATCTAGCCAAGCAAAAAAGAGGATAACACAAAAGTTCAAAAGCGCTTAGACAAAGATGATATTGGTTTCTCAGGAAATGGAAAGCAAATCAGGTTAGATATAGCATAAGGGAGGATAACAGAATGTGAGACTGAAAAAGTAAGGAGAAGTCAGATCATTTCAGGGTGTGGGGGTTATGGAGTTGGAATTGTTTTACGTGGACATTGGAAGCTATTAGGAGGGTTGTCAGCAAGGATTCCTTTACGTATGTAAAGTTCACATTGACAACAGTGGAGAATGGATCCAAGAGAAGAAGAAGGCAGGAGACCAGTTAGGAGGCTAATTTTATAGATCACAAAAGATGTTTTGATGGTGACTAGGTCTGAGGTGATGGCTGTAAAGACAGACAGAATGAGATAGATTTAAGATATATTTTGGTGAGGGATTGATTGTGTGTGTGAGGGTGAAGTGAGGAAATCAGAAGGGCTGGGAGTAACTGGGAGGGTCCTGGCTTAAGTAATTAGTCATATGATGATGATTCCATGTGCTCATATGGAGAAGTCAGAGAGCAAAGTGTGTGTGTGTGTGTGTGTGTGTGTGTGTGTGTGTGTGTGTGTTTATATATGTAGTAGTAATATGGGCAGATGAAGTAGAAATTGAGAATTCTGTTTCAAAAACACATGTCAAGTTTTTGACATGTCTCAGCTCTTTCAGTGCAATAGTAATAGACAGTTGCCTATAAATCTGCATTTCAGATCTCAGAAGGTTGAGCTAAGATATATTTTGGAACTGAAAGCATAGAGCTAGAATTGCACAATGTAAGAAAGGATAGTTTATCTGGGGCCTTGTATGCAGAGAGAAGTAAAAAAAAAAAAATCCATAACTGACACTTGAGAAGCTATAATATTTTAAGGTAAAGTTAAGGGGAAAATACGGAAAGGGATAAGTAGAAGTTGCCAGGGATAAATGAAGAAACCAAAAGGTGGGCCACTTTGTAAGGTAGGAATTAGCGCTGCTTAAAAGACTCAGAAACTAAGCCATCAAGTGATAGAATCAGGATTCAAACTCTGTCTGAGTTCAAAATTTCTATTCTGATTGTTCTACCATGCCTTCTTTTTTGAAAACAAAGATAACATTTGATGATTATATATTCTCAATGTTTTCCAATCTCATAGGACTCAGTGTTTCCCAAACTTTTGACATATGTGTACCCCTTCTATAATTTTCGTAACGTTGAGTACCCCTCGTACTCATGAGAACATAGAATTAGGCACAGCTAAGCACGGTGCAGTGCCTATCCCCACCAAACTCCAGTGCAACTCGTATCCCCACCAAACTCTTCCCGTACCCCTGGGGGTACATGTACCACACTTTGGGAAACACTGTATCTCCTGGAATTTTTATTTAAAAAGATTTTTTAATCCCTCTCCTTCTGATTAAAGAAAGTTCTTTTTCTTTAAAAAATCCTGTAGACATAGGTAAATATAGGTTGATAGAAAGATGAAATAAGTTAATATAATTTTGTCCAAACTTGCTGGAATCAGAGAGGTTAAATGACCAGCCAGGGTCACATAGCTAGGAAGAGTTGGCATTTGAACTCAGATATCGCTCATGAATAATAAATTATTTTCACTAATACTTTTAATAATATATTCATAGTAGAGGCCTGATGCATGAAATTCGTGCAAGGGGCTCAGCCCTCCCAGCTGCAGCGGCTTGCCTTGGTGGCTTGCCTTGGCTCTCACAGCCCTGGCTGACAAGTGTAATTAGCATATTATACTTTTATTATTGTAGATTAATGCATTTATACATTAATAATTTATTAGTGATTAAGGCTTTGAAAAAAATAAAAACGGATCTCAAATTATAAGATACATGTTACAACAAGAATAATATTTTCATAAAGCATTTGAGGGAAAAAATAAAGTTAAACTATAGAATCAACCAACCAAAAAAAAAAAGATAAGATTTTCAGTGACATTACATAGAGATATTGTTCTAAGATAGAAAATGCACTGGAGTAAATATTTTTGTCATTTTTCTTTGAGTTACAAAGTGTGTGTGTGTGTCTGTGTTAATAGAGAAAAAGAGAATAAACAATTTTGTTTTGTTACCTACCAACTAAAACTTGTTTTAACCAAAAGAGATTATTTTTATTTGTATTATGTACTGTATTATGTATTTAGATAATGTACTGTATTAAGTAGACAATGATGTTTATTGTTAAAGCCTAATGTGACTAGTAAATACAGGGTTGGGCAAAAGTAGGCTTACAGTCATGAGTGCATAAAATACAGAGTTTATTCTTGTATTATGGAAAACCATCCTAAAACAGAGGACAGCCATGATTTTAATGCCTGTATTTTTATTTGCACCCATGATCATAATGAAACTCTTAATTGATTAATTTGTCATCATTTGCTAGAAAAAATTAGGTGCATCTAATAATATTTAATGATTCACCAAGTGAATTCCATAGTAAAATGTTTGGCAATAAATTGAACAGAAAATATTTTTTAAATGAGCCATCTGATGGTACAACATAGAATAAACAAGTCAAACCTAAATTAGTCTGTACACATTCTCACAACAGTCACATTGTAAATGGTGATACAGATACAGCCTGGCATTGTATAGAACATTGAATTATTGTCATTAATTTTATTTTTATTAGTTTTTTTAGATCTGTTAGTTTTTAATTTACAAATTCGTTTTGAATTTATGGTTACATAAAAACTAAAAATATGTTTTTATTGTTTGTTTGTACATATTTAACCAATAAATTCCAACATTAGAAGTCCATTGCATTTTTCCTCTTAAAAGGAAATATATATATCTCTGTACAATCAGATTTGAGAAAGATATATATATATATATATATATATATATATATATATATATATATATAGACACACACACACACATATATATATATATATATATCTTTAATGTGGTTTTATGTCACATTCTTAATTCATAATATCTTGTTTTCCATTTTTATAAAATATTTTACTCAAGATATTTCCTAAATTGCATTTTCAGACATTTAATTTGTAGGCTTAAGAGACCTGTGTTTTGCAGATAAAGCAAAAAGAGAAGGAATAGTTATTTAATTCTACATTCCCATAGATGTCAAATCAATACATTCATCATGTGGCTGTTAGCTTTTATTTCACATCCATGCATACTGTCACATGGCCCACAAATCCATAATATAATGGGCCATTGGGAAAGATGAAAAGCATTTTCTTGAGTTCAGCTATTGTAAATTCAAAAATCTCAGTTACAGCCAATCTTGTGATTGTTTGTAAATTCAGTGAAAAGATAATTCTTTAGAGATGAAGTTATCTGTCATCTATTCAAATAAAAATGTGAGAAGCCCATAGGATATATTGTGTTTAAATGAGAGGTGAAGAAAAGGCAAGAAGTGCTTAAAATGATGCTTTAAATAGAATTTGTTATTCTCATCCTTGCATTCTCCCTCAGTAATAGAATTCTTTATTAGGACTTAAAGGAATAATCTTATTACGTGGTTTCTTTCCATTGTTATGTGTATTCCTATTCTTGTTCTTTTCCACTCAAAAAAGCCCCATTTTAAGTGATGGGAACAACTGAGGAAAGTTGTCCTTGAATCGTAATCAAGACTTAAATGTGCCCTTTAAGTAGGTCTAATCCTGGTAGCAATAATTCTGCAAATGAGTCTTTTTCAAGATACTTACCTTTATTGAGGGTCAGAAAGGATAATTTTGACCAATTCAGGTAGCATGATTCCAGGATTATATCCTAATATGTAGGTCATCAGACATTGACCCATTGAATATTACATTAGCAGGAAGCAATAAATGCTCTCTGCAAGAACTACATTTTAGCAGTTGCCATTAATAGACTTGCAAATGGATTCCTAAAAACAAGAGTAAAAAACTCATCTCAAGGAACACATCTGAGCTGTCACTTCAGATCTCAAAAGCTCGATTCTCTATTGACCACATTCACTTAGGCCATCTGTAACTTGTTCCTCTCTCTTTCTAGTTTCATCTGGCCAGTAATTATGCCTTTGGCCTGATGCTTCAAGAGTCTTCTGTGCGTATAAAACAATTGATACATTCTGATTGAGCTGATGGAGAATAATTGCTCTTTTAGATATATTGCAAGCTAAAAATAATTGTGGAGCTTCAACAGGATGAAAGACATTATATATTTTATACCATGAATGAAACATTTTCTCAGTTGTGTTCATTCAATAGAAAATTATGTATAACCCATTTCAGATGGTGTCAACACACTATACCCATCCAATTGATATCTGGTTCCATTTTCCTGTTGGGGAAGAGTACATCAAAAACTCCTGTCACATGCTAATCTTTAGGAAGAAAATCTGAGACACAAAAAAAATGCATTTTCCCCCCCTGTAAATGAAGTTTTTGACTTGTAAATTCCAGTAAGAGCCCCATTAGAACACAACAACTCAAAGGAACTTGTCCTTGGGCACTTCTTGATTGCTACCTACTTAGAGTAAATAATGGACACTTCTAGGAAATCTATTTCCATTTAGTGCTATAGGACTCATACTATATTATGAGATAAAAAGGACTATTGTAAGAAATATAAAATGACAGAGAAGATTTGTTGAACTTTTCAGAGAAAAAAGATTCTTTAAAATGTAACAATAGAAAATACACCGTTTGGATTCAATTTTTAAAAAATATACAGCTTTCAAGTGGACTTATTTCAAAAAATTAAAATATGAGGCCATTCTGTCATATCTTGAATGAGATGTTCTAAATTTTTTTCCTGCAGGAACTTTTCTTATTTAACCCTCCTGATTTGCCTCAATTTCCTGCTTACAATATGGGCTTTTGTTGCGTCCCTGTTGAATGAGTTACTTGCTTTCCTAAGATTTTGGCTTAATTTCTTCCACAAGATTGACGGGTCTTTAAAGATCATAATTTTCATTTTCAGAGGGCCTTAGAACGTGTTACCCAGGAATCAAGCAGTTTAAGTTTGTGTTTATATAGCAATAAAAGTTTTGTCTCTGCTGTTGGCTGGGTTAGTCATCTGACTTTCTTGAGTTTATGAGTCATTATCCTTATCTCATGAGAGTGTGGGGGGCTGTTTCCTACTTCAAGGATTCACCTGTGAATATATTTTTTCTTTAAATCTAATATCAGTATTAATAATTTTATACAATTTAATGAATAATATAATGGTGCTATAATTACATATTATATATCTTATATATAAAATTCTGATCAGAACCAGATCAAGTAGGCAGTGCTTTGATTGGCAGGGGCAGATCTGTTGATCCTCAAGTGCTAGGATGAGCTGGCCTTTCCTTTAGGACAGTTTCTAGCTTCTCTTCTCCAGAAAGGCACTTGCTCTATTCTATCAGGCAGTGCATTTACTTCTGAACTCACTCCTTCTTTTCAAAACTTACACTAAGGTGTAAATGACTTATAGGGTCTCAGTGCTCTTTTTTATGGCATCTAGGGTCTATTTAATAGCAGGCAAAATGAAAGAAATTAGAGAATGAGTTAAAATCGTTGAATTTCAGACATTAAGAAGAGATAACAGATATAAGAGGCTTTTCAAGGCCCCTAATCCAACGCCTACTGATGACATTTTTTCCTTAATGTTAGCTAACCAGGAGAGCCTTTATTTTACCTTCCCATTCCAGAGACTTCTAGCTCTGTATTCCATGGAAATGCGGGCTTACCACATCTAAGCTGAAACCCTGGAACCTGATGTTTTTCAGATTCATTCATTCATTCATTCATTCATTCATTCCTCACACAAGGATATATTTTCCATTGCTTTTTAGAGAGAGTGGAAGGAAGGGAGAGAGAGAGAGAGAGATACATTGATGTGAAAGAGACACATTGATTGGTTTCCACCTGCATGAGCCCAGACCCCCAGACTCAGGCCAGGGATTGAACCTGCAACCCAGGTACATGCCCTTGACTGGGAATCAAACCTGTGATCATTGGGAGCCTTACTCTCTAACCTCTGAGAAACACAGGTCAAGGCCAGAATTATCTTTTATTTATTTATTTTTTTAAAAAGATAATACAATGAGTAGGAGGAGCACAGAGGATTTTTAAGGTAGTGAATTTTCTCTTTCTGATTCTCTTATGCAAAATACATGTAATTATACATTTGTCTAAACCCATAGATTGAATAACACCAGGCATGAACCCTTTGAAGCTGTGGACTTTGGGAAAAGATGATGGATCAATGTAAGTTCATTGGTTGCAACAACTGTATTGCTTTGGTGCCAGATGTTAGCGATGGGAAGGCTATGCATATGTGGGGCAGGGTGTGTATGGGAAATCACTGCACCTTCTTCTCAATTTTGCTGCGAACCTAAAACTGCTCTAAAAAAGTAAAGTCTATTTTGTATTAAAGGTAATACATGCATATTAGAAGCATGTATTAGAAGGCATGTGCAAGGCATGCATATTAGAAGATCACTAGTAGGGTCTGAAGTAATACCCAGTAATCAAAATAATACCTTTGCAGTGAAAAATATGCTCATTTATGCTAAGTAGGATAAAATAGCTTATAAGTTGCCTAAAGTCAATTCAGGTCAGATTTTGCCTGCAAATGAGTTTGCATAAAACTTACAATAGATGTAGTAATGATTGGATTTCTGAGGTCTTTGGATTTTATTTTTATACTCTCACTTTTTAGCTCTTCTCTATTGTGAAAGAGGATGCTTACAAGAGTACCCTCTTTTAAAAAAAATATATTTTTATTAATTTCAGAGAGGAAGGGAAAGGAAGATGGGATAGACATATCAATGATGAGAGAGAATCATTGATTGGTTGCCTCCTGCACGCCTCACACTGAGGATTGAGCCCGTAACCTGGGCATGTGCCCCAACTGGGAATCGACCCATTACCTCTTGGTTCACAGGTCGACAATCAATTTCTGAGCCATGCTGGCTGGGCAGCCTTCTTTTATAAATTAGTTAGCTTGTCTCATTAAGAGTAATTTTTTAAAATGTAAATATACCTGAAGAGTATGATACTCCCATAAATTCCTCAGTGGTCTTCCTTCCTTCCTTCCTTCCTTCCTTCCTTCCTTCCTTCCTTCCTTCCTTCCTTCCTTCCTTTCTTCCTCCCTTCCTCCCTTCCTTCCTTCCTAGTAACTAATCTCAGTTTAACATGTATGTTCAATGTAGAGGAAAAAGTGTTAGGCTGGGAATCCAGAGGCAGGTCTGACTTTTAGTTACATTTCTAATAGTAGCTATTCATTTTATCTGAGACAGGTATCTTCTTCACACGTGAAATAAGGATGTTGAATTCAAGCCTATCTCTAAAGTATGTGCTCATAACCTGGGCTTCAGGAAGTCTGTGCAACCACTGCTAACTAAAAGCATGTGCATGTGTGTGTGGGTGTGCACATGGGCCTTGGGGTGAAAGCATCATAGCCTTCACGAAATTGTAAAAAGAATGCATTCATTTTGTTTCCTAATTTTTTTTAATGATTTAATAAGACTGAATTATCATATATCAGATTTGTTTGGAACGACTTCTATTTGCAAATTTATTGCAGCCTTACATGGATGTTTGGTTGTTGAGTCAGTGGGGTCCTAGTAATAAAGATATTCTCTGTGTTGTAATGGATGTGAAAATAAAAAGAGAGAGAGAGAGAAAACACACCACTAAGTGACATACTCAGAGTAGTTTGAAGAATGTTTAACAAGGAACTATTTACAAATGTTTATAGAAATATAACATACGTTGTAACATATGAAAGAAAAAGGATTAATGCAGCATCCAGGGACTGGTCATGGGGGATGAGAGGCCATTATCGCTCTTAGGCCTAAGGGGTAAGGAAGGGGGACATTACTACAGTCCAAGGAGAGTCATGATCTTGAAAGGAGCATGGCTTCTGATCTAAGGTTGCAGCTGTTCTTACATGACGCTTCAGAAAGAGGGCTGGGAAATTAAATGCTCCAGCTGTCATCTCTTCACTCCCTGGATTTCTCTCCAGCGCCCTGCAGTAGCCAGGCGCCAATGCAGTATGGAGGGAAGGGGATAGTGGAGGGAGGTCAGCTTCCCTAGGCAGTGGAGAGTGGATCTGGATGGGCAAATGGGGCTGTCCAGCCAAGCCGGGCAGAGTCGGTTAGATGGAAGCAGCAGGAGCCTGGAGACAGAATCAGCCTTGCCCTTGCTCTGTGACCCAGGCCTTCCTTGTGGCTCTGTTTCCCCATCTACCATCTAAGGGTGATGACACCAATGTACCTTGGAGAGCTGTTTTCCAAATGACCAATAAAAGTGAATATAAAACACTGTGCAGATAAAAAGTGCCATATGGATGCTTCACATTCGTGGTTATCGGTTTTAAGTTCTGTAGGAGGAATGACAGAAGGAGGGGTGGCCTGTGCAATGGTCTGAATGGCCCTGAGGCTCCGGCTGGGACTGAGCCAGCTGTGGAGAAGACCTCGGCAGCTTCATGGACATCCTTGCAGGGTGAGATCTGTCCTTTGCAGGCCGCGCATCATGTGGCTGTGGGATACTAGAACACCAATGACACTATCAATAAAAGACCCGTGGAATCAGCTACTCATTTAACCCAATTTTAAAACATGCATTTTTAACGTACTGAGTATACTACTTGTGATTGTCACGCCAAAATACCAATTGCCAAACCATAGCCTTGGAGACTCCTATTCTGCTTGTGATGCACAGATCCTAGCGTCTCTACAGCAAGCTCCCTGAGTGATTTTTATGACCAGGTTGGTTTAGGGGTACATGATGAAGACAAACAGGAGCAGCCTTATTGTATCCATTCATTCTTCTCTCACAGAAGGGAATGGTCTGGAGAGAAGGAGCAACGAGTGGGGAGTTAGTTGGTTTATTCCTTATGGATCTGACTCAGTTTTCTAATCCAGACTATTGACAGTCTGTGAACGCAGCTGTCTATCATTTGAAGGAGCTAAAAGACTCCGCTGGAAAATGCCCCTTTTATTTCTCCTGCTCAAAGCCCCTGCATCTCACATGACTCATTCTTTTGCATTAGGCCACGGAAGCCTCTTGTTCCAACGCAGTCATTATCTATGAACCAACAGCGCAGACTGGACAGGTCACTGGACTGGGAGTTATTGTATTTCTCACCTCTTGGTACTTGTCTGTGATTTATTGTATTTCTCACCTTTTATTACCGATCTCAAAGGCTCCTGGAACCTCATGTTCTTTCTTTTATAAAAGGAACCAGATGAGATTAGAGGCTTTTTGGGGGCTATTTACTTAGAAACCCTTTTGTCAAATTAAAGCTGGCGAAAGACCAGGGTACGTCAAATAAATAAAAGTTCAGGTATTTTAATTAAAAGGAGGCCAGAGGACTTATAAAGAAGTCTGTTCTATTTCTTCTCTTGCTCCCTCATTGTTCCCATTGTGATGCCTCCCCAGAATCTAGGATTCTACCACCCGCAATTAGAAAATCACTGCAAAAATGAAATCTAAGTTCTGTTAATGTTTAAGTTTTCAAGGTGCATTTGGATACATATTAAACCATGAATAACAGTTTTATTTTGAGCCATCAATTCAATGTAGTTTCTCATACCACTTAGTCATCTAAAATATCCAGATAAACTAGCCATTAAGTAAATAAGATGAAACCTGGGACATAGGAAAGGAAAAGCAGGGTATAAAGAGGAAGACCTGAGCAGGGAGCTGGATGGGAGAGGCTCAGTGTCCTGAAAAGAGTGGAATATGAAGAGTTCATTGTCAAAGGGAAGGAACTCTAAGGGGAAATGGGAGTAAATAATACAGTAAAAATGACATCATTGATTATGTAATTTTGTGGATTCCTAAAACATACATATTCTTTTTCCTTTTATTTTCAAAACAACTTCTCAATATAGTCAGGGCAAGTTAAATTTCTATCTCTATATCAGTGTCCCAGTCTCGGCACTAGGGGCACTTGGGTCAGATCATTCTTTGTTGTGGGGCTGTCTTGTGCAGAGAAGATGTTTATCAGCATCACTAGATGCCAGTAGCAGCTTCTCTCTCAAACTATGATGACAAAAATGCCTCCAGACATTGCCAAAGGTCCCCTTAAGGGAAAACTACTTCCGGATGAGAACCACTGGTCTGCATAAAGCAATCCAGATGCACAGAAGTTATGGGACTGGACTGAAATGACTCTGTTGTTTAGTTAGGCCATTGGTTCCCAACCTGAGCAATCTTGTTTGAAAAAACAATTTCTTCTTTCCCTATTTTGCTTCCTCTTATATCTGATCCTGATAACAATTATCTCTCCCAACCTTCCATACCCCTTCCAGAAAATACACTCTTGAGATTTATTATTATTATTATTATTATTATTATTATTATT
Source organism: Pipistrellus hanaki (assembly GCF_964339955.1). NCBI lineage: Eukaryota > Metazoa > Chordata > Mammalia > Chiroptera > Vespertilionidae > Pipistrellus > Pipistrellus hanaki. The sequence goes on from NC_140508.1 coordinate 70,069,709, forward strand.
ATTTTTCTAAAAAGAGAAAGCCCTGACTGCAGGGGCAAATTTAGGGCAAGGTTAGGGTCAAACATGTGGTATGCACATCTAGCACTTCTTGATTGAAGGAATAGTTGCTATAGAATTCAGCCCAGGGCTTTAGAGGGATGCTGGTCCTGACAGTTGATAGATTTGTAAAAGAGATTCTTTGGTCTGCTATTGATGCAGCTGTCTCAATGCCTCTGTATGTTCTTTCTTTAATATTTTTTGTGGAAACTTTAATAGCTATTTAGAGAAATTAGCTATTAGTTTACAAAAGCTCATTATGGTAATGAATTTCTCTACCCAGAAACTGATATCGTGGTCTATAATTTTGAACCTTGATTGGACTAGTATTGGAAAAGGAATTTATTGCTTTGAAGAACTCTAGGATCAATACGCTTAGAATAATGTGTTGGGTAACCATGCCAACACAACTTACATATAAGACTGGAGGGTAAAGTGGTTTTAAAATAATTGACAGAAAGATAATTAAATGTAGTTGTGACAAGACATAAGATAAATGATGATTCACTTGAAGCCCCCTGGTATTTCTTTAGCTGGAAAAAAAAAAGGCTAGCACAGCATACATTAAATCTAATAAATGATTCTCAAACAAGGTTTCCTAGAGTATTTCCGTAAGAGGATAATTTCCCCTTATTTTATAGTAGGGGCCCAGTGTACAAATTCATGCACTTTGAAAGGAACTGAGGGCCGCGAGGCTGCAGTAGGCACAGAGGCAGGTCTTGGCCCATCTTTCATGCCCCCCTCACCCTGCCCTCCATGGCCCCAGTCCCCTGTCTGCCGACAACCCTGCTCCTGCTGCCTTTCCTATGCACTGACGGCGCTGGCCCCAATCTCTCCATATCATCAGCGGGTGCAAGCGGGACTGGTGCTGTAAGAGGGTGCAAGCAGTGGCTGCTGCCCCGATTGCTCCTCAGGAGCAGGTGGAGAAGCCCTCAGGGGCGATTAGGGCAGGCAGCTGCTGCTCACACCCATTGATGGTGCCGAGTGATTGGGACTGGTGCTGGGCACCAGCAGTGGGTGCCAGCAGCGGGTGTGTGCGGGGCTGGTGCTGGTAGCATGTGAGAGCACCAGGCAGGACCATGGTGTGCAGGAGCAAAAAAATTTTAGTAATCACCAGGGGCTCACCTCGATGACAGCGACTGGTGCCCCACCTTGATCTGCTGCCTCCGCTCACCTGCTCCACCATCCTGCGGAGACCAACACCCACCATGTTCCACACATGCCCCCTGGTGCTCAGCGCACGTCATTGTGACTGGTTGTTTGTTCTGGTTGTTCCACTATTTGGTCTATTTGCATATTAGCCTTTTATTGTATAGGATTACCTCTTTTACATTTGGGCTCATCTCATCCATTCTTTTCTCAAGGTCTGCAAGAAAGTAACCTATTTCCCGATTAAGAGAACAATATGAATAAACATGCAGGAAGGTCATGGCATTCAGGGTCAGACCCTGAGAATGTAAAATCATACTGATAGTTGAACTTTTCACATTAGTAGACATCCCTTCTGTTCAGTACCTCTCTCTTTTTTGAATAATTTTGTATTTAATGTGATGTTCAACTAGTATCAACCACTTCCAGCAAACAATCTCCAGAATGTTTTCTTAGGTTGCATCTTATGTGACAAGTTCAAGCTTAAGGACTCCTATCTCTGGAAGTATATGAAAACCCATTTGGGGTACCCTGGCATGATAATATTAAGTGAATCGACTTGCACTGGCGTTCTTTCCTAAAATTAATTTGACTAAGGTATCTGCAATTGAGATGTCAATCAATTTCCCCCCCCACATTTCTTATCCCCTTCCATCTCACTCATCATAATCTTCTATGCTTTATTGCCCCTATATGCAAAAACATAAAAAGGAACAAGATAAAGGAAAATTTTGAAATATCGGTGTCCAGGATATCTCCTTTAATCATTTCCACCAGTATCATTAAGACAAACATTTCCAGTTCTATTTTTTGGTTAAAAACTATTATGCATTAATTTATTTAGAATAATTGTACACTAACAATAATAATAAAAAAAAACTCAATCCAGATGAATTTTTGATAATGCTATGGAGCCTCAGGGTAGGAGAAAAAAATATAGCTGTTACAAAGAAATATAATATGATAGGTGCTCAATAAACCTCAAATACAAATAAATATACTATATAATAAAACCATAATATGCAGCGTAATGACTGGTTGCTATGATGCGCACCTCCAGTGTCTGCTTCCAAGAGGGAGGTGACTGGTGATGGCAGCTGGGGGCAGGGCTGGCCAGCAGGCAGTGCCAGGCTACCAGCCAAGGCAGTGCCAGCGGGGACTCCCTCATTATCCCGCCCACCAGTCACCCCACAGACGGGCCCTGATCATCGGCCAGGCCTAGGGATCCTACCCTATATAATGGAAATAGTCTCCTTCATTTAAAAATTAAAACCTGACAAGGCTACTCTAACACTGAAAAAACAGGATGATGCAGTGATGACATGCATGGACTCTGGCTTGCACATTTTGTGATCAGCCCTAAATCTGACACTTATAACTGTGTGACAAAGCCAATTAACTTCTCTCTGCTTCAATTCCCCCCCATAAGATGGGGGAAATGGTTCTACTGCCTCAGAAGGATCATGTTATGTACTACTTTTTATAATCAGAGCAAAAAAAAAAAATGTAGCTGCCCATACAACAGCAAGATGCCTTTCACCTGTATGAAAAGTATGGTCACCATTGCATGCAGTGATTGGGCCTAAACTGGCAGTCGGACATCCCTAGAGGTAAAGGCTGGGCTGAAGCACTTCCCTCCTCCATGCACAATTTCATGTACCAGGCCTATCGTTACATTATAATAAAATTTTGAGGAATAAATGAAATGAAAATATGATTCTGAGGTATACTGATACAATGTAAAATTGTTAATGCATTTATCTAACATAGTTGGTGGTGAGTATCAAATTACTATCGAGTTTACATGCTATTGAATATATTTAGAGGAGTGATATATTACTTTAAAAGATTAATACAGGCAGTCCTCGGGTTACGTCGGGCTCTATGTATGCCCTTTTGTGGTTATGTCACCATTTCCCATCCTAATATATATAAAGAGCTAGGTGGCATCATGACCGAATGGGCTACCGATCACGATGAAGTGCATGGAGCACCTCTCAGTCCCTCCTCTCCTCCAGCCCCCTGAGCCGCTGACTATGAGGGCGGCCTGGCGGTGGGGCAGGGCTGGGGACTGTTGAGCGGTGGTGGTGGGCTGCTTCATGGGGTGGCCGTGAGCTTAGTGGAGCAGTCACGCAGGTGGCAGCGAGTTTCATGAAATAGTCACGGGGCTGGGAGGAGTTTCACGGAGCGTCCAGTGGTGAGCTTCACGGGTCGGCAGCAAGCTTCGTGGAGCAGTTGGGTGCGGGAGCCTCCCGGAGCAGTCAAGGGGCCACTAGCATTGAAGAGCTTCCCGGCACTGGGAGCTTCACGTAGCATCGCAGGGTGGCAGAAGCCACGTGATGGCAGCCAGGCTAGGTCTAGGGACCCTAACCAGGCTTGATTTTGTGAGTGCTGGGCCTCTAGTTTATTTATAAAAAAAAGCTCTGTCATTTCGACGTATGAACATATGAGCTTTATGTTTTTTATTATTTATTTACCACAAGTAAAGGTCAGGAATTGTTATCTCTCTTAAATGTTTTTTACTGTTTCACTTCATTGCTGCTGTGTCTGTGCTCCCTGTGAGTGACATGTAGGTGCTTATGCAGGTGGGTTCCGACTTTCGGCGAAAAACTCCTTACGTTGCACCGTAGGAGAGGATCTCTAACGTAACCTGAGGACCTACTGTAACTACAACATGTAATTTTAAGGAAAATTACATCTTCCTTATGATATATTTGAGCAAAACATTTCAAGCCAGTTACTGTATACCATGGAACACTTCTCCTTTCAAAGCCTGTCTAGCATCTCAGGGATGGACATGCTGTTTTCTTAGTTAATATCAGCTAAAATATTAATTATAGATAAAATGTTACATGTTATGACACTATTTGGCTGTTGGGGAGAGTGGGCATTTGCTACTCTTCATATTGTGTATAATTAGCTCACCCCACTGCCAATCCTTGAAATTGTCTGATGAATCAAATGACTCTTTTGAAAAGGTGCCACCTAATTCTCATTTTTTTTTTATGAGTTAGTTTTTTTTTTTACTTTTTAGGATTTCAAAAAGTTACAGATTTTATTATTTGAGTGAAGTTAAGCAAGAAGATACCCTCCAATACTGTTTTTCTCTTTTGTTCCTGTTTCTTTAAAGTCTGAAAGAACTCATACTTGACAGGACTTTTGGAGAATAAAGACAGTGGGAGATTATGAATTTAAATGTTTTTTTGGGAAATATTTTCCATTTCGATATATATATATATTATAAATATTTCGATATATATATATTATATATATATATATATATATATATATATATATATATATAAAATATATATATATATTTTATTGATTTTGTACAGAGAGGAAGGGAGAGAGATAGAGAGTTAGAATCATCAATGAGAGAGAGTCATCGATCAGCTGCCTCTTGCACACCTCCTACTGGGGATATGCCCACAAGCAAGGTACATGCCCTTGACCGGAATCGAACCCGGGTCCCTTCAGTCCCCAAGCCGACGCTCTATCCATTGAGCCAAACCGGTCTTGGCAAATATTTTCCATTTCAAGCATCTTAAATGTATCCAAGCACCATGGAAAAAATAATCCTTTCCAAGCATAACTGGGAGTTCTAAGCCACTTCTTAAATATAAGCACGGCTTCATTTACATAATGACCAATCAAATTACTGATATAATGAAGAGGGCCATAAACATTTTTTTTTCTGTCCTCCCAAGATGTTTTCCCTTTATGTGGAAAGGAATGGATATCTTTAATTTTATGTGCAGCACTAATTTTTTTCTCTTTTCTTTAATTGTGGCCATGAACCATTAAAATTGTGACTAGATGGTGTTTTAAATAACATTTTCTATGAGTTCTCTGAGCATTTTCTCCTGGGTATGTAGGCAAAATGGAGGTCTTATATAAATAACCCAGTAGACGCTGAGTTACCTGAAGAAAGGCAGCATCTTATAAATCTTTGTATTCCTGGTGCTTCACTCAGCAGCAGTATCATCGTAGGCAATAAATAAAATTGTATTCAATTTCCTAAAGCAACATCTTAATTCCCAGGAAAAAATTTAATATAGCAAATTCTCGTCTATCAAAACACGAACTACCCAAATAATTGATGAAAACCATCAGAATCACTCATATAATTGCTCCAGGATCCATTTTTAGTTTTACTATATAGACTCATCCCCAAGTTCAAAATCATTGCAAGGACAACTTACAGCTTCCTTTGAAAAAGTACTTGGTGACATAGTGTATAGCTCAGCTGCTTAAAAGTATTATATTTATCCAAACTGGCAAATAATTCACAGCCAAGGACAATAAAAGTAATCAAAAAGGTTTTAATACTCACCATTCTCCCTGACACTCTGAAATGAGTCTGTGTCCCCAGAAAGATCAAAGCAAATATATATACATACACATATATCTTTTGTTTGTCTTAGTCCTGCTCCTTCCGAGTAAAGACAAATGCTGTCAACTTTGACCAAATCTAAACTTTGAAAGGGGAGAAAACATTGTAAAATATTTGTACTCTACTGAGGAGAGAGATCTTGTTTGGAACTGCCTATTTTTTTTCCATAAGTTTTTTTGTTTGTCAAAACATATTTTCTTGAGTTGCCATAAATTATACTGTGTAACGGTTTTGGTCCCAAATCCAATCTGTCAGCGGTAGGCTCACAGCTGGTGAATCTGTTACATTTTGCTTTTGGCTTGCAGTGTTTCACTTTATTTAAGAATAACATCCGCTCAGATCTGGCTCTGGGGCACAGACTTAAGGAACTTGGTGCACCCAAGTCCTTAACCCTGCAACCTGGACCTACTAACTAGATGTGTTAAGTTCTGAGTTTTGTTCCAACTCCCCTCCTCATCCTTCCTCTCTCTCCACTTTTTCTTTCTCTCAAATGGCCGTATAATGGTCAGAGTTGGCTGTTACACTTAATGTTAGTCCGTAACTCTAGAAAATCTGAGCTTGATATATGTTCTTCTTATTTAAAAAAAAAGCACACTGTGCCCAGCTGGTGTGGTTCAGTTGTTGAGCATCAACCTATGAACCAGGAGGTCACAGTTAGATTCCTGGTTAGGGCACATGCCTGAGTTGTGAGCTAGATCCCTAGTAGGGGGCATGCAAGAGGCAGCCAATCAATGATTCTCTGTCATCATTAATGTTTCTTTCTATCTCTCCCTCTCCCTTCCTCTCTGAAATCAATAAAGAATATATATTTTAAAAAAGCACACTGCATTCTGCACTGTGTTTATGTTGTAAGCAACAGTTGCAACCGCCACCACAACAAAAAATATCCCTTTGTAAGGTAGTTCTCCTTTTTGCTGAGGGAAACAAAATGAGCAGTATGGACAAGAGTCTCAGTCCATAGTCAGGAGTCAGGATGGGCTAGTGTTCTGAGAAGAATGGGGTTATGAATTTATTTCTCCAATGATACAAAAAATTATTACTGGATTATATGAAGTTTAAATTCTCGTTACAGTTCCAAACGATCCTGGTAACTTAAGCTCTACAATTTGATGCGGTCAATTTAGCCATATCCATGAGTGGACACGTGGTTAGAAAGAACACATCCAGAGAGGTCTCCTCCCTTCTGGTGTCTGAACTGAATGAGTCTCCATTGAGAAATTTCACCCAAAGTGCACTGCTCCTGGGCGTCCTCAGTGGGCATCCTATGAGCACTGAACGGGAATAATAACAGGAGAAATCCTTAGGTATTGTCAAAGGGGCTACAATAGGTAAATGAGTATGCCCTTTCGTGATACCTTAGGATGAGAACTAGGTCATTGGTTGTTAATTCAGAAACTATTTGTTTAGCCATATGATAGCTACCTTTACAGAAATATGAAATTTGATCTATTTAGTATTTTAGAAATATAAAATTTAATCTATTCAATATTTTTTTTATAAAAATAGATTTTATTGTTTTTTTACAGAGAGGAAGGGAGAGGGATAGAGAGTTAGAAACATCAATGAGAGAGAATCATCAATCAGCTGCCTCTTTCACACCCCCTACTAGGAATGTGCCCGCAACCAAGGTACATGCCCTTGACCGGAATTGAACCTGGGACCTTTCAGTCCATGGGCCGACGCTCTATCCACTGAACCAAACCAGTTTCGGCTCTTTCAGTATTATTATTATTTTTTTTTTTTTTGGTATAAAGCATTAATTGCTCCTCTAAATCCAAATAATTGGATTTTATTTTTATATATAAGAAGGTTGTCAATTCTATAGACACTACAAATTTACAATGTACTTGTATTTACAGTGAAGCAGACAGTGAAATAATTTTTATTCCCATTACATATGTGAAGAGACTAAATGATGTGTCTGAAGCCACAACATGTCTCCTCAAAAGCCAAGCTAGCACTGGGTGAAGCCTGCCAGCCCTCCCTCTTTCTTCTCTTCCAGGCAGCTTTTCTTGAGGACTGAATCCCATCATGCTCAGCTGTACCTGCAGATCCGGCCTAGGGCTCACCCTGACGGTGGTGAAGCAGAGAGCTGACACTTGATGCCACGAATTCCCTTTTGGTGTGCTCTGCAGGATAAGGCAAGTGTGTTTTTTTGCTTGTAAAGGGCTGTTTGGTCATACAGACATATTTTTGGTTCCTTTTTATTTTAATTATTGGTGATCATTCACATTCTTTTCATTGCACACATGGTGAGAGTTTTCTGTTGACTTCCCTTGAATGGAAAACCCCGTAATGAGCTCTGGCCCTGGAAGGGCAGAGCTGCCTTCGTTGGCTTCCCAGAATCCTTTGCCCCAGTGGAGCTTTCTAGGCTCATTGCTCTTTTAAAGGAGCTGCTAGTGGAGCCTGAGGGCTCTTGAACTTTTGATGCCTATGGATAGTGAGATACTTTCTCAGCTGAACAGGTTCTTTCCACAATTGCTAGACTGTATATGTTCTTCAATACTAGCAGGCTGGGGTATCCAGAGGGGATCTTTGTGTATAATTCAGAAGGCAAGTTTTTTTTTTTCTTCCTACTTGTTGTTTTAGTCCTTTTGCTTTATTTTCCTTTTCTCATTTCAATTTGCAGCTATCTTTGCATAAAACACTTGGTGTATGTAGCCAATGTCTCAGAATGAAGACGAAATGAATGTCTTCAGTCTTTTGTCTCCTTGACAGAACATGATTTTCCAGACCAAAATTCTGCAGTGAGGGGAGATGGGAGTTCATCTTTGTCTCCGCTTCACTCCATTCTAATATCCACCTATGACACACTCCTACTTTGAGTGTTTGTGTGCTTGAGCACTGTTCTCTACTTTCATAGGCTAAGATCATTGATTCCTTTATAGTTTTCAGCTTTAAGACAGTGGCTGCTTGAGCAAATAGAATTTATCTTTTAAAATTAAATAAAGTTTAAAAGCCATTAACTCTATCAGTATACGTAAAATTATTTTTTGGCAAAAGAGGTCATTTCCTCTCTATTGTTCTGCCAAGCAGTATAAAAAATAGTGTGCTCACCCTGACTGGTTTGGCTCAGTGGATAGAGCATCGGCCTGCAGACTGAAAGGTCCCAGGTTTGATTCTGGTCAAGGGCATGTACCTTGGTTGTGGGCACTTCTCCATTGGGAGGTGTGCAGGAGGTAGCTGATTGGCGTTTCTCTCTCATCGATGTTTCTAACTCACTATTCCTCTCCCTTCCTCTCTGTAAAAAATCAATAACATATATATTTTTTAAAAAAGAATAGAGTGCTCTTATAAGGGAAGTAGTTGACAAGGAGCACATGCTTATATGTAAAGGGAGAGCCTATTTTTTGATAATTTAAAAAAAATCAGTGTCTATGCTAATAAAATGAAATGGAGAGGACAGGAAAAAGAGATTGAGGGAAAAGGAAGAGGAAATGTTTTAAAATATAGGCATTAATAAAAGATTTGAGGGCTAGTAGGTCCAATAGATCAGAAAATGACTGCCATTGAAAAAACAGTTTGTTGGTCACAGTTCCCAAGAAGTAAGGGGGTGGGCCACAGGGAAATATCCGGGCTGATTGGGAGGTGCAGGAAAAGGAAGCAATTGTTGGCAAGAGCCTTCGTCGTGGGCGAGCAGGGCAGACAGGTTTTGGGCTAGTTTGAATCATTTCGGTGGGCCCTGGGGCATAGGGACACTCCTTAGTTTGGTACCTGAAGTGATTAAGGTGGGTGGATTGTGGCCCCAAGTAGGACAGCCTGATAGATAGGGCAGCTGGGTGTGAGCTCTGGATTGGTTGATTTTATTAGAAAAATCAGTTTTGAGTAAGTTGCATTCTATATCTAGGATTTGGCTAGACTTTTAGGGCAGTGATCGGCAAACTGTGGCTTGCGAGCCACATGAGGCTCTTTGGCCCCTTGAGTGTTCTAATGCCACTTCTTCAAAATAGGCTGAAAAATGACTTTTGTGCTTAGTCACGAAGCTTCAATTGCACTGTACGTGCGTGCCCGCACGTAGTATTCTGTGGAAGAGCCACAATCAAGGGGCCAAAGAGCCATGGTTTGCCAATGTGAGCTGTGGTTTGTGTCTTGTGAGCTGTGGCTTGCCGATGACCACTGCCTTAGGGTAAGCAAGGCCCCAGATTCAAAACAGGAGAATATGGACAATAAAATACCAGGTTAATACAAGGAAAAAGAGCAGGAAGGCTGAAGATAAACTAAAAGGGAAGACACACAAAATACTCTCTAGCATATAAAGATGTTTTAGGAACTGAGTATCATAGTGCCCATGAAGGGATCAAGGTTTTCCCTGACAAATCCAAGTTTTAAGCATTCCCTCTTCTTGGCCTTCACAGAGCATTTCCAAGTGTTTAGTATAACAACACCTACTTTAGTACTTTAATTCCAATTATTTCTTGGATATCTGTGATTTCCACTGAGAAGCTCTGGGAGCTGGTACTTGATCATCTCCGCTATGTAACTTTCTGCATCTTTTAAAATGCTTGAAGAAGGAAGGGAAAGGAAAACAAGAGCAATGGAAAGGGAGAAGTAAAGTGATAAGGTTTCAAGGATGGCTAATCTAAGAAGGGGCTTGAGACTAAATCTCTGGGGAAACATAAATGAGAATTGTTTTGTAGGGAAGAGGCGAATGGCATGAGTATTGTCCAATTAAGTACATGATTTAAACCACCAACGCCATCCAGCTTGGACAATACCTATGTCACTAACCTTACCTAGTGGCCACTTCTCAAGTTGATACCTGACAGCAATTGTAAGAGCTCATTATGAGCCAAATTGATCATAATCTTGAATAATAGGTAGGAATAACGATATTTGAGAATAAAAATGAGAATTGAAAGCATCATTATATGTTGAGTTGCAATACTCTAATACCAGGAAAGGGATACAAACATGGGTACCCAATGAATTAAGACAGATATCTATGTTTTCCTCGGGTTCGGAGATATGCTGTGATGCACCGTGCGGAAGACAGACTTTATCAGCACAGTGGTTACAAGGGGCTGACTGTGGCAATATCTGCCAACATCAGACAGAGTCTGACTGCAGTTTGAAAAAAAGACATGAAAGGAAAGTACAAAATTGGAAATTGAGTGGTTTTAGAGGAGGTGGCCTCCCATTGTGAGAAACTACTAAATAGTACAGGTGTTGACATTGTCAACTGGGCCCACTTAACATCACTTGAGTTCTTGCTATTTCAATTTTCCTAGTATGCTCAAAGACCCCTGCAGGAGCTTCTCAGGGATCAGGAATAATTGTTGGGACAACCAAATGAACCCAAGCCAAGAGTGACGTGAAGCCAACAAAAAGCTGTTCGTGGAAGCATAGAAAATAGAACGGATGTCCTTTCCCAGCCTGGTGTTTGATCTACTGGTTCTTTTTAGTGTCTGATCTCTGTGGTAGTATCAATAATTGCTAACCTATGCCATTGGTGGCAAATAAGTTTATACTTGCCTGTCAACTCCAATGGATTGGTAAAGCTGCCTGGAGCTTTGTATTAAGTAATATTCTGAGAGCACATTTCAGCTGAGTGGGAAAGAACACTGAGCATCATGTGCCATGGACATAGCCATTTTTGACAAGTACAGTATTTATCATCCATTTCTGGATACACTCTCCTATATCTTGGGTAGTTACAATGGTATTTGCAGGTGGAAGCACGGGTTCAATGTCTTCTCATAAAATTCCTATGAGAGTTGTAATTCCACTTGATAATAATAACATAAAACATAAAAGATTTACACAGAACTCTGTATACATTTTTAAAATAATAGATTAAAAGGATCTATGAGTCACATGAAAAATACTAAAAGGTTACAATAGCCTCACTTAAGACCTGGAAATCTACCTGGAAAACCATATAACCTATCCTATATAATAAAAGGCAAATATGCAAAGCAACCGAACGGCAGAACGACAGGTCACTATGATGTGCACTGACCATCAGGGGGCAGATGCTCAATGCAGGAGCTTCCCCCTGGTGGTCAGTGTGCTTTCACAGGGAGAGTGCGGCTCAGCCAGAAGCTGGGCTCACAGCCGGTGAGCGCAGCGGCGAAGGCAGGAATCTCTCCTGCCTCCCTGGCAGGCGGCAGTTGGACATGCCCTGGGGGCTCCCGGACTGCAAGAGGATGCGGGCCGGCCTGAGGGACCCCAACCACCCACCTCCCAAGTGCAGAAATTTTGTGCATCAGGCCTCTAGTGTAATCATAATTCCCATTCCCCTCACCTTTCTGCCTCACTCCACTGACACAAAAATGTTCAAATCAATTCTATATTGATGTAAATTAGTCATTTAAAAAGACAAAATAATTTTGTGAACATTATGTATACTTTTCTGTATAAAATAAGATTTCAAAAGATATTTTGATCTTTTTCTAAGTCAATCCAGCTTTCATTCATTTTAGTTGTTTTAAATTTTATCCTTGAAACTATCAGATAAAGTAGGAATGCCTGAAGTTCATACATATCATATAGTGGGACAAAACGAACATTCATCCAACTGCCCAAATAAACCAATACATGGAAGGAGTGATAAAAGTGAAGATAAGGAGTAGACCATAATGTCACTACATTTTTTTTGGTGTTTTTAGAAAATATCCATAAATGAGTGACATTTAGAACAATAAACCCTACTGTAGTAACTGGGTATTGTGGGCACATCTGTGTCATTCCTCTATCGTGTTAGAAAATTACTGTAGAATTGTGTGTGTATGTTTCAATAGAAAACTATACACTGTCTGCAGCATCCACTTCCAGGTTGATTCTAACCCCGTTCTCTTTGAACTATCTTGCAATTATTTATCAATTATGGGTAATGAATGAATATATAAATCCTGTCCTGTTTAATAGTGATGTTAATTGATTTCTTTTCCTCTGGAAAATCAAGTTTTGTCCCCATTTCCTTATTCCCGATTTATCTTGACATTCCTCTACTCCATATAAATTTTGTGCTCTTTTTATTTTTTCTTTGAACCATTAATAATATCTGCTTGGTTCCCTCATAACAAATGAGTAAAATAAAATCTTTAACACCTGTTCATTTTTATATCTGCACGAAAGTCATGATTTACCATTTTCTGGAAACTTTCTTTGAATACCACATTTAGAGGAATAATAGTACCTTCTAGTTTTACTTTTGATCAATTATAAACAGGGTTAAAACTATTCCAAAGATGACAAGTCATTTAAAAATGTTTTAAAATTTATTTTAAATAGACTATTACTCCTTTTCCACTTTCTCATCCTCCTTTTCTTCTTTATCAACAGAATCAGCGGAGAGGGACATATGCTTTTTTATGTTAGAATCACAGAGAATTTTTTTGTATAAAGTTAAAGCACTATAAATATTCAAAAAAGTTTAAGTCTCTGTTGATTCACTACAGTGAAGGACATTTTACATTGTAAAGTTAACCATAATCTCGGGGATAGAGTAAAGTGCTAAATTATCTTGACAGATGAATAGTCTGCCAGCTTTGCATTTTGGGTCCCTTTCCAGCCTTCCTGTGACTGCTCTTCTCTCTTGGGAGAAACTAAAGATTCTCACAAAAGAGAGAAAAAAATTCTGAATTCAATTTTAAAATAATGCTAGGGGAAAAAAGAAAATGAAATGCCTACACAGCAGTTGAGAATAGATAGAAAGGCATTAAATTAACAACAAAAAAATCAAGACAAAAAAGAAAGACCAGGCCACCTTCTTTCTGTCCCATTTCCTCACAGAACAAATATGGGATCATACTTGACATTGGATTTCCACAATGCGGTGTCAAAAGTGAGGAAATACTAGCAGTGCTTATTTTGTTTTTGTTTCTTTAAAAGCTTTGCTACTGCTCCTTTCCTCACCTGTTCCCTTTCAGTATTAGGGATTCAGGTGGTTCTAACTTTTCTCAAGGTTTACTTATTTTTTTTTTATTTTTAAGTTTTTATTCTTTTTTAAAAAAAAATATATTTTATTGATTTTTTATAGAGAGGAAGGGAGAGAGATAGAGTGCTAGAAACATTGATGAGAGAGAACCATCGACCAGCTGCCTCCTGCACACCCCCTACTGGGGATGTGCCCGCAACCAAGGTACATGCCCTTGACTGGAATCGAACCTGGGACCTTTCAGTCCTCGGACCGACGCTCTACCACTGAGACAAACCGGTTTCGGCAAATTTTTATTCTTTAAAGTATTACATAAGTCTTCAACCCCCATTGACCTCTCCCTCACCGTCCCCTGCCCCATCTGTGTCCATTGGTTATGCTCATATGCATGCATACAAGTCATTTGGTTTCAAAATTAAAAAAAATTTTTTTTCAAGTTAATGTTGGTTTCTATAGTTACTTTATATTAAACTCACTATATTTATCTTCTCCCCGCCCCATTTCCCCTTCTCTTTGGGCCATAATATGAAAAAATTAAGCTTGAACATATTGATTTTATAGACCAATTCTCTCCCCCCCCCCCAAATTGTGCATAGTCAGAAAACTACTTTTAAAGTTGATATTGATAATTAAATTTACCAAACTTTTATTCACCATATATTATAAACTGTTTTGGGCCTGAAAACACAGCAATAAAAGTTGCAAGGCCCTCAAGGAGGCATAAATCACTAGCCATAATTCCAAAAGGATTGGAGCCACAAGAGGGTTTGAGTCTTTTTTCTTTTAAGTTTAATTGTATTCAAGATTTCTTGAATTTGTGATTCCATACTCAGGGAGTAATATCTTTTTAAATAAAATCTTCTGATAAAAAGAATGATTAGATTGCCATAAATGTGATCCAAATAAAAAGAGAGCTCAGAAGAGTGATACTGGTGACAGAGAGTAATGTTCAGAAAAAGAAAATCACAACTCGTACAGATATAAAAATATTTAACCCTATGACATGATATTTTACTCATGATATGAGGGAACTAGAAAAATGTTTAACCTGTTTCAAGGAAAAGTTAAAGGAGCACACATTTAGATGGAATAAAGGAATGTTGAGATGAACTGCAATTGGAGACAAAACTGAATTTCCACAGAGTTGGAGAAAGTCCATTAAAATCATCAACTGCCTATGACTGACAAAGAATTAACAAATGAAAAAATGAACAAAGACAATGAGGACAGCTAGAAACTGAAAACTGAGAAGGATACTCTGTAGAGGAAGCATAGTTTTCCATTGAATGCACATTTTTTTTCTTTTATAGGGGGGAAAGAAGATTATACTAGAACAACGTATTAAAACAAATGAATTTCTACATATCATTTCTCCTATAGGCTCAGAGTGTCCTGTCCATGTAGAAATGGATACATATAAATAAACAGGGTCAAAGGCAACATAGAGCACAGGAAGCACCTTGGTATAAGTGATATCCCTCCTCTGAAAAATGCCCTCTTTCCACAAGGTACTCAGCATTAATTGTGACCCTGGCATCTTGACCACAGGTGATAGACTAGATGTCCGCTGTTGTCCCCAGCTAAGTCAATTAGATCCTCTCCCAAAGACATACATGTTGAACTTGATGCCAGTTTCTGTTTGGGTTATCTACTTCAATGTAGGACTTGCCAATTTGTGGGCTCTGTTGTGATAATGTTTAACCATATTCATAGGGAGGCAATGAAAACTAGTCTCAGGAAAAATGAAGGCAGGAGATTCTCAGAAAGAATCAGAACTGAGAGACATTTCTGGGTTCCTAATAGACTCCCACTTCTTGGTCCTAGTCCCTCATGAAGTCCGATGTTGACATAGAAGAGAGAAAATAAGTCATCCAAAATGGAAGGCACCTTGACAAGAGAGTTAGCCTTTAAGCAAAGGGAAACTATCATACTTTTTAGACCCCAAAATAATTTGTCTGTTCAGATACCCTGCTGAATCCCATTTCTGGTCTGATAAGAAAACTGAATTTATGACAACTAAACTGCAGTGAGTTGGTCAATCAGGATAAAATTGAGGTTTAAATTAAAGTTACATTTGGCTGTGCTGTGTTGTTTATCATAACTATAGGTTTCTGGAATGCTTTCCTTTTTTCTTTATAAAGAAACAAAGATGTTATTTTTGACAAATTATTTTACTCAGAGATTGTTTTGACCCCGCTTAAATAGTAAATTTATTTTCAAAGTCAGAATTTGTGAGACTTTACTAGATAATTATGAAAAATCGCAAACTGGGTTAGTTTGAGGGATAGTGATCATTCATGAGTAATTTTTAATACCAGTCACTTGAGATTTAACTGAACCTAGAATTCAACTGCTTTTCATTTTGATGATCTTTTTTAGTTTTTCCATTCCATTTGGTCCATTCCATGATTCTTAGGTATATTTCCACAAAAGGTGACTCTGTCTGAGTAAGCAGGAAATAGTTTTTATTAAAAACATGGATACTTCTGGCTTCCATGGATGGTGTAGAAAGCCAAGAAGAGCATGGCCTCCAACTAACCACTAAAAGAGAATCTATTGTACAATATCTAAACTTTTCTTTCACCCATTAAAAGCTGAGGATGCAGTACAACTAATGAGCCTGAATTCTTGGGAAAGATGAGCATCTCTGAGGACAAACAGGATGTGAGCTCCATGTCTCTGTAGCAGTTGGAGGAAGGCAGGGCCTCCATGCAAATTGTAAGAGGAAACTCAGTTGATCTAGATGAAAAGTAATTTGATCCTGATTACTGGGCAACCTAGAAATTTCAGTTCAGTAGTTCATTTTGTAGTATTATAGATTGGGAATGAGGTGTAGAAATGATGTTCAATGTTAAGGAAAGGTAATACTAGCAATAGGCTTGGCTTTGATGGGCTCACATGACCATGTGCATATTTTTGGAAGTGGAGGGCTATATTCAGGGACTTTATTAAGCTAGTAGTTATTATACGCCCCAATTCTAATGATTATTTTATTTTTAATTATGGTAAAATATACAAAATATAAAATTTCCCACTTAATCATTTAGGTGTACAGTTCAGTTAATTACATTCACTTTGTTGTGCAACCATCAATCTCCAGAACGATTTTCCTCTTGGAAAAATGAAACTGTCTATACCCATTAATAGTGACCATTCTAACTACTTTAGAACTCTATCCTCTTGAATTGCTTGATGAAGTGCATCAGAAACAATATATCCTATGCCTTGTGTTCATTTAAACTTGTAATTCTTAAATTACAAAGACAGGCAATGGGCACCAGGTTTAAAGTGTTTGTATACAATTTGACACAATGTGCTTAATAATTAAAAGGATTCTGATGACAACAGTGATGTACATGCAAATATTAAAACCTAACCTCAGATGTGACTTCAGGACCAAATTGAAGTTGACTTAGTTAATTTTTCTGTTTGTTGAATCATTTTTTAAATGAAATGATAACAATTATAGTAATAATAATAATTAGGACTTTGATTTCATGGAGCAACTGGTTTGGATAGGTGCCCTTTATGTGGCTAAGGTTTATGAGCACTGACCTCCTCACTCACTTTTGGGTGATAAATGTGGGCTCACAGTTTCTCCTAGAGATGCCCATTATTGATTCTTCTGTGCAGGAGACTAGCTGACATTCCGCCCATGACATATGCTTTTATGGCAATAGACAAATTTCCAAGTTCATTTTCATGCCTAGTTCAAGCAATTGTAAAGAGAAATGTCTCCTTTTCTGCTGCATTTCCAACTTGAGCACTCAAAACAACTTGGGGTTAGTTAAATCAGTTTCACCAGACAGCAACCTGTTGGGAAGGAAATCGAGCAGAAGTGCAACTGGCAAAGGCTTTTTGCTGTTATTCTTAGGCTTAGAAAATCAACGGAAATAAAATTAAGCACAATTGATCATATAATCTTTCTCATCCTTCATCAACTCATGAGACTCTGAAGTTCTAATAGAGGAAACAAAGTCCCATGTTACTTGTAAGATGAAAATAAACGTGTAATAAGAGATGTATATATTCCTCACCTGCTAGAGCAGCAGGAAAGCTGGAGGGTTTAAATAGGTGCTGCTTCTTGTGACATGGCATGGATTATTATTCCCGTTATCCTTTCCTCTTTCCTCAGAGGACAACAGGCAGCACTGTCACAGTAGGAGAAAAAGGAGGAAGCAATAAAAATGAACGTTTGTCCTCAGATGACAAGTATTTATCTTGAAAAGTTTGAAATACTATTTAGGTAGAATAAAAAACACACCAAGGCATTTCCTTGAGATTATCATAAATTAGTTGCATTGCTCTGTAGACACCTTTATAGAAAAACAGTTGAATGCAAAATATTTGGGGCTTTGGTAGGAATGATTTAAACTAGCATTTATTCTTAATTAAATCACACTAATATGCTGAAAATAAGATGGCATAACTTTGTGTGAATTTCACTGGAAAACGCACAGCTTTGACTGAGTAAAAAAGGAGTTGTGCCAAACGTTTATTGAAAATAAACAATTAGATGGCGGTATTTGGAATAAGAAAATCAAACAAATTTGCTACTGGTTCCAATTTCCAATCACATTTGTTAATGCCTTCATTTTATACCTTTATATACAATGCATTAAAATAAGGGTACTTGATGAATGTGTATGCAAAAGAGCAGGAACAAATGCTTTAACATTCAAGGAAAGCTGTGGTGAAGTGAATTTGATACCACTCGGGCTTTGTGATATTATTATTCATGCCAAGAGATTTAGAAATTAGCTGGTATAATTCAGTCAAGCTGTGGAAATAAAAAGCAACCAAATGAAAATAAGCCAAGATGACTCTGAGTTTGCTCTAGCAGGAGAGTCGGCTGTAGTTGCTGGTGTGGCAGAGACTCGAAGGCAGGCAGAGGGGTGGGAAAGCTTAGTAATGGGAGAGGGAAAGGTTCCGGTGCACCCTGATTTGAAGCTGTTGGCCTAGGGAAAGTGAGCCAACCAGAAGCAGGACATCTTGTGTGACTAGAGATGTATATTTGACTTTCCTTGTGGGTCCTAAGTTGGAAGCAGGGACAAAAAGCTGAAAGGAAGCTGACTGTTAATTTATCACGTCCTAGTCACGTGGGACCAATAGCTACAGGAGTTCTTGATTGGCTTCCTATCAAGAATTGTCTCTAGCAGCAGCAGCAGGCTGGCTTCCTATGAGTCTGAGTCTGACTGACAGCAGGCTGGCTTTCTGGGCTGGCTATTATAGATAATGGGTTGGTTTCTGGGTCAGGTTGCTCCACGTTGTGGGTCAGAGTTCCATTTCTATGTGGGGTCTGTTCATTGTCCATTTGTACATTCAGTCGCAAAACAATCCAGTATGAAAGACAAAAGGCACAGGGCAAATAAAGCGATGACTTTATTTAGGCTATTACAATGGGGGTAGCGGTGGTTGTGGTGGTGGTGGTGGGGAGTGGGTGGAATTCATTAGTGAGTAATGTCTCAAAGAAGAGAGAGAGAGACCCAGAGCTTTATAAAGGCAAGTAAATAACAGGGTCATTAAGAAGCATGGAGCTGCATCTCATTTGAGTTACTGAGAAAGGATGGAGATTGGTCTTATCTTACAATTTGCTAGGGCAGATGGTCCTTCGCTATTTGCTTCCAGAATACAAGAGAGCAGGGAAATTCATCAACCTTTGTTGCCTTCCAGGGGCACATGGATCTTTAATATCATCACCAGTAAACAGTAGATTGTTGGAAATAATTTAAATGCTTATAAATAATTAGTTGCTTGATTGAATGCTCCCATTTCCCACTTGCCATTGCCTTTCGGTTACGTGCTGGTCTGGCCGGAACGAATCCCATAATGTGTTTGTGCTAGAACTGAGAAGAGCACCATCACTTCTGACAGGAGTGACTTGGCCAGGCGTCATGGGTACATGTGCACACCTGAGCTGGACTTGAAAGGATGGCTAGAATGCTGCTAGGTACTGCAGGTGAATAAAATGGAGCGTATCACAATTCAAAGCATATAGAGAAGTAGGAAAGCCTTCAAGCTCAGTGGGCGGATGGCCAATATGTCATGCCTTTTAAGGGTTTTGTGTAGGAACACGTGGCTGAGTTGATCTGGGAAAGGAAAGCAGAAGACAGATTACAGAGGGCCTGAAGAATTTGGATATCGTTTAGCAGACAATGGGGAGCTCGTAAAGATTTGGGGGCAAGGGAGTGGTTCAATAGGGAGATCCATTTCAGGCAACATAGAAGCCCTATTCTTAGAGACTAATGAGAATTTAGGAAATGTCAAAAAATACTTTGGCCCACAGAAATTAGAGGTGAAACAGTGACTTTAAAAAAATATATATATTTTATTGATTTTACACAGAGAGGAATTGAGAGTTAGAAACGTCGATGAGAGAGAAACATCGACCAGCTGCCTCTTGCACACCCCCTACTGGGAATGTGCCCACAACCAAGGTATGTGCCCTTGACCGGAATCGAACCCAGGACCTTTCAGTCCGCAGGCCGACGCTCTATCCACTGAGCCAAACCGGTTTCAGTGTGACTTTTGAGAAGAAAATGAGGACAACTCCTATGTTTTTGCTTATCCAGTTTGCATTCCACTTTCCCCTATTAATAGTTCATCAAATATACTCTTTCTTTTGATGAATCTTCCCTCCCACACTTTCTAGTGAAGTTTAGACTTACTTATTTTGTACAGAAGATAGTTTGATATTTATGTTGAAAACTTAACTCATAGTTTTGGCCTTCAATTTGTCCTTATTTCCAATGTGCCCTGTCAGTGAAAGGTGCCAGCATATCAAGGTGCCACTTAGAATACTGAATAAAGTTCTTGATTCCTTTCTCTTTCAAATCAAATCAACAAAGGTATCTTAATTCATTTTACTCAGTACGTAAGATCTGAATCTACCCTTTCTATGGCAACTATCACTTTCAGCCCACACCCTCATAATCTCTTGAATAAAATTCTGAATCCTCTCTAGATGTTCCACATTCCTTCCTTTCCCCTCCACCCAATCCCTTCATGAACATTAAGATTTTTATTAAAAATATAAATATGATCATGAAATTTCTTTAATTGTTCCCAGTTTCTGTTACCCTTGGAATAAAGTCCAAACTCCTTTACATGGATTATAAAGCCTCATATGACCTAGCCCTTCTATATCACCATCCAGATTTCTCATTTATACCCCTTTTCTATCTCTGCTTCATTTATTTCTTGGGATAGACCTTTATTTATTGCCAATCTTTTCAATATGATTTTTATCTTCTAATAATGTTTTTTCCCCCTCTCCAGATATCCTTCCACCCACATTTCATGACTAACCCTTATTTATCTTTTAAATATTATCTCATATTTTATTCCATTCATGGGGCAAATGAACCTACAACTTGTGGGAGAGGTCAGGGCTAGAGGTATGTAGGCACCAGGGAAAACTCAAAATAGATGGGACTTCTCCAGAAGAGGTTGTAAGGAAAAATAGAAAATTTGCAACGGTGACTCCTTAGAGAGTAACAATACTTATTTAATGGAGAGGTAGAACAACACAAAAAATTGAGGGTAGATTATAAGTGATGAGGTGTAAGACAAAGCTAGCAATCAACAGAATTAGGTGCATCCATGAGGTATGTTAGGGTTAAGATCTGAGAAATTTGTTCTTCGGATTTGCCAACTAGGAATTGATTGCGATCTTAAAAGAGTAGTATTATCACAGTACTTAGGATAAAAATCAGATGGCAGTGAGTTAAAGAGTAAAAATGTGGCAAAGAAGGAGCAATAATGAGTAAAATATCTTTTGAGAATAAAACTTAACAAAGAATGGGAAGAAAAGAAATCTTAGCATTGGGGAGATGAAGATAGAACAAGGATTTGTATATGTATTGTGAACTAGAGGTAACTTCAATAGGAGCCAGGGAAAAACAGGAAATTAATTTCTTGCTACACACTTGTGCTTGGTCTTAGAGTGATATCTTAAGGTGTATAAAATGTGGCAGACTGAAAGTACAACATGGCTAATTGCAGATGGTGTCTATAATAACCGTTGATATTGGTTTTGGAAAAGAGGCTTCTTTAATATTAATAAATGGTTGTTTGTGATATCATGAAAGTTTTATTTACTCTGTGATTGTCTCAAAGATTTGGGCTTTTATTTGTCAGTGCAATCCAAATAGGAAATGGTACACTTCCCTACTTAAATGCTCTCAAGTCCTTTCTGTAACTCACTGGAGGCTGGGAAAGGAGAATTTGTGTACCAGACAGATATGAAAACATAGCTAAAGTACAGTTATTATTTTCTTCTTTCTGGAGTAAGGAAGGACTTGGTCCAAAGATAGAATAGGTTGCCCCAGGAAGTAGTGAGTTCCACATCACTGAGATTGTTCAAGCTTCTGAGAGTCCTTTAGACTGATGATAGGCATAGGTGATTTTTAAAGGCCCTTCCATTCACAGCAGTTTATGACTTTCACATTTTTAAATGATTTTAGTGCTTGAATGCAAGCTACATGCCAAGTTAAGAGTAAATAGATGTGAGCTGTTATCAAAATGAGCAGTGAGGTGGAATATTGTTTTTGCAGGCAAGATTTGCCAAGGATAATCTACTTTAGGAGAACTAAGCGTTGATTCTGCTAATGCTTATTGTTGTTCTTTTTAGACAGATTTTCATCTTGTGCTTAACTTCAGAATTATATTTTCAAGGAGAATAGGAAGATAGGATGAGAGCCTAGTGCTATGGTGCCTGTCTAGATTCTGAATAGTAAATAAAGCTTTATATTCATGGAACATTTCCAAGGAATTGGCTGGGTTCACGTTCCCTGATCTGTATATGCTTGGCCTACTTGTCATCTCTCCCCATCATTTCCTTGATCCCCTTTTATTTATTTACTAGAGGCCCAGTGCATGAAAATTCATTCACTGGAGTGGGGGCCCCTCAGCCCGGCCTGCCCCTTTCACAGTCTAGGAGCCCTCAGGAGTGAGAGGTGATCCGGCAATCAGGGAAAGGTGATGCCCCCATTACACCTCTGTTGCTGCCACTGATGGCAGCTCAAGCCTAGGCTGACACTGGTTATCTGAGCCTTGGGCAGCCCTGGGAGGCTGGGCAGCTGCCATCTGAGGCTTGCCAGTGCCTCAGGTCAGCTCTGGGTGGCTGGGGGTCTGAGGGGACTGTGCTGTGTGCCTGCCCCCCTAGTGGGGCTGAGGGGATTGGTGCCACCATCTTGTGGCTGTGGGCACCACAATCTTTCAGGGCATGGAAGTCAATTAGCATATTTCCTCCTTATTGGCTGTGGGTGCTACCATCTTTGTGAGGGCATAATGGTCAATTAGCATATTCTCTCTTTATTAGGTAGGTTTCCTTTTTATTTATTTACTAGTGGCCTGGTGTGTGAAATTTATGCATAGGGAGGGGTGTCCCTAAGCCTGGCCTGCACCCCCTCCAATCTGGGACCCCTCGGGGGATGTCTGACTATCACTTTAGATGACAGGGGAGAGCACTCAACCAATTGAGCAACACAGGACAGGCTCTTTGTCCATTTTGTCATCCACCTCTTTTTAGTTGAGGAAACTGAGTTAGAGTAATGTGAATGGTCCAAGGTCATGGAGAGAATCACTGGAGAGAAATCACCGTGTACATCAGGAGAAACCATCAATAACAGAATGGCCAATGATGATTCATCACGATCCTGTCTTGATGCTGACATTTGGCCTTATGCTCAGTGTTTCTGCATGCCCAGCTTATTTTCTACTCAGTACAAATTAGGTTACTGCTGATGCCCATACATTATTACTTACAGAACAACTAAACAAATATCATAGTAATGAAAGTCAAGTTTGTGTTAGAAGGCTCATTTCTCCTTGTAAAAAACTAGAATGTTGCCTTTTCCAATAATGAATTGCTTAATATTTTTGTTATACAGAAAAAAGTCTGGTAAATGAGAAAGAACCATGAATTTGGAAAAAAAAATTGTCTCAAATATTTTCTCAGCTTTGTGCCTCATGAAAGTTCACAAAAGGACCCACAGCAAAGAGACACATTTTTTTCCAGTGAGGTTTATGTATCTAACAGAAAAAAATCAACAAAACCACTCAATAATTTATTTCATGAGTACAAATATTGGAAAAATCTCATCTAATTTGACTTAGGTTTTATCCAGCTGGTTCTATTTTCACTTCCTTTTCTGAAGTAAAAATAGTTTTAAATTTTTTTTCTAGGCAACTAAGTTCATTTTAAAATGAGGTACGTGAACATAATCAAATGCTTAATTAGATATAATATGTTTCTCTCAAGTAAGCGTAGAAAGTCCTATTCTGTTTTCCATCCCTGATCAGAGGAGAATTCAATGGAATTTAATTTAACAAATATGTATTGAATGCCTACTCTAGCTTCAAACACTAGGCATTCACTATACAGAAATGGAAGATACAGTTACTGTCTTTAAGGACAACGGTCTCATGGAGGAATATAGTCTTGTGAGACAGCTTATCTTAAAACTCTGAGCTCCACAGATTCTCATTTTTTAAAATAATTTCTTTTCCAAAATTGCATTAATGTTGTTTTGATCTTGGTTGAAGGATCTTGCCAGTTCTGCTTTCTCAGTTTTCATAGAATAATATAAAAGATGGGATCTGAAAATGACTTCTTGAGAAACCATGGCAATATGCACTGTAAATGCTCAGTGTTTATGTTATACTTCGAAACCTCTTAGTGGAACAGCCATTCTCAACTTAATGTATTTGCATGCATTTTGAAGGGAGTCTTATTTCTGAGTGAGTCCACATCTTTTCTTATAAATAATATACATCAGAACATCAGAATGATCAACAGAAAGGTGAGAACAAAGATTTCAGATTCCAAGTTTCTAGTGTATATATTTTACCAGTCCTTGTGAAGATTGGCTGTAGATCTGGGAACAACAGAAAAAGCTGATGTATTTTCATGAAATGAATAAAAATTAGAATGTTTCTAGAAAAAAGATGGCGTTTCCCTCCTATTGTGTCAGATAGTTGGATATTGACTCTTTTCAAACACCCAGAAATCAGTATTTACTATATTGCAAATCAATTCAGTGGTCTTTACTGCACAGCAGTAAAACCAAAGATACAAAACTATTTGACGCTGTGCCCTTAAGAAAAAAAAAATGACTTGCTGGATGGAACTAGCATAAATATCCAAAGTGAAGATGATTTTTGGCCTTTCCAATTCTCTTCCCCTTTGTGTTTTTGCTTTTTCACATGTGGTAGTCAGGGCGCCCTATATGGCCCACCAGAGTGTTGGAAGGAGTGAGGCAGCCAAGGGCAGGGTGGCAGAGGACAGTACTTGTATCTGTGAGTCCTCAAGTGAGTCTGCCAGCAATTCAGGAGGATGGTAGCCTGGCCTGGCCTGGCCTGACCCTTGGATGCTACATCACAGGCTGACTTCTGGGTCACCGACTCTCTTGCCATTATACTCAAATGGGTCACTATGTTCTCACCCCTTTGAGTACAGATAGCAATATGACAAGTCTCCATTCAATTTGTAACGTTTTTATGGTGGCCTGTGGCAGCAAAGGATTTACCTAAGGTAGAACTCCCAAATGACCGCAACCAACTCCAACGCGCAGGCCAGTTTAAAGACAGTGTTTACAACCTACAAAATGCTTGAGAACAAAATCAAGAAAGATTGATTCTTTGGTTATAAATTTAGATAGTCCTCACGCGCTACACGTATGGATTTTTAAATAGCCACATGGCTTATGTACAATAAAGCAAGAATATCCTGTCTTGAAATACTTTCCTTAGGGTTATTCAAAAAGTAAGTTTCCAAGTCCATCGGTTTTCAATGGCAATCTTTCGCTGCAAACTTCTATTTGAAATCTGCCAATGCTCTAGTGGTTTCTTTAATGAGTTTCAACATTGAAGACTGGGGAGCGAGTGCTGCAGAGGATGCCTGCGTTTTGAGCTATGGTCCCTGAACAAAGATAAGTTACTTCACTGTATGCTCATCCCGCCTGGAGAATTCTCGCTTCTCTCATTACCAGCTGTGGCAAAGCACACCTATAGCCAGCAGTACTTGTTTCACATTCAGGGGCCACGGGACAAAGAGTTTCCATTAAGCCATGGCTCAGAAAAAACAAAAGTGAGTTATTATTGAATCACAGTTAAGCTTCTTACCTTCCCTAGAGTTAGGGGATCTTAGAATTTCAGGGCTAGGAAAAAGCACACTAAGTGCCCCAAATCACAAAGTTTCCTCTTAAAAGAGAATCACATGGAGAGCTTGGGGGAAATGTGCATTTTAGAAACAATATCCCTGAAGCCGAGATGCCTAAACTCAAGGGTGAAAGATCGGTTTGACTTGACTAGGCAGAATGATTCTGGCCATCACTGAATTCTAGCTTGGTCCATTCCTAGGTCAGCTGCTACCTGGAGGCCACACCTGGCAGAATTATGAGAATGGTACTCTCTAGAAATGCCTGTTGTCCCACTGGGAACAACGAGTCTTCCCCTAGATTCCCTTAGTAAGAGATTGTGCAGGCATGGAGCAAGACGTATTTAGGTTGCGGCCTTGGCATTCTACACATTTGTTCTTTAACAGATGTTACTGAATTCCTGTTAGGCTAAGTCTTTTCCAGTCCCTGGGAACACAGCAGTTGACAAAAGAAACAAACAATCCCTGTCCCATGCAACTATTGCAGTAAGAGGAGACAGATGAGTCACAAAATAAATAGTAAGGGATGTGATGTGGTGAAGTGCACCAGTTCTAAAGAAAACAGAAAGAAAAGAACAGGAATGGTAAGGAAATCGCAGTTTTCAAAAAGGTAGTCTGGAAGCCTCCCTGAGGAGGTGTCAGTCCAACAAGACTTGAAGGAAGTGAGAGAAGATGGTACTTGAGGGAAGCCTGTTCCTGGGACAGGGTGCAGGATGGCAAAAGGCCCAGAGGTGGGAGAAGGCCTGACCATTGAAGAGACAGCAAGGACACCAAGGTCCGGGGCTGGGTTAGGGACAGAGAGCAGGGGGAGAGATCAGGGACTATGAGGAGGGTGAGTCACAGAGAGCCTCGTGGGACCCTCTTGGGGCTTAGGTCTGTCTTCTCAGTGCGGAGACCTTCTAGGTTTTGTGCATAGGGAAGACATGGATTGATTTATGCTTTAAGAGGTCACTGATTCTGTGAGAGTAGACTGAAATAGAAGAGAATGACAACAAGGAGGCCACTGTACTAATACAGTTGAGATGAGGCAGTATCTTGGAAAATGATAAGAAAATTGTCAAACTTGGATATATTTTAAGGCAAAAATTAAGAAATTTACTGATGCACTGGATGTTGGGGACAATTAGAAGAGCCGAAAATGATTCCAAGGTTTTGGGCTTAACAATTAACTGCACAGATTTTTTTTGGACCTATGTAATTACCAAAACAGTTGGGAATGACTGCAGGTAGGTCAGGTTTGTGGAAGAACCATTGAAAAGCCTCTTAGACATGTGAAGTTTGAAACCAGACATTTAATTGAAGTTTAAGAGGAAATTGGATGTTTAAGGATGGGGTTCGAGAGAAAAGTCAGTGCTGCAGACACTAATTGGAGTCCAATCTGAGGCATCAATAAATGTTAATTTTTAAAAGTGACATTTTGGCTTTAATTGTGCAGCATAAGTATTTTGATATTTTTATCTTTTGGAAAGCAAACCTGTTCTTCCCTTCATATGTATTTATGCTTTTACTCATCACATATTTAAGCATTGTATATATCTGGCAATGTACTTGTAGGTGGTTAGATTAATGTGATAGGAAGGAGTCTAAGTTTTCATAGGGTTCAAGGTTGGACAGAGTGAAAAAGAGCCAGAGCCTCATAACATGTGGTGTCAAATGCATGGTATGGGCCATAGAATATCTTGTAATTGTAGAAAGTGGTGGCACCTTGCACAGTTAATGAGTCAGGGCAAGCTTCTTGGAAGAAATTATATATTAAATGAGACCTTAAGGAAATAGAAAAGTAAAGATGAAAGGGAAAACTATGCTAAGAAGATCGGAATAATCTAGGAAGAACTTAGAATCAAGACAGAGCACATTGTATTTATAAAATAAAAAATGTTCAGTTTGCTTGGACATAGAGTTCAAGGTTGGAGTGGGGTGAGCTAGGGACTGAAAATATGAAAGACTGTACTAAGGAATTTGGACTGTATCTTAAGAGTAAAAATAAAGATAAAAGCAACAAAAACATCAAAGCAACTAGTGTTCGTTTTATCCATTCAATGTCCAATGCTCAATCTTGAGTATTTTTCTCCTCACTAAAATTGGGTTCACCATTTCTCATTTGAAAGGAATTTTCCCATCAGATCAATATTGAATTATTATTTTTTATTACCCATGATATGCGTATTTATATCTGTTGAAGTATCTAGTTGTTTCACTCAGTTGCTAACCTCTGATTTGGGTGTTGATGCACATGCAGAGATACTTTGACTGCAAAAGTCAAAATCATTTACTTGTTCCAAACACTGAGAAATCAGTCCTCTGCTGTTTCAGATAAATTGCAAGATTTGAAGAAACAAATAGAGCCAGGAACAGAATGGTAGAGACATAAAGCATTATACATATGGAGTTTGAAGATGAAATCAAGTTTAAAAATTCTGGACAACCCAGTTTCCTACCATATGTTAGCAGCAATTATTGGAACTTAGTGTCAAGCTTACTGTCCAGAAACTCAATGGCCATTTATGATACCTCAGAAAGTCTTTGCCAGAAATGTGTGGACTGGAGTCACTTGGGAGGCCAACAAGTGGGATGGATTTGAAGACATGACTGATAATAAAGCCATGAAAAAGAGACACATGTGGATGTTAATGCCACATCTGTTGTAGAAAAGGGAAATGAGAGAGAAGGTTGACAGACAGCCTGTAATCTAAGGTCAAGAAGTGAAATTTGCTCTAAGAAGCAATCTGGTCCCAGAAGAGAGTTTGCCAAGGTGAAGTTAAATTGTTTAGACTGCTTTTCAAACCAAATTTGGCAGGATCCCTGTATACTTTGCCATGTGCATAGTCATGTATCACACTGAGTGACAAGCTACTAATGTCCTTCTAGACAACTCAAGGTTTCAGGATAACTTGTGGGTAGTGAAATGTAGTGAATAAAATTCTGTCCTTCCTGAATTCATTAACACAATGTGGGTGCAATATCAAAACCAGCTGTAGGTAAAAAAAATAAAATAAAAAAATGGCATATTCTCATTCAACCCAAGAGTGAATTTTCTTTTCAATCTTAAAGGTAGCTAATATAGTAATATACAACTTTTATGTTATAACCTTAAAGTGTATAAATAGTGTTAAAAAGAGTTAAGCAATTCACTCATTCAGTGTACACTACTTGTTATGTCTTCTTTTTTTAAATTAAATGTATTGGGGTGACATTGGTTGACATGACCATCTAGGTTTCATGTGTGGGTTTCTATGTTACAAGATCTGTATATTGCACTGTTTAACCATCACCCAAAGTCCAATCTTCTCCTGTCACCATATATTAGGAGTCCCTTCTCATCCTACCCCTTTCCCTTTGTCAACGCCACTGCTGTTTGTACTCATGAGTTTCAGTTTTTTATTCCACATATGAATGAAGTCACATGGCTCTTAGCTTTTTCTGACTGACTTATTTCACTTAGCATAGTATTCTTAAGATCCATTCATATTGTTGCAAATGGCAGTATTTTTTCTACGTTTTATCACCTTATCATTATATTAGTTTCTGTTGCACATTTTAACAAATGGTCTCTAGAGAGTTTCACAAGAATTTAAGGAAGTAATAAATTAAAAAGATAGTTCCTTTCTGTGGGTCAGGATGGTCTGAGATTTGTAATTTCCCATGAGAATTGTGAAGTTTCTTATCAAGGTCAAAGATGGTAAAAAGACCCATTTATCTAAAAGGGTCAAAATAGCTGTCTAATAAGGAAACAAAACATAAAATTTGGACAGCCTTATATTTTAAGAAAAATATTGTTTTTGTATGTGTTTTTACCCTTTGGATTCCCAAATTGACAAACATTGGGTAATAGTCAACTCAGCCATAGGAAGCAGAGATAATGTTAGACCTCTCTAATTTTCTTTTATGATGGAGTGACCAGCTTTGTAGATTGGAAAAAGCAATAGGTATAATATATCTTTCCTTCAGGAAGGCTTTGACTTTTCTTCTCAAGATATACTCATAAAGGATCCAGAAAAAAAATATTGTTCTTCATTGATGTCAGATGTGTGGAGGGCCAAGAGACTAGTTGCCAATGATTCAGAGTCAACACAACAGAGCATGTGGAGGGGCTCAGCTCTCTAAGTTGGGCTAAAAATTAAGAATGTAGAGCAATAGCATCTTATCTTTCCTTAGAATTTAGGACAATTTGCTGATGACTTAGTGAAATGACTGACCTGAACCTTAATGGAAGAAGTTTGAGTAGGATGCATTAAATTATTTTTGGAATGATAGCTTTACAAGGCTAGAGAAGAGCAGCTATTTTAGGAAGGAGGATGGAGAGAAATAGATTGCTCTTACAAGTAGAATTATGTTACCCAAAAAGAGAAGTTGATGACCTAAATGGCAGTATCTTATTTGCATAGCTTTGCAGATGTAATCAAGTTAAGAGAAGGTCCTCAGAGTGAACCCTAATCTAAAATGACCATTGTTCTTATATGAAGAGGACAATGCCATGTGAAGATAGAGACACAAAGGGGGGATGCTATGTGTGATAGACTTGAAAGATACAGCTGCAAGCCAAGGACTACCAAGGATTTATAGCTACCACTAGGAGCAAGGATGAGGCCAAAGAAGAATTCTACTCAGAGTTTCCAAGAGAATATGGCCCTGCTAATATCTTGATTTCAGACTTCTGGCCTTGAGAATTGAGAAGAATAATTCTTGTTTTAACTGACTCATGATGTGGTGCTTCATTATAGCAGTCCTAAGAAATTAATACAGTGACCAACAGCAGATGTTCTGCCAAAGAAAGTCATGGATAGAGGATACCCAGAGTACCCACTGGACAACAGGGCTATAAGAGTCATTCAGAAGTAGTTACTTATTAGCTATGACAAGTAAATCACTTCACTCATTTGGGCCTTAGTTTCCTAAAATTTATAAAGGAGAAATGTTGATGTAGAATTCAATTAGATCAGACTTTTCTAAATAGTA
Source organism: Pipistrellus hanaki (assembly GCF_964339955.1). Lineage (NCBI taxonomy): Eukaryota > Metazoa > Chordata > Mammalia > Chiroptera > Vespertilionidae > Pipistrellus > Pipistrellus hanaki. Next base: position 70,100,285 of record NC_140508.1, read on the forward strand.
TTCTGCTAGGCACATTGTTTAAGGGGATGCATAATATATATTTTTAATTTTTTTGCATAATATTTTCAGGATTTTATAGACTTCTATAAGCCCAGAACATGGTCCCCAGTTTATATCCCTCACTTTAAATAGTTTTGTCTCTCTAAAAGCAAGACTCATGGTTTTTGTTTGTTTTTGCCAAACCATTTTATTTATTGTGAGATTATTAGCTTGTTACAAAAATAATACATATTAACTCTAATTCTTCCCTTTAGTTGATTATATATATTTTACTTATTTTCCCTTTTGAATATTCTTCATGAACTTTCTTTCTCTTCTTCCAATTGACCTTGAAAAAGGCATATTTTCAGTTGCTTTTTAAAAAATGTATTACATTTATGCAAGCCACTTTAAGACAATATCTTCCATCACCGTATCATGATAGTGATGACAATTTCAATCAGCCAGCAGTCTAAAGGGAAGAGACAGAGTCTTTAATGTATTTGATCTTTGTCTTCTGCCATCCATCTACCTACTCATTCTCCAAGTTCCTGCACAAGGTCATCACCACCACAAAAATTCTCTTTGCACTTTTTTTTCTTTCTATCTCTCCCAGCAGCTAGTATCAGAGCTTCAGGTGTAACACTTGATCACTTGTATTTTCAGTGACTACTTAATGTTTCCCATGCCTTTGCAAATGGGTTGTAAAATAATGCTCCTGTTTTGGAAAGAATAAAAAAACAACAACAGGTGAGATAGCCATTTACCATGGCAACCACTGCTAAGCATTTTAATTCCCAGCCTCAGTTCTCCTAGATATCACCCCTAGCAGTATTTCCTGTCTTCCATACTCTGGAATGAGAAGTGAAGTCTAGTGAAGGAGGGAGAAAAGAAAGGAGGGGAAGAAAGAGAAGAAGGAGCTTGTTGCATATTGTGATCAGTTACCATTTGTAATCTCCAAATCAACAGGAAGGTAAAATGCTATAGGGCAGTGGTCAGCAAACTTATTAGACAACAGAGCCAAATATCAACAGTACAATGATTGAAATTTCTTTTGAGAGCCAAATTTTATAAACTTAAACTTCTTTTAATGCCACTTCTTCAAAATAAACTCGTCCAGGCCATGGTATTTTGTGGAAGAGCCACACTCAAGGGGCCAAAGGGCCACATGTGGCTTGAGAGCCGCAGTTTGTCGACACTGCTATAGGGCAGTGGATCTCCATCTTTCTAATGCCGCAACCCTTTAATACAGTTCCTCATGCTGTGGTGACCCCCAACCATAAAATTATTTTTGTTGCTACTTCATAACTGTAATTTTGCTACTGTTAATGAATCATAATGTAAATATCTGTGTTTTCCGATGGTCTTAGGCTCTACAGCAGCGGTTCTCAAGACCCACAGGTTGAGAATCGCTAGCAGGGTCACCTAAGACCATTGGAAAACACAGATATTTACATTACAATTCATTAACAGTAGCAAAGTTACAGTTATGAAGGAGCAACGAAAATAATCTTATGGTTGGGGGTCACCACAACATGAGGAACTGTATTAAAGGGTCACGGCATTAGGAAGGTTGAGAACCACTGCTATGGGGGGGGGTGGGGGGGGGAGAGGGAAACCAGGAAGGTCATAAATTAGCCTCAGCATTGTTGGTTTAATCATTTTAGCTAGATTTCCAGGTGGACATCACATGTGAGCTTTCACAACAGGCTTGATAAGGTCAGTGTGGATGATGAAGACACGGGCCTCACCTCTGAATTCCTTCCAGACCACCAGTGCCTAAGAAAAATCACTACACCTTCAGAAGTCATAAAACCCAACAAAAGCCTCAAGAGTGAGCAGATATTCTGAGCACCTGCTTCAGTTAGAGTCAGTCACATCCCTGGTGATGCTTATTTTCTTGTCAGATATTTAGAGTCCCAGTACCAAAAGTCCAATGGGGATCCAGCCTGCTCTCCCTCTCAAGGCATTAGCCCCTTGAAACACTTAGCTAGGGAGAGTTCTTGGCTGCCTGTAACGTAACTTTGGTTACAGATATTCTTTGCTTGCTTTGTTATCTTTTGGGGACTTAGATTGCTCTTCATCATTTTATGAACGCAGGGAATCCTCTGTCTCTGCTGTTTGGGCTTTGCACCCTAGACCGAAGGTCGTTTGCTGTTCTGGTTAGTGTGAGATAAGATTCTAAGGCTAATGCCCCCGTCCATCTTTTTGAGAGGACTCATTTATTTGCTTTGGGGGCTGTTTTGAAATAGGATAAGATCTCTTCTTATATGCAAGATTTCATGTTGTTGCATTCTACTCAGAAAGAAAAATATGGGGAATACACCTTCTAAACCCCACAAGTCTTTCTCCTAGAAGGGCCAGATTCCCTTTTCAGTACCATTTTGGAGACCCAAGATTGGACTTTCTTTCCTGAGCCTATGCCCAGCTGACTCATGTGCAGTGACTAGGATTGTTGTATTGTGGTGTAATACCAGAGAGGAGCCCACCCAAGCCCACTTTGTAGACCAAGACCCTGCTAGGTACAAACAGAGGCCCTTGGTTGGCATTGGGAGAACTTGGGTGAGTTTCCTTGGAATTCCAGACACCCCTGTTGTTATCAGAGGCTGCATTTCTTTGATCTATCTTTTTAAAAAATTCCTCAAGTTAGAGCTAAAGGTTAAGGTTGTGAAAAAGCCAGGCTGAGGCAGGACTGGAAAAAAGAAACGGATGGCTGGTTTTTAACTTTGGTTTTTCAATTGAAGTTGTTCTGTGGGAGTCCGAATAACATATTTTCCCACATGAATGTGAGTGTAGCTCCTTTGATTTCCCGGATGATGGGGGAGCTTACTCCCTCCTGCTGTCCACAGCAGAATGTCTTCCTCTTCCGGGAAGCCTCAGCTCAGTTTTTAAGGCATTTTCGTTGATTATATCAGACCCCTTCTTCTTAACATCAACTAATAATAAACTGTTAGTCACATCTACAGAATTCCTTCACAGCAACACCTAGATTGGTGCTTGATTGAATGACTAGGGACTGTAGCCTAGCCAGGGTGACTTAACAAAAGGACCATCAAAATGTCTATATTATGTTCCTCAAGTGATGCTCCAAACTTGATTAACTTCTTCATGAATCAAACATTACAATTCCAAGAGATCAAGTTGAAAGAGAGTCCTTTTCTGAGTTATTCAGAAAGTGTATGAAAAATAAAGTGTGGGTGGTAGAGAAAACATTCTCAGAGAAACACGATTCCCACTTTGAAAATAAACATTCCTGCTTTGCCTTTTTTGTGTGTGTGCTTGAAAATAATTCTGTCTTCATCTCAGTATTACTCTAAGAGCAGGTGACCATTATCCTGCACAAATGTTCTATTTCACTGACATTATCTTTAAATGATCGTCCCAGGATAGACCTCAGAATGAGTTCTAAACTATCGCATTTCTCCCTCTGTTCCAGAGCCCTTGGAAATTTTATTGGAGTATGTCAGAGGGGATTAATGAAAGCTGTTTCTATTATATTACATTTAAACACAGAGACATGATGGAGGAGTAAACTAACTCATGATAAATAGTGTGTGCTCAGACTTTAATCTGAATTTAAAATGGTGGTTTTCTAATAAATTTATCATGGGCCAGTGTTTTATTGGTCAAGAGGGGATATTATAAGTTATATACAAAAAGATAGCATTTCTCCCTGGGTCTAATAAATTTTATTCATTTCAGACATTCATGCAGCCAAATTATGCAAATTTTTTTGAGTAAATCAGGTCAGCAGATAAAGATGACAATGAGCTAGTGCTTTTTACCTTCTTCTGAAATTGGACTGACTGGCCTATTTGAGATTGTTCAGGTTTGGTTGCTCTGCGGCAACTCAGCCAGTTCAGGTATTATTTTTCTAATGACTAGAAAGCATAAAATTTTCATTTTTATTCATGTGGATGGCTTGACAAATTTGTACACTCCACAGAAGCTCTTTCCCAGTTTACAGCAAATATTATAATGGCATGTTAGAAGTGTTCCTTGCCTCTGCAGGGCGGCATCACATTTTCCCTTTTGTTTTTTGTTCTCTTATTTGTATTCCATGGTATAACCACAAAACCAACAATCCGGAAAGAGAGTTAGCTACCACTTATTGAATACCTATTATTTACCATTTATCATGCGAAGGGTTTTATAGTCATGTCTTCTCATCCTTTACCATCATTTCTGCATTGTAATTTTCATTTAAGAGATGAAAACAACAACAACAACAACAACAAAAAACACACAAACTAAAGCTTAGGGAAGTTCCATTTCTGGCTTAAGGTCACACAGCTTCTGGCAATGGAGGTGGTATTTCAGCTGATAACTGTTAACAAACCCAAATTCTTCTCTAACATCCCACCTGCCAATTTAATTTGTTATTGACAATATGTAAAAATAATTCTTCCAAGGGAATGGTGATTCCTGAGTCATGAAACCTTAAGTCATCATTCCTGAATAGATGATTACCTCAAATTGTGGCAGGATACTAAGAAGCTAGGAAATTCCTGGGCAGGTGGAAGGGGAAACTGAGACAAGAAAATCAAATAAGGCCAAATAGTTTGAGGAGCTTGCAGCCAGCTTGGAAATTCCAAGACCTTATCTTCCCTAAACAAGGACACTTGAAAGTAAATGGTTAATTTCTCTCCTTCTTAATCAGAGAATATACAATTTAAATCAACCTGGAAAATAGAGAACAAAGACCCCAGTTAAATCCAAGGAAAAATTTCACTTAGGGGATATTAGGGCAGCAGGAGGAAAGAGGGAAGGAAAAGGGGTGAGTTAAAAAAAAATATATATATATATATACACACATATATACATATATGTATACATATATACTTATATACATACATACATACATACACACACACACACACACACACACACACATATATATATATATGAAATTGATTTTTTTTACAGAAAGGAAGGGAGAGAAGAGAGATAGAAACATTGATCAGCTGCCTCCTGCACACCTCCTACTGGGGATGTGCCTGCAACACAGGTAAATGCCCTTAACTGGAATTGAACCTGGGACCTTTCAGTTTGCAGGCCGACACCTTTCAGTTTGCAGGCCGACACTCCATTCACTGAGCCAAACAGATTAGGGCATAAAGGGGCAAGTTTTATCTTAGTCACTGAACAAAGAAGTCAGCAGTCTTGGGACTTGCCAAGACAAAATTGCCAGATGTTCCCATAAATTCTTGGAAAAGCCACAACAAAGTAAATAGGGGGGCATTGAAATCTAGTCTGTTGCCCAAGGTATCCAGCAGAAGAGCCTTGAAACCTGTGGTCAGAAAAGTATAAAATCCTTAAACTGTCCCCAGGTGGGGTACTCAGATTAGCTGGCTCTCCCACTTGTGCTATATGCAAAGTATATTTTTAATACATTTGCTTGCCTTGTTTCCTTAATGATTTTGCTTGCTTTGCTACAATGCTATTTGTCTGTCACTTGTCCAAAATCTTTCTTACAAGACTGACAAAGGCCAAAGAGGGAGCAGTCCTCTCCCTCGGACTCAGGGGTCTATCTGCTAACAAAGTAACTGTCTCCATATAACTTAGGCAGAAATATCAAGAACAATCAGAACCACCTTGAGCCTATTTATTTTTAAAATATAGTTTTATTGATTTCAGAGAAGAAAGGAGAGGGAGAGAGAGATAGAAATATTATTGATGACAGAGAATCATTGATTGGCTGCCTCCTGCATGCCCCACATTGGGGATCGAGCCTGCAACCCAACCCAGACATGTGCCCTAACTGGGAATTGAACTGTGACCTCCTGGTTCATAGGTGGATGCTCAACCATAGAGCCACACTGGTTGGGCACTGTGAGCCTCTTTAATTTTGACTTTATATTTTGAAATCTAGAACTATTGTGTATTGGAATGGAGGATGTCATTTAAATGATAATAAATTCACCCTTACACTACTGGTACATTTCACATCAAATGCATTTCAAATCAAATAATATGTAAACAAATTAATTGTGCAATTAAGATTACAGGGCAAATGTTTAGATTATTTTAAGGGACTGCTGATTTTAAGTACTTTAGAAGTACCATTAATACATATATATAATAGCTGTGCTCCTTTGCAAGTGGTCTACTTATTACCCGTCATTAGGCCTATCATTGAAGAATTCTGCTCCACAACTTGACCTTCTTCAAGTTACTACATTTACCTAAAAGACATTAACTCGCCCTCTTTGAAAAGTTCTATAAATGCTTTGGTTTCATAGTAATCATGATGATAGTTTCCTCCAAAAGATTCTAATCAGTGAAGTTTTTTCTACATATAGATTACTTAGGTCATATACAGTGGAGTTTTTTTCTTCACCTCAAAAAAAAAAACACACACACAAAAAAAAAAAACACACACACACACACACACACAAAACCCCCAAACATCTTATTTGGGGATCTAGACAGAAATGAAGTCTTGGACTGCATTCAGAAATGACCACTGGACAGATATTTTGATTAATTCATTTAGTGACAGGAGGATTTCTGGATATAAGACCCTGCAGCCACAGAACTATTTTTTTTTTAAAATATATATTTTATTGATTTCTTACAGAGAGGAAGAGAGAGGGATAGAGAGTTAGAAACATCGATGAGAGAGAATCATCTATCAGCTGCCTCTTGCACACCCTCCACCGGGGATGTGCCCGCAACCAAGGTACATGCCCTTGCCCGGAATCGAACCCGGGACCTTTCAGTCCGCAGGCCGACGCTCTATCCACTGAGCCAAACCGGTCCCGGCCACAAACTATTTGAAGACAGCATAGTCCAGTCAATGGGAATTATTTTAGGGCACTTTCATTGCCCTCTTTACACCAAGAACATGGAATCATGTGGGAGGTTGATAGTGGGACAGCTCGCACCCATCTCAAAAGTCTGCATTAACATAAAAACGCACACAAAAACTTAGTGTTTTGAGTTTCTTTGGATAAATTCCAAGAAGTGGAATTGCTGGGAAAGTAAATAAATAACTGAAAAGCTTAACTGGTACATAACAACCATCTTACTTTAACCCATGTTTTCATAACCTGTTTCCAAATCCCGTCTTGCAACCTCAAAACTGGTGTACATTTCATCACATGGTAATGGAAAGGACAGAGGCAGAAGAGAAATATCATAAGAGAGAATAACAGTAAGGAAACATCCCCATGAGCTAGGTAATATTTATTCTCAAAAGACTCATTTTCTTCTTTATGTAATCTTTGAAAATTTGTCCACAGGCAGGGAAGAACATCTCAATTACAAAGGCAGTGCCCAGATACACTCCAAAATTGCATATATTTTATATGTTAACTATAGACTTTCTGTCTTAGAGGTGAAAATAACTTTATGATGATATAACAGGGCATTAATCCAGTTTAACACATAGGAAAACGCAGGCTTTATATCACTGCTTAATGTATTATAAGTTACCAGGGCCATGAAACAGCACCTTGTCAGGAGAACATGGAAAGAGAAAATTTTAACCAGAGGGTATTTAATGCCATGTAGACACAGATGTCAGAATTACTACATTATTCTACATAATTTAGGATTTGGAAACAGATTATTTTTTCTCTAATAGAATAAACTTTTTATTCCCTCTCAAACTGGAATTTTTATGTAGCTATTTCCAGTAGTACCTAGGTATTCATTATATTCATATGTATTTGGTGGGACATTTAGTCTATGATAATACCCTGCTTTGAACTACACTCCAATGAGATGGAAGAGAAATTGCTATCTTGCATTGTAACTGCTATGCTTTTTGCTGACATCTCTTGCCATTGAGTATCTCAACTTCATTTCCTAAGTAAATAACTTCGGACTTGTTACTGCTAATTATCTCTCTGAATCTATTAAGTATCCACATTGTGTATTGGTTTTTGACATGAAGGCGTAGTTTGGTTTCCCTTTATGTTTCACCAATATGTCACGGGAAGATTAGCTTAGAGAAAATAGTGTTATGAGCCATAGAAAAGATGGATGAGTGTGTACATTAACTAGAAACTTCTCAGCTATAGAGTTGTCTAATAAGATGAAACCAGATTACCTGTCTATAAGTGCGAACCATTTTGTTTAAAGTCCATAAAACAGCAAAAGAAATGGTAGCCAGTTAACTGACTTTTTAAGAAGAAATCACATCAACTAACAGCCCCACCCCCATTTATTCTTGATGGAATGGCTACAATTAAAGAGGTGGACAGTATCAAGTATTAATAAAGAGATGAAACAACCAGAATTCGCACACACTGCTGATGCTAATATAAAAGAGTCCTGTTGATGTGGCTTAGTGGTTGAATATTAACCTATGAGCCAGGAGGTCACAGTTCAATTCCCAGTCAGGGCACATGCCTAGGTTACAGGCTCAATCCCTAGTGTGAGTTATGCAGGAGGCAGCCGATCAATGATTCTCTCTCATCATTGATGTTTCTATCTCTCCTTCTTCCTTCCTCTCTGAAATCAATGAAAAAAATACATTAAAAAATAATAAAGGAGTACAGCCATTTTGAAAAACAGTCTGGAAGTTTTTCATAAAGTTAAACATATAAGTAACATTTGACCCATATGATCTTAGGTTCCTAGGTACTTCGTAAGAGAAACAAAAACATATGTGCACACAAAACCTTGTGTTCAAAGGATTATAGCAGCTTTATTCATAATAGCCAATACTAGAAGTATCGAAATAATCAATAACAGGTGAAAAGATAAACAAATTGTGATATATCTATTTAATGTTATACTACTCAGCAATAAATACAAACTACTGATAAATATAATAGGTTGGGCCTCAAAATCATTGTGCTCAATGACACAAAAAAGTACTTACTATGTGATTTCTACTTATATGATACCTTAGAATAAACCTAATCACAGAATGCAGCCAGGAGCTTTCTGAGTCTGTGTGTGTGTGTGTGTGTGTGTGTGTGTGTGTGTGTGTGTGTCTGTGTTGGGGTGGGATGAGAGGGATAGACTGGGACAGGGCAAACAGAACCTCTTGAGGCTCATAGAAATATTCTGTATCTCAATTGTGGTGGTGCTTAAATGGTGTAAAGATTTGCCAGAACTCACTGGACGGCACATGTAAAAGCTGTACATTTTATGCAATTGCATTAGCTTCCTCGGGCTGCCATTGCAAAGCACAGCAAAACTGTGTGGCTTACAACAACAGAAATCTATTCTCTCACAGCTCTGGAGGCCAGAAGGCTTAAACTAGGGTGTGGGTACCTCCCTGCTTCCTCTGAAGTCTCTACTGGGCTCCTGGGCTCTTCCTAGCTTCCACTGTGGGGGCCATCCATGGCTTCCCTTGGCTGTGGCAACATTACTCCAGTCTACCTCCAAATCAGCATAGCCTTTTCCTCTCTGTGCCCCAACTTCCCTCTTCTTCAAAGGACACCAGCCTTTAGGGCTCAGGACCCCCCACATGTGCCCTATTTCCAGATAAAGCCTTTTTCTGAGTTGCTGATAGATGTCAACTTTGGGGGACACTCTTTTGAGATACTGTCAACCCAGTACAGCAATTATACCTCATCAAACTGATTAAGAATAAGTAGGGGGAAAATAGGTCTTGAAATCTATTAGTACTTTTGGAAAAGTCACCACTGCCCCAGAATTGTAGACACCCTTCGGTGCACATACCAGCTTCCACAAGGGAGGCATTCTTTTCCTTAAGGCCTTCATATCAGTGCTCACAGGAAAATCACCTGTGGATCCTTTAATTATTAATTACACTGCCCGATTTTGTTATTAACAGAAATCACATTTAATAACAGCCACAAGGTTGCTGAAAGCCCAGCAGCTCTGCAGGTTCAAACCCGCCTTCTCAGTTCTGTGACTGGCCGCTCTGATTGTCCCCCACAGATCTCCTGATGGCATCTCACCCCACAGCACAGATACGGTCAGAGTCTCTGGGAGAGGTAACAGCCTTTTCTTCAGCTGAGAGGCATTAAGGACAGACAAGGGAAGGTCAAGAAGGGCTGTAGCAACAAAGTTAATGGGAAATTTAATAGCACCCCATGGTGTCTTCCTCTGCTTCCTGGCACAGGCTCAGTCACCCCGTGTATGTGACCCCATGGAGAAACTCTGCCGTAGTAATTTGGCATATGCTCACCTAGCAGACGGCATGAGGCAGGAGCACAGTCTTTCAAATCCCAGGTAACTCGGGTGATGAGCTGGTAGAGAGCAGAGAAGGCTGGCAGATCACCCTGAGGAGCACCTGTGAAGAGAATGGTGGAAGGAGTTTTAATGCCTTCCTTTTGCTTAAGTAAGAGATAGGAGACAGATCTTTTACAAATAAGCACCATACCAGCGATGTGTATAGCATTCTGAAGCTTAGAAAATGATATACATATTTTTTATTTAAAAAAAAATAGATTCTAGCCGAAACCGGTTTGGCTCAGCGGTAGAGCTTTGATCTGTGGACTGAAAGGTCCCAGGTTCGATTCCGGTCAAGGGCATGTACATTGGTTGCAGGCACATCCCCGGTAGGGGGTGTGCAAGAGGCAGCTGGTCAATATTTCTCTCTCATCGACATTTCTAGCTCTCTATCTCTCTCCTTTCCTCTCTGTAAGAAAAATCAATAAAATATATTTAAAAAAAATAGATTCTTGCAATAAGATTATGAGGTACAGTGGTTACTGGCCATGTTTTGTGGGGAAGGGCAGGGAATTCAATGACTCATCCAAACTAGTGATAAAACATCTGAAACTCAAGTGTAATGCTTCTGACATGTCTATTGCCACTTTGCCCATTATTGGTTAGATTATGATAATATTCCTGCAGCCTCAGATGACGCCTCCCACAGAGGAGCTGCTCAAGAAATACTTGTTAAGTGAGTAAATGAACTGTCTGCAATGTTCGTAATATTTTATGTCCATCTTGAACAAAACAGCACCCTGATATAGGACACCCTGAGTCACTAAACTAAGCTTTATTCCTAAGTGCCATGCAGATGTAGGTTGGAGGTTGAGCAAATGCTTATTAAATGAATGAATAGATGTTTTTCAAGTGCCCATCTTTTAGAAAAATGCATTTAAAGGATTAAGAACATATAAACCATTCTGTCCCATATGTGCTGTCATTCTTTCCTCTGGGACCACACCTATGTGATGTATCATGTTTATTGCTTTGCGAATTTTGTACCAGCCTTTCATCCCTGGAATAAATCCCACTTGATCATGATGCATGATCTTTTTATAATAATATATTGCTGGATCCAATTTGCTAGAATTTTGTTGAAGATTTTAGCATCTATGTTCATAAGAGATATTGGCCTGTAATTCTCTTTCTTTGTAGTGTCTTTATCTAGTTTTGGAATTAGGATAATGCTAGCCTCATAAAAGGAGCTTGGAAGTGTTCATTCCTCTTGGAGTTTTTGGAATTGTTTGAGGAGTATAAGTGTTAGTTCTTGTTTGAATGTTTGGTAAAACTGCTCCATGAAGCTACCTGACCCAGGCTTCTGCTTGCTGGGAGGGTTTTTTTTTTTTGTTTGTTTGTTTTTTAATGACTGCTTCTATTTCATTAGTAGTTATTGGCTTATTCAGGCTTTCTGATTCTTCCTGATTCAGTGTTGGGAGATTGCGTTTTTGTAGGAATTTATCCATTTCATCCACATTGTCCAGCTTGTGGTCATAGAGTTGTTCATAGTATTTTCTTACAATTCTAGGGCCAAATCTCAGCACAGCCCTGGAGAGTCACCAAATTGGTCAACCCTGACATGCTTCTGTGCTTCTTTCCTCTCCTGTGTGAGGGTACGCTAGGTTTCACACAGGAGTTTGACAGGTTCCAGCTTATGGAAAACATCTCTCTGCAAAGCCCACTTCACTCTGTAAGTCTGGGCCCCAGCCCAGCAAACAGAAGTCACATGCATTCAGGACAGAACCTGTCCTAGGTGTTCAAGCATTCCCAGAGCACGTAGAGGATAATCATGAGTGAATGCTCAAAAGGATGCTAATACGTGAAATTGTGCATGGGATGGAAAGCGTGAGTACAGTGCTTTTGGCAGTAGCCTTGGTGCAATGATCAGAAAGTTCTGAAATCAAACTGTTCCTCTACTGGCATTTAACATTCAAATATTGAAGAATTCATGAACACAAAGCATCAATACACTTGTACATTTTTCATGGTGGATGATGCTAATTTTGAATGAGATTTGGAAGATTTTAGCACTCTGGGAAATGCCAATACCTAAAACTGGGACATTTACCAGAAAAACAAACAAACAAAAATACATTTTAAGACGAATCTCTGGATGTTTAAGACTCTTCAGTCACTTCAGTAATGCCAAAAATGTTCTAAATAGAAGCATTTAGAAATTTTGGCATAAGTGTCCCCACGTTTTTAAATAGAAACAACTTTCTAATCATTTTGCTCATGCTACTGCCAATGTGCAGACTCAAATTTTTCCAGATATCTCCTATATTATATTCACCGTTTCATATGCTCAAATGTATATTTTTAATTTTTTTCTTCTTTATTTTCACAATTTTTTGGTATTTTTATTGTATAAATTAGGCATTAATGCATAACATGCTGAAGCTGACAATGTTGAGATTTTTTTTTCTACTCCAGACTATTTTCTTCTAGAAAGAGCATTTTCTTCTAGAAAAAGTTACTTGTTGGCCATTTCTCTTTCCATCTGCTTTCCTCATCCTTCCTTTCTTTCCAATAACCCCACCCCATAGCTATGCTGCTTTGGTTGTAGCTGTCTAGCACAAAACCTTCTTCCTAGGCATAGGTGTGGCCACTTAGTCCAGAGCACGCCCATCACACTACTCCATCCACCTGCCTGCAGTGGTTGGTCCAAGGAAGGGCACTTCATCAAAGTAGGTCAAAGAGCTCTTCCCAGGGATCTCATTAACCAGACCTGGTGCGCTGGTCTGAGGGTACAACCCAACATTAGCCGCAGGCATATTCCAGTCTTCTGGGAACTGATAACCTGAGGGAGCACTGTTTATACGAGGGCCCCTGATTTGTATATGTGTTTTCTAATGTTCTTGAACATTAGCTTATGGGAACCGTTACATTTCCCATTATTGCTCAAGTTCAGTTTTGACCCCTAGAAACTGAAGAGACCCCTCTGGCGTGTTAGGAGTTGAAAAGTTCAAATCAAATATCGATGGATATTTTTGAAGGTTGGTCTAGCAGAGCTTGGTGTCACTTCTGATTTATTTTCTTCCATTGCCCTTTAAATATCATGTCTTAAAGATCAGGGTTTACTTTTCTATTTTCTTTATTTTTTGGTTACCTTTATGTTTTGGATGATGAAATTATTTTTGTGTAATTCTGCACTAGAGAAGGAGAAAATCTGAAAGATGTTTTAAAAGTGTGGAATGGCCCAGCCAGTGTGTCTTAGTAGTTGAATGTGGACCCAAGAACCAGGAGATTGTGGTTGATTTCTGATCAGGGCACATGCCTGGGTTTGTAGTCTGATCCTCAGTAGGGAGCCAATTAGTGATTCCTTTCATCATTGATGTTATATTTCTCCCTCCCTCTTTCTTCCTCTCTCTGAAACCAATAAAAACATATTTTTAAAAAAGAGTGGAATGGCTGTTCTGTGCCACCAGCACTTTTTATATATCCAAAGTTCAAAAATAACTGCCAATAGGTATTATTTTCTAACCTTTTTATATGAAGAAAGTGATGTTCAGGGGCCCTTTTTTTAGAGGCCTACACTCTGGGGTTCATCTGTGTTCAAAGTAATTACCTGAAATAGTCTCTCTAATTCACTCTTTCATCTGTCAAAATATAAGTTAGAGAGGGAGGGAAATTATGGAACTGGGGCATTCTGCATACCCATATATACACATATTTATAGTACATATTTGTAGCAGTATCTTAGTTACTATTATTTAAGTAACCTTTATCAATATTTAATTATATCTATACTAATAAAAGGGTAATATGCTAATTCGACTGGATAGACCAGATGTCTTCTGGAGTTTCTTCCAAAGCTCCTTCCGGATGTCCTTCTGGACAAAGCTGCAGTGGCTGTGAGGCCGAGGAGGGTCAGCTGCTGCAGTGGCTGGCAGTGGCAGCAGCAGCAGCAGCAGCAGCAGCAGGATGATGGGGGTGGTGCTTTCCCCTGATTGGCCAGGCACCTCAGTAGGACATCCCCTGAGTGCTCCAAAACTGTGAGAGGGGGCAGGCTGGGCTGAGGTTCCCCCCCCTCCCCCCCCAGTGCATGAATTTTTGTGCTCCAGGTTTCTAGTATTTATATTAAAAGGCATTGTAGGAAGGATTAACATAAAGTATTCTCCTAGGTGAGATACCTTGATGTGATTTCCAAAACCCTCTGTTTTTATTCTACACCTGATTTTGTTAAGATTTGAAGAAAAATGTTAATTGTTAATTAGCTTTTCTCAACATGTGCAAATTAATGTTCCCTTAGTATTTGATGAACCTCCATAGGTGCAAAGTAGATTTGAAGAGCAAGGAGCAGATTGGATAACAGCCATTTCTGAAAGAAGAATAGAACAATAAAGAACAATAATGTATCATTGTATATATAATAATATCATAGAACAATAATATTGACTGATTTTTTTTCAGGACTTAGAACTTCTGAGAAAAATACTCTTATACACTTAAATTTTTGAAATGCAATTGTAGGTAAAGAAGTTGCAGAAATCAAGTTGGTTCCTTTTGGGTTGTTATATAAACACATAATTTTGAAGTCTAATACATCCTTTGGGATCAAAAGTGTCATTAAGAAACCATTTATCTATAAGAAATATCAGCTAGAACGCACTGAATCCAGATGGTTATAAAGTTTCATTTTAGGAAATATTCAGTGTTAAAGTATATCCAATTTTAAATGAGTTGCAAGTAGGCAGTAAAGCTATTTCATCTTGATTTAATAGTAATCATTTTCCTTCTTGAAACAGAGCAAAATCTCAAAGAAAAGCTCAATTTTTGATTTAACATGAATCAAGTAAGCTCTACAAAAATATAGAAGTATTTCTAAAATTTGTAAGTAAAAGAGAATAATGTACAAAGAAAAGGCTCATTTTGGTCCATTTCCTCATGCCCCCTCCTCCTGCATTGGGTTAGCCTATTTGTCCTAGCATCCAGTTGGTCCTTGAATCATTATGCCTGGGTAATGTCAACTCCTGCATAGTCAACAGCCCTTGAATAACTTTTGTTTCCCCACAAACTTTACAGTTGTCCTTCATTATGCTTAGGGGATTAGTTCCAGGCCTTTCAGTGGATACCCAAATCGGGATGCCCGAATCCCTTATATAAAACTAGAGGCCTGGTGCACAAAATTCATGCAAAGGTAGGGTCCCTAGGCCTGGCCAACAATCAGGGCCAATTGGGGCCTTCCAACTGCTGGCTGGGGCCTTCTTTCATTCTGTGCTGCCCCCTGGTGGTAAGTGCACATCATAGTGAGCAATCGAACTCCCGGTCTCCTGGTCAAACTTCCAAGGGGACACTTTGCATATTAGCCATATCTATTTATCTATCTATCTATCTATCTATCTATCTATCTACCTATCATCTATCTACCTACCTACCTACCTACCTACCTACCTACCTACTTACCTATCTATCTATCTATAGATGACATAAAAAGAATGAATACAGTCGCCCTCTGTATCTGCAGACTTTCAACCACAGATCAAAAACAATGTTTTTCCTCCTCAGTTGGTTGATCACTGGATGGGAAACCTGGGGATACTAAATGATGACTGTATATTTATTGAAAAAAATTTTCCTGTTAAGTGGACACACACATCTACATGCATGCTGTTTTACCTATGAAGTTAGAACCACACACAAACTACAAATTTGCTAAATTCCCATCCATATTTAAAATATTTATATACACACACACACACACATACTAGTAAAGGTTCACAAAAGACAAGGGGAAAGAGTAAGTATAGAGACAAAAAGAACAAAAGTAGCATTCATTAAACTTTTGGCAAGTACTAGACATTGTACTAGGAGTTTTATATATATTGTGTAATTTAAGCCCACATATACATATGAAGTAATAGCTAATAGTTAATTAGTAACGTTATAGCTAATTTTTTAAAATATCCTATTTAGGGGAGAAATAGGAACAATTTATGACAAATAAGGTGTCACATCTACAAAATTGAAATGCTACTATTGTTAAGATATCTTTTCACCAGAGAACAGTTTTTGCTTGAATAAAAAAAAAAGAAAAAAAAAAAAGAAAAGAAGCTGAGGGAATCCATCACATATTCTAAGACTAGTACAAGAATTAAATCCTCAAGAAATATTAAGAAGGTGAGAAATTGTTCTACTGAGGGGTATTTTGTCAAATTCACATAAAGAGTCAGAATAGAAATTAGCTAAGACAGGGACATTAAAGAACTGTCAGTAATTTATGAAGAAGAATGTTAATTAAAACCTGAGAGGAATCTGGGAAAAATAACCTCTGTTATTTATTCCAAGAAATCTTTTGAACTGCTAATGAGAACATTTGGATTATCTTAGGAATAATTGCCTTAGTATTTATTGTGTCAAATTATGAGTTCTAAAGTTAAGGCAAAGGAGAGAGAGATTAGTCACAAATGAAAGGAAAAAGAATATAGCAATATGGAAATAAGAAATTGCTAAGTAAAAGTTATGTTAGCCTTTGACTTAGGTACACAAAAAGTCAGATAAAACATTGACTTAGGAAAATAAAACAGAATAAAACTTGGGTGTTTTAAAAATATATAGGATGCAGTAATTACCACACCATCTGGAAAGTTGCTCCTGACAGTCTATCCAAATTTCCCATTATTTTATCTATGGACTCAGAAAAAATACATTGGGATAAGAAGAAGGATTGGGGGGAGGGGAGAAAAAGCATTATTACTGAAAAGCAGGATCCCTTGGCAGAATTTAGAATTTAAAAAAAAATTTTTTTTTTACCAACTATATGGCCAATAAAACTTTAAGAAAATGCAATAGATGGACCATCCTCACTATATTGCTAGTAGCTTATGCAAAATTATCTTTAGCTCACAAATAAAGAGTTTATGTCAACCAAATATTGATGCTAGTATCACCCTGGCTGCCTCAGGATACACAGAATATTTAGGGAAAAAAAAAAAAAGCAATTCCCTTGGCCCGTGTGCCAAGCCTGCGTACTAAACTAAAGAGTCACAAGTTAGACTCCTGGTCAAGGGCATGCACCTGGGTTGCAGGTTTGATCCCTGCCCCAGGCAAGATGTGCTGGTGGGAGGCAACCAATTGCTGTGTCTCTCACACTTTGATGGTTCAGTCTCCTTCTCTCTCTCATGTAAGAATTAACAACCAAAAAGAGTAATCAATGAAAATTTGAAGTTTAAAGATAGAATGAAAATCAGGATTTTTTTTTCTTTTTTTTAGCAATTTAAAGTTAAACAATAATTTTATTCTGTTTGCTGATACTTTGGGTCAGAATTTCACAGAGAGGGAGTGATTTGTCGGCTCTGTGATGCCTGGAGTCTCAGCAGCGAGTGCTTACAGGCTGATGATGATTGACGGCTGGGGCTGGAACCATCCAGAGTTCCATTATTCACTTGCTGCTTTCTGGGTTGGGGTGACTCAAAGGCTGGGACTGCCAAGCAGAGGGCACGTTTGTGGACTTGCTGTGTGCTACACATGGCAGCCTCAGGACTGTCAGATTTCCTCAGAATTGTCAGATAGCAAGCGCTCCAAGAGTGAATATTCCAGCAAACATGGGAGAATGTGGCCTTTTATGAAAAATCCTGAGAAGCCATGCAGTGTCACTTTAGGATAGATACATGCAAAACCACCCTCCTCCAAAAAAAACAAATCAAACCAAACCAAACAAAACAAACCCCCCCCCCCAAAAAAAAACACACAAAACAACCCCCCCCCAAAACTAGATCACCTTCTTACACAAGAATAAATGCAAACTATAGTTTTAAATGGAAGACCCCAAACCATAAAACTCCTAGAAGAATAGGCAGTAAACTCTTTGACATTGCTCTTAGTACCATAGCAAAGGAAGCTATCACCAAAACCAAAAGACAACCCACTGAACGGCAGAAGATGTTTGCTTCTGATACACCCCTTATGGGGTTAATATCCCAAATTTGTAATGAGCTCATACAAGTCAACACACACACACACACACACACACACCCCAACAACAAAACAAAACAAAACAAAACAAAACAAAACAACCACCACCACAATCTGACTAAAAAATGGGCAGAGAACCTCCATAGCCATTTCTCCAAAGAGAACATACAAACGGTCAGTAGACATCTGAAAAGATGTTTACCATCACTAATCACTGGAGAAATACAAATTAAAGCCATAATGAGATCTCCCCTCACACCTTCCATTTTCCTGAGAGACCTGCCCCTCCAGCCCTCTCCTCCCTTCTCCCTGAAGCCAGACAGTTCAGTTACTCCCTGGATGTCCCTGACTCTTTCTGAGCTGCTGTTCCTTCTCTGGAGCTTAAGGTGGGTGTTTGCAAGGACTTGGGTCCGTGCTTGGACCCTTTAAAAGGAGGCCTGGGTTTACAGCAGGCCTGTACCTCACCCAGGTGAAATCTCCACTTTCACAGCCAGAGGCTGTGGGGGCCTCCTCTTCCAGCCACTGGAGCCCCTCCCTCCTCAGTCCCTTACCTTCCCAGCCCCTGGCAACTGCTGTTCTACTTCCTGTGTCTAAAAATATTTCTCCCAGCCTGTTTCATAGTCCCAACGTGGCTCTTCTTCACTCCCTGGTTATAGGAGCTCAGTCTTCAGGTGTTTCTCAGGGTGGTGGTTCTATAATTAGTTGTAATTTAGTGTGGTCTTGGGAGGAGACAAGCACATCGCTAACCTTAATCAGGAAGTATTTTTCAGAAGTACAGAGACACCTTTAAAACACATTGAAGAATGGAACAGGTGCATTCTCAATGAATTGAAACATTTCCAACAACACCGACAATGTCAGCCTTTTTGTATTGTAGCTCTGGGTAAACCTCGGACTATCTACTTTCCTCAGATCAATTAAATTCACCTGTATGCGATTTAATACTAATCTGTTGTTCTTCATTGTATTAGCATCATAGGATATTTAAGGTAGAGAGCTTATTATTCTTTGGCCTCTCCAAACTTCTTCCCATAAAAATATTAATAGGGTAACCTTTTACCTACTCCTCTCTGGGTCAGACCCTAGTAATTCATATTATTATTATTTTTTCTAATAAGCAGGTTTACATGGATAGAATTCTTTTATATAAACTGAATATGGAAGTATAAAGTATGAGATAAAATAAACTGCGATAAATATGTTGCTTTTATTTCCTGTACATCAGTCTCCTTAAATATTTTGGTGTTAACATATTTATATTTCAAGAGTCAGAATTTATATTTTAGCATTTATAGAAGTTGACTCTTGAATATCCTTATGTGGAAATTTTAAAAAATCATATGCATAGCACAAGGCTTACCATTTTAACCATGTTTAAGTGTACAGTACAGTTCAATAGCATTAAGTACATTCCTGTTGTTGGATGATCATCACCACCATCCATTTCCAGAACTTTTTTCACCTTCCCAAACTGAAAGATACCTATTAAGCAATTACTCCCCATTCCCTTATCTTCCCACGCCTGGCAACTACCATTCTACTTTCTGTGTCTAAAAATTCAACTACTCTTGGTGCCTCATCTGAGTGGAATAGTACACTATTTGTTCGTTGGTTGCGGGCTTATTTCCTTTAGCATAATGTCTTCAATATACCAACACCAAATAAATGTAAAAGTGTAGCATGTGTCAGAGTTTCTTTTTTTTTTTTTTTAATACTTTATTGATTTTTTACAGAGAAGAAGGAAGAGGGATAGAGAGTTAGAAACATCGATGAGAGAGATACTTTGATCAGTTGCCTCCTGCACATCTCCTACTGGGGATGTGCCCGCAACCAAGGTACATGCCCTTGACTGGAATCGAACCTGGACCCTTCAGTCTGCAGGCAGACGCTCTATCCACTGAGCCAAACCAGTCAGGGCAAAGAATTTCATTCTTTTTTAAGATGAAGGCCACATATTGTTTGCACAGTCATCCATTTGTTGGGGCAGTAAGAAACTGCACCAGGTGTTAGACCCATGGGGTCAATCCGGACCTGGGTTTAGCAACCTTGGTACTTGAGTTGTGGCTATGTAGGAATTCAGAGGCAAGACTCAAACTATAAAAGAACATTTATTTAGAAAACCACAGAGGTGGAAGTAATTCAGAGAAAAAAACTGGGCTGGAGAAACAAGTTAAAGAGGCAAAGCTCTTGGAGCTTAGAAGAGAGGAGGGTAAAGGTGATGCACCTGAGGGTGGGAGTGGGGAAAGCAAAGGGGAAGGCATGGGTGGTCCCCAGGGTAGATCTCAGTAGGACACACTAGCTTTCCAGGTGTGTCCTTTCAGGAGCTGAGTGATGGGTCAGCTCCAGGGCAGGGATTATTCAGTGCAGCTGGTCCTGAGGGAAGCTGTGGCATTGCTTATCTGGTTTTGTTGCTTTTCTGTGCCAGGAGCTGAAATATAACTGAGGCCTAGTGTTATTCCTAGAAGGAAAGGTCAGGGGGTCCAAACTGAATGGCCAGCAATATGCTAGAGGAGGAAAGGTCACCCTGGGGGCGAGGCCCCACCCTACAATTGTCCTTTGCCAGGCACCCTAGACTTTCTGCCTTCTGTACTTGGCCCTGCATCCCTGCTCTGCTCATGTCTAATTGCCTATAATAGTAAATTGGGTTATACCTCAGATTGTCTCCTTCAGGGGCAAAGGGGCTGGAGTACTTATCAGCTATGGGTGAGATGTGTTCAGACATTGCCAGCTCCCCTGTGCATGTGGGCAAAAAAAAGTTCTGGAAGCTTGAGGTTTCTCCAACAAAAGGACCATGGGCATTGGCTGTTGGGGTTAAGGCATACTGAGCATGTGCATAAAACTGGTCTAAGGATTCAAGCAGAACTTCTGCCACATGTCAAAAAGGTAGTATGTATTCTGTGGATAAGAACAGATAGGTAGGGGTAAGGGTCAGGTGAGTTTGTGTCAACCATACTATCTAATAAAAGAGTAATACGCAAATTTACCATCACTCCAACACACAAGATGGCTGCCCCCATGTGGTCAAAGATGGCCATTCCCATGTGGACACAAGATGGCTGCCACAAGATGGTCAGCAGGGGAGGGCAGGTGAGAGGGACCAGGCCTGCAAGGGAGGGAAGTTGGGGACAATCAGGCCAGCAGGTGACTGGGCCAGCAGAGGAGGGAAATTGGGGGCAACCAGGCCTGTGGAGAGGACAGTTGGGAGGGGGGGCCCCATGCCTCAAGGGAGGACAGTTGGGGGGGACCAAGGCCTGCAGGGGACGGCAGTTGGGGGAGGGGACCAGGCCAGCAGTGGAGGGCAGATGGGGGTGACCAGGCTGGCAAGGGAGGGCAGTTAGGGGTGACAGGGCCAGCAGGGGAGGACAGTAGGGGCAATTGGTTTGGCAGGGGAGCAGTTAGGTGTCGATCAGGCTGGTAAGGGAGTGGTTAGGGAATGATCAGGCTGGTAGGCAGAAGTGGTTAGGGGCAATCAGGTAGGCAGACAGGCAAGTGGTTGGAAGCCAGCAGTCCTGGATTGTGATAGGGATGTCCAACTGCCCATTTAGACCTGATCCCAGTGAGCAGTTGGACATCCCACCAGGGGTCCCAGATTGGAGAGGGTGCATGAATTTTATGCATTGGGCCTCTAGTTTAATATTAAAAAAAAAAAAAAACATGACAAAAGAACTTTGTATCAAAACTTTATTTATTAAACAAAAAATGCACCATTGGAATACCATTTCTATAAAAAATGAATATGAGACTGTTCTACAGTGATTACAAAACCCCTTTTCCTCGAGTAGTAGTATACAAGATCTTGTAGAAACAGTCATTGTTTTAAACTGTAAGCAAGTCTCCTTTCTCATAGAACAAGATTTACACTTAAATATTGCAATCACTAGTCTAATTTGGTTAACAATTCTAGAGTCTGACAATTTAAAGAAATTCTTTGTAGGCTCAAAATACCTTTTCTTTTCTTTTTTTCAAAGGTGTTTTGTTGCCACAAAAATTTTCTTTTTCTACGAAGGCTAGTTAAAGCTGTAGTATACCCATTTCTACCAAATAAACCTACCACTAGCACATTAACAATTTGCTCGAATCGCAAAGCCCTTAGAGAGGATGAGTAGCATTGATCTGGGAAATGCTATCAGCACATTTCTGGGGTGCTGCTGTCATGTTTGAATGACCCCAAAAAGGGAGGAGGCAGAGGTGATGGAGCTTCGGTGGAGGCTTTGCCTGGGCTACCCTCATACTCAGCAAGTGGACAATTCATCCAAACTGGTCCCTCTGAGACACGGAACACTGCAGCTTTAACAGCTTTATCTAAATTCCCAACCAGATCTCCTTTTTTCCACCCCCCATAAATTATCCAAAAAGAAGCCACTCTAAATAATAAATTAAATATTACTTATAAAAAGTACACCCCATACCCAACCCACCCAGCCCCCAAACAAGCTGACAATTCATCAAGTTCAGAATTGTCAGGTTTCCCCTACAACAATAAAAAACAGCGCTTCTCCTTCTCCCCAACATTCCTTCCTCGCATCTGAAAATACTTTCAGCACAATGACTTCCCTCGGCCCATGCGTCTGTGTTTCGGACATCTGGTAGAGTTTTGCTGTTGCTCTCCTACAGACCCCACATCCTAGGATGACAATGTACGAAGGGTACACTGGAGGGCAGGAGGAGAAATCTTTCTGAGAGTGCCTTTTGAAGCATGCCATGTGAGCGTTACCTGGCAGCAGGCTGTGGGCAGGGCAGAGGGGACCCTCGCTGTTGCTGTGGGCATGCTGTTGGTCTCCTACATAACCTCACTGACCAGGAAACATGCAGGCATTTCTTTTCAGGATCAATACCTTTTGGAAACAGCTACTTGGACTGCAAGTGGCACTGAGACACGGGGTGCATACTTTCCAATAGAATGGAATAGCATCCAAAACAATCTGTGATTTTCCCAGCTATCCAATTTCGTTGAAAACATGAGAATCCAGGGGAAAGGGTTTCTGTAAATTGTTCAAGTGATTCCTGAAAGTTGCTAGAGAAATACGAATTGAGAGTCAGGGGCTGCTCTGGAATAATTTTTAAAAAGAGGGAGATTGCAGGTCTGAGTGTAGGAGAGGTTCCGTAGCTCCAGAATGTGGTGGGCTCGGTGTTGGGATGCTAACCTGGCCTTCCGGGTGGTCTGCGGTTGCATGAAGCAAATGGTAAGAGGGAGGAAAAGCAATCTTGTCCCACAGCTATTGCAAAGTTCAGATGATTTTGTTTTCTAAAAACACATATAAAATTAGGGATTTTTTCTTTTCTTTTTTCCCCCCTCAAGACTAAAAATAGACACTCTGAAATTATAAGAAATCTGAGTCTGGGCTACAATTTTATAGAAAATGGAAAGGTGATCTCTTTATCGAGGACTTTTTTTTTTTTGTCAGAATTACAGTCCTACTACCATATGTGAGACACTCTATTAAAAGTGGAGAATAACTGCCCTAGCTGGCATGGCTCAATGGATAGAGCATCAGCCTGTGAATTAAAGGGTCCCAAAGTTCAAGGGCACATGCGTGGGTTGTGGGCTCAATCCCCAGCAGAGGGTGTGCAGGAGGCAGCTGATCAATGATTAGCTCTCATCTTTGATGTTTCTCTCCTTCTCCCTTCCTCTCTGAGATCAATAAAAATATATTTAAAAAAATAGAGAAGACCTGAATATGTTTCTTTAACCAAAGTCAACAGACAGACTAATCCAAAGGGTGGAGAACCCTGGCTGGTGTGGCTCAGTTTGTTGGGCATCCTCTTGTACACCAAAAGGCTGCTGGTTCAGTTCCCAGTCAGGTCACATGCCTGGATTGTAGGCTGAGTCTCAGTAGGGGGCATGCAGGCAGCAGCCTACTGATGTGCTTCTCTCACACTGATGTTTCTCTCTCTTTTTCTCCCTCTCCCTGTCTCTAAAAGTAATAAACTATAAAAAGGGGAGGGGATAAAAATGAGTAACCACCTTTAAGCACAGACTACAAAAACTTCTGGAAAGACCTCTACTTAGAGATTATTTATTGGAAAAGCCAGTGAGTGCCAAATCTTGATATGCTTTTTTTTTTCCAGATTGCTCAATTGAATGTGTATTTTATAATACCTAAATGTAAAGTTCCATTATTTAAATATCCTAGAAGCTTCTAACTCTGTTTTACATGGAGATAGCTATGACTGGTTTCTTACTGAATGCGAATCACTGAGAAATACTTAACTTTTGGCTAGAGCATCATCCAAATATGCCTTACGCCTTTTGAACTACCTACTAGCTTTATCAGAAAGAAATGTAAAATAAAAATACCAAAAGTTTTCAAGAGGTGGTTCTTGCCAGATAGGGCAGCACAGGGCAGGGGAGGCTCGAGCATGCCCTGCCACGTTTGATTTGCTCCTTTTGCAGGGAGAAGGGAGTCCTGGCGGCAGCATTGCTGGATGGCTGTCACACATCGCCCTATGGGAGTCAGAGCTTCAAGAGCCCTGTATGTCATGAGCTAGACTTAGAGTAGGAGCAAATTTGAGGCAATCTTGAAGTATTCCTAAATTTCTTCTTGTCAAGAGATCAGGGGATTGGGAAGTTTAAAAGTCAACTGTAAACTTGGTCAGGCAGTTGGACACATATGTGAGCTATCTGAGTGGGGAACAGAGTTGTATGAGAGTTGTGGTTAACTCGTTGTATATTGAAACCACTGGATAAATCACACAAGAGTCTCTCGAGATCATTTAAATGGATACTTCCTTACATTCACTGCATGGATCTGAGGCATATTAGCATCGCCAATAATTACTAAAATGAACCATTATATTTTGTTTCGAGAGCATGCATCAGAAATATACCTCCCACTGAAAACCATGTGTATTTTTGTGTATTTAAAAAATGTTATTTCCTAAGGTCAATGACTTTGATTTGAAGAGTCTAGAATTTTGTAAACATGCTAGTTGTCTTTATTGTTCAGATGCAGCCTACAGATTGAAGATAGGACTCAACCCCTGAAGTCTGAGATCGGCAGTCTATTACAAACAGCATTCAGGGTGGCTTTTCCTGCATATTAAGTGCCTTGTTTGTGAATATTAGAAAGGGGAAGCCATTTGAAGACACCAAGAAGGTAAGACTAGCCTACTGAGCATTTTCTCTTTTGAAGTAATGAATTTTTTATGGAAATTCATATGAAATGCCTTGTTCCAGGTCAGTGAGTCCTGCTAAGCGCTCAGATGTTAAATAAGAGTAATACAGCCCGCAGAATAACGCCACGTAGCTCTTCAGAAGGACTTCAAGAAAGTCTTAGTAAATTGAACAAGCACTCTTATTGAGGGAATGATTTCACCAATGGACCGGACTTCCTCATGAACAATTTTAACAAGCCCTCTCTCTCTGACACCAGATTTCCTTCCCGACATAAAACTGTAAAAAAATAATCTGAATTATTACTTCTGTTACAGTGCCATTTTGCTCAAAATAGTTCATTCAGGGATTTGTATATAATTACCCACCTAATAAAAGGAGCTATTAGGTTGTAAAGATCCCATCCCTTCCATGCTCTTTTAAAATTATGACCTACTCAAGCTTGAAATCAAAGGCAGAGCTGAAAGGAATAATTCAGCGGAAACTCTCCTATTGGGTTTTCAAGTTGCCGAACTGATAAATATGCAAACTAGCTCTCTTTTGGCAATTCTGCTGCATAAACAGGGATTAATTCCAAATGCAGCTGAAAATTCAGAAACTAAAAGGTTGCACTCAAAATGTTTTTAATTTCACATAGTTCCCAATGGTTGATACACAGGGCAATAAAAGCTTACGATTCTAGCTCACAATGAAGATGCAGCTTTGACAAGCAGCTACTGGAACTGGGATGTGTCAGAGGTGTCCAGTGGCTTCTGACCCTCTGCTCCTCTCTGACTCTGGGAAGCTGGGGGCAGTGGGTGGGAGTCGGGGTGGGGATAGGAGGTCCCCTTGACAACAGGGCCCTTGGTTGCCACTTACCAAAACTGCCTACTCTAAGCCAGTGAGAGCCCTGTTGGTGGAAGTGACATCAAGTCAAGTGATATTTGAAACTGCCTTCCATCTTCCTTCCCTTCCTCAGGGCCTATTCTCAAGGAGTCTGCCATTTCTGCAGAAGGGTTCAGGGACCTTGGTCAGGAGGCCATGCGATGTGTGGAGCTGGCCACCTGGCCCAAGGCTGGCTGCCAAGGAGAACTCAGGGAGGGACAGGGAGGAAGGGGAACTCTTCCAGCCAGACTCCTGAGGAAGATGGCCTGGGTGAATCTTTGAAATGTCATCACAGTGTGGTATGGCCCAAAAGCCACCCAAATCGAAGAGTGTCCTATTATGGCCTTAAGCACATAATTACTGCGTGTCTGAGAAGACTGCATATTTTATCCTCTTACAGGAAATAGACTGCTGCCATGGGTGCAGACTTTCATGTCCCTGTTCTCCAGACATAATGTAAGTGTTAACCATGGGTGGATTCACAAATACTTGCTAAAAATGGGTGAGCGTTACAGCCACTTGCTAATACCCACCACCTGGGCAAGAGGAATGACTAAGTTACAAAACACAAGCATTGGCTGCCTTTTGTTTGTTCACTTATTGACTTTTTGTGCTGTCAGGAAAACTTCCAATCCTTTGGTGCTATGTAGAGAGAATTCCTGTGGGTGCTTTGAACTTGTAAGTTGCAAATGAAAGCGTGAACTTGCACTGGTTTGCCATGGCATGGTACAGGCTCAAGTAATGCACTTGCATTTTGTAAGACTAGACCTACACATAAGGAGATGACAGGCCTGGATGAAGGAAACATAAGCATTAGCTGTGACAGTGAGATCACTGTGGTGGGAAAGACCCAGGACTATTCTTGCAGCTTCAGCTCTGACAGTGCGGTGCGGACTTGTCCTTGTGTTTGTGGAGGGACACCATTGTCATCATATTTGAATTCCTGATGTCTGTGCTAGAAGGACTGTTGCTCTTCCTCCTGCACTGCTTCAGGTAATTCTGGAACTGAGTGGTCCTGATGGTTGTCCTGTGCACTGGTGGGAGTTCTGGAACACAAGTGTGCTGTTGATGGGTACTTGATACGTTGTAAAGTTCCCGGAAAATTCACCCCATCTACTCGGCAATGGGTGTTAGAAGGCCGAGCCTGTGATGGCATTAAGCTGCTTCATTAGCCCTTCCAAACTTGCCATTTGTTCACTCAAATCATCCTGTTCGTACACCTGCAGAAAGGACAAGAGAGCAAAGGGTTAGTATAGGTCTGTGGTTTAGCCCCTTGAGTGTGGCTCTTCTACAAATTCCATGTCCTGGGCGAGTCTATTTTGAAGTAGCATTAGAAGAAGTTTAAGTTTAAAAAATTTGGCTCTCCAAAGAAATTTCAATGTTTGTACTGTTGATATTTGGTTCCGTTGACTAATGAGTTTGCTGACCACTGGTATAGATGAATAGCCACACATTCTTTTGTGAAGACAGGGGCCATGTCTAGCTGGTTCACTCTGTATTCTCCAGGGAGACACAGTGGCCCATAATCAGGGGCTGTGTTCAAAATATAATCATTTATGGGGATACTAGTAAAAGGTGGTGATGAATGATTGCATACTCTTTCACCAGCTTCATCCCTGTAGTGAGGAAAAAGCTTTAGAGTGAAAAAAATACCTTGTTTCAAATCAAGATCTAATAATCAATAGTTATGTGGTCTTGGACAAGTTAGGGGACCTCTCTGGTGTATATATAGTTCTCTGCTATATATAAAATAATGGCATCTATTCTATAGGCTATTCTGAGCATCTTGTGGCATGTTCAGTGCCTATCACAGTATAGCAAGAGGTACACTTTCAATACATTAGCTCCTTTCCTTTTAGAGGCCCCCATGAGGCTCTGAGCAGAATTACATCACTAGGTTTCTTTTCTTTGTAACCCAATGTAGGCACCCTTTTGTGTGGGAAATTGATGGGCTTTGCCTTGACCAATGAAAAGTCTGAGGATTATGGCATCAGTTTATAGGTGGAAACAAAATTCTCACCATAATCAGAGTTGGCTCTATGCGCAGTTGTGAAGGTAACCTTATGGCAGGATTTTATTGGTGGATAAAATGAAGAGTCTATCTAGACTATAGGAGTCTTAGTGAACCTACTCTGCATAGCTCTCACTGTGAGTCGCTAGCACCACGTCATTAGTAATACCAGACTATCAGCTATCAGGGATTTGGTTCAGTAGGTCTACAAAGGGTTAGAATCTCTCAATCTCCCTCTCTCGGGGTATCTCATATGTCGGTTCCTTGGCCTTCTTTTAAATGTTTTCTCTTGAATTATATTCAGAAACACTCTAGAGTTTTCTAAACTGCTGCCTTTAGGCAATACTTTATAAAACACTTTCGTAGTTCTCTCAAAATTTAGATTATGTTGTTTTCATGGATTTTCTTTCTGAGTTTTCTAATTTAATCACTTCTTAGCTTCTTCCCTTAGTACACATTTTATCTCATTAAAGAAACTTCCCCTTTTACTTTCCAAATATGTCAGTTCCTTCTTTACTTCCTTCTTAAAAATCCTTTCCTTCATTTTTATGTGTAATTTCTTCTTCTCAATTCCACATTTCTATTGATGATTTTAAGTAAAATCACACACACACACACACACACACACTTCACTTATGTCATTGATGAGTTCTGCAACTTTAAGTGAAATCACTTATGAAGAAACTAATTTAACTATAGCTAATTGACACAAACAAGTGTTCAATTCTTATGGCATCTCATCAACATTATAATGAAACAAACGCTGAAAGAAATGATATTTAAGGACCTGGTATACATATTATATATGAAAATATAATAACATACAAACACACATAGATACCTATTATATAGATGTGTATGTAAAGTCATACATTCTGTAGCTACCACATGTATTCTAGGATTGCCTTTAAGTACCAGTAATTTTTAAATTTAATTAAATCCCACCTACAATCTTCTCTTAGAGTTCAAACTCTTCTCATTCAAGTGCATGAAAACAGAACAAACAAACAACAGAGCAATAATGGGTGTGGTTAATGGAGAGTTCTGGTTGGGTTAGGCTCAATCACACAGTCCTAGGCCCTGCTTCAGGTGACACAGTGGGAATTTTGGGGTGGGGGGATGCCCTTACATTGGCTGCATCCTCTGTTGGTTTGTGGCTCTCTTCAGACACTTCAGGGGCCGTTGGCACAGACACAGGAAGCAAAGGAGACCTTGCCTTCCCTGCCAGCCCAAGAGAGGCCGTCTTCACATGAGTCTTAGGAAGAGCAGGCCCTGAAAGAGAAAGCACAGTGACAGTGACAAAAGGAAGGGGTGAAGCAGCCTGGCCATCAATCTCTCAAGCATGGAAGCCCAATCCAGAGGGTTTGCATTGATCTTAGGCTATTGTGCCTTATGTGGTTTAGAGATGAATTCTGACACCGTGAATGGGCTCATTTAATTGCTATTAAATGCAGACAGATTCTGATTAGGTGCCTCCAGATGAAGCTCCACCATCTCATGTAATTTCAAGTGGATTTCAAATCATGCTAAGCAAGGTTGCCTGGGAGCTTGGGCTGTGCGCCATACCCTAGGAAGTGTCAGGCAAGCTCTTTTGGTGTCAGTCTCCACTTTGGGCCAGAAAGCCCAGTGCTAAACCACCTACATAAGCCCCAAGATATTGAATAGTACCAGAGACTCTGTGCAGTTTAAAGAAATTCTTGCTCTGACCTATAAACGAGTATTAGATATTATAGTAAAAAAAAATAAATAAAAAAAGAGAGAGAGACAGAGTCCTTCATGGCTAACCTGATAAAATCTCATTACTAATTATCTTTAGGAAAAAAGCAAAATATTATTCTGTCCTGATCAGTACAGTTTCTCTCAATAAAATACAGTCCAAAGTTCATGCAAATTGTTTGAAGAATTGCTGAGCTACTTCTAGATAACATTTCTGTCTGCTGTGAGCAATGGCTATTTTTTCCTTTTGAGTCTGAAATCTGCCTTATGAACCCTGCTTAGCTTATAGCAAGAATATCATTCTGTTCCTATAGCCTAAAATAAAAAGTTTATGAAGGCTAGTATACCTCATGCATTGTAATCAAGCATCGTAACTAAGACCTAAGCATAGGAGATATTGAATTAAATAATTAAAAGAAGTTTCCTTCGCCCTGGCTGGTTTGGCTCAGTAGATAGAGCATCAGCACACAGACTAAGGGTCCCAGGTTCGATTCCAGTCAAGGGCACATATCTTGGTTACAGGCTCAATCCCTGGCCCTGATCAGGGTGCATGCAGGAGGCAACCAATCAATGTGTCTCTCTCATTCTCTCCCCCTCCCTTTCATTCTCTAAAAGTCAATGGAAAAATATCCTGGGATGAGGATTAAAAAAAAAAAAATTGCTCACTTCTCTTCTATCATCAGTGATATTTGAATTCTAATGATTCCAATCGCATACTCTATATTTAAAGGGAAAAAGTTGTAAGTTGTTTTGATCATATTTAGAAATGTAATTCCAGTTAATAAAGCTCAAAACTTATTCTACAGTCAGAGAAATAGGTAGCATTTACTTCTTGGGAAAGAAAAAATGCAAATAGCTGAGCCAGCATGGCAAAGTGATTGAGCATTGACCTATGAACCAGGAGGTCCCAGATTGATTCCCTGTCAGGGCACATGCCCAGGTTTCAGGCTTGATCCCCAACAGGGGATGTGCAAGAGGCAGTCAATCAATGATTCTCTTTCATCATTGATATTTTTGTCTCTCTTTTCCTCTCTGAAATCAATGACAACAACAACAACAACAACAACTATATATATATATATATATATATATATATATATATATATATATATATATATATATATATATATATTGCAAACTGTCTAGTAGGCTGGCAATAAATGAGAAATCCTAACAAAAGCACTTTTCTCAGACTGTGGCCTAACATGTAATTCCTTCATATTTACATCCTTTCACTCTTTCCTTCAACTTCAAGGATCATAAGTCTGCAGTTGGAATGATTTATCACTAGAGGGTGATCTATACACCCTCCAAGTCCTATCCAAATAGAACAATTTGAATAAACATCATTGATTTAATGTGATGAATGCAGTTGTTGGGCTAAAAAAATGGCCACATAAATTTGATACTGACTGCTATGTCACAAGTCATTTTGGATTTGTCACATATGCTCAGTTCTCACTACCAGTTTTCTCCGGTTGAACAATAGGCAAACCTTCATTCTTCCAAAGACTGTAATGCCAGCTGGTCTTCACTTGATGTGAACAAACCACTTGTACATTAAGCCTACTTCTACCCTTTTCTCTTTAGTCTCTGACTATAAACACACTGTTCCCGGAGCCAACTTAGCTGTAAACCTAAATACAAAGGCAGGCCCTAAAACCCTGGTAGAGGTGCTAAGAAAGGGACTTCCAGATGATCTAACACATGCAATCACATTAATATTGTAGGTGATTCATTAAGTATAAGGCTTAAGAGTTTAAAGGGGAATTTTCAGGGAGCATTGGCAAGGCTTGAGAATGTATCTATGGAACTCCCACTGTGAGTTGCATTTTCTGATTGACTTTTATAGTTCCTTCTGGAATGTTTACAATGTTCTGCTTACACCTGAGTTTAGTTTTATTTCCATGGAAAGATGCTCCTTCTAGCACAGCCATTTCTTCCTTCCCTGTGTTTCAGAGAACAGCTGCTTTTTAACAACATTTCCTGTACATATATTTTATATTATATAAAATGTATAATTTTATATATTATACATTTTGTATAAATATAAAATATATGTTTTTGCTACAATTCAGACTCAGGGTTCCTGGATGGTGAAACCCACTTATTTTGTTTATTTTTAAAATTTTTAAATAAGCTAAACTATTTCTGAAAAAATATAATTTAACTTTTAACCAAACACATGGACTGTGTGTTTAACATATATTGCAAATCAATTCATTTAACCTAGATATATATAAAGAGAGTGACACAAGAAAAGCAAATGGTATGAGCATAGCTGATTATATAAGCAATTAAAATTCTTATTTTATACTAGGCAATGTATAAGAATAAAGATTCTTTTAGACTTCATCAGACTGTTCTACATAAATTCCTAATATTTATTTGACTATTTTTTGTAGTTTTATATGTAGAGAAATTATAGTTATTATAAAAATATATTCTGATGACATATTTTTTTTGCCCACAATCCTAACATCACAGTGAATATACTGTGTGTATGCAGGTATGCCTAAAGAGCACCATAACTCAAACCCAGTAAAGAGAAGATCATTATAATAATTGATTGTCTCTAGTGTCCAGGCAACAATTATACATTTAGAACATTCTGAGTGTTGAACAATGCAAAAGACACAGTGCATTTTGCAAAAGGAATCAAAGACATTGTCTTGGCTCAAAGACCACACAATGTGTTTAAACCTCAAGTGACTGCCTTTTCTAGTGTAACATTCACACATTCAAAGAAATTTAGAATGCTGAAACCTTCCTGGCTATTTTGTTGAAGAGAACACTGAGGTCCCTGGAGATCAAGAGATCAAGGTAGAATTAATTTCAATTAAATTCCAGTACAGGAGGAGAATTTAAACAGTCTCTGAGAGCTCATTATTAGCAAGGTTTTTCTAGTGTACTCTATGCCCTTAAATATTTTTCTTTCATTTTAATGAATGGAAGTCAAAGAAAAGACTACAAGGAGAATATCCCAGGAGATATTGTCAACAGCCAATAGGACAATCTAGGTCTCAAAATTACCTTTTAGTAGAAGGGAACGGATGTTTTAAAACAAAGTTTCTCTTGAAATCATCCTGTGTTGGGAAGCTGACACCAAGACTTGGCTCTTGGGTGAGCACTCACTCTGACCTACGCTGTGGAGTTATGCTGGTATTGGAGCAGATTCAGCATTTTCTATTCTGAACCTCAGAAGCTTTAAGCTTGGACACTGGCAAAGCCTAGGTCCTTAAAAGCCTTCCAAGCTGTGCTCTTTCTTTCACTTATGTACAGTAGTTTACCATGTGTTACTGGTTCCTGTCCTCATTCCTGTTCTCCCACTAGTGTGTGAGACATGTCTTTAATCCTTCAACTCATGTCTGAGACCTTATCAGTGGCCTTTCCAAAAGGCTAAATTCTGAACCCATTTTCTGTACCATTGAAACCAAACAAACATCTACATATATAAAAGGCTAATATGATAAGTGTCCTTCCCACTGTCCAACTGGTTGCTATGATGCATACTCACCACCAGGGGGGCATATGCTCAATGCAGGAGCTGTGATGCACACTTGCCATTTACATAGAAATGGCAGTGCAGACCTGGCCAACAAAGCAACACTCGGCTTTCCCCAAGTGGGACACAGACCTCATCACCACTCTGGAGTGACAACCCACCAAATCCCAGCCAAGGCTGAGATTCCATGGCCAGCCCAGAAATGGTGGCTGTAGGCACTGGATAATGATGCCACATAGTAATGCCTGGCTTCCCCTCCCTAGCAACTAGCCTCCTTACAGTTTCTTCAGCCCAGGAACACGACTTGTGTTATAGCCAGGTGCAAACATTTTACACTTTAAATAAATATCTATGAAGCTTTTCCCCTTGTATCCTATCTCATTTAATCCTCACAGAAGTCCTGGAGAAGATAAATAGGAGATTTGATGGAAACCTATTTTCTTTTCGTTAGCTGGAAAATGGAGATTTAGAAAGTTTAGAAACTTGAACCTACTGAAAAGAAGTAAGAAATGGTGAATCTTGAAAATGACTTCATGTTTTCTCACTGCACTGAATATAGTCAAACACTGCTGCAGTTAAATATTTTATCCTTTGTTCTCCCTGCGTGATCTATAATTATGATATGCTTCATGTTGACATTTATTGCTGTGTTGCTGACACTTACCTGAAAGAGAAGTTGGGGTGCTTCACTGGGCTGGAAAAAGTTAAGTTAAATCAGAAAGCAGGTCTAATTAAGCAAGCTTATCTCTATCTATCTATCTATTTATCTATCTATCATGTATCTAATCTCATCTCGCTGGTGCCAATCTCATGCATGTTTCTATCTGTCACTGTGGATTGTGAATTTGGTTGCTACTTCTATTATAGAGAAAGGGCAAATAGCAATATTAAAATATTTCTTCTAATGTGCATGAATTCATGCACCAGGCCACTAGTTTTTATATAAAGTAACCAGTTTCATGTCATGGACTAAATTTAAGTGAAAAAGCAGTATAATCACCTGTCATTTGGAAAATTAAGTGATGACTGGAAGCTCGGTCGAGTCTGAAGAGGACATTGGGAATAATCTTGTTGCCCCTCATCTGCTGACGAAGTGCAACTATTGGGAGACCCTTATCCTGAGTCCGTTCTTCTGTTGAAACGTCCTGGATTTCAGTTGCACTGGGGCTTTCTTTGTCCCACTTCCTTCACTGCTATCTGGCATTTTCTACACTGCCCTCAGAAGCGCATTTAAAAGCCACTTTGTTTTGGAGCCCTGCTCCCCACTTCTTTGGGCTCTTTTCCATGATGGGCTCTTATAAGTAATAGTAGCTTTTGCTATATCTGGTGGTGTTTTGATACACTTGAAGTGAGCCATTAAATGAAAACTGTAGCAATTAGAAAAATAATGAAAACATTTTCTTTAGGCTATTAAACCTAAAAAGTGAAGAAGGACTAGAATTTTTGCTGCTGCTGCTGCTTTTTCTTCTTCTTCTTCTTCTTTTTTTTTTAGATCTAGGGAGTAGCTTACAGAGAAGACTTTGTATATTGACTCCTTTGCTTTAGAAAATGACACTTACATTGATAATTGGTCTAAACATGAATAAGTTAATTGGTCTAAACATGAAAAAGTTAAATGAAACTTCTATCAACTTCAGAGAAATATATCAAAGCAAAAGAAAAGGAAAGATAGAAATTAAAAGAATTCTTTCCATGGAGCCCAACTGCTAATTTAATATAATTTTAGCCTGGCCATCAAGATTCTCTATAGTCACTCTCAACTATGAAGACTGACTTCTAGAATGGGAGCAAGAAAACCTGTCACTTGCAGAGAAGAAGATAAGCAAATGAAAGATGAGGGGTTCCCAATCTAGAAGACCAAACTGATCTTCATGATAAAAGGTTTGTGATTTCCTATATTTACTCCCCCCCCCCCCCCATCATAGCATGATGTGTGTGACCTACACAATAAATTCCAAGGAGAGAATGAGTACTCAAGTAAACATCCAAATGTGCAGGCAGAGTCCTAGCCTGGGACTGAGGAGATTCAGTCTTACTTTGAGACCCAAAGAAATAAGTAGTCTTATTTCTTTGGGTCTCAATTTTTTATATCTATAAAGGTTAAACAATTTTTCTTTAAGCTATCAGCTATTAAAATTATACAAGGAAGGAGAATATAGTTATTTTATCTAAACTGAACTTTACTTTAGGATTTCTTTGCTCTCCTAGAGATTAAGGAAGCATTATTTAATCCACTGGTAAAAAATGAATCCAAAGAAATCTCCAGCAAGTGAATCCTTAACTCATAAATTACAATAATTAGATTCTAAAGTGGTGTTTTCTAGAAAAAAGTTCTATAATGTTCTCTTAAAATTATTAATGAAAAATCATATCCACCATGGCTATTTTGCATTCTTATTTCAAACTAACAACAGTGGCCTTCCCAAAAGGCTAAATTCAGTCCAAATATAAACAAGCAGAATTAAATCACTCTGAGTATAAATAATCCATGATTCATTGAAAAACATAAATTGACAAATGCTCAATCTTAAAGTGCTATCGATGTCCTTTTACCCAGGGTGCATATCAAAGATGTGTTCCAGGTGACCCTGAGGTGAAACACATAATGTTGATAGGCTAAATAAATGGGTCGACACCGATACAACTAATTAAGTGGGCATAGTTTTGGATTTAATGTTATTTTTTCTCAGCAGGACCCAGTAAGGGGTTGGAATAAGAATGATGCTGGAGTTCTGAGATGGCCAGAAGTTTGCCTCTGAGGTGGATGAGCCGCCTCAGCAGGAATTTACTGTTTTAAGCTTTATTTTCACAGCACAGTTATTAAACATGTCATTTGCTCATTAGGTGCATAATATATGGCTGCCAGGTGCACACGCCTGCTGGTCTCCCTGCAGAGGGTTTTCCCTTGTAAAATGATTCTTGGTTAGAAACATTAGATGAACCTGCCGTGGGAATGGAGTGAAAAGACTGACTCACCCACATCAAACCCGAGCCCAGTGTGCAGCATGATTTTGTTTTCAATATGAATTTTCTGATCGTTGACTACATCTTCCTATTTCCTATCTCATTTTTCCATTCCTTCACCCTTAGGAATAAAATCAACATGGGTAACTTTGAGGAGGCCTGGATTCTCCTCTCCACTCTGACCTATTCTATGATGCCTGACAAAGGCAACAGCCACTCTTAGTCTAGTTTCTATAGAAACTATAACCTTATTCTGACATGTTTTTATGATTAGTACCTACTCTCTGCTCTCAGGCTGACTGTGGGCATATGGAAGTGACAGGTAGTTGTGTAGACTTCTCACATGTAAGGAGCTTTTGAGGTCCTGAAAGAAATAAGACATGTATAGGGAAAAATGTGTAATACTCCCTACCTTTTCATGGGCACAGGTATTGAACAAAAAGACAGTAGCTGTGTTAAACTAGAATGCCTCAGGCATTCCTCCTAAGTGAATTTCAAACATAAGTTTTGGCATCCATCTTAAATCATTTAATCTCCTGTGTGGAGTATATTATAAGGGTGATAAGTGTATTTAAATGGAATTTCTGGGAACAGAAGCTTTTTGTTTTTCATCTGACCTTCCTGTTTCTCCTTAAAGACAAAGAAACAAAGGATGTATTAATGTGGTGCTTCTGCCCATCTCTTCTCCCTTTCTCCTATTCCCCATGTGAGGTATAAGATGTAAGACTGGACTATTCTGAGTGACAAATAAGGTGAATTTCATTGTGCCATCTCTCTGTGAAGGTGGGAGAGTAGAATTAATGTGCAAAGTTGGTCCCTGAGCAAGTTCTTAAACCTGTCTGCTCTGAGACTTAGAAAACTCCCAACTCTTTGGCCTTGAACTTTCTGAAGGCTCCATTTCTTAAAAAAAAAAAAAAAAAAAAAGGCAAGGCCTGATTCCCACAGAGCAAGTCTCTACTACTTGTTCTAACTCACAGCTGGTAAACCCATAATCCTAAATTCAGGGAATGCGCCTACCCAGTTCTTCCCGAGGGCTATGATTCTCTTGGGTCCTTGATTCCCATTTGGTTATAAGCCCTCTTTTTCCTATTATTTCCGTGATCTGGAATTCAGAGAGAAAAAGGGTAAAACTTACATACCCCCTCCTTTTCCCTCAGGTACAATGAACTACAATAAAACACCTTTGTCTACATTGTCCTGTATGTTCTTTCAAACAGGCCTTTTGAAACATATCTTGTTGCTCACACCTTGAGATGGAAAAGTCAATGTTTAAAAAAGATAAGCAACTTGCTCAAAGTCATTCAGCTGGTAAGTGGGGTTTGACTACTACTGTTGTTAAAGCAGATGTCCTTCTTAGACAAAAACAAATAAAAATGAATCTACAACATAGGCATTGATGAAAAGCAACGGGAAGTGGACAGGACATTTTTAGTGCTGGAAAGGGAAGGAAAGAGTGAGAGAAGACAACAGTGACAGTATAGAATGGCGGAGGTGAGTCATGGAATAAAGGTAGAAGAAATCAACATACCCATGCTCACTTCTCTATCTTGATCTTAGCTAGACTTGTTTCCATCTAAGAGGTGAACCAATGAAAATATAAGTGTCATTGTATCATAGAAGTGAAGACTTCTGACATCTTGGGAAAAAATAATCCTAATATATATAAATAGCCAGGGACCATCATGACCTAAAATGACCAGATTGAGGACCGAACAGCAGGCTGCATGAGGTGGCCAGGCTGGCAGGGGGGCAGTAAGGGACGACTAAATTATTGAACAGCAGGCTGCATGGGGCAACCAGGCCAGCACGCGGGGGGGGGGGGGGGGGGGGGGGGCGGCGGAGGCAGTGAGGGGCAACCAGGCTGGTGGTGTGAGGAGGAGTTGGGGGCGACTGGCCAGCAGGGGGAGGAGCAGTTAGGATAAATTTGATGGGTCTGAGCAGGAGAGAGCTCTGAGCCCTGGCCAGGGCATAACGGAACCCTGGGTCTCACGTGATTGGGGGCATGGCCAGCCTTCAAACCAGACCCTGAGAGGAGGGAGGAAGGAGCCCCATTCCTCCTGGAATCAGCAGTTGGTCAGCTTCCTATCAGCAGCCTGCCAACCAAGAAATCCATTCCCCTGCACCTAGACCCTAAAATATATCCCTTTTAATGTGCATGTATTTTGTGCATCAGGTCACTATTATAGTACATAGTTTTACAGTTTACCTTTGTTTGACTACTGAAAAGGATGAATATTGTATTCACATATCTTCCCTTCTTCCTTTTGATATACTTTCCCTCCCACATTGTTCTCCATTACCTTCTTTTTGTATATACTCCACATGAGATATCCCCCATATAACCCATGACAAACTGTTATTAGTATCTTATTATCTTCCCCTTCTTGAATTTGTTTACAATGAAAAAAAAAATGATAGAAAGGGCCATATAAGAAATGCTTTTCTACAAATGAGTCTAATGTCACAGTTGCACCTGGGTAGGGAAATGCTCTTGCTTTGTGGGACACCTCTCAAATATGATGCTGATATTTTTAACATCTTTTTGCTCTAGGCTACAATACCTCCAGCTTCCTGTTTTGAATAATTAAATAATAATCCAATAAATTAATCTCTCTTCTGAAGTCATTATAAGTTCTAGCAGCCCCAATGATTAAGCCATGACCTTTCTTCTACCTATTTGTGGTTTGTTCTACCTTCATACCTTTTGGAGTTGGAATCTAAATTCTTAATGCACTGGGCACATCAGAAGCTACCCTATGGTAACTGAAGAAAATAGCAAAGTTACCAAAATACTAAAGGGGAGGAAGTAACGACTGTGTTAGAAACATGAGTTAAATATTATCCCAGATGGCTTTGAATCCATACAAATTCTGTACATAAGAGGGTGTCTATTTTGCATTCTATAATGAGCAAGAAGAGTCTTAATTAAAGAAGGATTTAAAAAGTGCTAGAACAGATAAATACTCTAGTAGTCATCGATGAAATTTATGTTGGGAAAGAATGACTAAGCAAAGGATGAATAAGAAGCCCTTCAGTACAAAAACATTGTTTAATGTGTCTTTTTGTCCTTAGGACTACTCCAGTGCCTAATTCATACAGAGCAGAGCTGACATCAATACTTTGTGAATTTGTTCTTGGAAATGAGACTGAGGCAGACAAAAGTCACAACAAGTAGATGAGCCTGCAGGAACCTTGGACTCATAATTCTGCCTGTTCCTGCTGCTGCTTGATTTAGAAACCTCATAGAAGAAGAAACGTTTCAGGAAAACCACCAATGATCATGAGAAATGAACTCCTCAGGACAGGTTTGTATCACTCCTTTCCTTTTGATGTTTTTCTGGGATTCCTACACCACATATTAACAAAACACCCAAAACAAACCAAAAGCAAAACTACAAACTCAAAACTAAACATGTGTTTTGCTAATTGGGAAGCTCCCATAATTAAAGGTAAAAATAAGATTCTACATTATTTCCATTGCTCATTTTAAGAGATCTATATATATATTAAGAGATCTATATATATAGTTAATTTCACATAATGTCAAAACCAAGGGGCCTCTCAGTTAATTTCATGAATATTTAAAATCATTTTTAGATAGTTTGTTATAAAAGAGACATTTAAATCTTCTAGCCAACTTTATTCTTTAATTTTCTTTCTAACTTTTTCTACCCTGTTTGCAACAAGAAGCAACAAGCTTAAGTACTTTACTTATAGTTACTGCAATTCAGATGTTTTGTGCTCCAGGAAGAAAAATTGTCAATCCCATTCTTTATGAAAAATAGGCTTACAACCCCTCCTTTATTATCTTATTTTTGATGATATCCTATTGATCAAACTTCAGAGAAAAACCAGACTCTCAAAGCATACAAAGACATATGACACTGCATAAAGTTTCCGAATTATGAAAACATCAGGAAAATCAAGAAACAGTGTAAATATCCAGACTTCAGTTTTCCACGTATAGAATGTCATCATATCCTAAATTCAGCCACATTAGTAAGCAATAGAATATATTTCTGAAAAATATTTCATATGCTGTATATATGTAATAATTTTTACTTAAAAATTTATTTTATAAACATTGGAAATATTTCCCTTTATAAAGACAATTTGATTACCACAGAGGATTCTGTCTTTATAGTAAAGCCTTTATTACTGAGAACCAGATTTTTTAATAACCTGAAATAATTTTTTTCTCTGGTTTGATCTTTAATAGAAGTCATCAAATTGTATACACATTCACATAGGTATAATGACTATAACCAGAAATATAACTTCCAGATTACATTCTGAGGTTAGTATATTATCAATTTAACCCCAACTCTCCCAACGTTTACATGTGTATTTCTCACCCTGATCAAAGCACAACATGAATAGTATTTTCAAGGCATAAGAGCACTTTAAAAAGCTCAAAGAAACTTAGTGAGTTATGGTCATATTATTTTAAATTTCAACTGTAAGAATTAAACATCACCACTTCCACCCCAAAGGAAATCTATGCCATTGAGGAAAACAGCCCAGAGAGCATTACTATTTTTACCACTGACCAACTTCTTTTCTGTATTTTGCTGCCATACTTCTAGGATAATCTACTGTACACCTGCACATCAACTATTAATTTATTCACCACCACTCTCTCGCCACCTGGCTTTTGCTCTCACGCACATATATAAATGTCATATGTAAAGGTCATAAATACTCACATAACTTTTCAGCCTGATGAGTATCTGCCTTCTTAACCTCTCTATGGGATTTGTTAGTAATGATGTTTCTTCAGCTCTAAGATACACAGCAATATCACTGAAACTGAGATGCTTCTTACAAGTGGTTTTGTACAATGACTGTACTTAACTTTTC
Source organism: Pipistrellus hanaki (assembly GCF_964339955.1). Lineage (NCBI taxonomy): Eukaryota > Metazoa > Chordata > Mammalia > Chiroptera > Vespertilionidae > Pipistrellus > Pipistrellus hanaki. The sequence continues at coordinate 70,141,352 of NC_140508.1, forward strand.
TTTTAACGTTATACAACAAAATCATCAGTAGACTCCAAAGGCAATGGCATCTTTATATACTTGCTGAAGTGTTTAGAGGTAAAGTGAACGGATGTCCACAGTTTTATTTGAAATGCATTAAACATTAAGATAGGTGGCTAGATGAGTAAATATGTGGCAAAGAAAATATAAAAATTGTTAATTATTGAATATAGGTGGTGGATATTTAGGAGTTCACTGTACAGTTTTCCTGAGCATTTGATATTTTTTATAATAAAACATTAGAAGCAAAAAACCTAGGCATCTTTGAATCAAGGAACTGTTATATTTAAAACTGAGGCTTCCTTTAAGTACTCCCCTTTTTTACCTTCTAAAAATAACACTGTTATTGTTCTCTTATCTCTAGTACCTGGTCTTTACTCCCTCATAAAAATATAGATTTACCTTAAACTTCAGTTTTTAAAGTTCTCATTTTTCTTCAAATTCTGTTCTTGGGAGTTGTGATCTAATTCTGTGTACTATATGCCCAAACTCTTAAATCTCAGCTGTGATTACCCCAAACTACTCTTCAGCTGTAACTTCCCTCTTGAATTCTTAACACTTTACCATATAAACTGTATATTTCCACTTGGATGTTCAACTGACCCATCATACTTCACCGTTTCCCATTCTCCCATTCCTTTTAAGGAGTAACTTCTCAATTCACTTCCCTCTTGCTGTTTGTTTATAACCATGTTCCCAAAGACAACAAAAGAGTCACCTTGGACTTCACCTTGTTCCTCACTCTTCATATCCAATTATTCACTCAGCCACCTGCTTCTTCTTTTGAAAGATAACTATTATGGCTGTCTCTTCCATCTATTCTCACTGCCATAAATCTACATCACACAGCTTCTATCTCAGCCTTGGCTTACCACTGGATCCTCCCACTGCTCTGTTTTCACTCACTGTACCCTGCCCTTCGCCATTTTATTATCTCATAATTACTCTATAAATCACCCTCCCTAGCAAGACTGCATTACCTACAGACTCGAAAAACATCCTGTACTTCCTCATCTCTGAGTTTTTACTTACTCTGTTCTTCTTGTTGGTACACTTTTGTGATTCTCCAGCAATCAGGTAAGAGAACAAATATTATAACAATGCAGAACAAGACTAATATCTTGCCCCTGCCCTTAATACTGTGACCTTGGAGAAGTCATTCAACGCTTTTGTACTCTGGGTTCAGGCCCTATAAATTGACTTGACCTATTTTATAGAGATAGTGCAGGATGTAAGGAAAAGACATGTGCAAAACGACATTCTCCCAGTCCTTACTTTATACATAATATAGATTTGGCAACAGATAAATATTTATGTATTATAAAATGATTCCTATTTTGCTCTGAGCTGTCCAGAAACACAATTTTCTGAAAATAGTCCATTCCCTAAAGATTCTAGTTAACTGAGATTTTATTTTTCTTTATCTGCAGTGGAACTAAATGCCAATTAAAATATTTGACTAATTCTGTCATGGCTGGACCAAGAAGAAGAGCTCTTTGAACCCACGTATGGGAAATTATTTCTGAGAACAACATGTTTCTATGCAATGTTTCATAAACTCTTCAATATTCAACATATTCTGCAGCATGATGTTTCTGAATATTTTATATCTATAAAATGATTGGAAGCTGGTTGTGAAAAAATAGGCTGTAGGCTATCTTATATTGGGGTTAGAAATAAGTCCACATCATCTTTGGGCTTTTGACAATATGCAGATATTTATTCTAGTGTTCCAATCTGAAATAAAACGTTCCCCAGTTGGATATGTTGGGCCAACTCAAATATGAAAAAAAAATGTGCTCCATACATATTTGGAAAAGAAACTAAAAAAAATTGTCAAAATTAAGACCAATTTTTAGCTGGTAGCTCAATTTTGAAAATGAAATCTATTTCAATAAACACTGCCTTTTAATTATTTAAATTGTGTGTACACATTTTTTTGGGAACACTCTATATTTCCTGTAAATGATACAATGGTGTCAGCAACGTCTCATCTGTGTTCAATAAGGTATAACCTCTTTTTCCCACTTTCAACAACTCACTTCCTACTCCTCACTTCTTACTCCTCCTTGCCCTGCTATTCTCTTTCCAGAAGATTCATGCTAGGGATAGCTAAGTGGGAAGGTAAGGCTGAGCTCTAAGAAATTCCATAGATTATGGACACATTAAATTGGCTCATGGTGAGAAGCAATTCAGGAGATGCATTTGTTTATGAGAGGAAGTCAGGCACGTTGCCACCAAACATGCGATCCTAAAGGACGTAAATCCTTATTGGGCTTGCAGAGCAAACATGCATAACGGTTGGTGGAGACACAGATGAAGAAACTGGAAGGGAAAGGCTATTAAATGCAGTTTGATCATTTAAAGCTGCTGCTGGAAGATTGTTTCCTGGCTGCCGGGTAAATTTATGATTTGAAAAAGTCATGTCCAATTGGAAGAGGCCTTGGCTTGCTCGAGACTCAGGAAACAATGTTCAGACTGCTCCGAGCAGCTGCCCTGCTCTTCTCTGCTCACCAAGTTGTCTTGCAAGGGCCCGATTCACTGGCTCCCTTTCTCTGGTGCATGCACTTGTGATGAAATACAACACTCGGGAGTAAGACCTTGTGTCATCACCAGCCATGGAACCATTGACATTTACTTTAACCTCCTTCCACCCGACCTCACTGCTCCTTAATATAAGGCATCAGAGACTTCACTGAACCACAGAAATGTGGCTCCTGATCATATCAAACCAGGCCCTCCTGAATTCAGAGCTAACATCTTTAGCCCAATTCATGGTCACAATCTTTTACTCCTTAAAAAAGATGAAACCAACCCTTTCCAGACTAGCTTTTACTTTCCCCATTGACAGTTGTGAGACATTGCAACATGAAGAGGTCAAATGACTTACTCAAGGGTGACCCAGCCAATAGCCAGAGAGCTGGGTCCTAGGGGGGGGGTTTGTAATTCTCCTCAGGTAATTTGCCTTTCAGTCCCAGGTGCTCTGCCAGTGAAAAGACCTGGAAAGTAGGTGGACCTCTCCCTGCCACATGGCAACGCCTCCTACCTCTCACCTGCATTGTGGTCACCATCAGCTCAGGCCCCTGTGCACAGGCAGCCCGTTTCTCTTACCCGACTGAGTAGCCAAAAAGGAAAATATCAAACAGATCACTATGATTTTAAACACAACACCAATGGAAACTATAGGTTACGTTAGCAATCTTGGACTTTAAAGGCTCACACATGACTGTAGTGTAAAATATGCCATTTCTATTAAAAATCCCGACGCTGATGATCGCACTAGAAAGATAAGAACTGGAGAAGGAAACAGAAAATGTGAAAGCATAGTGAAGAGGGCAATATGAGGAGATATGAAAAGATCAGTCATTTGAAGTTCCATTATTCTTATAAGTCTCTAATATGCAATTATGCCATAATATGTCTCTCATTTTGAAATCAATTGGGCTTACTTATTATTGCTTTTCACACACACACACACACACACACACACACACACACTTGTTAAAATCCCCTTTAGCACAAATGGTAAAGGCATTCTCTTTGGAGAGCCTTGATGTTCCAGTAAATAGGTTTTGGCAATAAGAACATCAATCCTGCAAGCCTATGATAAAAGTCAATGCTGTAAAACACACGAGCTGTTTAACATGGCACTTGAATTCTTCGTTCAGTTTCTGCCAGTAGGATCAAAGTTACAAACATCCAGAAGCACAGCTTTAAACGTGTTCTCACATTCTTTTAGATGTCACAGATCATATCTTTAGAAATACTTTGCCGATGGTTAAATTCTCACTTGATTTTCATATCACAGATTTGGAGTTTTCATTGTGTTAGATTTCTCACAACACATTTTCAATGGTCCATTAGCACAGAGTTTTATGTGGACATGTTTTATTTGTTTCCTTCAAAATTTCTCCTTGTTTCCAAGAAGAAATTGGGAAACCATAAAGCCTGACACTAATTGATAAACCATAAAGAACTCTGTCAACTGCTTAAAATCTTTACTCAAATAATCTTTCATTTATGTTATTTCACAAAGCAAAGAAAAATCACCAAGAGAATATCCACTCTTATTTCTGCAGTAATTAAGACTGTTAGAGTTCAGTATTTTTTAAAGAGGAAAGACTAATTTCACAGATGAGAATAAGCAGGATTAAGGGGAGCAAAAATCAATTCCCCAACTGGCATAATGAAGAGATTAATCCTCAAGACTCTATTTGCATGGAGCTGCACACCCTGCTTTTAGGAACAAAGTGGATGCTACTCTTCTCCATTTTACTATGGATGTCACTGCGTGTCTGTTTATTTTCACAAAGTTAAGTTATTAAATGGAATTTCCAGGGATGGCTTTCATATTGCTTTTCCATTCCATGCAATTCACTTTCACTTTAGCCTGAGGTGTTACTTATCATTAGGAACATTTAGCATTTTCTAAGCAAATGGTCATGGATCTGGAAATCATTTTATCTTACCTGCATTTATCATCAATATCTAAACTTTTTACTGACTCTCAGATTGCCTTGTTTCACTTATAATCATCATGAGACTTAAAATTGAAACCTGAATTCAATTTTTTTTCTCTTAACTTTATTATTCTATTCTGGAACACTCAGGGAATATTTACTGAGTGTCCGTTATGTGTGTTTGTATAAAGGTCCCAAGAATAATGATACATGGTTCTGGAACAGTTACAAGCTATTTAACTTCTCTGAATATCTACCTCTGCAGCTATACTGGTGATAATAGTTAAGCTTCAGATAGGCATGAATTCACTTGGAAATGACCTCAATAAATTATAAAAGGTGACAATAAAATTAAAGCATCAACCTTATTAATTTCAATTAAGCTGGATTTTAAAAAGACATTTTAACCCTCAAGGTATTTTATAAATAACAAAATCTATATAACAGTAGTTAACCATGTGACTTATCAGGTTCTTAGGAAATGGGAAACGAATATTTCCTTCTTTGAAAACAGCCTTTTCCCTCACAATTCTCTGCTACTTACAAGGTCACCTACTCCACAGTTTAATCCAAGGACATTATTTTTAAATTATGGAGCCTACTAAGTAACAAAGTTTGAAAATAGACAAAAAAAGCCAATTCAAGAATAAGTGTTCACATCCCAAAGAAAGTGAAATAAAATCTTTTGTTTTCCTTCTATTTATATTGTTTTGAGTTCTTTGAGTTTTAGCCATTAGCTCAGTTGTGGACCTTGGGCAAGCTGCTTTGCCTTTCAGTCTTCAGCTTTGTTACCTACAAATGAGGCAGCAGATACATGGCTTCCTCATAAAGAATTCTCCAGAAGTTGTTTCCCTCTCTGAGATTATTAGCAGAGCTCTTTCCTACATATGGAATGCCATAATAGAGGAAATAGTAATTTATTAAAATACCAAGTAGGTTCCAGAGTCACAAATATTGGTAACATATAAGGCAACTTTGACTTAAATATTTTTTTTTTAAATCAAGGGATAATTTAGGATGACTAGACCAAAGCAAATCATAATTCATCTATTAAAAATATCACTCAGAGATAAGAATAGGCCAATTCCAAGGAGCTACTAAAACAAAACAAACAAACAAAACCTCACAGATGAGCTTACACATAAGATGGAATTTGAAAAGGCAGTAGTTTAATTTTCTACCCTAGAATGGATTGGTGTTATTGGTTCCAATACTGCGAGATCAACATATCCCTTGCACTTAGCTGTGCAAATGATTTATTTGATCTGACTGGCCTGAAAAGTGACCCTCTTGTTTCACTTGCTAGAGAATGTCTGATCTCCCGTGACCTCTTCCTCTGACCGGGGTCAGCAGAACAGACCACGCATGGGGCATCCTTGCTGAACACCCCAGCTGGTGGCCTACAAGTGGCCCAGGAGAAGCAATTGGATGAATGCATTAGAGTAATTTATTGGTGGTTTTGTGTGATAGCATATTTACTGAAACGAGGCCTATCATAAAGATCAAGTAGGAGCAGGAACACATGATTTCCTGACCAGCCAGGTAAGATAAATCAAGTGCCTTTTCTGTCCCCTGCAGCCACCTGCACCCACTCCTTGTCCTCCATGCTCAGACAAATTGAAGCGCATGCCACAATTTGCAGAGGGAAAATCAAACTCAATTTCGCAGGACAATGAAGTGAGTTTCGGTCTTGTCATGTCCACTGACATATTGATCCCTAGAAGATTGAAAAGATGAGACTGTTCTAGGGTCTGGCTTTTACAAATAAAAAATGGATAGAAATGCGATGTGTACATGAAGGACAATAGAGCATTTATGCAGCTTTGCAAAGATGCAAGAATTTGGGCGCTCATGTTGCAAAATGGCGCATTGTGTAAAAGTCCCCCTTGAAAGGGTCCAGTTTTATTTCCCTTTAGAATCACAGCCCGGAAGACAAATGGTCTCCTAATCCAGGTTCATTTAAAGTGCAGCCAATCATTTCATCGCTGAAAGGAATTTTCACTGGGGAAGAAAAAAGCCCCACCTTACTGTGGCCTTTTGTTGGATACGTGTCAGATCTATGGAGCCCTCAGCCCAGCGCTCCATCAGACATTTTCCATTTAGCCTGCAAGGGACTAAGCCAAATCCCTCACGTGTCCACCCTGGGATTTGCAAAGTGCTGTGACTGCAAAACCACCCCCCCCTTCGATTGTGTGAAGACCGCCAGTTATTCACGTCTGTGGAGGAAGCATCCAAAAATGGAACAACACCCTGGCCGGTTTGGTTAAGTGGATGGAGCATTGACCTGTGGACCGAAGAGTCCCAGGTTCGATTTGGGTCAAGGGTTGTGGGCTTGATCCCTAGTGTGGGGCATGCGCAGGAGGCAGCCAATCTATGATTCCCTCTTATCATTGATGTTTCTATCTCTCTTTCCATCTCCCTTCCTCTCTAAAATATACACTGAGTAGCCAGATTATTATGATCTCTGAATGCTTAATAATCTGGCCACTCGGTGTATATCCTAATATGAAAATTGTCCCCTAGACCAGGAGTTCAACTAGTAGGCAGGCCAGCCAATCACACATGTTCCTTCCCTCTGGCCAGGCTGGCCGGACCCTACCCATGCACAAAGTCATGCACCGGGACTCTAATATATATATATATATATATATATATATATATACACACACACACACACACACACACACACACACACACACACTCTGAGTGGCCAGGTTATTATGCATGGTGAGATAATAATAATCTGGCCACTCAGTGTATATTTTAAAAAGAAACAAAACTGTTTTATTATAAGGTGATGATGAAATTGTAAGAAACACAATAAAGTATCCCAGGGTCTAGTAAGCAAAATTTTCAAATCAACAGGTGGGAGGAAAACAAACAAACAAACAAACAAAACCAAAGGATTGGGTCTCTGAGTTCGGGGAGGCAGATTTCAGACGCTATGAAAACAGCCTGGTTGACTTCCTAACTCCCAGGCACTATGGGAAGCACCACCTAGTTCTCTGCCACTCCATGGAGACCCTTCCCGCACAACAGTGCTGCCCTGTGCCTCATGTGCACTGATACACTGGGTGGCCAGATTGTTATGATCTCTAAACGCATATTAATGTGGCCACTCAGTATTATTATGAGGTAATAATAACCTGGCCACGCAGTGTATAAGTGCTGCGAACACAGCTGTGTGTCTCAGAGGAAGGCAAACAGGTCAGTGACGCCCATGAAAACCCACTCGTGGAAAGGCAGAGGGAAGGAGCATCTTCATGGATCCTAATTCTCAGATTTCAAAGCAGAAAGAGCTTTCGTCAGGATCTTTAAAAAATTATAGCAATGCCGCCCATAGCCCCACCGAGAGTAATTATTTGTGTTAAGTAAAGATACAGTCATTAGTACTTACTCGGCCTTTTATTGTGAAACCCAGAGAAAATTTCTTTGAGATGTGTTTTTTTTTTTCTTTTTTCTTTTTTTTTTTCTAGCCGACAAGAGAATGACTTCACTTCATCAATCAGTTTGACTAGAGTAATGATTTTCTTAGAATTAAAATTGGTTGAAAGCTCTAAGTATTTCATTTTTTAGGCTGAGACACATGTAGTTAATGTCACAGCTAATACATTTGTCAGTCAGCTAATTTTCTTTTTCTATTAGAATAAGTAAACATCAGCGCTTTCTTAAAAGCATACTATTTACCATGTGTCAGGAGCAATGCGGGGAGAACTTATTTGAAAATCATGAGGTAGGACATTATGAAATGAACCGGAATCACAGGCAGACAATGAAGGAGAAATGTGAAAGGAAAAGGCATTTAACGATTCCAAAGTGCTGGTCGGGTAAGCCTCAAGGTGCGTGGGGGAGGGAGCTAGAAAGGGAAAAGATGAAAACCATAAAGTCCAGCCCAAAACGCAAGACATGGACACTGGAAAATATGAAAGATGCTATGGCTTTTATGAAACTTCAAATAAAAACAAGAATGAGAGTGAAAAAACAGAGAACTCATAAATGTACAATGAGAATTAAAAAGAAAATGAGATCTTGCCCACATGACATCAGATCAGAGAATGATTCTTCTTAGATGCTTGTTATTTGAGAGACTAGGTGTAGAAATTGAAGAACAAACTCTGTTTCAAAGCTTTTAAAGGCATAATATACCTGCTTGTGCTACGGAGTGTCAGATTTTGTTTACGGCAGCTGTAGTATTTTATTGATTTTTTACAGAGAGGAAGGGAGAGGGACAGAGAGCTAGAAACATCGATGAGAGAAAAAACATCAACCAGCTGCCTCCTGCACACCCCCTACAGGGGATGTGCCCACAACCAAGATACATGTCCCCGACTGGAATCGAACCTGGGACCTTTCAGTCCTCAGGCTGATGCTCTATCCACTGAGCCAAACCAGGTTCAGTGAGCTGTAGTATTTTTATAACTAGAAGGAAACAATGACGAGTAAATAACAATGGCCTTACTTTGTCCTATCTCCTGGCAGGTGTTGTCCTAAAATTAGAGTCTTTGGGGTTATTTATATCTCTGGAGCATGAGGTGATCTCCAAACTGTGTATTCCAGACCAAACATTTCCACTACCAGAAAATGTTCATGTAATATGGACTCCAGAGAATCATTTCCAGCTTTTTTTCTCTCTGTGTAACACAGTTACTAAAAACCCCCACTTTACTTGCAATAGAGAGTATAGTTAACAGTAAAAAGTACCATAGCACTTTCGTTTTTGTAATAAAATCATTTTCTTCAGCATAGGATGGTTAAATCTCTTATGTTTCCTTTAAAAAATGTGAGTGAAGAAACAAAAGAGTAATAATACAATTATAAATTTGTATGGTGACAGATGATTGCTAGAATTAGCGGGATGATCACATTATAAAGTGCAAAAATGTCAAATCATTTACTATATTGTATACCTGAAACTAATGTAATACTGTGTACCAACTATGCTTAAAAAAAAAAAAAAAAAAGCATGTCAAGAAATGGTATTCCTTAACTCAGCATTATTTCAGATGTTTCCAATTTTCTCCTTTTTATCCGTTTTGGAATAATTTAATCTGATAGATTTTTAAACTTCTGTCTTTGTTTTTGCTGTTGTTGTTATTAAATGGACACAAACTGAGAGCTACAAATGAGTTCCCATTTGGGAACCCATACTTTTTGCAAAGAGTAGGAAAGGGGGCATCAACTTTTATTGGCTGTGGAGACTTAAACATGTTTCTTCAATTCCCTGTGTCCCAGCTTCCATATACAGGAGGTGGGGCTAAGGAGGTAGCTACTCACAAAATTGTGTTGAGGATACAAAGCAATGTTACCCATCTCCAGGAGCAGGCCAGTCACAGAGCTCATGTTCAGTGTGGTTGCAATTAACCTGCCATCTACCCTAAACACCAGGCTGGATGTGCATTGTGCATGTCAGGCAGTGGAACCCGCATCTCTCCTGAATGTGGGGTTCCCCTCTCCACCCCGCCTCTCAGGGTCTGGCTGCTGAGAATTCATACTGCATACCACATGGCTGCTGCCAACACCGGAAGCGACGTGCTCAAATCAATGACTGTGATGCCAGGAACAAGACACAGTCTTAATATTGACGTGAAGATAGCACTCCTCAGTGCAATGGTATTTGTCCTAGTTTTGTAGTCATCATGAGGCTTATGGACTAAAACAGTGGCTAAAACTGCTGTGGGTCTGAATCTGAGTAGCAGAAGCTTATTTGTGGGTCTTTGCACAATGGCAGATCGGACAGGCCAGCTGCCTATGGCTATTAAAGGGCCACCTCTATTTTCTTGGAACCATCGAACTTTATTATTATGTCTAATATATTGGGGTCGTTAAGAAGTATTCTAATATTCAAAATAATGGTAAGCACTATCTAGTTTTTTATGAATCTACGTATCTATCTACTGTCTTACCTTTCACCCTATCTATCTGTTCCCAATTCTCCAGCTCTTCCCTCTCCTCCTCTCTCCTTTTTTTTTTCTTCTTCTTATCTCTCTCACTTCTCCTCCCAAATCCCTAACAGAAATAAAAAGGAGGTCCCCTGGGTACCAGCTGGGACACTGGGATGAAGACCTCCCTAGGAACTGGGATCTCTGCTCCTCACCTCTGACATTTGATATTCTTGGAAAGGCATCCTGGAGTTGCTAGTTCCTACCCATCTAAGTTTTGTTTCCTTTATTTCTACAGCGAGGAAGGTGGATTCCGCACAGATTCTGACACTCTGTGGCCCTGGAAGTCTGCAATAAGGATCCCCCAAGATGACTATTGAAAGGCACAGAGCGGAACTAGGAGAGCACACACTGTGCCTCTACCTCTAGTTTTGTAGTCTAGCCTTAAGTGCTAGGACCCATGTGGCCAACTGGAGAATCGGGAACTTTCCCAACATTCTCTGGTGGGCAGACCTACAGCCTGTACTAAAAGTACTCAACAGGCATCAGGATTAGTGAACAACTTTCCAAAGGAATGAAGGGCACCAACAAGCCAGCTACTTTTAAGGCAGCTATCTATGTAAGAGCTGCACTGCACACATCAGTACCAGGCATGAGCACACAATCATTGCTGAACACATGCTGCATCAGCCTTCTCAGGAACCCTCATGGACGTAAGTAGAGGCATCAAAGATAACACTGTTTCCAATGTGACAAATGGCCACCTTACCTGGCTGAGACAAGAGCGGCGTGTAAGGGACTTTCGGTTCTATTGCACTCATTGGCGGAGGTAGCAAGGGGTTAGCAAAGCTGCGGAGTGGATGCGTTGGTCGAACACAGGCTGTGGGGATGGTCCTGCTCGGTGCCTCCTCACTGCTGGGATGCTCAGGCTGGGCTGGGGGCATCATGGGTGGAGGTTGGGTGGCTGGTCCTTCATTCACTGCTGCAATGGAGAAGTGAAAATCCATTCATCATTCCAGGACAAAGCTTGCTTCCCCTAGGCCATTGGAGGGCCTCTGGATCAATGCGGAATGCTCTGCTAAGATCTGGCCAATCTCCTCTTCATTTATGAGCGCCCTCATTCTTCTTGGTATATTCATGGGATATGATAGCACTTCCCCTTTAACCCAAAGAAATAGATCCAGCAAGACAGGCATCCATTTTTCAGGAATAATAGAAGAGTATATACAGCACACATTACATTGCCTGAACTGTCTGGGTGCTGTAATCATAAGTGATGAAGTGAGAAAAAAGAGTTATTTCCCTCTTCATAAATGGCAATGTCAGTGAAATTCAATGTACCAAACCCAGCTACAGCTGCATCCAGCAGCCAATATGCCAATTTTTCTGTGATTTAAACATGCTATGCCAACTATCAAACACATCAGTTACTGGGTGTTAGAGGCATTGCTAATAAAATGATTCAAATAATACCCCTATCATTATCTCCCATAACAAAATAAGAGTACATCCAACTAAAAGGTTACATGAGGGACGACTCTGCGGGAACAAGCTGAGTGCTGAATGATAATTTTTTCTCTTTTGTAGAAAACCTTGTAATTGCCATTAGACTGTTAGATTACTATAGTTGAAGAGGTTTCGCATAGTCATCTGTGATAGCCTATGGGTATTTGGACAGTTTTGCATAAGGAAACACACCTTTCCCCCAGAGAACATAGTTGAATGGACTTAAACATGGTAAAGCAGCTCCCCATGTTAAGGACACTGTGACTTATCTTTATTCATTCAAAGGCAAAGTCAATAGGTCCAAGTTAAACCACACAGGAAATGAGCTGCATAGTAGAAGTGTTGATAAAATAAGAGTATTTATGATTATTAATTTCTTAAGACAGTTCTATTGGGTAAGTTGAAAAAAAATGCAGTAATAGAAGATAATATCTCACTTCTGAAAAATAATTTTTAACCAGGAACTATTTCAAGATAATTACTTTGTGAGATAATTTTGAGACAACTCTCTGGGAGGCACAGTGAGGTCAGCAAAGGGCAGAAGAGATAGAAAGAAAATCTGATAATACTGAAGGGAGTAGAGATTAAGATACCAAAGAATAAGACATGCTATTAAATATATGCAAAAGTGAAATGTGCCTTTGGAGGGAATATGATATTAAAACTTATTTTTCTATATTCAGAAAGGGTTAGAGGTCCTTTGGGTGGCTAAGAAACCTCGAGCACCCCATGCAAAGATGAGGATGAGGAGATAAAGGGTTGGATGAAGACAGGATATAGCAACATTGCAACCAAAGCCAGAAAACAGGCAAAGTCTTAACAACAGCAACAACAACAACAACAACAACAACAACAACAAACAGTTATTCAAAGAAAAAATTGCAGCCAAGAGAGCAAAGTACATAGGACTCTGGGGGCAAAAGGAGTTTGAACTGATGGGTCTTATCCCTAAGCCAGGAAGTCCTGTTAAAAGTGGAGAGAGGGGCACATGCATGCAAAAGGGCAAGAGCTGCAAGGAAAACATTAAGGCACATTCTTGTTGGTTCTCAGATAAGAGTAGCAGGGATGGGTCTTCAGGTAGGTATTATAGAGCTACATTCTACATGCTTGTTAGACTGTAAAGGAGAGAGGAACATGTGTGCTTGTGTTCAGTCAAGATTGTGTAACCTATTGGATGGAAATACAGTTTTAGAGATAAAGACAATTATAAAGCTATGACTGCAATAATATTCTATTGTCCAATGATCTATTGACCAAATCAAAGAAAAAATAGGTCAGGGAGAAGCAGCAGCAGGGACATATATGTAGGTCCCTCCTCTTTATTATCAATGGGCTTTTTAAAAAAAAAAAAAAAAAAATATATATATATATATATATATATATATATATATATATATATATATTATTGATTTCCGAGAGGAAGGGAAAGGAAGAGAGAGAGAGAGAGACATCAATGATGAGAGGGAATCATTGGTGGGCTGCCTCCTGCCTCCTGCATGCCCACTACTGGGGACTAAGCCCACAACTGGGGCATGTGCCCTTGACTGGAATTGAACCTAGGACCTTTGAGTCTATAGGCCGACACTCTATCCACTGAGCCAAACCGGCCAGGGCAATGGGCTTGTTTTGTTAAAGGGTCCATATTATCATATTAGAAATACCTCTCTAGGGAAAGAAAGTTTGCAATTTTTCTCAGAAACCTACCTTAAGTAATTCCCCAAATCGAAGATGAATTATAATTAATTCATACCATATTTTTAAAATGGCTTTAGTCATTAAAAAAGTATTTCATGAGTTTTTTTATTCCTCCCATCATATTTTCTTATTTCTCCTACATTTTTAAATGAAAGAGATCTAGTACCAGTAAAATATCATTGCAGTCATAGCTTTAATAAATTTTACATGCACATTTTAGTCTTCTGAAATTTAGTTTTTTAAAATCCTCCAGCTTCACATTAATTCTGATGATGTAGCTGAATTTTGGGGGCTGCTCCTTCCCTTTCATGGCGCTGCTCATCAGCGTCTGATACACAACAATCCTCTGTGTGCCCAGCCCTCCATGCTCAGGTGTTTGCCTGGCCACCATGGTATTCCCACTGGAACCACCACGACGTGGCTCTTGACTTTGAGGGAAGTAATGGGCAGGATGTAGCGGCATAACAACCGGATGGACCTGTTCTTCAGTGAAATCAATCCTCGCCACCACACAGAGCGAAAAGGAAAATGCCAACTCTAATCTGCTAGGTGGCAATGGAAGGGCCCATCCTCCTGACTAAATGTATCGGTGATTCATAAGGAACTGTTTTTGTTTCGTTCAATATGACAATTTTGCTTAATACCTTATACCAGCGGTCGGCAAACTCATTAGTCCACACAGCCAAATATCAATAGTACAATGACTGAAATTTCTTTGGAGAGCCAAATTTTTAAAACTTAAACTTCTAATGCCACTTTTTCAAAATAGACTCACCCAGGCTGTGGTATTTTGTGGAAGGGCCACACTCTAGGGGCCAAAGAGCCGCATGTGGCTTGTGAGCCGCAGTTTGCCGACCACTGCCTTATACGATGGACAAGGTACAGGATTCTATAGACAAATCACAGTTTTTATACTTTCTATGGAGCAAAAGGAATGCTGTTCAGGCCTGGCTGACAGGTAGGCAGGGGAAACTCTTAAACAAACACACTATCATCTGCTCCATTGGAGGTCGGCTCTCATTTTACATGAGCCCATTTGGCCAGCTCCAGGCGCCAGCTCCAGGACTCCTGTGTGAGACAGACTGGCTCCTGACAGGACGTGAGCTGTGCTAAGAGTTCTGAAAGCAAAGAAAACCTCCACTCGCCCACAACGTGCAGCCTCCCTGTAATTCAGAGAGTAAAACAAGAATCAAACGTGTCCCGGCAAGGCACTTGTTTGCAAAGGAAGAAATGTTAGAAATACATTGTACAAATAGCACACGATTACACAACAGAGTCAAATCTCTGGGCACTTGATAAAAATTTATGTCAACACATAAATCATTGCAACAGAATAACTGGTAAATATATTGCAAAAATGGAAATGAGGATTTTTCTTCTGTCTGAAATAGCAACATTTGAAAGAAATAAAACATTCCCACAATTCTAGGCAGACACTTTGAAACATAAACACCTTTAGGAACCTGCTTCATTCATCAGTCTCAGAAGAATAACATCAGGCAATATTTCTGAGCAACCCCAGCTCCTCACAGCCTAGATTTTTTTTTTTTATAAGAACCCAGAGAAAAATCCATGAACTCCCTGGTATTATCTAGATCAAGTCCCATTGTTAGTTAATTTCCAATTCAGGGGAGAGCTGGAGCAGAAAAATAATGCTGAAAAAGTTGACCATCCTTCTCACGAAGACAGTGGTCAACTTTAAAGAAGCAATGGAAACCACCTGGCTCTCTCTGCTTTCTGCCTGCTTCAAAGATGGAGACGCGGGGAACCAATTTTGTCATGACTTGGCCCCAAGACTGTCTATGGGTTGGAGTTTTTAAAAGATGGCCCTGCTCCGTATTTTCCAAGAACAACTCATTTGCCTACTGAGGCTGAGGTCAGGCCTGCAGTGCATTGGTAGTCTATCAAAACTGCATAAATCTCTGTCAATATATCGCCAAATGTGTGTAATGCAAATAC
The DNA here is from genome assembly GCF_964339955.1 of Pipistrellus hanaki. Lineage (NCBI taxonomy): Eukaryota > Metazoa > Chordata > Mammalia > Chiroptera > Vespertilionidae > Pipistrellus > Pipistrellus hanaki. Next base: position 70,156,872 of record NC_140508.1, read on the forward strand.
ATTATATCCTTTCCTCACCCCTCCCCTTACGGTAGGAGAGAAAGGCAGCTGTATCTATGACTTCAGAAAGCAACGTGTCTTTGGGGGCCGGGTCTCAGCGATTTATTTCTTGTAAAACTCAAAGGTCTTTTGAGTAACTTTGGAGGAAGAAGAGCCTGCACCTGCACATCTTTTTCTTTTCCTACGTGTGTCCTTCACTGTTGCTCAAGGTGACTAATAAGACATCTCTAGCTGGAGTCATGAAGTGTTTTCTGCTTGAGAGAGAACAGGGATGTTTAGTGTTCTCCAAAGCATTTAGAAACCAATACCGACTGGATGGGAGTTAACTGTTTCTGACAGTGATTTAGGGAATATTTAGTTTCCTAGAAAAGAGGGTGCTTATTTTTTTCTTCTTCTAAGCAATCACTTGGAAACACATATTTGTTCCCATTCCTTTGGCACTGCACATAGCTGTGCTCAAAAGTCCTTGACGAATGACTAGATATATTTTTAAAATCTATGACATCTAGGCATAGAAGACTGTCTATGCGTTTTGATTTTAGATGAGGTTCAAAAGCACTCTGTCAAGAATCCTTTATTTATATACCTTTATATAATTGTTATATTATATGTTATATTTTATATTTATATTATTTATTATTTAAAAGTTATAGAACTACCTTTTCAATTATATCTACTTTTAAGTAAATTAACTAAATAAAATCTATGCAGGGACTAAAGTTTTTCTTTTCTTCCTCTTTTTTCCCTTCCTTTATTTTTTTACTCATTTCTCCCTTTCTTAATAAAGCTTATTTTTTAGAACAGTTTTAAGTTCACAGCAAAACTGACTGGCAGACACAGAGGTATCTCTGCTTGCATATATACGCAGCTTCCCACACTATTTGAGTCCTGCACTAGAGTGGTTTATGAGACTCTAAACAGACAAAAACAAGTTGTGTACTAGTTCATTTATTGTTTTCTTTTCCATTGAGCTTGCACTTTTGGAATCATTTCCCCCTGGGATTCAATGAGATAGTTTTGCATGCAATACCAAATCAAGAGAGAGCAGCAATAAGCAAAAAGTAAATGGGATACTGGATTTTCTGAAGGAGACTATGCCTTTAAATAAGAGAAAGAAATTACAGAGATACACTATGAATAATTAAAAGTGAACAGATAAAGGTTGTTATACACATCCTTCCTACACATCCTTCTTAAAGTTAGAGAACATAAGTGAAATCAAAAGAAAGTGGTAGGAAATGACCCAAAGAGAAAACTAAACTAAAATTATAACTCCCTTTCTGCTGGGGAGAAGTCGTTTTAATAGCTGAAGAAGGGACTTGTAGTTCTGAATTCATTGACTGAAATTACCTTCCTAATTGTTCTGGGTTTTGCAAATTTTTAGTTACGGGACTTCCCACATTTTTCTCATTTAATTCCCTCCAATATGGTTTGAGGGACTATTTTCTCTCAAGTTTCTGCACACAACTCTATTCTGTAGATATGATGTGCACTGAGAAAAGGGAAAATAAACCTAATTCTCTCTTGGCAGATTTTTGATGCCTTTTAATTCTAGCCTTGCTGCATCTAACAATTTATGATTTGTTAGAGACATAGCTTACTTCACAAGTATATTTTATTGCTGTGTTACCATCTTCTCTATTACAAAACATCCTATTTCACATGAGCTGCTGAGTCACCTGTTCTTAACTAAAAGAAGAAAGCCATAAAATTGATTTTAAAATGTGCTTGAAAGAAAAAAAGTCAAATGGTACAGGAAAATCACCAGGGTATATATAATAGCTTGAGGGTCTCTCCATTCCCACCTTTCTTCAAACAAATGAAATACTACTACCAGGATATAAAATCAATAGCCAAAAATTAATTGCATTTCTACACATCCACACAAATTCTCAGAAAAAAAGTAAGAATATAATCTCATTTAAGGTAGCATCAAAATAAATACATAGAAACAAATTTAGTTAAAAAGGAAAATATCTATACATTGAAAACTACAAAACATTGATAGAAGACATTGAAGAAGATACAAACAAATGGGAAGCTAATCAGTGATCATCAATTAAAAGAATTAATATTGTTAAAATGTCCATATTAACCAAGGTGATCTACAGATTTAATGATATTTTTCATAGAAATAAAAAAAAATTCCTAAAAACTATAGATCCAAACAGTCAAATAAACCTCAAGAAAGAACAAAACTGGAGTCATCACACTTCCTGATTTCAAACTATATTACAAAGCTATGGCGACCAAAATAGTATGGTATTATCATAAAATATAAATTAATGGTATAGAATAGGAAGTTCAGAAATAAGCCCATTGATACATGGCCAATTAATTTGTGGAAAAGGAGCCAAGAATATACAGGGTTGGACAAAATTAGGTTTAGAGATGCTCATATGAAAAATAATACAATAATTAATAAATAATAATACAAAATAAACTGTATTTTGTATATTCACAATTATAAACCTACTTTTGCTCCCACCCTGTACAATATAAAAAGAATACTCTCTTTAATAAATGGTGCTGAGAAAATGAAATTGTCACATAAAAAAATAAAACCAGTCCCCTATCTTACACCAAACACAAAAACAACTCATAAAGGATTAAGGCCTTAAATTCAAGACCTGAAGCTATAAAACTCCTAAAAGAATATATAGGGGTAAGACCTTGGTCTTAGCAATGGTCATTTACATTTGACACTAAATGCAAAGGCACCAAAAGCAAAAATAAGCAAAGGAGGAACCACATCAAATTTCAAAGCTCCAATATGACAAAGGAAACCATGAACAAAATGAAAAGGCAATGTAAGGGTTGGTAGAAAATATTTGGAAACCACTTATCTGATAAGGGAAAAATATTCAAAATATATTAAAAAACTCATAAGAACTATCAATAGTATGCATATAAGCATAATCAATGGACATAAACACCAGGGGTGAAGGCATGAATGGAGCATGGGGGATGAGGGACAATGGAGAGGATAAGGACACATATGTAATAACTTAATCAAGAAAAACAAACAAAACTACAAAACTACCAATTGTTAAAAGACAAAAATAAAAATCTTCACACAAAACAAAACTCATAAAACTCAAAAGCAAAAATAATCCATACAATAATATTTAAAAAATGGGCAGAGGCACTGAATAGACATTTTCCCAAAGAAGACACACAACTGGGCAAGGTGCTTGACATCACTAATCATCAGGGGAATGCAAATCAAAACCACAATGAGCTATCAATGCACACTTTTCAGAATGGGCCTCTTCCAAAAGACAAAAGATGACACATGTTGGTGATGGTGCACTGCTGGTGGGCATGTAAATTGGTGGAGATACTATGGAAAACAGTATGGAGTTTCCAAAAAAAATTAAAAATAGACCTACCAGTTGACCCAGCAATCCCACCTCTGGAAATACTTTATCCAGTGGAAATAAATACCTATCTCATAGAGATATCTGCAATCCCATGTTCATCATAGCATTATTCACAATTGCCAAGATGTAGAGTCAACCTAAGAGTCCGTCAATGGATGAATGAATAAAGAAGATGTGGTACTACAAGTACAACGAACTTTTATTCAGCCTTAAGAAAGAAGGACGCTCTGCCCTTTGTGCCAACGTGGATGGACCATGAAGACATTGTGTTAAATAAAATTCCAAGCACCCATCCAAGCATCTCTTTCCTGAACCATTGAATCTTTGCTTCCCACCACTCCTTACATATACTATAAAAAGACATCCTAGAGAACCAGTCCAAAGGATTGACTATGTTGGGAAAAAAAATTCTCCTACTCAGGTCATGGATAAGTCAATCTTTCTAAGAAATAAGGACATCAAAATGCTACACCTTTGATGAGATACCCCATGGTATTGTTCATTGGTTCCCATTAAAAACAAAACAAAAAAAACCAAAAAAAAAACAAGAGGAAATACATGATACTGACTTTTTCCTGTTCCGAAACCTCGGTCCACAGACAGCGTTGGGAATGGCACAGGCCGAAGAGTGAACTGTGGGTGGGGGTATCCACACGTTGGAGATGGGAGGATTCCAGGGTACTGGGCACTTTCTAGGGTTGGCACAGGAATGGCACTCACGACAGCTGCAACACAAAGATATTAACTTTTTAATCCAATGGGTTCCCATGGCTGACAATGGAAGTGGCCATATGTCCACATCTTTAACGCCACACATGCTCTTCACAGTATCATGTAGGTTCTTACCTCTTTCCACGAACTTCTTCACTAATAATTTTAGAAAAGACAACCCACGCCTCCAGCATCTGACTAAGAAGCATTATCCTGAGGTTTAAAACTTCCCATGGCCTCAAACAAAGGAATGATTAATCAAGCCACCACAGAACCACCTTAAGGCTCCCTGGATTTTGCTATACATTTTTAAAAAAAAATTTTTTTTTTCTTTTAAGCTAGAACAATGGTATTAAAAATGTTGGGTTGTTCAGAAACTGAATATATTGTATAGAGTAGGCTGAAGAAATTAGAATTTTCTGTTAATTCTGTGAAAGAATTTAATGCTTTGGAGAGAGAGTCTGGAAACTAAGGCTCTGAGAGTCAGAACCCCAAACCTGCGTTGGGTCTATTCACTGCGCTGTTGCCTCATGCTGTCATCTCAAGCTCTGAATTGCTCTGTGACTATAAAAACAAGCTTTCTCTCACTCCTAGTCTTATTCCACATGAATGGTGACCCTAACATGACTAGCAACTTATTATTTTTATTACTTAAAAATTATAATATAATACATGTATATGATTTTAAACATATATATCATTGAAGTTACTTTGCCACATAAATTCTTTTTTATCTCCAAGCTCCGTGTTAGTGAAGCTTTATTCAACAAAAGGAAATGACTTCAATATATAAACAAAGTTGATTTTAAAGTAAACTTTTAAGATTTCTCATAAATAAAATAGGTTTTTTTTTTTTTTTTTTTTTTTTTTTTTGCAACTGATGTGATTGATAAGGCCCTAGATAACTGTGCTGATAAAACTGTAGATATGTATCTTGGCATAATTACAATTTCATTCAGTCATGTGGCAAATATTTAGCAAGCACTAATTCTGTGCTAGGTATTGAGCCATACAGTGTGTGAATAAGAAAATGAATTAGGTAATTTGTTCCCTCTCATGTACTTCACAACTTGTTAGAGGAGGGACGATTTGGACTTGATTACCTAAGAAGATGGGGCCGAGCTTGTATAATTAATGTCACAAAAGTGGTATAAAAGTGCTATTCAAGTACGAGAAAAGAAATGATCATTTCTGAATGAGGTAATCAGAAAAGAGGGAATGTATGAGATCTGGAATCAGTATCTGCCCTGATGCACAGAACTTCGTAGGTAGTGTTAGGCACTGGGTCATTCCAAAAGGAAAAACATGTTAGAATGGAAAAGCAAATAAAAGGCAATGTATATTATTGGACTGGCAATTAGTAAGATCAGTAAGATCATAGGGTAAGCATAACAAAGAAGGGCAGAGCCACAGGAACCTGGTATGCTGAGGTGTTTGCTCTTGTTTCTCTTGGTAGGCATTGGGGAGCCATTGGGGAAATGTATGGAATGGAATGTCATGTGGAAGTTTTTTTAGGAAGAAATCTGGAAAGTGTGATGCAAAAGAGTCTGGAAGACACACTAGCGATAGGAAGACTAATTATGAAGCTGTTTGCACAGTTCAGGTGTGAGGCCATATGAACAGAATAAAAAATATGACTCTTGGGTACGGGAAGGTAGCCAGGGATTTAAAAGCTATTGTGAAAGGAAATCAATGGGTATAGGAGTTTCTGGATGAGAAAGTTATATGTGAGACAGAAAGGCACACAAAGATTCTGAAACACAATGAGTTTTAAAAAGAAAGCTAAGTTAGATTGGTACCAATAGGACTCAGTGACAAGAGGAAAGTGACTGGAAGGAGAAAAAATAGGGGCAGCTACATGTACAATCTCTCTCTGTAGTGAAATGAATGAAGGAAAAAACAAACAAACAATGGCTTCACAGGATATGACAGCTGGGAACATAATGATTAGAGTGTGAAACTCTGAAGCCAAACCTCTGTGTCCAAAGTCTGGCTCTGACACTCACTCACTGTGTGAATGCAAGTGATGTTCTTAAACTCTCTTAAACTCTGTTTGCTTATCAGTAAAACAGGAATAATAATACTTTCTATCCCATGAGTTGAACAGTTGGCATTTGTTATAAATTCAATACATGTTTTTGCACTTACTACAGTATAATGAGAGATGTGCTGGAGGATAGAGGAGATAGGATGTATAGCAAGTAGAAATAAACAACCATTAATTCATTCATTGAGTGAATTGTATCAATTGTGTGTCTACTATGTGTCAGGCTCTGTTCTGATTATTGAGGATACAAAATAATCAAAACAGGCAAAATCTCTGATGTCATATATATTGCATTAATATATAGAAGACAAATAATAAATAAACACAAAAATGTATGTAGGATGGTCATACACAATAAAGGAAAATTTAGCAGAACGACCAAAGACCCTATGTTAGGCAATGGTCAGGGAAGTCCTATTTATGGTAGTGGCAGTTGAATATAGACTTGAATGATTTGAGGGAATAACCATATACACTGTAAATATCTATGAAAAGAGATTCCAAGCAAAGAGAAAAGCAAGTGAAAAGTCGTGTGCATTTTTGTCCAAAAAACAAAGAAGGGGACTAGATGGCTGAAATGGATTACAGGCAGGAGTAGCAGGAGATGAAGTGAGAGATAAGGCCAGAGGGTGGATTACCTGGTATCTTGTAACACATGGTAAAAACATTGGATTTTGTTCTATATGTGATGGAAGTCAAGAGGAGTAACACAAGGAATATTTTTCAATATTTGTATATTGAAAGGCTAACGAGAAGACAACTTACTGTAGGTCAAGAGCTAAAAGGAAGAAAGTAATTACAAGCTTATAGCTATAGTCTGTCATCTGTAAAATATAGTACTGTCTATGATATGGGTAGAGCAGTGAAAATGGAAAGCAGTGGTCAGATTTGGGACAAATTTTGAAAGCAAGAACTAAAGATTAAATTTGGAGTGTGAGAAAATCGAAATGAAAAAGCATGAAACTAAAGTTGAATTACAGTAAATGAATCAATAGTGATACCATGTATTGAAGGGGGAAAATAGTAGGAGGATTGAGTTTGGAGTTGGGGAGAGGAATTATGGAAGAGCAAGATTTTCATTTTGAACATAGATGGCTTGCTAATTAGATAGCCATTTGGAGAAGTTGAGTCAGCATTTTATAGAAGTTGATGTGGATTCTGGGAGAAGATTAAGCTGGAGATAACATTTGGGATTCATGTGCATTTACATGGCATTAGGGCCGTTTGTACTAGATGATCATCTAAGAAGCTAGTGTAGATAGATGAGAGAAGCTTGAAGACTAAGCCCTGGCATACTCTCTGATTCTTGGGATTGGGAAGAAGAGGGGGAGCAAGTGAAGGATACAGAGAATGAGCAGCCAGTGGGATAGGAAGTAAACCAGGAACACTTAGTATACTACAACTCAACTCAAAACGTATTTCAGAACAAAGAGTGAGAAGCTGTGTCCAATTTTCCTGACCATCTGAGAATTGATCATTTGATCAATGTAGAAATTATTGATAACCTTGGCAACCATGGTTTCAATGGAGAGGGCCTGGAAAAAATGGCCTTAAATGAATAAAGAAGATTAAAAGAAGACAAAAGTATGTATAGTCAACTTTAAAGGAGCTTTTCAAGCAAGGAGAGGAGTGGGGCTTTAGGTGGAGGAGAAAGTATCAAGTGAGGGTGCTATATAAAACAGGAGTTGTGAGACAATATTTGTATGCTTATTGGAGTTATCATTTGGAGGGGAAACTGATACTACAGAAAAGGGAGGGAGGAGGACAGAGTCCCTAAGTGGGTAAAAAAGGGATATCCACAAGAGAAAGAAGCAGCCTTAGGTAAAAGTACAAATAGATGGACCCGATTTGATGGAAAGAGAAGGATATCATTTCTGAATGCTTCTCTTTTCTTGCTGATATCAGAACCAAGGAAATAGGTATTAGGAGTATGAAAAGTGAGAACAGATGTAAGACATTCATTTTGCAAAGTGAGACAATGAATGACTACAGAAATGCAGTGGCATTTCCAAATAGATGGCAGCTCACCTTGGATTTGTGGCCATAAATCCCCAGTAAGCAGAGGACGATTTTCCCCCCTAGAGTCAGCTATCAGGATATGTGGTAAGAGTTGGCAGGGAAGCTGACTGAACCAGGGTTGTGTTTTTTCAGGTGATATAATGGGGAAGGAGGACCAAAGGAGATGAGGGTGTTTGCAAAGGACTAAAAATAATAAATGATGATGGATTAGAAACTGAGTTTGGATGAAAATGAGGACATGAGGTGATGAGGAACACTGGAAAGGTGGCAAAGTTAATGGATTGGAGGTTGTAGTGAAATTGAAGAACTGTTGGCAAGGGGAAAATCAAATAAGTGAGCAAGAAAGTAATAGGGTGCTGGAAAAAGGGATGATAGAAACTGACATTTTGTAGGGGGTGTGATTATTGGTTTAGTGTGTGACATGGAATTGATGTGTTGCAGTGGGAGAGAGCCAATATCATTTCAGGTACCATAAGGAAACTAACAGTCTAAGGCATTGGATGGATTGTCTGCATGGGTATTGTCATTACCAAGATTGATCATAGAGGTAATTGGAAAGGAAGGGGTCCCCAGATACTAATATCTTCAATAAAGATGGGAGTATGACAGAAAACTTCAACAAGAAGGGGATAGTGAATGAGTATCTCTTAATACTTGCTTCAAGGGTGCTAGATTATTTAAGTTTAAAAATTGTACCTATTACATAATTAAAAACAAACAAACATGAAGGTGATCCTTAGAATAAGTTCAATAATATTGACATGCATTTCAACTCTTTTTATGTCAACTCATATTTTCTTTTACAATTTCTTAAATATGTAGCGGGTTGTTGCCAGAACATTTCATTGTGTATAAGAAATGCAGTAACAGAGTGAAAATTCTGACTTCTAATTATAAATAATATGGTTTTCATCATTCTTCATTAAGTCCATTTACTCAGGAAGACCAGAGAAAATGTTAACCACTTTTTGATAACTGATATGGAAAAGATACCAAAACACCCCACTTCATTTCCGCAGCATGGCACCCATCTTGACTCACCAGGATTGTTGGACTGGGCATCCATAGGGATCATGAGTTTTGCCCGGGTGGCTCGGCGTGCAGCCAGTGACCTCTCCAGAGTGGACATGGAGCTCCCTGCTTCTTCAGTGTCCTGACCTGAAAGAAAAACAGCACTCCTGAGAGACACACTTTCTTCAATGAATCAACTCTCTATATCATTTCTAGCCAAACACTCCAATGCCTTTTTTTATTTTAACGTATTAAATCATAACATCTAATTTCTTGTGACCCAAGCAATATACCCTCACTATTTAAATTCACCTTAACCTCATTCCCCAGAAAATCACATAGCCAGGAAGAAGAGATAAGTAGGAGGAACAGGTAAATGTGTGTCTGAAATAGACTGTCCCACTCTAATCACTCAATCTCATTCCACAATGCTAGAGGACTTAAAGAACAAATTATGACCTCAGCCTTCAGAACCAGAAGTCTAGCTGGCCACAAGGAGAAATCTTTAAGTGTCACACGGTAGTGCTTAAGGAAATCAAAATGCATTTAATAAATGAACGTGACATCAATGTTAGAGACTCTGCTTGAGATATTATTTAAGGTCTAGAAAAGGAATACTGAAAAACTTATTGAAAATTAGTAACTAAAGTCCTTGTTTAAATAATTCAAAGCTGAGAAAATTTAGTTATTCAGTTACTCATTTAAACAACTAACATATTTTTATTTGGTTTAAAAACCATAGCTACTCACTCTACAAACATATCATGAGTAGACAAAGAAATTTTCTGATGAGAGCACTTGTTAATTGTTCACCTCCCGATAAGCATTTCAAAAACACGAAGACCCACAGAAAGTGAAACACCTTACCACCAACTCTCTAGATTTCTTAGTTATACCAGGACACAGATTGTTCTGCACCATTTTATAAAACATTGGAGGTTTTCTTAGATCACTTTGTATACCTACAGAGCCTTCAAATAGACTCTTCACTGAACTAGGCTAGTGATCATATCACGTGATTGCATGGGGATGAGAGCTGATTTTCATGGTAATCAAGGCAAAGAAACAGAATTGTCAATGTTTTCATATTTCAAGTATCCTTGATGTGATTTTTTAAAGCAAGGAATTGACAGCAAATTATAATCAACTTCCAATTACCCACAGACATAGGGAACTAAGAAGTATACAAAGGCTTCAACTTTCATTGTCTTGACAAATGTTTTGCTCCAGATTTAAAAAAGCAATCAATTCATTGAAGCTTCACATTTCCATGTTTCCCACTGGTATCATCTCCTATCTCTTAGAAGTTTCAAAAGGCATGGCAATCATAAAAAGCAGGCAACAGGATTATAGGATAGGAAGTAAACCAGGCTAATCAAATAAATTTATATCAGATTATTTGAACTATTGGTAAATAACTGAATTAGCAGGAAGGTGTTCTCCACAAAAGAGGGAGTGCAGGACACCCTTTGGGGTTCTTTTTCTTTTTTTTTCTGATGGCAGAGGGGAGAATTACCTGAATGAGAGGTGCTTTTGCTTCCCATTTGGGTTTCTGACTGGCTGTGACTGACTGGTGTGAGCTCTTGGCAACTTTGGATGGGGGTGTCCCTCCCAGTAGGGTCGGTGCCTGATGGCTTCTCGATGTTTTTCATCTCCATTTCCTCATGATGTATCCAAAGATCAGGGGGTCGCAGGTCCTTCTGGCTGCCCTTCCTTTTGCCAACACTGTGAGTGGCCCGTTTCCTATGGAACAGAATTAGAAGGCAAATGTGAGAGCCTCGCCTCAATGGCCATGTCTTTCTCTTCTCTGTCCATTCAAGTTAGAAGCCGGGGAAGGAAGCAAAAGCACTCCCAGGAGGAAACCTGTGAAAGCCAGGAATTGGCAGGCTTGTGTTGGCAGCCTTCCTCCCTTTCCCAGGAGCGTCACCACGTGGCAGGAGATGTGGTGCTGAGTCCCCAGGGTCTCGGTGGTCTGCCAGGGAGCACCTCCCTTCAGCTTTCCCAGCTGCAAATCAAGCACAAGCTGACAATTTCGATGGAGCCATATGCCAGTCTTTGGAGTGAGGCATAAGGTAACTGGCTGTAGCATCTGCTTAGGAGATAAAGGAAGGAACTGCTTTGAAAAGGTAAACAGAAATAAAAAGGCCAGAGTCTGTGCCAACAGCCAAGATAGAAGCTTAGAAGGAGGTCTACACATCTGCTGTAAAATTTAATGTGCAATCGGGAAGCTTGCTCTTGTGGACAAAAGACCACAAGAGGATGTGCTTAAGAGAAGAAAACACTTTCCCTTAGAGCCACTAAGTATCAAACACAGTAAGACCCAGCCTTCTGAAAAGAGAACACCCTTGGAAGTGTGATTCAAATGCCTCTTACTTGACTCAATAAGAATTTGGCCCACCCGGCATTGCTCAGTGGTTGAGCATCATGGTTTGCAACTAGGAGGTCATGGTTTGATTTCCAGTCAGGGCACATACCTGGGTTGCGGGCTCAATCCCCAGGGAGGCAGCCAATCGATGATTCTCTTTCATCATTGATGTTTCTCTCTCTCTCTCATTTCCTTTCTGAAATCAATAAAAATATATTTTTAAAAAAGAATTTTGCATCATTAAATTTTTCAATGGTCCTCTCTCCTTGGGCCTAGTGAAATTCAACTATTCTCTGCATACTAAGTAAAGTAGCAGGATGCTCATGCTAGCCATTCTCTGCAGCAGGGTGAGCAGTCAATGGCCTGTAGGCCAGACCTGCCCTGCTGCCTGCTCTTGTAAATAAAGTTTTATTGGAATCCTGCAGAGCTCATTCACTTCTGCAGTATAGTGTTGAATAGGTGCAAACAAAGACCACAAGTCCCACAAAACCTAAAATATGCACTGTTGGGCCTTTTTCAGAGAGTTTTCAACCTCTGTTCTACAGTTTTGTAATTTTTAAAAACCTCCACTTATAGGTTCTACTACTTTTAAAATAATAATAATATCGCTTCATAAGACAAACTTCAGAGGGTTAAAATCTAACTTTGGTCACAAGCCCAGATAAGTACCTCCTTTCCACATTTTTCACTCGCAGTGCTTTGCAAGAATAACTACTTTTTATCACTGCAAAATTGTTCAAACAAATTACTCAGGGAAAACTCTTTGTAACCTTGCAAGGCCAAGGAGAGTAGCTCTGTTTTCCCAACCACTGAATAAGATGCTTGCCCATATTAGATAATTAATACGTTTGATGGTGTGATTTATTACATTTTCCTTAATAGTCTTTCCTTTGTCATGCTGATGAGTGTAAAATTCATCCATGCTGATGAGTGTAAAACACAAAGAACCCCAGACTTAATATCTACTTAGTAGTTTATGGGAAAAACAAGGCAATGTTTCCTGCTCTAATATTTCCCTCCAAAGTAACTGCATTTTGATGATTTTCTGGAAGGAAGGTCATTCCGGCTCTAGACCATTGTCCCTTCTTAACTATGTGTCAAGAACTCCGCTAAGTACTGGAAATGCAAAGATAGGTGAGACATTGGGAGCTTAATAAATGTACAGAGAATGGCATGGCTTCTGGGAATTTCTACGTTCGTGGACTGGGACATGGGAGGTAGGAAAGCTATCATGAAAAACCAGAGGGGGCCAAATCACAGGAGGCTGTGCCTCCAATAGATACATTTTTAATAATAATAGTAAGTCTATGGGGCACTGCAGAAAGAGTTATAGCTTAGGACTCAACATGAATCAGATGTTACTTTGTAGGATGCAGATCACATACTCAACACATAGTAATTACTTGAATTAAATAATAATAATTATTATTATTGACAAAAGTATTTCTTAAGATTTTTAAAAATTAATTTTTAGAGAGAGAGGAAAGGAGATAGAGAGCAATATCAACATGAGAGTGAAACATCCACTGGGGATCGAGTCAGCAATTGGGGCACGTGTCCTGACTGGGAATTGAATTGGCTACCATTGGGTACAAGGAACAATACCCAAACAACTGAGCCACATGGGTCAAGGCTTAAAAATATTCTTTTGCTAGATTCTTCTTTGATTCTTTATTGGATCACCCTGCATATAACTGATTATTATAAAAGGAGTTTATTTTTTTAAACTTATAATTGGTATGCTGGGGACATGAATGGCTAAGAACCAACACTGATTGAGTATACATTTTATTCGAATGTGCCCTTCAAAGTCCTACATGGCTAGTATCATTTCAGAGGTCCTTTTGTCACCTTATAATTAATTAATAAGTTCAAGTTCTCATTCTGTGCTTAGCAATCCTTTGCTCAAATTGTTCACAAGAGGCAGTCATAGAGCTCCATACTAATTCTCCTGGTCACACAGACATGTGTCCAAGATCTGAAGGGAGATTGATGTGGGGACACTGCCCACTGGGAATTTAGGGAGGTCTGCAGGCAGAAAGAAGACCTGAACTGAGGTGAAAAATGATTGTAATTTAACTAGGAAAAATATGTTGGGAAGTATAAACTGCCCTGAACCCTCCATCCAAATCCTTCCCAAAGGGTTCTAATTCTCCATAGTGATCATTTTTATTCTACTAAATGCTATTAAAAACAAAAAATGTATTAGAAACCCAGGGAAAATGTGTCTTAAATTCTCAAATGAAACTGTATTTTTCTGAGGTGGAATTAAGATATTTCAGGATGCTAAGTGGTTGAGAGTTAAAATCTGTGTGGTAGATACAAAAAAAAAAAAAAAAAAAAAAAGATAAAATTGTTAAAACTGTGAAAATCAAATGACCTAGAGTAATTAAGATAGAGTAGATTTCCTTTAAGAGTTTAAACATTTGAGTCAAAATCGGTTTGACTCAGTGGATAGAGCGTCGGCCTGCGGACTGAAGGGTCCCGGGTTTGATTCCAGTCAAGGGCATGTACCTTGGTTGCAGGCACATCCCCGGGGTGTGTGTGCAAGAGGCAGCTGATCGATGATTCTCTCTCATCGATGTTTCTAACTCTCTATCCCTCTCTCTTCCTCTCTGTAAAAAAAATCAATAAAATATATTTAAAAAAAAAAGAGTTTAACATTTGATCTTGAGTAGTGAAAGTAATTATTTTGGTCAGGATTTGAATGCGTGCTAATATGTAAAACTTGCTGTGTGCCTGTCAAATAAAATAGAAGGTCTTAAATTTTATTTACATATTAAAATTTAATGTATTCAGAAAAATTGTTGATCATCTACAGATGTGATAACTATGTGTCTTGGATTCCCAGGATATTCTCAATGTCAAATATATTGGCTTTAGTACCTATGGCTACATTATGACTTACCAAACCATGTTATATACTTTGGCCAGAAAAATGTATGGCTTTATTAAAAACACAGAACACCCCATATCAAATAAATCTTTCATAAAATGCTTTTTCTATATTATGACATTCTATAATCTTACTAATTCTAAATGTGTAAGGGGAATCTCTTCAAAGAAGTACAACATTTCAAATCAATAATTAAAAATAAATAAAATTATTTTTATTTCATATTAGTTTGAAGTTAAATGCTGCTATGTGTTCTATAACTTAGTAGTATTCCATTGGGAATTTCAGTGTTTATAAGGTAGAGGAGATGATAAAAAAGTATTTAGTCCTATTTCTCATTTGAGGAAACTAAGAGGAATTAGCTCTTCCCTTAGGTTTAATTAAATACCATTGACTTAATTAAATGAGTGGTAGAATCAGAACTAGATCTTGGGTTCTAACTTCTGGTAGTTATTTTACATCACAAAAATAAAATCTTACAAACTAGAATATGAGTCAATTAGATAACCAACCTCATTATTATATATGAGGTCTATGTAATAAACTATATGAATATGATTAACTATAGAATAAAATGTACAGACACTGACTTGAATGAAATATTACTGATAGTATGCACACATATGTTTCAAGTCAATTTGAATGCAATTCACATCCCCCAATAAAACACAAAGAAAACTTATATCCTCAGCACTTCCAGATAGAGAGATAATGAAGAAGACCATGAATTGATTCCCTATTTCACTTTATTAATTCCATTAAACTCCCATTTTTTTTCCTGAGAGCCCTATAAGGGGCAATATTTCTGTTTCAAATTGGAATTGATTTTGCTTTCATCTGCATTACTTAATTTGTCCTAAAAGGCTCAATGGCATTGGGATAGGAGTCCTCAATGAAATCAAGAAAAACTAAATTAAAACTCAGAAATATCTAGAAGAAGAAACTTATTTTTCTCCCTTTCTGTTAACATGTACAAAGAGACAAAAATGAATGGCAATGGTCTGTGATTGAATAAAGGTATATGCATAAACATGGTGAAAATGTGCCAAATAAATATCGAGAGACTGGGAGAAAAAGGAGGCAGTAAGTACAGGAACTCACAATCCACTTTTTTTTTTTTTTTTTAAGTTTTCAGTTATTAATGAGATGGTTTGCTCTTTTGTTCTTAAAACCAAGTCATATACAATGCTCAGCCTCTACTCATTCTAAGTAAAATCTTTAAGTTCTTACCAAGGTGCTTAATGTGGAATTTAAGATAATTTGAGAGTTTCTCTAAATAGTATAAAATCCCACTTTTGCACATTGAGAAGACTGGCGTTTTCTCTGTGGGTGGACAGAATATGTCCAGTATTTCAGTTCATTAGGTCAATATCACCCTCAAATATCCTTTTTGCAATGATAAAAATAGAAAGCAAAACAAAATGCCAGTGCTACAGATGGTTGAGCTAGCAAATTTAATTTTGTGACTTCACTGATGTTTTTATAACTATCATGAAACAGGCTAAGTTGGGTATGGTATCCTCCCAACTTCCCCTTTTGTGGTTCTTCCTCAGCTCTGCCTCAGATGCCCAATGCCATGATGTTCTACCAATATAAACTTGCACAACTCTTTCTTAGAAATGCTGGGCCAAGAGATTGTTTAATGCTTTATTCAAGTATGTTCCCCCACCTCCACCCCCAGAGCCTTACTAAGTGCCCAGCACCCCGGAAGCTCTGTGGGTGACCATCAATTCCCAGAATGGTCATGTATAAGACTGGTCTTATTAAGCTCAATTTTCTGATTTCTTGTTTGGACACAATGCACCAGCACACCAGCTTCAAGATAGTCAATCACATGGATGCAGTTAGATACCAAATTTTCCTGCATAGATATAAATTAAATACAAAGACTGCATCTCTATCCCCCTATGTAACATTCTTCAATATGTATTGTAGATATTCCTTATCCTGTTTCTAATCACTTCACTTCAAGATGCTGGAAGATTCACTACAGATCAACAAGTACAGTTACAGGAACTTTTCAAAAGAGAAAGGCTGAGATATTAGCAAGGAAAGAGGGAAAATTATTTGCTAGAGAATCTCTCTTAAAACTTTGGAAATAAGTACAGTGACCTATAGTAGTTAAAGTGAAGTAGACTTCATTTAGGAGTTTAAACATTTGTTCCTCAGTACTGAAAAATGCCAGAAAAAATAAAAACCACAACAACACACACACATAAAACACACACACAAACAACAACAACAACAATAACAACAACAACAACAACAACGAAAGAGCCTCTGATAGCCAATCCAGTAAGATAGTCAGGATGGATTTGAAAAAGTACTAAATTGGTGAGGATGCGGAGAACAATCAGGAGGTTACTGCTGACAATGAACTGGATGGCACAAGGTTAATATAATGCTTAGGGGGTATTGCTAGAAGGGGACAAGCAGGATTAAAACAATCTTTCCACTCTAGACTGTGTACTTTGACTCTCAAGCTCTATTTGTGCTAGAACCTAGAGTTGCATAATAGGAAATATTTAAAAACCCCTCAATTATTACAATTTTCTAGAATCATCATAGCTAGGAAATGTGAACCATTTTGAATTTCCTACTCTCTCTTCCTCAACTTTTGCCTCCAAATTAAACACTCTCTAGTATTGCAACTACAGTGTGTCTGGTATTAGGCAGATATTCATGCAACAAGCATTGATTAAATGCCTACCGGCTTCCTTGCCAAAAGCGATAAACACTTTTAGAGGAACACACATCTTCAACCTTTTATAGATAATTGCAGAGAGGGACATGGTGAAGTCCATTCTCTAAGTGCTACTTCAGGAACACCTGCTGTCACTTGAATGAAAGAATATGTCCTCAAGAAGTGAAATAGAACAGAGATGCAAAGTGGATCTGTAGGATTCTACTATTCAGTCTGCAAGTCTAGCCCTCGCTCAATTCAGTTAATGGGCGTGGACTGGACCAAAGGCAAGGTTTTGCCCAGGCCAAGAGATAAGAAACATGCATGAATTATGAAAGAGCAAGGAAGAAAGCCTTCAAAAATATAATTCAAAAGGATGGTAGTTGGGTCAAGCATGGACCTCTCTCCCTTTGGGAACCAGCTGTTACCTACTTTCTCTGCTGGGCTGAAGAGCGTCGGGTGCAAATCACGGCCGCAATCGCCACCACCAGCACTGTGATGATGCCAACGGTGACCACAATGATCACAAGCAGGTTGCTGTTCTTCTGAGGAGTGACGCTGCCATGAGGGGGGTGCATCTGGCCAATGGGTGGTTCTGGGAAAAGACAGGCAAATGGAGATCAGGTTGAGGGAGACATGGCAGCTCAGGGGTTATCAAGTTCTGTTAGGGATGTGAAGTGTTCCTATTGCTCTGGGTATGGTGAAAACAAAGCAATGAAAACTGAGAAGAAAGACCTAAATGATCTACCCAAGATAAATGAAAGCTATGCCCACACAAAAGCTAATACAATAGCTTTCAGGGTGACATTATTGAAAACAGCCAAAAGTGGAAACCCACATGCCCATCAACTGGCGAAGGGATAAACAGGTGTGGTCTATCCACACAATGGAACACTATCCAGCCATAAAAAAGGAAGGAAGTACTGATACATGGTACAACATGCATGTACCGTAAAAATGTCATGCTAAATGAGAGAAGCCAGACACAAAAAGCCACATGTTGTATAATTCCACTTATAGGAAGTAGCTAGATAGGCCAATCTATAGAAAGGAAAGCAGATTAGAGTTTGGCAGCCAGTAGGGGGAGAAGTGAACAGGGGAATACTGGGAATATGTACAGCTTTCCCTTTGGGGCAATGAAAATGTTCTGGAATTACATGGTGATGGTGGTACAACCTGTGAATATAATGAAGAAGCGCTGAACTGTGCATTTTAAAAGGGAGAATTTAGATTATCTGAATTTTATCTGAATTTAAAAAAGCATTATGCTATCGTATTGACTAGAAAGAGGGAGGGAAGGAGGAATGATGCTTAGTACAATAAGAATTCCAGTGGGACAGGAACCAGGGAAAGCTGTGGTTTATAGAAAATGTGATTTATTTGATGCTACGAAAGATGAACTGTTTGGCACCTATCACTCACAATTTACCTCCATTCCCTTTAAGAAGCTATCTATAAAGCACATTTAATTTTCAACCTCTTGAGAGTGTGAATCCCATTTAAAAGCAGCCAATGGGTATGAAAGAGTGTCATAGAGTCCTGATATCAATGTTGTCCTGTGTCGCAGCAGTACCACAGGGTAGACAATATTTAGGTAAAAATAACAGACTAATAATAGAGTTTTGATAATTTGCTTATGTAAATAAAAATAGCTAATTGACCTTCTAAATTATTTTCTTTAAACCCAAGTCAGTGATCTAATGATCAAAAGTGATCCACAGACATGGAAACATGGAACAGACTGTGGATCTCAAAGGAAAGGTGCGGTGGGGTGGGTGGGAAGAGATCAACCAGTGAACTTGTATGAGTATATACATAGCCCTTGGACATAGACAATAGGGGGGTGAAGGTCTGGGGTGGGGGGTGGGGGTGGGCTATAAGGGGTCAATGGGAGCAAAGAGGGGACATAATGTAATACGTTCAATAAATATTTAAAAAAAAAGAAATACCATGTTTTATGTCATGTTTGTCATTTCAAGCTACACATTTATAAAAAATAAATAGTAGACTATAACTTTATTTATAAATTAACTTAGAAAGTTGCAGAAAGCAATGCCTTTGGATATTTTCCCAGAACTAAGTTTGAAAGTATTTCTCTAATAACCTATATTAGCCTTCTATACTCCTTGAGCAAAATGTTTAGGCCTTTTGCACCTCAATGTTTTTCTTCTTCTGTAAAATTAATAATTATTGGGTACAGTTACTGTCCGGATTAAAGAAAATATATACAACATACCAAGCAGTGCCGGACACAGAGTAAATGCTTATAATTCACTAGAGGCCCAGTACACAAAATTTGTGCATGGGTAAAGAAGGGGGTCCCTCAGACTAGCATGCACCCTCTCCAATCCAGGACCCCTTGGGGGATGTCTGACTGCTGGTTTAGGCCTCAGGGATTGGGGACCACTGGCTCCTAACCATTCATATGCCTCCCAGCCTAATTGCCCCTAACCACTCTGCCTGCCTGCCTGATGCCCCTAACTGCTCCCCTGCTGGCCTGATTGCCCTTAACCACCTCTGCCTACTGGCCTGGTCAAGCCTAACTGTCCTCACCTACCCTCCTGGTCGCTCCTAACTGCCCTCCCTGCTGGCCTGGTTGCCCCTAACTGCCCTCCCCCATTACATATGTGTTCTTATCCCCCATTCCCCAGTGGGCAGATGGGGAGGGACCAAGGAAGGTTGGCTCCAGGGCATGTCCAGCGAACTTGCCCAGTCCTGCCCCACTGGCCACGTTCTAATTGATTACCTTTCAATGTGCATGAATCTGTGAACCAGGGCACTAGTATTAAATAAAATGTTGCCTAATTAATAATATCCTATACCATTTGTGGACTTTTAAATTACAAAATGTTTATAAATAATCCTCAATGTGAAAGATAAATGAACTAAAAAATGAATATAACCACCAACCCAATACTTGCCTCAAAATCAAAACACTATTGACAAGTTATCTAAGAATCATTGCTTTTTTGAAAAAAACTTTCACCTATACTTAAATAAATATTGATGATTCATCATTAATGAAAAAATAATTAGTGCCTCTCATATAAATTGAATATCAGGGGGCTAGGGGGATCCCAAAAAGTTTTTAATAGCACTATCTGTTAAAAGATTCTGGTTATAAATGAAAGACATAGGATTTCCTTGAAATAATTTTACATTTGCTACAAAGAAATGGGGCTAGTAATGACAGGTCAGAACTTTATCATAGTTTTACTTACAACTTAAAGTCACTTTACAGTAGTGTCTCAATGTGCCCTTTCTGTGCTTAATAAACTAATTGACTGGCATGAATTCACCTTTTATGTGAGAGCTGAGAATGGAGACAGCTGGGGATTTCATGGATTTTTGTTAGCAAGACATTTCTAATAAAGTTGGTTTGAGTTATACCCAGCGGTGTGCCTTCGAACATTTCTAAAAACCTTGTAAACTAGAATCTTTTGAATTTCTACTTGCATTCTCTCTACTCAGGAAGACATCATGTTTCAAGTAAAAAGTAGGACCGCTGAGCATTAGAGAGATTATACTGAGATCATTTTCCTCCAAAGAATGGGTTCATGAGAACTTTCATATAAATCTTTCATTTCAGACCTTTATGGCTTTTTCATAAAAGTTCCATCAGTTTAAAAATTGGCATTTGAGGTCTTGTATTAATTTCCCAATCTCAGTTCAAAAGCTGAGTAATCAGATATCAAACCATCAGTTAAAAAAGTGATTTGATGGTGTCTCTGGATGTAGCTGATATTTGCAGGAGTTGTATTCTATGAAGTTGCCACAAACACTGAATTAGAGAATACTATGTATTGCTCCTAGAGAAAATACAGGGTTAGGTTCCTGTATTCCCTCTGAGTACATTTTTTTTTAATCAACCAATTAATATAATTGCTTTATGTTTGTTTCTATTTAAAGACTCCTTATTTAATAGTAATGCGATTCATTTAATTTAACTCACAGCCAACAGCACTATATAACTCATGCCTCGTGGAGTTTAATCAACACATATTTCCCCTAAAATGCACACCACAGCGTTTTGAGCATTAAGAACAATGGGCATCATTCAGCACCACATTTAGGGGTCACTTAATACAGTAAAACCATAAACAAAAATACAAAGATGAACAAAATTGGCACGAAATACATATATCACTGAAAGGACCTTCATTTATGGTCTGAGTGCTGGAATAAGCCCATGTGTCTCCTTGTCCCATCTCAGCTGACTTTGTGAGTATCGGGCTTCTCAAGTATTTCACATGTTCACAAGTGACCATAAAAGCATTGCAAGCATTGAATGGGGAGGGCTAAAAATGCATTTTAGCAAGAAGATGAATTCACAAATACAGAATCTATGAATAATGATGATTATATATTTAAATATATCAAAAGGCTGCTCCAAATTAGGAAGATTTTTGGAGTTCACAAATCTTGATTAGTGCAGTTCAGGGTTCTGGGAGACAGCTTGACTCAGAAAGGGCAAGATGACATTTACCACCTCCCAGGCTCAGAGGGGAAGCTGCCTGGTGTAACTCAAAAGACTTGCAAATATCCTCCAGGACACTGTGATTACTTCGAGAGATAATGGATACAAGGCACTGACCTCAGGCCCTGCACGGAGTTGGCACTCAACCAACACCATAATGTTGTGACTCAGTTATTTCATTCTGTGTAAGTTTTCCAAATTAAAGAAAAAGATAATATACTATGCATGTGTCTGATGTTAGCATAAAATGTGGGTATCCGGGGTCTGAGTAAGCCATATCTGACTGTCTCACTGATAACAGTGAGAAAGGAATCAATTTTATTTTACATCACATGAACATTCCATTCATTTTTTTTACTTTCATGATGTTTGATCACCATCAATGATTTCACACTTTTCCTATTAAATTTAATAATAGCAAACATAGATATTTTATAATCTGATGGGTATAAAGTTTTGTTAATGATTAGAAAACTTCATTCATTTTTATAATACTTTGTAAGTCTTCAAAAAATGTTTTATGTTTCTTATCAGAGTTGCCCTCAAAAACTCTGCCAGAAGCTTATTGGTAGACCAGTACTCTGAGTGCTTGATTTTCTTACAGAAAACAAAACCAAGTATTGTATCCAGGAGTCCTGGCTCCTATTTTTGAGGACCTATTCCCATTGCCACAATGGCTGGGCCCTAATAGCTACACAATGTCCACAAGTAGGTAAACGATGTGAACATTAGGTTCACCTGCCCAGTTCTGAGGAGAGATGATCCAGAGAGTTTCTAGTTCAGGACTGAACTTCTCTCTACAGCTTCAGGCTTCCCTGGTAATAGTTTTATTAGCAGAACACTTTGACCTCAAAATATGTCTTAAACATTTTATAGGTTTTTGAATTTGAATGGAAATGCATATGGCACTGAATTTTCCCGAGCATTTCCCCCTGAAATAAATTGCCATATAGTCATTAGTTGGAAGAGATCTCACAGATAATCTAGCTCAATGTTCCCTACAGTAAACTATTAATCAGCATTATGGGGGGAAAAGTTCCTTTGTCAATTAAGTTAGAAAACATATTTCTTTCCTCAAATCTCAGACTTTTGAACATGCTTATCTAAACTGTGCATTGCCAGGAGAGATTGGGCAGGGATGTTAGAGAATGTATCTGGTTATTCCATAAACATGAATGGAAGATCCAGTTAGGTGCTGTGGATATGATGCTGTGATCAAAACATGAAGGGATCTTAGAGGGCATTATGCTAAGTGATGTAAGTTAGGCAGAGAAAGACAAATGCTGTATGAATCGCTCATGTGTAGAATCTTAAAAAGCCTGAACTCATTGAAACAGAGACTAGAATGATAGTTACCAGGGGCTAGGGGCTTGGGGAAATGGTCAAAAAGTACAAACTTCTAGTGATAAGATGAATACATTCTGCAGACACAATGTACAGCATGGAAATTATATGGATATATTGCATTATATACTGGAAGTTGCAAAAATAAATAAAAAAGTTGCTAAGAGACTTTAATGTTTTTATTACATAAAATGGTAATTATGTGATGTGAGGGAGGTGTTAATTAAGCTATAGTGGTCTACATTTTGCAATATCTAAGTATATCAAATACCTTCGATTTACACTCTGTTATATATCCATTATATCTCAATAAGCCTTGTGTGGGGCATAAAAGTATTCAAGCATGCAAAAATAAACTATTTGAGATAAAAAAATATATAGTTTTGATGTAGTCATAGGCCTGCCTAACCAGTTGGACTAGTGAAAGAAAAAAAATATTTTATATTAAATGACCTGCTTTTTCCTCTCCTAAAGCATGTGCCCTGTCTGGGTCACTGTGACATGAATAGCAAATCAGATTACTTTTCACCTGGGCTGAAAGCAGAGCTGTTAGGAGTTCTGAAAATTCAGTCTTGGAGCTATTTTTCTGGTAGAGTGGAGAGGGAACAGCCAGGCTGTGGAACCATTAGTAAGTACTGAAAGGTTCACACCCATTGTTCCACAATAATTTGCATGCCACTGTCTTTTTGTATATTGTGTGGTCTGAGATCAATTTTCAAAGGAGAATATTGTGATTATTCTCCACCTACCTCCCCACAAAAACAAAACAAATAAGCAAAAAAAAAAAAACAAACAACCAAAAACAAAACCCAAACAAACAAACAAACAAAAACCCAGAGGCATGATTTTTTTTCCTTTTTTTCTCCCCCCATGGAGTTTACTACTTACTGGAAAAGACATAGTGAATAGATCACGAAGCAAATAAACATAAAATTACAACTGCAATTGGTGTTTAACACAAGAGTGAAGTTTACATAGAAAGATGTAATATGAGGAGGAAATGGTCATTGGAGGAGGAGGGAGGAGGTAAAAGCCTCACCACAGAAGTAACATTTAGGCTGAACCCAGGGCATTGCTAGGAGTTAATGCCTATTCCTCTACAAGGGAAATGGGAGCAGGTCATGTGTCTGGAACCTTGGGAGCAAAAGGGGAATGACCCAAGAGGAGGGAAGAATGAGAAATAGGACCCAGTTCACAGAGCTTGGTAGACCACTGTCAATTACTCGACGTGGAATCACAGAACATTTAGAGGTTTTCAGGAAGGAACAGACTTGATTTGTTTTAAGAAGACATCTCTCCCTGCTGTGTGGAGCAGGGCTGGTGGGGAAAGCCGAGCAGCCAGCAGAAAGAATACTGAATTTCTCCAGGTGAGAGAAGATGCTAGTTTGAACTGAGATGGTGGCTATTACAATCAGACAGAGTGTACAGTTACCCAATATAGTTTGAAAGTAAATGAACAAAGTGAATTGCATGTGGGGAAGTTAAAGAAGTCAGGTTCAGGCTTAAGTAATACAGGCAGTCCTCGGGTTATGTCAGACTTGATGTACATCGTTTCATGGTTATGTCGCCATATCCCATTCATTTATATATATAAAAAAAAGTTCCGTCATTTCAACTTGTGTACATATGTGCTTTATGCTTATTATTTATTTGCCACAAGCAAAGGTCAGGAATGGTTGTCTTTCTGTTAAATTTATTTTGCTGTCATTTCATTACTGCTGTGTATGTGCTCCATGTGAGTGACATAGGTGCTCATGTAGGTGGGTTCTGACTGCGAAAATCACATTACGTTGCCATAGGAATGGATCTCCCATGTAACCCGAGGACCTTCTGTAGTCCTTATGCCTGAGATGAGGGAGAGGAAGTTAGGGCAGGCTCAGGGAGGGCAGACAAACATTCCGTCTTGAATATGTCAGGTGGAGATCTTTGGTACATTACAAAGAGGCAGCTAGAGTTTGGCAGTTGGCACACAAATGGACTGTGAAGCCCTGGGAGTGGATGAGATCACCAGAATCAAGAGTACAGTGTGAGCAGAGAAGCTCTCTCAAGACTCAGATCTAGTGTTGAAGCAGAAGGGGGGGACCTGGCCAAAGAGACATGAAAGGCCAAACACGTTTCCCAATGTTTAATTAATGAAGCACTTCTTTTTTTTCTCAGAGCTTCTCATGTGACCTGGGTACACTGGAACAACTTTTGGGGAATAGTCATCTAGATCAGTGATTTTTATCTGGGGGAATTGTGCCCCCCTTCTCTCCTCGGGGAAACTGGGCAATGTCCAGAGGCATTTTTGGTTGTTACATGGAAGGGGGAAATATGACTGGCCTCTAACAGATAAAGGCTAGGGAAGCTGCTAAACATCCTACAAGGCAAATGCACAGGATAGGTCTCAGAACAAAAGATTATCCAGGCCCCGGTGGCAATAGTTTCGAGGTTGAGAAATCCTGACTAGCTAAATAGGTCCTATATTCAGATGAAAAACTGAAACACAGAGTTTAAGTGACATAATCCCTGGCAAAGTCTAGAACCTGGTTTTGGGTTTTGTCTGGGATCCTTAAAATCATTTGGGATAGATATTGGTGGGAAGATCCTTTTATAGACTAGAACCTGAGACCCTGGAAAACTTCAATGATCTTTCCACAAAAAAACAAAACAAAAAACAAAAAACCAACCGTAAAATTTTATTTCTGGACCTTTCCTTTGGTAGTCTGTTGAATGTTTTATAAACAGCTTACCAACCTATGTTGATCACTTCATGCAAACATGGAAAGAGTTTTTGTGTATATTTTGTTTAGATTAGTTTAAATGGTATTGAGATCTGAAAAGAATAAAACAAAGTTTTCTAAAACTAGACGACACATAATGCTATTTTTTCCTAAACACAGAGTACAAGCCATGTTTTGCAGAACACATAATATGCTTCTGAATATTCAAAAATAATTAATAACATTGATTTTTAAATAACATTTCACCAAAGTATCACCATAGTTTTCAACATAGTTTTAATTTAGTTTTTAAAGGTTGAGGTCAATATAACAACATTTTTTGTAGGGTTCATATATTTCTTAACCAAGGTTACTAATTTTTAAATTATTGGAAGAGCAACCCACAAAAATAAACTGGTGATTTATCATCCTCACTAAGAAAAACATGATGTAATTGAAGTAATTTTCACTATTCTTGTCATTCATACAAACATAAACTACAAAGTCACATTTTACAGAAGTTGAAGATGTTTCTGCTTTAAAAATGGGGACTATACTTCAAAACTGAATGCCTCATAAAAATAAAATACTACCATATCACCACATATTGGCTTTGAGTCTACTTGTCATCATAAAATAATTTGGAGACCTCTTCAGTATCCTCAATTTAATTAAGGTCTTCCTACTACAACAGTAAACATGAATTATATCTTTGTTTTTCTTCTTTTGAATTTCATTTTAAAAGCGTGACATGCTTAGGAGAAAGTAAATGATTGGCTATGTCTAAATTTGTTTGCACCTGGCTTGAGTATCCTGACAATAAGCCATTGTTCTCTTACAAGGCATTGAAGAATGAATCCAGCAAGGTAGGGAAAGAGAAAACCTCTATAATCCCATCACTCTAAGAGGAGATGTAAAAAATCTGCATTATATATAAGGTTCACAAATTCAAATTTTAAAATATTTTCATTGATACAGCCTACCTTTTAAAGATGGGGTGGGGTTAGAGTTCTACCAGTCAGGGTATCATTTGTCCATCTATTTGGAAAATATACCTCCTTCTTCAGACCTAAGGCATTAGTAGGATTTTAATCAAAAGATCTGGTTTTTAGAGGCCTTTGCTGATTTGCTTGCAATAGCCCAAACTAAAATCAAATTACAAATTTGCTTTCATTTATCTGCTAGCTAAACAGAAAAGGAAGTAGATTAAGTTTGCCTGTCACCACCCCTGTCTCTCTGAGGTTATCAATTCACCTTAGTCAAGCAGCCTGTCATAATTTATTATTCCAGTAGGGATTCTAGAACTATTTCAGGTGCTTTGTTCATCCCATCTATTTAAGAATATCTAAAACGCCATGAAGTGATACAGAAAATTAAGAAGGAATAATGCCAATAATCTAAACTGGTTTAAAGTAACGAATACCATTCATCTATTATTAAATTAATCATAATTACATTTACAATTATATTTTCACTAGAAATATTCAGTAAAATGTAAAAACCACAATGAAAGACATTTCTCGCAATTACTGTCATTCCCTTTATGTGAGGTCTGACTCCCATGAAAAGTTCTTGTTGACTAACCCCAACATAAAATTTGTCTGAGGGTTTCTTTTCAACCAGAGAATTTGTTTTATTTGGAAGGGAATGTTTAAATAGTCAATACCAAGGTTTTAAACTTGATCCCAAATTAGAATTGCACATTTAATAATTAAAAATAAAGATACAGCTATCTGAATTATTTCTAGCTCCCTATGTATATATACATTGAAAAAATATTACAATGGATATCCTTTGCAATATTTTTCTTTATCTCATATTTATAGGCAATTAGAAAGGATTCAAGTTTTACTGGGCTTCCTGTGTGTTTAGATATTAAGTTTGGCAATTCTGTGCAAGATTAAAGTTCTTTAGGACTCAGTTTAAGAGACTACAGGGTTCTGTATCTGTGGCTAACATCTGATCCACTGTTCACACAAGTAAACACTGCTTAGTAGTGGATGGAAACTGTTAGAAGATAATGGTCCTTTCCCAATTATCTATAACAATTCTTTCTTTAACTTTCTGGAACTCTGTCTCTTCAAAAAAAATTATTCTATAGGTATGTCTTTACCTGGAAATGAATTCCAACTTTAACCTCCCATAGACACAACAGCTCAGAATCTGTTCTGCAGGATGATTCTAAAAGGGGAAAGTTAATACCCATCAAATGCTCCAAAGCTAGATATGATCTCAGGGTAACAAATACTACAATTAGGTTTCCACACAATTTCAGTGACAACCTTCTTTTCCTCTCCTCACATTTCTGGGATGTTTCACACTCTCATCTTCCCTGGTGCACTTTTCTTTGTCTATTGCTCCTGAAGTGGTCTTTTCCCAATATATCCCATATCTCACAGCAAGTACCCTGCACGCAGTGAGGGCTTTATAGCATTTCTTACTGTGGACTCAAATGCATGCAGGGTGCTCAGGATATTGTTGAGATTTGGGGATAAAAGTTGAAGGAAGAGAATGCAACTTGCAAAGTTTGGGGGAGGGAATTATATCTAAACCAATCTATGCAACATGCTGATGGTCTATTTTCGGTCCAAACACATCCCTCCTCTCATGTTTCTTCTGTGAAATCTCCAAAGTGTGTCTGTGTCTATTGGAATCTGGGAACTATCAGAGCCAGGGACTAGCGATAACAGGCCTCTAAAACTCCAATACCTACAAAAGATAGTAATGCTACTAAAGTGAGGGAGGAGTATCTGTGTAAGACACAAAAGAAGTGGTGAGGGCGATAGCAACCTGGATAGAATATCCTAGACATAATCTTAGAAAAAGCTTGAATGGAATATATTTAGAAAATTTAAATATGAAAAATTGAACTGGTCTGGTTAAGTAAGGCATTAATGACAGACAGGCTGTGCCTGGCAACTGGAAGAGTCAACAGGTAACAATGTGTACCTGAGTCCACCACTGGTCAGGGGAGAGGGGACACTGAGCCTTTCATGGGAGCATCTGGTCTACTCCCCAAATTATACATATCCTCTTTGGGGACAGGAATGCATTAGCTTGCTATAGCCTATGATAGGAAATAATCACATAATTCAACCCTTTATTCTAATGTCATGGTCAGCAAAAAACTTTTAGATTGTAATTTTGGCTTCTTACATGGATTTTTTAACAGAAGGACATCCAAATGGATATTTAGCTATTAATTAATCACATTTCTCATGAAAACCTGCTAAAATTGTTAAGTAAATCATGGTGTTATTTTCATAAAATATAGTACTATATAGCAGCAAAGATAAATGAAGGAGAGCTATTTGCAAATACATGAATAAATCCTAAAAGCAAATTAAATGATCTCACTCATATGTGGAATCTAATGAACAAAATAAACTGTTCAACAAAATAGATCCAGAGACATAGAGGCATGGAACAGACTGTGGAATCTCAGAGGGAAGAGGGGAGTGGGTGGGTGGGAGGGAGAGAATAACCAAAGAACTTGTATGCATATATGCGTAACCCATGGACACCAACAGTAGGGGAGTGAAGACGTGGTTCAGGGGGATAAGGGCAAGCTAGGAGGGGTCAATGGGAGAAAATATATAATATTTTCAACAATAAAGGTCCAAGAAAAACAAAACACAAACTTAAATATAAGAACAAGCTATAGCAGGGTAGATATAGTATGATATTACCACAATATTTAGTGGAACATATACACTTATGGTAAATATCATATTTGGGAGAGTGGTTACAACACAGTGAGAAATGGAGGGAATTTGAGAGAAGCATATGATAAAGCAGAGACTTATACAACATTTTGACTGAATTGTTGACTATTTTATAACTTAACTTAGGTGATGGGTACATGTGTTAATATTTGTATTTTGAATACACGAAATGTATGTTTTTAGTAAATCAAACCAATCAACAATAGGAACGATTTTTTAAGAACCTATAGAGGGAAGTTATCATATATACATCAATGCCTGAGAGTTTGGCTAGTGTTTAACCAATTCCCATAGTTCCTGCTTCAGCAAAACTCAGGACAAGATCCATAAAACAACTCCCAATACCATCCTGCTTCTTCCAGGCAGTTCTCAGATGGCCTCTGTCTGGTGATCCTCAAAACCAAGAGTACACCAATAGGATGAACAGAACTAAATGTCTAATCGTGACTATGTGATGGGAAATTGGCTCTAAGTGCTAGAAGATTTTGAAGAGTAAATGTAATTTAGACAAACATACTGGTAATGTCAACTTATGAAACTGATGCATTTCAATTCAATTTATCGTAGGTATCATCTCTCATAAAATTACACTTGGAAACACTTTAAATACATATAGCACTTTAAAATCTATACATTTAAAAGCCCTCTGTCATTTATAAAATTCTCTATGCTTGGGCCTTTCTGACCCTGTTTTGTGTACTTGTGAGCTCTCTTCTGAGAGAATAGGCTACAGGTTTGTTAATGACTTCATGTTTTTATTATTCCCACTAAAATCCCAAGTCTGGGAATTTTGGAACATGCTGCAGAGCTCTGGAATTAACCATTTAATTAATATAACCAATCCAATATAAACTAATTTATATACTTACCATTGAGAGTGCTTCTATCGATCAAATTAGTATCAACTGGCCAATAGCCTCCATCTCCATGACGACCTATGTATTGGGAAAACATATCAGAATGTCAGTGGATATACAGCATGAAAGCACAAAGGAAACAAAGCAGTCAGACAGAAATAATAAATATTTCAAAATACACTAACAATGGAACATGATTATGCTGGCCACCTCGAAGAAAGCCCGAGGTTATTAATACCAATATACCTTGTGAGAATGTTATTTTCTGTGAAGAAAACAAACAAACCAACTCACAAAAATGGACTATTAAACAAGCTAAATTCAACCCCTGTTTGAAAAGCTGGCCCCACCCCCCAATATTCTTGCTAAAAAGTCACCAAAGGTACAACAGCGGTGCTAGTCTAGATGTTGCGTCCCTGCACATCTTGGGACAGAAAGGTGCTTGCTGCTCATGGCTTCCAGAGAGGCAAAGCCAAGTGCTCTTTGCTGCAGCAGGTTCTGTCTGCCCTGTTGTCCATGATATGACGTGGGCACGCTACCATTATTCCTTTACAAGGGACAACACATTTCATCTTACAACTGTGCTTTGGTAGTCTTCGTGTTAATGTCAAGTAGGTGCCTGAAGAGAGCTATTAAACATGGAGAAAAGCAACACACCTGGTCTGAATATTTCTGACAAACACACCAGGAAAGAAAGAAACATTACATGACTGGAAACAGCTCCTTCTATTAAGTGTTCAACAGTTGTAAAATTAGTCCTTAACAGAACTGAGCCAGAAATTAACCAGATATAATGATTCTAATACCTTCATCTTTTCTTACATTTGTAGAACTATAATTATTTGATTAGATTTTGTGTTCTAGATTTCCATTAGGTACATCATTTATGGAAAGACATTTGGGAGTTGAATTTATATGCAAACACATACAAGAATAGAATTAATTCTCTGTTTTATTTGCTTCAGGGAGTTATTCCTGAAAGTGGTTTTAATCAGTGGATGCTGACGTCCACTGGGGAGCCAGTTACAGTAACGGTGGTTTCCTCGCAGGCATAGATTTTAGTTTTCTTTAAGTTCTGCTCTTGAGACCTTCATTCGCAGACCCAACACTCTTCTTATAAAGTTTTCCCAAGATCTCATTTTATTTACAAAATGGTGGTGAAGGGCTGACTTTAATTTTGTTAACAGACTATATATTCACAATTTAAAAAATTATTTTGATATCAAGTCAATGCTGAAGTTAGGATGGCAAGCTTTCAAAGCAATGCATAACTTAATGCAATCACTTCATATTCTGTTTTTAGCATAACCTGGTACATTTAAAATCTGCTGGCCAATGACTGTGGGTTTATAAAGAAGTGGAAATTAAGATGAAGGCTCCTATTTGTGAGGAGGTGGTGGGGTTAGGGAGTGGTGAGAGAAGCAACTGAAATAAGGACCAATTATGTAAATTTCAGTGGGTTGGCTAAAATTTGGACAAGCCTAATCCTTTTACCAAACACCTTGCTTGTGTGACTCAGACACATTTGCAGTTTTCAATGAGCACAGGATAAGCTTTGCCCACTGGACATTGTAAGATCAATGTTGGAAGAAATGAAGTGAGACAGAAGTTCTGTATAAACAGTAAGATGACTTTTCTCATATCTGAAAGCAACTAGATTGCAAAGCACTCAGGCAAAAGAGATGCTAACAGCCCCATCACTTAGGCCAGTAAAGCAATAAATGATTCCTGTGGGGAGTAATCCTGTATTGGCTGGAAATTGGGTATAGAGCCTGTGGAGGATTTGCCTCTCCCTCTAGCATCCCACAAATGTCTTTTTAATGAAGTTTCTCATTCTCCCAGCTAGGTTGTGGGGAGATGCAAAAAAACAAGCCCATAAGCACATCCGCATATTACTTAGGCATAAAGTGCTATGGGTAGAGCACCCCTTAGATTTAGTGAGGCTATCAATTACATTGTGAATTTCAATATGTAGGAGAAAATCAGATGTCATGTGGTTTAAGCTTTGAGTAGGATAAACGGACTCTCAAAATCCTTCCTAAATAAGAGGAGGCAGCTTAAAGCTTGAACTTTCTACTCACGAAATCTAGCATATTGACATTGGTGAACTTTTTATAACTAGATTAATACCATGAAAGAAAATTAAGTAACTCTTAACATGCCCAATAGAAAGTACTTTAAAGAAACTTGATATCATCAACTAGCTAGATTGGATTTATGGTAATTTAGAGTTCTTGCACCACTTAGGTAAGAAAATACAAAATTCGCTTCTTGTATATTGATGAGTCTGAGATCCCTTTTTGTCTAAAGATGTGAGAATCAAACATTAGTTTTGCCGAAACTGGTTTGGCTCAATGGATAGTGCGTAAGCCTGCTGACTGAAAGGTCCCAGGTTCGATTCTGGTCAAGGGCATGTACCTTGGTTGTGGGCACATCTCCAGTAGGGGGTGTGCAGGAGGCAGCTGAATTGATGTTTCTCTCTCTCACCGATGTTTCTTACTCTATCCCTCTCCCTTCCTCTCTGTAAAAATCAATAAAATATATTAAAAAATATTAGTTTTGTGTGCTATGTTTCTGTTCTCTAAAATGTCTTTTAAATTCCAGGAAGGCATACTTTATGGGTAAAAAAAAGTTTTTAAAAGGGATTCTCCCCCAGCTTTAAGGCAAGAATCAAAAGGCATCAATGAGGAGACACTAAGACTAAAGAGCGTGCTGTTATTGCATGGCAGTTCAAAGCACTGTTAAGGGCTTTTGGCTGTGGATTGACTATTGAATGCATTTAGTTCACTTGGTTAATTTCATAAGTGCTGATTTAGGCAAACTGAGGACTAATTAAACTCTAGTACATGGTAAGTCAGTTACTGAAAGGATACATAAAAGATCCTAGAGGTCTTAATTTTATTAATGGAGCATAAAACTGATAAAAGTCCATTCAAAATATATTAAGTGCCTACTGTATGCAAGGCACAATCCTATGTCCGCAGGGAAGGGATAGTATGCAATGATCAATTGAGTATGGATCCAGCCATGACAGTTAGAGTTGGTTTACGGTCCTATTCAGGCCTACTCATGATTAATATTAGCTAACTGCAGAGGCTTTTCATTTCCTCTGAGTTTGAAGATTTAAGAATAAGTTAATTCATAAATTACAATATTTTCATTGTGGTGAGTGCTATGCATGTAAAATGAAACATTAATGTTTACATTAAATCCCTACTTCTAGCACATGCGGGCAGATGGAAAATATTTCCCATGACAAAAATTTTTTATTACCTGCTGAAACTTAATTCATTTCTACAGTCTTATTTTTTTCCCAGTGGATGTTTATAAGTTCAGGGAGGAATAAATGAAAAATTAATATGTGGAGGACATTGGCAAAAGAGGATGTGGTATTTATAATGTATTCTTTAATCCATATTTCTGAGTGGGGATAACAGACGATGCCCCATAATGACACCACACGATCAATCCCAAGAGAAAAACATATGGCCCATAATCTAAGTGAAATGGACAGATTTGTCACCTAACAAATGATCAATATATATCTCCTCAAGGATGCAGAGTGCTGAGAGAGCTTCGTGATCTTAGAATTACTCTTAGAAAATAATTTGGGTGATAATGAAGGAAACTGCATTGATTTTTATATCATGTATACTGGTGGATAAAGATAATCCATTAATGCCACTTGAATACAGTTTCACTGTCCAGTACACAGATCATAGTGAGATATATTTAAAGCAGATGGTTTTTCAGAGGCAGGAAAATCTAAGAGATCAATTTATCATATAGTTGGTAACCCTGCTGACTTTGTTCAAAGTCAGCAGGATATCTATAAACCAGGCAGCAAAATCACAACCCACACCTAGGATATTTCAAACATATATTAATAAAAATAACTAATAAGCTCTTCCTATCTTTTCCTAAGATTCAACACATTGTTTTCAAGTTAACATGAAGGAAAGTTTGTAGATTAAAAAAGAAGAGTAATGTGGGTAAGCTTAGAAAGCCGGGCAAGGATGAAATAAGAAAAATTCCTATATGCTCGACCAAAGAGTTAGAATTTATCTTGTAGGGGACAGAGATTCACCGAAGTATACTAAGCAGAAAAGTGACTCAATTAAATATGTATGTTAGTAAGATTATTCTGGCTGAGTTGTGAAGAGCAAATTAATTAGAAGAGGCTGTTATAATAAATAGGGTGAGACTAATATTAATTACAAATCCATGAGGCAGACATTATTAGCTCCATTATATAGATGAGTAAACTGCGGTACAGAAACACTAATTTACTCATTTTATTAAATAGCTGAAGCTGCCTGACTCTGTGATTATCTCATCACTATTAGGCAAAGGATAAATAAGAGGAGGAATGGGAAGAGGGTTGGGCATAAATTAGAGCGCTTCTTAGAGTTGATCCTGGCATGTAAATGTGAGGGTGTAGGTGAATGGGTGTGACTGGGGGTGGTAGGTCTGTTCTCCATAGGGAAAATGGAGCAAAACAGACTTTGGAAGAGAATAGAAACAGTTCAGTCTGTAACCATATAGAGCACTGGGACAAGTGAAGGTGACCCTTGACAAAAGGCATAGAGGAAGTGGACTAATAAGGCGAGGAAAACTCTGAAAATAACACACTGAGGCCCTATCCAGATTTTCGTTTCCCTGCCTCTGCCCCATACTCTCCCATCATCAGTAAATAGTGAATGGGGTTTGCAGTACTCTGGCTCCAGGGGAGCATGTTGGTCTTTGGTGGCCAGTGTAGACAGTAGGTACTTGATGTGTTGAAAAGTAGTAAAGCCCAAGACCTACTGTGATCGAGCAGAGAAAAACAGCCAAAGCCCATTGCCAATGTGTCTTCATCACAGAGCCCTAGTTTTCCCAAGGGGACCCTAATTGTCTACCGAACACATCCTGCAAATCTCCTTTGAGCAGCTTTTTGGTTTCTTGATTTCTCCATTTTGGAATTTCTCTAAGTAAAGGTTCCAGTTATCTTTCCGTTTGTGGTCATTGGTGTGGATTCAATTCTACTCATATATTTAGAGGCCAGCCATGGTTTTAAGAGTCTTCTACACTACTTACACACAGTAATTGCCCATCTCAAGCCCTATAATACACTACACATTAGATGGTACCTGCTGGTTTAGCATGTAGCACTTGAGTGTTTGTATATTCCTCCTAACTATGTTGCATGCTTCTTTTTAATGGCCAGGTAGAACTCTGCTTATTTCTTAAGCTTCCTTATAAGCAGCTCATGGCTAGGCAGAGGTACCAGCAAGTTGGCAAAAGTGAGTCCAATTCCTTTCATACTGCACATTTGACATTTCAAAAACTCATCAGTGCTTGCTGTCTTTGATTTTCTCCTTTCTGTACTCAGAATTACAAGCAGCTGTGAAATGCAAGTCTATAATTTTCTGCTAACAAGAAATGACAGGAAGGGTGGTGGAGGTCAAGAAAAGAGCACAGGAGGTCAGAATCATCTACCATTGCCTGGATCACACAGAACTTGTTGTTTTTCTGTTGAACTTTAATTTAACAGATGAATATTGAAGATATGATACTTTTCTCTACTGGAAAAATATGTTCCCATCTTTTTCATATCCCCCAAGATCAGTAACATGTACAGTACCCACAGCCATGAGCACTACTCCTCTGAACTATTCTTTTGATTAGATGACAAAGTCTATCTTTCTAGATTATTCCATGATTGTTTCCCAAAAGATCTGTGCCTTCATAATTCAACAAAAACACTTATCTGGCACCAATGAGTAGAATCCATTCACAACTAGAATCTGGACATTCAGAGAGGAAGGACATGACCATGTGAATCAGACCAGTCATCTGCCATCAAGGAATTTACAACCTGGCCTAGGGTTTGAGAATATAAATAGCAAAGTATAAGAAAGGGACCACATAGCAATGAGTAAGTCAGATGTTAAGGGCATATAGAAGGATAAAAGATTGCAGTATATGAATAAATTGGTCAGGAGGCTAGAAGAGGGAAGGAAGTTGGGGTCAAACAGTCAGGGTCTTGATGTCAAAGAACTGACTCCATTCTGTAAGGAACAGTGAAGCATCGTTTTGGAATGAAAATTCAGGAGGTAGAGTCCAGGACTGATAGAAGTGGGCAAGGAATAAAGCTAGGAACTCGGTATTTAGCGAAAGAAGGGCATTCAGCAACACAATGAGTGTTACAAGAGGAACTGATTTCAATAATCTTTTGGAGGATTTGTTAACAAAAATGTCTACCTTTCAAGTCTTAGAAAGTTAAAATTACACCATGAATTGTATCAGTTCTTATGAGTACCAAGTATGTTGTTTTCTTTCAAAGTTATCCATTAGAACATAAAAGCCCCTGAGACATCGACTGAAGCAGCTACTTGCCTGCTTGCTGGGAACACAGTTAAGCACCTCAAATGCTTTATTTAAAGTACTTATTTTTTTTTTTTGCCTTTACTTCTCCACCAGTCATAATTTTTAAAGTTGCAAAAATTTCTACCATAGGAAAGCACAGGTAAGGATAGCTTTTTAAAAGGAGTGGAGCAAGCACTTGAATAATAAAGTGAATTAAAACAACACACAATAGCAGGGCAAAAAGAGGTTTTCATTTTCAATTAAGCATCTCCCACCAAAAGGTGATAGAGGTTTCAATTCTTCAAACAGCAGCTAGGGTGCTGTGATCCAAACCCTGCAAAGTTTGGGTTATATTCACTAAATTGCAAGCTTTCTTTCTTCTCTTTTCTTTTCTTTTCTTTTCTTTTCTTTTCTTTTCTTTTCTTTTCTTTTCTTTATTGATTAAGGTATTACATGTGTCCATATCTCCCCATTGCCCCCTTACCGCATCCACTCCTATACATGCCCTCACCCCCAACTGTCTTGTAAGCTTGACTAGGCTGCCTTGGAAACAATTAGTATTCTGCTTACTCATGAGATTAAAACCATGGGGGCGGTGTAAAATGGCAGGGGTAGTGTTAAGTAGTTGCCCGAATACCCTAGTGAGGAAAGACAAGACCTTTAAACCAGATGCACTTACTTGAGGCCATTTAGGTTTCACTTCTTGATAACAAAGTAGAAACCAATGAAGTCGCTGAATTTCCAGAAATTATACAGTGGTTCAGAGAAGAAATTCTTAGGTTAGTTAGCCTGGGAATGCATCTCGGTCTAACCACATACATATGGTGAGAGTTTGGGCAAGTTTTATCCTGCATTCCATTTTCTATGTCTGTAGGGATGCTATGAGAATTCAATATGGTAGAACGGGTGCAGTGTGCTGAAGAGTGACATATCACAGGAATGGTAAAAACATGTGGTGCTTCACTATGCAAAGATGCTATGCCTTTCCCCCCCGTAATTCTAATATTAATTTTAAAACTCAATCATCTTAAATCCTGAAAGAAACAAAAAGTAACTTGGGCTGAAGTCATCATTTTAGAGGTGAGGATGCTGAGAGATCAGTAGGTGCCCGAAGTCACACAGGAGGTCCCAGTGCAGGATGGGACCTCCTGATCCCATCCAGCTGGACCACACCCCGTGATTGCTGATGAGAAAGCAGAGCATTATGGGTCTATAGGAGAGTAATTCTCTCTCCACAGTGGGAGGGCAGTTCTCAGCAGGCCGCATTCTTCTGGGTCTACTAGCCTAGGACCTTATACCTCTTTTCCAGGCCTGGCGTTTTAGATCAACCACTCAAGCTATGGAGAATTAAAGAAACCTAAGAGTGCTCAAAGCAAGCATTTTTATCCTAATTCATCTCAGCAATGCTACAGATCGAGTCATGAAAATTCCTGACTCTTTAAGGTACCATGTCATGGCAGGAATGGAAACATACATGACTTGTAAATGTTTCTGCTCATACTAAGAATTACCAACTTTCACTCATGCACACTTCAAAGAGGAGTCCGATATCTGCGAGTAAACAAAATGTAAGGACATAAAACAGTATTTTAATATTAAAAGTTTGATCTATAATCATTTTTGAGAATTTGTTAAATTTTATGACTATCTTCACCACAACCTCCAAACAAAAATATTTTTTAAAAACAATTGTGAGAAGCTCTAAAAAAGGCTCAAGCTAAGTGTAGAAAAACAAAAAGCCAATTTTTTTTAGAAGTCTGCAACAGAAAAACGATAAACTCTGGGAGTAAGAGAGAAACATGTTTGGGTTCCAACTCTGTCCACAAGTATATTCTTGTGATTTGGGGGAAAACATAACCTTCTGCTTTCTCATCTGAAAGTGTGCGAAGACAATCGGCTTTCCTTTTGAAGGTAGATGCTATGAACTGAATTGGGTCTCTCCCAAACCCCACATTCATATGTTTGGAGATATGGGCCTTTATGGAAATAATTGATGTTAAATGAGGTCATAAGGATGGAGCTCTGACCCAACAGGATCAGGATCCATATAAGAGGAGATCTGAGGATTTGGGCAGAGAGGGTCGGTGAGGGGGAAAGAGATCAACCAAAGAACTTGTATGCATATAAGCATAACCAATGAACACAGACAATAGGGGAGGGTGGTGGGTGGTGGTGAAGGCCAGGGGGTCGGGGACAGAATGGGAGAGGACAATGGGAAAAGGGGACATAATATGTAATACTTTCAACAATAAAGATTTTTTTTTTAAGGGGGGAGATTTGAGAGAGCTTGTCCTCTGTCTGCCACTTGAGGCCTCATTGAGGGAGGTGTCTCCTATCCAGGAGGAGAGCCCTCACTCCAGACTTCGATGCAAGGCCTCCTGCTTCCAGCCCTGGGAGAAAACCCACTTCTGTGGTTTAACTCACCCAGCGCTTGGTATTTTACATTAGTCTCTCAAACTGATGAGACAGTGGAATTAGAGCTGTTCCTGGGTTTCCTGAGACTGTAGTCGGAAAACTGCAGATCACGAGCCACATGCGGCTTTTTGGCCCCTTGAGTGTGGCTCTTCCACAAAATACCACGGCCTGGGAGAGTCTATTTTGAAGACATGGCATTAGAAGAAGTTTAAGTTTAAAAAATGTGGCTCTCCAAAGAAATTCCAATCGTTGTACTGTTGATAGTTGGCTCTGTGGACTAATGAGTTTGCCGACCACTGTGACCTGAGATAAAGAGCTGTCAGGACCATAGATACTCAGTGCTGAGACTCCCCACGAGCAACGTGACGCTAACTTTGACCTAGACTGAAAGCTCTTTGCCTTTGTTTGAGATGATTCACAGAGCTGGGAAAAGGAAGGCCAATATTGGGGAAATATCCAAACTTTACAGATATATGTTAAAAGCATATGTGTGTCCATGTATGCATGTAACATACATGTGATGACTATAGTTGGTGGTTAAAAACAGGGTTTTTGGAACATGATTGTCCCAGTGAGAATCATAGTCACACCGCCTGTTAGCTGTGTGTTTATAGGCGAGTCACTTTACCTCTCAGAGCTTCCGCTTCTTCATTGCCAAATCAGAAAGGAGACAGGAATAGGATTTAACAGTATTGATATGAGGATCTGAGCCAATTGATGTTATGCTCTTAGAACAGGGAGTGATAATAAGAGCTTCAAAAGGGTTCATTTTAATATTATATATGCACATATAGACCTAAACAAATTGACAGGGGTTTTACCAAAATATGGAAAAAAATAAAAACCTAAAGTGGAACATTTCTATACCCTTTGCCTCTATTTCACATAGGTCATACAATTTCCCTGCCCTATCTGACCCTCTGAAAAATTAAACTGCTTAATCTCTAAAATCTCATAATTACTTTGGCCACAGATGCCTGGGAGGAGACACCAGAAAAAAAATAATAATTAAGACATGGAACAAGAGATAAGGGCTACAAAAAGGAGAAATTATAGAGTAGCTTGAGATTAGAGGGTTTGTTTAGCAAATAAATGCTAGATAACACCAATTTACAATTACAGGAAGGGAAAAAGAGTTCCATGTGAAGTCTATCATTTTAATACTGTTATTACCGTCACTCAGAAGAAATGCTCTCTCCCCAATCCACAAATGATTAGAATATAACTGACTTTTCCTTTTCACAGTAAAGTTCTTCAGGCAGATTTTCAAATACAATAAAAAGTTACTGTGACCAGAGCCTACTATTTTAAAACCATTCAAACAATTCTCATTTTTTTCTCATATAAGGTCAAGTATATTTAGGGTTCATCCTGACTGAGTTAACTTTGACCCAGAGTGCTAAATTTTTTCTCAGAGGGAGTTTTCTCTCCACAGAAATGCAGCATGTGTCATAAATGTAACACAAAATGGGACCCTTTCGCTGTGGGAAGGGGCAAATTGGTCTACCAGTGAGCACAGTAAAGCATATTGACTGATTTGCCAGGTGCTGACCCAGTCTCTTCCTACTGTTTTCTTCAATCTTAGAGGAATCTTTACTCTGGGCTATGTTTTCAAGCACTTGGTCATCAACCCAGAAGACTAATTTTGTTTAGAAATAGCTCTTTATATGCTATTTTATATGTCTTCTTTGTAAGAATGTAAAAATATTTCTTATCACCACTAAATTATATCAGTCCAATGACATCAACTTACAAGTGATTTGAGTTTGACGTAAAATTTAGATCCTATCAATTTGACCAATTGTATACCAGCTGCGATTGAATAAGGTACCACATAGTATATGGTAAGTGACAGAATCTTCTTAAGTAATGTTAGATGAAGAAAAAGAACAACTGTTGGGCTGTATTAACAGACAATAATCTTGGGGAATTCCTTTGTTCCTGATAATTGACCTGATTTCACTGTCAATTTGAAAATCTGAGTAAAATACAGAGGGCATGTGGGAAATAATTTATTCTCCTTTCTTTTACAAGAAAAAAATTCAGTTATAAAATATGTTTTGGTATCTTAAAATAATATTTAAAAAGAGTTAATTGAAAAAAACACCTAGCAAAAACAATTTAAAGGAATTGAGAGACAATGAAAAGGAACCAAGAAACAACTGAAAATCCATTTATGGAGAAGCTTGAGCACTCCATCGCCCAAGTAGCTGTGAATGTAGCATTTTCTCTGGTTTGAACATTTCTCTCTCTCTAAATAAAATTTTAACTTTAAACATTTATCTCTGTCTAAATATAATTTCAAAAATTAGGGGCTATCTGCCTGTGGAAGTTCCAAATTCATTAAGTTTAAAAAGCTATGAGAGGTTGTTTTAGTTATTTTTAATCACAAATAAAAATCCTCACTTTTGTTAGTTAATAAATGATTCCAGCATTGGTTTTGGCCAGCACTAATATTTACTTTAGCTAAGCAAATATATTCTAACTGTTAATTACTCATCATTTGTAGTTTTACAAAAATGACTATTTAGTAGATATTAATCTTAGGAAAATATTTTGAGTGGAAGCAAGCAGGTGCAGTGAGGTGATGGATGGGAAAGCTAACTTACCCTGAGTGGGCATTGCTGGGCATGGCATCACTGCTGTTCCTCCCCGTAGGAGACCCACACCATGTCCCCACAGCAGGGGCATGGCATAAGGACCGGAGCTAAGCCTGAATAGAGGATCATTAACTAAAATACCACTTATGTAGGCAACCTCCTATTGTTAGTGAGCCTTACCAACCACAGATGCTTACAATTAAAAAAATATATATATTTTATTGATTTTTTTACAGAGAGGAAAAGAGAGGGATGAGAGAGTTAGAAACATCGATCAGCTGCCTCTTGCACACCCCCTACTGGGGATGTGCCCACAACCAAAGTACATGCCCTTGACCAGAATCAAACCTGGGACCTTTCAATCTGCAGGCCAATGCTCTATCTACTGAGCAAAACTGGTTTGGCAGATGCTTAAAAGTAAATATATATATATATATATATATATATATATATATATATATATATATATATATATATATATATATATTCATTCTTGTTGAAAATGATGTTTCCCCCAGTCTACAAGACAGGACTTTATGAGACCTGATACTTGCAAGTAGGTTGTGCTGACAGTCGATATCCAAAACAGAAGGCACGTTATAGGCTCTGAACCACAAATAAGCAACACAGACTATAACCAGTGGTGAGTATTTCCAAATTCGCCCTTCTTTAAAGAATTAACATCCCCCCCCCAATAAAACTCATAAATATTATTTTTTCTCATCTTAAATATTATTTTTTCTCATCTAACATCCCACTAGTCACTCATAGTGAAAAAATAATGGAATCTTAATTGTTCACTCTATGAATCATGATATTAGCAAATTCACATCTCCCTGTGAGTTGATGGATAACTCTCATTTATCCCCATTTTCCTTTGTGTACAACCATCCCTGTTTCTCTACACAAGTCAAGCTGTTAGCAAAAGAGTGGGAAGAGGATAAGATACTCCAAGTCCACCCAGCATCTGATTCAAGGAATGAAAGCTCTCTGGCTTCGGAATGAACAATAGCGATGCCCTAAAAGAGTTGCCCTCTTTGTTTTTATTAATTGCAGGAAGCTCATGGCGGAGGACAAGCACACATGATTTATGGTGCTTCTCTGAGGAACTGCAGAACTTTAATCCGGAGCGCAGGAGAGGGTGCGAGAGCAGCTTGGAAATTATGCCGAGCTTAATTATACTTAATGTGAATTATTCAGAAGTGCACACAGAGACTAAAAATTTATTCCCTACAAAGAAGCTTGACGTTTTAATTGGTCCTTCAGAATAGAGACAAAACAATTTCCTCTCAAGAAAATTTACATCTTCCCTATCAGAGCCTCAGCCCCATCCAAGCAGAACTTCATTAACAAGATTAATTATCACCCCAGAGTGGGCTCCATCAGGTGTATGGCCCAGGTGAAAAGAGGAATACAAAATAGTGACTGACAGCTCTGACAGACAGGACTGACTCAAGGAGGGAAAACGTGACAGGTTGAGCCACACCGTACCTTGGTCGTTAGCCATTTTGTCAGGGTGTTCCACTGTGGGGAGAAAAAGAAATATTATTAGATTTTGACAGTTCCCGGCAAGAAAGCTGACATTTTAAGTTGACAGTTTTTGTTAGCAAGCTCTTAAATCAAGGCCAAGGCCCTATGGAAAAAAATTAATAAGGAATCAAGGTTAATGTAATTATTTCTATTAAATAATTAGAAGGAAAAATGAAAATGTTTTTGTTGTATAAATGTGTTCTTAAAAAATATATTTTTTGTCACATTCCTCTAACCATAAACTCAGAATGATCATCATACAGGTCTAATTAAAAATACAATAACAATAAAAATGCATGTGATTTAGTTAAGCATAATACTCCCCAGGTCCCTTTCTTTTATGTTAATATGTCGACATATGAAAAGGGTAAACTAGGAAAGGTATCTTAATAAAAAGCAGACTTTAAATTCTGAATGAGTCTTTAAAAAATGCTATATACAAGTGTTTATTACAGTAAGATTCTGTAAACTTTATATAAATTTGATAAATGTCTTTGTATCTCTTCAACATTAACATTCTTTAATTCACCAGGCTATCTAATCTAATAATTTCTAATAGAATCATTACAATTTAATTTTTGTCTTGATCTTCTCTCCTATTTCTCATTGAAGAGTAAAGGCACCTCAAAATACATTTTATGATAGTATTAAGGTGTTTTTGATGAAAAGTGCTTTTAATAGGCAACTGAATTAACTGTACTTTATAGACAAGGCTAGAACCCCACTGTAGCTTCGAAGGATGGGCGTCATGTTGTAGGAAATGCCATGCTGGTTTTCCAGTAAGAATGGGGAATGATATGCCAGGATCATATCTGATCACACAATCCAGGAAGGATAAATGTCTGGTAGCCAGAAGAGACACGCTTGAGAAACTACCATACACAGTAATACATATTTAGGGGAGAACTGTTTGCAATAATATAAAACAAACAAAAATTAATCTTGTTTTTATTGATCTCTCCCTTTGTCTTTAATTATATACATGCATTGTCTGTAGTCTAAGCAATTTTTAGCAAGTGACAAGTAAATGTTATTGTGGACAATCTGATCTCTCTTCTTATCTTCTATTTGCTTTATGGTTAG
This sequence comes from Pipistrellus hanaki, assembly GCF_964339955.1. Lineage (NCBI taxonomy): Eukaryota > Metazoa > Chordata > Mammalia > Chiroptera > Vespertilionidae > Pipistrellus > Pipistrellus hanaki. The sequence continues at coordinate 70,201,068 of NC_140508.1, forward strand.
CAAATCTGGGCTGAATATTGCTTGGGAAACTTTGAGTGACTTAAGAAAGGTTATCTACTTAAGAGTACTTTCCAACAATGACCAAATATATTTCAAAAGTTACTTTTTATTAAAGGCAAATAATGGCTTAAAAGTATTGTAATTCATACTTTGACTTTTTAATGGCTTCTGTCATTTGTCAAGAAAATAATGAATTTTGTCACAAAATTCTTTGAAGACTAAAGCTTTTTTTGTATTCTGATACAGAGCTTTCAGTTCTATATTTTGGATGGAAGAAGTGCACAGAATGATGATTAAGGATCCCCCGAGAATACACCATATTCTACTGCTGAGATGATTCAGTCCCTCCACAGAAATCCTCATTGGTCTCCTCTTGTGATTGGCAAACTAGGCTCGCAAGCCACATGTGGCTCTTTGGCCCCTTGAGTGTGACTCTTCCACAAAATACCACGGCCTGGGCGAGTCTATTTTGAAGAAGTGGCGTTAGAAGAAGTTTAAGTTTAAAAAATTTGGCTCTCCAAAGAAATTTCAATTGTTGTACTGTTGATAGTTTGCCCTGTTGACTAATGAGTTTGCCGACCACTGGTCTACTTCATCCACCCTCCCTATTACTTTACAGGCCAACAGGAAGAAGCTTACTTTACTGGAAGAAATAGCCATGTGACAGGCAGAGATAAACATGACTCTTATTCATCTTCCAAGGGTTCAACAGTGTGTAGGTATTATAATGGGGAGGGTCTGGGGAAGGGAGGTGGCTAGTTGCAGAATCATGTGGGGTCAAGAATCAAGTTTCAGAGTCTTTTAATTAACATTTCAAAGAAAGAGTCAGATACATCACCTATACCATGTGCATAACGGGTATAATACCTTAATCCATTTTTAATTATAAATGTCTCTTTAATTAACCAGTGATTACTGATTGAGTTTCCTGTACCTCTCTGGCTAGTGCCTAAAACCAAAAAGGGATAAAACTCCAGTCTCAAGTAGATGTGTCTATCTTACAAAGACTGAATATAAGCCTGAGGGCACTTGCCTGAGGGGCATGATTACAACAAAGCACTTGCCTGCTACCCAGTAGACTACCTTGAGTTTCCTCAGCTTCAGGAGAATAGGCAAACCTTTCTATTTGTCAAAGTTACAATCTGATGAACAGTGGCCCTATGTTTTGAAGCAGCTTTGGAAAATGAAAATCTTAAATCAGAGAACAATAGTGTGATTTTATGTCTTTAGTGTAAATTTGGTTCATGTGGCTTCAAATCTCTTACAATGAGTAATTTATTTACCTTAGAACATTTGTCATCCTAAGTGACACGTAAGATGCATGCATGTAGAATATTGATTATTTTAAAAGATGGGAGATATAAATATCCTATGTAATAAAAGAATAATATGCACATTGATCATCACTCCAACACACAAGATGGTTGCCCCCATGCGGTCAAAGATAACTGCCCCCATGTGGACACAAGATGGCCAGGAGGGGAGGGCAGTAGGGAGGAACCAGGCTTGCAAAGGAGGGCAGTTGGGGGTGATCAAGCCTGCAGGGGAGGGCAGTTAGGGGGTGACCAGGCCTACAGGGGAAGGCAGTAAGGAGAAATCAGGCTGGCAGGCAGAAGCGGTTAGGGGCAATCAGGAAGACAGGCAGGCGAGCAGTTGGGAGCCAGCAGTTTTGGATTGTGAAACAGATGTCTGACTGCTCGTTTAGGATTGGGCCTAAACGGGCAGTTGGATATCCCTCGAGCGGTCCCAGATTGAAGAGGGTGCAGGCTGGATTGAGGGACACCCCCCCCCCCCCCCGCCATGCATGAATTTCATGCACAGGGCCTCTAGTTTCTATATAATTTCAAGTGCACGCAAGATATCTAAAACTCAGTGTACTACATATGAGCAGGATCTGTTTAAAAAACTTTTAATTGGTTATTAATGGAGCATGACATACATAGGATAGACAATATTAAATATTCCAATCGTGATATTAGAAATGATTTTTATGGACTATTACGACTTAGAGCAAATTCCTGAATTCCTTCTTAATGCTGGAGATCATTTAATAGATGAGTGTAGGACACTGAGGGTAAACAGTACCAAATGAGGTAGGGAGTTCATTACACAATCCACAGGATGATTATCCATGTGGGCCTGTAAATCCCGTGATAACTCATCATTCTGCTGCTTAACACATTTGGATGCCTTAAGTCATTTTTAAACCCTTTCTGAGATCTCCAGTTGGCACACGTTGTGAGCATGAAATTAATTTGGCACTTGTCTGTAGATAAAGATGAAGCGTTTGTGAAACATTATCGAGTTACATTTCATGCTCCCACAAAATGAATAACCAGTTTCCTGTCAATTGCTCATTTGGAATGAAACCTGATTTAGACATGAAGTCCTAAAAACCTGGATAGACAAAGATTAGCTCATTTCCTCCTGTCTCCCTCCCAATTTCTACTCTGTCATTAAGAACCATCACAGGCTCAGGCTGAATGCTTGCTTGTGTGTTCCTGGCAAACTTTCAGATGTGCTATTACCAAATCCAGCTTTTGAATAGCTTACTCACAGAATTCAAAAGGCCACTGTTTATCAGGCTACCATCCCTAGGAGAATTGAGAAATAGACTATACAATTTTTCTAAAACTCTTCGTTAGTATGTTAGATGACTGGGTGAAAATGTGAGACATGTGTTTCTAATTTTTTAGTTGTTTGTCATCATGTAACATCAAGTTTTCAGCTAGATGTAGAGGCACAATGTGGTCAGATCCAAGAGCTAAGAATCCTTCCTTGGTACAAGATACATCATTCCTTAGGTATCGATCTTTAAATATCAGCTATACAACATTGACATTATTTTCAATTAGTGAATGATAGAAGCCCTTGAAATCATTTGTCCTCCAAAAAAACAAAAACAAAAACAAAAACAAAACAAAAACAAAAAAACAACAACCCACACACAATAAACAAAAAACAACATTCTGCTTTAAAAAATATGTGTATGAAGATTATTTTGATGTAATTACTATTCCTGGGCCTGAGTATTTTTCTATCCTTAAACGAAGTGCTGAACATATAACTCTCCTTGAATTGAGTGCTCATTTTTATTCTTGCAAGCATGCGGGTTTTCTTCCAATCATCCTGCAAATTGTTGTTGTTGTTGCTGACCTCCCTCCTTAAAATAAGCACATTCATTTTGTTTGAAGTTTTCTACCTTGCCATATCAAAATATCCTTTAATGTATAAGGACAATAGATCTTAAAAGAAGATGCTTAAATTTGGCAAGAATATGCCATTCACATAGTAATTCAATACTTTTTAGTTTTTCTTCCCTCACATTAAATGTCTAAAGTGTTTCATTATATTTCAAATGGAACCAACATACAAGAAATCAATACAAAAGTCCAGTGATTATTAGTGAAAAAAGTCAGTTGAAATGCCTGCCTTCTGCGGAAGGCAGAAAATGCAGCAAATACAACAGATCTTCCTAAGACATGCTGGCTTAAGAAATAAAATATACATTTTAATTATTTAGTTTTCATATTGTTTTCTAGTTATATTGATAAATAATTGACATTTACCACTGTATAAGTGTAAGATGTGTGGCCTGAGGGTCTTATTTACATATATGGTGAAATAATTACCATAAAAAGTTTAGTGAACATATATGCATAGCCCATGGACACAGACAACAGTGTGATGAAGGCCATGAGGGTGAGTATGGACTGGGTAGAGGTGGGCAAAGAAGAGGAAATAGTGTCAACAATAAAATTTTAAAGAAAGATTTAGTTAACATAAATCATTTCATATATATAAAATAAAATAATAAAAAAATTCTTGTGATGAGAACTCTTAGAATCGACTCTCAACAAAATTTCTACATATGTTATATAGCAATGTTAACTGTAGTCCTTACGTGGTACATTACATCCTTAGTGCTTCTTTATATTATAACTGGAAGTTTGTACCTTTTGACTACCTTCCTCTCATTCACTCTCTGCCTATCCCTTGACTCTCATAACAAAAACATTTGATTTCTTTTCTATGAGTTGGATGTGTTTTTGTTTGTTTGCTTGTCTGTTTTTAGATTCCACATGGAAGTGAAATAATAAAGTGCTTGTTTTTACCTGTCTGACTTATTTTACTTAGCATGGTGCCTTCGAGATCTAACCATTTTGTCACAAATTGTAGGAATCCCCATTTTTTATGGCTGAATAATAGTCCATTGTGTATGTATACCACAATTCCTTAATCCATTCAACCACTGATGGACATTTAGTTTGTTTCCACATCTTGGTTATTTTAAATAATGCTCTTATGAACATGGGGGTGTAGATAGCATATCCAGATAGTGTTTTTATTTCCTTTGAATAGATTTTCAGAAGATGAATTACTGGATGGATCACATAATGGTTTTATTTTCAATTTTCTGAGAAACCTCCATACTGCTTTCCACAGTGGCCGCACCAATTTACAGCCCCACCAACAATGTACATGATTCCCTTTTTCTCCACATCATGGCCAGCACTTGTTATCTCTTGTGTTTTTGATGATGGCCAGTAGAATAATAGGAGGTGATAACTCATTGCAGTTTTAATTTGCATTTTAGTTTTTTTTTTTAATGCCCGTATGTGGCCATGCTGCCAACAGAGATGGTAGAAGGAAATTCATAACAATCCCACAGGAAAAGAGAGGCGATAGCAAAAAATGATTCAAACCTTTCAGAGTCCTGAAGAGGATGGGATCAGAGAGGGGCCCCACTCCTTTCACATTTCGTGCTTGAATTCGAAAGTAATACATAGTGTCAAGATTGAGATCCATGATCTGATGAGTAAGGCGATCACCACTGATGGTTTCCATAACCCAGTCATCAATTGGTATGTTCTTGTCCAAGGTATAAAACAAGATGTAAGCTGCATAAATAGATGAACGCAAACTTTGTTAGTAGCCTGCTCCATGACTGCTCCCAAACATCCATGTTTCCCAATTGTAATTTGCAATTATTATATTATGTATCCACAATCTATAAACTACAGTTTTGGGTTTGGAAAGTAATAATATATTTTTTTCATGTTGCAAGGATTAAATAAATAATTGCTTCAGTGTGCAGAACCTGAAAATGGCATGATAGAAATAAAAAAAAGACTAAAGGAATTTATCTCCACCAAACCAGCAATGCAAGAAATGCTCAAAGGTCTACTGTAAAAATAAATAAATAGGAAGTGAAGAAGGAACACAGGGGTATAGAATAAAAATGGCATCAAATGAGTACCTATCATTAATAACATTAAATGTAAATGGTTTAAATGCTCCAATCAAAAGACATAGGGTAACAGATTGGATAAGAAAACAAGACCCATACATCTGCTGTCTACAAGAAACCCACCTCAGAAAAAGAGATGCACACAGACTGAGGGTGAAGGGATGGAAAAAGGTTTTCCAGGCAAATGGAAATGAAAAGAAAGCTGGGGTAGCAATACTTATATCTGACAAATTAGATCTCAGAGTGAAGGACATAACAAGAGACAATGAAGGCCACTTCATAATACTAAAGGGAGCAATCAAACAAGAAGAAATAACCCTGGTAAATATATATGCACCCAATACGGGAGCACCCAAATACATAAAAAAAACTGCTGGAGGACATTAAGGGAGAGATTAACAGCAATACAATCATAGTAGGAGATTTTAATACCCCACTGTCACCCTTCGACAAATCATCCAAACAAAAAATCAGCAAAGAAATATCAATCCTAAATGACTCACTAGACCAGATGGAATTAATTGACATCTTCAGAACATTCCACCCCAAAGCCACGGAATATACATTCTTCTCAAATGCACATGGGACATTCTCAAAGATAGACCACATTTTGGGACATAGGCAAAGTCTCTTCAAATTCAAGAAGATAGAAATCATATCAAGCATCTTCTCAGACCATAATGGCATAAAACTGGAAATTAACTACAATAAAAATAATCCAAAGAAATCAAACACCTGGAGACTAAACAGCATGCTATTAAACAAGGACTGGGTTACCAGAGAAATCAAGGAAGAAATTAAAAACATCCTGGAAACAAATGACAATGAAAACACAACAATCCAAAATCTATGGGACACAGCAAAAGCAGTTTTGAGAGGGAAGTTCATATCCTTACAAGCCTATTGCAAAAAACTAGAAAAAAGTGTAACAAATGATCTAACTCTACAACTCAAAGAGTTAGAAAAAGAGCAACAAGAAAAGCCCAGTGTAAGTAGAAGGAAGGAAATAACAAAAATCAGAGCACAGATAAACGACATAGAGACCAAAGAAACAATACATAAGATCAACAAAACCAAGAGCTGGTTCTTTGAAAGGATAAACAAGATAGATGGACCTCTAGCCAGACTAACCAAGAAACAAAGAGAGAGGACCCAAATAAACAAAATCAGAAATGAAAGAGGTGAAATAACAACAGACCCCACCGAAATACAACGGATTGTTACAAAATACTATGAACAACTCTACTCCAACAAACTGAACAACCTGGAGGAAATGGACATATTCCTAGAAAAATATAACCTTCCAAAACTCAATCAGGAAGAATCTAAAAATCTCAATAAACCAGTGACTTGGGAAGAAATTGAAACAGTCATCAAAAAGCTTCCAGCAAACAAAAGCCCAGGGCCAGATGGCTTCACAGGAGAGTTTTACCAAACATTCAAGGAAGAACTAAAAACTATCCTCCTCAGACTATTCCAAAAAATCCAAGAGGAAGGAACACTTCCAAATTCCTTCTATGAAGCCAGCATCACCCTAATACCAAAACCAGATAAAGACAACTCAATGAAAGAGAATTACAGACCAATATCCCTCATGAACATAGATGCTAAAATCCTCAACAAAATTCTAGCAAATCGACTCCAGAAGAGCATCACAAAGATCATACACCACGACCAAGTAGGATTTATTCCAGGAATGCAAGGATGGTACAATATCCGCAAATCAATAAACGTGATACAAATTGAAAGATAAAAATCATATAGTCATATCAATTGATGCAGAAAAAGCATTCGATAAAATCCAACACCCTTTTCTGATAAAAACTCTTAACAAGGTGGGAGTACAAGGATCATACCTCAACATAATAAAAGCTATATATGATAAACCCACAGCCAACATTATACTCAATGGGCAAAAACTAAAACCATTCCCTCTAAGAACAGGAACAAGACAGGGATGCCCACTCTCGCCACTCCTGTTTGACATAGTACTGGAAGTACTAGCCATTGCAATTAGACAAGAGGAGGAAATAAAAGGCATCCAAATTGGAAAAGAAGAAGTAAAGTTATCCTTATTTGCCGATGACATGATATTGTACATAAAAAACCCAAAAGACTCCATTAAAAAACTAATTGACTTAATAAATGAATTTGGTAATGTAGCAGGATACAAAATTAATGCCAAGAAATCCATGGCTTTTCTATACACCAACAGAGAAACTGCTGAAACAGAGACTAAAAAAGCAATTCCATTTACCATCGCACCAAAAAAATTAAGATACCTAGGAATAACTTTAACTAAGGAAGTAAAGGACCTATATGGGGAAAACTACACGACACTGAAAAAAGAGATAGAGGAAGATGTAAAAAGATGGAAGAACATACCATGTTCATGGATTGGTAGGATCAACATCATCAAAATGTCCATACTTCCTAAAGCAATCTATAGGTTCAATGCACTCCCCATTAAAATACCAACGACATATTTCACCGACCTAGAAAGAACTCTCCAAAAGTTCATTTGGAACAATAAAAGACCCCGAATAGCCACAGCAATCCTGAGAAAGAAGAGTAAAGTAGGAGGGATCTCAATACCAGACTTCAAACTATATTACAAAGCCACTGTTCTCAAAACAGCCTGGTACTGGCACAAGAACAGACATATAGATCAATGGAATCGAATTGAGAACCCAGATATCAACCCAAATCACTATGCTCAACTAATATTTGACAAAGGAGGCACGAATATACAATGGAGTCAAGACAGTTTCTTCAATAAATGGTGTTGGGAAAATTGGACAGACACATGCAAAAGAATGAAACTAGATCACCAACTTACACCATTCACAAAAATAAACTCAAAATGGATACAGGACTTAAACATCAGACGGGAAACCATAAAAATACTAGAAGCATCCACAGGCAGCAAAATCTCAGACGTATGCCAAAAGAACTTCTTCACTGATACTACCCCTAGGGCAATGGAAGCTGAAGAGAAAATAAACAAATGGGACTACATCAAAATAAAAAGCTTTTTTACAGCAAAAGAAACCATCAACAAAACAACAAGAAAGCCCACAGTGTGGGAGAACATATTTGCAAATGATACCACTGATAAAGGTTTAATCTCCAACATCTACAAACAGCTTATACAACTAAATAAAAGGAAGATAAATAATCCAATTAAAAAATGGGCAATGGACCTAAATAGAACATTTTCAAAAGAAGACAGAAGGAAGGCCAAAAGGCACATGAAAACATGCTCAAAGTCACTAATTGTCCGAGAGATGCAAATCAAAACAACAATGCGGTACCATCTCACACCTGTCAGAATGGCCAACATCAACAAATCAACAAACGACAAGTGTTGGCGAGGTTGCGGAGAAAAAGGAACCCTCGTGCACTGCTGGTGGGAATGCAGACTGGTGCAACCACTGTGGAGAACAGTGTGGAGTTTCCTCAAAAAACTGAAAATGGAACTCCCATTTGACCCAGTAATCCCACTCCTAGGAATATATCCCAAGAAACTAGAAACACCAATCAGAAAGGATATATGCACCCCTATGTTCATAGCAGCACAATCTACAATAGCCAGAATTTGGAAACAGCCTAAGTGTCCGTCAGCAGATGATTGGATCCAAAAACTTTGGTACATCTACACAATGGAATACTATGCGGCCATAAAAAATAAGGAATTCTCATCATTTGCAGCAAACTGGATGGAACTGGAGAACATCATGCTGAGTGAAATAAGCCAATCAATGAAAGAGAAACACCACATGACCTCACTCATTTGTGGATAACAAAGAGCAGTATAAACTGATGAACCAAAAGATAGATATAGAGACAGTATATCAACAAGTAGACTGTCAAATTACAGCGGGGAGGGGAGGAAGACCTGGGGGAGATAATAGATCAACCGAAGGACTTTTATACATGCATATAAGTATAACCAATGGACACAAAACTCTGGGGAGGGAGGGGATGTGTGGGAGGGAGGGTGGGGGGCAAAAAAAAAAAAATCAATAAAATATATTAAAAAATAAAAAAAAATTAAAAAAAAACAAAAACAAAAAAAAACAAAATTATAGTGAAGGAAAAGAGCTTGCTAATCTCCTGGAAGTTCCTTAATTAAGTTATACATTTTTAATATAACTTTAGTTTTGTGTGAATGTATTTTGTGAAAATTTATGCAGTTTTGAACTTATGTTGTTACAAATATGCTTTTACTGAATAAATGTTGTATATTTCAGTACATTTAATGATATACAAAATCTAATTTTACTCAAAACACTTTGACCTGAAAATGTATGAAATAAACCTATGTGATATATTATATAAAATAAACTTGTTTAAAGAGGGAAAAAAAAAAAAAAAGAAATAAAAAAAAATTACTTGTCATTTAAAAGTGTGAGGATTCTGATGCCTATAAATTCTAATTATTGGTTTATTTTAATATATAAGCATGACAAACATGTAAAACACAGATAACAACTCTGTATAATTTTTACCATATTCCAATAATGAAAACAAGGAGCATTTATTTTGGCTTATGCTTAAATAATAAAAATACTCTGAGAAGTATAAAACGCCGTGCTTGTTTAAAGTGTTATAAAAGAAATGATCAGCTATGTTTATTGTAATAGCACCATGAGGCTGGCCGAAGCACTGTTGCCTCCTTTCGAAGATGATAAAGTTAAAGATGACCCAAGCTAGGGATAAAAAAGCTAGGATAATATCCTCTACTGTTATGCTGAAAATACAACTCTACTTCTCCTAGTCCATCCCACCTAGGAAAAAAAAACAATGTATTTCTGGATAATTGTAGGTTATTTAATTACTATCTCAAATGTTAGTAATATAGCATTGGATAGTATCATTTGCCCTCTGTATTAGGGGATGTTACTTGAATACTGGTAGGGTACTCAGTGGTGATAGTCTAACATGCACCCAAGTAAACCTATAAAATATTAATATTCTAATATTATATTTAGCCAAAATGTAAATTAGATTTTATTTAAACACCTTAATTCATAATTTTTTTCTAGACTATCAGGTGAAACTGTAAAATAGCTCATCATAGGTGTCTTTGGTCTATGGACATAGTGCCAGCCTACATTTTTGTTAAAATACTGCACAGATGGCTATATCAGCTAGGCCACAAATGTCCCCAGTTCTATTCTTATACCCTGAATATGTTCTTTATAAAGCGTATTTTTTAAAATAGCAGTCTTTGGTTGACCTGTTCCTTCCTTTTGAGCCCTGCTTATCTTATTTGGATTGGGGACCCTCCACATAAATCTTTTGTGGTTATGTCACAAGGTTCTTCGATTCAGATTCACTTTCCTTCCCCAATAACCATGCGCACTACCTACATGAAAACACACACATTTACTTCAGGTGGACTGCAATGAGGTCTCCCTACTCTGTTTGTTCTCACCTACCACTTATTCTTCCCTCTTTCCATCCAAATTCTACCCATCCGCCAAGGTCTAGTTCAAGCTACATCTAGCATATAAAACCTTCCTCTATAGTGAGATTTTTTTTTGTAGACTTTGCAATACACTTCAGTAAAGTAAAATAACTTTTATATAATTTTTAATCATTTGTCACTTAATGCCATATTTAATCTCAATTATGCTTGGGTTTGGAGAATGAGTTCTAGACAATGAACTGGATTTTTTTTCTTTGTAATTCTGCAGGATTAAGAATTCCTACAAATTCCAAGACCCAGGAGTCCATTTCTCTTCAGTTCAGATCAGTGATAAAAACCTATATTTCTTTTGCTTTAGCTTTCACTTTTCACCAAGTTTATTGTTTCCCAAATCTGCCTAATTATAAGAATTACCTGGTGACTGGGTACACGTTAAAAAATACAGGTCCCAAGAAAGAACATTTTGATGTAATAGGTATTGCAGACAAAGTCTTAGCTCCTTCAAAGACTCCAATCTCCTGGTAGTCACACTTTTATATAAGCCTCTCTGTCTGAGCATAACCAATAAAACACAGCAAATAAGACAAACTGTCACTTTCATGATGATGTTACATGAGACTATAACTTCTGCCTTGCTAGCAAACTCGTGATTCTCTCCTATGTTGGCGTTGAAGGGACGAGCTGCCAGATGGAGAGGACCACATGGTAAGGAAGTGAGGATTGACTCTGATCAAGAGCCAGTAAGAAAGTGAATCCTGCCAACAACCACATGAATTAGAAGCAAATCTTTCCCCAGTCAAGCCTCAGATGAGACATCTGTCTAGTCTAAAACCTTGATTGCTGCTGTGTAAGAGCCCCTGAAGTAGAGTATATGGCTAAGCTGTGCTTGGATTCCTGACCACCAAAAAATATGAGATAATGAATATGTGCTGCTTTAAGGTGCTAAATTTGTGGTGCTATTGTAACCGATAATACAATAGGCTAAATGTAATCCCAGTGATTGGCACCCCAGATGATCTCTGTGTTCAAGCAAGGTGAGGAATCACCTCTTTTGTTGATATGTGGGATCTGTGTATTAGTGGATGTGTGGCATTTGTTGAGCTGTTGACACTGCAGATAGGAATGTCTGAAGATGCAGAGAGTTCAGGGAAAGGTAAAGGACTAAGGTTTAAGAATTCTGCAAAACTTATAAAGACTGTGTGACTCCTCTCTCTGGTTAATATTAAAAGTGGAAGATTATAATTCAAAAGGGATGATGAAGTATCATTGGATAAAAAAGTTGTGTCTGACTCACAGGCATCCATTCATTTATAACTCAGCCCCCATAACAACATCAATAAAATCTGATATTCTTTGAGAGAGAAAATCCTCCATTCTTGTCCCCAAAGAATTATATCTACTAGTATTGAATATAAGACCCTGATATTTGTAGAAGTTTTATTTATTTATTTATTTATTTATTTAGCTTTTATTATGTGCATGTCATCTTCAAGAGAATAAAGACATTTCTTTAGCCCAGGAGCCATATCTCATTTACATTTTATTATTAAAAAAAACTAATAAAATATCTTCACATACTAGGTGTTGAAACTCACTTATTGATTGAAATACATTAGTCAGAAAGCATTTAAGTTTTACATTCATGACATTTAATAAAATTGTTAGTTTTCATGGGCTGTTTTAAATGTACAACACATCTGAAAGTTTGAAGAATTGTGCTCCCATCCTAGTCAGCTACACTTTTCCTGAATTTTCATCATTTATCAAATGAGATTAAAATATATAAAAAGTATTTAATTCAGCATTTAGAATGACAATTCTAGAATCAAGTAAGGTTTCAAATACCATATGAAATAGTCAGGTTCTGACCATTTCACACTGTATTTGAACAGATATTGGTGGGCAACCCTACTTTTTAAATTTTATTTTTTGTAAATTTGAGAACTGAGACGGGGAATAGAAACACATTACTTTACTCAAAAATAAAAACCGGCCATAGAGAAAGCAAATAATTTCATTTAAATACGTGAGTTTGGTATGACTGGAGGATATTAAATCCAGTATTGAAAGTCTTACCTTATAGATTTCTATATAACCACATAAGTTGGAACAATTTCATTGGTTTCTCACTACCTTTCTGTATATCTATATTCGTTTCTCTGTGTCCAAGTATCTGTTTTTCTTCATTGTTTTCTCTTACTTTTTTCTACTTCATTTTTGTCTCTTACCCACCACGCTGGCTATATAATGAAGTTTCATATCCAGTCATGGGTTTAAGAGCTGGGATTGCTAACCCATCTGAGCATTCCCACATTGGAATAACATTTGTCTAGATACATATAAAATTTAACATCATATATCTATTATTTTGGCCCTATTTATACAAATGGGTAGTTGTAATTCCAGAAGCAAAGGGTAGAGGTGTTCAATGCCACCTCTCTTCTCTCTTCTGTCTCTTCTATACTTCTTGTCACTCATTACTGACTTCCCTCCAAGACTCAGGTGGACTGTGAATCACAAGGAAGAATAAGATGACCCCTACCAACGAGAAAATCAACGCAGTCCAAGCATTTATGCTTAAAAAATGATTCTGCTAATCTTGTATATAAATACATACATAAGAAAGGAAGGAACCATTTCTTCCTCCTTTTTGGTCAAAAATAACAGGCAATGGATTCAGGGATACCTGACCTCAAGTCACAGCTCTAACACTGACTAGCTTTGTAACTTTGAACAACTTGCTTAATCAAAGTATGTCTCAATTTTATCATCTGAGAAAAAGTTGCTATGAGATATGCATTTTAAGAATCTAATATGTTGGGATATTTCTATTAAATTACTTTCTATATACTGACTAGTAAATGCTCCAACTATTCTTCCTTCCTTCCTTTCTTTCTATTTCTTTATTTTCTTTTAAATATATATATATATATATTTTATTGATTTTTTTACAGAGAGGAAGAGAGAGGGATAGAGAGTTAGAAACATCAATGATAGAGAATCATCGATCACCTGCCTCTTGCACACCCCCTACTGGGGATGTGCCTGCAACCAAGGTACATGCCCTTGACCCGAATCAAACCTGGGACCTTACTGTCCAAAGGCCGATGCTCTATCCACTGAGCCAAACTGGTTTCAGATCTCTATCACTTTCTAAATATTAATACATCTCAAGGAAGGTATCATATTTGGAAGAGCTGAACTGTTGGTTTCAAGTGAAACAATAGATTTAATAGCAATTCAATGATTATTCTATCCAATAAATATTTACTCATTACCTATTATGTGTTAAAAATATTGTTACTAGAGAGAAGGCATTGGACAAAATCTGAAACCTGTTCTTATAAAATTTCCAGCCCTCTATTATAAGCATTTGATTTTACTTCATGATTTACATGTTGAGGAGATAAAAAAGGAGTCAAGATGACTAAATTTCCAACATATACAACCAGGTGAACTTAGAGGCTTTGTAATTGATGGTAATAAAATAATGCAGAAAATTATGATTCAGTGAGAGTACCCAGCTGGGTCCACATTCCTGGATGGTCTTAAAACCTGTTATTGAATATAATAGTGCATTATTTAGCTGGTAATGGTGGGTGAAAGACAAAGAGAGAGAGAGAGAGAGAGAGAGAAGGGGAGAAAAAGAGGTTGGGGAATAGAATACAATAAGGCAGGCAAATGGAAATATACAATATAATATATTTTTATTGATTTTTTTTACAGGGAGGAACGGAAAGAGATAGCTAAAAACATCGATGAGAGAGGAAGGGAGAGAGATAGAGAGCTAGAAACATCGATGAGAGAGAAACACCAACCAGCTGCCTCTTGCACACCCCCTACCAGGGATGTGCCCGCAACTGCCGTACGTGCCCCTGACCGGAATTGAACCTGGGACCTTTCAGTCTGCAGACCGACGCTCTACCACTGAGCCTAACCGGTTTTGGCAATATGAGCTTTTAATATGAAATTTAAGAGATGTTTGTGTTCATTGAAGCCATGGGTATCATATAGACACTTTTGCAGAGAAAGTAACAAAGAGAATAAAATGATCTGAATTCTGGAAGCAACACTTAAGGAACAGATGGAAGAAATATTTGCTAGCAAGACTAAGCTATAGCCTAGAAGTGAGAAGAAAAATGGTTAGGTGAATTTTACAAAAGGATTTGAAGCAATAGGAATTGGAGACGCAGAAAAAGCAAGTATAACTTTCACCATTAGCAATAATAAGAAAATCTCTGAAAATCTAACTCTTCCCACTCTCTATCTACCTTGATCTCTGATTTTAAGTCATGTTGGATGCTGCATGTATTTAGATCAATGCTTCACAACTAGCTGTATTAAAATCACTTGGAATATAGCATACCCAATCCTTTTTCAGAAAAATTAAATCATAAATCAATTGAAAATCACTGATTTGGACCAGTTGAATACTAAGAAGTTGAAGTACAGCATAGTATAATAATTAAGAGTAGGAATCTGAGTTTTAAATCCTAGCTTGATTCTATTTTGCTAATAATAACCAGCTTAACTTCTGAATGAATGAATGAATGAACCTGGCCAAATCTCTGACATTCCCTACCTCCCACCTATTCCCTTTAATGGACCCTGGAATGTGTACAGAGACAGCTGTCTAATCATGAAATTTTCATTAATCCTTCCTCTGAGGCAAGGCACCCCTGATTTGATCTATCTCTTGGCTCACCGGAGTGCCAGGGACTCCTGCTATCAGGTCTCTTGATCTACCCTCCCCGCCTCCACCTCCACACACATTCCTTGCCTAGCACATAACTCCATTTCTAAAAAGAGGTTGATCTAGTGGGTGAAGGATGTGGAAATCTGACCATCCTGCAGCCAGGACCTGGTTACGCTATGTAAGTAAGTAAATTTCCTATTCAACTCATTAACGAACAAGCTAGACTTGACTGACTCATTCTTTTGCCTCTTGCTCCTTTGGTGTTTGGGGGCTGCTTTGAAAACACGGCCTTTTCATTGAATACCAGCTAGCTCTGCTACTTTGTCTAGAACAATGACTGGAATATTCAGTCCTTGAGTGGATCAGTAATAAATATTTAGCTTGATGGACCATGGAATTTCCATAGATGAAAACTTATTCAAGTTGTTTCTTTGCCCTGTTGGAAAGGTGAACAAAGATACAAAGATGTAAAAAAAAAAAAAAAAAAAAAAAAAAAAAAAAAAAAAAAAAATTGTGGAGTATATGTTCACTTCCTACTTCCCTGAGCTCTGACTCTGTGAAGGAAAGCATCCCCTTGGAGGCTCTGTTAGGGAGTGTGATAGTTTGCCTGGAGACATAGCTCATGGCCTTGGATCTGTGCTGGCTTCAGATGTATTCAAGATGACCTTACACAAGCACCATCTTTTTCTTTCATCGTTCCTCACAATTTCTGCTCCCTTCCCTCTATTCTGCAGCATTACTGGCTCCATATTGGTGAGCTTTGAGTTCACCTGGAGCAGTGAATCTGAGGATCTTTGTACTTTGTGGTTATTTGATTTTAGGAGTCAGTTACCCCAGAGAAGTCCCTTGTCTCTTCATTTCAAAGTGGAATAATTGGAATATATGAACACTTATAATAGCAAAGTGTTTAACAGAATGCCAAGCATGTAACAAATGCTTAATTCAATTTGAACCACTTTCTTCTGAAAATGTCAGTCCCGATCCTTAAGCTGCCAGCTGATGATCAAGGAATTTAAGCACCAGAGTTATCTAGGTCTTCTCCCTCATCCTCTTTTCTTTGTTTAATCTTCTTTTTGAAGTATACATATTTACAAATTGATGAACTGGGTTCCATGCAAAAAGCCCATTAGTAAAGTCTCTTCCTAGAGTGGATTTCAAGTTGGAATAATAATAGCTCATTTGTTTCAGTATGTACTGGGCCTCAGAGACTTATCTAGGCCCTTTAATATAATGATTCTACAAAAGAGATTCTATCTTTCCCCTTAATTTATAAATGAGAAAGTGAGACTCTGGGAGGTTAAATAACTTGCCTGGGCATCTCTCTCAGCAGCTCAAGTTTTCAATTCTTAACCACCCTGTCCTACTGCTGTGCAGATGCAAGAACTTAGGAAAATAAGGAAATAGAAATGTAGGAAGGAAGCATACTCTTCCAGGGAGGCTCACAGGTGTCTGACACACTGGGAAAGAGCTCACAGTTTCCTCCGCACTTTCATGGAAACAGAAAGTGCAAACCTGGGCCTTCTGCCTAATGGCCTTCTATTCTGAATATTTTATCATCCTATTTTCTAAAAGGGATTTGGTTGAAAGAATCAAAATATGTATAGAATAGAAATTGTCTTATGGGCACTGTGTGTTTGCTCTCTGTTGAATTGAGTCAAAATATCTCAAGCTAAAAATCACAACTTGGCCTTCACAAATGCATACCATTATAAGAGGATGAAGTTTTAGTGGTGGACACTATTATACAACTCTACATAAAATAGGTGGACAAGGTCTCTTACACATACACTGTGATTTTGGCACACTAAATGTTTTGCTTAGATTAAGTGCATTTCTACCCGTTTTTTAATCTTGAAAAGCAAAATAAAGCTGCCTTTCAGAGTTGAAAACACCTTCTATTGTTTACATCAACAATTTGATGAGATTTACTTAAAAAAGAGTGGAGAATTGGGTAGTATATGACTTATTTTATCCTTTAAGAAAAAAAATCCACCAGAACTTGTTTTAATTTAGAAAAGTTTTATTTTGTTTTTTTCTTAAACTTATTATCTGTTGATTTACCATGTGCTTATAAATCAGTTTGTCACATAATAAAATAGTCATCATGTAAACCAATCAAAATCTACAAAAGTACTGGAATGGAACCAATAAAAACAGATCATAAAGTTGAGGGGAAAATAAGAAGAAATTAGAATGAACCAACCTTCATTTAAAAAAACCTGGCAGAGTGACAACTGAGATTTAGGGAAGATGTTATGTTCCTCTTCTTTTCTCATATTTGTTGGCTCAAATGAAAATTCTATGAGCTATTGCACTAAGAGCAATTTCCTAGAGAAAACAAGTCTTCAACTTATATTTGCATCACATTTGAAATTTTCACATATTACCTATACATTTTGTAAATTTCAGAAACTAACTTACATAAAGTACATGCTGTCTGAACTATAATCCCCAAGCTTGTCTCTGCATCACAGAATGTTTGAATTACTTTGCTAATTTATAAGCGTGCTATCCACTTATCATATGCAAAGAAAAAAGGAGTGACTCTTACATGCACCCAACACAATGGTGCAAGTTAATTAGACTATAATGTGCCCATTTTTAGTTATACAATATTTTTTCATAATAATTATATGCTATGGAGACATCTATTAAAAGACTAGAGTGATCATTTAAATGCAAAACCCCTGATAGAACTCCATTATATTTTTCATACTAAATTAACATTACAGGCTTCTAATGGATGCTTTAATTAGGCATTGATGTTATCAGCAATATTTGGTAAAATAAAATCTGTCACTGTGAAATATTCATTAAGTATAATTTCTGTCAGTCAACATTAAGTGTTTTCTGAACCTTAGGATTTAAGTAAGAAGCTAAAAGCTAAAAGCGGGTTTTCAAGCTAAATACATGAAAACCTGCCCAGACAAACCTCCTTTTTCCTATGTGTCACACAAAAATACATGGTCATTAGGTGTCTTTTGTGTTTTATAATTGCCAAACAGCTTCTTCTTAGTCACTCAGGCTCAGAGACTTTCCATTAGAAGGTTGTCCTTACGCTGCACAGCCTAAACAAAAGGCCTATACTAATTGAAGTACACATCTTTCAGAAAGCAACTCCAATCACACGTGTGTGTGTGTGTGTGTGTGTGTGTGTGTGTGTGCGTGTGAGTGTGCGAGCGCGCGCGCCTATTTGTATGCACCAAAGAATTCTACAGTCAGTGCCCTCAGTGAGGGCAAGAAGAGACCATCAGAAAGGGTCAGGAAGTCAACCAAGACGCTAGACAGAAAACTAATACACAACAGGCATGAGCAGCGCACTCACGGTGAGCCATCACGGGCCCAGCAGAGCAGCGCTCACAATGAAGCTGAGATGCTTACCCGTGATTTTCCCATTGGCTTCCAAGGGAGGCTGCCAGCTCACAATGACAGCACGGGGCTTCCCTTCCCGAGTAATGACTGTCAGATCCTTGGGAGCAGAGGTCGGGGCTGCCGGGGGAACAGAGACAAGGCCTTGTCATCGGATGTGAGAGAAAACAGACATTTATGGGACTTCTAATCACGATGTTGACACTCAGCATCTATCATGCAGTATATCATGCTGATTTTACCATTTACAATTCCTCTCAAGTATTTGGATTAAAGAAGCAAACAAACACAAATACGGAAATTAATGTGTTTTTTTTCTCTTCGATGAAGTTTAATGACTTCCAAAGGAGAAGAGAACATGTGTGAATATGGAGGAAAGAGTATAACGTGTTTTCAAGTGAGTGCCACACTGAAAATGTGAGAAGCATAAGAGAACAAACTAATGTGCACACATTTGTGAGATTGATTGCTACATGTCTCCAAGGGACAGATTTCAGCTATGACTGTAGGATTTATAATTGCAAAAAATGTCATCTAATTCTATATTTCCCTAGAAGCCCCTTTTCAAGAAAAGAATACATTTAAAAACAGGTCAAAACATCTTGCTTAGGTAACATACCAGTTATCTCCTAACAAGAAGGCAAAGAAATATTTAAAAATAGAGCAGGCAAGGAATCTATGGTATGGAATTAGATGGTATGAAACCCTGCCTTTCTTAGAGCTTTTCCCACATGTTGTTGAAAGAGAGCAGAATTTGTCACCCCTAAAATATGCTTCTTTGGTATAAGTATTATTTTAGGCTGACGTAACAGCATCGAAACTTCATTTCTTTTATATGACTTTTTCTCCTTTATTTCCTTCCGATTCAAACTGGCTTCATCCAGCATCTGACTCACCTGCCTCCTTCTCCCTAGCATGGCTTCTCCCTTAATCATAAGCCCTCAGGATGACGAGGTTCTGATCAGCATCAAATGATCTTAGGAACAAAGCCTCTGGTCTGTTGACCACAGAGACAAAGTTCCAGTCAACTTAGAGATGATGTCTAGGCCTCAGTTGGGTTTCAGCTCCAAGCCCAGAAAAGCAGCAAAACCAGACAAAGTGGTTTTCCTCAACCAGACTTCATGGTTGACCTCAGGACTAGCCACACTGATCAAGGTTCCCCACCCTAGAACCAATCAACCGGTAGAGACCATGACTCTGAAAGGAACACCTGGAAAGCTGTGAAGGTTGGTGAATAAAGATTCACTAACATTTCCCATGTTACTTCAGGTTAATATTTTCCTTCTCTCCTAGATTATAATTTTCTCAAAGATAAAGACTATATTGTCTTTGCTTTTTATACCAAGTTCCTGTCTCAGGACCTGACATTTACAAATGGACATAATTGGAAAGTCATAATTAATGTCTCAGTTGACTGGACAAGTACTGCCCTTTGGT
Organism: Pipistrellus hanaki; assembly: GCF_964339955.1. Lineage (NCBI taxonomy): Eukaryota > Metazoa > Chordata > Mammalia > Chiroptera > Vespertilionidae > Pipistrellus > Pipistrellus hanaki. The sequence goes on from NC_140508.1 coordinate 70,221,255, forward strand.
TGTCTTGTTCTCCTTTTCCCATGCTTGAGTGTCTTTAAGTGCATGAATGGGAGGTAACACTCAAGATTTAGAAGATTTCCAGCCATGGGGATTGCGCTGGACATTTGTTATTTGGACTGTCCAATACCCCATCCCTTCCTCCTTCATTAAGAGAAGAACTTGGCTCTTTTCTGGGAACAAGCTCTTCTCTGCCATGTGAATTTCATGGCCTTCCCCCCACTCTTGCCTTAGCAGTGGGACCGTTTATTCTGGGGAACAGAATGTTAGTAAGGAAGATGAACACATCAAGCCAAACCATTCTGATAGCTTTCTTCCCCTTGAAAGACTGGGAGTGCCTCTGGTTCCTGTCCCTTCCCAAGACCCATTATTTCAGGTGTACTTGCAGTTATTTTTTATTTTACTAAAGCTAACTAGAGTAAAGTTAAGTATTCATCACCTGGGCAGAATGAAATGTTTTATTTCAAGAATCCTCCTGCCACCTATGTCTTTATCATGAGCAATTTCAGCACAAGTGCCTAGCGATGCAGCCCCTATAGTCTTTATGTTATTGGAGAATTGGAAGTAAACCCTAGAGTCATTTCATTCACTTCATTTCCTTCTTCAGTTATAAAACCTGCAGACACTTGTGAATTACTTGTTGCTTCTCATCATCACCCAGAGATCTCATCCACACGCTATTTACACCTTTGTCCAGATCATTATCTGTTTTGACAATCACCCTTCCTGCTAACCACATTTCTAAAAGTTAATATCTTTTTGTCTCACCATTGGAGTACCTACAAGGTTTAGGCGGCTGATGAGAAATCAATAGGGTACATTTATCAAGTCAGATGCTGGTGTGCATTTTATGTTTATGAAAGGGAAAAATGATTGAATTTTTTGCTTTAAGAGGAAATTAAACTCCTTCTCTTTTACTCAGGGAAGACCAAATGTCTTAGTGGTTTATATTTCACTCCATCTCATTTTAGGTAAAAAGAAAGAGCAGAACCTTTATTATTCCCATAGTACCTAACCCATTAAGCTTGTCTAAGTCTTCAAAGGAAGATGTGAACATTGGCATTCAGGGAAGAATTCTAGGAGAAGGAGTTAATATATATATACATGTGAAATAGAAGAGGATGTCAAAATTAAGTCAAACTAGAAAACTTCTATGGTTAACATGGTAACCAAAGATAAAAATTAGAATTGCAATACAATGGAAACAAATTTAATAGAAAGAGAAATTCAACATCTCCAGAGAAGAGTTTTATTTTCATATTTTTAAAAATTCCTGTGATAGAATATCACAAAACTAATCAAAAGGCAGGTTAATCCCTGGCCACTATGGCTCAGTTTGATGTATGGACATCCCATACATCAAAAAGTTGTGAGTTTGATTCCAGTCAGGGCACAAACCTAGGTTGCAGGTTTATCCCAGGACAGAGCATGCTTGGGAGACAACTGATCGATGTTTCTCACATCCATGTTTCTCTTCCCCTCCCCCCTTCCTCTCTCTCTCTAAAAAAAATAAAATAAAATAAATGAAAACATATTCTGGGGTGAGGATTTTAAAAAGCATGTTAAACCTTGTATTCTTCAAATGTTGGATCCCTGTGAACAATGAATGCCAAGTGCACTGCAGGTCTTTTAAGGTAATAAACTCAACTTTTATGACCCATAGTAAATGTGACTGGTAAAATTTATAGTGAATTGCTTTTACCTCAGGTTTGAACTACTTCAAATTGCATGAAGGTTTTCCATTTTGTTCTCTTATTTCTAAAGAATGAACATGACCACCCAAAACTGCTTCCACATCTAACTGAGGTTATTCAGGATAAGAATCCATGAGACCACAGTTATAACACAATTCTTTATTTTGTACCTAATTTCTTTCCAAAAAGGTAAATCCCTACTGTGACTGTTGATCAATGACACAAAATACTTTGGACAGAGAGTTCAATGTGTTGCTCTCTGGCTTTATGTAAATGCATGAAAAAGAAGATTTCTATTTAGATCCCCTGAGTTAATGCCCCAATTAAAACCAGATTGCTTAATCCATTAGGAATTCATTTTCTTTTTTCCTAAAATGGGGAGGATAATATTAAATATAAAAGTGCTATGAACTATAAAGCTTAAGATATCTTATATAAAATCAAGTATAATTTAGACCTGAAAATGCCCTATGTTCCACCTTCCACAGAACCTGGCAAACACCTCGACAAAATATTGAAAGTAGAAATTCTGAAGCCAGCCTTTCTTCACATACCTGCTTCATATGTGGTGGCATGTGCCGTCATGCTCCACGTGCTTGACCTTCTGTTTTTTGTTACCATGACCGAGAACTCGTACATTGTGTTTGGTTTGAGGCCTGTTGCTGTGTAACTCAGGGATGTTGTGTCTTCTGACTATACAAGTGGGAAAGAAGCAAAGAGGGGGGAAAAATGAACTCTATCAACTTGGCAAATCAAGACATGTGAAAAGACTATATAAAATAAGCCAACAACAACAAAAAAAGGCATCCAGGGAGCTAGGAAATAGCACTAACTTTACTACCTTTCTGCCAGCTGGTGTACACTGCCTGATTGGACATCCAAAATGTGACCCACAAAATCAGGTGTTATGTTGCTTAAAGGGGCCGCAAGCTGATAAATACCCCCAAGTGAGGCAAAACCATGGCAATAAGACCAACTCTGTTTCTTCCTGTCACTTCTCTCTTTAAGGTTATCTTAAACTTAACTTCAACTTATTTATAATAATAAATTATTTTTAGTTTTGAATGTTACTCATTTCACATAGACCATCATGATAATATGACTAATTTTTATTCTCACTGGTAATAAAACTACTTTTTTAGAGTTCTGTTTATGGCTCTTGCAAAGAGGCTTTCTGGTACAAACTTTTAGTGATTCAAGAATCCGACTGTTATAAAGAAAATGGACCAAAGCAATGTTGTGTCATGTGGTTCCTTTGTGTGCATACTTCACAGTGAACACACATTTACATTTGGTCGTTGAAGCAACTGTACCGGAAGGGAACAACAAATTGGATAAGTATGAAAACATTCCATTTGTGTTAATATTGTTTGTCTTCTGAATCTATTTTTTTGTCTTTTAAACAACAGGTTAAAGATATTTTAGTAGAAAGTAAATTATCTGTCTTTATTCCAACTCAAAAGAACAAAATGGTAATGCAGAAAAAAAAAAACAGGTCAATTCATATTTTCCATATGATCAGGCAAATTTATGCCTTTTATAAATATCAATTTATGCTTGGTATTTATATATTTATCTTCTTCCAAAGTTAAATATTTACTTTTATGTTTATATTTATTAGATTTTTTATATATCTATGCCTAGGGAAGTTCTCGTTCCCCACCAATGTCACACCAATCCCCTACCTTACTAATTCAGTGTGGGACATCTTTTTTTCTCTACAATGAATCCTTCTTACATGATAGCTATGGAAATCCTTCATCTTATTATAAAACCAAGTAAATATTTAACAGTAAAAATAACATTTTCATGATGTGACCATTCACTCTATTAGAGCGATGACCTCACAGACATCTATCAGAAGCTCTTCTTTAAAATAGCTGTAAACACGTGTTCCCTAAATAAATGAAAAATGCTTTGTAGACTCGGGAAAATAGAATCCATCAAATCCAACACAAAATGGGCAGCTAGTGTCTGACATGCTGATGTATAACTTCCAATCTTGCCCTCCTTCCCTTTCATCATGAATGTCTATAATGTCTATCTTAGAGATGGAAATAAGTAAGGGGAGAGTTGGGTCCATGAGAAATGTTTCAGTGAGGAAGGATCACATATCATAAAACTAGTCTCTTAGAGCATAGACACCAGTGGCATTGTGGAGGCCACTAAGCAATAAGGTCTTCATTTGTGGTTCAGAATGACACATTTGCATTCTATAAACACTATGAAGTCACTGATTTTTCTCACGAAAGTTGCTGTTCAGCATAAAGTGTTAGCCTAGAAGTTATTGAGAAATCATAGCCAGCTATTTTTGTGAGCCTAGAATACCCAGGTACTGCTTGTCTGAGTATCAGTTTCCTCATTTATCAAACAGAGATAACCATAGCACTGACCTCATGGCATTATTTAAAGTGTGTAATAAGTCAAGTGAAACATTGGCCCACAGTAAGGTTTAAATAAATTTTGGCTACAATATTTCATACATTGCTTAATGTGCTATATAATTTTAGGCACGTGTTCAATTCTGTTTTTAGTTTTCAGCATCTTGAGGGCAGAGACAATCTTGCACAACTTTGTATCTTTTATAATGCCCATGCTATGTCTGGTAAAGGAATGTAGGAAGGGCACACAGATAGAGGGGAATCAACTGTGTGTGCTTCCCCTATGTCTGGTGATTTAGGAATGCATTTGGAATGAAAATTTGTATAAGGCTTCATGTGATTAATCACTTTAGTAGAAAAGAAATTATAGACTCTTTCTCCATTTGATAAAAGAAATTTGGAGTTTTGGGCAATGACAATAGGAAAGTCTGACTAATGCTTGATTTGGGACTAAATAAATGAAAAAGATGCTCCTGTGAGGCGATCCCTGGATATGGCATCTGCTCATTCTGAGTTCCAGCTCTCATTTAATGGAGAATTTTTGCTAAGTCATATAACCTACCCAAGTCTTCATGAACACAACTGCATACATGTTTAACTATGAAGAAGTTTACTTGTTCTTTCTATAGTGGGTACAAATATCCCAATCATATAAGTTAAGTGACAAGGAGAGGACAGAGTGAGGCCAACTCCTGAGCCTGTGTCATGTGATTTCAAGTATGTGTTGATTCCCCTCTATCTGTGTGTCCTCTGCCTACCTTATGAAGTTGGTGAATGAGATTAAGTAATATCACCACAGTGGTTTCAAAAGTTCCAAATTCAAAGCCAGATAATTCTATTACCACTATTTATAACATTTAAATTTATTGTATGTTCTTTCTAGTGGATCAGTATGTTCTACAGTTATCCCTACTATCCAACTTACCCAACTATTTCTTCTAACCCTTCTTCTTGGGGTACACTGTGCATGTGTGATAAGGGGGCTTGGATATTAGCAAATGAACGACTTGGGTCAGGGAAGATCATGTGGAGAAAAACAGTTTAAATCTTTTTATTTTTTATTTTTTATTTCCAAACTCCAACCCAAGAGAGAATAGTTTTGGGTTGGGATCTTGCTTTCCAGGCATTCTTTATGAAACTCAGGAATTATGTGTCTGCTGTATTAGCCTATTCATCTGAAATAATTTGCCTCACTCAAGAAATTTTGGAACTCAAACTGTTGGGCAGAGAACAACCATTGTCTTTCAGAACATTTCACAGACTGGCAAAGTATCCATGGTATTTTTGTGAAATGAATGTAACAAAATGTAGCAATTATGATCATACATTTTTTTTAAAGTAGCCATTTTAAAGTAAACTTAGAATTGGGCAACCTGTATATAAAAATATTATTTTGAATGCTCTCATGTTTCTTTGGTTGTCTTATCTGATAATGTTATCTCTATTTATAGCTCGGTTGAGTATTAAATCTAATACCGTAAGGATGTGGATAGGATACTCACAACAGTATCTTATATCAGTGACACTAAAGATTTGCCTGAGAGTTTTCCAAATACCTGACCTAGCAGGAAGGCAATACAAAAGAGCCCTTTCTTAAAAGAAGTGGTTTCAACTAAAAACTGATTTACGATGAAATGTGAATTTTATGCCACTTAAACGTTAAGAAATACTAGAAGCAAATTGAGCATGGCTGCATGAAGAAAGGCTGACATAAAACTACTGGTCAGATTTTGCTTTATCTCCAGGATTTTACAATCAGAAGTTCCCAAAGGATATTTTTATCCCCCTGATCACCCCTGGATGGAGGCTGGATTAAGCAAGATGGCAGTTTGATGGAATGAACTTTGGATAAAGTATCATGCAGTCCAAATTCTGAGAGGAGTAAAGAGAGGGGGTAAGAAGCTGGAGCGCCAGAGTTGAGCTATTATTTACCTCGTTGTTGGGGAATTTATTCTCTGGTTTTGATACTTTATTTATTCCACATCACCAGCCTGTGGGCTTTATACTTTAAATATGTTATCTCACTGGAATCGCTTATGAATTCTTCAGAGTCTATCTATGGAGCTGAGTGTATTACTCATTCTAAAATTATAAATAATATATTAAGTAACAATGACTAAACCATGTTTAACTGCATACTTCTAGGGACAAAGTAGGTGCTGGGCAATCACTTGTGGATCTCACTTTTGTCTACATTTGTGTATGGTTGGTATATCCCAACATAGTGGCAGGCTTAGGTGGTAACAGGATTGGCCTGGTTTATAATGAGTGGTTGTAATTCTTGTGGCCGGCTGCTAAGAGATTCAAAATTATTAAGGACAATGCCTCAACTGTGTATCTCAAAGGAGCTCTTAGGGTGCTGTGAGATGACTGAGTGATAAGGCAGGGATACAGGACCTTGTCTAATTCAGATTAGTTAAAGGGGGTGCATATTGTGAGTTTCCTTCAGTACGTAAGGGTGTTTCAAGGTTACACAGAGGAAGTAGATGCTAATGGCTGAGAGTGTTTTCCAAGGATGTTATGAGAAACTTCCAGCCATGTATCCCCAGTCAGAATCATTGTCAGAGGGATCCTCTGCAACAATAATACGGGGCCTTTGGTGTCAATCCAGATTCCAAATGAAAAGAAAGTTAAAACCCATCTAGACAATTAATGTGGAGCCCTGCTATTTTCAAAGGAAAATGTCATTCCTGTATACTGTATTATTTATCATTTTTTTCCCTATTATCGCGACACCTGGTGGAATTCAGATACCATTGTGCATCTCTTGATATTTTTCTACCTCACCTTAAAATTGTTTCCCAAGACATAATAATTCCTGTGCTACTTTTAGCTACTGAGTTGTTAAAATGCTTTGTTTTCCCACTTAGCGAGATTGCAGCAAAAGGACTCAGGTCAGTCAGGGAGCACAGAGAACAATGTATTCAACAAATGACTGTTCATTTAAAATTCCATACTCTCAACGTGAACTTCACCTTGTATTTAGTATTTGCAGAAAAGCTGGTCCTCCACCGGACAGTGTAAAGTCGTACTTCGGACGCTTTTTGGTTCTTGGGGACAGAGTTGTCTGCCCAGCTGACCCTCACGGCATCGTGGGTCAGGGCCACCGCCTGTACACCTACTGGTGGGAGCATGGGGGTGGAGACATCTGGGACCGAGGTGGGGAAATCATCAAGCAAAGGATAATAATCAACTGGGTCAGTGGGATCTGGGTTAGCAAACCCACCAAATGAAACAAACAAATAAGTACATGAATAAAAGAGTTAAAAAATAAATACCAGTGGCAACACATCACAATGAGTTAAATGCATGGCAATAATGATGAAAGGGAACATGAGGAGAACAGAAAAAAATACCATTAATTCAATCGGAAAACTTGTCAGAAACAGTGCTGCTATATTACAACAATGACTATTTTCTAGAATGGGCTCATCTCCTTGGAGTGGTTTTATCAACCTGGCTGCCATTTCTAGTTATATATTTAAAAAGTCAATTTCTTCTTGAAATTTTGCCCATTACTTCTCCAACGATCTAGTATAGAAGGCACCAGATTTATAACTATTCAGATAACTTAAAATGACATGATAAAAAGGAGTGTCTGGCTTATTTCCTCCTATTAAAAAAAAATCTGTGTAGCTTATTTTGTAGAATTGGTGGAGCCCAAAGTTGAACCTTGTATTTTATATCCAAGACATTTAAATTTGTAATATTTTACATTTCAGTCATATAATGTGAATTCTCACTAACCAAAAACAAGATGAGCTCTCAGTCTGGGCATGTGACACCATGTAGGGAGAAGAGATCTTTTAGAAGGTAGAGAATCAGAAGCAGTGCACAGGCAGAATTTAAGTTTTTAAAGAGCCTGGTTCTAAGAGCAGCGGCTACTGGCTGGTTTTGATGATCACTTTGTCCACTGCATTTCACATGCGTGGCCCCTATTCATCCCTCTGTTTTCCAATGAATTATTTAGCAGTTTATTGGGCTGTGGTCTTTGGAGCAAAATATAAAACCTCCAAAACAAAAACAACAAAAGGAAAGAAAAAAACAGAGAAAGGGAGAAAGGAAACTGTGTGTTTAAAATTTAATGCCAGAGCCCGGGCTTTTTGTATTTCCATTCATGTGTCCTTTTTATGCAGGGCTCCTTTAAAGCCAAATGCATTTATGAAACAAGGAAGAAGGAGTGGAGACACTGCAGCCTCTGGAGGGTCCCCATTGGTCAGCAGGCTGGAGCATAGACCACGGTGGGTGCTGCCCCCCTACACCTGCTTCTATTCTCAGCTGACTTTCCAAGGAGAATGTTATGCACTGGGGGGGGGGGGGGTCCTCTAAAGGGCAAACCCCCTTTTGACCAAGCTTATTAATGACTTACCCCACGTGCTGTTTCTTTGCCTGATCTAATTTTGTTGGTAAATCTATATTCACTCTGATTACAAATCTATATTGGTAGCCTTTTGCAGGTACCTTATGTGAGGTTTTGAAATGTAATGATTCTACTTCAAGAAATGGTGAGCCCAGCCGGCATAGCTCAGTGATTGAATGTTGACCTATGAACCAGGAGGTCACAGTTCAATTGCCGGTCAGGGGACATGCCTGAGTTGTGGGCTCCATCCCATTGTGGGGTGTGTAGGAGGCAGCTGATCAATGATTCTCTCATCATTGATGTTTCTTTCTCTCCCTCTCTCTCCCTCATGACTTGTTATTGAGTTTCTTGAAGCCTCAGTTCCAGAATGCATCCCTTAAATTCGGAATGCTGTTTGATGGCATTTATCTATGGAGTTCTATAGTTCACAAATTTCTACCCTTGGGCACATGTGTCTTGACTCTTATAGGGAATTTTTTTTCAAAGCATGATTTGTCACTCTACTTGCCACCTCTTTTACAGCTGCCTTGCTTAATAATAGTCATTAGTTACAGAAATCATTTAAATTAAAAATAATTAAAATTAAATAAACGTTAAAAATTCACTTTGTTGCACTAGCCAATTGCAAGTGCTTACTGGTATCACATGAGCCTGGTGTCTTCCATATTAGACAGTACAGATGTAGAGCATTTCCAGCAAACAGAATATTCTAGCTGGTGGCAAACACTGCTCTAGATTCATCTATGCTAAATATATTGCAAAATAACCTTTTTCTCTTAGGATAGGTGCATTAAAAACATCTTTGTGTTCTTAAACAACTGTCTTTCATTTTTTAATACTCTTGCATGCCTTATGCTATTGATTGTTAATGGTTATGTTCAAAAGTTTAAAAAAAATTACAAAAGACAAATTATAGCCTCAAAATTTCTGCTAAAAAGAGAAACATACTCAATTCCTAATAGATGTTTTGGTCAGAGCCCGTGAATTTTTCAGTCAATATATTTTTATTCTGAAAGAGCTTTTAAAATAAATAACACAGCTTTATACCTGGATTGTACTTCATTTGGACATTGATAAAACAGTTGAGAATAAACAAATTCAAACAACACGCCTCCTTATTCCACAGCCCCTTCCTTGGGCTCAATGTATCTTGTCCTCATGACAATAGAAAGAAAAGGCTTTATAGCAAATATGAAGCCCTGCCCACCCTCTTGACCTCGGTCTCATTCTGATATAGTCAGGATGGGATGGGCTCCAGAGAGGGCCAGCATCCATGCGCACACGCGTGTGGGAAGCACCAGAGCCTGGTACTCACTCTGGCCTGAAGCATTTATTGCCTGCGGTTTTTTACTTCCTTTATCCTGGCCTCTTCACAGAGTGCTCATGGGAATACACCGCAGAAGCTCAGAGACAGAGCATGTATGCTATGAGGCACTAGGACACATTTATTGATAGAGTTTCTCCCAGAACCTTCACCTTTTTTCCCATTTACTTGTCCTTTATTCTCCATGATGTGTAGAGACACAGCAAATCTGCCACAACCACGACCTTCTCTCAGAAAGAGCTAGTTTTATTCATCCCTCTTCAGACCTTTCCTGACTTGTCTTCACTAAGAAAATCCCTCACACCATATCCAACTTTGGGTAGCATTTCATTTCTCAAATCCATGAGGATTAGAGTCATATCAGGGAAAAAAAACCTTAGGGAATCACTGGTTTTTTAGGAACTACTCTGGGGATGCCATATCCTGAGAATTAAAGACTGATAACCAACCCTAAGGGGAAGTGAAGTGAATTACTCCAGAATACTTCCTTCTGAGCTACTTCCCTTCAGTGTATTTGAACTCTTTTCTTTCTCTATTACTACCACTTGCTGCTCCAAATTTTATTTACTTTTTGGTCGTCTAAGTGGCCCTTTTTTTGTGGGCTTTAATGTCAGTAAAAATAAAAATAATAAGAGTTTTAAAAGACTGGCTGCAGTATAACTGTCTGTGGCCTGATCACAAGCCCAGTTGCCCCTTGAACAAGCAGTTGGCCAGTGCCCTTCCTCAGAGGCAGGAAGAGTGACTTCCTAAGGGAACACTGTGGGAAGCTCAGGTACAGCCAATGCGAGATGCTGCCTCTCCAAGAACCTGGCTGCTGGCCCAGCAGGAGAGGAAGGGGAAGTGGAAACCCTAGGTCCCGCCCATGAGGTTATCCTGTATTTTACACTCTGGGCCTCCATTGCCTCATTTCCCTATATTTAGGGATAATGTGTTTTCTAGCGATGTTTTGAAAGTAGTAATTCTACTTCAAGAAATGCTAATAACCCAATCTTGCCATTTCTGAATTTTAGAATAGTGTTTTTTTCCCTGACATTGAATGCTTTGAAATCTTAGTTCCAGAATGCATCCCTCAAATTTTAAGTAATGCGGTTTGTTGGTATTTATCTATGAACTTATATAACTAAAAAATTCTTCTTATTGACCCTTTTGTGGAGTCATGAGCCTCTTTGGTAACACAAGAAAAATATATAGTGTCTCCACAGATAACGGCATAGATTGACATATACACAAATTGCACACATCACTTCAGGCAGAATATAGATCTTGAAACCAATGGCCAAAAGGTCAAGGAGACTCTGGAATAACAACTTTGCCTTCCTGAATCTGAAATCAATCAAGTGATGCTATGCCCTGGAGACAATCATGTAACTGCTGTGAATGCACACAATAATTGTGTGTTTTCCACATAGTTGATGAATGGAGCTCTTGAATGTGGAAAACAAACTGTTTAAAGATCACGTAAATTTAGGTGGCAGGAGAAGTCACACGATTCCACTATTAATGTTATGTTCCTGTATTCCTACCTGCCAGGGCTTCACTCACAGGCACCGAGTGGTTTTCCATGTCCTCTGGTGCTCGCTATCAAACCCTACCCTTAGATCCTTTATTCTCATCACGTAAACAGAGGTGACAGGTTATCTGAGATCTGAGGATTGTGAATTTTGAAAGAGGTTGCGGTCAAAGTATTCACTAAAGAGATGAACATCTTGGGTTTTATTTTCAGATTTCAGACATAAGACCACTGGAATGGTCATGTGACTCTCCACTGTCCCTGCACAGACAGGCCACAAAGGTGTCACTTACTCTGTGTTTTAAAAAGCCCTGCTTTGCTCACAAATAGTCTTCATAAACAGCTTGGACCTCACTTCCTTACCCATCCTTCCCTCAGTTCTTCGAGCCCATTTTCTCTTGTGGGGGGCCTTTATATTCCAGCTCACCTGAAAATTCCCAGAGGTGACATACCCAGTGAGCAGCAAATCCTTTTACTGTCCAGAGGCCCTGGACACTGTTGAGTGACCTGAAGGTCCAACTCAGGAAGAAGGCACTGGGGGTCTCGGCCCAGGCCCATGCACCCCCAGGAGAGGCAGATCATCTTTGTCAATGAGTCGGAAGGACCTACAGAGAAGCGAGGGCCCCTCCGAGCATTTGGGAGCCTTTGTGCCAAGACCCTCTTGTCAAAGGGCATCGCTGGGAGGCACGCTCCTCGGGGGAATGACGAGTGGTGTCAGGGCACCCAAATAGGAAGCCACTCAGAGAAGAGAGAGAATGAGAGCTCTCTTTCCCTAAATCCAGGTATAGTTTATAGGCTGAATTTCTCTTCCTTCAATTTGAAAACCAAAAAGATAATCAAGTTTGTGTATGCGTATACACACACGCAGGGCTCGAAACATGACTGCATACATTTCCTGTGTTTTATTTTGCCATCACTCAAACACAGACTGCGTGTCAGAGCAGGGTTAGCTGTGGTGGCTTACCTGTCATAGACCTGGTGGTGGCACTTTCATACAGAGGAACGCCTTCTCCTGCGTTATTGAAAGCTTTTAGGGAGATTACATAATGGGAACTTGACTCTGGAAAAAAAACACACAGAAAGAATACAAACACGTTGATTTATTTAATGTACTGAAATACGCAGGGTAAATCAAATCTAATATAACCTAATAAGTAAATTGTGGATTAAAAACAAGTAAGTGTGATTCTGGGAAGAAGGTGGCAGTGGTGACAATGTGCTTCTCGGAGCTTCCTGTATCTTTATATTAAAAGAAATTGAACAGCTAGATAGAAAAGCACAGGCATTTGATCATTTTCAACAAAACCAGGTGCTGAGGTGTGCTCTCGCATCCTCAAACACAGCGGGTACAGAGGAACCACAACCACCTCAGGCCTGCATGGTAGCAGCCTCTGTGGGAGAGAAATCCAAGGGCAACATCAAGCTCAGGACCTGGTCACTTTAAGTCACCAGCAGGCAATGCTAGCAAGTGCAGCAGAGCAGTTGGAGGACAGTAAATATAAATCCCAAAATTAACCCGCAGTCTCCTTTTCAGGCCGAGGCTCACACTGAGGACAAACAACTGGAAATATTGGGTCGGCAAGTAAGTAATTGCGGATTTTTTAAAGAAAATCAAAGACAATTTTTTCATGGAACTAAATAACTTTATTCTGTAATGTATTGCCCATTTTGATCAATGACCTTTTGCCATCTTTCAGGCAGCATCATAATCCCACGTTCAAAAAACTTCTGGTTTTTATTAGCAAAAAACTGAATCAGGTACGATTTGACATCATCATCATTATTGAAATTTTTACCATTCAAGGAGTTTTGTAAAGATCGAAACAAAAAGTAATCAGATGGTGCAAGGTCAGGACTATATGGTGGATGTGGCAAAACATCCCAACCAAGCTCCATTAATTTTTGCCGAGTGACCAAAGATGTGTGTGGCCTTGCATTGTCATGATGGAATACAACACCTTTTCGATTTGTCAATTCGGGCCCCTTTTCTTCAACTGCATTGTTTAATTTCGTTAGTTGTTCAATGTAGACATCAGAATTGATCGTTCGGTTGGGTGGTAAGAGTTCAAAGTAGACAATTCCTTTGTAATCCCACCAAACTGATAACAAAACCTTCTTTTGATGAATATCAGCTTTTGATGTTGTTTGAGTTGGTTCACCTGGCCTGCTCCACGATCTTTTCCGCTTGATATTGTTGTAAACAACCCATTTTTCATCGCCAGTTATCAGTCGTTTTAAAAATGGATCATTTTCATTACGTTTCTTTAGCAAATTGCAGCTGCTAATGCGTTGCGTTAACTGTGATTCTTTCAGTTCGTGAGGAACCCATGTATCAAGTTTTTGAACATAGCTAAGTTGTTTTAAGTGATTTTCAATGCATGTATGTGATACATGAAGCTTCTCTGCAATCTCACGTGTTGTACTGTGACAGTCTGAATTGATTATTGCTTTGATTAGGGCGTCATCAACTTCAACTGGACGACCAGAGCGTTTTTCATCTTTGAGTGAAAAATCACCAGAACGAAATTTGGCAAACCAATTTTGACACTGCCGTTCTTTTAAGGCTTCGTCACCATAAACAGCACATAACTTTTTATGAGCTTGCGATGCGTTTTCCCTTTGCGGAAATAAAAAAGCAAAATATGACGAAAATGTTCCTTTTGATTTTCCATTTTTCAACGAACGCCAAACGAAAACCACAAACAGATCAAAAAACTTTTTTTACTGATTAACAGCTGAATAGCCAACTATCAAATAACAAAATGTGTTTTACATTTGTACTACGTCTGCAAACTAAAAATTCAACTGAAGCCATATATGTGTGAAACCCGCAATTACTTAGCTGCCGACCCAATAGATTTAAAATCTGAAGCCATAGGAATGAAGGGAAGAGAAAATACAGATACAAATAGGAAAGAGGAATCATCACAAAATCTAGAAAAAAGGTGCACACTTTTTAGTGTGTATCGGGGGTTGGCCAACTTTTCTATAAAGGGCGAAGAGAGGAAATATTTTAGCTTTGTAGAGCACTCTGTCTCGGTCACATATTTGTGTTTGTTTTGTTTGTTTACACACTACTTCAAACTTCAAATCTATGAAAACCTTTCTTAGTTCAGTGGGACCCAAACAAGAACAGGACCTGCAGGCTTGACCTGCAGGCTCTGCTGTGCTGAGACAAGAGCCCTGGCCTAATAAAAACAACAGGACAGGAGCTCTGTGTGTTGAGAAAAGCAAATGCACTTCTGGGAGCACAGGAAAGAGAAACACAAAAATCTGTTGAGGTTAAATACCATACAAAATAAAATCAGGAGAATATCATTCCTGTAGTCAAGTACACACACACACACACACACACACACACACACACACACTCAGGATAACAAATACACAAAAAATCATCAAATCTGCAATTTACTATTTCAAAATGAGCTAACAAACATTAAGAAAATAAAATGTCCAGAAACGAATTGGCATAACTCAAGAATTATATATAAATGAAAAAATAATTTTAGAACAGAAGGGTATCAAGAGGAACAAATACATAAAACAAGAAGAACACAACACAAAATGAAAACTAAGTTACCAGCTTATAAGTAATTAGGATATTATTCCCCTGATCTTGAAAATTACTAGGAAATGAGTTTAAGCCATTTGAAATGACCAGGGGAGATATTGAGCTAACTGGTAAACAATAAGTTTAATGAACTAAGACTAAGTGAGGGTTAAGAGGGAGATATTTTATCTTGCAGGGTTATATATTCTGCTTTTGAAGATACATTACAACCATAGACAAAACTAAGGGACAATAGGGATGGCATATGAAAAATGTTTCAATAATTATTATTTATGGTGGTACTATTATTGTTGTTATTCTGAGACTAACATGAAATGGGATAAAGCAAATGTGTAATCATAACACATTCTAACTTTATCATCCCCTGTGACCTTGAGAACTGGATTCTTGATGTGGAACAACATTCAGATTTAAAATAGGAAAGGTTACATAAAGTACTATGTTACAAAAATTTATTTAGAAAAAAACAGTTTAAACCCCAAATGTATTTTATCTCTGTTTTATCTCTGTCCACCAAAAAGTTTAGAAACAGACTTAATAACAAAAAGCATCCCACACCAAGACCTGGATTTTGAAAACATATTTTCTTCTGCAAGAAGCAAGGGCTTATTGGAAAGCAGGTTGATTCTGGTCTGCGATGACTCAGGCTCATACCAGTTGAGCCTGAAACATCCTGGAATATCAGATAGAAAGGAAACAACCAAAGACTAATAGGCTCACATAAAATGGATTCACAAATAAACCTGAAGGGACTTCCACAGACCAAGGACAGGGATGATCTGAGCTTCCATAAAGAAAAAAGTTGCAATGGATTAAAACCCAACAAATACATGTAAATGGATAAACTCATTAAGATATATATCTCTGTGTGTGTAATTCTTAGTCACTGTATTGGGATGACATTGGTTAATAAAATTATGTAGGTTTCAAGTATACAATTACATAATATATCATCTATATACTGTATTATGCATTCACCATCCAAAGTTAAGTCTCTCTTTCTGTCACCATTTATCCCCTTTACCCTCTTCTACCTCTCCCCATCCCGCTTCCTTCTTGTAACCACCATACTGTTGTCTGTCCTTCTTGTAACCACCATACTGTTGTCTATGATGGTTTTTGTTGTTATTGTTTTGCTTAATCCCTTTGTCATTAGTTGTCAGAGAAATGCAAATTAAAACCACAATGAACCCAACTGGTGTGGCTCAGTGATTGAGCATCGACCTATGATCCAGGAAGACACAGTTTGATTCCTGTTCAGGGCACATGCCCAGTTGTGGGCATGATGCCCAGTAGGGAGTGTACAGGAGGCAGCCAATCAGTGGTTCTCTCTCATTATCGATGTTTCTATCTTTCTCTCCCTTCCTCTCTGAAATCAATAAAAATATATTTTAAAAATAAAAAATAAATACAATGGAACTGCCTTCCAGCGATTCCATAAAGACATTTTTTAAAATAATAAGAGTTGGTCCATTGTGAGGTTGACAGATGACCAAATTATTATCTTGAAAACTGGGTAAAAAATAAAATAAAATATTTGATGTGTCTTTCTTTTTTTTTTTAAATATTTTTTATTGATTTCTTACAGAGAGGAAGGGAGAGGGAGAGCGAGTTAGAAACATGGATGAGAAACATTGATCAGCTGCCTCTTGCATCCCCCCCCCCCCCCCCCCACTGGGGGTGTGCTTGCAACCAAGGTAAGTGCCGTTGACAGGAATTGAACCCGGGACCCTTCAGTCCATAGGCTGACACTCTATCACATGTGTCAAACACAAGGCCCGCGGGCCAAATCCAGCCCGCCAGGCCTTGCAATGTGGCCCGCGCCGCGCTGTCATCACTGCACTCCGCTGTCAGTTTATGACATTGTCAGTTTATGACTGTTCAGTAAACCATTCGGCCCGCGATTTAGGCTGGATTTTAGATTTTGGCCCCTTCTCTGATTGAGTTCGACACCCCTACTCTATGCACTGAGTCAAACCAGTTTCGGCTTAATGTATCTTTCTTAAATAAACTCTGTGCAACCAGCTGTGTAAGAAGGAAAACATCTTTTTATAAGGTATTCCAACTTATAAGACTAGTAATAGAATTCAAATACTGCTAGCTTGCAGCTCCAATGAACAAAGTAGAAACATCTAGATATCATGTTCCTATCAATCAAAAAGCACATGACCCAGTAGAGCAAGCATGTCAAACACAAAGGCTAACATGGGTCAAATAAATGAGTTTGACATGCTTGTTTTAGAGTCCTGCCAAAAAGATAAAAACGATTTAGTCTGATTAAACCTCTAGATCCAAATGCCAGTTTATGGGAAATAGAGAAAAAATGGTTTAACTCCAACTTAAAACAATTTATTTTGAGCTACACATTTGCTGTCTGTGGCTTTCTGTATCTGAGTTTTATTTTACAATAACAAAGTTTTTAAAATGAGTGAATTTATCTCTGTTCTTTGAAAGTTGATGAAATTTTTCTTCATAAAATTTTATTACCTAAATATTAGAGTTAAAGTTATTGGTATTTCAAAGCACAATAACACAAGAGCTATAATATAGCAAACAATAAAATAAAATTACATATTATGTAACTAAAGGGGATCTATTCAGTGAACTACTTCATGTATAAGGGATATTTATTGTTTTTTGTTGTCCAAGTTTTATTTATAAAAGAGTAATCAGTCAGCAAGTGTTAAATGCTCTTGGAGATCCAAGAATATTTGATAAAAGATGGACATCTATGTCAGGTTACAATCATAATTCTGGACAGAGAAAACAAGAAAAGACTACATAAAATTGAGCAGTAAAGTGAGCTACAACTTATGAATACTACACCAGTTCAGAGATCTAAAAATTAGTGAGGGATTGGGTCATCAAATATATGGTCTTGGAACTAGGACTTGAGGCATGAGTAGGATTTAGAGGTAAAAGAATGGTAAACATTTCAGGAAATGTTGAAAATACAAGTAGGGAGGTCAACAAGGTACTTTTCTACTAGGAAACATATCCTGTATAGTTATTAGAATAAAGACTTAAGTTTGCTTTGACATATAGGTTTTATCTAGACAACTACACTGCAAAACATTGATATTAGGTTCAAGCCAAATGAATTACCTTTTTGTGTTTTAAACTGCATTTGGTTTCACCTATTATACACATACTAAATATATGCATTTATCTATATTTTTTGTTTCTCAAGGAAATGAGAGAGACAGTTAAGAAATTCAAAACTCACATGCTTAGGAGTTAAGGCTTTAATTGTTTTATTTTGTTTTTAAGTGTAAGAGAGGGATGGAGAGAGAGAGACGAGAGAGAGAGAGAGAGAGAGAGAGAGAGAGAGAGAGAGAGAGAGAGAGAGAGAGAGAGAAGGAGAGAGAGAAAGGATTTGGCCACAGTGTATGAGGTAATAGGGCAGAGAGGATGCTCAGCAATAATTCACCCAAGGAACAGAGCTGCCTCTATTCCTTAGCATGTGGAAGGAAGGCAGTCCCATGTTGACAGATTTTCTGTAAATACAGATTTTTATGTGAAATCACCAAATTTTCAAACGTTGACAAACAATTTAAATAAACAAAACAAACCTGAACTGGCAAAGTAAATATATATTTCTGTATTGAATCTAAACTCATGGCTACTAGTCTGTGACCTCAGATTCTCACCTACACATATTCATGCATAAAATAGGGTGAAAAAGGCCTAGTCTTCTTTAACTGTAGGATCAACAGCAACAAATTAGAAACTACAATGTGATAAGGAGGGTAATAGAAAATAAAGCAGATCTCATTAATGCAAACTGATTAATTGCTTTCCGCGGACCTCTCCTGTGCAGGGTGGAATTCAGAATGAAGAAAGACCAACTTGATCAGAAACTCTGAACTTCCTGTTCAGTTAACAGCTGAAGAGTGACGTGGTCAGCGTGGTCCATGAGACATGGCATTGATGCCTTCCCCTCCATGCCCCACCTCCCAGATGCCCCGTTTATCCGGTACGCCTTCTTAGACCATAGACTCTGTCAAGGCCTCTCTAGCTTTTCTGAACTATTGGCTTTTAGATCTTTTGGATATTATTTATTTCTCTTTTAAAAGAAAAGGAAAAGTACCTTAACTGGTTGATTCTCATTTTTCTGGTTTGAATTTTTGCAGTGGCTGGAATTTCAGCCAGACAAAGCCACAGTGGTGGGGCTGAGGCAGAGGTGGTTAGGGGCAGTCAGGCTGACATGGGAGAGTAGTTAGGGGAATCAGGCCAGCAGGGGAGAGCAGTTATGGGCATCAAGAAGGCAGGAAGGTGAGCGGTTAGGGGTCAGCAGTCCTGGATTGTGAGAGGGATGTCCAAATGCGGGTAAGACATCCCTCAAGGGTTCAGGATTGGAGAGGGTGGTGGCCAGGCTGAGAAACTCCACCCCCACTATGTGCACAATTTCATGCACCAGGCCTCTAATAGAAAATAAAAGGACTGGGACAACTCCAACTCCATAACCCTTTGTTGTAGCTTTTTCAAGGTGCTTTTATTTATGCCCTTCATATTCTATCTGCTTTTTGCTCTCTCTGGCCTCAGTATTGTGCTTTTGTCAAACTGCATTTGATCTCCTGAGAAACCAAGGGATCTTTTCATGCTGCAATAAAGCTTGATCCAATACTAAATCAGCCTGCATGACAGCAATAAATACATTAGTCAGTTATTGGTTAATGGTGGATGGAGGACTATATTGCTTTGATCTCCTTTTATATTGTCATAGAGTCACACTTGAGTGTGTATTGAGGGAGAAAATGCTGTGAGTCCATACTGAGGGGAAAAATACTGTGAAAGTGAATGTGTAGCAAAGGAGAATGAGGGTTTTCTCCCCATACAAAAGAAGGGTGTCATTTACCAGCGCACCACTAGAGAGCAATGTGGAGCTACTTTCCTGCACATGCTCAGAGCTCTTCAACTTCAAAACCAGTAAATCACAAAAGAATTGCCTAAAATTGCTCCCTCTGTAGAAGCATCAAATGAGCTAAGCACACTTAATATTACCATAATGAATTCCAAATGAATTAATCATTAATTATGGTCAGAGCCCATTGTTCAGAATTACATTTAGTGACAATTATGACAGTAAATTTATTTTTTGGATTTGCTAAAATGTTGTAGATATGTAGGCTTAAAAATGTATCACTTGCCTCTGAAAAATAAAATACAGCAACCTTTTATTATTTTAATGTACTGTGAATGAATCGTACTGAAAAAAACTTGTGTTTTGTTTTTGTAGATTTCCATGGGACTTATTTTTAATTACGGATATTCTGTGTAATTCAACAGATTTCAAATCGTTGATCAGATTTTAATCATAGTCTTTCTTACATAATACACTAGCTTGGCATAAAGGAAGCTAAAAAGATACTTAATTCTCTGAGCATCCAAAATAGACAGTTCCTGGCTAGTATCTTCTTTGTAGCTGGGAAGAGAGGGAGGAATAAATGTACATTTATTGATTATATGGGCTGTAAAGACAAGCAATCACTAATAGGGGGAATTTTTGGTTCTCCTTCCCCAGAGTTTTGGCAGGTGACTGGCCCATTATTCTAAGTGTGTGTTGAGACTTGCCTAAAGATAGTGAGATGAATGAGGTTTTTTTGGGACAGAAGAATGAATCAAGAGGCCTACTGATAGATCCTACAGGGCTAGACCAAGTTGCTGTACTTGGTAACAGATCCAGTGAGAACATCATTATTTTTAATTAATATTTTATGTGAGTTAAATGCCACTGGCACATGCCAGATTGACAGCCCATAGTCCTTTATTCATTACAGATTATGTATGTACAATACTTAGCTCAGTGGCCCTGTCCATGCCAAGTGCTTGTCAGGGCCTTGTCTCCATGTCCCTGCATCTCTTGCCCTCTCTGCTAGCATCACCAACACATCAATTAGAGAAAATTAGAGTGGTAGCTGCTTGCCTAATGCAGATAACTGCTCACTGCAGTGAACCTGGGCGACCACATGCAGAGACCACAGGCCACGGGATCGCTGTCAGATGGTAAACGCTACTGGAAACCTTTGACCTCACTGGATCCAAATCGTTTAATTAAGTGAAGTGGGTGGATAGCAAATACAGTTGATTGCACTGATTTCTTTAAATAATGAGCAATTACAATTCAAATTCAAGAAAGATGCAAATTGGAAGCATGGAACAGAGTGTGGGATCTCAGAGGGAGGGTGGGGGAGGGAGGATAAGTGGGAGGTAATCAACTAAAGACCTTGTATGCATATATGCATAACCCCTGGTCTCACATAGTGGAGTGGTGAGGGCCTGAGGGAGGGGGCAGGGGTAACCTGGAGGAGGTTGATGAGGGGAAAAGGGGGGTATGTATAATACTTTCAACAGTAAATATTTTTAAAAAGATGCAATTTTTGTAATACATACAATATTCAATTTTAACTCATTATACATACTCTTTTGCAAATTTAATTTGTAGCTAATCTAACTAGTACCCCTTTTAAAAATAGGAACACTGTCCAAATAAAGGTCAGAATAGTCTGTGTGAGGAAGTATTTGAGTCCATCCCCCCGCTCAAAAAAAAAAAAAAATAACCAAGGTAACTTTTTACTTAATCTACCCAGGAGGAAATCAGGTAAAAATAAACACAAAGTACTCAGTGTTTATTTGGTAAATGAATGAAAAATGATTGCCCTCTTAAAGATAAGAGGGAGAATTCTAATTCCCAAAGTTCTGCTTCACCCTCTGTACTACTTGCCTTTTATTGAATAAGAGCTGGTGAGTTGAACATTTTGAACGAGTTTCAGATTGCACTTTTAGGGAAATTAATTCTTCAGAGCTCCGTAGCCCAGGAAAGATGGAAAAAGATGTTGAACGTGGGTAGGCCACCAACAGAGACTACTGTAATTGCGTAGGCAAAGATCACAAGGGCCTGGACTGAGGTGTGTAGGGCAAACGAATAGCGAAGGACAAGTGTGAATAGCAAACCCTGTCACTCTCTTTGGAAGGGCAACGGGGAGAGGAAAATATCAAGGATGACTCCTAGATTTTCAGTTTGATTGTGAGACTTTTCAACCATGATCTCGGTGATGCTATGAAGTAGTTAGGACAAGAATGATCCTGTCCATTTTAGAAGTGAAGGCGCCATCCAGGGGTGATCATCTCAGCTACAGAAGACACAGGAAGAGTCAAGGGCCTTCCGTGTGCTCAGGTTTGCTCCTCCCTCCTTAGTGCCAGGACTAGATGATTTGGGGTTTCCTCTGGACCGTTCTACAGAGCAGCCTTGGTCACCCATTAGAACAGAAGACTCATCCCTCCCGCTTCTGTGGTGAGACGCTTTGGCAGAGAGCCCTCAGAGTCAGAGGAATGACTGGGCAAATGCTTCCATTAGGAATCCCTGTAAGCAGCTTGCAGATGGAGCCTCAGTGAGAGGATTTCTCAGCAAAGCCTCACATCAGGAAAGTAACAGACACAATATAACCAAACATACAGCTTTCCCCCTTTTGTTCACCTTTCTTGAAGAAAAAAAAAAAAACACCTGAATTAAATCAAAAAAAAGGTGGAAATATTATATGACTGCCTAAGGGCTCAATGAATAAGAAACACAGATGCTGTTCATCTAGTTAATTCAATCAAACAGACCATTGCTTTGGTTTAAAAAGCCAATCAAACTGACTCCTTAGCATAAATAGATAACATAAAACGAACCATAAATAAATGAACTGCTTTGGTGAGGAACCAAAGGGGAAGCATATCCTTCCCTTTTACAAAGGGTTGCATCCATTCCTTTTGTCCCACTTCCTTCTCCTTTTCTTTTAGTTCCTGGGTCTATTCCCTTCCTTCCTCTCCACTCACTTCCTTGAGTTTCTGGGCATGAGGGAGGGAGCGAGGAAGTAGAACAGAGAACAAGACATGACGAGAAAGAATGATGTGAATATTGATACAGAGGTGCTGAGGAAAGAGAGCAGAAGACTACACAATGATTGGAGTCCTTGTTTAGGGGCCTGGCTGCACCAGATACCAACGCTGCCGCACCTACCTTCACAGGAGCCCTACAAAGTGGGCTCAATGAAGTCTACTCCACAGACCAGAAAACGCAGTCCTGGTGATGGTCATGGAGCTCAGTAAGTAGCAGTGCTCCAATCAGAGCCCAGGCTGTCCTATTTGCAAGTCCACCCATGGGTCACTGTGGAGTAAAGACTGAGGAAGACAGTGTGGGCAAAGGTGCAGATGCTTTACAAGTTCTTTAAGTGGACAAATAGAAATATGGCACAAGGCACAAATACCTTTTTTGGAATAATATATGAGTGTGTATTCCAATACTGGTGGCAGGATGGGAGAGCAGCAGGTCATCCACAAAAATCTGCTCTGCAGCCCCCCAAGACACAAATTATTTCGGTTCTTCACCATGCCTCACTTTAAGCAGAGCCAGAAGGGAGTTTTTCACTTCTTAGTAATGTGTATCAACATCACAGTTAATTTTCTCCTTACATCATGGTACACTAAGATAGGTCATGGTAACTCTTATTTTCCACTTTGATTTTACCTTTCACTCCAGTGCCTGAGACTTTGTGTGCATGTGTCCACATGTGTGTATATCAAAGTCACTAGATCAATCTGTCACTCACTTTCCTGCCTTCATCTGGGCAATGTCTCTTGTTATCTGCATGCTGACTTTTTTTTTTTTTAAATATATTTTATTGATTTTGTACATAGAGGAAGGGAGAGAGATAGAGAGTTAGAAACATCGATGAGAGAGAGTCATTGATCAGCTGCCTCTTGCACACCCCCTACTGGGGATATGCCCGCACCAAGGTACATGCCCTTGACCGGAATCGAATCCGGGACCCTTCAGTCCCCAAGCTGACGCTCTATCCATTGAGCCAAACCGGTCTCGGCTGCATGCTGACTTTTAATTACTCAATATATGAATTAGATGACAGTCAAACATTCAGGTGACATGCAGTCTGCACACATACATGTGTGTACTTACTTAGAATCACAGTTGTCATCTCTCTATGAACTGCTGTTTTTGCTTTCTTCATTATCTTCAGACTAACTCCCATCTAAGGTAACCCACTAAATATTATAAAACTGTTGTCCCCTGATACTTTCTGGGATGATATAAATGTTCCATTTCTATGCTATCCATGATGGCAGTCAGCAGCCACATGTGTCTCTTGAGCAGAATGAAATGTGAGGAGCATGAATGGTGAACTGACTTCTTTTATTTTATTTTATTTTAATATATTTCAGCTTAAGTCGCCACATGCGGATAGTGGCTCCCATGTAGGACAGCATACCTATATAGAAGTTCTGGTTACCTTTTTTCCCCATGTGTTGCCATAGTTACTAAAGTCTTGTGGACAATGAAGTAGATTCAATATAAGGGTTCCTGTTGCTATTGTTCTCTTCAAATGTGAAACAAAGCACTATAATATCTACTATGACTCTATAGCCTGGGCCAAAGCATAATTTAATAAGTTGAATACATATATTTCACTTGAAGTTAAAAATAAAGCAGTAGCCTTGTATCTGATTCATTTTCTTATACACATATTCATTTCTATCCTCATGGCAATATGATTGCGTCAACAGATAAGACTTGAAGTACTCATGGTTTTTATTCTGTGCCCTAAATTTTGGATTTCTTATTTAATACTCAATTCAAGAAAAGAAGTCTAGATGGAAAATAACTTTGTTAATAATGGAAAATACTAAATTAATGATAATTCAAAGGTGGCTGTGAAGTCATTTATAACCCATGCTTTAATAAAACATGAAAAAATGAAATTGGAATAATTGGGTAAGAATAAAGAACCAGGGAAAATAACTAACAGTAAAAAATGGTACAAGGATTATAACATTAGGCCACTAGCTCATAAACAAATATAGCCTCTGACTTAAGTTATCAAGAAAATCAACAAGTATTTTAGTTACCAACTCTGGATGTCTTGGGATGAGTAGGGAGAAAAGGGAGAGGAAAAAATTAACCAAAATCAAATGGATTTAAATTAAGTTGAGCCAAGAACCAACCAAATGTCAGCATTAACAGTAATAGTCAGTGGATGTATGAGAAAAGAAAAAAAAAAAAGCTTTAAATATCAGAAAATCAGAGATATAAGAAGCAAAATAGGTGTATAAGTCCCAGCAAAATAGTTTATGGAATTATAACATTCCTCATATATATTTCTGTTTTAATGGACAACTTTGTACATGATTGCTTTAAAGTGATCCGGATAGTAATACAGCTGCCATGTTTGGAAAATTCTGCTGAAAGGTTGCAAGCAGAGAGAAGTAAGTATCAGCAGTTTATCCATTTGTGAGGGGATAAGAATCCCAAGCGATACTCTTATGTTGTTCAACGTTTTTATTTTATTGGGCATTCCTGGAAGAAGGAGGGCTATGAGCAAAGACAAAGATTTTTGTTTCCCTTTGTGAACCTAAGCGATTTTCCCTGCACTGTCATTATTATACTAGAACGCAAAGCAAAATGAAAAAAGTAGTAAGTGTAATTGGAGAGATCATTCAAAGATCCAGAGCTAGCTTAAAAGATGAATAAGAAATATTTTTCAGTGATGGCTGTGAGCAAGTGATGTTCTTTCCTGGATTCAAGAAACAGATAAGGTAGGAACTGTATCGGCCACAATTAGAATGTATTAATTATGATACAGACCAAGCTGTGTATCATAAAGAAACCAAAATACAACAGTTTAAGTAAAATAAATGTGATAGTTTAAAAGTGAGCAGCCCAGCATGGGTCATCCTGCTCTGTCAATCTGTGACTCCTCTGCATTTAACCCTATGTCCTCTCTCAGCCAGGGAGCAGGGGAACGACTCGGAGTGTTCACGTGTGCTCATGCAAAGCCCACGGATGGCACTGCCACCTTTACTAAAGTACACTGGCAGATCATGGTCACACAGCCATCCAGGATGTAAAGAAGGCCACACCTGCCTGAAACATGCCAGTCTCCTGGAGGCTGTGTGTCCTTCTGAAATCAGGTAAATGAGTCTACTACCAAAATCACTGTCATTGGAGGGAACCACAAGAGACAATCCATGGGAAGTTTGTCCAAAGGAGAATGAGATGATTCTCAGGATGTTTCAGAACAGTGTCATTCCTTTAAAGCATACTCTGTCCATGGGACAGGAGCATGCTTATTCACACCGAAGGCAGGTGCCACTTTTTATTTTTATTATTTTATACTCCCTAGGCCTTCCCATCATTTCTGGCATGTAGTAAGTAAAAAACTTTAAGATTTTTTTTTTCTGAATGAATAAAAAAGGAATGGCTAAAGGAAGGGACTGAAAGGTGAAAAATTGACATTCAAGAAGATAAAATATCTTTGCCAAGGTCAAACCGCTTCTGGCTGGTAGCATCTGGATCCCACCCGCATCTATCTGAAGTTTCCTCCTAAGTGATTCTCCTGCAAGAAAGTTCCTGTGATAACGCCAAGTCATCTGCTTGAGAGCAGCTCTTCCTCCATAAGCGGGGACATAAAATCGGTAATGACTCCAGCTTTGTCATTCTGCTCCTTGTATTTCTTTTGTGGGACATGAGAGATGCTCATGCCGGCCTCATAAATCCCCCAGGAGATCGCCCACTGTTCTCCCCGCCTTTGCGGTGTCAGGGGACTCTGTGGTTGACTGATTCTCCAATGAATTATTCTTACAAAGCTCACCCCGACAGGCTGCATTTTTTGCTTATGATTATGAATAGGAAGGACAACACCTGATTCATGGGTGTTTTAACAAATACTCGATACTAGAACACTCATACATCCTTCACCCAGCAGCTGGAACGATTTCTGAACCGATTTCTTCAAAAACCATTACATCTGGTAATGGACAAAGTGGGCCCTCAACCCGGGATTTGAGTGTTGATGTTCATTCAGGAAATGACACGCTAACTGCATTTTCTTTATCCTGGAGCAGAGGTGGGCAAACTGTGGCTCGCGAGCCACATGCGTCTCTTTGGCCCCTTGAGTGTACCATGGCCTGGGCGAGTCTATTTTGAAGTGGCGTTAGAAGAAGTTTAAGTTTAAAAAATGTGGCTCTCAAAAGAAATTTCAATCATTGTACTGTTGATATCTGGCTCTGTTGACTAAGGAGTTTGCCGACCACTGTCCTTGAGGGCAGAATTCAGAGTGTTTGCTGATTATTTAACATAGGACGAGTCTCCACCAACATTAGGAATATAAAAGAGACTGTGTGTTTATGTGTCTATGGGAGAAGCTGTGTGAAAGTTCAAAACTATGTCTAATACACATATTTTTTAATTTATAAAATAATGTGTGTGGGAAATCAAGATGGTAAATCTGGAAAATTGAGATGTTATAACATTATTTGTACAGATATGTAAAAATAGGAGGTAGGAAACAACTAAGAATAATAATAGAAATATTTCCCCCAAATCACCACCTGTATTTATTTTTACTTTATTTAAGTGACAATCTTTCAGAATCTTTGGGAATTTTGAATTCTCCACGTCATATGGCATTTTGTAATATGTTGGGTATGGTAGGGCAAACCTCTAGTGTGTGTGATGGTTAGTTGTATGCACCCACTGGACTGGCCACAGGGTTTCCACAATCATTTCTAGGTGTGTCTGGGAGGGAATTTCTGGATGACATGAGCTGGGATTGGTGGGTTGAAGCACAATGCCCTCTCCAGTGTGGTGAGCATCATCACTCGACTGAAGGCCTGAATGGAACAAAAGGTAGAGGAAGGAGGAATTCACCCTTTTTCCTGTTTTACTGTATGAGCTGGGGCATCTCACCTCATCTTTCCTGCCCTTGGGCTGCTAAGTACACCATCAGCTTCCTGATTCTCAGGCTCATGAACTTGGACTGAATTACCTTGCTGGCTTTCCCAGATCTCAAGCTTGCAGATATCTCCTATTGATCCTATTTCTCTGGAAATCCCTGACTAATACAGAGTTCGCCTTCTGTCCATTCTCCACTTCTTCCTCAATAAGAAAATCCATGAAAATCTGATACTCCAATGTCTCAGTCAAATTAAGATTACATTTCCAGCCAAGCTTGCAGCTATGTGTCCATGAGAAAACAGAGATGAGTTCTCATTAAATATGAAATATGAAGTAACAATTTTATAAAAATATTTGTTAAATGATTTTATATATTTTCCCTAACAACCTAAAAAAAACCCTGTCATTCTGTCTCTAATTTGGTGATGTAGAAATTGAGGCTTGGAGAGACTATTCTTTTTCAATAGTTTCCAAGATAATAAAAAGAAGGGATAATAATAGATTTGAATTTGTCTATGATTCCAAGACCAGCATTCTTTCTATTCAGCCATAATTAGCAATACTGTTTCTTTCTTGGCAGTGGATATATGTTGATTGGGTTGCTGATTTACATTGTTAAACCCCAAACACACTAATGATCCAATAACTCGGTCTCATTAGCCAAATAGACCTATCCACATAATCCTATTTGGCTATTATTATAATGTTAATGATCTTAAAAAATAGTTCATTATATTTGTATCTCTCCTAGGTATCTCTTTGATAACAATAACTAAACCTAGTCTGTTCATTGACTTTCAGGGAAACCAGGCAAAGCATTGGCGGGCTATACTCAGATGTAGGAGTAACGCATTTATAGAGAAAATAAATTGTTCTACTTAGAAGTTATTATAAGAGCCATCATTATTCAATTCAAAATAGATATAATTTAAATTGAATATGAATTACACACATTTTCTCTATATTATGGGCAACTCTGCATGGGTGGATAACTTTAACTGAAAAGTACGAAAAATACATATTACAATAGATATTGGAAAAAGAGGCATAAAGAGACCTAAGGTGCGTGTGTGTGTGTGTGTGTGTGTGTATGTGTGAGAGAGAAACTCAAAGAGAGACATATACACAAAGAAAGGTTAAGGTCATAAAAGTAAACTTTCAAACTTCTGCAGTTTTAGTGAAAAACAAACATGAAACTCCTGAAGAATTCTTCAAGTACTATATGGGGAAATAACTTAGACTTCAGAAAATTAGTTTCAAAGGGGTTGGCTCCATTTGCTAGATAATGTTCAAAGATAGCTTGGTCATGGTACTTAACCTACTGTAATTTTTGTTCAGAGGTCAAGAAATGCTTTTGAGTCAGGAAGTTTGAGTCCAGGTCTATTACTTGCAAAGAGCTTTAGTGCAAGTCATTTAACTTTCTAAAAAATATATTTTTAATTGATTTCAGAGAGGAAAGGAGAGGGAGAGACAAAAACATCAATGATGAGAGAGAATAATGGATCGGCTGCCTCCTGCACAACCTCCACTGTGGATAGAGCCCACAACCCGGCATGTGCCCCCAAACAGAATAAAATCTGGTGCCCTTCAGTCTTCAGGTCGATACTTTATCCACTAAGCCAAACCAGCTAGGGCAAGTCATTTAACTTCTTAGCCTCAGTTTAACTTTAGTTTGTTAATTCATCCATGACATACAATAATCACCATATCTCCTCTTAGGATAATTGTGAGGATCAAATGAGACCATTCATATAAAATACATAGAGCTTCACACATAGTAAGTGTAACAATAAGTAATTTACTACCATTCTTATGGGCTGTTGAAGCCTTTAATTACTTATAATGCACATATTAAGTAAGTTGCATAAGCGTTGATGTCAGTGGGATCGGGTCTAAACGGGCAGTGTAACATCCCTTGACATGTCCCAGATTGGAGAGGGTGCAGGCTGGGCTGAAAGACACCTCCTACCCTGTGCACAAATTTTGTGCACCGGGCCTCTAGTATAAATATATTTTTTAAATAATACTAGAGGCCTAGTGCATGAATTCGTACACCAGTGGGTTCCCTTGGCCTGGCCTGTGGGATCAGGGCAAAACTGGCTCTCTGACATACCTCAAGGGATCCCAGACTGTGAGAGGGCACAGGCCAGGCCAAGGGACTTTCCCAGTACACAATCAGGGCTGGGTGAGACATGGAGGTTGTCTAGCCAGGGAGAGATTGCAGAAAGACTCCAGGGCGTGTCTGGCCCATCTCATTCAGTCCTGATCAGCAGGACCCCAGCAGCAAGAAAACCTGCCCATTGGAGCACCTGCCTCCTGGTGGTCAGTGCACATCATAGGGAGCAGTTGAGCAGCCTTAGTATATCATTAGCACATTATGCTTTGATTGGTTGAACAGTAGACTGGCCAACTGGATACTTAGCATATTAGGTTTTTATTATATAGAATTCTTATTTTATTGAACACTATTAATATCAATTATCCTTTTTTTCTTTCTCCTAAAGTCTAACATAAAATAGAGTTCACAGACAATAATAGTGTTCACATTAAGAAAATATTTAAAATTTATAGTAATACCCTTTTCCAGATTTTGTTTCCTAAAGTTACATGATACTTGTTTCAAAAATAACTTCTTCCTCCACTACACTAATGGGACTTCGTTCCTTCCCCTACCCCCTCCCTGGCCCACACTTGCTCTTCCCAAGACCAGGAGTGGTTATTATGCTCATGTGACACTCTGACACAAACTCAAAGTAACCTGACAGACACCAGAGAAATCGCTGTGGTGTGTGCACTGTGTTTGGAGCTTCAAAGTCACTTCCCCCTCCATTCAGATAAATAGAGCCCCAAGAGAGACAATATACAATTTCACCCTCCATTGCCAAGCAGTGGAAACTCTTACTACTCATCAAAACTTCTTTAAACACATTCCATTTGACAATATATGTGTCCATGCTTTTGGTTTCCATATGCCATTAAACACACACCCTCAATTGTCAAAATAAACAGCTCTAATGTTTCACTGCAAGTTCAAATAATAAAAGATGGTGTGGTCATCATTCAAGGGACTTGAAAAAAGAGAACATAGTGGAGAACCGAATGATTACTCATGATCACAATGTTACACTGTAGGAAAAGACTGTGATAGAAATAGGGTCAAGGAGAAAAATAACATCATCACGTTTCTGCCCCAATCCTATAACCTCTCCATAAGTACAGTTTTGCTCAGTATTTGTATAATGTTCTCTGATTTCTGCTCAGAAATGACTAATTGGTGTGTAAACCTTCTGAATTAGATTACCATAAAGTTAAATCACTTGCTTTTATTTTTGTGGGTATAATTCCTGGCTCTGTATATATTTTTTTTTTAAAAAAAGAATTTAGTTTCATTGCTGTAAACGTGCTTTGCTATTAGGAAAAAAGGCCTCTGTACAAATTCATTGTATTCCAGACAAGTTTCATTCCTGTCTCTTGCTGGACAACAGAGGCCTGGCCACATTGCAGAAAAGTAGACAGATAAACACACAATTTGTATGCAATTTCTAGTTTTCTTCTGGACATTGACATAAGAGGTGTTGGCTGACCAGCCAGAAGAACACAAAACCTTTGGATAACTGAGGTGATACTGCTGTTGATTATGAAGTTAGAACCATCTTATCCACCTACTTTCACTCCCAAGAATCTTTCATGTGGCCATTCCCTGAACTCTATTGGTTTCTTTCACCCATAACATCGCTTTTGTGTTGAGTTCTTTTTCAATTTGTCAGTTTTTAATATTGGTCATGATGCTTTAGAAAGTAGATGGTACCAGCTCCAGAATTTTTGTTTTTCTTTTTAAATTCAGAAGGATATTGAGAAAAAAATAATCATCAGACTGTCAAACCTCAGAGGGAAGGTACGGGAGGGTGAGGTTAAGGGGGAGAGATCAACCAAAGGACTTGTATGCATGCATATAAGCTTAACCAGTGGTCACGGACAACAGGGGTTGGGGGCATATGTGGGGAGGGGTTTGGGATGGAAATGGGGGGGTGAGGACAAATATGCGATACCTTAATTAATAAATTAAAGAAAAATATTGAATCACCTTTTTGTATTGTCTTTTTAGGGTTGCTATAGCAATTTATACAAACTTGCTGACTTAAATTTAGAAATCTATTCTCTCTCAATTATGAAGGCTAGAAGCCTGAAACCAAGGTGTCGGGGGCCACACTGCCAGGGAGGATCTAAGGGAGAAGCTGCGGTGACATTCCTGGCTTCAGGTGGCTGTCCGCAGACTTCCTAGCTGCCTCACCCCAATGGCTGCCTCTATCTTCACAGGACTTCCTCCTCTTCTCTGACTGTCCTCTGCGTGTCTCTTATAAGGACACATCCTTTGAATTTAGGGCCTACCTAGTAATCTGGGAAAATCTTATTGAGAGATACTTAACTTAATTCTACCTCCCAAAACTCTTGTTCCAAACAAGATTCCATTCACAGGTTCTGGGCTTTAGGAGGTAGACATATCTTTTCAAACCACTACACCTTATAAAGAGACATAGCTAAGCAATCAATAATTTCCAAAATGTCACTTCTCTACTAATTATTAAGAAGGCTATGTTGACATTCACTTAAATGCTTTTAGAAAAAAATGATCCCTTAGCTTATAACACTATGACTTCTCAGAAATACTCTAGGCTGCCAACACAAATATTTAATCTCTACTAATTAAAGAAGTAGTTTACTAATGCTGTTTAAGGAGTAAAAGCCCGTTTTATTATAGTTCTGCTTTTAGTTCTTAAACAAATTAACATACAAAGAAGCAGCAAAAAATAAAACCCAACTTGCTATGTGTTCTTTTAATGATTTGTAACATAATCAGCTAGTTCCAAACTACATGACCTTTTTTATTATTATTCTTATGAGACAGTAAAATGCTTAATTTAGGGAAAGGTTATTCCTATTGAGCAAGTAGAATTTGAGATAACAAGTTTCCAGTATAGTTAAAATGTTCTAAGTTTTGGGCCATGTATAACCCTGGGCCCCTCTCAAATGATGGTGTGAAATAAAGTGTGTAATAAGTTACACTTTGGATATTCTACATAATAACTTAACTGATTAATATGCTTCAGGGTAGACACTGCTAGAAATAATAAATACCATTCAATTGCTATCCTTAATTTTCTAATTAATCTGTACTAGTCTCATGAGTAACATATGTCGCTTTTTGTGATAGGATATTGATTGTTAAAACATCCCCTGCCCCTCACACCCACACCCACACCCACACCCACACATGTATAGAACCTGAGAAACAGAAACATTTTTAGATGCACTATCTAATGAAGTAACTTGGCATTTTTAAAGGTGGGCTTCTTTAAATTCTTAACTAGATACATTTTAATTATCTAAACCTTAACACTCTGTCCCACAGTCTGCTCTCACTGAACGATTAAATGCCTGGGCATAATCCTAAGAAGGAGAACAAAATTCTTATCTTCACAAGTCACATGGATACAGGGAGAAAGACTGGATGCAAAGACTTGATGCAAAGAGTGGATGGGGAATAAGTGAGGAATCACTCTAAGTAATCAGGCTATCAGAAGATATACTTCAAGTGTCTTTATAAGACTACCAGAGGCCCCCTGCATGAATTTATGCACAGGTAGGATCCCTTGGCCTGGCCAGCAACTGGGGCCAATCGGGGCCATCTTGCCCAGTCCCAATTGGGGCTGATGGGACCAGCTGGCCAGGGGAAGGGACTGATAGAGGCTAACTATGGGAGCACACTGACCACGAGGGGGAAGCTCATGCATGGAGTGTCTGGCCCCTAGTGGTCAGTGCGCATAATATGCAACATTTTACTTCATTTATCCTTTTCAAGAAATATTTTTATATTTATCACATAAGACTTTGGGAGCCTAGAATATGTGAGAGAATATGCCTTGCATTTCTTAGTAGCCCTCCCAATTCTCAACATAGTATCTCAATATGTAGGTATATACAATACAAGTAAGAAATTGAAAAGACATAATATACCATTTGGTCTTTTAATAAGATATATTTTATTTTGTTTTGTATTAACTGTCTGCTCTATGGAAAATTCATCCATTTGGTGTTTTGACTATGCCAACTCAATGGCCAAGAATATTTGAAAAAGAAATTATGACTCAGATAATATGCATTATGTTGTATTGAATCCATCCACACCTGTAACAGAAAAAGCAATGAAACCAACTAAGGTGAATTTCAAATGCTAAGAAAGCAAGGAGAACATAAATTGTTCTTTGGATTCCTTAGAGTTCTTGTTCCATTCACAATATTTAGAATATTCTAGACATTGGGCAAATAATATTTACAGGGAGAACCATATACAGCAAAGGTAAGAGGCATATTCAATCAAACTTGAGATAAAACTACAGACATACACATGTTTACATAGAAGTTCCATTTATAATAGAATCCCAACATGAAAACTGTCAGAATAAAGTTGTATTGTAAAATTACTGGTATTATCTTAAGAACAAGCAGAGATTCCCTGTGAAAATAACACAATTGCAAAGTAATAATGCAAAAATGAAAGGTAAGTTGACTTTCTTCTAGAAGTGCTTAAACATACAATAGATATTTTTCTAATGACCCTTTATGTCCTCTAGAAATTCAGCTGGAGTTCACGTTCACTATTGCCTCACTATAGATAAATACTCTGAATAAGATATTTGTGCATAAATAAGGCGTAAGTAAGTGTATTCTCCCTTTTTTATGTTCTTTACCATTAAATGACTTATTTCTATAGGGTTTTATGACCAGGTTTTTCAAACTTCAGTTTAAAATTTATTTTTTATAATTCTCCTTACATCCTGCTTCAAAAACTATAAAGCAAAATTTGTTAACCAACACCTATAATGTACTTCATTTAAAAGTAATAAAATGTTCTCTACATGGTGCTTATTCATTTTTTATTCATGAATGTCAGCTATTCTAGAGGCTGCTGAAGTGCATTGATATTTCTGATTTAAAGTGTTCGCATGTCATAAACTCAAAACTTCTATTTTCCATGCATGATGGAATTATTTTGATGGGAGGGGTGATGCTGAGGTTAACATTGTAATTTACATTGTATTCAGTGAACTCAGAATGCACTCTGGGAGTTATAAAGGTTCATTTCTTCGCAAGCTAGGAAACCTGTTTCTAAGAGCACTCAAGTTAAATTTATCTCCAAAAATACAATCTGACAGGATCCATTCTTGATGAGATTGGTGACAGACATCAGGAAATAGAAGGAAGTTTGACATCTTTGGTACTCTTGAAAAGCTAAAATTTTGGCATACTGAAATAATAAAATGACTGCTTAATTGTTTATTAAAGGGCTTCCACTTCTGATCAATGTAGATGAATAGGGAATGGATTTACCTCCTTCCTGGATCAAGTTACAAAAACAAAACAGACAAAACATTTTTCTGATATTGGACATCAGACAGATCAGGTGAGTGGTCTCTGGGAGAAGAGAAACAAAATGAATCCACTGATTTCCTGAGCTTATTACCTGGGGAAGTTTTCAGGCTGCAGAAGAGAAACGGGAACCTAAGGAGGGCTCAGTGATTTTCTTATTGAGCATATAGAGTTGGAAGTCTGAGAGAAGCAAAGCAATTGGAGTTGGAGAGGAAGAAAACCAGAGAGCAGAGAAATGCACAAAAGAAGAGTTCTGGAGGTTGATGGGGGGGTCCCTCTTGAACATTCATCTGAGTGTTTATCAGTGCAAATTATGGGGGAATTTTCCAGGCTTGGGGAAAGAACCACAAGACGTTAGCAAGAAAAAATATTTGCTGTTCAATAATGGCCAGTAAGTGGGCTCCCAAAAGCCAGTTTTTAAAGAAGTCACATAATTTTGGGAATTTAGGCAGAATACTCAGAAGGAATGGGCTTAATAGTAGGGCAAATTAGCCTTTAAGCTATTAGATGGTACCAGTGGTCTAATACCATGTAATAGCCTAAAAGCAAACCTCAAAAGGGTCAAAATTTTTCCAAGTAACTTAACTGCATTTTGGAACAAAACTTGAGAATTATTTTTTTAAAATTGCAGAACTCTTAAGCATCACAAAATTAAAAAATACCACGTCTAAAAAATACACATGCAAAATGTAGATAATATGCAGTATGTCACATTGCATTCATCTACATCTGAAAAAAATCAGAAAAAATTCCATCCAAAGCAAGGAGAAAATGTAATAAAATAGATATGGACTCAAAATGACATAGATGAAAAAATCTGTAGATGAGAGCATTCCTTATGTTCAAGAAGGTAGAGGAAATTTTGAGTACATTGACTAGAATGTGGACTATATATAAAAGAACCATACCAAACTTATAGAGATAAAAACTGTCATATGTAATATGAAAAACATACCAGATGGGATTAAGATCAGAATAGCCATTACAGGGAAAAATAAGTTGCTTTAAAGACATAATAACCATAAAAAATGAAACACAGACAAAAACAACAGAAAATAATGAACAAAGAACCAGTGAGCTACATACAACCAAAAGCTCCATGCATATGAGTAAATGAAGTCCCCAACTGAGAGGAGTAAGAGTGGGGAGGGGGGACCTACTTGAAAACAGCCAAAAATTTTCCAAAATTTAAAAAACCTATGAACCCAGAAATCCAAGAATCTCACTGAACTTCTAAGCAGAAGAAACATAAAGAATACTACCCTGAGCTATCATAATAAAATTGTGTAAAAGCAGCAGAAAGAAAAAAATCTTCAAAGCAACCACAGACAAAAGACACATGTATAGAGGCACAAAGATAAAAATGATTACAGCAGTTTATTCAGAAACAAGACAATATAAGAGATATTAAAATAGAGTAATGCCATATAAATAGCAAAATAAATAAAATTTATTGACCTAGAATTCCACCCCCTCTGCAAATGGTAAAATGAAAACTTATTTAGATGTACAAAAATTAAAAAAAAAATTAACAACCTAAGTCCATTACAAGGAAGTCATCCTATCTAATAAAGAGGGAATATGCAAATTGACCATCCTGCTGTAACAAATGGCTGTGCCCACAGCAGAGGCAGGGATCCTGTAACACAAGATGGCTGCACCCACAATGAAGGCTGACTTCCCATAACAAGCCTTAATGAGCAATAAGCAGGGACCTGAGGCTGCCTGACACTGGGCTGAGGCAGGGGACCTGAGGCTGTGCCCCTCTCCTGGTGGGGCTTGACAGGGGACCTCAAGGTGCACCCCCCACCTAGACCGGGGGACTTCAGGCCATACCTCTCCCACCCCCACCACTACCAGCCCAGCACTGGGCCAGGTGACCTGAGGCCATACCCACCACCTGGCAGAGCTTGACCGGGGTGGGGATGGCTGGGTCTGGATCTAGCCCAATGTGGGTGGGACTGGCCTGGGTCTGGGTCTCATGTGATTTTGAGGTGCACTTAGGTGTGCGGAGACTTGACTCTGATTCCCATGGCGTGCACCAGACTTTGATAGGAAGAAGATTTTTGTATACATTTTACTAATTTTCTTTTATCTCTGACACTTTTATTATAGAGAAAGGGCAAATAGCAATATTAAAATATTTCCTCTAATTAATTCCCTTTTAATGTGCATGAATTTTGTGCACCAGGTCACTAGTTCAAGAATAAAGGAAAATTATATCTTTCCAAAATTTGGATTAACACAAAGGAATGAAGAACACTAAAAATGCTTGACTACATAGTTATATATACAATACATCTTGTGCTTATTTTTATCTTTTATAATATTTGATTATTTAATGAAAAAAATAATACCAATGGTTTATAAACTTCAATAATACTTTTGTGAAGTCAATAGTGATAAGTCAAATATACAAACTATAAATTATTATCAAGCACTAATGAAGCAAAAGAGTTATAGTTAATGAGCTCACAAGAATGAAACATAAAGGATTTGTATGCATGCAATATTAGCATAACTAATAGACACAGACACTGGGGCTTTTGGGGTTTGCCCGGGGTGGGAATGGATGGGGGTAGGGGGGAGTGTCAATTGGGGGAAAATGGGAAATATGTAAAACTTTAAACAATTAAAAAAAAATAAAAAATGAAACATAAATAATTAAAAATAAGTAACCTCCCCAAAATTCAGAAAGAGAAGTAAAAGGGGCATAAAGCATATATGGGACAACAGACAGAACAATAACAATAAAAAACCCACACAAATAATAGGGTGGTAGATATAAACCCAATTATATCAATATTAATATTAAATGTAAATGGCCTAAACACCTCAATTAAAATTCAGAGACTATTAGATTGGATGAAAAAGCCCAACTACATGCTGCCTACAAAAGTCCACTTAAATATAAATACACAAACAGTTTCAAAGTAAAATAATGGAAAAATATGTATCATGCTAACTTACAAACAAAAATTAGGCTGGAGTTGTCATTGATATCAAATGCAATGTGGATTACAGAGCAAAGAATATCAGCATTGATAAAGAAAAATAGTTTATAAATGATAAACTGGCTAATTAATCTAGAGAACATAACAACCCTAAATAAATATGCACCTTAGAGTCAAATTGCAAGGGGCAGAACTGGTAGAACTAATAGGAAAGAAAAATATTCACAAGTATAATTGCTTAATAAAGCAAAGCTCAGGCATCTCTTTTTCTGTTGTTGTTTCCCTCCCCCCTCCCCCGCCCCCATCTGTCCTAACCTTAGCTCACAGGATAACAATTCTCAAAAGTTCCATGATTAAACTCGGAGATTCATACCTGAAGCTATAGTTGTGTTTGATCGGAAATTTTAGGACTGTGTCCTATCTCACTTGGTTAGAATATTCTGTTGTTGCATGAGAGAGATATGATTTTCCAGAAGACCCTGTTTATTTGTGTAAAACAAGTCAGGCTCAGATTCGACCCCAGCTTCCTTTCTCCATCCCAAAGAGCCAGGTCTTTGCTGTTTCTGGCCAAATTTATCTAAGTGTATTAATGTAACATTTAACTCCCTCATTAAAAATTAGCTTTGACTTTTCTTGTTTACTTTAATTCTCTTGCTGTCTTCCCTCATTAGTAAAATGGAGATGATATCTGACACTAACAAAATGTAGCCTTTGAAGGAATAGACTGGTATGTGTGAAGCACATGGAAGAAATGCACTGAGCAGCTGTCCGCGAACATTAAATGACATGGGTAATTAAGAAGAGATTTGGATTATTCTGACCCAAACAAAGTATTTTTTTAAATACAGAAGATGGAGGAATCATTTTTGATTGAATGCTTGGATTTAGTGTTGGTAGAATGAATGACCACATGATCCTTTAGTTATCAATTTGATTTTACAAGTGATAATTCAGGTTATAAAACTCAAGATGCAACCTGAAAGGGTTACAAGAAAACGGGAATATGCCGAAACTAGTTTGGCTCAGTGGTAGAGTGTCAGTCTGCGGACTGAAAGGTCCCAGGTTCAATTCAGGTCAAGGGCATGTACATTGATTGCGGGCACATCCCCGGTAGGGGGTGTGCAAGAGGCAGCTGGTCAATGTATCTCTCTCATCGACATTTCTAGCTCTCTATACCTCTCCCTCTCTGTAAAATAATCAATAAAAATATATTAAAAAAAGAAAAGGGAAATAAAGAGGGGAGATTTTAGGTTTTAATAAAAGACACACATTTATTTACTCCAATGAAGTATTTGCTCCTCTAGTTCAATAATATTATTAATCTTTCCTAAAAGATTCTTCCAAATAGCGTTAGAAAATTCACCACGTGTAAGACAGGGCATGTGCTTTGGACCTCGGGGAGTAGAAAATGAGAAAAGAGTTACAAATAGAAGAGTATGAATTATTAATGAACCTCCCTGAGGCTGTCCTTAAAGATGGCTAGAAAATGCCTATAGGTTGAAAAGAACTAACCTAAAAAAAAATCATAAAAGATAAAACCATTTCTCCTGATCTATTCTGAGTAATGATCTTAGGGAATGACCTTTCATCTCCCCCTCACTCCTCCCCGGCAACCAATGCTCTTGTTGAATGCCTCTAACTCTCCCACTAGGGATTTTCTCGGAATTCTATTATCGCCTGGATCCATTTGCATTTTTGCCTTTCACAAGGAATTGAATGTCACTGTGTTGTTTATATTTTTTATTCAAGTTAATTAATTGTAGTAAATAAATATTTTATATAATTCCATCCATTTTTTTGAGTTTTCTGAGTTTAGAAACCTAGAAACTTCAACTATTTTTTAAAAATCTGTTTGACACAATCTACTATTTTTTAACTGTGTGTTGGTTATAGTCCACTTTTAGGTAAAAAAGATAACATGCTTGAATACTATAAATGTCATAGTTTATAAAAACACAATTCCAAGCACATGTTACTATATTATATATATTTGCTAAACTGCAACTGCTGTTGTACAAAATGATACAGAAGAACAATGCCTTATTTACATGTATGTTTTACCTTTAAAAATTGCAAATAACTTGACTTTTATTATCTCATACAAATATTGTGAGGTAGCAGCATGCTATTCCACTTTACAGGTGAGAAAATGAAGCTCATATAGACCCACAGCCACTGTGCCACCTTTGACAGTGATCCATTGTTAGAGACAGAATTCAAACCCTCATTCAATACCAATGGATTCTAAACAAATTTAATCATAAATGGAACATTCACTTTTTAAATCTTTTTTTTACTAAACAGTTTAAAATAAAAATATTTACAATTAGTATTATAAAAAAGAGATTTTTTTTCTTTTAATCTTTAATGTTAAAAGGATCACATAGGTCATCTTCTCCCCCATTAACCTTTAGAAGTAGGTAATACATTTTCCTTATAAAGTATTTTAATTAAGGCAAAACTTTACTGGTTTTGCAATGACCAAGATGCAAATGTTCATACTTATATGTCTTACAAAAACTAACCTCCTCTATTAACTCTTTTTAATATTTGTTAACTCCCTAACACCATCAAATAAAAGATAAAAGGTACTCTTCCCACATTTTCACTGAAATAAATCACTTTCCCAAGATTAATCATTATAGCAGAGAGAAAAACATGGATCTAAACCCAGATTTGAAGTGCCATCCAGTTCTGCCTTTATTTAACTTTCAGCATGCTCAGATTATATTTTGAAAATATGTGTCCTTTGCAACCATGCCCTCTACTAAACATTATTTAAAGGAGAATAAAAATGAAAATAAATAATAATTCAATATTCAGGAAATAAAAATAGCTCTCTGTAAGGGGGTTAAACACTTCAAAAAAGTGATAGTTGATCATTCAAACTGTAAAAGTTTTAATTATGCATGTTTTTTTTCATGGGGTAACATTTCTAAGAACATTAGTTTACTGTATATCTCTGCAAATCCACATCAGTGTTGGTGACATATTTTAATGAAGTCTCCTTATGATATGTGATAGATTTAAATAATTTCTTAAATATCACATCTGAAGTACTATACTCAGTTGTGTCAGTAAATGAAGGCTGAGTACA
Organism: Pipistrellus hanaki; assembly: GCF_964339955.1. NCBI lineage: Eukaryota > Metazoa > Chordata > Mammalia > Chiroptera > Vespertilionidae > Pipistrellus > Pipistrellus hanaki. The sequence goes on from NC_140508.1 coordinate 70,262,307, forward strand.
ATTTGAGAAGAACTTGAATTGGAGAGGGATCAGAAATAAATGTCGAGAGGAGCTTGATAACTGAGCTACTGGCTTGACTGAAAATTTGTTTTTTCATTTTGTTGTTTTACAGTCATAGTGACATAGCCATAAAGCTTTATATATAAATGCAAAAGGTAAAGGAGAGAATGTGACTAGATAATTCAAGGTTAAAGAAAATTGACAGGCTATCTTTCTAGTAAGAGAAAGATGAAAAGTATATTGACTCATTTTATAAGAATTTTTAAGATTACAAGTTTCCATTTATCAGTAATAAGAGAAAAATCACCTAATATATGTTTCATATCTTTATGACACATAGGCAAGGGTACACACAAGGGTACCCGCCCCTGTGAATAGTCCTAGATAAAATTATACAATTGAAAATCCAGAGGGGAAAATGTGTGTTTGTGTGTGTTGTGGATGAATAGAAGACAGAAAAAGAGAATTCTTTTAAGAATATAAGCTGCAAGCTGAAATAACATTCAAAAACAATTTTTCAAGAAAGAAAATAATTGAAGTAAATTATTTGTTTTCCTTAACAGAATAAAAACCGCAGGTACTCACCTAACCTCTCAATGGAATAATACCGTTGTTTACTATCCACACGCACTGTCTCGGCATAAGGGCTTCCAACACCATAACCGATAATGTAACCTCGCACCACGATGTTTGGGTTTAAGGGAGGAGTCCAGCTCATGATGATGCAGTTGGTCTGGGGCCTCACATGAAGAGAGCTTGGCTGATCAGGGACTTGAGACTCTAGAATTCAGAGAGAGGCACCATCAGCCTGTCTCCTAGTAGAACACACAGCATGGCACAATTCCCATTCAAACAAGACTTAGCATCATATTCCATAGAGGCTCGGATGGTATGTTACTTATGGCCCATGTCCCTCCGTGTTCCAGAATGTGAGGCATTTTCCAAGTTTGATTTGACTTGCACAGAATTTCTTAAGCACAAGAGGTTACTGAATACTGTCCATTCTTCTTTATTCTAATAGCTTTTCTCTGGGGTTGTTTTTTAAAAATACATATTTGTATTGATTTCAGAGAGGAAAGGATAGAGAGAAAGATAGAAACATCAATGATAAGAGAGAACCATTGATCTGCTGCCTCCTGCACACTCCTATTGGCAATCGAGCCTGCAACCCACTCAAGTGCCCTGACCAAAAATTGAACCTTGATCTTCTGGTTCCAAGGTCGACACTCAACCACTGAGCCATGCCAGTCAGGAAGGAGTTTATGAATTAATGGGAATTGCAGACAAGTAACAAGGCAGTTGTAATATACTATTATAAATATTTTGGTAGGTTTAATACCGGCATATGCAATCCATTCTTTGATCAGGTAAATATTCTGGGAAGAAATTTAAAAATGTGCCCTTCTAAATTAATAGTCCTTTAGTGTTTTAGCACAATTAGTAAGTACTCAAAAATATTAGTGATTTGAACCTTATTCAAACTATTTGTGCTCGTGATTTCTTTCCTACTTGAAAATGTCAAATGGTAACATTTGCCAAACTATGCAAGAAAATTTGATGATTAAAAGAAATAGTACAGTATATTTTTTCCTTGTTGTAATAGCAAGAGGAGATGTGATCTCTCCCAATATTACCTACCATCAATTCACATACTTCTAGCTTAAGTGTTATAAGAAAGTGTGTTTTCTATTCAAGTTTTAAAAATAGATACTGTACTAACGGCTTCTCAAAAGATGCTACATTCTGAAGATACATCAGTAGCATTTTCTAAAGATGCCTTTTTCTTCAAAGATTCCCATTTGTAAACAGAAAAGAGACACAATAGCCTTTGTCCTGAAGAAGCCTGTGATGTAATATGCAAAGGCATCATAAAAAAAATCTCAAAACATGGATAAACCTTTACAGCAAAACACTATGTCTGTGAAGGATTTTCCATTATAAACCTTAAGGAAAATAATAAGAGAAATGAAAGGGATGGTTTAATATGTAAATTAGCCAGTCAAGGAAAGACAAATACCATATTCACTCATAAGTGTACTCTAATGAACAAAATATATTGATGAACAAAACAGAAACAGAGGCATGGATACGTGTTAGATTGTTCATAATTCAGAGAAGCCCATTTGTGCTCTGCTATTCACTTCTTAATATAACAACAGAAATGAACATTTTTCTTATACTACTATGTGAGTGAGTTTTCTCCAGTGCAGATGATGTTAAAAAGCATGAAAACAGTTACTACTAGAATGAACTAGAAAACATTGACTCAGAAAATCTGCTGTGGAAGGTGTGTGACATGAATGCTCTTTGGCGGCTAAAACAGAAATTCGCTACTCAGAAGTACTTGAAACATTTCGCAAATACCTCTAGGACAATGAGTGCACATATAAGGCAGAGATAAGTATTAAGGCAATTAATGAAATCACTTGAAACCAAAGAACACATTTGGCCTGAAATATGCAAATTAATGAGGCCCAAAATTTCTACGGGAGTCTGAATTATTAAGATAAGTAGGTCAACTGCCACACTTGATGATACGATGAAATTATGGATCCTTAGTTTAATTTGTTTCTAAAGAAGAGTTATTATTCTTTCAGTGGTGATTACAGATTCCCACTAATGAGTAATGTTCACATATAACACACTAGGAAATTTATCAGATTAATCCCTGTGAATTTTCAACAATTACGGTGGATTGCCTATGTGCCAGTCATAGTATTATAGAAGCAGGTAGGGGGATATGGTTTCAAGAAGGTAAGACCACAAAATAAAAAATGAAAGGATAAACAAGGAAATTATGAGATCTTGGTAAGTGCCAGGCTGGTGCAATAGTAATTGACTCACCAATGAAGGCATCACTGGTAGGGTCTAAGGTGAATGATTAGAAAGTGCCAGTCAAGCAAACAACAGGGTTGGGAAGCTTTATAGGCAGAGAGAACAACTACTGGAGAAGTCTTATAACAAGAGTGAGATTGGTATGAAAAACAAAACTAGCGTGCTGGCATGGTGCAATGGTTGAGCCTTGACCTATGAACCAGGAAGTCATGGTTAAATTCCACGTAAGGGCACATGCCCGGGTTTGCAAGCTTGTTACCTGATATAGGGTGTGCAGGAAGAACCGATCAATGATTCTCTTTCATCATTGATGTTTCTCTCTCTCTCTCTCTCTCTCTCTCTCTCTCTCTCTCTCTCTCTCTCTCTGAAATTAATAAAAAAAGAAAAAGAAATAAAAAAAAGCAAAGAGGGTCATTGTACCTGGATCATAGAGGGTACGAAAGAAAATGAAGATAAAAAGGGGGTCACCCAATGGGAATGTAAAATGGTGCAGTTACTATGAAAAATATAAAGGCAGCTCTTCAAAAAAATTAAAAATAGCATTACCATATGATCTTTTTAAGTGTTCAGAAAGCAAAATTCCGAGTTGACCGACTTTTTTTTTTATTTCAAGCTTGGTGCTCATTGTTTTCATACCTTTGGGCCTCAAAATGATGCTAATATAAAACCACAACACAAACCAATGGTTTATCTTATTTTATGCAAACTTTTATTTTGGTACAAGCATATGTCTATTTGCCAATGATTCTAACTACAACCAAAAAAAAAAATTCTTCTGGCAACTGTATTAATTTCCCATTGCTGCCATACCTTATTGTTTAAACAAAGAGAGAGAACTCATGGATGTGGAGACTCTGTTTCTCTTATCACCTCTCTTTCTGTCACTCTGATCTCCTGCTTCCCTCTTAGCTTAATCACATCTGCAAAATCTCTTTTGTCATGTGAAGGAATATTTTAAAGGACATGGACATTTTGGAAGCCATTATTCAGCCTATCACAACTCACAATATTTTCCTTTCCTTCACCTTCTCCTTCACCTTCTCCTTCTCCTTCACCTTCCCCCTCCCCTTCCCCCTCCCCTTCCCCCTCCCCTTCCCCCTCCCCTTTCCCTTCCCCTTCCCCCTCCCCTTCCCCCTCCCCTTCCCCTTCCCCCTCCCCTTCCCCCTCCCCTCCTCCTTCCCCCTCCCCTTCCCCTCCCCCTTCCCCTTCCCCCTCCCCTTTCCCTTCCCCTTCCCCCTCCCCTTCCCCCTCCCCTTCCCCTTCCCCCTCCCCCTTCCCCCTCCCCTCCTCCTTCCCCCTCCCCTTCCCCTTCCCCTTCCCCCTCCCCTTCCCCCTCCCCTTCCCCTTTCCCTTCCCCCTCCCCTTCCCCCTCCCCTCCTCCTTCCCCTTCCCCCTCCCTTTCCCCCTCCCCTTCCCCTTCCCCCTCCCCTTCCCCCTCCCCTCCTCCTTCCCCCTCCCCTTTCCCTTCCCCTTCCCCCTCCCCTTCCCCCTCCCCTTCCCCTTCCCCCTCCCCTTCCCCCTCCCCTCCCCCTTCCCCTTCCCCCTCCCCTTCCCCCTCCCCTTCCCCTTTCCCCTCCCCTTCCCCTCCCCTCCTCCTTCCCCCTTCCCCTTCCTCCTCCCCTCCCCCTTCCCCTTCCCCCTCCCCTCCCCCTCCCCTCCCCCTTCTCCTTCCCCCTCCCCTCCCCCTTCCCCTTCCCCCTCCCCTCCCCCTTTCCCTCTCCTCCCTTCCCCTCCCCTCCCCCTTCCCCTCCCCCTCCCCTTCCTTCCCTTCCCTTCCCTTCCCTTCCCTTCCTTTCCCTTCCCTTCCCTTCCCTTTCTTTCTTCTTTCTCTTCCCCTTTTCCTTCCTTCCTCCCTCCCCTCTCCACCACCTCCTTTCCTCTCTTCCTTTTTTCTTTCTATTCTTCAATTTTTTCCCCCAAGTAGTCAAAACTTATTTTTCTCATTCATCTGCCAAGAGATATTCCATTTTTCAGAGTCCAGTTTTTGAATGAGTTTGACATTTTATTATGTAGTGTTCATTCTCTCTGGGTGGTCTCATCATCTATTTTATCAGTACTATGGAAATAGCTTTATGCATTTCTTCTCACTTTGTAAAACAATGAATTTGTGACAATCTCATTTCACTCAACAATTACTTGATGAGGCTAGTAGGGCTGGAAATTAGAGACTGCTTCTGGATTCACTATTTTTGCTACATCCCATTTGTGTTTTCAGTCACAATGCAAATTCTTGCTAGCCAATGCAAATTCTTGCTAGCCAATGCAAATTCTTGCTAGCCAATCTGCAATGCAAATTCTTGCTAGCCAATCTCCCTCATTTCAGGGTAGAAGTTTAATTTTAAACTACATTATGACAGAAGTGCAGAGCAGTTTCTATCTGCTCACTTCAAAATTAGAAAGGGGGGCAACACAGAGGTTTTCCCCAGCTTAATTTGCTAGAAGAGTGATTTTGAACCTTTTTCTTCCCATGGCATTGGTAAACTAATTACTAAAATTCTGTGGCACACCAAAAAATATATTTTTTGCCAACATGACAAAAGTTGGTATAATTTTGATGAATTCACACTGGACATCTATTGTTGTATTGACTGTTGTCACTTATTTATTTGACAACCCGGGAAAAGAAGTCAGTGGTCCTGACTAAGTAGTCAGGTATTGTGTGTTGTAAGGTCTTGCCTCACACTGGTGAAAAATCGCTGTCCTAGAGAGTACTTTGCTCAGCTTCACCACAAATTCTCTCATACCATTCGTTATGCAAGACATTTACAAAAGAACTTTGGGGAATTCTAACAATCTTGCCTTTTTTAAGCTGATGTTTTGAGGCACAAATTAAATATTTTACAACTTCCCAGCTGTTAGTTATTGAAACATGGTTTCAGGCAAACCTGAATAAACAGTAAGGTTTGTTCTATCATCACTTTAACAAAACCCCCTAATTAAAGGGCAGTCCATGAGGAATAGGGGTATTTCTCTAAGTTATTGTTGATTGTCAGCCGCTTAAGCCAAGCAGAGAATGCAGGAGGAAGTCCGGAAGCCACAGGAGACAGAATTGCTTTCTGCTCTCTGCACCAACCACTGTGTCTGTGCAGCTGATTGCAGGGCTCAGAGTTACCACCTAAGGAGAAGATCACCTCATTGAGGTTCACCAAGAGACTCCAAAACCATGGGGGAAAGTAATACACCCCAAGGCACCTAGCGAGGGCTAACACTGCAGTTCCCTTCCAATGCAGATTTTTTTTGGCTGCAGCAATGTCTATTTCTGTTAGTTTTCAATCCCTTCTCCATATCCACAATTTATGAAAAATCATGCAAGTTTAATATAAAAATTTCTGACTTTGGAATGTTTAGAATTCAAAGTTTTCTAACATTAGCCATGAAAGATTTGGTAGAACTCATTTATATATTATTTTATGGCTTAAACATATACATGAATAATTTTAGATGGGATGAGGTGAATATTTTTTAAAAACCTCCTTAATATCCTATATAATAAAAGCATGATATGCAAATTGACTGAACTGCCAAGCAGTGGAATGGCCATCCGAACGCCCATCCAGACGACCACCCAGGACCATGCTATGACACCCACTGGCACCAGGCCAGCCAAGATGGGTGCGATGTGATTTGTTGGAGGCATGGCAATCACCCCATGATCGTTCCACAGAAGGATGCCCAGGCCACTGACTGGAGGGCTGAGGCGGGTAAGCAGGACCTCCCTCTGCAAGGAAGCCCTGGTCTTGGGTGCCAAAGGGAAGCCAATGCTGGCAGCCAGGGGAAGGAAGGCCTACTCTTGCATGAATTTCATGCATTAGGCCTCTAGTTCATATATATTTTGCAAGCCATCAGGCTGAGTTTTCCTTTGGAGCTACTACTGACCAACTCTGAAGTTGTACATTTGTCCAGATATATTAATTCCCATCAAGATTCATACTCTTTAACATTTGAATAACAGAGATATAAAAGAGAAAAATAGGATGGAAGATGAGAAATTTACATCATTTTAGGGGAGTATCTTAGTGCAAAGAGGCTATGAGTCAATAAATCGAGAAGGCCTTAGGACCAATATGTCTGGTCCTCTTAATTTCTTCAGTAAGCAAATCATTGCTTTACAAAGTACTTGAAACACCTCTCACCTTCGCCAGTTTGGCTCAGTGATAGAGTGTCGGCCTGTGGACTAAAATGTCCCAAGTTCGATTCTGGCCAAGCGTACATGCCCGGGTTGCAGGCTCGATCCCCCCAGTAGTGGGTGTGCAGGAGGCAGCCAATCAATGATTGTCTCTCATCATTGATGTTTCTATCTCTCTCTTTCATCTCCCTTCCTCTCTGAAATCAATAAAAATATATATTAAAAAAAAAAAGAAACACCTCTCTCCCACAATCATATGGTTAGATGCTCTAAAATGGCTATTAGTTTTCATTTTGTTTTGAAGGTGAACAATCTCAAATCATAATTCATAACAGTACCAAGTATAAGAAGTATTAACCCTACTCACTATCTTCTATTAATTTTCATTTACCTTTTTTGATGATGCCTTGTGGGCAAGGTCAGGATTGCCTAAGCAATTATCATCCATATAGCAAAGTGGAAGAATGAGAAAAGAGAATATTCAAAATGTCTTAAGATTATTGACTGGTAAATGAGTAACATTGCAAAGAATAAGGATACATTTGAACCAATATTGACAGAAATAATTTTCCTAAAAGGCATTATTTTATAAGAATATCTCCTATGCTGCCTCACACACCTTCCCTGTATACCTAGTCAACTTCTTTCCCTGAAGTTTCTAGCTCACGTGTTATTTGTCTTCATGAAATCTTTGCAACCAGTGCAGCCATTACCTGTTTATTCCTCAAGAGAGCTGTTCCAATCTTTCTCATGTCTGTACCCCTCCCCCCACTTGGCACACTTGAGGTTCTTAATTATATTTAATAATAACTGCATCACCACTAAAATGAAGAAAAGGTAAGGAGGTATGCTGCATTCATAAGAAGGACGTTATGAAGCCATGGACTTAGAAATGTTCCAGCAAATCCAATTAAGCAACATTGATTAGGACTCTGCTCATGAGCCCAGCATAGAAGATTCTTCATTAAAATAGATAGGTGAATTGGATTATGGCAAGATTGCATGGACATGAAAAGCATGCAGAGAAATAAAAGTTTTGTGCTATCTCGGGAGCTGAGACACTACATTTTAGTTTCATGTAGACTGTGAGTCATTCGAGTGAGGGGAAGGAGCACATGAGTCAAGTGGAGAGCCCCATCCATCCTGGGTGTTTTATGGGACCTTCGGCACCTCTGCCCATTTGTCTCCACTTCTTCTGGTAAGAGATACTGTCTCTGGGTTTGGGTAAATGATATGACCTCATTTCTTAGAATGCTTCGCCTTATATCACTGTCTCCTATTGTCCCAGGGTCAGTTCCAGAGCATTCATAGAGGCTCTGCTCTAATAATCTACACTGGACACTCACTCACAAACCGGGTCTGGAGTCTCAGCTCCCCAGTTACTTATAAACTTTAAAAGTGAAATAGAAAAATAAGATATCTGTAAAGCATATCCTGTCTTTTTATTCTTTAGATAAAACCGATCACATCCTCATGACTTTAGGCACAGCTATCTTAGCCTCCTTGCCAAACTTCTACCACTAACTGGGCTCCAGTATCAGGAGTGGCTTCTTTCTGGTCCTTCTGCTTGAAGGGCTCTTGTCTGACCTAAACAGAAGGCTGCCCCCTCACTGCCTTAAGATCTATGTATCTATTTTACCTAACCAAAGAGATCTTCTCAACCCCTTATGGTCAAACAGTAGTTCCTAACCATTTGCTATTCACTCTACCATGCTTTGTTTTTCTTTAGAGCATTTACCACTATTTCTATCTCAATAAAATGTAGAAACATTGAGAGTAGGGACCTTATTTATTGCTTCACACACCTATACCTAAAATAATGCCTGTTTATATATAGGCCTTCAAGAAGAAATACCTGTTGAATAAGTAAATACATAAATTAATGTTTGCTAACTTACTAATGAAGGGTATGAGCTTTGTGAATTGCCACTATGTAGCTCCACAACTTCTCAATTTATATTACCCATGACAAGTTAATGTCTTAAGTAAGACAGAAAAATAAGGTATTTGTATAGCTTAAATAACATCTTCTAGGATTCAAGTCATTTTTCCACAAAGTATAATATTACCTCTAGGGTTGTCCCAACTAGGTTGGCCCAAGTTTGCCTATTCTAACACCTTGTCTTTGTTTGTTTCTGTCAGAGTGATCTCCTCAAAATGCACATATAATTAAGTCACTATTTTAAAAAGCCCATTAATGACTTGCTTAGGCTAAAACGTATTATTGCTTTAATGATATTCCTAGAACAGAGTTCAAACTCCTTAATTTACTCTTGTCAGATTTAGAACCTGAGTATTTTACAAACCTCATCATATGTCATCTCTTTGTTTTAGTCTTGATGGCTTTTTTTCTCCAGGCCCCCAGCAGTTCCATTGTCTGTCTTAACTTTATACCTGCATTTAGCTCGCCCTCTCTTCTTCCTCTCTCAATTTCTAATGCATGCTTTGGTGCAGCTAATTCCTGTTCATTAAAGTCTCAGTTTAAATGCCAATCTTGATTATGTTTATCTATTTGCCTATTAATCTATTTCTCTATCCATCCTATGCGAATAAGAGGGACACAGCCAATATTCAACTGGCTTTGAACTACAAAGTGGCAATTTCCTATTACTTCACCACGAATGTTTGTCTTTCTTTGTTATACTCTAAGATCCACAAGCAAAAGATCATGTCTTCCTTATTTATTATTCTATCTCAGAGCTAAACACAGTGCCTAAAGCTTAGTACATTTTCTTTCAATATTCTTTGAACGAATGTGCTGTCCCGTGTCAGTGATTACCATTATTGTGGAAACAGCATTTGTTTATTATTTTAGTGCTGTCATAATTATTTTGTAAAATCTAATCAGTGACTATATTAAAATCATGAATGAGGGTAGATTCTTTAGAAAGAGAGAAAGAGAAAGGTCAAGGAGGAGAAAAATGAGAAGGAAGAGTTTGAGAAAGAGAAAGGGAGGATAGACTTGAGAAACGGTGATGGAAGAAGAACCAGAACCAGAATAAAAATGAGAAGGGAAGGAGGAAGAGAGAAAGAGGACAGAAAAGGGAAAGAATATAGAACTAACAGGCCTAATAGTAATTTCACTGTCAGTTATTTAGAAAGTTGTCTTGTGTCATCATCTCTTTTTTTTTTTTTTTTTTTTAACTTTCTCAGAGTTAGGACTTTATTCCAGATTTGTCTGACAATAACACCCTTAATCTCCATAGCACAGAACACTACTTCAGCACTCATATACTCAACAACTCTTTGTTAAGTGACTACCATCCGAGAAGACAACTGTGCATGACACATCCCCATGCTTGCTTGCCCTCAGATAATGTGGTCCTTCCCTCCAAGATGCATTCCAATTTAATGTCCTAACATCCCAGAGGGGAATTTTTTCTTTCAGAATATTAAATGTTGCATTCAACAACTGCATTGCAACTGACACTAAAAAAAGACATACCCCAAATGCATTCTACAAAGTGCTCTATCATGTTGAATACACTTAATTTTCTAGTATCTGTCCTTTTGCTTGTGACGGAGAAAAGTAAATGGGACTGAGGAAGAGTGTTATTTGCTCTCTGATACACATCATATAATTTTTATGTATATTGGGAATTTCATAACATTAATAAGCCTTTACACAAATACACATGCATTTCTTCTTCTTATTTTAATCCTTGTCTGAGAATATGTTTTTGTTAATTTGAGAGAGAGAGGAATCGAGAGGGAGAGAAACATCAATGTGAGAGAGAAACATCCATATGTGCCCCCAATCGAATTCTCAGCCTTTTGGTCTAAGGTGCGATGTTCCAACCAACTGAGCCAATAGGCTAGGACCACTAGTATTCATTCTTTTAGCCATTTTTTCTTGGTCCCAGTTTTGAACACCTAGCTTTAAGTTTACAGATCACAATTTCTTTTTGCAAGTATCACTCATTTACATGAATTTCTACCTCCTTCACTTCTAAGTTGTAATCTCTATAGTATATTTTTGTTTTATTGTTTAGATTTTTCTCTGTTGTTTTCATTTCTTTCTCTTGATTTTTATTTTCTTATTTAGCTATATGATATTTTTATTTCATAAAATATTTCTCATTTTCTAATTTTGAAAAATTTGCTTATATTTAATTGTTTGATTTTATATGAATTGCAGTAACTATCAAATCAAGAAAGTAGACTGTCCTTATATAAAAATGAAGTATCAAATATTAGTAACCATAACATAAAAAATATAAATTGCTGTTTTGCATAAGCCTCATAAAACAACAAAAAAACTGTGCAAGTAATTATATTTCATGATAAAATTATCAGAAATTGTAACAGTTCCTGTGACAAAAATGTTTAAGGTCAACTATTCAAAATAAATATAAAAAAAGGTAACTTCAAATTATCTTTTAAAAAGTAACATATTATAAAGATATACTTAATGCATAATTAATTTATATTTACATGGCATTAGTGAAGACTATAGTCATTAAAGGTTTTTGATTTTGCATTTAAGATATAGAAAAAAATAAATATCCCCCATGATGGAGTTCATTAATTTTTAAAAGAGAGTCTTTGAGGCTGAAGTAGCAAGAAAGATAGAAGTCAGAGTGGTAATGATTGAGGAAAGTTCTTACCATCTAGATCATTCTCTGGGGTCTCCACTGTGTACCAGTTGGAAGCTGGTCCCGTGCCATTGACTGTCATGGCTGACACTTGAAAACTGTACTGACTTCCTTTCTCCAATCCTAGGAAAAAGTTTTCCACAAAGAAAAAAAATACTGAGTAACTATTTCTAGCTGAGTTTCAAAACTTTTAGTTAAATTTTAACAACTGTAGACATGCTTTATGTTGTTTGTGATGGTTGAGGTAATTATTGTTATTTTGGCCAAAAGGTCAGACATATTATAGCAAGAACTCAAATTATTTTTCATATATTCTTATTTATCTTGGTCCACTTTATAAAAAATGTATCCCTGAAAATAGCCTGAGGGTAGATGCAGAATATAAAATATGAAATAATCAGAAATAGCAAGGATCATTTTTCCTCACAGTCCAGAAGAGGCCTGCCTATAAATCAAAAACCATCAATCTAAAAATTTATGTCTTTATCATCCTTTCAAGGTCAGTGATTATGTTTTATTTGGACAAAGCAAAAAGAATCCAAAGCTACTGCACTTCAGCAAAAATATTAGGGCTTTTGTCTCCTAAAACCATCACAAGACTTACTTTGTTTTGCATTGTTCCCATAATAGAGCATGACACAAGTCTATCTCTATGATAATTTGTACATATAATATTGCATACTGCAGGCTAATTTTAGAGAACAGGTAGATGAGAGAGCCCGTGGATCATTAGTGTGAGATGTGTTAATTTTTTATGTAAATAATTTTCCTTTTAGCTGAATCACTAGTCGCTCATTAACACAACAAATTACTATAAAACAGATGACACCTGTCAAAGGAACATGTGACTTTTTTGAGTTGTTGAGGACTCAGTTGCAATTGACAAGACCTTAAATATGAAGGTGTCGAACAACCCTGATAAAGGTAAAAATATAATCCCTCTTTGCTTTTTTTCATTAATCACAAATGGCACACGCATTTGGTGCCCAGGAAAATTAATAAAGAAAATAAACTACTGGGGAAAGGAGGATTATATCATGTACAACATTATGCATTTGCAGATTTTTGCATTGGAGAATGAACAAATATTGGTATTAAGGGAAACTATAACTTACTACTCAGAGGAGATAGTGTTTTAAGTGATGGATAGAATGGACTTCTGAATGTCAAGGGACAATTGCCATCGATAAATAGTACTATTAGAAAAGACAACTTGATTAACTCACCCACACGAAGATATGTATAACACAAAATGTCCTATTAAGGACTTCTGATTTTATAAAACAGACTGAAGCTCCATGAAGACATGGCCTGACAGTGGTGTTGGTACTGCTGTTTTTGTTATTATTGGTATTGTAACTGTACATCCATAGAACCCACCACAGTGCCTGACACATGAAAGGCACAGACATAAAACAACTATTGAAAGATCCACTAACACATGAAGAAAAAATAATGCTAAAATACACTATACAACATCATCAGGAAGGTGGCAAACACATACTTTTGAACATGCCTCAAGTAGGCTCATTGCTCACCATGTTTTGTCCTTTGGTTATCTGCTATTTGTTAATATTTGATAGCATCTTAATGAGATTTAAGTGCACAATACAGTATTCTGGCTCTAGGTGTAACACAGATCTCGACAACTTACACAGCTTGCATTATTGTCACTTTATACCCACTGAACAACTTTTCATGTACTCTCTCCCTTTTTTTCTTATTTTAATTTCTTTATTGATTAAGGTATCACATATTTGTTCTCATCCTCCCATTCCCATCCCAAACCCCTCCCCACGCATGCCCCACCCTCCTGTTGTCCATAACCATTGGTTAGGCTTATATGCATGCATAAAAGTCCTTTGGTTGATCTCTCCTCCTTACCCCCACCCTACCCTACCTTCCCTCTGAGGTTTGACAGTCTGATCGATGCTTCCCTGTCTCTGGGTCTGTTTTTGTTCATCAGTTTATGTCCATTATTTCCCCTAGATGAGTAAGATCATGTGATACTCTCCCTTGTCCCTGGCATTCTACACTCTGCTTCTATGAGCTTGACACCTTATACCTCCTGTAAGTAGAATCATGCAGCATTTGTCCTTCTGTGACTGACTGATTTCACTTAGCATGTCTTCCATGTTGTCACAAATGGTGGAATTTCCTTCTTTTTAAAGAAAATACTTATTCCATTATATGTAGAAACCACACTAAAAAACTCTTGTTTATTAGTGGACATTTGGGTTATTTCTTTCTTTTTAAAAAAAATATTTTATTGATTTTTTTTCATAGAGGAAGGTAGATGGATAGAAAGTTAGAAACATTGATGAGAGAGAATCATCAATCAGCTGCCTCTTGCACACCTCCTACTGGGGATGGGCCCGCAACCAAGGTACATGCCCTTGATTGGAATCGAACCTGGGACCTTTCAGTCCCCAGGCTGATGCTCTATCCACTGAGCAAAACCGGCCAGGGCTGGGTTATTTCTTCATCTCAGCTATTGTGAATAATGCTGCAACAAACCTGGACGTGCAGTATCCTTTCCAGATACTGATTGCAGTTCCTTTGGATGTATTCCCAGGTATGGGATTGCTGGGTCATTGGCAGTTCTATTTTTACTCGGCAGTTCTATTTTTAATATTTTGAGGAATCTCTCTACTGTTTTCAGCATAGTTTTTGCTTTCAAAGTTAATGTAGTTATTATTAATGTGTAAATGTTTAAAATATTTTAATATTAATAATACTTTACAGATTCATATAATAGCCAGTCATTAAGGAAGCTAAAGACAAGAACATAGAGTGCAAGCTGTAAATAACCAGGAGTTAGGATCCCTGTGATTTAGTTGGGAATCATCAGTTAAACTAGTAAACAGATGTTAGCAATGTCAGACTTCGGGCCACTGCTACCTTTTCAATAAAACAAGGGAAGGGTATAGGTGAGATAAATGGTATAGTTCCTGCTTTGGTTAGTCAGTCTCAAATCTCAGTGTGTGTGTGTGTGTGTGTGTGTGTGTGTGTGCATGCTCGCGTGCACATGCATGCACCTGCATGTGTGTTACTTAGCTGCTTCTAAATATAATTTAATTCTAAAAAAAATGTATGGTGCAGGTAACAATTCTTTTCTTAGCTGTGCAGGTAACAAAATTTCACTGTTGAAAGCTGATTGCCTATTTCTATCTCCAATAATACTAAGTGCCTTCAAGCTTTGTAATTCTTTTGTTCTATTTCTCATTTCTTAGAGCTTATGGCAAGAGACGGAATATTATTCAAACAATATGATCCTTCTTTATTCTCCTAATGTTAACCTTGTTATAAAATGTCTATGCTATTGTTTTAGTTTTTCAGTCCTTGAAATATCAATGTGTGTTTATCATTGTTTATTCTTTCTCGGCCATGAAACATAAGGAAACTCCTGAACTCAATCCAAAGCAAGCTTTTCTGAAGAGCTCTCAAAAATTCAAAAGAGCACTTTAAAATACAGTTGACAGGGCTTCCCACAATGAACTGATCATTGTGGTTTAAAACCCTTGTTATAACTCAGAATTACTTTGTTATTGCAGATGTCTCATTATTCTAGCAAAACACACACAACAACAACAACAACACACACCTGTGTAACACATAGAGGATTGTACACAAAAGTGTTTGCGTGTCTATACTGAATATATATTTATATCGTCAAATGAAACACTCTGGCATTTCCAACTTTCTAACGGCCAAATCAATATATCCACGTGTCTTTCAGGTATTAAAAACATGGGGTCAAATCCTGTACATTTTAAAGTGTTGTAGTTCGCCATAGTAAATCAATTACTCTGCTTACTAGAAAGTGCATAAGTTACTAAATGTATCCTGGGGACAAGTGAAAACCAGAGCCAATCTCCCAGCGTCAGTGCCGCACTGAATTCTCCATGCTTTGCGGCATTGAAGGTATGTCCACAACATCTAGAAATTCCCATAACATCTATGTGGGAAGCCACTCCACATAGTAGAGGGAGGGAAGGCCAATGTTTTGTAAAATTTGTTTTTCATGTTTTTAGGGCAGAAGGCTATTTTCTGGCTCTTTTTAAATTTCTTTGCTTCAAATTAAAACTGGCACTTGTGTGGCTTTTGTGCAATAAACATCAGTTACAGTTTTAAATACAATTGCTCAGGTTATGCTTGCGTTTTATAGGTGCTGAAATGAAGAAAGAACACCATGAGTGAAGCCTTCAGATTTGGAGTCAAGAGTCCTACAAAGCAATGCAGATGAGAGCAAGCACTTGTGAGCCAGTCCAACAACAAGTTGAGTGATTTCTTCCCTATAAGCTGGAATGATATTAAACCAGCGTGGTGATGGGTTATGTCACGTTGATTTGAAACTCTGGTTGCCACACATATTTTAGATGAATAAAAAATGTGGGACTAAATTATTTATTTTAAAATAAACCAAGTTTATGAGAGGAAACAATTCAAGATAATAGTCCTTGAGAGAAAAATAATAGGAGGTGTCTCTGGTGAGTTGAATAGTGTCCCCCTGAACATTAGAATGTGGCCTTCCTTGAAAACAGGGCCCTGCAGAGATAATAAGTTCAAGATTTCAAATTCTGTCTCTCTCCATTTCTCTCTCTAAAAATTAATAACAACATATATATTTTTAAAAAGCCCTGGCTGGTGAGGCTCAGTTGGTTGAGTGTCATCTCAGACATCTCAAGGTCACTGGTTCAATTCCCGGTCAGGGCACATACGCAGTTTGCAGGTTTGATCCCTGTTGGAAGTATACAGGAGGCAACTGGTAAATGTATCTCCCTCGCTCCTCCTTCCTCTCTCTCTAAAAATCAATAAAAACATTTAAAATATTTCAAGACTAAACCATTCTGGATTAATGGTGGGGTATACACATGACTGGTGTCCTCATGAGAGAAGAGGCCATGGAGACACACAGAGGAAGGTCTGCAGAGATGGAGGGAAATATTTGAGCAATGCATCTATAAGCCAAAGAATGGCAAGGATTACTAGGAACCACTGGAGGTGAGGAGATAAACGTGGGATGGATGCTCTCTCGTAGCCTCCAAAGAGAGCCAACCCTGCTGAGGCATTGATTTTTAATTTCTTACTTCCTGAACTGAAATAAAAAAACATCTGTAGTTTTAAGCTATCACGTTTGTGGTAATTTATTATGTCAGCCCTGGGACTAATGTAGGGTTTTTGGTAGTGAAAAGGCTTATGCTTGCTATTCTCTATATAATCTTAAAAAAAAAAAAAAGATTAGCTATGGCAAATTGTGCTGCTATGAACATAGGGGTGCATATATCCTTTCTGATTGGTGTTTCTAGTTTCTTGAGATATATTCCTAGAAGTGGGGTCACTGGGTCAAAGGCGAGTTCCATTTTTAGTTTTTTTTAAAAAAAATATATTTTATTGATATTTTACAGAGAGGAAGAGAGGGGGATAGAGAGTTAGAAACATCGATGAGAGAGAATCATTGATTATAGCTGCCTCTTGCACACCCCCTACAGGGGATGTGCCCGCAACCAAGGTACATACCCTTGACCAGAATCGAACCCGGGACCTTTCAGTCCACAGGCCGACACTCTATCCACTGAGCCAAACCGGTCTTGGCCATTTTTACAATATTTTTTTTTTTTTTTTAAAGGAAACTCCATACTGTCTCCACAGTGGCTGCACCAGTCTGAATTCCCACCAGCAGTGCAAGAGGGTTCCTTTTTCTCTGCATCCTGGCCAACACTTGTCATTTGTTGATGATTGCCATTCTGACATATGTGAGATGGTACTGCATTGTCATTTTGATTTACATCTCTTGGATGATTAGTGACTTTGAGTATGTTTTCATATGTCTCTTGGCCTTCTTTCTGTCTTCTTTCAAAATTTATCTATTGAGGTCTGTTTCCCATTTTTTGATTGGGTTGTTTATCTTTCCTTTGTTAAATTGTATGAGTTCCCTATAAATGTTGGAGATTAAACCCTTCCCGGTGATAACACTGGCAAATATGTTCTCACATGCAGTGGGCTTTCTTGTTGTTTTGTTGATGGTTTATTTTGCTGTGCAGAAGCTTTTTATTTTGATGTAGTCCCATTTGTTTATTTTATCTTTAATTTTCATTGTCCTAGGAACTGTATTGGTGAAGATATTGTTTTGGCATACGTCTGAGATTTTGCTGCATGTGGATTCCTCTAATATTTTTATGGTTTCCCATCTTATATTTAAGTCCTAAGTGCCCATAAGCAGAGGAGTGGGTAAAAAAAGAACTGGTACATTTACACAATAGAATACTATGTTGTGATAAAAAAGAAGGAATTCTTACCATTTGCAACAGCATGGATGGGACTGGAGAGCATTATGCTAAGCAAAATAGGCCATTCAGAGAAAGATAAATATCACATGATCTCACTCATTTGTGGAATATAATGAACAACATAAACTGATGAGCAAAAACAGATCCAGAGACAGAAACACATTGATCAGACCATCAAACCTCAGAGGAAAGGTAGGGGAGGGCAGGATTAAGGGGAAGAGATCAACCAAAGGACTTGTGTGCATGCATATAAGCCTAACCAATGGAAACAGATGCCAGGGGGGTGGGGCATGAGTAGGGAGGTAGGAGGGGGGCAATGGGGAGATAAGAACATACATGTAATACCTTAATCAATAAAGAAAAAAAAAGAATAACAAATAAAAAATAATTATACCTTCTGTAGAAAGAATATCCTGTAAGTTTGTCTATTTAGGGAGTCAGAATCTTGCTTTGATGTTACTGAGTTTAATGTGATACTTTTCATTTTCCAAAAACATTGCACAAATACTAAACACATCACAGCAGCAAGTTCATTTGGTCATGTGGCTACCGTTCCACATTTACCTTCTGGGCCCACTCACGTCTTAGCTGTCCAGTGGGACTATAGTTAGCTGTAGTGGGAAGAAATCTTCAATTTTTGTAACGAAATGTTGCAATCTGACACTAGAGTCTTGACTTTTTTTTTTTTTACACTTTACATACATATGCAATTAAAAATACATATTTTATTGTTATAAAAGTTAGCAGCAATCACTATTAATATTTGGTATATTTATTCTAAATATTTTCCAATGATTTCATTTTTTTGGTTTATAAATAAGGGCTTATATACTAATCCTGATTGAAAATGAAGTTAGTGATATAATGTTTTAAATACTTAATATATAATTTAGTATTTTTATATTACTTCATTTTCAATAAATGTACAATACTCCATGATATGATCATGTCTGAAATTTCTAGATAACTGTCTACAGTTGGGTATTTATGATCTTTTTTATTATTTTTTATTAAAGTAACAGTGTAAAGAGTTAATCATGCTTAGAGTAAAAAACTAGGCCAAAATATGGTTGTTGAATTGGAACAAACTGCTAGAAGTTGGAAACCTAAAATTTATTCTTGAAAACATACACACACATACACACACACACACACACACACACACAGACACACACACATATAACATATGCACATTGCTTCCAGAAATATTCCAGAAATTTTATGACCCACAAGCAGTATATGAAAGTTCATATTTCTCTCATATGCTTTCCAGAAAAGGGTATCATCATTCATTTTTACCTTTATGTTTTTAATCAAAGAAAAATGCTAACTCTTTTGTTTTAATTTATATTTCTCTACTAATAAGATAGAACATTTCATCATGCTTATTCGGCATTTGTAGTTCTGTAAATTGAATATTCAATCCTTAGTTTTTCTATTGGAATGCTCATAATTTAATTAATTACTTTACAAAGAGAAGTTTATTTTTTGTATTCAGCCTATTTCATTTGAGAAAGAAAAGCATTGATTTAAAAAAGTGTCAGTGCTTCAAGTGCCCATAACTTTTAAAATATAAGGCTTCCATTAAATTATCCTTAGAGTCTTTCTTCTGGACTAACATAAATCTTAGGAAATAAACTAAAAAATGTTCAGCAAGGTTTTAAAATTTTGGTGATTTCTTCCGAAGGATACTACATGTTCTATTAAACATAATAAAGAACACATCTACCTCACTTCAACTTCAGTGATTTTTACCTTCTTCTGATCATTTCATCAGAGAAAAAAAGCATAGGATCTTGGCTTTTCCTAGGCTTTTTAAAGGTACAGTAGAGTGCCATAACTTCCACTTAGAACCAATAATACCTGCGTGGGATATTCTGTCCAGATATAAAACAAAAAATACACTTTTTGGCAATCTATGTTGGAAGCACTCTCATTATTATTTTAAAATGTTATAGGCATAAAAGCTAAACCTACTGAGGGGGAAGAACAGATTTCTATCAAGTTTCAGACTGTAGGCTGAATATGATCTTGTGTGTGTGCATGTGTGTGTGTTTGTGTGTGTGTACGCACTCATGTGGGTTGTGTACCTGCACTATGATTGCAAGTGGGAATTTACTGAATACTTATGACAGAAAAAGGAATAAATAAAGAATTACTTTCTTTCTTCTCATCTGCTGTAATAGTTTACTTATGCATTAGATGTAAGTTACAGATTTTCGTGTGTATATTGTCCTAGACACAGTTTCTGTGCCATCTCAGATGGGCTCAACTTCACTCACCAGTCCTTGCCATGAGCCACCATGATTTGCTTTGCTTCTCAAGCCACTAGCTAAAATTTATGCTCTTCTTAGGGTTATCAGGCCCTGAGTAATGCTGCTACATTAGACCGATCCACCCTCACATAGGTGCTGACTGACAAGGAGAATTCCATGTTTGCACACTTCCTGGAGCTCTGCCATCCCAGGGAGCTCTGTGTAGGTCCAAAATCCAATCTGTCATTGGATTCTGACTGAAGAGAGGAAAGAGAGAAAGTGCTCACACTTGCTACCCAGCCATTGACTGTGGGACTCATAGTCTCGCAAGAGATACCATAAGAGCCAAACAAGCTCTGTATTTATTCTAAACTTGTGGCCAGTTCAATAATATGTCTTCATGATCTGATTTTCCTCTTCCCCAGGCTCCCCTCCCTTGTCCCCTCGCTCTTATTTTCCTGGACTTGCACCCCCAAAGGCCTTATTTTTGAAAGCCTGCCTCAGCCTCTGTGTTCTAGGAAAGAAACTAGACTGGCAGTGTATTACAATAGTTAAAGTAAATAAATAATTATTAATTTTATTTTTAAAATCCTCTAACTACTACCTGAAAACTGGGTCCAGTTTTCATAGAGAAGTTTGACCTATCAAGAGTTCCACCAACATTGCTATAAAAGTGAATTTACCCTGATATCTATGAAATGTAGAACAATCTATCTGTTTATTCCCCAGGCTACCCTTCTTTCCATTTTCCCAGTAGACTGAGGGAAGCGAGACCAACGTGGCTTAAACTTGGAACTATTTAGTTACTAGCTAAAAATTCAGAAGTTATTTGGCAACGGGTGCTATATTGAATTAGCAATGCTGAGAAACTAAAATAGATTTTAAAAATATATGATGTGCTTATTCAGATGGTGATCCAGAAATAAAATACATAGTGAAAACATTATAGAAAACACCAAGTTCAAAATACAGAGGTTATTCTTCTTCAGACTAACAAATGTCACCTGCCAGGAAAAAAAATGTTCCCATGAAGTGAGAATATATGTTATTCCCAAAGCATTTCATTTATCAAAAACTTGTAAGACCACACCGTGTGAATACTGACCTGTGAACAGGTACCAGAGGTTGTTTGGCTCCAATGTTTCCATCTCACCCCTGCGAGTTGTCTTCCTGTGTCGAATTTTATAGCCGGTAATAAATCCATTTTGTGTTCCAGATGGAGGAGGCAGCCAGCTCACTTTGATACTCTGTAAAAGAACAGATGCAAATTCAAGCAGAGGAAGGATGGACAACAGAGCAGGGTCACAGAAATGACCCGAACCTAAGAATAAAGCAGAAAGGCAAGAAGTGCTGGGGGTTGCCCCTTAGGACCAAATTCAATGCATTCTTACAATTTGGCAGCATTCCTATTGGCCTAATTTTGACAAAATGCACTTCATTTGATTGACTACGTTCTTTGGGAGATAAACTAATAAATATAAAAATAATGATATATTGTTCGTCACTCCCAAAGAACTCATAGCCATAAATACATACACAGTCGTCCATCCCTTATCACCCCCTCCACATTCATATGTGAGGACATGTTCTTTGCTCTCAAGTGTTTGGGAAAAGAAAACCAGATTTGATGAAGAAGTATACCTTCTATTTTTACTTTTTTCAGTGCTCCAAGGTATCAGATATTATCATTATTTAACAATTTTACAAAAAATGAAATTGAGGCCAGGACCGGTTTGGCTTAGTGGATAGAGCGTCGGCCTGCGGACTGAAAGGTCCCGGGTTAGATTCCGGTCAAGGGCATGTACCTTGGTTGCGGGCATATCCCCAATAGGGGGTGTGCAAGAGGCAGCTGTTTGATGTATCTCTCTCATCGACGTTTCTAACTCTCTATCCCTTTCTCTTCCTCTCTGTGAAAAACCAATAAAAATATATTTTAAAAAATGAAATTGAGGTTCAGAGTAAAATGAATGGCCAGAAGTCACCTTGTACAACTACTGGAAGATTATCCAACTGTTGAGTTTAACATATTTTTATCCTTTCATACTGAAATAAATAATCAGAGTGTCTCTTGGCAATTCTAATCATCTAAATTCTCCTACAAAATATTATTGAAAGGAATAAAACTAAATTGAAATAACTAGATTTTAAGATATCCAATAGGCCTTCCCGTAAGTAGCCCTTAGTAAATCAATAAGCATTATTTTCCAAAGATTACAAGCTTATTTTTAAAAAAGTCAAAATTAATTTCAAATGAGAAATGAAGAGATTAACCTTAGATACAAAAATAAAACTTTATGATTACTAGGTAATGCTTTGCTATGGTTTTGCTGAGTTACCTCTCTTTAATTTCATAAATGAAATTAATTTCAATGCATATATTGAAAAAGGGAGAATAAATGTGCTCAGTATGTCTACCCAGTACTTGCAAATCACTTGATAAGCCTGAAGATCTTAATTATACTAATGATTCCATGAGAAATAGTTTTTGACACAATCTTTCTTATCACATTTGGGGATTTCCGGTGGTTGTATGAATTATGCACATATAGCTGATACCTTAATATCAATGCCTATAGCAATGAATTAATAGGATCTGTTACACACTCTACATACTGATGGGTAAATTCGCTCAATATTTATTATTTATCTTTGGAAGTAATTATATTATTCATCCTTATATGTGGGAAGCAGCTAAACTTATTAACATCTTTTATGCTTTTTTACTGATTTCAAGCAAACATCAGCAGGTTGCAAAACCTTTGGTGCTCACATTCTTTTTGTGCAAATTCTTCTGCACATGACCCAAAGCATGTTGCTTGGTGAATTTCAGTGAAAGTGTTCAGCTAGTCTTTCTTAGTGAATGGTCTAATGAATTTCTTTTCTGTCTGACATCTCTTCTGCCAGGGCTCAGCAGCTCACACTCATTGCCCTTCCCTCACCAAGCCACCTCAAGCTGTCACTGTTATGGGGACATTCTTATAACATGACCTTGTCTTCATGGGCCAGTCTGGTAATGATTTTTATTAAAGTTAAGTACTTTTATTAAAAGTACTTAACACATGACTTTTGACTCTTAAAATATCAATTCCAGTAGCTGTGACTTGACTTTTGGTCCTTTTATTACTTGAGAGGGAGAAATTAATCCTTTTCACTGTTGCAGTGAGTCAGGGATTAATTTCTTTCTTTTTTTTTTTTTTTTCAGATTTAGAAAAACAGAAAAAAACTATAAAACTGAGTTTCTCCAAATTCCTCCATCCCCTCTTTGGTTGGTATAAAAAACGAATTTGCTTACATGGAGCATTGTGGAGAGCAGTCAGGTTTATTGATTTAAAAGGAAATGTCTCATTGGTCTTTCTTCCTATTTGAGATAGTTCCATCCAATGTGGTGATGCAGTGTTGTTAGGGGCAGACATGGGATATTGGGTACTATCTATTATTATAAGAAATATTAACCATGCTCTATTAACTGTGCTTGTTCTGTTCTGACTAGAACCGGCACATTCTAACCTGGCTGAGAGTTATATGCCTTGGGAAGTGGGAGCTAACATCAGAATGCAGCCCATCCTCCTTTTCTGAGAGCTGCCCATCATTATGGAAAGAGTCACAACCTCCTGGATGAAACAATCTAGTCCTGGAGGCACCCACCCTCTGCAAACCCCCAGCCCCAGCCTGCATTGCTGATCACCTGTAACTATTATACCGTGCCTGCTTACCCATGCCTGTAACTCTTCCTTTCCCACGAAATCTTTGTCTTTCTACCCAATACAAGCAGCTGGCTATGGGGAGGGGCGGAGCAGATTTTTGTGGATGACCTGCTGCTCTCCCATACTGCGGGCATTATGGGGATCAATGCTTATGTGATTCAGCCCTGTCTCTGCTTAATTGGCTCGAGTGGTGACAGGCACCCTGGACCCCTTGGTTAGTCAGTTACAGCATTATACTTTTCATGGACCCATGACTTTATTCCTTCACTCCCTTTCTCCAATAATTGTGTATGGGCCAATTTATTCTACAGAGTACTATTCACATTTCTTATTGTAGCTAATAGAAAGTTCAGACCTGAAAGGTAAAAAATAAATAAATAAGAGAGCCAGGTTGCTCAGTTGGTTGGAGTGTTGTTTCATACACTGAAAGACTGCGATTCTATTCCTGGTCAGGGCACATACCTGGGTTTTAGATTTAATTCCCTATAATAGTGTGTACAGAAAAAAATCAATTCTCTCTCTCTCTCTCTCTCTCTCTCTCTCTCTCTCTCTCTCTCTCTCTTTCTTTCTCTCTCCCCTTCCCTCCCTCCCTCCCTCCCTTCCTTCCTCCCTACTTTCCTCCTTTCCTCCCTCCTCTCTCAAAAATCAGAAACATATCTACAGGCAAGGATTTAAATAAAGAAAATAAAGAAGCCCTAAGATGAGGTGAAAATGAGAAAAATGCAAAAAAAAGTGAAGAGATCTAATATATATTTTTGGAGGTAGACTTGGCAGGACTGATTTATCAAATGTCAAGTGTAAAGGAGGAACAATCATTAAGAGTGACTCTTAAGGTTTCAGGCATAAGCAACTCAATATATGATAATGCATTTACTGGGACCAGACTGTCTGAAAATAATCCACTTTCAAAAAAAGTTCACTGGACCTGCTGCTGGCATCAATAAATGACAATTCACAGAGGATGCAGAAACAATGCTATCCATATCAATAATATTTGAGTTACTGGGGAAGGGCATTTTTAATTTTATAACTTAGAATAAATAATATCTTAATTTCAAAATTATATAGTAACAACAATTAATAATATTTAACCTTTGACATTGATTTAAATACTTGGTATATGTTTCTATTAATCATCTAAAATCTAATTGAACTTCAACTTGGAATAGAAATTAATTTACTAACGAGACAGTACTTTAAACTCTATTATATTTATAAACTCTGTGAACTATTTCCAAAAATTGTTTTGCCTTTTTATAAATCATGTAATATATGATACTTAACCAGGAATGGATTTGATAAAATGTCAGTAAGATATTATAAAGGCCTCTCTATCTTTTTCCTGCAGTTTTATATTATTCTTGCAGACTTGACATATTTTTGCCTCACTTTCATAAATATGCAATCTCTTCTGATCAGTGAAGTTAGAAATTTGGGGAGCATGCTGAAATTGGCATTCTTGACTTCATGTAGAAACTGTTATTCAAAATGACATAAAGCTATGCTAGCAAATATTCTCACTGGGTTCCAGACTGAAGTCTGCTAGTAATATGTAAATTCTCAGTAAAACATTTGTGTAATAATAAAATTATGGTTATATATAACTATATATCACACGGCCCCACCCACCCATGCAAGTCTTTGGCCATTCCAGCATTAGGTCCACTGGGTTTTTATAATATAGATTGAGTAATATTTGATTTTAAATAAAATTTTACTAACAAGTCTTAAATTCAGGCAAGGAACTCTGCTTTGTTTTATTAACATAAAATGAAACTGACCTGTTGTGATCTCATTTAATGTTTTTGAAATAATACAAACATTTCTTAATCAATAGGTTCGTATAGTTTAAAAATAGGCTTCTCTTTGTCTTTGCCCTGGTGGCCTCTTGAGATCTAGTACCAGTGGTATTCTTTTCCAGAACTTGAGCCCAACTTGATCTACCCTGGAAAAATCCTGCTTTGGTTATATAATGACCTAAGCCACACTGGGACAATTTCTCAGATTGCTCGACTTCAAATCATATACTGCAGTTCTACTGTGATCTGGGCCCCAGTTTTAGTAGCTGGGTTTCTCTGCTTTTGCCATGCTAATTTGCCTGTCCATTAAACACATCTAAGACATGCAGGCTTGATTCCCCCAGAAGCTAGAGTCTTCTCAGTCTCAGGCTGGCTGACTACTCTCACAATACTTATTTGCCTCCCTGAACCTAGCATATCATCTACTTTCACACTCTGACCTGCCCAAACCCATTGGTCTTCTGAGTCACCACTGGGAGCTCTTATGGCACCTCTCACCAAGCACACTATCTATCACTCTGTTTCTCTGTAGACTGTGACCAGTCTTCCTAAAGGAACATCCCTAATTACCTTACTTACTCCAGGACTTGGGGCATGATCCTCCTGGCACTGGCTTTGAATGCCATACTCATTCACCTCCATAGATCTATCATTTTCAGGTATATACAAGAGGCACATATCATATTAGAAAAATTATACTCAGTGCAAAAAATGTCTTCTGGAATATGCTCTATTTCTTATATATTCCATTTTCCCCCCATTTGTTAGCTAACTTAGATGGGGTTAAATTTAAATTGACGCTGGGAAGTTTCTGTGTTCCTTTAATGACATTCTGAGAGCTCAACCTTGATAATTCTAAGTAAAAAAAAAAAGGGAAGCGAATAACATAATATAACCCACTCAATTTTAGCTGCTCAGGGGCCTTGAACCAGTAAATGAAGGTAAAATATGTTTCCAAATCTTTACTGTGAGGTCCTCAATCTATCACTGTCCTTGGAGGCCAAGAGTATGGTTGGTACGCTGACAGTTTGGCACTCTACTAGGCTAGTGTTTTGCATACATTCAATGTAACATTTTCAAGTATTTTTAGGTTATTTAAAGATGAGGCTCAGAGTTCTATTAGGAGAAACATAAAAAATAACTGAATGGCCTGTAGAATCTTCTCTAGAGATGTGACTAATTCAACTCTGGTCCCAAACTTATATGCCCATTCTATACAATGCACACTAGTTGTCATTTAAGAATGAACTCCAAACTTTAAATAAAGCTCAAATCCTAGGTTCAGGTGTATGGAAATACACTAGGATCTCCTTAATTCTTAAAGCTTTGTGCTTAGAAAATCTTATTAGATGTTCCATCCAGCATGCAGCTTTGATTTGTTGTTTAGAGAGAGAACAATGATCTGCAAATAAAAGATATTCCATAAATATAAGATTGACTGTAGGAAGCATACTCTTCCACTCTCAGCTTTTCATTAACTTGCTAAATGATGTTAGGAATTGTTTGTCTAAGGGCATCAATGGTACATTGCACCATCATCCCTAGTTGTTGAGGAATTATCAATGAGAAAAAGCTTAGAAACTTCAAAACATGCAAAATATAAAGTTCTAGTATTATTTTGCAATTATTATTATTAGTAGTAGTAGAATGCACAATTGTTTTGAAGTATACAAAAGGATGCTTAAATCTAAAGCAGCTTTTCAAGGAATTGATTTATGAGGTCATTTTGGCCTTATGGAATTCAACATTGAAGACATAGAAATAAATAAATGAATGAATGATTCTCATTGAGACTAACTTCATGAGTACTTTATATGATCATAACTAGATTACACTTCCCTGGGAAACAACTTCCTTTGCCGCTCAGAAATCCTTCACTGAATAGAAGTGGGTTCTTTAAGGCAGATCTCACCATCTTTTGATGGGTGGCCCTTAGAAATAGTGCTTTCTCCATTGGTTTCCAAAACTTTATTGCAGTTGATACTCATATATGTAATTATGGATGGTCTTTATTACTTTACGAAAAATCAATTAATCTTACCAGCTATCCAGGCTTTCTTGGTCAACTAGGAAAAGTTAACCAAATAGTCTTAAACTAACCAAGCAAATCACCCTCACACAGAGTATAGCTCATCCTAAAGCAAAACAAAGGAAACAAAAGAAAGAGGTAAAACTTGTCTGTACCTAGCATCTTTTTCATCTTTTTTTTTTTTTTTAATTCCTGGATTTAAAATGGCATTTTTTCCCCATGTGATAATTTGCTATGCATAGCCTAGTAGTCAGGCCTGTTTACTTCTAGGTCCTACAAACTGAAAATGCAATTTCAAGAGGGTATTCACATTTTGACAAAATTCCATTACAATAAAGCAATTTGGTTGTTCCCTAGAGTTCATGATAAAGCAATCTTAGGAGTAATACATTTCAGAATTTGTCAGTATCAATAGACTTTATTCTCCAGTGCCTAAGTCATTCCATGAATGTATGTAAGCTAGATGTTTAGGGAGGATCATTAACTCTTTCAGATCACTAGGTCCTTTCTTAGGCTGTTCATTTCTACTAAACAAAACTGCTAAAAGCAATATAACAGCCTTGATGCAAGAACTGAGTTAAAAGAAGCCCACAACCACATCAGGAGAGTTATATGTAAAATTGCACCCTCAAAAGGCACAAGAAAATAGAAGTATATATAATTTAAGGTAGAAAATACAGTGTCAACTTATTTCCCATTTCTTTTTTGTCGTGAAATAAAAACCAGCATACCATTTGAGCAGTAGGTGAATGGCATAACTTCAGAATAATTGATTTCACCATATATAAGGCAAAGAGATGAGTTTAAATACCAGTTTGTGCCCTATGAAAATTCTTTCTCATATGGGGTAAAAGGCATTTATCAAGAATAACAAGATCCCAGGTTACTGCAATGATGCACTCATTCAAAATGATCACAACATCCCAACTTGGTAGGTAAAAAAATGAAACATTATCTAAAAGTTGTACAATGCTCAATAAGAGAATAGAAATGTAAGTTTTACAACATCTTATACTTGAAAAATCTCCATAGACCAATAAAACTAGGACCTTTAAAATTATTGTTACAAAAACAACCTCTATATAATATTTGATGGAATAAATATAATTGTAAATGCATCTCATCCTGTACAGAACATTTCCATGTGTTTTGCTTTTATGTATATTGAAATTTAGACATGTCCAATATTCAGGAATAAACACACACAACTGAGTCTATATGATATAAGGAAATAAAATCTTATTATGAAGCTTTTTTTTAAATGCAGAAGCTGCTATTTAACAGATGCCTGTCTTCAAGCAAACTGTCAAATTAGGCCCTAAATAATTAATCTCTGAAGCCAGCAGGCTTTCAATCTCAGCCATCTCAAAGACACGACTTACCATGTAATTACATGGGACATTACAATGTATTTATGAGGTCATTTGTTACAATGCACCGTAATTACAGACTACTTACATAGCTATTTATGTCTCATAAAATGAAGTGAGACTAAATATTTTAATTGTGCTGGAGAAATAAGGGAAATATTTGAGTTCCAAATGTCAGGTGAGATTATAGGTCAGATTCACATAACTCATATTAACAGCTGGCTGCTTCATGACTCACGAGGGTTTTGTGGTACTTTCTTGTAGGAAATGAAGGTTTGAGGAATAATGTTTCAAGGATGAAGAGAAATTGCTCTCAGTTTCAATCTTCAAGTAATAACAGCTGATAGCCCAATAATAGAATTTATTAATTACACTTCATATCCAAACCACAAATTTCCAAATGTCCATTGATTAAAAATAATCTCAAGTACAATAGTTGATATCTCATACAACTAGGCAGAATAAATTAGCAGTCTTTTTGTTTTCCATTCCTGCTACTGTGTATAAAAATGGTATTTGCTCAAATTTTCAGAGCCCCAATTCTAGAATATACAGCCTAAACCCACTCTCATTTTCTCCAAAAGAAGAGTCTCCCAGTGAAATTTTCAACAGGTATTTTCCCCCCAAATGTCTTCCTCTTATCTTAGTCTATACTTGAAAATTCTGACTTAGTCTAACAGGTGAATTATGGCAGCCCAGCCAAAGAGGTTTTCATGCTTCTTACATCTAAAACACCACTGACACCTGAATAATCAGGTCAGCTCAGTGGTCTAATCATTTTTTGCTAATTCTTAAAATTATAATTTAGAAAATTTCTGGATTGTTAATGATCCCTTCTCTTTGGATGAATGCCCAAAGCAAATCTTGCTATTATTTACATGCCATGCTTTATTTATTCATTAAACTTCTGAAATGCTTGCTGCTCTGTTTCTGGCATGGTGCAAGAAGACAGGCATGCTCACCTAACACACTTGGCCTTGCACAGCTTGGTGCTTTCCAGTGAGCGGTTCTGGGATGCTGTAGATAGATTGGCCTTACTAAAATCTGTTCAGCTAAGTAGACATCCCATATGATGGTCTCCTTTAGGGAGAATAAATTCCGGCTTTATATTCAGAGATTATGCCTTTCAATTATGGATGGTCAATATTTGATGAATCATGAAATGCAAATAATTTTGCCCTCTGTGAGGCTACCTCCCATTGATGTAATTCAGTGATTAGAGCATATGAAATACTTTTTAGTTTTGATGACATAGGCAAAATATTATTTTCTAAGCTTTAGCCTGTCTTACGAATTTTAACAATCATTTCTCCAAAGGAATGAACGTCAACTCTTTCTTTGTCGGGTGATATTCTAGCCACCAAATCGCTATAAATATGTGAACTAATTAATTCCTGTATAGACTGATCAGCAGGTTGACAGTGATGGGGATAGCAGCCTCCTGGCAAAACAGGGATTCTCTCAGTGTTTAATGACTGTTTCATTCCTATATAATAGGCCCTGAATTTGCCAGATAACTCAGGGTCCACAGAGCCATCTGCAGAATGTTGCCTGTTAATATGCAAATAAGCCAATTAAAATTCACAGATTCATTCATCCATTGACCATCCGTCAGGTCAATTCTGATCAACTTTACCAATGTTATTTACACCTGCAGAAAGAGGAGGCCCATTTCCTATTAAAGGCCAGAAAAGCTACTCAGACAGTACTTAGCAGCATGTTCTCATCACCTCATCCTGATTTCAAGACAGTAAGAGGAAGAGGTGGTTAGCTTTTGAAAAAATAAATGTGGGTAACTATCAATAAGTCAATCAGTATTTCAATTAGATATGCAATCATTATGACTCTAATTGATTAACTACTAGCAGCACCTGTAGTTGGCTATAATTTTAATTACTGATTACATTATGGCTGATTTACTTAAAAGAATATCTACATGAGCCCTGGATTGTGAAGGAAAATTTTAAAAACTCCAGAATAATTAGTCTATTAAAATTTAGATGGAAACCAATTCAATAAAATGTGTTTAAATATTTTTATTTTAAGTAATGTTAGTGAATTTTCCCTAAATTGTACAATGTAGAGAGAAGCAGACCAACCATTGTTTTAATGTAACTCATCAGTTTTCCTAGAAGGTGGGGCAGGAGTTCAGAATAAGCCTTAGTTAGCCTAGTGGTCGGCAAACTGCAGCTTTGTTGACTAAAGAGTTTGCCGACCACTGCCTTAGCCCATCAAAACATGGGAATGAGAATGAAACTCCCAGGTAGGCATAGATGACAATAGAGTTCCATTTCTAATTTGCTTTATTAAATTTCATGTTTTAGAAATTAAAAAGTTTGTTGATCTATTTTTATAAATATCACAGTCCAATCACTAGTAATTTTCAAAAGAGATATTGGATTATTCTTTTAAGGCCCAATAAGAATATAAATAATTTTTTTTATTGATTATGGTCTCACATAATTGTCCTTATTCCCCCATTCCCATCCCAAACCCCTCCCTAGATATGCCCCTCCTCCCCCCTCCCCCTCTCCCCCTTCCTGTCCTCCCTCCCCCTTCCCCTCTACCCCCCTTCCACCCCCCCAAATAACTTTTTTACATATAAAAATTTTAAGTCAACCTTTAACTAGAATACCTTATGTACAAATGTTCATAGCAGCGTTATTCATAATAGCAGGAAAAAAAGTAGAAGCTGGCCAAATGCTCATCACCTGATGAATGGATAAGCAAAATGTGGCATATCCCCATAATGGAATATTATTTCAACATAAGAAGTGATGAAGTATTAGTATATGCTACAACATGGATGAACTTTGGAAACATTATACTACTTTAAAGAAGCATCTTACAAAAGACCAAATAGTATAGCACTGCATCTATCTGAAATGTGCAGAATAAGCAAATCATAGGGACAGAAAGTAGATCAGAGATTGCCTTTGGCTGATGCAAGAGGGCTGAGTAGGAGGAAATTGAAGGGTGACTGCTAAAGGGCATAGGACTTCTTTCAAGGTTGATTAAATGTTATAAAATTAATTGTGATGATGGCTGTGTAACTTTAAGTGGGTGAGTTATATGATGTGTGGGTTCTATTTGAATAAAGATAATATAAAAATAATTGTACCACCAAAAAAATTAGAATAGTATAATAAACCCAATGTTTTCATAACTTGACTTCAAATTCTGTTCATTTTAGTTCTTTTAAAAAAACATTTTATTGATTTTTTACAGAGAGGAAGGGAGAAGGGTAGAGAGTTAGAAACATTGATGAGAGAGAAACATCAATCAGCTGCCTCTTGCACCCTCCCCACTTGACCAGAATTGAACCTGGGACCCTTCAGTCTGAAGGCTGATGCTCTATCTACTGAGCCAAACTGGTTAGGGTAATTTTAATTCTTATTATACATATCTACTAAATCCTCTCAACTGAGATTTAATTTAAGAAAAGCTTATATCCTATATAAGTAAAGCCTAATATGCAAATTGACCAAACAACTGGTAGAATTACTGGTCGTTATGATGTGCACTGATCACCAGGGGGCAGACATTCAAAGCAGTAGCTTCCCCCAGCCTACAGGCCCCAGGCCAACCAAGGCCTGTGCCAGCAGTCCTTCCCCTGTTTGCTCCACAGATTGGCCCTGATGGCTGGCTAGGCCTAGGGATCCTACTTGTACACAAATTTCATGCACTGGGCCTCTAGTATGTTTATAAAGTGGAGAAACATACAGTATCTGTGAGTCTTGAGTTAAGTGTGGAGGAAGTATATTCCAGAAAGACGTGAATATAATACTTTTTATGCTACATCATGGGCATGATTCCCTGTACACATGGTAATTACAAATATTTGCAAATGGCAAATGGGGGCAGATGGGGCTAAATATGGCTTCCAGAAGGTGGCAGAGCCTGGAGCATCTGGGTCCCACTGCACTGCTTCAGGTGCTACCTTTGAGGACGGGTAGAGGGTAAGGGACAATCGGGGGGGCTGAAACATCTGCAAAGGACTCTGTTGTTTAAGACCTCTAATAAAGTCCAGGGAAAATCTACTCCAGCTCCTGGTTAAAATAAATCCTATAGAACAGAACTAGAAGGCAAACGTGGTTCCATCCTACACAGGGTGTACTTTTTTTTAGAGGGGGGGAAGGAGTACACACGGTGGAGGCTGGCGAACTATTGCATATAAATGAATGATTAAACTAGGTATAAAATTTATAAAAGGACTCAGAAAACTCTTTTATATGCTTATCTATTTGCTTAAGCTCAAGAAAATGAAATGGAAATCAATGTAACATTTTCACGGGCTCTGTGCTTTTCTTGATAGTACTTACCACAGTTCTAAGTTTCTATTTATTTGTTTGATTATTTGATTAAGGTGCTGTTAGCTTCCTAGCACTTAAAATCATAAATTTTTTCCTCTTTCTTGCCACAGGATCCTAGTGTCAACAACATCTAACATTTAGAATATACTCAATAAATAGTTGGTGAATGAATTAATGGATAAGCATCTTAATGGGAATGGTTCTTGATTTAAGGAAATTCTACTTTAAATCATAGTACTTTCTTTCCTCCTGGTTACCAACATATAAATAGTGTCATCGTCATGCTTAGAAGGCATTACGGGAACCAGATTTTGCCTCACACACGCAGTGATGAAAGAAAGAAATGACAGTAGGGTGATAGCTCTTGAGGAATCTAACAAAAGTTTGAAGAAGAAACAAGAATCATGTTAATAAGAGAGTGTGCTTGTGAGAAAGAGAATGAGCACCTAAAATTAAATAAAGGAAACTGTAGTGAAAGAAACCAAAACCCTATTTGAACTCTGGTTCTCCATAACATCACTGGGTGATGTCCTGAGCCCCCGGAGTAAGAATGGGAATGTGTTGGGAAGGACAGTGTTGAAAGAAACACAGGAACACAGTCTCAGGAGGAGGGTTGGGTATAGTAAGCAGGTCACATGGTTCTAATGTTCTCGAGCTGGATGCTTATGAAGCAAAGTGGGCCTATAAAGAACTTTGGCAAAACTTATACTAAATGAGTAATAAATTTAAGTAAATGCCAAGCAAGTCATAATCATAGTACACTTTTCTTTTTGGGAGAGTTGTAAAATCACAGATTGGAAAAAAATATATATTTCTCACAGACACTGATTATATAAAATTGGTTGTTAATCTAATTTTTCTTTTCAATTTCTTTTGGTATGAAGGAAAAAGTGGACTGTGGTCGGCAAACTGCGGCTCATGAGCTACTTGCAGCTCTTTGGCCCCTTGAGTGTGGCTCTTCCACAAAACACCATGGCCTGGGTAAGCCTAATTTGAAGGAGTGGTGTTAGAAGAAGTTAAAAAAAAATTGGCTTTCAAAAGAAATTTCAATCACTGTATTGTTGATATTTGGCTCTGTTGATTAATGAGTTTGCTGACCACTGGTCTAGGGGAATGATAGAGGAAACATGACCTTCTGGTTATCTTCATATCCTACTTTTAATTTTTTATCTGCACTTACCATCTATTGTTTTTGCTTTCCAAATTAGCCTGCAATATTATAAAAACATCTGGATCTAATCAGGAAACACTTTCTTCCTAAACCACTGTTTTAATTGAATAATCTGAAGCTTACAAAAAAGAAAGGCACTTCACTCTTCCCTGGAATAAATCAGAACGCACTTGTTGGCCGCCAAGCAGATGGCACCCTGTGTTTATCATGTTGCAGACAACATACGGGTAAGCATCACTACTCCTGAAACTCAAGGTTGATCTTATTCATGAATTCTGGCTGAATTATCCTTAATTGTTTTGGCTCTAAGTTTTATGATCCATGTGAAATATTGAAGTGCCTGAAGAGGAATATTTCCTCACTCTTGAGCAGCCTGCAGGTCACTTGCAAAAAAGTTCACTTTGCAATAATTAGGTCAGAGTTGACTTTCTGATTCCTTCCTTGGTGTCTCTTTTTACTCCCCTGTTCATCAGCAAGTTCTGGCAAGATCATGTGATACAGCCACTGGACATCACTGGGAAAGGCAAGTGACCAGAAGCCACCAGCCAACATGCTACCCACATTGCTTTTCCTGTTTCAGGATGAATGATGAGGGCCAGGCAGTGCAGGCCTTTACATTTTGTACCCAGTGGCATCTGGAGAATTAGAAGTTGCTGTGGCTCCCTGAACAGAGTCAATAACATGAGGATAAATACTATTGTCTGTGTATCTTATATCTTAAGTTGGAAATGAAGATAGAGCTCCGACTTTACTTTGTTGTTTCTTACTTCAAAGTATCTGAATATTTTGGAAATCGGTATGAAGATGAGGGATGGGAGAAAGGGGGTAGAGAGATGTTGACATGCAGAAATAATTAAATTTGAATGTTTACATT
This sequence comes from Pipistrellus hanaki, assembly GCF_964339955.1. NCBI lineage: Eukaryota > Metazoa > Chordata > Mammalia > Chiroptera > Vespertilionidae > Pipistrellus > Pipistrellus hanaki. The sequence goes on from NC_140508.1 coordinate 70,297,668, forward strand.
TATATAACACGTTAGTATAATAAATTCAAAAGATATTAAATAACTTTGTTTTCCTATTGGATTTCCTTTATAATAGGTATTTTACAAATGAAGACATCTTTGGCCCATAGAAGTCCTGAGTATGTGAATGAGAGAGCCATGAGGTTAATTATGCAGATGTTATATTATACATAATGCAAAACAGCTGCATGTTTGTATTTTTATTCAGGTTTTGGTGTCATATGATGAGGCAAAGGTAGATTTGCAATTGTTCATATAGAAAATAATATAATAAATAACAAAAGAGTAAACTATTTTTTGCATGTGCACAACTGTAAACCTATTGTACTTTTGCCTCACCCTGTAGGCTACTTATAGCATCCTACAGCTGAGTGCAGTTGTAGATTTTTATTTGTTAGTATCAATTCACTTAAGAGAAATCCCTATTATCCTCTGTCCTCCTTTTAAGGAAACAAGAAAAAAACAAATTACCTGTCACAGTTCCAATTATTTAAGTAAGTACAGAATAAGGTAACTATGAAACAAAAACCATAGTTACTATTATTTCTCAAAAAAGCAAACATATTACAGCCAATATCCTGGTTGTAATAGGCCTTTCTCTTTCTGCAGACTTGCCTGAGAACCTCTCAGCAGGAAACTGCTGTCACATGGACTGTCATCGTAGCTGGTGTCTTTACAAATGTGTAGAACAACCTGGAGGCCCATCAGCTACCACGGCTGCAGATCAGCCCTGCTCTGGAGGCCTGAGCGGCTGGGGTTTTCTGTAGAGAGAGGGCTTTATGTCTCCACATGGTCAAAGGATCACCTGGGGACAGTCCATGGGAAGAGGGGAGATTTCCCTGAGAGATTAGCTCACTGATTTTTACTGCTCAAATCTATCACCAAGCTTGCAGAGGGGAACAGAGCTGGAGGCAGGGGAACAATTCTTTAACATCCCTGTCGGAAACTGAATGAGACAAACCCAGTCCACAATATTTTCTAATTTTGTCAAAATTCCATCTGCTGTCAAGTCCACTGTTGGAATGTTGAGGCTGTAGCGACACTGCCGCGCTAGATGAATACTCAGGTCGTGTTCTCATTTGGCAAGCACACGTGGGGAATGAGCAGAATAACAAGCATCAGAGCACCCTCCTCACTCAACCCAAAGGCAAAGTAAATGCAACCCTATGAGATTGCCCAGTGAGGTGACCGGCAGGGAACCCCACTCTGCAGGCGTTGCAGGTCAATGTGTATCCTGCAGGCCAATGGCAAAAGTGGGCTACAATTCCATTCCTGGTTACATTCACATTTTTCAGTGGCTCAGGCTGTTGTCTGCAATGAAACATTCACAGTCAAATAATGATCTGTTGAGAGTTTCAGGCCCCCACTAGCCAACTCAGACAGTGTGCACAGCTAACCAAATCCAGTCTAAGTGCATGAAATACAGAGGCAGCCAAAATCCCCAAATGGACGTTGAATCAATGGCCACCTTTATCCCTCAAATGTCCTTTTTGCTGTTGTTTCCTAAATCTCTCAGATAGATAACTTATTTGGCTCATTTCTTAAAGAAAAAGCGCAGATCTGCCAACCTCATTTCCACAATACCAATCTCATGGACCTACTGAAGATGGTAAAATACAGTATCTTAAAGAAAAATCTTCAGTAATTTAGAAAGGATAATGAAATATTAATAGGTAGAAATTAAAATTAATCTTGGTATCTGTGTTGGAAGTCCCGTATTTCTGTGATTATACTTTCAAAGTAGTTTGCATGCACTTGGATTGTCCCATCCTATTTCTCCTCAAGCCTGACTGTTCTTTCTTCATGGCCCCTTCTTTTCTTAGTACCTTGCACTGATTAAGAGGAGTTTGGTCTGAGATCCTTTGCTCTAATCACTCTGCATATTCTCTGTAGGTCACCGATTTTAAATCAGTTTCCATGGCTTAAATTCTCACAATCAATGGGTACCTAGCAAAGCTCTAGTCTTGGTTCCAATACTCATCCAAGTCTCAGAATAAACATTTGAACTGCCTTATCAACATCTTAACCTCAGCATCTCATTAGTACCTTAAATCCAAACCATCAAAGGTCATATTTATTCCCAGAGTAATTCCACCATCACTTTTGGCACTTTTCTCTCCCAGACTTCTTTGCACTCAAGCAGGCGTGAGGTCATGCTGATTTAATTTTGTAGGTATATCTTAGCCCCATCCTTCCTTTCCCGCTGCACAATTGTCACCCAGGTCCAGGTCCAATCATCTCTCGCTTGAGCCACATTGCTAAACTCTAGCTGTTTCAAAATTTTATGAGGTCTCAAGACATTCAGCATGTCCCAACATGGAAAGGCCACTGAGGAAGAGAACATTTAGAGTTATCTGGTATGGCTGTTACTTTCTAAGGAATTCAGAAAACAAATTATTGTTTATTGACTCCAGTCCAAATAAAGCAAGGACAATAGAGGGTGAATCAGAATTCAGGTATGATGTGTTTAAATTCGAATAGCCATATTCAAAAATATTTAAAACATGGAAATAAGAAATAAGGATAGATGTCATTTTTTCCCCCTCTGAGGCTTTAACAGATCTATATAAGGGTCACTGACTTATCTATGGGAACATACTTTATTAAATTTACTGCTGAGTATTGATTAAGGGATCTTAGCTTAGTATAGTTATAGGCTAACCTGTAAATTTCTGTCTAGTAGAAATGTGAATAATTTCTGTCCAGTGGGGAAGAAAATGTCAGTTTATGGTTTATTATCCCAATGGACACTAACCAATTTAAAAGGCCTCCTAGCAATTTTATTCTAACATTCCTTTATTAAATTGCTCATAAATACCAGGTTTGCCATCTTTCTAGGTCTGTCACTAATTAATGAGATGAATAACATGTTTGATATGTTCATTTTGTATTGATATGGGAGTCAAATTTTAATATTTTCAAAGTTATGCTTTATCAATGGCTTAAAAATAACTGATTCTTAAGAAAACTTATATTAGCTCACAAAGACTACCTTCATTTTCATTCCTGATGTGAAGGTATAAAAAGTATTATAGCTTGGTTTTGAAAAATAATATTGCAGCCAGTAAAATTTGCTCACAGACATTACCAGTGATTACACTCTAGTATCTAATATGACACTAGCTCTGGAAACACAATGTGATGAAATCTTTGCCAGCTCTTTGTCTGGCCCTGAATGGGAATCATCCCTTTGTTAGACATATCTACCCTGTATCACTCAGCAGCCTTCTCAGTTATCAGATTGACTATGGCATTACTGCAATGCCTGTGTTCAGGTAGCCATTATTTTTCTTAATGATGGTTCCAATGTGTAAGAGTAATGATGTGGGCAATTCACATAAGCTGTCAAGTGCTTCTTTTAAGGAAAAGGTGAGTACAGCACAATAAGATGTTTTGAGAGAGAGAAGCCCCATTCACATAACTTTTATGGCAGTTCATTGTTATAATTGCTCCATTTTATTTAATTTAATATATTTTTTTTAAATATACTTTTATTGATTTCAGGGAGTAAGGGAGAGGGGGAGAGAGAGAAACATCAATGATGAGAGAGATCATTGATTGGCTGCCTCCTGCACTCTCCAAACTGGGGATCAAGCCCACAACCTGGGCATTTTCCCTGACTAGGAATCGAACTGTGTCCTCCTGGTTAATAGGTTGATGCTCAACCACTGAACAACACCAGCTGGGCCCATTTTATTATATTTTATCCTCTTTTTTTTTAAATTAAGATATTTCTTGTTGAGAGTATTATAGATGGCCTCCATTTTTCCCCCATTCCCCTCTCTACCTGATTCCCACCATACCCCAGGCCTTCACCACCCTACTATCTGTGTCTATAGGTGAGATCTTTGATTACTCTCTTCCCACACCCTGTCCCTTCTTCCCTCTGATATTCATCAGTCTGTTCCATGTTTCCTTGCCTCAGATTTTGTTTTATTCACCAGTTTATTTTGTTCATTAGACTTCTTATCTGTTTGAATTATAGAATCAATTGTTGTTAGGTATGTATTTGTTGCCATTTTGTTGCTCATATTTTTTTTAATCTCTTCTTCTTCTTAAATAATACCCTTAAGCATTTCAAATAATACCTGTATGGTGGTGATGTACTCCTTTAGTCTTTTCTTATTTGTGAAGCTCTTTTAAAAAAAAATATATTTTATTGATTTTATACAGAGTGGAAGGGAGAGAGATAGTTAGAAACATCAATGAGAGAGAGTCATCCATCAGCTGCCTCTTGCACACCCCTACTGGGGATATGCCATCAACCAAGGTAAATGCCCTTGACCAGAATAGAACCCAGGACCCTTCAGTCCTCAAGCCTATGCTCTATCCATTGAGCCAAACCGGTTTTGGCTGTGAAGCTCTTTATCTGACCCTCAATTCTAAGTGAGAGCTTTGCTGGATAGGGTAATCTTGGTTGTAGTTCCTTACCATTCATCACTTTGGCATACAATTTAAAACTTGTGAATTGTTTATTTTTGGAATTTCCCATTTAATACTGTCAGACCATGGTTGCCCATGGGTAACTGAAATCACAGAAAGAGAAACAGTGGGGAAGGGTGTATAGATTTTCCTCCTCAGCTACAGATACAGTGTCTTGGTCTCCTTCAATTAGGCTATGCAGCATCAACAACACCTTTGAAACTTGAATTTTTGCTGGTACCACGATTAATCCCCAATCCCACTGGAAGCATGAGACAATTGGTAAAGAACAGAGATGCAAATTCTGTGACATCCTCAGTGTCTCACACACTTACTTTTTACCTAGAAATCATATGTAATGACAGCATATAACATTGACTACCCTCTGAGGTTTAAAGATCTGTTCCATGACTCTATGTCTGTGGCAGGGGAGGGGTATAAGATCAAAGAACTTATACCGTATTTTCCGGCATATAAGACAACCCCCTAATTTTACAGTTAAAACATAGGGTTAGGCCTATATTCGCTGTATAAGACTACCCCCGACTTCCGAGGCAACACCAGTTCTTTTCTTAATAGACCGCCTCTCTGACTCTGGCCAATCTGAGCAGGATTTTTACTAGAACACAGTATAGCTTCGGGTACAGAACATGTATAATTTGCATGCATAAAAAGCCTGCTTGGATTGGCTGAGTTAGAGAGGCGGTCTATTAAAAAAAGAATTGGTGTTGCCTCAGAAGTGGGGGGTAGTCTTATACAGTGAATATAGGCCTAACCCTATGTTTTAACTGTAAAATTAGGGGGTCGTTTTATACGCTGGAAAATATGGCATGCATATATACATAATCAACAGACACAGACAATGGGGTAGGAGGGGTGTGTGGGGATAAAGGCAGGGGCTGGGAGGCAGGGGCAAGTTGGGAGAGGACAATAAGGGGGAAAGGGGACATATGGACATCTGTAATACTTTCAACAATAAATAATCTTTAAGAAACTCCTCCAGAACAAACAAACAAAAACATGGACTGCCATAGCAATCTGTTCAAAAGAGTATGAATGGTGAACTTTAAGAGGTAGAATTGTAACTTGATTGGGAGACTCTAGGAATAATTTAGCTCCAATATATAACCCATTAGTGATATAAGGTTAAGATTCTTCTGTAGAACCAACAGCAGCCTCTCAAATATTGTTCTCAACAAATTATATGGGGATTTTTATTTTTTATTATTTTAAAATTTATCTTATTGTTGAAAGTATTACAGAAGTCTCCTTTCTCCTTCCATTCACCCCCTCACCCATTGACCTCCTCCATCCTGTTTCCACCCCTCCTCAGGTCTTCCTGAAACTACTGTCTGCCCATAAGGCATGCATAATTGCATATAAGTTCTTTGGTTAATCTAGTCCCACCACTCCTCCCCTCTGAACATCAGTATGTTCCATGTTTCAATGCCTCTGGATCTTTTGCATCCATCAGTTTGTTTGTTTGTTTGTTTATTTATTTATTTATTTATTTTTCACTCTATTCCACATATAAGTGATGTCATGTCAAACTTGTCTTTTCCTGGCTGGCTTATTTTGCTTAGCATAATATATGGGAATTTTTGACTTCCTATTATACATTTGTATGTGTTTAATTTAGCTTAAACAGAAGGAAATACATGAGAGTGTGCTTGAAAAGTGAGAGCATGGTTCTCTCTTCTTTTGCCTCATCCTCTACCCCCTTTCACATTTTAAATACATTTGAAAAAGCTCCTTTTAAAATTATCTTGCAGTTTGTCAATGATGCTTCTCTTATCCATATTCTTAATGAATGCTCCTCCTCACACCTGCCTGGGGCCCTATTGATTTCTCTCTCTTACACAATATTATCAGCGGAAAGCAGTCACGTCTGCATGACCATGGAGTGTATGTGCTGGTGCTTCACAGATGTGCCAGGGCCACATGTGTGATGTGTGGTCTCAGGTGACATAACTCATTTGGACAACAGTGGGTGAGTCCCTAAAGTGTGGCTGAGTTGAAAAGGAGATTCATACTGAAGTAATGGTGTTAAAAAAAAAAAAAAAAGAATAGCAGGAATAGATGTGACCTAAGGAGATAAATTATAAGTAAAAAAAGTTATAATGAGTAGAAGGACAATATTTCCCATGGCATGAAAGCCTGGTAAATCAAACCCAGAATTTGTGTGCAAGTAATCAGCTCTCAGCAACACTGATGAAATTTAATATTTAATTTCTAGAGTGGAATTCCATATCAAATGATTTTCTTGACATAAAATATTAATTGCATATTTTGAATTTTTTGTTGTTAATCGTCACCTGAGGATTAACATTTTTCCATTGATTTTTAGAAAGAGTGGAAGGCAGGGGAAAAGACAGAGAGAAACATTGATGTGAGAGAAACACATCAATTGGTTGCCTCACACACCTGCCCTGACCAGAGCCGAGGATTGAGCCTGCAATCAAGATACATGCCTTTGATTGGAATTAAATCTGGGACCCTTCAGTCTGCAGGCCAAAACTCTATCTGCTGAGCCAAAAGGACTAGGGCAATATTTGGATTTTTAAAAAAATATTTTAATGAAGTGTGTTCTTTACCTGTCAAGTTTCATTTGACTAAAATATTTCAATATTGCCATTTAGTTATGATTAATACTATATTAGATCAGTGAACAGTGCACCTGTACTGGGGACTATACCAATTACCAATGCTAAGAGCACAGAGGGGGCAACTTTCACCAACCTTAAAAGAATTCAGAGGTTCAGGTATAATTTCTTATTGTAAAAAGAAATCATAAGGTGATTATTATTCATAAGAGCACATAGTTTGGCTCTGTGGAACTAAATGAGATTATGGTATGTTAAATATCATCACAGCATCACCACATTTAATTTACAGCTCTGTACCACTTATCTGCATGTGGTTGATGTTGCTGGTTCTTGAAAATTCCGGAATAATCAAGCTAAATTATTTCCATTTAGCAATGAATCATTATCCCCCTTTCACTATTGCTACTGACTCATAATCAAGGTTCAAACCCAATCAATAATTGTGCTGTGTTCTTTTATCACTAGATTAACTTACATTCCTGTATCTGTGTTGAGTGTTCTGTTTATCTGTACATGTAGCTTCATTCTTAGAGAATTATATATCAATTTTATTGATACTTAAATACTCTTTAAGAGGACAGCTTTTCTGAAACAACCAAAAATATTACAATTATTTAAAACTTGTTTTCTAATGAAAATATTAAGAAATAAATTTTACCTCAACCCAGAACAAGGTACTAAATACTCTTACACATACAAATATATCTTGAAATATGCACAAAAGTAGGGTTACATAAATAAGCAGTGTTTAGAACTGAGTTTGGCCCAGAGTAGGCACTAGATAAGCAATTAATAAATGAATAAATGAATGAATTCCATGAGGAAATAAAAATGACCTGAGATATAAACAAATGTGACACAAATAGATCCATTACAAATTTATCATACAGTTAGAGTCATTTGTAATGATATGCAGGAGAAAATGCATGTATCTTTGAATAGCCATTTTGCAAAGAATAACAACTGATAGTTCCTTGAGAAGGGATGTGTTTAAAACTAAAACCTGATCTCATTCTCTGATGGAAATTATCATTCATAAAGCATGATCTTACATAGAAAAATTCCATTTATAATCTGCTCTATTCCTGAAATATTTAATCAATGAAGCCTATATTTCTCCTTATTTGGGGTTCCAAAAAGTGGGCTGGGGAATGTCTTCTTAGCCTGTTCCATCTAATGCTAAATGAACATGCTATTGATTAACTCAGCTAAAGAGGCGAGTACTGAGTGGACTCATGTCAGTCCAATCAGTTTCTTGCCTGGGTTAACTACTTGCTTAAACAAATTAACCAGTCAATTCTGCCAAAATGCCAAGTCTCCTATCTCTGTAATGAGGGTGTAGTCACTCTGAGGCAGAGAACATTTAATTAAAGCATCTTATCACAACACAGCAAACTGGGCAGAATTGGTATGAAGTTAATGGAGGGTACACAGATGTTCTTTTCCTAAAAAGAAGCTTTAAGTAGACAATAAATCGCTGTGCCCATTCACTATGAAAAGAGACAAGGAGACAACAGATTCCCTGGCCTTCTATTAACCCATAGCAATTCTTACTTAATTGAGGCTGACAACCTCAAAAATGGAGCCCAGCGACTCCTGCCTGTTGGTATTTCCATCCTTTGAAATCCCCTCCCCTAGAGTAGGGCTGGACTTGCTTCCAATGAAGGAACACAGAAGAAGTGATGTTACAAAAAGACTGGGCCCAGCTGTGTGGCTCAGTTAGATTCCCAATCAGGACAAATGTCTGGGTTGTGGGCTCCATCCCCAGCAGGAACTATGCAGGAGGCAACTGATCAGTGACTCTCTTATCATTGATGTTTCTCTCTCTCTCTCTCTCCCTCTCCCCTCCTCTCTGAAATCAATAAAAATATATATTAAAAAAAGACTGGGGCTTCTTCCTTGAGTCACCCTTTTTGGAGTTTACTCTGAGAGAAGGAAGCTGCCATGTCATAAGCTTCCCTAAGGAGAGGTCCATGTAGTGAAGCACTGATGCCTCTGGCCAATGGCCAGTGGTACCTGGCCCAGCCAACTGCCCTGCATGTGAGCTTCTAGGCAGACCCTCCCCTGTCAAGCTAGGCGATGAGACCACAGCTGCAGTCCATACCTTGAAGGCAGCCAGTGAGAGACCCTAAGCCAGAGGCACTCAGCAAAGCTGTGTCTAGATGCCTGGTTCACAGAACCTGGGAGATGATAATACATCTATTGCTTTAAGCCAATACATTTTGGGGTAACTTGCTATGCAGCAATAGATAATTATCACACATTGCTTCCTTCACTCCCTCATTATCTTAATAGAATAAGAAATCACCTTCAGCCCTGGCCGGGGAGCTTAGATGGTTGGAGCATCATTTCATACACCAAAAGTCTGTGAGTTCAGTTCCCAAGTAGGGCACATACCTGGATAGCAGTTTGGTCACTGGCTGGGGCATGTACGGAAGGCAACCAATTGATATTTCTCACATCAATGTCTTCCTCTCTCTCTTTCTGTATGTCTAAAAAATCAATTAAAAACATCCTCAGGTGAAGATTAAAAAAATAACCTTCAGATATATATTCAACTGAAGCTGTGGTGGCAGACTGTTGAGGAAACTTGCATTCAATAGTGATGTTCTATGCTGGAGAAAAACAATTACTCATAAGTACTAAGCAAAATACTCCAGTGTTTTATCTGGATGGACACACACACACACACACACACGTTTAATCTATCCTTAGAGGGTATCTGAGTGGTAAGCAGTAAGATCTCTAGTGCCAAATGGCTTGGATTCAACATTGAGCTCTGACATATGATTCTTATGATAAGTATCCTCCATTGTGCTAGTTATTAAAATATTTTGTCTCAGTTCCATCAGCAGTAAAATGGGTAACGTACCCACTTCCCAGAGTACTGTGAGAATTAAACAAATGAAACAAATTTAATGTACTTATAGTTAATGTACTCATAACACCTGGCACTCAGGGAGCATTATATGGGTATCACCAGCTTATTCTGGAAAAGAAATCCCAAAGAGTTTGTCTTAAAAATCAGTGGAAATTACTAAGAGTAAAAGCCTTAGAAGTATGTACATTATAAGATAAAAAATGGAATAAATGTTCAAAGTTCAAATATGCAGGGTCTAGGGTAATAAAAAAAGTATTTAATGGCTAACAATTGGCATCAATGTACAATATGGTATTTTGGAGTTAATTTTTTTTTTTTTTTTTTTTTTTTGCAACATGAAACATAAGGTTAAACTGTAACAAGTTGTTTTTGTTTCAAATTTCTTCCCTTTAATCATTTTAGGGTAAAGTTTCCTGGGATGTGGGTCCCAGGAAGCAGGTTGGCATTCATCTCTCCAAACAAGTCTTCAAAACAGCCATTTTGTTCATAAGGTTTGCTAAATCCCAGGATGGAGACCATGTAACTAATCACATTTCATTAGGCATTTAAAGTGATTTTTAATATCCATCTCATCTTATTAAAAAAAATCTTCAGCTCTAGCTAGTTTGGCTCAGTAAATAGAGTGTCAACCACGGACTGAAGGTCCTGGGTTTGATTTCATTCAAGGGCCTCAGTTACAGGCTCCCCTGGCAGAGGCAACCAATCAATGTGTCTCTCTCATATCAATGTTTCTCCCTGTCTGTCCTTCTCCCTTCTACTCTCCCTAAAAACCAATGGAAAAATATCCTTCAGTGAAGATTAGCAAAAAATACATAAATAAATAAAAGTAAAAATCTCCAGCACTTTGCCCCTTTCCCAAATTAAAAAGCAAAGAATTACAAAATCTCCAAATGGGCAGCCTTTATTTTAGGTAAACTATTGAGACAAACACTTTCTTTCTTTCTTTCTTTCTTTCTTTCTTTCTTTCTTTCTTTCTTTCTTTCTTTCTTTCTTTCTTTCTTTTTAAATATATTTTATTGATTTTTCACAGAGAGGAAGAGAGAGGGATAGAGAGTTAGAAACATCGATGAGAGAGAATAATCCATCAGCTGCCTCTTGCACACCCCCTACTGGGGATGTGCCTGCAACCAAGGTACATGCCCTTGACCAGAATCGAACCCGGGACCTTTCAGTCCGCAGGCCGACGCTCTATCCACTGAGCCAAACCAGTCCTGGCGAGACCAACACTTTCAAGAAGCTATTTGCAAGAGCTTCAAAAAATGTCTCAAACCCCCTTACCAAGTTTGAACAAAGGCATCTCGGAGCACCGAGCTTGCGGGTAGTACTCTGTGGGGATAAGTGGGGGAATGCTAGATCCTGGAGGGCAAATGAACGTGGGGAATTCTGACCTCATCCCTCGTACTCTTCTGCCTGGCTAGAATGAGCTGCGTTATGAGAAACTGAAATGCTACTTATCCCAGTCAGCGTGTAGGACCTGCTTTTGCAGCTTGGATTTGTCATTTTCTCATGAATGCACCACAGACATTCCATACCCCTGCTTTAAAGCATGTTATTATTTTTTGTTTATTTGTTAATCCTCACCTGAGGACATTTTTCAGTGGATTTTTAGAGAGAGTGGGGAGGAGGGGGGGGGAGAGAGAAACATTGATGTGAGAGAGACACTTCCATTGGTTGCCTCCTGTACATGCCCTAACTGAGGCTGGGGGATCGAACTGAACCGAAAACCCAGGTACGCATCCTTGACCAGGAGTCACATCCACCACCCTTTGGGCCACAGGCTGATGCTGTCACCACTGCACACACTGGCTCAGCAGCATATTATTCTTGTTATGTGCCAATCATACCTCAATAAAGCTGAATGTGAGGGGGGTATTCTTTGCTCCTAAAAGCCTCTTCCCTTTCATCATTCCAAATCTCAATCTATCCAACACCATCTCTTCTCCTGGCCCAAATCAAAGATGTCGGTCTCTAAAAACACTCATTTCACATGAAGGAAGCACTCCAGTGTCAAGTTAGCCACATGTGATTTCTAGATTTGCAGCCAGATGGGCATTTGGGGCTATTTTTAAACATTTCTCTGCTTCAGTTTCACCACCTTCAAAATAGTACCAACTATGTGTAACTATTTTGTGAACCAACAGTATAATATGGACAGACTACTTAGCATCATGCCTGGCACAAAGCAGGTACTTGAGGGATATTAATGATTAATGTCACTGCATTAGTATGCTCACTCTTACTATTGGTAACATTCTACGCCTTTCTGTCTTGCTATTTCTTGCACACAAGATAATCATTTTCTCGTCTGTTTTTTTCAACTGGGATGTGGGTAGATTCGGTGGAGAGGGGAGAGCATAATTAAAACCCTTACACTGGATGGAACTCTGCACCCAAGGATTATGAGTAAATTTTGGTGTAGAATAGAACACTGCTGCTAAATTTAGGATATGCAAAGGAAACCTCTATTGATTTGGCAAATGCAAGAATGATGAACACAGGTGTGTTATTAAAGTGCAACTGAGAAGATAAACACTTCCCTGGTGATTAAAATCATTTTGTAACAAACAAATGGACACCACAGTAATTCTTTCATCACACTTATCCAGCAAGTTAAATCATTAATCCCACCGGCAGGAGTCAAGTGCACATACATAGAAATGCACACACATGCGCACTTCTATCAGAATAATAAGAGATCTGGCATTTTTGCTGTGACCCCTAAGCAGGACTAAAACTTGCCCCTGAGATGCCTTTGCTATTGAAACCATTTGTCCACTCACTAATAGACAATATTTTTCCCTCTGAAAACACAGTTCTAACGTCAGGGACCTGGAGACCACAGGCTGGATGGAGCAGCTGCCCTCTATCCCGAAGGCGGTCTTCACAGACCTGTTTCCCCTGCGCTCATCCATCCTCATCCCTCACAGCCCCTCGCCCCGTGCTCTGCTCCTGGCTGACAGTGGCCATCTCTGCGCCCCTCCTCCTGTTCAAGGTGTCAACTGAAGACAGAGAACACAGAATGGAACGAGGCCTCCTGCCAGCAGCATGACAGCGCCGTGACCCCTCATAAAAACACGGCTGTTTGAAAGCACTGGGATTCAGCAGTTAGACAGGATATGGATCTTGTCATTTTTTTTAAGGCCACGTAACAAAGGGGAGGAAGAAAGGGAGCGTGAGGGTGGCATTGCAAATGAGGAATTGGAAGGCTGGCAAGTCCTGATTAGATACACTCTTGAGAGGAGCTTATTGAATATGTAAGAACCTTTTCCTGGGAGAAAGGGAAAGAGAGTTCTTAATTTTAATCCCCTGTGCTTAATAAAGTGATAATTCTTTTGATTTTAATTTCATTCATGTGAAAGTATGCTTTCCTTCCTCCCAATAGTAATGTGAGGCTACTTTAAACTCAACATATGTCTCACATGTTCTATTTATATGTGTAAATCATGTTAATTCTAATTTGAATTGCTAAAATCTTTTTTTTGACAAATCTATAAAAATCAGGATACTTCAGGGTACAGAAAAAATGACCCCCCCCCACTCCACTGGGGAACCCTCCCCCCCCAACACATACACATATAAACCTTTGAAAGGAAGCCAGGGACAACATTTTGATATTAACCTTGTTTTTGACTAAATTTATCTCAAGAGACCTTCTACCAATTCATCTGCATTGCCTGTGTTCAAGTGGAAAGAAAATATACGTGCAATGGTCACTCTCAGCTATCTGTAAAGTATTTGCAATATGATACTCTCAGAGGGGGACCTCCGAATACTGATTTTCTTGTGCCTGCAAAATAATTAACTCTGTGGTTATAATCTAAATGAATCATCTTCCAATGCAACAAGTCTCAGCCCAATTTGGATGTTATTAAGCATTACACTTTGGAAATATGCTATCCACAGAGTAAATGTGTTGGAGTGATGTCCATTCAACTTCACAGATCTGAAATATACAGTACCACCCATTCCTCATTAACAAGATGGCAGATGCACCTGGAGGTAATCATTTCAAAATGCAAGATCCAAACACTGACTACTCTGGAGTGACCAGTGTTAGGCAGTGTGAGATGCAGAATAGGAAAATGAACCACTGTAAATATTACACAGTAGTACTCGAGAATCTTCTTTGAAAGTAGCTATCACTTCTTTTTCAGGATATGAAAGAAACTCCTATCTTGACTTTACTTGACTTTACAGCATATTGTTATGTTCATGCTGATATTGTTGTCCTCATTCTGTTCAGTGAAAAATGAGAATCACTGAGCTAAAGGTAAAGCCATCTGACAACTACTTTATAATAGCTAAGTGCTGAGCAGGAGGTCTTCTGCTGAACTGAAAGACAGATACCAGCGTTTCTAAATTTAGAAGAGAATTGGAGATGCTATAGATTCCATCTATGAGCCAATAGGAGAGGGCTAAACTTTACAGTTACATCTAAGCCATGGACATACCATGGGGATTGCTAGTAGGTACCACTAGGAAGTGTTCTTTTTTTTTTTTTTTAATATCACTTTACAACATTCAGTGTAAAAGTGTTTGCCAGTGAAATAAATTTATTAAATACTAGAGGCCCAGTGCATGAAATTTGTGCATGGGGTTGGGGTGGGGTGTCCCTCAGCCAAGCCTGTACCAACTCCAATCTGGGACGCCTCTAGGTGTGCCCAACTGTCCATTTAGGCCCCCAAGGTTGGGCTTAAATGGGCAGTTAGACATTCCTCTCACAATCCAGGACTGCTGGCCCCCAACCACTCACCTGCCTGCCTGCCTGACTGTCCGTAACTGCTTCTGCTTGCCAGCCTGATTGATACCTAACTGCCCTCCTAATGGCCCGATTGCCCCTCACTGCCCTCCCCTGCAGGCCTGATTGCCCCCAACTGCACTCCCTTGCAGGCCTGATTTCCCCTAACTGTCCTCCCCTGCCAGCCTAGTTACCCCTAACTGCCCTGCCCTGCTGGCCTGATTGCCCACATTTCCTCCCCTGCTGGCTATCTTGAGGTGGCCATATTGTGTCCACATGGGGGCGGCTATCTTTGTGCTTGGAGTGATGGTCAATTTGCATATCACCCTTTTATTAGATAGGATTAGGACAAAGTTAGAGGTTTTACTACCATAAAACCCCTTGGAATATTTTCTATGCTGATGGGATTTGCAAATTTTAAGAGCAAAATATAGTTGCTGCTTCCTATGCTGGGATGCTTTTCTCTTCCTTCTCTATAAGCCCAACCTCTAATTGTTTTTTATTAGAGTCATCCCATCACTCACTCCCCAGGAAAGGTTAACCTGACTATCACAGATTGGTTGAGGATATGCGCTTACACAGCAGCCTTATTTACCACAAGTAAAGCATACTCACTTAAAGAGAGAAAGAGAAAAACAGAAATTAGGGTTTTCCAAATGCACTTAGCCCTTCTTTGAGTATATATTTGTGGGTTATTATATTGCAGTTAAAATCAGAGAATGTTCCTATAGGAAGTTTAAATCTTGTCATCTCTGCGTACCTCTCCCTGAAATAAATAGCTGAGGAAGTCCAGTACAGTGGGGGACAATGCCATCCTAGAGGAAGGCCTCACTGTATTGCTAGTAGTTTGGGCTGCTATAACAAAGTGCCATAGCCTGGTTGGCTTAATCAATAAACATTTTTTTCTCATAGTTCCTGAGGGTGGAAGAGTTAGATGAGGGTGCCAGTAAGTTTGGAGTCTGGTGTGAAGGCCTCTCATGGATTACAGATTTCTAACTAACTGCCTGCTGTATCCTCACAAGGCAAAGAGCAGAGAGGAGAAACAAGTTCCCCGTTGACTCTTTTTAGGGCACTAATCCCATTCAGGAGGGTGCCACCCTCATCTAACCCTAATGATTTCTCTTCCTAAATCCCCACCTCCTAATACCACAGGGTTACAACATATGAATGGAGGGAGGGGCACACAGGCCTTTGATCTGTAATGTTTACCGATCACCACTTTAATGAAAGGTGACTCTGAGGCCACTGTATTCTCTCAAGTTTGCCAAGTGGATTCTCCAGAAGGAAAAGTTATTTCAGAGCAAAGATCCACAGGAACTCGCTTGTCTCCCAGGAGATCATTTGATATTAAGGATGATGATATTTACTTGATTAAAAAGAAGTAAGTTCTGGTTGCTCTCCCTCATACTAAGTTACCATTCATTCTCATAACGAGGGAACACTAGAAAAACCCGTTCACCCATTAGCTTTAAATCTACTCATTTTTTACTTCTGATACTATATGACTCTTTATGCTAATATGTTTGAAGGATTTCATCTAATCAGACATTGTTTAGACACCTGCCACAGAGCACTGATTCTTGTACATCCTTCATCTCCCTGTCTCAGAAGCAGCATCAGTTTTTAAATGAACTCATTAGTCATGGAGAACAGTGTTGAATGGACGAGTGGGGGGAGGAGGGGTGATTTCTTACACTGCGGTAAATAAAAATGTCATGGATTTATAATTAGCTTCAACCTAACTCCTTAAATCTGTGTGAGAGGTTTCTTAGTCTGAAACGTGGTCCATTTTTTTTTTTTAATTTTTCCTGACAACTCCCACTAAGCTGGCTTTGAGAGAGCTCAGGATCCTTTCCCATCAAAAGAATAATAATACAATATAATTGACATGATGGTTAATTAGTTAATTTCTTCAGAGCCCTTGTCAACTCCATAGGGATGGTAATATCAATGCACAATATTGTTATAATGAGACCAAAATGATCTATACCTAATTTGAGGCAACATACACAAGGTCTGGAGTTAAATACTCCCAACTGAAGTTGACATTCAGAATCACCTCTAATTTAAACGCTGACCCTGATATCTAATATCTGAGTAGCCTTGGACAAATTCTTTAATCTTGCTCTGTTTCTATATCTGCAAAATGGAATATTAACTATTGCTACCTCATAGCTTTCTTTTAAAAAATAAAATAAAACATATCGAGTGCTTACAATCTGCTTGAAATATGAATAAACATTGGCCATTAATATAGAAATTGGGGAAATATGATAACTTTAATAATTGTGGTAGATTATCAAGACATTCTAGCCTCATCTGACTGTTGGGGTTCTGTCCATTTATATTTATGGCTGAGTTAAGCTAATTTTTAATCTATTTACATATGTATATATATATATATATATATATAAACTTACATATATATATATATATATATATATATATATATATATATATAAATTTGCTGGCATACAGTGGTATTTTCAGTGAACAAATAGAGAACAATTAAACATCAGTAAAATGAGTAGTGGATCAGACAAGTGAATAGGTGTTGGGAAATATAAGCACTAATTCTATCACCATCATTGGCTATGTGATTCTGTCCCTTAGTTTCCACACCTTGTTTTGAGAAAATAGAATGCTGGATGGAGTAAAAAATGCCATACAAACAAAAACTATTACTATATACTGAAGTTTCATATATTGAGGTGTCATCCAAGATTTACAATCAATTATGATGTCATTAACTTTTATTGAAGATTGGTATAAGTGCTAACCATGTAACCACATGGCTATATTTTTGGTAAAATATACTCAGAAAGAATCTGTCCCTGTATTAAATTTCTTTGAAAATTTAGCTCTTTGAAAAAATATTTATTTTGATTGTCATGCTTCTTATTGTAGAATATGTAAGGAACAGCATCTATCTCATTTGCTTTCCTTTTTGCTTCGGACAGCAAGAAGCTTAGAGTCAAATTTGGTACAATAAATGAACAATTAATTCTCAAGTTTTCCAGGTCAGAGATCTCCATTTTAGTTTCATCAAATTGCACATTCATTTTAACCTTATTTTCTTCATGGAATAGACTCCAAGTACCTCAAATTTATATACATGACCCTTGATTTTTCTTAAAAAGTTAATTATGAAAATGTCAAAAACAAATGATTCCTTAGAACCTCCTATCAACATTGAGTATGAGGTTTCTCTCAGAATGGTACCCATCAGATTACATTAGGATATAATACACACATTGACTATTACTCTTTGTTCACAGCTAATGACAATAATAATTACTCAAATAGAAGACAAAAAGCTTTGTTTGTATTGAGTGTTATAAATAAGAGAATATGATAATAGAAAATATAATAACCAACTTCACAAATTGCCTAAATTCCTGAAGCTCATTATCAACTATGGGCAACACAGTGCACGTTTACATCAGGCCTGATAGGGCTTCCTAATCAAGAGACACTCTGCAGGAAAACTGTGAAATCTCTGTGCTGCAATGTTGTATGTGAGAGGAATACAAACTATCTCCTGAAGATGCCAAACAGAAGCAACATGTCATCCTGATTTTCTATCCAAAGGCGG
This sequence comes from Pipistrellus hanaki, assembly GCF_964339955.1. Lineage (NCBI taxonomy): Eukaryota > Metazoa > Chordata > Mammalia > Chiroptera > Vespertilionidae > Pipistrellus > Pipistrellus hanaki. The sequence goes on from NC_140508.1 coordinate 70,315,910, forward strand.
GTAAAACAAGAACTTTCAGGCAAAGGTACTGTCAAAAATGCCTTCCCTGAAAATACATACTCAGTTGTCAATTTTTATTGGATAGTTATCTGTATTTTTTATTTCATGATCCTACATGGACAAAAAGGAATATTCCCAATCCCTGCTGGATGGTGAAGTGGAGGGGGGGAGAGTGCTTATTTTTTTTAAAGCCAGTATCTAATTTTTCCAATTGGCTAGGAATTTTGTATCAGGATGAGGCTTTTGATGTTGAGTATTAGCAACCTTCCTCAAAATGGCATAAATAGTATGGAGATAACTGGCTCACAGAGGGCTTTCACATGAAATAGGACTCCAGCTCTGGCTTGCGTTTTGACTATTTCCAGGGCTTCATTTTCCTCCATGGAGACTTGTGGTTTCTTTATGGTCACAAATGAGCTGCCACCAGCCAACCATTAGGACAATGTGCATCCTTAATTACTTCCAGTGGAAGAAATTGAAAGGGGTTTCTCACTGTTTCCTTTAAGAACAAGGAAAATCTTCCTTAAACCATCCCTCCTAGTCCTATCCTCAAAGCTTATTGGCTAGAATTTGTTCGCAGGACATTTCTGGAGGTAATCATTGACAAAGGAGCAGGTTTACCAAACCTGTCATAGACTAATCTGCATCCATGTCTGAAACTTGCATTGGGGCCAGGATCCCCTACACTACATGGAAAGTGTTGAAGAAAGATAGATATGTAATCAAATCCAAGGTGCTGTTAGTTAAGACAAATAGTGGAATGGATACTGGCCAGCAAACAATAATACATGTATTTACTCTGTATTTATGGAGCACCTAATAGCAATCCATTTGTCCATCTAGTAAATGTTTACTGAGCATCTACCATGTTCTATCACTCTACCAAGCCAAGGGATACAAAGAGAAACAATGAATGGGCTGATGTATGTGAATAAAAGTCCAGTGGGTTTGAGAAAATCAATAAATTAATAAACTAGAGGACTGAGTAAAATAGCCACATGAATATTAAAGCACTAAAGTTTAGGACTAAAATGTAGGGAAATAATACTGTGTTAAGAATAAAATAAGTTTTTGAAGTTCAAAATACTTCAAGGAAGCCCTGTAAAGCATAACCTATCAAAATATGACTAATTCCCAAGCAAGAAGAGTCTCAAGTGCCATCTTCATTAAGTAATTGGGCAAATAGCTTCAAACAATAAGACATCCAGAAGGTCTCCCAGACTTAAACAGTTAATAGCTTATAAAGTGATTTAAGTTAACCTATTGACTACCTCAAACCAGCATTGATCTTCATATCTTTTCTATGATCCTCTCAAATAAAAAAATACCCCCAAAAGTGCTGGTGTCCATATTATTATTATTTTCCTTTAGTTATCTAAGTTATTATTATGCTAGACAGCTTTCTATGTTCTTTCATAATCGCTAAGCCAAAATATGTAAGTAGATGTATTTAATGTCAGCTTGTAAAAATAAAATTTACTATTCAAAGACACATACAATTTTGCTGAAAATAGACACATTTGCTGTAAAAAAAATAAACAATCAAAACACACACACACACACCCACACACACACACACACACACACCTTTTCTTTGAAATGTCTCCTCTTATCCTCTTCTCACAGAATAAAATGTTAGATACATGAGAAGTGGAAATATATTACGTGTAACCTAGTTTTTCTTCCTGGTATCTCAGAAATGCCACAATTCCCAGCTTCCCTTATGATTAGGCCGGGTGCACAAAATTTGTGCACGGTGGGGTTTGGGGGAAGGGGGCTGTGTCCCTCAGCCAGGACTGTACCCTCTCCAATCTGAGACCTCTTGAGGGATGTCTGATGGCTGGCAGTTGGACATCCCTCTCACAATATGGGACCACTGGCTCCTAAACGCTCACCTGCCTGCCTGCCTGATCATCCCTAACCACTCCCCCTGCCAGCCAGCTTGCCCCCAACTGGTCCCCCCTGCTGGAATGCTTGTCCCCAACTGCCCCCCCTCCCAGCCTGATTGCCCCTAACCACCTCTGTCTCAGCCCTGCCACCATGGCTTTGTCCAGAGGACATCCAGAAGGTCTCCCAGAAGATCTCCCGGTCTAATTAGCATATTACCTATTTATTAATATAGATTAAGGGCCATGTGCCTATATTTAAAGTCTGTGGAATGTGAAAAGAGAGAGCCACTTCTATGTCCTAAAAATTACCCATGTCACTGTCTGATTTTCAAGGAATCTAACACTTGTCTGATCTATCCTTAGAGCTTCATGATCCATAGTACTCCATTACATAGTCTTCCCATCCGGAGAGTGGACAGCTCCCTTTTCTCTGAGCCTCCAAGGCCATGCCATTTCTGTACCTATATCCTCAATGATTCCTTTACTTACAACGTATGTTTCCTGGCTTGACCACCTTATGAAAGTCATCCACCTTTCCACAGTATAAATTGAACTTTCATATTCTTTTTATTTATTTATTAATATATTTTATTGATTTTTGTACAGAGAGGAAGGGAGAGAGATAGAGAGTTAGAAACATCGATGAGAGAGAGACATTGATCAGTTGCCTCCTGCACACCCCCTACTGGGGATATGCCCGCAACCAAGGTACACGCCCTTGACCGGAATCGAACCCGGGACATTTCAGTCCCCAAGCCGACGCTCTATCCATTGAGCCAAACCGGTTTCGGCTTCATATTCTTTTTAAACTAACTTTAGATTCTCAGCTTTGACTGATCTGCAAGTCCAGGCAACTGTTGAGTTTGTTACAATGAAAACACATTTGTGATATCCAGGCTTTAAGGGATAACTCTTATTATTGCTGCACTAAAAATGGACCAAAAGAGATCCTCCACTCCCATTCAACTCCTACTCATCATTCATGACCCAGATAAAACCCCATTTTCTCCATAAAGCTGCTATTATATCAAGTCCCCCAATGCCCACAAAACATGGAGCAGATGCATATGCAGCTTAACTCAGTAAATCAACAGAACCACAAGAGAAAATAAAACGGTCATTGTTCTAAGCCACTAAGTTTTTAAGTGGCTTGTTACACACTGCGTACCAAAACACCTATCTGTCCTGGAACACTTGTTCAAGTCTGTAACATTATTCTGAGGGTCACATCGAGCTAACTGATCATAGGCACCTCCCTACTAATTTTAAGTCTAAGTCCCTGTGATTGCAGATACTAGAATTGGAACATCAACTTTTGTGTCAGGGTTTCTATTGGAAAGGGATATATTTTGCAAGTGCATTTTCACAAAATGAAATGGAAGTAATAAGGTATCAAACTTTCCTTTATGAGGAGAAAGTGGATTGCAAAAAGCTGTTACATCTGCTGCAGCAGAATAACCTGACTGTTCAGTGATACAAAATTTTGTATAACATGCAGAAGCCATCTCCTATTTTTCATAATCACAGGGATTATCTCTTGCCTTGTTATGCTTTGCTGAGAATGTTAGGGCAATTGTACTTGACAAATTAACCTCAGAGAACAGCTCGTATCTTGCTCCCTTTTTCTTAACAAGCTTGTTTGAGGGTTGAATCTACTGCAGATTTAATAGAAAAGAGAAGATTTTTGAATTTGATTTCTTTAGAGAAAGCAGCTGAATCTACAGAGTCAGAACATTTGTTCTCACCGCTCCGCTTCAGCAGGAGTGGCCATGCTATGTGCATGACAAACACTGCATAAAACTCTCATTGAAATGGAGAGCCTGAAGCCTGCTTTCAGTACTTTCCAAACTTGAAGGAGTTACAAATTTCCTTCTTATACCACATGGTCATCCAGTAAATTATTCCAAATCTTTGTTGAGAACACAATTAATCACAGCATTCTTGGATGAGTATGCCAAGACTCTCTTTGATTACACCCATATGGAAGCTACAAGGAGTAGTCAGAAATGACAACTGGCCCCTGCCTCATACCATTTGTTATCCTCTGGTTGTACAGAGAATAACACGTCTCCTTAGTAGGCATTTGAAATGAGCATCAGCATCTGGCACAAGGAGATCCTTAATACATGATTGGCAGCCAAGTGCCAATGCCTTCTTGAACTCTCAGGTTTGGGATTGATTTGTTTCCCTATGGTCACTGCAGAAGTGTCTTAGCCAAGTTGTGCTACATGATGACTCTCCTTTAAGAGAGATTTCCCTCCAGAAAATCTACAAGAGAGTCAGAAGCTGTCTTCACACTCCTGATGAGGACCCAACTCCTTGGCAGCTCGAGTGACATTCCCTTCAGTGCCAGACTCTGAGCCACATTCACCAAAGCAGGACTGCTTTTCTCATCACTCCGCTCCTTGGAATCCAGAACTATTCACATCACAAGCACCAGCCCTCACCTAAACAATATGTTCACAATAGAACAAGACTCTAATAGTGAAAATCTCTGTTATTAGTACAAGTAGCTTAAAATGGGTTGACAAAGTGCAAATTTTTAAAAAATGACTCTGATAAACTGTTTTGTGATTCTATACATTGGCTTAGAGAAAAATGAAATTATTATTATTAATAATAATAATAATCTGTTTTTAGGGATAATGAACCCCACCCCACCCACAATTTCACTTTTGAACATTTCAGTCCAAAAATAATAAGTGAAAATTTCAGAAATAAACAATTCATAAGTTTAAAATCGCACACTATTCTGAGGAACGTGATGAAGTCTTGCACTGTCTAACTGCATCCAACCCATCGTGTGATCACCCCATTGTCCAGCAACTCCACACTGTAGACACCCACCTGTCAGTCACTTAGTAGCTGTGTTGGTGACCAGTCTGTGTCAGTATGGCAGTGCTTGTGGTCTAGCAACCCTCTGTTGACTTTATACTGGCCCCAAAACACGAAAGTCCACACTGCCAATTCGGATACTCCAAAGGGAAGCTGTAAATTGCTTCCTTTAAGTGCAAAAGTAAAAATTGGGCCTGCAGTTACAGGAATCCAAAACACATGTCAAAACTCATGCCCTGCAGATAAGGGGGAACTAGTATCCTGTGCATTTAGAGGCATTGTTTTAATTTCAACAACAATCTTATGAGAGTGAAAACATAGTATTGTCTCATTGTACAGAGAGATGGCTAATTAACTACAATAACAAGACACCACAGAAAATAGGGACTCAATACCGAGTCTGTTTGACACCAAAGCCTTTTATCCCTTGAAGATCATTGCCTAATCCATTTTCTACAAATATTCCTACTTAGATTCAGTTGAATAGCTCTATGTCTGATCCTTTCAGCAATAGAACCAGGATTAGTAGCTTTTATTTCTCCGCTTACCATATATAAAATTGACTATAACTGTGGAAATTACAGACAATTGTTGATCCCACAGCCGTTACAGCAGATTTTTCATAATACTCAGGGTGGGCTCAGGCCATCTCAGAAATGGGAAAATATTCACTGCAGGAGACATCAAGGATGGAAGCTTTTCTGTTGCTTTTTATATAGTTTTTAAATATTAACATTAGTATGTAATTTCATTTAACATTTCTTGCCTTTCTAAAAATACCCCAGGAAAAAAATCCTATATAATAAAACCCTAATATGCAAATCGACCTAACAGTGGAACCACCAATCGCTATGATGCACAAGGACAGGGGGCATTGAGCATCTGTCCTGAGAGGGACAACCATCAGCAGCAATCAGGGCTGGGGCCAGCCAGGTGAGCACCCTGCCAGTTGCCCTACCCAGTGGTCACCCCACAGATGGCCCTGATCACCAGCCAGGCCTAGGGACCCTACCCTATATATTGGGAACAGTCTCTTATATTTAAAAATTAAAACCTGGCAAGGCTACTCTAACATTGAAAAAACAGGATGATGCATTGATGACTTGCATGGACTTGGCTTGTATATTTTGTGGTCAGCCCTGATTCTGACTCTTATGACTGTGTGACAAAGCCAATTACGTAACTTCTCTCTGCTTCAGTTTTTCCACCCATAAGATGGGGGAAATGGTACTACTGCCTCAGAAGGATCATGTTATATACTATGTTTTATAATCAGGGCAAAAAATGTCATTGCCCATATAACAGCAAGACGCCTTTCACTGTATGAAAAGTATGGTCACTGGTACATGCAGCATCCAGGATTGCAAGAGGGATGTCCAGTTGCCAGTTTAGGCCCAACATCCCCAGAGGAGTCCTGGATTGCAAGAGGACACAGGCCGGGCTGAGAGACCCCCTTTCCCCTATGCATTATTTTCATGCACCAGGCCTCTAGTGCCTAATATAAAAAGAATTAAAACTCTGTTATTCATTCTCTGGAAAACAGTAGAGGCATGGGTTATGATTGGGTAGTGTATGCTTGTGTTTTTCTGATTCTAGAACCAAAATGATGGGTATCTAAATATTTTTACTTCTCTTTCTCCTCTAACAAAAGTAAAATTACAAGTGTAGCCTTTTTGCTCTGCCCTAGTTCTGATTAAAATGTGTTATGTTACAGTTTTGCCTATGTAGCACTTTCACATGCTAAGATAAAAGGCGTAGAGTATTATTTCATCTCTTGGGTATAGAAAATTAAAGAAATTCTGTAAATCATATGCCCATTTCTAATGAAACCAAGAAAAACCAGAGGTCTGTTATCCTAACTCTCTGACTCCTGGGATGGAATATTAGTGTCCAAAACTTATGAATGACATTACTGAAGGCAGGAAATCTATAAGATTTTGGTTTGACATTCAGTAGCATTTTTCTTATTAATCATGTCAAAAACTCTAATCAAAGGGTCCAACGATGTAGTAATCCACTGTGGGCCCTTCTGAGGGGTGTTTCCTCATCACTGTTATCTCTGTTTGTGAATTCACTCATTCATAAATACAACAGTCACCCCTAGTCCACAGCCTCTTCCAAAACGAACCACCATGAAAGAGCTTCCAGCAGCAGACATTCATAACCAAAAACAAGAAAGAAAACTTCAGCGATTTGTGGCTCTTTGGGGTTTGAAGAACCAGAAAATGATAGACCTGGGAGGAGCTTTGAAGGGTCATTTCATCTTTTCTATTTATTGGGCTTTTCTGTCCCCCACATCCTGCAACTGGAAAATGGAGAATAGCATTGGGCTTTGTTGGATTTTGGTGAAGATTAAATAAGACCAGGGGTACAGATTGCACATGGAGCATCATAGACATTGAAGGTCCTTTCAACGCACATTCACTGCGTAACTACAGAGTTCACCTTCTGTAGGAAAATGTCCCCCATAACATGTGAGGTCGGGTTCTCTTCTCTCTCAGCAAACATCTACCACACATTTTCCAAATTCAGTGTTCCATGACTGGCTGCTTGTCTCACTCCTCCTGTTGACTGTGAGTTCCTGAGTTGCACTGATACTGCTTTTACATAAGGTTTAGTGTCCACTACAACTAAAAGGCTCAGAGTGAGTCCATGGGTCCTCTGCAACGTGAGTGAGCTTGGACAAACCATCACCATCTTCTTGAATGGAAAAAAGTAATATTTTAATTCCTTTTGTGTTGAAAGTTTTTGTAAGGATTCAGGTGCATAATTATAAGATTACTGTCTCACTGGTTGTTATATTTATGAAGGCATTTCCAAAATAGTAGTAATCTTATCTAATGTAGGTATGCTAGAGAAATGTAACATTTACCCTTAGAAGGCAACACATTGCATAATGGTGGGAGCCCTGATTACCTAGATTTACCTAGAATTCCTAGGATCCAGCATAATATATATCCTAATTATAAATTCGGATATTCATTAGAAGAGTAAAAAATCAAATTGCCCTAAATACAGTACGTTTCTCTGTATCATAAGTAAAAGTTGCTGTCATGAAGAAAATCATCCGCAATGTACCCTGGATAAATTCAAAGGATATAAGGAACACAATTACTTTTCACCACTGACATCTAAGAGTTCTTTCATGTGAAGGTCAAGCATAGTGCTTCATGAGGCTCTGTTAGAATCTAATTGATTTAAAGGTTTTAGACAACTTGCCTTCTCAGGTCTTCTCAGTAAGTGATAGATTTAAAGGTTAAACCCAATTGCTAAGTCTTCTCTCTCAGTGGTGGCAAGATAAAGATCATCCAGTTGTTTATTTAAATTGATTATGTGATTAATGTACAATTTTGCAACTATTAGTCTTTCATGCTGTCAGTTCAGTTCATCACACTTTTTTTTGGGGGGGGAAATGCTATTTCTGTTTGAATTTCTATAGTCAGTAATGATTTTGAAAAAACCATAGGAATCAGATTTTGAGTTTTCTGGCAACCACTCATTTTTAAATGAAGTCCTTTTGGATATAATTTTTATGGAAGTTCTACTAAATTGTTATAGAATTATTAAAACTATGCTCTGGATTATGTATATATACATTGTGATAGGTATCTGCAGACTTATCTCTACCTGAAAATACAGTTGTCAGACCCAATGCAGGCCCCCATGTATTCACTTAGGATGACTACTCATTGGCCATGATAGTCAAATCTTTTGAACAAATTAATTCTTTGACCTTCACGTTATTCATTTACTTATAGAGCTACTAAGAACTATCTCTTAGAGTTTATTCTGAGAATTAAATTTAACTATGACAAGATCTGAAAAGAATGTCAGAATGCCTGGCCAGAAAAGGCATTCCAGAGAACATTAGCCCTGTTCTTGCTTCACCTCAGTCACCCATATATGCACATATAGGGTAGAAAGTTCTTTTATTGGCCTCACTTGCTTAATTATGCAAGTTAATCCAGTGATCTAGATGAACAGAAAGTAGAATAGTGGTTATCAGATCTGGAGGGGAGAAGGGAATGGGAATTATTGTTTAATGGATATGGAGATTTTGTGTGGGATGATGAAAAATTTCTGGAGTGGTCATGATTATACTATATATATATATATATATATATATATATATATATATACTTAATGCCAAAGAGTTGCACACTTAACATGGTTAAAATGGTAAATTTTACATAATGTATATTTTAGTACAATTTTTAAAAAGGCAAATAATTCTGAAATAAGGAAGGAGGGAAAGCCAATTTTTGGTTTATTTGTTTCTGTTCTACTAACTTATGTATGCTCTTACGTATTGTATAGATACTTCCATACTTTTCTCATTAATCCTTTCCAAAAGAGAGAGTGGATGCTTGAAAGACATGAATCTATGGAAAAGATTAGAGACTTATATTTCTATTAGAAGCCCGGTGCATGGATTCATGCACATTGAAAGGAAATTAATTAGATGGTGTCCATTGGGGCAGGACTGGGTGAGACAGGCTGGACATGGCCTGGAGCCAACCTCCCACGTTTCCTGCCTGGCTAGGCGCACCTGAAGTGGTGCCAGGGCTCAAAAGGCATTTGCGGAGTGAGCTGGCTCCTTCTGGCAGGTGAGGTCCGACTGCTTGGCCTGAGGGGATTGGACTAAACCTAGCAGTCTGGACATCCCTGGAGGGGTCCTGGAGTGTGAGAGGGCACTCTGCAAAGTTGCTGTTGCTTGGTAGCTCCTGCGTTGAGTGTCTACCCCCTGGTGGTCTGTGTGCATCATATCTACCAGCTTTAGCCTTTTATATATGCAGATGAGTTCTTTCTCCTTGTAACTCTATTCAGATTAAAGAAAAATAATTCCAGGTACCACATGCCATTCTAAGAAGTTTATTTTCATTAAAGTGAGACATCAGACATGTTTTCATGGAAGTAATGTGAATTTGTGCCCACATGCAGCAGGGATAATGATTTTTTTAATGATAAGTTACTGGGCCAAATTAAAGGAGACATGATGGGCAGGTAACTAAGAAATAAATAGTAATTGCATTTCTTCCTTTGCCTTTTAGAGGGAAAAACACCTGAGAAATTCTACTTGATATTCCTTACACAATGTACCCTCTGTGTCATGAAATCACTTGAAATAATGTCATCTGATGCAGCGCATCCCATAACTTTGAATAACTTCATTAACATTAAAATGAAAAGAATGGAAATAGGCTATCCAGAGGGCATCCTTCCTCATGCTTATGAGGTTTGTCAAACAAAAATTATGTGACTCTCCCTTTGTTACACATATTTGTCTGAGATAAGTAATAAGGTGACTATATTATTAAGGGAGAAAAGAGGACAAGAGGAGCAAACCTTACCGTTATTAAGAGTTTCAGCTTTAAGCCAATCATTATGAATTGAGTTATTATTATTGAAGAGATTTGGGTACTAAAAAGCAATTAGCTTACTGAGAGTTTGTGAATGGACACCTGTGCTTTTTTTTTTTTTCTGTATAGAACAGAATACACACTAGTTTAGGGGGAGAACTAAAGTTAGAGTTTCAGAGATTTAGACATGTCTACATTTTACATGGCTTTTGAAATGAAGGGGTGATTTTTATCAATAAAGTTCTTTTAAGTATTTTAAGTCACTGTGTAAGAGGATGATGGTTATGTATAAGGTATACTTATGATTTGTGTAATACTTTTTTTTCTGGCCAGGCTTTGTGCTACTTTTGGAGCCATGAAGGAGAAACAAAACAAAACAAACAAACAAATAAAAAACAAAACAAAACAAAAAAACCACTGGCAGATCAATACACTTGAGACTAGAAAGAAGAGGAAAATATTTACTTCATTTCTGTATCTGGTATTTGTGTTGACGCTTGAAACTATTCCACATGACAGATAATTTATACCAGTAATGAAGTTGTCAGAACTGGACCAAAGATAATGTGAGAGAACTTTAAGTAAAATCAGGCACAGTTCAGTAGAAAAACCAGGAGGTCAAACAGGAGCACCATTTTAATCAACTCCTTTTATTGTGGCTTTGAATTATAATATAATAACTATACTGACCCTGAAATTATAGAAAATAAGATAAAATAGTAACCATATATTAATGGCCCAAATAAATCAACTTCAGATATTTTTTAAATATATAGAAAACCATTTTTCTTGATATGATTTTATTTTGGATAAAAAGGGGTAGGCCAGTGGAGCTCAATCCCTGCATAATAATTGACTTTTTGAATATGGGCCACAGTGTGGATTTGGATGTAAAGCAGAATATATATTTGATTAATTCTGTGAATGACAAAGAAATACAGGAAAACCTAATGGAGTGTTTGATTAATAGCTGATATAATGACTACATGGAAAAAACTGGAAAATTTCAACATGACAAAAGGATCAGTCACTTTTTAGGGTCCTTCAGATCTCATCATTTTAACCATTTTAGGTATTTTCTCCCATAATGCCCATTAATTAGTTTTACAGTAGGAAAAGATTAGGAAATTCATAGGAGTGATAAGGGGTAAATGAGAATAGTTTTAAAGTAAAGCAAGATAAATTAAAAATAATCTGAGGGTGCTGAATACAGTTAGCCACCTGGTCATCCACACAGTCCTGTTTCAAGATAAGGCGAGATAAAGATGAACACGTTGAAGGGAAATGATGAAGGGATCAAACAGGAGTATTCATGAGGTTAATCAGTTTATTGAGGGTGAAGACAGGAAAGTTCTGAAGTGAGAGAGGAGCTTGGGATGGTTTTAGTCTGAAGTTTTGAATGAAAGATCCTTGAAGGGGAAGAAAACACAGTTAAGATATGGTCCCCATATGATGGATGAGTTAGAATGGAATAGAAGATTCCTGGGCATGAAGAAACCAACTGAAGTTGGGTATGAGTCAAATAATTTGACCACAAAATTAGCATCCTACACACTGCCTGACACATACAACCAATCTTTATTTACTGATGTTGGATAAGTGCATAAAGTTCAAGGAACCTTCAGAGGCTGTCATAATGGATTTAATCTGAGTCAAATTGTGGTAAAGATAAAGCGGTCTTACTTGCATATAAATCATAAAAGGCTGGCATGAGTAGAGTGAAACACATGCAGTTTGTGGGCAGCATTCAAGAAATACTCAAGGGTTTTAGTAGAGAATCAGCTCTATAATGAATCCATAAGATAATGTCACCACTGTAATCACAGCATCAATAGGATTGTCGATTATATGAATGATACTGTCATATTTAAGATGAGAAAGGTATCCTACAGGGATGGTGAATAATCAAAGGATAGCTATAAACTATGTAGAGGAGGATGGCATATCAAATCAGAAGCTGACAAGCAAATGAGAAACATTTATAGAAACTCAGGATATTTAGCTTGGAGGAGAACCAATGGAGAAAAGGAAGCCTCGACAGACATCTTCAAATATTTAGAGTTGTGCCATAAAGAAAGTCACTAGACTCACCAAATTTGTTCTTTAGAATCTCAGAAGAAATAATTATGACAAATGAGTGGAAGTTATAGGGAGATAGAGCAATACACTTTGAATTTAAATTTCTGCAGGTGAGACCTACATATGCTAAAAATGGCTGCTCAGAGAGAAAAAAATAGGTTCCTGTCAGCAGAACAGTTCAGGCATGAACTAGAAGAAGGTGTTCTACAGGGAACTCATGTATATCAGATGGGTAATTGGAGAAGCAGGCTTTTAAGAGCTCTTCAGCATTTATTTTTTAACTAATGGAATTAAAATTTAGGCTCAAGATAAACTCTTAGTGATTCTGTTGCTTTGTTGTTGTTGTTGTTGTTGTGTATGTATGACAAAGGAGACCAGAGATTAGTGAAAATAGAATGAACAAAAATTGTTAATACTAAAAGGGCCATCTCACATCATGAAGATTAAATGAATTTTTTTTATAAAGTCCACACACATGTAAACTAATTAATCATAAGTTTTAATCTAATTAATACATCAGATTTGCTGAGCTCTGAAAACTGTCCATCAAAAATAAAATTTATAATTGAAATAAGGCTCCAGCTGCTATTTAAAATCATGTTTCTGGGACAAGAGATCTACCCAATCAAAGTGTGTGATGGAGGGTGGGGAAAGGGATTCTGTATTTTAAAAAAGCACCCAGCTTAAGGGATTTTCATACTCCTTAAAGCTTGAGAACTGTAACTCTGACCTTTTCCTCCCTAAAAATAACATATAGGACCAGAAAAGCAGCAAAACCAGACAAGACAAGTGAAGTATTGGCTGTCTCAGGACCAGCTACATTGTCTAAGGATCCCCTGCCCTGACACTGAGCAATCAGAGGAGACCAGGAACCTGAAAGAGCTCACCTGGCATGCTGATAAATATTCTATTAAGACCCTCCCCTAGACCTCCCCTAAGATTTCAACTTGCAAGAAAGAGATAAATATCCTCAGGACAAAGGACCCAGTGGGCATGCTCTCTCCAAGGCAATCCCCCCAATTGCTAAGGGACTCCATGAAACTTGCAACCAAAGAAGCAATGGGCTGTGGCAGCTCATCCTGGGCCAACCCCCTGAACCTGTCTCCAAGGCCTCCTTTTCTCTGTGTAGCCCTTCTCTCTGGATAGCCCTGTCTCCAATTCTCCTTTACTTAAATAAATTCAATTTTCTTTAATCATCATCTGAGATGGCTATTTAGCCTGCCCGTGCACCACCGACTTGAACCTTTACAGCCAGAGTGCTGACTCAGCCACACTCAGCTTCTGTTCCAGGACAGTAGGACGATGGGCTGATTCAGTCCCACCTGTAGCTGAGGTTCAGCTTCCTAGAGCTGGTGCCTCATCAACTCAGAACATCTTTGAGTGTATCAAGCAAGTATAATCAGATCATGTCCCGACCACCTATACACCATAGGCAAGCTCCCTTTATCAAAGGTAGGAAGGCTAATTTCTTTTATAAGAACAGAAACTCTGTTCAATCTGTGGTGTTGTCACTTGTCAGGATTTCTCATTCACTGCTGTCACTCATGGATGGACCTGGTAAGAAGCAACCAGGAGGCTTCTTATTAAACAGGAGGAGCTAAAGTGTCTAGCTAGTGTCTGCCAGAAGGAATATACTCAATGAGCATGTATAATGAAACAAAGAGTAAACTCATGAAAGAATGAACCCAAGATTATGATGGAAATAATCTCTAAATTATTTATTGCCCTTTCTTAAATAAAACTTTCACATTAGAAGAGCATTTGGATATGTATTTTAAAATTGACTATGTTTCCAGCCATTATATTTGATTTCATTAAGATAATTGTGTACATTAGTATCTAAATAAAACACAAATATATATTTTTCTTTCTTTGAGGTACAAAAAGAAAACTCAACTTGGAAATATTAAAATATAAACATCTCTGGAGAAATACATGCTGATATTACAGCCAGGCACAAAGACATATATTCTTTGGGACATTTAGATTCATCTGTGCATAAAAGATACAAAGCTACAGTCAGCTTGAGACTTTAAAAAGATGTATTTTATTTAAAGTTGGTCTGAGGCATTTCTTCACATATAAATCCCTTTTGTGTGTGTCTATAATTTTATCCAGGTAAAACTAAAATAGACAACTACTTAAGAGCTACTGCCTCTCAGACAATATACAACATGGTCTGTCAAGTAGATTTCTCTGAAAGGTGAGAAATGTTTAAGTAGGAGAAACTTGAGTTACTACAAAAGCAAACAAATAAGCAGAAACACAAAATTTCTTATAATTTACCTTTAAACAAAGTTATCTGTAGAAGATACAATCTCTCCCAATTGCATTAAATTTAGATATGTAACATGAATTTAAGTTAATTTTCTGAAAATATTAAATTGTTCAATATTTTCTAACCTATTACATGCTTTTTTAAAAAATGTAATAGTAGGTTAAACTACATTTATTTTCAAAATGTAGAGCACTTTTTACAATATGTTTCAGAAACATAAAAATGATTCTCTTAGATTCTATCAATTTCACATAATTTTCCAGTGGACTCTGATATATTAAAGAGCTTTTGAAAAATAATGGAGGCTATCATTTTCAATGTGAAAGAGCAACATATAAAATAAAACAAGATTTTAATGTTGAGCATTATTTAGAATATTCAAATTGCCTCATGTTTGTGGGCTTTTAATTAAATTAAACTAAAATAAGTTCAGGGGAAGATAAACTGTATTAGATTTAATTGGTTTCTAAAGCATCTATTTCTTAAAATAATACTCCCAGACAGTTGTACTATTATTATCTGGCAACACCTATTCTATACTTCTTTTCTATTTTAAGCCCATTGGTTTCATTTTATTTGTTATTTAAATTAATTAACCATGTTTGTTAATAAAATGTATGCCCAGTTTTTTGACTTGCCTTTTCTCTGAGTCTAAAATACATTTCCTAATAGTCCCATTCCACAACTGCTAAAACAATGAGAGGTTTTATTTCATTGCCAACAAACCTTGAGGGCTCATATAAAATGCTCTTCCCTGTGGTCTCAATGTCCCCACTTCAAACATTGCATAACAAATATCAATACATCCCAGAACTTGGAGTTGAGGAAAAGCCCACAACTTGGAAATGCACTCATTGATTGTTTAATACAGCTTGTTGAGCTGTCAGCTTTTGCTCCCTTCACAAACTGTATCTTCTCTGATGTGCTTGTTAAGCTCTTGGGGAGAGAGACATAGTTATGAGGGACAGAATCTCCCAAATAGATACCCAACAGGAAAAACTGGAAAGTCAGAGCAATATGGTGTTTTTTTTTTTGTTTGTTTGTTTTAAATCTCCTTCTTAGCGCTCCTTTCTCAGGTCTTACACCCATCTCTCCCTGTTTTCCTCACATAATTCTGACATCTACTTGGTGAGTTAGTCCATCTCCTAGCTTCTGGTCGAGACCTTACTTTCTGCCTAGAAACTAATCTCATTGAGAGTGTAAACCACCTAAAGGCAAAACTTCTAAATTCTTTTTAGAAAGTCTTTTAAAAATTTTTTGAGACAGAGAGAGAGAGAGAGAGAGAGAGAGAGAGAGAGAGAGAGAGAGAGAGAGAGAGAGAGAAGAAGAAGAAGGAGGAGGAGGAGGAGGAGGAGGAGGAGGAGGAGGAGGAGGAGGAGGAGGAGGAGGAGGGGGAGGAGAAGAAGAAGAAGAAGAAGAAGAAGAAGAAGAAGAAGAAGAAGAAGAAGAAGAAGAAGAAGAAGGAAGGGAAGGGAAGGGAAGGGAAGGGAAGGGGAGGGGAGGGGAGGGGAGGGGAGGGGAGGGGAGGGGAGGGGAGGGGAGGGGAGGGGAGGGGAGGGGAGGGGAGGGGAGGGGAAGGGGAGGGGAGGGGAGGGGAGGGGAAGGGGAGGGGAGGGGAGGGGAGGGGAGGGGAGGGGAGGGGAGGGGAGGAGAGGGGAGGGGAGGGGAGGAGAGGAAAGGGGAGGGAAGGGAAGGGAAGGGAAGGGGAGAAGGAGAGAGAATAATTGATCAGAGAAAAACATAGATCTGTATGCAACCAGGGCATGTGCCCGGACTAGGAATAGAACCCTAGACCAGTAGGCGCATGGGATGACACTCAAACAGCTGAGACTCACTGGCCAAGGCATATTCTTATTCGTATCACTTCCCTCCTATGGCCCTAAACATAGGAAGCAACGTGGCCAAAGGATCAACAGGCTAGGCTTGGGTTCCAACCTGCGGGTTCCACTTTCTCTCAGAGGCACTGGAATACATCACCCTGACTCTAAGCCTCAGTGTTCTTTGGGTAAAATGGAGATAATTTATACAATCTACTGACCTTACCCATCATCCCTACCCTCTGCCCTCCTTTCTTCCTTAGACCATTAGATTCCATGGGTCCTCTTTTTAGTCACTCCCTTTTTAGCAAAACCTCTTAACTCACTCCCCCCTTTCATCCATGGCAAAAACCAAACAGAATAAAACTCAGCTCTCTGCCTAACTTAGCCCAGCAACCAAGCAACCAATCACAGGGAGCAAAACACACACAATTATGGTGGCTAGTTTCCCATTAACTTCATGATAACAGGCCACAAATGTTAGGCTCTTAGAGTGAACTACATAGTTATAAGGGACAGAATCTCCCAAGTAGATTTATGCCAAGAAGAACTGGAAAGCCAGGGCAATGTGGCTTTTAAAAATCTCGGACCACACTGCTCAGCAGCCATAACTTCACATATATTGTGATCTCTTTTCTATAATCTGAAATAATGATTTCTCATACCAAATTATCTACATGGTTGGCATTCCTCATTGTATTTCTAGTAGTTTTCTCAAGTTCAAAATACCGAAAAAAATAATGTATTTTTTCCTTTAAATCATTTTTTTCTCTACTCATCTCATTAAACTACAATCCAGTCAGCTTTTTTTTTTTAAGCAAAAAATCTAATATCTATTGTTGATTCTTCTGTCCAACCCTTTAGCCAATCTGATTGGCCCCACTTCTTTATTCATCTGCTCTGACTCTTGGTTCCAGCTAAAATGATCTTATACAGATGACTCCATTGTCTCCTAATTGGTCTTCCTGTTTGCCCTCTGTCCATTCCCAATAATTTTCCTCACAGCAATTTGATCTTTTCAAAAGGTGAGAGGAATCATTCCTTTCTCAAAAACCCCTATCATCATCCACAGAATGAAATCCCAATTAGCCCACATGATCTGATCCTGACCCAGTGATGGGTCACCTATTCACATTGCTGTTACTTCAGGTTCCCTGTGCGCACAGTTTCCTTCTCCAGCCCTTTGCCCTCCTCATTAGCATCACTTGAAATGATTCAACCTGAGTGTGCACAAGGCTGGCCCTTTTTCATATTTTTGTCTCAGCTTAAGTGTCCTCTCCTTAAAAGGCTTTTCCCTGACAATGTGATTTCAACTAGGTTCTTCTCTAGTACTTAATCATCTTCAGAGAATTTATCATTTTACTGTGTTAGTTGTTAATTTCTTTGCTTATCAGTCTACTCTGTCATTGAATGTGAGCAAGCTTCTGGAAAGAAAAACATTGGATCACCATCATGCAGCTTTTTCAGCAATAAGTATAGCTCAAAGTTGGTCTGCTAGTAATTAGTATAATGAATAATACTTATAAAATTGTTATAAGCATTAAATGAAATACTGATTTAATTGCTTCTCACATTTGCTAGACACAAAATACCTAATGAAAAAATTAGCTATTGACATTATCATTATCATCATTATTATTATTATTATTATTATTATTATTAAGTGCTCCTCAAATATGTCTCAAGAATGTTAATTGTAATAACTCATGCTAATGTCATAAATCTTTCAGATGAAGAAGTCTTTGTATTTAAACAGTTGTTTTCAAATGTAAACAACATTTTTTAAAGCCACATTAATGAATTGCATTTTTCGCTTTTAGGCAAATGTTTCCACTTCTTTGAACACAAATCACATGGTTAGCAACTGCTTTCACTTACTGGCAGAACTAAACCTATTCCTGTCTTCTAACTAGTAAAGCATTCCAACTATAAGGGAAACTTCCATGAACTAAATTAAAATCAGGGACATTATAACTAGGCCTAGGTTCATTTAATTTAAGCCCATTATTCAACTTCCCACTTTTCAAAAATGTATGACTTGAGGGAAATCTCATTAAACTTCATGGAAAGGCTAAAGTGAGCATTTCCTTCGGAACCAACCAGAAATGCAGCCGTTGGAAATGTGTGCGATGAAGTACAAATTACAGGGTGATATTTAAAGTGGGGCTGGAACTCAAAAGAGAAGGGTATTCTATCACATATTTCATTCTCTTCATCAAAATTCTTTATGCAGATATACTAATTGGCTGTGACTATAATAAATTTGCAAAGGGCAAAATACAATAACCTCAAAACACAAAAGAGCAAAATATGATGTATTTAAGTATTTGATATATGAAAATGAGATCAGTCCAGAAAGAGTTTCTGGAATCCTATTTTCATTAGGAAAAGTTCATATTGACATGGAGAGTTAATCAGGCCTCTCATTTATGCAGCTGCTGTAATATATGGCATAGGTAACTCTCAGGTCCCTTGTCTACAGCTATGCAATTTGTATATCTGTTTTAAATTAACTCAGGTGAGAATATCCGTTTTTGGGGAGTAGCTCAATTAATGGACCACTTTGTTCTTGTTTGGAATATACACTGAGTGGCCAGATTATTATGATCTCTGATGCATAATAATCTGGCCACTCAGTGTATTTGTATCTCAAATGGGTACCAAAAGTATTCTAGACCTTTGCTGGAGATCAATCAGCTATTTGCCCTAAGTTTTCTATCAGCCAGTGCAAAGGGGAAAACTGATCAGGTGCACGATTTATAGTATCTTTGATATAAAATAAATGAGGCACTCAAGAGAAGTACACTGAGTGGCTAGATTGTTATGAGTTCAGAGATCCTAATAATCTGGCCACTCAGTTATATGATGGAGTTAAGTAAGTTTAGTAAAGATAGTATTTAACGTAAAAATAGTAAAGATAGTATTTAAGGTAAAATTCTTTTGTAGAAAGAAATAATTTGAGTATGGCATAATTAAAGCAAGTACTTCTCACAGATGTTGGTGTCTCTAACAGTGGACTTTATTGCTTGGGAAAGTACCATGATACTTTAGGAAGAACATATCTAAGAATATGCATGATAAAGTGTTTTATTTTTTTAGTAAGATCAAATGAACAAATTTTTTGTCCATGAATTCATTGTCTCGCTCTTTTATAAAGTCAGAATGCAGAAAGAAGAATGGTGTGGCTGCCAGGGCCAAGAGAATCGGAGGGGATGGGCTCAACAATGAAGGACAGGGAATTTTAGTTTAAGAAGATAAAAAGTATTGGAGATAGATGGTGGCAATTGTCACAAAACAATGTGAATATACTCATGTCACTGGACTGTATATTTAAAAATGGTCAAAATGGTAACTTTTACATACATGTTATCTTATTTTACCACAATAAAATAGTGATCAATTTTTATAAATATAATATAAATAGAAAGGCATATATCTTAAGCTGTATGGACCAAATTATAGACCAAATACAGTTTTACTTTTGAGGGATTCTCATGAATTACTACATGTAATATAGTTTAGATTTTAAGCTACACTAATAAAAGAGAAATATGCAAATTGACCATTCCTCTGGGACACCCACCAGCCAATCAGGAGTGAGTATGTAAATTAACCAACAAAGATGGTGGGTTAATTTGCATACACAGGCACTGAGCAGCCAGGTGGGGTGGGATGCCTGCTATATGGGGGAAGGTGGGGGAGTGGAGGGAGCTACAGGAGCGGAGCGGTGCTCTGGCCAGAGCAGAGAAGACTGAAAGGCTCCAGCCAGCCAGAGCAAAGACTGGAGCAAAGATGGAAGGTGGCAGCCAGAGTGAAGGCCTAGGTCCCAGATGCTGGAGGAAAACGAGTGTAGGCAGCCAGGGGAAGGAAGGCCTAATGCATGAATCTTCATACAACGGGCCTCTAGTGTAATATAAAAATGTATATTCAGTTTACTCTAGAATTCTAGACAAAACCAGAAGACTCCACTGTAAGAACTATCAGGAAACATTGCCTTCCTTATAATTATGCTCCTGTTTTTGCATCCTCCACAAAACTGTTTCAGTCACAATTTCCAGGACATTAGCTATGCTCAAGGAACAGTCACACAATGGATCAATAAAGGGATCAATAAGATAAACATCAGAGATCTACACCTCCTTGAACTGAATTGATGGATAACTGCTCCAGACCCTGTGTTCAAACAGAAATCTGTGTATTATGATTGAGTACAGTTACTAGGGTTTGTGAGCATAAACATTATTGTATTTAAATTTTTCATCAGTAAGCAAATGCCAGTTTCTAAGTTATTGTTAAGTGGAACCAATCATCTCAGGACTCCCACGTGGCTTCTTTCTCTGCACTAAATCCATTTCTGAAACCTACTATATTTGTGAGGGAAGGACTCAGAGCTCTGGTTCCGAAAACCTCAGTCCCAAAGTGTATTTAATAAAGGATATAGGATGATTCAGAAAGAAATCAAATTATGATCCCCCCGAGCTATCTGAGGCCCATGCCTCTGAATAACATAGAATAGGAAGATGGCCATTTACAGGATGATTCCAGAACATCTGTGTGCAGAAGTGTTTTTTAAAAAAATTATGTGCAGCAGGGAGCAATGTGAATCTGTGTCCTCTGCACAGCCAAGAGAAGACAACCCCAATTTCAGACAGGAAACCACAAAGCACTCACAAAGTAACATCATAACTCACATTGCCTCTTGGTTTTTCCCTTCCTCCCCTTTCTCTCCTTCTCTTCATTTTCACACTTTTGCACTCAGTATCTAAGGATTGGTAGGTATTGCAGATGGGGTCAAATGCAAATGACTCACTCAGCTGTTCACTTGGCTATCACTTCTGTTGAAAAGGGAAGTATCATTCGCCCAAGGATAGGAGAGACCTCATGCTAGATCCCCCCTTCATAGCCCATCTTCAGAAACATGGTATTAGTCTAGGTTAGTTATCCCAGGAAACAACACTTAGATTTCCTCTGTAATGTTAAAAATCTTACCTAATAAAAGAGAAACATGCAAATTAACCATCACTCCACTACGCCCACAGCCAATCAGAGTGAGTATACAAATTGACCCAACAAGATGGAGGTTAATTTCCTTATGCAGGTGCAGAGTGGCCGGAAGGGGCATGATGCCTGCTATGAGGAGAGGAGTGAGGCAGAGGGATCTACAGGAGTGGTGCTCCTGACAGAAGTGAGGACTTGCCGGCTCCCGGGCAGCTGGGAATAAAGCCAGGGGAAGCAAGGCTTATTCTTGCATGAATCTTTATGCATTGGGCCTCTAGTGTGTGTGTGTGTGTGTGTGTGTGTGTGTGTGTGTGTGTGTGTGTGTGTGTGTTTTAACATATATATGTTAAAACATTGGGGGCCAAAATGAGCAGTTTGGTGTCTAGAGTTGGAGTAGTTTTTTTAGTTCTCCCTTTGGGTAGTGCCTGGATAAAGGGAATTATATGATCACTAAACTAATTTTCAAGTTATTTGAGCACTAGAAGCCCAATGCATGCAGATTTGTGCTAGAATGGGCTTTCCTTTCTCTGGCTGCCTCACCGCCTTTCCACTGTGGAAAGCTCCTTCCCAGCCCCTTTCCACTGTGGAAAGCCCCTTCCCAGCTCCTTCCTACTCAGGCTCTGGAGCTGCCTCTTTTTGCACTGGAAGACTGACTCTTTCCATTCTGAGAGCCACCTCTTTCAGCTCCAGCCCTGCCTTCCCATGCTGCCCAGAGGCCCTGAGAGACTAAGGGTGGGGCAGAACGCCTGTGTCCCGCCCCTATCACTTGGTGCCTGTGTATGCAAATTAACCCCCATCTTTGTTTGGTTAATTTGCATATCACTCCTGATTGGCTGGTGGTGTAGCAAAGTATAGTCAATTTACATGCTTGTCTATTATTAGGTAAGATGCCAAATCCTGCTGACACACAGGGGAGATGCTTTGTGATGCAGCAAGAAGCCAGCCACAAAATCTACTGTTGTAGAGAAGAAGACACACACTCCATCTAATTGTAGTAAAAGAGCTCCCAGAAATGCAACACAATGACTTCCACACAGATGCTTCTGATGCTCAAGGATAAGGATTTCTACATTAGAGAGGTGTGCTGTGACATAGGAGAGTAATCCAATATTCTGCACTTAAAAAATCTATACCTATATGATAATCCACGCCCGGTGGTGTGTGTGTGGGTGTGTGTGTGTAGGTAGGTAGATAGATGATAGATAGACAGAAAAAGTCAGTTTTACAATCTAGGAATTTCCTGTTCAGGAAAGTAATAAGTCCATTTTCAAATAACAGTCATTCAGGGTCACTCAGTAATGCCTCATTCACATTTTAGAACAAGACCATTCACCCATAGTTGAGTAGACTTATAGGGGATACAAGCGCACATATGAAATAGCTTTATACCAATTTCTATGTTGTGTCTTAGAAGAAAGATATGAGGTGGAACAAAATGCTAATAAAATGAGTCATTCAAAAAAAGAGGAATTACAATATGCTTTCCAAATTTCATTCAATAACAACCTATAATAATTGTAGGAACCTTTTTGGCTTTACTTTGGCAATGTCTTAATCTGAGTGGTGCATCTATAAAACATTTACTGTTGCTGCAAACAATGTCTTTGTTAGGGTGATGTGTTTTTTCCTGGTTATTTTCCTTTAGTTTATTTTCCAAATTCACTTATTTTCATCCATTCTGATTTTGAATTTATCTCACTACTTCTTTCTTTTCTTTTTTTTTTTTTAATATATTTTATTGATTTTGTACAGAGAGGAAGGGAGAGAGATAGAGAGTTAGAAACATCGATGAGAGAGAGTCATCAATCAACTGCCTCTTGCACATCCCCTACTGGGGATATGCCCGCAACCAAGGTACATGCCCTTGACCGGAATCGAACCCGGGACCTTTCAGTCCCCAAGCCGACGCTCTATCCATTGAGCCAAACCTGTTTCGGCTCACTACTTCTTTCTTATCCAATACGCTGCCTAAAAATATAAGAGGCTAACAATATTAGAGACATCTCATGAGTTCCAAAAGATAAATTCATACGAGAGAGGAAAATCTGGTCAAAGTCACCAGAATATGGCTGCATCACAGATTTTTGCAAAATATGGCAAAGATATGTACATTGATTGAAGTAGTTGCTACTGACAGTAAGCTGGCCTATTGTATATGTCACATTACTATTTCCTGTGATAAACCCACAAGGAAGACGTTACTGCCCATACAACATGAATAGAGAAACTGACATTTGATGAGTTTGGGAAGTTTTCTAAGATCACATAGAGATATTAAAAGAGAAAGCTAGGATTAAACCCCTGAATATGAGTTTCTCAAAGGCCCACAGAATTCCCCTGCTGTGTCCATAGCTTAGAGGCCAGTGAGGTCAATCCTGCTGAGGCCCAGGGACAGTGAACACAACCAGAGAGCACACACCCAGGTCATGACAGAGTCCAGCCGGACCGATCCGATCCTTGTTTGCTTCTCTCTTCTATAGGGGGGTTTGGACTGGTTTCCTACCCTGAGACACACTGGAAATGAGATGTTTCTACAAAACTGATTTTTGGCATTAGGTTTCCCCTTCCTCCCACCCTCCACCCCCAATAGAACTAGCCTAATTTAAGCCCTTTTGAAAATTATATCCACATTCTGGGTCAGGAAACATTGGCCATTGGGTGATGTTGCTTCATAAATACAACCTTTTTAGACCTCAAGAATGCCACCATTGTCTTTAGACATAACTTAAGGAAAGCATAGAGATGATGATGAAGCATTCAATTCTAATTAACCTTTCAGCAAACAAAGCCTTTATTTATCCCTCTCTTTTAATTGTCTTATTCACTCCTATATTCAATTGTTCCAGCTTGTATACTAGTATGACGTCCTATATTGGGGAGTATCAGTAAAGAGAACTTTTTCTTCCTGATGGAATAGCCTTTCATGGTTATAACACTTACAAAATTGAGTGTAAAAGTAAACACATTCCCCCTATAGTGAATTCAAGTGTGGTCTAAGACGATGCAGGAACAATGACACTCACTGCACCCTTCTGGACATTTCTTTACATGGGGACACCATTCAGCCTGCACAGTGGATGAGTGGACAAAGGTTGTGTGTCTACAGGTAACAAAACAGTGAACATTTCAACAACTCACCCTCGAATTCACCACTTCCAGGGAGACATTCTGAGGTGGGGCACTTGGCACTGAAAAGGAATAAAACAAGGTGAGATGGTTACTGCCAGGTCAGGAAAGAGAAACTGTATCACTCAGTTCATATTTCCCAGTTCATACCGACAAGCAGGTAGGTTGATCCAGGTGGGTGGCACTTTAAAATTTTCCTGGAGAGGTTTTAAACACACGCACACTGCATTTGCTTATTTCTACTCACTTGGTGGGCCAGTTACCCCTCTAGGGAGCCCCTAATACTAGTAGGCAAGACAGCACCTGCCCTGATACCAAACACTGACATTTAATCACAGCTTTCTTGAGATAACCTTCCCAGGAAACCAATACAAACACACAGGAGGTCTCCTGAGTGGCTTTAAAAGCTTAAGATACTGTGCATTTCAGCATCTGCATGGTTGTAGGATGAAATGTGTCATTCTAATGGTCACTTGTGTTGCTCAATCCCTTTAATGCAACCTTTATTATCTCTTAAAAGGTGAAAAGAAGACATACACCTCCTCTCCCCCTTTTTTCAGCTGTACGTGATTAAACCCCTGTCACAGATGCAGGTTCCCGAATGGCATCTGGTGAGTTGATTCTATTAACACAGGAGCTGTTTATTTTGCTTTGTGGATTTTCTGGGAATTTTGTTTCTCTTGCCGGCACTTTGATTGCCCCCTTCATGGAATAAGGAAGAACATACACAGTTTCCTCCACAATATGTATCATGAATATTTACTATAGCAAAAAGCAAACAGTCTAGCATGTGAGAAATTCAAAGACAACCGTTCCCAGGACGGCTGTTCTGCAGTCAGCCACTATTCTAGAGGTCTTAGGTGAATCATAAAAAAATAAAGCTCTCTGTCCCACAATAGAAATAGAAGTAAGCAGTTAATAAATGCTTAATATATATTAATCTGTAAAATGAGTAGTACCTCTCCTTCTTCAGGATGCATAGGTGAATTTCCCAGGGAAGAAATGCTCTTAGCATTTTCAATAATTTTTTTGTCATGCTCCCTCTTCTTATACTTAAACATGGACAATATCTATGTTTTTCTAGGTTACTTCTGTTTTACCCAAAATTTAATTATGTTATACTCTGATTTTAGCTTCTGAAATATAATCAGCAGAATGGTATGACATATGTATTATTATTATATCCTCGATTCTGACATCTAACAAATAACTCAATGATTAAATAAACAAATGATTTACTTACTTAAATCTTAGCTCCTGGGCCTTTCTGGACAGGATGGGAATTGTAACCACTTATTTTGTTTTAATTTTTAACTTGTCTTATTGTTTGATAAAGACTATAGCTAATGTAGCTTGTGATAAGTTGTTCACTGGACACTTGTTTTTCATGAGTTACACCAATAAATATCTTTAACATATATTTTGTCATTTAAAAAATAGATGTTATTTAATTTGTTTCCGTTGATATTATAATTTTCTTATAAAATATAGAATATAAGCCCCACAGGGACCAGAATTGTTGTATCTTTTGCTACTACATCCCCAGTATCAACAGGAGTCCAGCCTATCAGGCACACTCAGCCAATAGGTGTTGGAGAAAAGTTATAAGGTATTTAAAAATATTTTTTCATATTCAGGGTTTCACAAACTTTTGTCTTACAGTTACTTAAGTTATAGCATATGTATAGTAAAATGCACAAGTCTTGCATGTATGACTTGACAAAGTTGTCTGTGTGTTCCCATTTAAATATCACTGAGATCAAGAAATAGAACGTTTATAGTCCCTTGGAGCTCGCTTGCATCTCTTCCCAGTCGTACCACTATTCTGACTTCTAACTCCATCATTAGTTTATCTTGCTGTTGAGCTTACTAAAAAAGAAAGTGGAGTTCGTTTTTATCCAGGGTGCATCATTTGCTCACTATCAGTTTCTTTCATGTTGTTGCATGGAGCAATAGTTTTTGTTTCTGTTGTTTGTTTGTTATTGTTAGTTTTTTAAATCCTTATCTGAGGATATCTTTCCATTGACTTTTAGATAGAGGGGAAGAGAGAGGGAGAGACAGAGAGAAATACTGATGTGAGAGAACTGCATCCACTGGTTGCCTCCTGCAGGAGCCCTGACCAGGGCCTGGGTTGGGGAGGAGCCTGCAACAGAGGTACATACCCTTGACTGAATCAAACCCAGGATCCTTCGATCCACAGGCCATTGCTCTATCCACTGAGAAAACTGGCTAGGGCTGTTGTTATTTTTTAATTATTCCATAGTATTACAATATAGAATATGACTATTCTGTTTTATATTTTCGACACTACTGACAAGTAATATTTGGACTATGTCCAGTTGGAGGATATAAGACTAAATCTACTTGATATTCTTGCACATGTCTTTAGATGGACAATTGCTCTCATTTCCTTCATTATATACCAAAGAGTAGAAATACTGGCAAAGTGCAAACCCCAATAGGGGGTGAAACATGCTAAGCTTCAATAGATATAAACTTGACCAAAGTGGTTGTACTAGTTTACACTCCTACTAAAATGTAGCAAAGTTCCAGGTGTGTTATATCTTTACCAACATTGGGGATTTTCAATTTTTAAAATTTTAGCCAGTTGGTAGGTATATTGTGTTTTTTTTTTTTAATTTAATTAAATATACTGGGGTCACATAGGTTAATAAAATTATATTCCACATGATAGTGTAATATTTACAAGTCATATACTAATCACGTTACACCCACTTTTTCACAATTAATTTTAGAATATAATTTCAGTAAGATGGATTTATGATAGGTGAATGAATTTTGGAGTAAGGATAAATTTACTTAAAATCACCACACATTTTTTCTAGGTACTGGTTAGTTGATAGGTAGTAATAACCCTCAATTGCCATTTTAATGTAAGTTTCAAAATAGTATTTCCAGAAAGCCAAACATATATGAGAAAGGATTCCTATATTCATTTCTTTTTTAACCACTACAACTTGATAAGTATCAATATTATTTTCTGTACTGGGGATTGAAAGCCACAAAATCTTAAAAGTGAGTTTATAACACAGTGTTGATGTATTTTATCTATTTTTTGACTACATAAATCTCTCTTACTATCCATTGATAGCACACTGACTATTCCTGCTTTAGTCAGGAAAGAAAGTAGAAAATTTGTTCTATAGCAATGTTTGCTATTAATTGAGAAAGGAACACACACATTGGCATAGATTACATTTAGTAAATACTTAGATACATGCCATGCTCATGTTTTAGGTATTTACATGAATTAGCCTATTTAATTTTCAAGCCTCCCTTTTAATCAAGGAGAAATGGGCTTGCCTGGGAATGGGAAGTAGGTGACTATTAAATGCGATTAAATATATATCTGTATGATTAAGTACATATCATGACCTCACCATGACCTCACCAAGACATCATACTGAAGTGGTGAGAAAGGGACTGGGTGGTAGAGAATAGAAGCCAAAAGTACAGGGTTTTTTGTTGGAAACATGATTAGACTGTATACCGATAGATGAATGCAGGCATGTTCAGGGAGCCCACATGAGAGGCTCATGAAGTTCCTTTTTCTCCTTCAAATGTACCTGAGAGAGAAAAATTGGGGTCCCTTGCACAGTGTTGCTTGTTGGGTAAGGATCATGAAATCCTTTGATATAATGACAGGCATTTTCTAACTCCTAAATTTCTACAATCCCATTATCATTAACATTTCTGAGTGATAATTCTTGGACTAATGAGTAATAATCTATCTTTCTCACTATGACATTTAAAATGTAAGTGGCAAATAAGGCCACTGTCTTACAGTTCAGAGTGTGAATGAAATCTCCATAAATTATGCAAAATATTCATTTTCATTTGTTTTTCTTTTATTTTTATAATTATAAGTTGTGAAGTAATTTATTCTGCCAACAAATATTCTGTTCTGTCTTCAATAACAGAATCAGTTGGATGGGCATAAGAATTACATTAAAAATGAAGAGGTGTCACACATAGAACATTTTTAAAAAAATGGATTGCAAATGAGTTTTACTCATGTGTCATTGTTGCACTACCCTTAATAACATGGATGCTCTTCGCATCCCACTGATGTTGTGTGAAATGTAGGCCAGGATACTTTTCCAGATTAAAGAGTGGTGGATTGGTCAAGGAATCAGGAGCTAAAGTCATTTTTTTTTAATTCAAAGATTAATAATTTATAGAATTACACACACCAACATGGAAACCAGTGCTGAGGAGAAATAGCTTATTGACTTTTTAATATTCATGGAGGTCACATCTCTGACTTTCTACACCTGCCTGAATTTTCACTGATCCCACATCCTATACTCTGCTGTACTTTATTTTCACTTTTATTTACTTTCCCATTGCATTATTATCCACTTCTTATACTTATACTTTACTCTTCTACTGTTTTGTCTAGTTTATCCTCTTTATGAAGTCTTCTTCCTCTCTTTTATGAAATTTAAAAATATATGTGTAATCTTTTATTTGTTAGCATGGGACAATTTCAGTGTATATGTTTTATATGCAGCTGTAATACTTTCCATGTTGAATTATTTGGCCTAAATCCTTATGCTATACTTTCAAATGAAGGCAAATATGGAGAATTTCCATCAATTAAAATTGTGATCATCTACTCTTTTTAAGAATGAGAAATAAAAGCAACATGCCAATGAATATAGTCCAAATACATGTACAAATGTGTTTGTGATAAAAGAAATAGAGGAAAAAAAGCAAAAAATAATTTTGAGCTTCTGGGCAGTAGTCACATTTGAAGATTACCTGTGAGGACATCCTGTCTTATGAAAGTTTAAATGTGACCGTAAAAGTTTGAGTGAAGTAGCTCAAATTCTAATATATGCTAATATATTCCAACAAGTTTTAGTTGTGAAACCTTGAAAATGAAATCTCTGACACAGACACCATATTATTTGATTATGGTGTGAAAGTGACAAAATATGTGTAAACATAACATAAAATATGACATGAAATAGTGACATAAACAAGTGACATGACAACTATGTGAGTCAAGTGTTACTGGCTATAACTTACCATCAGAAAGCGTAACCACCGTCACATCATCAGTAGAGACTCCTGGCCCATAGCGATTATAAGCCAGGAATCGAAGACTATATTCTGTGAATTTTTTCAGGCCTTCCAGCTTATAAGACAGTCCATCAACCTCTATATTCTGGAGACATAAAACAACTGTTATTCAAGAGGCACATGGAAGTCAAAATGGCAGCCATTCTGATTAGTCAGTAAATTGGATATTAATCCTACTCTCGCAACTACCCTCCGGTCTTAGAATGAATTGTAAAATCTGCTTGGGACACTCACTCTCCCACGGAAGCCCAGACCTCTCTGCAGACTCCTGGTGAAAACAGCACTGTGCTGCTTTCACAGTCATTAAGTTCCAATCTGTTTAACACCACCTAAGGTGTTGAATAGAGTGGCCACACTGAGACCCTGACAAGCAGGAGGCAGCCATTACATTCAGGGGAACAGAGCGCTGCTCCTACACTCTAAGTGGGTAGCTCCCCGGGAATCAGCAGACTTCCTTCTTCCTTAGTGGAAACAGACTCTCTGTCTCTTGAAACTGACAGAGAGTTTGCCACCATTTGAGTCTGCCTGGATGCTGTGAGGCAGGCTGGGGGCTGCTTTCAGCACTTCAGCGCTGCAGAAATGAGGTGCTGAAGGTCAAGGTCACTGAGCAATCACAGCCAGTTTGCTCCAGAAGACCCATTATTTAGCTCTCCGCTAGGATCCTCTCACTCACATCTATCTTGGCTAACATCATTTTGGGATTTATTTAAATAGATTGGTGATATGCATTATTGAAGAGCTAAAATATGTAGAAAAGTAGATAGAATAGAAAGATGAAACTAAGAGCTAAAGGGCAAGCACAGACAGTGGAATGAATGATTACATAGGAGGGACTCTTAGCGATTCTTATTTTACAACATGACTTGGGAATTAGAACTATTTCTGAATAAAACTGCTGCAAAAACAGTTTCTAAATGAAAAAAAACCTCTATCACACAGTTTATGGGGAAGCACGAAGAACACAGTAGGCTTGGAAACTTCACAATGACCTAAGATCTCGGCTGTCCCATGGTCATCTCTCTGTCTTTCCCATTTAACTACATACTTGCCGATACAATTTTTCCCACGTGAATTTGAGAATCTGGAAGTAAACATCCCAATAGTCATAAGCCCTATCCAGTTTGGCTCAGTGGATAGAGTGTCAGTCCGTGGACTGAAGGGTCCTGGGTTTGATTCCGGTCAGGGCACGTACCTTGGTTGTAGGTTCACCAGCCCTGGTCGTGTGTGTACAGGAGGCAACCAATCAATGTGTCTCTCTCACACCAATGTCTCTCTCTCTCTCTCTCTCTCTCTCTCTCTCTCTCTCTCTCTCTCTCTCTCTCCTTTTCCTTCTCTCTAAAAATCAATAGAAAAATAGCAATAGTCATATCAGTCACAAAGGAGAATTGCTGAGTCTCATGAGTCTCCCTAACACTGTCACTCTTACTTTATCTGAAATCCAATTGGCTTATTCTCAGATGTCTGTACTAACCACAGATAGGGGGAAATGTAAGAAAGAGACAGGTAGCCTTCTGGAGTAAAGTAGACTGAAAAAAAAAAGTGACAGGTGACAGTCTGATATGGAGAGAAGACAGACACACCATCAAATAGATAAGAATAAAAATAGCAACTTGGGTGATGACATTGACAATGAGATAAATCCTCCCTTAAGGAAAGGACTGAAGATACAAATGCTTCCTGGGACCAGATGGGTTAATACAAATGTGGTTTCACTGGCCTGGGCACTTACATACTCACACAAAACATTGGTATCCTTTCTGATTCATCTCATTACCCATTGGCCTCTCTCAGCACCAGAATTCAATTAAGTAGCTTAACATCTCAAGTAACAGGTACTTAAAAACTGATCAGCTGATTAATTAATATGCTGGACACTGGACTGGACATCAGTAGCTTACAAGTGCCTATTTCTCCAGCCCTAGAGCCAAACCAACAAGTGGCAGCAGTGGGACCCATTCCCTTGCCTACCTGTTCCTTCCCAGTAGACACCTCAGTGCAGAACAATCTGTAACCTTGAACTGGACCATTTGCATAGGCAGGGGGTTCCCAGGTAACAAGAATTGAGGTAGGTGAGGTAGATACAGCCTGCAGGTTTTCTACGGGCCCTGGAACTTGCACTGTGTACAAGAGAAATGAATTAGTACAAGAGGGTTCTCTTTCTCCAAACATTCAGAATTGCATATTTTACGGTTTGAGGAAATTATAGCAGCATGTAGTATCTTTAAAACCATACGAAATAAGAATAGAAAACCATAAAATACATGTAGTAACGTTTTAGAGTTATTTCTCATTTTCATATTCAGAAGAGGACTTATATTCATCTACATTTCTTATTTGATTTTACAGTTGAAGAAACTGGTCAAGGAGTATAAGTGACTAGGATAATAGGAGAAAAAGAGGGTTTTTAATAGAAATTCTTCAAGTGGAGAAAGTTCCACCGTGCCAGTGTGGCTTTGCCCATGTCTTGCTAATGACTGCGGAGGGGAAAGAGAAACTACCATGAAAATACTTAGACATCTTCGTTCCACTTATCATGCCAGTCAGCAGCACAGCTATGGATAATTGACCACACTCATTGTCTTTAGTCAGTGTTTGAAGGTCTTGCCCAATTCTGGGTCCTTTATATCAATTGCAGGATTTAATTTTCCATTTTACTTTCTAGTATTCCATTTACTCTCATAACTATTAATTCAATCAAGGGTAAGTAACTTTCACATCAGCATAATTAGACAGCACAAGTCTACATTTACTTAAGCATACACTGTGTCCAGATGTATTTTCAGATCGAGAAATTTTCAAATGTTAGAAAGCTAAGATGGTGGGTATGCGGAGTTTTATGTAAAATCCCTGGTTGGATCTGTGGTAGTACCCTGTTACCAAATCATATATTTTCAACAAAGTATATATTTATACCTAATAGAATTATTAAAGACTACCCATAGTTTAGCATAAGATCAGGTCTAGGTACAAAATGAGTTAAGAAAATCCTTCAGATTCCAGCGTTGCAAATGTTGAACTTGTGCCTAATTTTTTTTGTTTATGCAAATATACCTAAATATAACATGTATGGATTGTGAATGGTAAATGGAAAATAGCCATGCTATTACAATCTAAAATAAATAAAGTCTTAGCACTGCAAGTGTAATTATGTTAGCTTAGCATGCTGTGTATGTTTTTGGATACCACCTAGCTTTGGACAGCTGTACATTAAAGGTCCATATTACAGTTTTTATGAGTCTGAACTTCCATATCAAATTATCATATGGCTGACACATCTAATGATACCTTTCTTAGATCTGCCTGGCACCTATGTCTTAGGATCATTTTTCAGAATTTGTTCCATGAAACCCAACAACCTTAAGGCATTACTGCTCACACATTCATTTTGGGGAAATAAATATATTCATGTCAGAAACACACATTTTATGTCACTTTCACATATTTTCCCACCAGTTTTCAAATCTTGAGAACCATTATTACTGACAATAGCATTCTTTTCACCCTTACAAATGACTGTTAAGAACTTCTTCAAAACTTACTTAGAAATTATTTTAAACCTACAATTTTAACAATGAGAGTAATACAAAGAACACCCGCATTTCCTTTATCCAGATATACCCATGGTTAACACTGCTCTGTATATTTTATCATTATCTACCTCACTATTCATATATAGTCTTCCTCTCTCTATATATTTATAGATTATATTACCACCTATTAAATGTGTAGTAAGTGATAAATTCTACCTATAACCTATATAAATACATATTTTGAGGCTATTTATCTATTTTCTCTTGATAGAAAGAATATATATATATATATTTTTTTCTATTCAGATTAAGTTATACACATCTTAGCTCTTTACCCTGTAAATTTTAGTGCATATTTCTGAAGAGCTAATGTGTACATGAATAATATAGTTATTCAGTGCATTTCATATTCATTCAGTAGTTTTATCTAATCTTCATCTGTATTGCAATCATGCCAACTGACCCAACGTTGTTACTGATGTAGCATTTCTCTACCTTTTCCTCTGCTGGTCCCTTCAGTCTGCTTTACACTGGAACAGTTCCAGATTTTTTCTTTATCTTTAAGCCATGTTTGCAAACTATAGTCTTTTTTTTTAATTAATAGAATGTTTCTTCATGTTGAATTTAGGTTATACATTCCAGCTGGGGATGAAACATGAAGAGAAGTCTGTCCTTCTCAGGGCATCACCTCCAGAGACACAAGATCTCTCTCAGTCATTCAGATGTGAATGTTGGATATCTGGTCAAGGTGCTGTCAGGTTTCTCCATGGTGGAACTAACTGCCCAACCTGCACTCTCACCCGGACTCTGACCCATGCTCCACCATTTCAGCTAATAAGCAATCTGCTGGGAAATGACTACAGCAGGACCAGGTAAATATCATGTTCTTTAGCAGCTTCCCTTAGAGTCAGCATCTACTCATGGCTCTTGATGGAATCAGTATTTACCAGGGTGATTGCTTTTCTATTCAAGCACTTCTGAATTAGCAACTTGCCACTCAGCATTCGATTCTAAGCAAGAGCCGGTATTTTTCTCTATTGATGTATCTATTATTGTTATGCGGACATGGGTTCCTTATCATAGTCTACAATTTATTATTGTTCTTAATTGTGGGAAGCACAGGACTTGGCTGGAAAGTCTGTGAGGAGGATTCTCCGAAAGGTCAGGGACCTTGCCGGAGGCGGCAGCCCCTACCTTGACTTTTCCAAACAAGTCTGATCCCCTGGGTGTTTTGCTGGAATCTCTATGTTTAGTCTTTATACCCAGCCTGTGAGCATTTGCTTTCTCAAGGATGCTCACCCTGCTGATTGTGTCTTGAGGTTAATTTTAGTTCAAGCTGTTGTGACAATAAAAGGCTAAGGAGGCAGGCAATCGGGGCTGTTTTGGTTTCTAAAGCCAAACAAGCCCCTTAGCTTTCTCTTCACAGAAACATGTATCAGGTGAATCTATTCATCCGTTGCTCAGGGTCTGCTGGTCAGCACTGGCACTAAATAATTTGGGTGTTTGAATTATGCCAGATGTTGCCAGTGGGCCCCCTTTAATCTTCTGTCCTATGACATGCCCCATCCTTAACAGGAGCACTTCCTTTCTTCCTAGCATAATACATTATAAGTCCATCTTGATCCGGCCCCAGCCTGGAATCACATTTTTCCAAAGATTTTTGGTTCCTTTCTCAGGGAATGGTATCCAAGACAAATGTCAGGGTGTTAGATTGCTCATTGCAGTTCAGTTGTCCTTGCTTTTAATCCTTTCACCAATTAGGAAACATATGTGTGTGTATATACATACATACATACACAAATGCATACATGCATACATATACCAAAATATACCGATACATATCTTTCATGATTCTACAGAGACGCTGCCTATTTCAAGCCATTGAAATAGGTTCATTAGTGCATTCCCTGTTCTTCTTTATGCATCCTTTCTTCCACAAGTAGACCTCTAGATCCCAAACAGTTGCACTTAGAAAGACATTGTATGAGAGCACCCCATGCTGCTCTTCTTCCAGGAAGAGATCATTTCTCTGTGGAAAATCCCCTCTTCTACAAAGGGGCCTTCAGTAGACAATACTGAGCAACAGGGATTCTTGCCTTGTGTCAAAGCTTATAGTGATACAATTAGAATTAGATTATAACAAAGGAGGCATTTTGCTTCATGGGGAAAAACAAAGCAAAGCAAATTAAAAACTTTCCCACTGACATTTTCAACTGCATTTGCAAAGTACAATAGTTGAAACAACATTATGAAAAATTAAACATTTTGAATGCTTCTATAATTTGGATGCATGTGAGGGGTGCAGAGTTTTGGAAGCTCACAGACCATATCTGTGCAGCCCAGTGACAGGGAAAGTATTAACTGAATGAGTTCCTTCTCACTGTCCATTGGCTAAAATGAAAGCATACTGCTTACTACTAGCATGGCTCATTCTGGGAACAAAGACTAAGGCTTAAACATGGCCAAGTGCCAAGGTCCTAATGCCTTCTGTGTGATATAACACCTTCAAGGGAGGCTTCCCAGGGTAGAAGCTTTCCCAGGAGGACTAGGAGAGAAGTGAGTGTATGGGATGGGGGGGTGGGCCTGGATGTTTGAGGAGATTTTGCTGATTTGCTCCACTGGAGCACAAGGGGGTAATGGAAAACCATCCAAATTGATATGAATTTTTGAAGAACAAGCCACCTGATAATCTGGAAGAACAAGCTGAGAGGGTTGCCTGGCATGGTAGAGAGCTGGGGATGCATAGCCTGCTAAACTAGGACTATTTGGGGGCAGGGGGGCCAGACATGCCAACCTCACAATCACTTCCGTCAGGCCTCTGGGAAGAAGAGACCACAGGAACATCTGCAGCTCAAGAAGCAACTCACAAGAACAAATATGAGCCAGATTCCTCCCTGCTGAGCCCAGCCATGGCTGCTAGTGTCTTGGCTCTTGGTCCAGAGGATGATCAAAAACCTCCGCTTAGTTACCCAAATAATAAGAGTAATTCTCTTCTCCACAGGGATAGGCACAATGCTACTTATACAGACAGTATTTAATAGATGTGTGTCAAATGAACAGCTTTCCATATAGTTCACAAAGGTTACCGTAAATCATAAGCCTAAAATAAACTGTGTAGTCTAACTCATTTGATATGGTTTATTCAGCATTTTCACTGCAAGTGTTCAGAAAACAGTATTTCCTCAACACTGGTGAGATCTGAAGTTGGTATATATGCCTGTGTTTGTCCTGTGCATGGGGCCTGTGTGCTCTGCACACAGCGTAATTTCTTTATGGGCACATGTAGCTTAGTCACTGTTGGGAAAACATCAGGCAGTAAGTACTCTACTTTGGATTCAGTTCACACTGGTAGTACCTACTCTGATCACCTCTTAATCCACTGATTTAGTCTTCTCTCTGAATAGTCATTAGATACTATCAGGAAAAAAAAAAGTGTGCCTAGGTTTTTAGAATTTCAAGCAGTAAATATAGACATCTGAATTTAAAAAAGGGCATTCAGTTTAAGTATTTTCAAACAACTGTGTGTATTTTCACCAGTTTCCATCCACATGATAACATTCTATTTGCTGTTTCAATGTTTCCAATTATCTTTTTCTGAGTAAAGACTGCCTTTTACTACTAAATTATTTCCTACTTTAACTTTTTGTTATAAAATAAAATGAAAGCATAATAACCTATGCTGTTCTGAGTGAATATAAACAACAAGACATCAAAGAATCACCATCAAATCATATTTTTATCATCTATATAATTATTTATTTTATCCAGACCCAAATACTGCCTGTCTATGAGATATTCCTCCTCATAGCATTCATAGCTAGTACCAAGACTATTTTTTGCATAAACTATTAAATGCTTACTCTTCTTCACAATAGTGCTATAAATTCAAACTCATACATTTCCTAACACTTTTCCATTGATTTATAGCTTTAATGTAGGTTTGAAGTTAATATATTATGTTTTATGTTCATTGTGGAGATATGTTTGTGTATGTATATATACATGACTATACTTTCTTATTCAGATTCATATCATAAAGTATACTTAAGAATAACTTATATGGTTTTATATCTGATTTATTATATGCACATTAGAAAGAGAGAAAGAGAAAAAGGGAGACACAAAAATGTTCAACAATGGAAATTAAATGTGAAATCAATACAGTTAACAGCTTCTGCCTTCCATTTCATCACATCTTAGTATGTCAGTCAAGAAAGGTAATGGGCTTAACTACTCATCATTTCCAAGACGTCTTTAATAATCACCATGATCCCTTCCTTTGGACAATAATTTTGTGGCAAACTGCATCTAATTTCTCTCCATCTCTATTCAGGTTACCTATTTCTTCAAAGAATGGAAAGATTTCAGAATAGATGCATAATCCATGCAAGTAACTCATCAATCAATGTCAGCCTAACCAACCACCTTTTTAAATTTCAATATTGCGTTTCAGTAGAAAGTCATTATAATACCTGTACCTAAGAACAAATTAAATATGCCAAAGTAAATGAGATGTATTACATGTCACTATTTGCAAGGGGAACAGTACTTTCTGACTATATATAAATTTATAATATATCAGAGTATACTTTATAATGAGATCTTATTGCATATTAATCTCTAAAATGGCATATAAACATTAGCTGAATTTTTATTAAAGTAAGAGTTATCAGACATAGTCATACTGAAGATGTGTGTGTGTGTGTGTGTGTGTGTGTGAGAAGCTAGAGAAAGAGAATAACATTGTTTAAGCAGTTCTAATTGACTATGATTAGAGTCAGAAATATGGTTTCTTGTTCTTAATCTACTTATAGGAACCAGTCCTTAACATCAACGAGTCCATGGACCCCCTGAAATTGTATAAACGTTTTCTAGAATGTAATATGTGTATTTTTGGAGATGTAGGGTCCATATTTCCCATAGTTCTTCAAATGTTAGCTCTCTATGTATTGGATAATATATCTGATTTATTTTAGTTTTGAAAACTGGTGCTTATTATCAAATCACTTGTACTAATTGTAAATTACTTCATGATAGAAAATATGGTAATAATTTCACTTTAAAGAGATAGCTTTAACTTTTAATAAAATGCTCTTGGTTTAAAAACTGAAATGTATGTGAATATATTTTTATATTTTATTTTACAAATTATGGTCAAATATATCTGAATTCATCTGGTTTAAATCACTAGATATTTTGTTTTATAAGATGTTAGAGCTTCTGATTATTAAGAAATCACATAGCATATATTAATTAATACCCATTTTTCCTTTTTCTTGCTCTGTTTCTATTTCAATGTATATCTATCCATCTACCTTTCTTTTTTAAATATATTTTATTGATTTTTTTACAGAGAGGAAGGGAGAGAGATAGAGAGTTAGAAACATCGATGAGAGAGAAACATCGATCAGCTGCCTCCTGCACACCCCCTACTGGGGATGTGCCCACAACCAAGGTACATAACCTTGACCAGAATCGAATCCAGGACCTTTCAGTCCGCAGGTTGATGCTCTATCCACTGAGCCAAACCGGTTTCAGCACCATCTACCTTTCTGACTTTTCTTTACTGTAATGTGATATTTGTATAAATTAGACTAAAACCTAAATTATGATTTATCAAATATATAGTTCTAAAAAATATCTTGGGAGTTTAAATAATCCTTTTCAAATAAGAATGTGAACATAAGATTTTCATAGAAAAAGCTTTAGAAAGATCAAGATATGCCACTGTCTTCATAATAATGCATAAGGCTGATGTCTTTTCACCATTATGCTGATGTTTCTCAGCTGGAAGTCTGAAATGAAGACAAATGTTAGTGTCAGAGAATGTGTAGTTGAACATTTGAATATTTAAAGTCTTTTCTAAATGACTGTGCAGTATAATGTGTCCTACTGTTCCTAAATCATCAATTTAACAGTCACCAAATCCTTTGTTTTAAGAACTACTTTAGTATCAGTGCATTAAAAATATATATATATCTCATGGGTTGTCATTCAAATGACGACCTATAATCCAGAGGTCTTCAATTCAGACCAGAATTCTAAGGATGAGTCCATGTCCTTTTGCATTTGTTAACTTTAAAAAAAAAAAAAAAGGTTCTTGAGTCCACTTGAAAAAAACTAGATAGCCAGGGATATAAGTAATTATCTGTGGAGATCCAAGTAGATTTACACCAGGAAGCTCTCATACTTAAGCAGCAGCTTTCATTGCCACTGATCTCACTGAATCTGCATCAAATGTGAAGCATTGCTGAAACCATTTGCATTTATTGATAATAAAGTGCATGCTTTGATTGTCTCTTTGATTTTTTCATACTGTAGTTAACAGCTTTAATGATATTTCTATGAAATCTTTTTCTACTCTGTATGGGGAATGTAACATCAAAAGCCTGCAGGCAATGTAATTATTAACATAATGAAACCCCCTCTTGACTGAACTATAGGTTGTTAGGAAATATGACAGTAATTTGGCAAGAAGCACAAACTAAGGGTACGATTTCTATTACAAAACCACATAAATATGACAAGATTTGATAGGAGGAAGCAGTTATTGCCTAATAATTTTATTTTGGGTTTTAAGAGGTGCTATCTGCTAACTCACAATATAATCAACTGTGCCATTGTGTGCTTTTGTCTGCATAGATATACCTATAAATCTATACACATATATAAAATGTGTGAGATATACATGACCTAACTTGTATATTACTTATATAGACACATATCTGCATATATGCTCAGACATTGACTGATGGATATTTTTGACAGCATAGTAGGAAAAACTTTTAACAATTCTCTTTGAACAAATAGTATTGAAAGTAGTCTTCTTGTGATTCATCCTAGAACTTGAAGTAGTTTGAAAAAAAAAAAAGTGATTACAAGAATTGACTTCAAAATAAGGTCTTTTCCATGTGGTTCCTCAGATTTTTTCACTAACATAGCCAAGTAGTAATAGTCTTGGCAAAGCATGGAGAGTTCTTTTCATTGCACTTTAGGATACACAAGCACTGCCTAGAAATATAGAATGGGTAAAGTACAATTCTGACTGCATAGTTGAGGTCTCAAACCATCTAAACTGGAGACTTCTAAGTAATGACAAAAGCAATTGTTTTTATGATCTAGAAAAATTGCCTAAGAAATATCAAACAATGGAGCTAAAAACTTAAAGTTTCAGCCAAATGTGCTCAAGTTTCTATATTACTAAAGGCAGTTTGATATCATATAAACCTAATGAATGGTACTGACAGTTTTCCTTTTAAAAATTTTCTCCCTAGAATAGCTTGGGTTTGGCTACTTTCCATTATGTTTAAATTTTTAGATAAAAGTATACCGTAAGCTGATTTAAAAAAACAATGATCATCCTTTTCATATGTTTAGCATATAATGATATCTCCAGTACTACGAAATATTTTATTATGGCTGCCAGAGGGGAGGGGAATTGAGAGGTGGGCAAAATGGATA
The DNA here is from genome assembly GCF_964339955.1 of Pipistrellus hanaki. Taxonomy (NCBI): domain Eukaryota; kingdom Metazoa; phylum Chordata; class Mammalia; order Chiroptera; family Vespertilionidae; genus Pipistrellus; species Pipistrellus hanaki. Next base: position 70,356,392 of record NC_140508.1, read on the forward strand.
AAGCTGTGGTCGGCAAACTGCTGCTTGCGAGCCATATGCGGCTCTTTGGCCCCTTGAGTGTGCTCTTCCACAAAATACCATAGTCTGGGTGAGTCTATTTTGAAGAATTGTTAGAAGAAGTTTAAAAAATTTGGCTCTCCAAAGAAATTTCAATCGTTGTACTGTTGATGTTTGGCTCTGTTGACTAATGAGTTTGCCAATCACTGGGGTAAAGGGATCAAGAGGTACAAACTTTCAATTATAAAATAATTGTCATCAGGATGGAATATATAACATGGTGACTATATTAACACTGTTTTGCATATTTGAAAGTCACCAAGAAAGTTCATCTTAAAGGTTTTATCACAAGGAAAAGAAAAGTCTAAGTTTGTATGGTGACAGTTGGTAACTAGATTCACTGTGGTGGTCATTTTGTAGTGTATACATATATTGAAGCATTATGTTGAGAACCTGAAACTCAAATAATCTATATAACTATCATGGCTCAATAAAGATAGAGAATTTCAGGGTGGACAAAGGAAGGACAGATGAATTCAGGTGTGAAGAGAGAATCTAGTGAGTCAGGAAACATGGGTGTGCACGAGACTGATGGTTTAATGGCCTTGACATTAGCCTTTCTGGAACAGAACTTAAACAAGTTGGCAAATGGAGAGAAAAGCCAGTTTGGGGAAAGCTTCAGATGATAAAGTATTTAAGTAAAATGTTATTTGTACTTAAATACATTATCATCTGAAGTATTTAAAGGCACAATTAATATTACATTGGGGAAAAAACTCACAAGCATGGGATTATTAATTAATTTTCTTTTCTACTTTGTTCGCATTATCAAAAAACCAAATAATGTTCTACCAATTTTAGGGAAATGTGATGTGTGGATTTAAACACACACACACAAAATGTCTTCTCTAATAATAGTGTATCCTTAGGCCAAATTCCTTAAACACTCTGCGCATCATTTTTATTTACATAACAGGGCCATTCTAAGGACCATAGGAGGCTACATAGAAAGTAAAGTGTTCCAAGTAACGTGGTGGTTGATATTACTGTTTCCTGAACTCGAGCCCCTTACACTTTTCCGTAGTTGGGTTCCCTCATTACACAATGGAAGGACAGAATATTTGTGCTTCTTGGTTCTCAAGGTGGCTAGAAGAACAGGAGGAGGTGGTGCAGGTAAGAGGGAAATGGGAAGCACAGAATTCCGTACATGCGTAGGGCCTGGTCCTGACCTGGATTATGTTTACAAACCATAAATGGCCAACAGACTACCTGATAAAAGAGCCAGGATCTGCATGGTATGTCACAATACCAGATGTAAGTTAAGCCTTCTAATCTCCTCATAAATTCTCTGCAGGGTTAGTTTTGTTGTTATCCAGACCATACATTTAAGTTTCTTCCTATGGAAGAGCCTAAGCAGCAAATCCCAGGAAGGGGCAGGTCTCTCACGCACTTTGCACTTAATTTGAGACTTGTATATCCTTCAGGGTGGTCTTTCTGTACACAAAGATATCACTTCTCTGTGATATGCATCATAGAAACAGTCTTCAGCAAACTCAGCATTCCCCATGGTGATGATGTAACTTTATCCCAGCAACCTCTCTCAAGTGAGCTTGTATTATGTCCAGTGTGGGAAGAATCAATACATGATGTTTGTAGTTTTAATAGAGCAATAAAATGGCATGTGGCGACTGCTTTTATAAAAGAGTCCTGCAGAGGAGAAGAAAGCAGCGATCTCTTTCAGACAGTCAAGTGAGTAGGTTTGTCTACATAATGACAAAAAGATCCTGCCTTAAAAGATACCTTCTCTTTGGGAAAGAAAATTATCGTTTTTCTATTTCTAGGCTTCAAGGGATAAGAAACTGCCTTGGATAAACTGGCTTTTGTGGGGAGGGACTACAAGTTAAGGAAGAAATTTAGAACTCTATTCTTCAAGTCAGAGGTCTGGGCTACTCTGATGCAGGCAATACCAAGTGATGCCAACTAATAAAGCTTTGGAGACTGACACACCACAATCAGAGACCCTCGGTTCAAATCCAGAGCTGTCCTCGTGCAGGCTATGTGGCTGAGGGCAAGCTACTAAAAATCTCTAAGTTTACGTTTTTCTTATCTTAAAAATGGGATTAAGCCCTGACCGGTTTGGCTCAGTGGATAGAGTGTCAGCCTGCGGACTCAAGGGTCCCAGGTTCTATTCTGGTCAAAAGTATGTACCTTGGTTGCAGGCATATCCCCAGTAGGGGGTGTGCAGGAGGCAGCTGATCGATGTTTATCTCCCATTGATGTTTCCGGCTTTCTATTTCTCTCCCTCTCTGTAAAAAAAATTAATAAAATATATTTAAAAAATGGGGTTAATATCAGTATCTATCACATGGGTTTGTTGTGGAGATTAACCATAAATATTTGGCAAATGACATCTGGCACTATGTATATGCTCAGTACATATTAACTAATTTCTATTATACATGGTGCGAGGCCTTGTGAGAATTGACCAGGGAAGTGAGGAAGCCTCTCTTAAAATTTACAGTCTCCTGCAATTCATTTCTTTCATTTTCCACATACGGCCAGTGGCTTTTCAGGGACATCAGCTAGTCTCCAGATTTTGTGATCATCTATTTTTTCTCTTCCCACCTAACTTAGCTCCTCTAAACCCACATTTTGGTCTTAGTAGAAATAATTGCCCAAAGGCACAGAGAAGTCTATGTAAGGCACTTTTCGTCAGAGCATTGTGCATGGATGTTGAAGAATTATGCTCCCTTTTGCTCTTGATACCTGAAAAAGAGGCCGAGGACAAAACAAACAAACAAACAAACAAAACCCTTCTGTAGCAGTGACTGCAATAAAAATTTAAAAATTCAAGGAACAATGAACCTGGACATACATCTGACCTTGACAACACTGAAATTAATATTCGCTGTGCGATGCCACTGACATTTATCACCCAGAAGCACCTTTAACACCCTTACACATACATGCGCGCATGGGGAAGATTGATAATCTCATGGGGCAGAAAACCTAGCTGTCCTCTATCTCTCAGAAATATCTAAAAGGCTCCCCGGCTCTTGACTGAACCATCCTGAGGATTAAGTTTATTTTATTTTCAGTATTCAAAAGATAAGAAGTTTATTAACCACATGGAAGATTTAGGCTTGTTCAGAGATAGCAGAAGAAAGACAAATAGGCTTCAGCAGTTAATCAGCTCAGGGAAGTTGGACAATGACTTGAAGTAAATCTGAACACAGGGACACTGGTGTGCGGCTCTGCATCCAAGGAATCCTTTTGGGCCTTAACCCCATCGGTCCTACTTTTATTTTTATTTCTTAAAATATATTTTTATTGATTTTAGAGAAGAAGAAAAGCGGGGGGGGGGGGAGGAGAGAGACAGAGAGAGAGAGAGAGAGAGAGAGAGAGAGAGAGAGAGAGAGAGAGAGAGAGAGAGAGATCAATGATGGGAGAGAATCCTTGATCAGCTGCCTTCTGCATGTCCCCTACTGGGGACTAAGCCACACCAGGGCATGTGCCCTTGACTGGAATTGAACCTGAGACCCTTCAGTCTGCAGGCCGAAACTATCCATTGAGCCAAACCAGCTAGGACTGCTCTGCTTTTATTTTTATTGGTGCAATAAATTGTCAGACCAATAGGAAAAATGTATTTGGTGTTCAAAGGCTATTGGTATTGATGTTGGGTAAATCTACAATAAAATAAATTGTTAAATATAAATAGATGATTCAGGTAAATTTATCTACTTTATTTTATCAACTCTGAATCTGAATCTCAATATTTGATTGTCAATATCAATTTGATATCATATTAGCAACATCTGATATTTTTAATGTCTTCTTAACTGCCTTCTACTTGGGTATAAGACATAAGGATATAAATAAGGATAAATATTAGTGTGCGACATAACATTAATATGTACTTTAAAATTTCTAGTAGCAACAATAAAGAAGTAAAAATTAAATAAATTTAATTTTAATAGCATATATTTAACTAAATATACCTAAAATGTCATCTCTTCAAAACATAATCAATGTAAAAAAATTTAAATTAAATTTATGGGGTGACATTGGTTAATAAATTATGTGGATTTCAGATATACAATTCTAGAATCATAGTATATCAGCTGTATATTTTAGTGTATATTCACCACCCTAAGTCAGCCTCCTACCATCACCATTATTTGCCTTTTATCCCCTTGTACTTCCCCCATTCCTCCTTCCTTCTGGCAATCACCATACAATTGTCTGTGTCCATGAATCTTTTCTTTCTTTACTTATTTGTCAAGGTGATATTTTACACTTAGCCTTTCATATCCAGTGTAGATTTTACACTAACAGCATACCTCAATTTGGGCAAGCCATATTTCAAGTGCTCAATGCCAAACATTACATCTATAGGCAATGCTACCAGGATAATTCAAGAATTCTTCAATTAGAATATAGGAAAATTTAATATTTCTAAAGTGAATGTAATTCAAAATTACTATAAGAACATTAAATTATAAAGAAGAGACAGAACAAACCATATTCAAAGTGGTAAAATTAGCATAATCTAAAATAAGTAAGTGATATGTCAAATATATTGTTATATTGTTATTTGTGGTTAAATATTATATTAAATGATAAAAAAAAACACCCCACTAGAAGTAGCATCAATTTCCTCTGGGAGTCCTAACCACTTTTTAGAGGAGCTTAGACTGAACTATAAGTCAATTGGCCCCCCTGAAAAATGGAAGGAATAATTGTTATTAGGTAGTAGGAGAGGGCTTTGAATGAACACAGTGGACTGAGGTTAAGATCAATTATTTTATAACAAGGAGTTCAAGTTATGTGTCAGCATGTTCCTCAGCACAACCGTTAGCACAACTCACTCAGACTGGATAAAGCTCAATAACGTTGGGATTTTTTAAACCTTACACTGGTGTAGTTATACTTTCTTACCTAATAAATATTTTAACTTACACTAAAGGATTTTAACTTATTAAAGAATTGTTAAAAGGCAGTTAAATTTCAATTAATTATCTTTCCATTTCCCTGAAATAATCAAGGCTAACCTTAGTTTGAATATGCACACACACACACTTTGTCACACTTCAGCATTGTGGTAGAAATGTTATGCTGGGTTGAAATCCCCACTCTCACACTATTGTCTCCATCCCATTTAATTTTGTCACATCTCAGGTAGGAGTTGGGTTGAGCCATATTTCTTGCTCCCAGGATATTTGACAGGTGCCGGGGATTGCTATGGCTGAAGTTGAAAGAGTTTAAGGTGATGCCACACAATTACTCCTTCAGGTTGTAGCTGTTAAAATCAGAGTCAAGGTGTTGCCATCAATGTCCGGGAAGAAGTGATTATGGGGTTTTTATCAACCGAAGGTCAAATAGTAAAAATCAGAGCATGTGGTTGGTGTCAGTAAGAGCTCTCACTGGCAGCTTCTGCAAACTCTGTTATTCAGATGACTCCTTGGAGGGTCACCTGAGCAGTGTGCAGCCCTTAATATTCAGAAAGTGCTCCATCCCACTGCCTACAAGCCAGCATTAGAATTTCAACAAGAAAAAAGGTAGAAACATATCAAATATGATTTTTAAGGATGTTAGGGATGTTTCTTAATATGTCTCTGCTTGAGCAACAATTACTGAACTTATTTTAAAATGAAAAAGTTAGCTTCCTAATAAAAAGTAAATATTTATTTTTATCATTCTTTTTAAATTTTACAGTTTGCCTCCATATGATTACTTGCCTTCTTACTTTAACAATATGTCTGATTGATAGGGTAATATATGTACTAGTTTGAATAGTGTGCCCGCCTCCCCCCCCAAAAAAAAAAAAAAAGAAAATTCTATGTACCCAGAAAGATCTTTGCCTTTAATAAACTAAGATAAAGTCATATTGGATTAGCAATAAATCCCATATGATAGGTGTCCTTATTAAAACAGTGGATGAGACACATGAACAGCTCTGAACTAGAACACTAGACCTAGGTCTGGTGTTCCCACCCATGAACTAACCTATCCTCTGATTTGCCTTAATCTCTCTGAATTCCAAATTTATTTCTTTTAAAATTCAATAACTTGAATTAACAATCACAAAAGTATGTGTGGATTCAACATTATTTTTCAGATATCCTTTTGGCTTCTGAGTGTCCTGAGTTAATGGAGGATAGAAGACCACAAGATGGGGAAAGGGAAGTGAAAAGGGATGGTATGACTCCAAAGGCAAACTCTTCCTTAATTCTGCAGCCTTTGCTTAAGCCTGACCTAGGCTTCTGCCAGTAAAATCCTGATGCATCTCAGAGCCATAAAGCGATTCCTATTCTGGATCATCCCTGCCCAGTCATCCCATTGAATCCAGTCTCCTGTTGAATGAACACAGACCAAGTACATACTGGAGAATAAGCTGATTCTGAGCTAATACTTATCTTGGCACTGCCTTGCCCATTTTGGAATGGTTCACTGGAAAATCTTGGCAGCTGGAAGACTGGACTGCGGATCTGAGGCCTCCTTTCATCAATTCTTCTTTCTGTAGTGTTAGCCACATCACATTATATGTCATTGGCCTGTCACAGGCTTTCTAAGAAGGTCCCTCCTCTGTGATGAATACACCTTTGAGCGTCTTCTGTGCGTGGCACTGCACATATCCCTGCCTTGCATGCCTGAAGGGCATAGAGGGAACAGATGTTCTACAGTTTACAACATGGGAATTCAATTCACCCACGTTTTCCAACAACTGCTCAGTTTGACACTGTTAGAAGCTGAAAGGTGCATTGCATTGGCCATGACTTAGCAGTTTGTGGCATTTGCTTTTAGTTTTATATTCAAAATATTTAGTGAGCTCATTGTCTCACTAAATAAAACCTGAATCTATTTAATATTCTAATTCCGTGGTTGGCAAACTGCAGCTTGCGAGCCACATGTGGCTCTTTGGCCCCTTGAGTGTGGCTCTTCCACAAAATACCACGGCCTGGGTGAGTCTATTTTGAAGAAGTGGCATTAGAAGAAGTTTAAGTTTAAACAATTTGGCTCTCCAAAGAAATTTCAATCGTTGTACTGTTGATATTTGCCTCTGTTGACTAGTTTGCCAACCAGACCACTGCTCTAATCTAAAGTTAAAAAAAAAAAAAGGAATCATTTATTTATCACCCATAGCACTCCCCTCCCTCACCAGACATCCTCCTGGACAGCTCCTTACTCAGTGTCTGACCCAACAATGATCCCACAATTCACTCAGTTTCTGAGGCCTAAAATCAAGGAGTAAATATGACTCTTATCTTTTCTCCCATCCCACATCCAGCAGCAAGTCTTGTCCCCATTTTCCAAAGGTATACCAAATCCCACCAGTTCTCAACACCTCCACAAGTCCCACCAAAACTTGAGCGACTAACAACTATTGACTGAACCATATTTGCTTTCTCTGGAGTCTCCTTGCTTCCATTTGAGAAACGGAAACTGGATGATGCCCTTTCCCCCTTCCTGTGTAGATGCCACAGTGCGGAGAAATGAATCAATGTTCCTTAGCATGGGTTGAAGGTTTTTCACAGCCGGGCCCTGCTGCCTGCTCACTCATGTTTCTATTCTTCCTCCTTCCCCATCTCCTGGGTCTTGGCTCTTGCTATTTGTTCTGCCTGAAATGTCTCTGTCCACGATCTTTGTGGCATGCCTCCAAAATTCACTCAGAGATTCCCTTAAATGCCCCTCCTTCATAAAGACTTTCCTGATTTTCCCTTGTACAATCACCTCTATCCTCCTCATTCTATATCCCCTTAAGCTGCTATATTCTTCTGCATCATTTATTTCTGTTTACTGTGTACCTTTCTATCACTAGAATATAAACCCCTTGAGGATAAATACTTTGTCTTTATTTATTGCTAGGTTCACAGTGCTGAGATATACAGGATAGTCCATTGGGGAAACAAGGAATATTTGTTGAATGAATGAATCAAGATAAGGTTCAAAATTTGGAAAGTGAAAGGTGAACTTATGCAGACTAACATATTGACCAATGTGGTGAATTAGCCAAAGTAGGCTTTCTGCTCTTAGAAATCTTAAATGAAATCTTAAAGTAGAAATAGAAGAGCCTTATGAAATAGCCTAAAGAAGAAGTAAATTTCAAACACATGAAATGAACAAATTACCTGCAATGTTAAGGAACAACACATTGCATGAGAAATAATTAGAATCCAGCAATAAAGGAATGAGCAGTTACAGGAGCTAGCATTTATTGAGGGCTGATGATGTACCAGAGAATACACTAAATATTTTATAGTAATTACCTCAGCTAATCATCAGAATAAACAGTTGAGAGTGTACTGTTGTGTCCCATCACACAGATTTTCTCTTAGGCTTTACAACATCCCTGAAAGATAGCTCCATTTTACACAGGACAACACTGTGATTTAGCAAAGCCAAATTACCCCAGCTAGTAGGTAAGTGAAAGAGGCAGAATTCAAATGCAGCCTGGCTTCTGAGTCATTCTTAATCCCCTTTTATTCTTATTTGGAAGATCTGGAACACTGATTATGAGGGTAAGTAAGATGGTAAGGGACAGGTCACTTGCACTGACCATGTCACCATATTCTACAAGTTCCACCATTTGGCATATAGTTGATAAAACCCTATTATCATTTCCTCTCAGACATTGATGGCAACCTCTGGACTCAGATTTCAAGAATTATGATCTGAAGTAGTAATTGTGCATTACCAACTTAAAATCTTTCCATTTCATATCAACCCAGGGCAATACCCTGGACCTGTCAAGTGTCCTATAATCTGAAATTGTGACCCAACTCAACTGCTTTATTAGATGTGATCTGTTTTTCCCAAGGTGGGAAGATTGGGTTGAGAGAGAGAGAAGAGTTTTCATAGAACAGGGAACATTATGCATTTATCTCCCTAGGTATCTTCCTACTAAACAGACATGATACCTTTATTAAAACAATATAATGATGCAGGAACATTGAAGTTAGAGGACAATAATTAAAGTCACATTTTTGTCCTTTTGGTGGCACATGAGATTTACTGTATGTTACAGCCTACAGAATATAATCTGCAGTTAAAAGAATCCATAAGATAACAACATGAGTTTTACTTAATTTTTGTTGGGTATTACATTAGGTTAGTCAACTATACATTTCTTGATGTGATAGTTTAAATAATACACTACCATATTTCATAGTAAAACACAAAACATAAAATTGTAGTATCCTGTTTCATACCAAAACATATAACAACCCTGTACTCCTAACTTTAGGTTAAAATAATAGAAAATCAATTTGACTCCACAGTATGATTCAGAACAATTTATCTTCCCGATATATTTTCATCAAACATTTCATTGCTAATTTCTTTGACATTATCCTGTCCATCTTATTTTACTGTCTTTCTCCAACAGCTTATAGAAGTCTTGACACTTAGAAGGTGTTCGTAAATGCCTACGGGTTGTTGCATAGGTGAAAAAGGGTTCTCATGATGAGAGACTGCATAAATAAATATGTGATCAAAATGCCCTAGTCCAGGTGTCAGCAACCTACGGCTCCATAGCCGCATGCGGCTCTTTTGAAGCTTTACCACGGCTCCGACAACTTTCAAGCCTGTGTGAAAATGAAGGTAACGTCTTACAGCCCTGATGTGCTGACACTGTGCACTGAGGTTCAGGAGCAAAAATCCCATTAACCAGGTAAATTAAATATTTTAATTAGCTATTAATTTGCAAAAATATATTTTACATTGTTAAGTGAAAAAGTCCTTTTTTTCTTCAGATTGACAGCTAACTGCATGATCCGGTATATAGCATTAAGGTAAGAAACAATATATGCAGTGTTATATTTGTTTTAAATGTCGCAATGGTTTTGCGGCTCCCAGGTGTTTTTTTTTTCCTTCGGAAACGAGTCCAAGTGGCTCTTTATGTCTTAAAGGTTGCAGACCCCTGCCCTAGTCTCTTCCTGTCTTTATTCATTAGTCACCTTCACCAGCTTCCCGTAAAATCAGATGTAACTGAGAGAGTGCCTCAGGAAGGCTCAGCTCAGCTCAACTGTTTTGTCAGCTGAGAAGAGTTTGACTCGGTTGCCTCAACTGGATGGTAATATCCCTGAAGATGCTCAAGCTCTCTTTTGCTCTAATTCAGTTTAGCAAGCAACCTACTTTCATTTTTATAGGGTATAATCAAAGTAGGCATTTAAGCCCCAAACAAAACTACTTTGAGTACCTCTATATCCCTGGCTAGCGAGCCATATTTCCTGAAAACTTCCCATTATTATGACACTTGCATGTCCTCTTTCTTTGCACTACCTGTTATCAGTGAGAAATAGTTTTTTCCTTTCTTTTAAAAATTTATTGGGGTGACATTGGTTAATGAAATAACACAGGTTTCAAGTGCATTAGCTTTTTTTTACTTCCTCTTTCTCATCAGGCATACAGCTGCTCTGGATGTTTGGTGATACCACCAGAAGAAGCCTGGATTATGCTCGGTGCTCAAAAGAAAGGAGAACAACAGTGAGAGAGTAGAAATGGAGGGAAACTGCACTTAGAGATTTCACTACTTAACTCAAGCAACACCTGATCTTTATCTCTCATCTTCATGATTTGAAAGATCCTTTTTTTTTAACTTGAAAAATATTTAAGAAACTTTAACTAACCAGAGGATATGTTCAGATCCAGATTGTCTGATCTTTTTTAAAATAAATATTTTATATTAATTCAATGAATAACACACTTTTCAATATTCTCAGGGGACTCATCTGTTAAATATATTTTAGTGAGTTCTACTTAGAGTAATTTCCTGGAGAGTCAGCCCATTATTTGGCTTGTTTTATTCCCTCCTTTACTAGTATGGTTTCTGGATCACTTCTGTCCAATAGGACTTTCTCCAATGATGGACCCCTTGTCTGAGTTGTACAATATGATAGGTAAGAGTCATATATGAACGTCTGAAATGTGGCTAATAAGACCAAAGAATTGAAATTTTAGTTTCTACCTATTTAAATTTTAAGTGCTATTTAACAGTTGAAATGCCTCTGCTATGCTTGAGGAATTAAATTTTAAATGTAATTTTATTTCTGCACACTTAAATTTAAATAGATAAATGTGGCTTGTTAGACCAAAACTTAGGTGGAATGTCCATGCTTATCTTTGTTTCTTTCTACTATTAACCTAAAGCCATGTACCAACCAGCTGGACCTTTGTTGATTGGTTCACGGTCAACTTTGCCACCATAGTCACCCCAAATATTCATTCAAAACTCCAGGCAGTGCAGTTAATAACTGGAAATCAGCTCAAGTGATTAAAAAATGAGCTGGACAAAACTTTAACTTACTTGATTTGCTTAATTTATAGAATCATGATGAAATAAGTATAAATAATATTTAGTATCTCTGCCACACATTAAGTACAGATCAGATTCTCCCTGCATCTTCTATTCACAAAAAGGCAATGTTGTGATACATTTTATGGGACAGAGTGTTTTCTGATCACAAAACTTCCACATGTAGGTAGGGATATAAAGATGTGCACTCGGTAAAATTAGAAAACAATGCAGTCTATCAAGACCTGCTAAATTATAGGGAGGAGATAATTAGGGCCAAAGTAATGAACATATATAAGTGGCTTATTGTATATGAATCAATCCAGTCCAAACTGTCAATAGGTATTATGTTAGCCTTTTCACCTTGGTGATTAGCATGCTGAGTCACCACTGTGTTTGCAGGAGCAGGTCAGTTGGCATCCTGGTTAGGGGCAGGGGACTTCTACTGAGTGCCTAGTGGCAGCTAAGACTCAGGGGCTTCCTATTTCATCCCATCTCATGTCCACTTCCTGGGAGGAAGAGGAGTAAAATCACATCTCCAATTTGAATTTGAGAAAACTGGGGCCTCCAGGATTAATAAACTTGCCCTAAGATACAAGGAGTACATTTTGGAGACATAATATTCAAAGGTGTCTTAGTTCCCTCCATAACCACATCACATGAGAGCCCTGTTAGCATTGGAAAAAAATAATCCAGGGCAGGAGGAGCAAAGTAAACATGTCTATTCCTCCAGCTACTATATTCTAAAGCCATTTGACTTAGGGGTGGCTTTCACGCATCTTTTCAGTGTAAAGAATAGAATGGACTAAGAATATTACTTACAACTCAGAAATAGAAAAAGGTTTTGTGGATAATTGGGTTGTGGCCTAGCAAATAGGCTTCCCATTCTAACTCAAGCCTCCAGCCAGTATGAGGCCCATTTTTACATCGTTCGTGATAACACTGCCATAACAGTATCTTAAAGAACCCCGCATAATAATTCAAAAATTCTCCACATGTGGTGTGAAAAGATTAGACAAGTCTTAAGCAGGCAGGGACTTAAATCCTGCTGATAATACACTGGAGAAATTATAATGCCATAAAGGCAGGGGAGGTAGCAAGGGTTTAGCAAAAGGAAGATAGAATCAGGGGACACAAACCTTTCTATAAATCAAGCCGTTCTATTCTGGGTGATTATTTCATAAACTGGGTCTTGGGCTGTTGATCTCTTTAAATGATTATTACAAAATGCATGCGCTTTTGGAAAGAGTTACTGGCTGATTTGTATTTCAGACATATTTTCCATCAGTATTTATTTATTGAGAATATGGTTTTCATAATAGAGTTGATACTTTCAAATAATATGGAAAACTTGAATTCAATTTGTATAAAAGCTATGCAATTTTAACGTACAATTACTACATCATATTGGGAAAAACAGTGATAAAAGGAGCCACCAAATGCATACCCAGACGAGAGCCATTTTCAAAAGATAAGATCATTTTGTCAGGGAGAGAAATAATGATGGAAATGTGCCCCCATCTTCTTGCCTCTAAATTCTGTTATTCTAGCTAAATAACAAAATCAGCCTTTGCACTTCTTCTAAAAACACAGAAAGAAGTTGAGAGACTTCTAGAGAGAGGGGGAAGGGAATATAAAGAAAGGAGGAGGGAGAGGAGAGGGAGATGGCAGAGAAGAAAAAGGGAGAAGAAGAAAAGGAAGGGGCCAATAGGAAATAAACACTGAGTCTCTACAATGTTCCATCTCCATCAGCAATTGGTGCAGGATTGAGCATGCTTGGAGAAAATGAAGTGTTCTTTATGCTAGAAATATTTTTAAATCACCAACATGGCACTTTGTGCTAACAATAGAAGATAAAATACACACAAAATACCTATTAATCATAACCATATAATTTATTTATCCTAACGTCTGTAATAAGACAGCAAGAGAGCTGCACAGTACTCTTACTCCACATGAATTGAAGGAGTTGGCTAACTGTTTTCGAAGGTGTAAAGGATATTCTAATGTACTGTTTTGGCAGGATTGTTCCTATCCACCTGTTTACTCAGCAAGAGAAGAATTTTCCAATGGCAATTCTCACTGAAGTAGAATCAGGTCACCTGCAAATGAACAATGGCTGCAAAGGAGAAAATTCTTACTCCATCCACAGTGGTACAGAGATGATTTAATAACACAATGCTGGGGTGAAAGGCCAAAATTTAGTGAGCATTCTAAGGCCATTATCACTGTGCTTAATGAAAAAAATTCAAGGCCCCTTCATGCTTCTAAGGCAGGATTCTCTATTTTCATTTTTCTGGAGGAAAGATAACTTACATAAGACAACACTACCCATGAGCCCCGCATTTTATGCAGCCAGGCATGTAGTTTCTATTTTGTGCCTGATAATCGTTTATGCTAATGTTTAAGCAAAGTAAATGCTGACAGAGACCAGCGCCCAGTGGAGTCCTCTGCACAGATCTTCACACAGCATTTTAAATGAGGAGGGATGGATGATATACCACGACTGAGTCAGCTGTCTTTGTAATAAAGTGATTATTAGAGGAAGTGGGCATGATATGATTTAAGCATAAAAAGGGAATTAGATACTATGCCTCAGCCATCACAGGTAATGGGCCCACAGCTCTTCTATGCCTCAGTTGGTAATATTTCGTTGAACATCTTCTTACAAGTTTCCTTACTTTAGTGGTCTGGTTATTGTTACATATTTAGAATATCTGCTTCCCCAAGAAGCTGCTGATATCCAGTAGTGCTGTTGCTTCATTACCTACATATGTGTGTGTGTTTGAATGTGCCTCAGGCAGCATGGGACAGTATTAGGAACATACTAGATGTTCATTAATGTAATTATAATGATTTATGTCATTGTTTTTCTTTTATAAAGCTAATTATTTGTGATACAAATAATTACTGACTGATTTTTTTCTTAAATTAAGAATACAAAAATGGCAGAAAATATTGTATCTTGAGTAATTTTTTAAAATAAAATAAAGCATTAAAATTAGTCACTGCCAAAACAGAAAATACTTTCTTGTCATGGAAATTTGGCATAAAAAGTGAGTTTAAAACAAACAAAAAACACTGCTGTTAACTGATCTCCTAATCTAGATACTTAGAAACTGGTGTGTATAGAAGAAAAAATAATGTTACTCAGTATTAAAAAGCGAAGCTGACTACCTAGGATTTTTATCAGAAATGTATTAATGGCCAGTCAGCTCTGAAAAGTATGCTAAAACAATTCTAGGCATAACATCTGGATTAGGAAGTAAAGAATTCAGAGAAACTGGGTCTTTTGAAAATGAACATGCTTTTAAGTTCTACCACTAGAAAACTAGACACAATTTTTCTTTAGAGAATTTTTGATGGGTTTTTTAAACAGTCTCTCTGCAGACAACACAGCACATACCATTTTTGAAAATGTGTATTTTGACCTAATTCTTTTTATTTAACTTTATAGATTAAAAATAGCAAATATTTATAAAAGTTAATGATTCCATATAGCATATGATTTATGAAGAGTAAGTCAAAGAAATTGATGACACAAATAGTATGTTACCAGAGACATCTTGAAGTAGAAATTGACATTACCTAGGAATTTAAATCCAAACAACCAAGAAAACAAAACATTCTTAAGAACAGAAACCTGGGAGTGGGGTCAACTTTATGGGCACATGACCAGAGAAATTGCAGGAGGACCCGAGGTCAGAGGGGTCATGCCTGGAGTGTGATTTCATGTCTTGCTGCAGCATCTTAGTCCTGCAAATTACGTAGAGAGTTCTGCCTGCAACTCTGCATTCCCTAAAGATTGTCTGCAACCTGTACATGATTATGGCTTTAAAGATGCTACCTGAGATTTTATTTCTGTAAGGCAAATATTTCTAAGACTTGTGCTGCTGGCCCACCCCTCTCCCACCCTCCAATTTGTTCCCATCTTGTCCTTGTAATGGTCACCAAGTGGAAGAAAGAATGGAGATGCTGTCAAATGTAGAGCATGAGACCAGCATCCCGACGACATATCTGAGCACACCTGCTCTCTCTTCTTCAACATTTTAAGTTTAAATAAAAATAAGGCTGTCAAACTAATCATAACTCATCAATCTTTTCAAAATGACATCAGAAATTTAATTTTGTAAGATCAGAAGTATTTTTAGGGATCACTGACTTATAAGTTGGCCAAAGAACACTGAGCTGCTTCACTCTGTGATCACACAGCTCAGTAGAGTGGTTAGCAGACAGTGTGATTGCACAGCAGGGACCATCTGTGTATATTTCTTGAGTCTTGATTCCTACTTGGGATATACCTGAGAGCATTGGGTGCATGTTTAAGTTCTTTACTAAGTCCCTGCATTGAGAAGTCCTTTGCCATCGTTATTTTACCTTTGATGCTCCATTCTCATAGACAAACTTGGGAAATCTGAAAAAGTCAATGGAGGAAGCTGAAACCCCATGTTGACTATACAGTACTGGCAAGTAGAGGAGGTCACTCACTCACATAGGAAGTAAATACACAGACTGTATGGAAGGATTAGGCCTTTGAAGTTGTTAATTTGCCTGTAAGGAGAGATGTCCCAACTGGGGAGGCCATTTTGTTAACAGTGATCTTACCTTTAAAAATTCTTGAGTTAAATACATCGCTTCAAACATCTTCCTTCCATTTTCTCAAGAGATTTCTATGAAAGTATTCAAGGATATGGCTAGAGAAGAGAAACACTTTCTAGATGCCACCCTTCCCTTTTCATACTCACACTCAGGCTGAGTGGCCACTTTGATGGGCTGCGAACTCTCCCCCGGCCCCCACTCATTGTAGGCCACCACGCGGAAGGTGTACATGGCTTCTGGCTTCAGGTTCCCCACCGTGAGCTGAAGGGACCCAGGCTGGGTTGTATTCAATGCTCGTTCCCTGGAAAATCAAAGTTATAGGGAAAGATTATTCCAACACCTCTACTTTTAGCCCAAACCTTACTTAATGTTCAAGAGTAGCTAGATAGAAAAAAGGTTGCTTCCTTACTTAATGGGACATAATCCAAGACCTCTGAAACGTACTATGGGAAACAAACTGAGGGTCTACAAGTGAATGTTGCAGGGTGACTGGGGAGTTTGAGTTTGTGCCATTTCCATGAAACTTGAATATTCAAGTATTTTCCCTTTGACACTTTATAAATTTTTATTTAAACCTTATGACACAGAGCTATATGAAAGAAAAAAAAACATCTGGAATGCATTTCATAAGCTTCCAGCTAATGACAAAAAAATCAAGATTTCAATTATTCCACAAATTGGTCTTTGCCAGTAATGTCCACAAATGCATTTCTGCATTTCCTTTCATTGTACACGAGGAAAAGGCAGATGCTAAGTGTTGATGTGAGTGGAGCATGAGCTCCTGTTGTTACATTAAGAGCAATTAGTAAATGGAAGTGGGTCCCCATCTGTGCAGAAACAACAACACGTCTCCTTGCCTTGTTCTTTAAGCACCACCTACAGGTGTCCAACTCATTTCCCAATTAAAACTTCCTCAATGGTTCCCAACAAATGAATCAATCTGCTGGTCATGCTGGGATTTATATACTTATTAAGAGAAAACAAACTCTATGGACACGTGCTGATATGTGATAAACAAGAACTACTAAAACTACTCTTTAAAGACATACATGATTTTAGACCTTTATACCCTCATTGGCTTCATATAATAGATTTGGTGAAGAGGGAAATCCTTCTAACCTAGTCAACTATTTCTTAGTATTTCTATTTATAGATAATATCTCTTACCTCTCCATGGAATTATATGTAGGTTTTAATTTTGCCATTTGGGTTTATTTGGTTTTGGGAGATATGTAGAGTGAAACTTATTATTTTTTTTCTGCCAGGGCAAGTTAGCTTCCAAAAAGAGAAAGACAAACTTTGAAGGGAATGAATGGTGATTCCTGGGCATACATATTAACTCTAAAATCACTTTGACACAGCAGAGACTGGCTGACTCATCCTCAATCCTTTCTTCTTCATGGACTTACTTCCTAGCCCCCCTGAAGTCTAAATAAGGCCATGTGACCAAGTCTATCCAATGGGTTTGAGTGTGTGTGATGTGTGCTGACTCTAAGGCTAGCACAGAAAAACTACACATACAGGATGGGGCAAAATTAGGTTTACAATTGTTCATATGGGGAATGATACAATAATTAATATATAATAACCTATAATAATAAAAACATAATATGCTAATTAGACTGGACAGCCGAACAACCTTCCAGACGTCATTCTGGATGAAGCCATGGTAGCAGGGGCCTAGGTTGAGGTGGTTAGGGGTGATCAGGCAGGTGAGCTTTTCGGGTGATCAAGTAGGCAGACGAGTGATTAGGGGTGATCAGGCAGTCAGGCAGAGGCATTAGGGATAATCAGGCAGGCAGGTAAATGGTTAGGGGTGATCAGGCAGGCAGAGTGATTAGGGGTGGTAAGGCTGGCAGAGAGTGGTTAAGGGTGATCAGGCAGGCAGGCAGGTGAGCAGTTAGGAGCCAGTGGTCCCGGATTGTGAGAAGGATGTCTGACTGCTGGTTTAGGCCCGATACCACAGGGATCCCTGCAGGATTGGGCCTAAACCAGCAGTTGGACATCCCCCAAGGGGTCTCCAATTGCAAGAGAGTGCAGGCTAGGCTGAGCCCCCCTTCCATCGCCCGGGGCATGTATTTCATGCACTGGGCCTCTAGTATGAGAATAAACTGTGTTTCACATACTCACAACTGTAAACATACTTTTGCCCTCTCTATATGGCTTCCTTCATGTTCTCTACCTACAGCTATAGGCTTGAGGCAGGTAACCATGGTGAGCTGGAAAGCCATATACTAATGATGGAGGAAGCAAAGTTTGCACAAATTCTGAAGAAGAGCTGAGAGAAGAACTGTCTTCACTCACAAACATCTTTTTTCTATTTTATAGAATCAAACAGCTTTTAGCGATTATTTGTTGGAGCTGTTAGCATTATTTTATCCACTACTGCTAGTACATTAAAATATGTACTCTGGGTCATTACCAGGGGTTATGAGGAGGGAAGAATGATGAGTATAAAGTTTCAATTGTGGGAGATGGTAAATTTCTCAAGATATAGGATAGTAATAGTTGCACAAAAATGTGAAAGAACTTAATGCCACAGAACTCTGTACTGACAATCATTAAAACTGTAGACATTATGTCATATAGATTTTACCACAAAGAAAACACATACACACACATCTTATATTAATCTGGATGCAGCCCAAGGTTTAGATATTTCTTTAAAATATGTTTTTTTTTATTGATTTTTAAAGAGAAAGGAAGGGAGAGGGAGAGAGAGAGAAACATCAATCAGTTGCCTCCTGAACACCTCCTACTAGGCATCTAGCCCACAGCCCAGGCAAGTGCTTTGACTGGGAATCAAACCGGCAACATCTCAGGCAACCAACTGAGCCACATTGGCCAGGACTATACATTTCTTTAGAACTGCTGTGTTAAGTTGCTTTAAGGATGAATTGTGACATAGTGGGGAGAGCTTGTGACTATGTGAGATTCAATATTACTCTAAAGTAGGTAAGAGTAAAATCATCAAAACATGTTTCACGTGTCACATGTCACCTGCTCTCTTCTACCAGACCAAAATTATTTAGGACAATATGTTTCTTTATAAAAGGAAATCCTCACAATCAGATTGTATGCCTTGTGGATGTGAATTTTTGCATCTTATTTAATTTCTTTTGGGAATAAATTTTATATACATTGTCTAATATAGCCCTTTTATATAGACAGGGTGGTTTTATTACTGTTATTTTATAGATGGGAAAGAAGAGTTAGAGAAATATCCTCCCCCACCCCAAAGTTAATGGATATCAGAGAATGAAATCTAAGCCCAGAATTGGTATCATTCCACAGTAGTGGCAAAAGGAGGAGCCTGTTTGGATCAAGGGCACTTCGTGTAGAAGCATGAGACCCTAAAGGGGAAGACGGCACACTGGGCATTCGGAATCCTCTGTGGATGAATTAGTCTATGACCTATTGGGGGTCATTTCCTCTTTTCTAGACCTTCAAGCAACATAGTTGCCATGGAAGGTCAGATTTTCATACCAAACCTCTTGGCTATCTATAAGAAAAGACAGCGTTAGAATTGACATTATTTTCATAACTACTAAATAATTTAGATGAAATAGCTGTGTTCCGGGACATGCTGGCAAAACCCTTTGAACAGGCAGTCTTCAAAGGAAAAAATGAGGCCAAAAAATTTGGGTATGCACAGTAAAAATGTCCACAGTCATAGAACGAAAACATCACTCAGATACCAAAGGGGATACTGGACTTCATTACAACAAAGGGAGTATTTGGTGTCCTCCACCTCCATCAGCCTCCCAAAATATCCCAAATTAACAATAGTCATGAGAAAAATGATGTTCACTCTTATGGACAATGGGTCTTCTCTCAATGTTACAGAAAGTGTGAACAAAGGGTCTTTAGAAAATACTTCATTGGGAGTGGTCTGAAGGAATACAATGTAAGCCAGTACAATCTGCTTTAGAGAAACATGGCTTCAGAGACAACTTCACGGGCCCTCCTCTAACCATAGGTTATTCCTGCCCTAGATTGTCCATTCATTTCTTCAATATGGGCTCTTAATTTTAAATAATGATTTAACTGTATGTACCTTTTTCTCCCCAGAGCTCTATTGATCACACCAAAATGGGGTGGCAGCAAAATGCTACGCAGACTGCAGAATGGATTCAGGAGTCTTCATTGGGCGAGGGGAGGAGAGGGTGTTTGGGCTTCCTCATGAACTCATCTTAGCCTCAGGTTGCTTGGATGCTAATTGTTGCCATAAAAATATTTTCCTTAGAGAGCTTCTAAAGAATAAATGCAAACCATCTCAAGTAGCAGGAGTGGTGCCCGATACTCCCTATGCAGTGTTCTCTATATGGTAGTTAGCGCTATTATTTTTATTATTACTACAAAACACAACCATAACCTCAGAAGAAAAGAAGTGCTCTTGAGTTCAAGAAAAGAACTTTTCCACAAAGTATTCAGCTATAGGGATATGAGGAAATTAACTAATAAAAGGCATAATCATCATTTTTTTTAAAAGGAAAATAAACAGATTGAACTGAGCTATGGGCCTGCCCCCATTATTTAAAAAATGTTCTGTCAGATAAATTTTGCTTGCAGAGATAAGTTAAAAATTTTTTTTTATTTTTATTTTTTGATAAGCCAAGAGGTTCTGAAGAACAAAGAACAG
This sequence comes from Pipistrellus hanaki, assembly GCF_964339955.1. Taxonomy (NCBI): domain Eukaryota; kingdom Metazoa; phylum Chordata; class Mammalia; order Chiroptera; family Vespertilionidae; genus Pipistrellus; species Pipistrellus hanaki. The sequence continues at coordinate 70,376,923 of NC_140508.1, forward strand.
GGGATGTTAAGACTTTGCCCAATTATGGTGTTCGGGTGTCCTGCCTGTCACTGTCATTGCCCTGACGGCTCCTGGCTTTGCTGCTTCTCAGGATGTTCTCTCCAATGGCTCTGAAGACGTAATGACCCTTCAAATGCGCAGAGCTCAGGGTCATGGTGTCTACTGTCAGACAAAACTTCATCACTTCACTCCTTGCCCCACTCTGAGTTAGCAGTGTGGGGTTCATGCAAGTTCAAAATAAATTGACTGAAGTAAAGGAAGTAGGTCACATGAGCTTTTTAGAATCCATTCATATGAAATTCATTCCTTGAGAATCCACAGAGAGTGCAAGTGCACAACTCGGTCCCCTCCCGCTGGCTGAGAAGCTGCAGGCAGCCTGCCCGCTGGCACCTGCACACCGAGACCAAGAGCAGGCCATCTGCAGGCACTGCCCCGTGCTGAGCGCTGGGGTTCCATGGCTGAGGCTCTATGGGAAAGAACGGCTACGCTCTAAAAACACACACTCTGAACCAGTCACAGGATCGCTGCTGCTTTTCTGAGCTCAGCCTGTGAGTCCTGACTCTCTGAAGTCACAAAAACAAACAGGTGGCGAGGAACGTGAACTTGCATGAGTTGCATGGAGACCCGACCCCAGTTGGGCTCCAGTCTCTTGCGCCCGGAGCCAGCCCTGCTCTGGTTTGCACTCACAACACATTGCATCAGGACAGCTTTTCCTGATCCTTCTTCACTGGTTTCCCAGCTATTCTATCTGCCATTGACAGGGATTCTCTTCTAACATACACAGGCGGTTGACTCCATGCCCTCACCTTGAGTGTATTATTATCATCCTATGGAAAATGCAACCTCAGCCCCTTGGGACAAGAGCCAAAGACTTTCAAGCCATGGGGCTGACTTTTTTCACACTCACAGGCAGTCACCAAGCCTCAACACCAGATCTCATCCTCACTCCTCTTCCCCTGTTTTGCTGTCTAGCATCGGTTTTGTTCTGTTTCCTGGAGTTGCCTTCTCCTGACTCGCAGTGCTTTCTGGATTTGGGTTTGGCAAAAGCTTGTTCATTCTTCAAATCCAATTCAAATGACATCTCCTGGCCTTAGGTTCCTACCATTATGTCTTCTGATTCCAGTGCATTGAAAGTTTTCTCCTTTGTGCTTTCGCTGCTATTAGTTTACACATCTACTCTAGCACATATCCCACTGCATTGATAGACATATCTGTCTCCTTGACTCAATTATGAATTATTTTAGAAGAGAAACCATGTTCAACTTGTATTTTATTGACACTCAGCATATATACCCACTGGGTCTAAAGAATGGCAATGTTGCCCTAACCAGTTTGGCTCAGTAGATAGAACTGAAGGGTCCCTGCAAGCTGAAGGGTCCCAGGTTCGATTCTGGTCAAGGGCATGTACCTTGGTTGTGGGCACATCCCCAGTAGGCGGTGTGCAAGAGGCAGTTGATGGATGTTTCTCTCTCATCCATGTTTCTAACTCTCTATCCCTCTCCCTTCCTCTCTGTAAAAAATCAATAAAAATATATTTTTAAAAAGAATGGCAATGTCACTGGTGTTCACATTTTTTAATATTGAATGCATAGTATATAAATGGGAAAATTTTAACAGAAGAATTGCAAGTTATCTCCATGGCCTGTGGTCACATAAATACCCATGCTCCATCCTAACTTAGTCCCATGGGTGGCCTTGACTTGCGCTCCACCTTCCTGCATCTCGCTTTCATTATGTGAAAACTGAGAGTGTGGAATCTACTCAGAGAAGTCTTTCCCATTCAACATCCTTCATGGGCAGAGAAAATCACCTGTGTGCTTTTGGCTTTGTCTTTAGCTGAATCCAGCACTTCTGTATTTACATCTCAGAAGTAAACAGAGATCAAAGATTAAGCATGATACTGTTCTTAGTGGGTCATTTGTAACATGTCTCCAGCACACAGTCTAAGTAAACACATGCTGTTTTGCCTAAGTGTACTGGGGTGTTAGCACTTGTTACAGCTGTGAGGTGAGCAACAGATGCTGCCTTGATGTAGAAAACACCTAATTAGTTGCTTTGAGGGCCAAGAATTCTATTTTGTCCTTTGTCCCTTTGTAAGGAAGAGGCTCTGTTATTTTTTAATGGAGAGATTTTTAACATCTTCTCTTTAATGGCTCCACTTTCATTTTTATTTCCTTAGTGAGAGAAAGAATGGTACAATGATGAGAAGATTTCAAAACTGAAATATAGTGTTTGCTAGAACAGGGAGCATTTTTCAAGCTTTTTCATCTCACGGCACGTATAAACTAATTACTAACCGACACATATATTTCTTTGCTAATCTGATAAAAAAAAATATACTTTTGATTTATTCACACCGATGACTATTGTGTTGGCTGTTGTCATTTCATTATTAGACAATCCAAGGCAAACGAGGTCAGGTACTGCATTTTGAAAATTCTTGCAGCGCCGAAACTGGTTTGGCTCAGTGGTAGAGCGTTGGTCTGTGAACTGAAAGGTCCCAGGTTCGATTCCAGTCAGGGGCATGTACGTTGGTTGTGGGCACATCCCCGGTAGGGGGTGTGCAAGAGGCAGCTGGTCGATGTTCCTCTCTCATCGACGTTTCCAGCACTCTATCTCTCTCCCTTCTTCTCTGTAAAAAATAAATCAAATATATTAAAAAAAAATTCTTGTGGCACACCAGTTGAAAATCGCTGGAATAGGAAACAGGGTTCAAAGTGACAATGGCAACAAAAGAGACAGCCACCCAAATGTCACACTCCTGGTCACCCCAGCCAAACCTTTTGCTGTCTTGTGTCTTGAAGAGGAGGCAGGTTCAGAGGTGAGTGGCCACCAGACAAAACCAAGTGCGGGATGGAGATCACCTTGGTCAGAGGGATTTCCACTGCGTCGGGTTAAAAACTGTTTCTTTCTAAGCATAGGCTGAGAAATGGGCTTTTAAACATTTGTTTTCACATAATCTGTGTCAGCATCTAGTACACTCCTAAGAGACTAGTCACAGAATAAATACTGCTACAACAAATAAGTTCTATCGTGGAAAAAAAGTTTTGGGTTAAAATTATTTTGTTGGCCGAGACCGGTTTGGCTCAATGGATAGAGTGTCGTCTTGGGGACTGAAGGGTCCCAGGTTCGATTCCAGTAAAGGGCATGTACCTTGGTTGCGGGCATATCCCCAGTGGGGGGTGTTCAAGAGGCGGCTGATCGATGACTCTCTTTCATTGATGTTTCTAACTCTCTATCTCTCTCCCTTACTCTTTGTACAAAATCAATAAAATATATTAAAAAAATTATTTTGTTGGATTTTTGCCCCTATAACAATACCCCTATAATAAATCTTATTCACTCTTTTGGTCATCTTCTAGTTCTGTGTTATTGTTTTGTTTTGTTTTTTTTTTGCTTTTGGTGGGGGATAGGTGAAAGGGAATCTTATCTTTCTCCATTGCAGTTATCAGCTATGTGTAGACACATTCCTGGTTTATATATCAGGCCTGAACTTCTCCTCTGAGCTTCTGTGGCCTAATTTCAAGGGCCTGCTTGACATTCCCCCTTGAATACTGTAAAGGTATGTCAAACCAACAAGTCTGAAATGGAACTAATGCCCTTTGTTCCCAAATCTGGGTTTTTCCAGTATCCTTACCTCACTCAGCATATTGCCCCTTCCACACCCTCCCATTTCCAGAATACCTAGGAGCTCTCTTAAAAAATCCCCTTTCCCTCACCATGAATGTCCAAGCCATCACCTGGTCCTGTCAGTGTTGTTACCTAAATATCTCCAGAATCTTTCACCTGCTCCATCTCCACTCAGACCCCCTTAATCCGACCCAGCATCCTCTCCAGCCTGGACTCCTGCACTGCCTGCCAGAGGGCTCCCCAGCGCCCACCCACTACCTCTGGTCAAACTTTCAATCCACAGTCACCATCACCCTCTATAAATGCAAGTCTAATTGTAGCCTGGACATTGTGCACACGCTCCGTAACTTCTCTTACAGAAGTGTGTTCCTTCCCTTTAGAGCTCTCCACTCGGTGTGTGGTTATATTCTCCTCAGTAGAATGATCCTCCCAACACTATTAAACTACCTCTAAAGAGACTGTTGGATTCTCTATTATTTCAATCTTGGTGCCAGGCAAGTGAATAAAGGGTCACTCATTTGTAGATGGCATCCTTTTAAATATCCATTCGACTCACTGGAAGAATTAAATCCCAGTTCTCTCATTCTAAGACCTCTCTGAGGTGGAAAGGACGGGGCTGACTTTCACTGAGGAGCAGAGTGACAACAGGGCCATTCCTGCTGAGTCTTAAGCCAGGGCCAGACTGTGGTGCTTTGGATTCTGAGCCTTGTTCTCCTTCCCTCACAACCCACTCCTTCACCACAACAAGCTTCATCAGTTACTTGGTCCTCAACACTGCAGAGCATGGGAAGAACATGTAAACACCATGCTGAAGATCTGCCTGGCCAGCGTGGCTCAGTGGTGAAGTGTCCACCTATGAACCAGGAGATCGCGGTTCCATTCCCAGACAGGACATGTGCTGGGGTTGCAGGCTCGCAGGGGATGGGTGTGCGGAGGCAGCTAATTAATTGTTCTCTCTCATTACTGATGTTTGGATCTCTCTTCCCTTCTCCCTTCCTCTCTGAAATCAATAAAAAAATATATTTTTAAAATGACAGAAAATCACCCTAGCTGGTTTGGCTCAGTGGAGAGAGTGTTGATCTGTGGACTGAAGGGTCCCAATCAAGGGTACATGCCCAGGTTGCCAGTTCACTCCCCAGTAGGGGACATGTAGAGGCAGCTGATCAATACTTCTCTCTCATCATTGATGTTTCTCTCCCTCTTCCTTCCTCTCTGAAATCAATAAAAATATATTAAAGAAGAAAATCCAATGCACAATGAATTCTAAAGTGAATCCTCCATGTCAATCATGAAGAGCTGCTCTCTACTCCCGAGCAATGAGCAGGGTTTCCCGGGGCAGCATAAAGCACCGCATTGCATACAGCCCTGCACATTGAAGACCCTGACTTTGTTCTGGCACAAAGTTAGCATGTGACCTTGAGCATGCCGGGGCTATCTCGGAGCCCTCCTGCTTTATTTGCAAAAGGAAGATACCCGTCACTTATCTGCCTACCTCACAGGATCATGGTGAGGATTAAATTGAATGATGCTCATGAAAGTGTTTTTACACCTCTCATCTGAACTCCCGCAGTCTTTCTATGTAGCACTTCTAGCAAATATCTTTTACTTTGTATGGTACAGTGAGGAGATCACTGGACTGGAAACCTGGCATTTAAATCCTGCTTTTAGTATTTACTAGTTATGTAGCTCTTCAGGAAATTTTTTTTGAGACTTTCTGAACAGAGCAAGGCATGCTCATCTGTAATATGGAGATGATCATTCCTGCTTTATCCAAGGATCAAATGGGCTAATGTTTGTGAAAGTGATAAAGTTCTTTCTAATTATGAACTGGAGAATATCTGCATTCCACTGAAGTTCATTTTTCACCTACACCATGGTTTGTACATGGCACTGCAAACAAGAATGGAGTGCTGATGGGACACCAGGAGATGGGCATCACAACCTTACATGTTGAGTCAATTATGATCCCAAGTGAGGAATGCAAGGCACTAGTAATTGGCTCAAGGCCACACAGCTAGTAAAATTCTGAGCCAGGATTGAAACCCATGCAATTCAATTCCAGAGCCACACAGCCTTAACCTTTCGGCAACACTGTCCCACACTCTATAAGTAACTTTAGATCCCTAAGTGGGCAGTATGATACTCTATGCATGGATTTAAAAGTTTGCTCCTGTAAGTGTTATATGGTAATAAGTGATGCAAATAAAGTAAGCCATCAAGTCAGAAAATTCTTAGAAATAAGCCTACAGAGGAAATTCATGTCATAACTCTAAAAATATATATCAAGAGAGCTTGGCTCTTTTCCAGATTGATCAGTTAGGAGGAAGTTAGGCAGCATTGAGAGCGCCTGCTTTAAATTCAGGCCTGTATTAAGTCCTGGTCCCTCCACTTGCTAGCTATATCCCAGAGATGCAAACTTCTTCCTGAAGGGGGATGTTTCTGTTGTGAGAATTCGGTAAGACAACTGCTGTCAGATGCTCAGTCTGGTACCTGGCACAGTAAGTGCTCAATAAGTGCCTGCTCCTGTTATCCATGCTTCCTCTGTGGGCTTGGACATGTGATTTTAGCCTCCCCAAAGCATCCATCTCTAAGTGTTCAAGTAGGAAGAAGTTCAAGTAGAAGGAGTCAAAAGATCTCTTTCAAGTTGAATCATTTTTAGGTGCTAAGGGGGAATAGATGTATCTCTCTGAAGCCATTGTGTCTTGTGAATTCTGACTTTCAGGATCTAAAATTATTCTACTCTCTGATTTATGGAGTGAAGGCACCGAGGTGGATGAATGAAAAAATGTTTACTATGGCACTTGCATTTATTGCCACCATTAACTAATCGGGCAGATTAATGATAATCTGAGCTAGAGTAATTTGTCATTGCTAATTTGAGGCAAATGTTCAGTCCACAACCTTTAGGAAGTTATTGTGTTAAGGAGTTAAACAAATATGAGCAAACAAGCATCAGAGCTCAGTAACAGGTGGTTGAGCATCATCCCATATAACAAGAGGTCACTGGTTTGATTCCTGGTCAGGTTACTTGACCAGGTTTTGGGTTTGATTCCCTATAGGGGACACAAAGAAGGCAGCTGATCAGTGTTTCTCTCTCACACCCTTGTTTCTCTCTCTTTCTCTCCTTCCTCTTTCTCTAAAATCAATTTTAAAAAAACATCATATATAATAAAATGCTAATATGCAAATCAACTGTATGGTGGAATGACCAGTTGCTATGACATGCACTAACCATCAGGAGGCAGATGCTCAATGCAGGAGATGTTCCCTGGTGATCAGTGCACACCCACAGGGGGAGCTCTGCTCAGCCAGAAGCCCTGAGCTGGGCTCATGGCTAGCGAGCACAGTGGTGGTGGCGGGAGCCTCTCCTGACTCTGTGGCAGTGCTAAAACTCTCAGTCAGACATCCCCCAGAGGACTCCTGGACTGCAAGAGGCATAGGCTGGGCTGAGGGAACTCTCCTTCTGAGTGTACAAATTTCATGCACTGGGTCTTTAGTGTTTTATGGGCAAAGGAGTCATAAAGTCTTCATTTTGTAATGAGAGAAGGACACAGAGTAGATTCCACAGGTCTCCGAGGTCCCTGCCAAGAACGCCCGCTGCCAGCGCCCCACAGTGTACCTCTAAAGAGAGGGATGGCTAAGCTGGGCTCTACTGGTAGCACTTACCTGTTGTCACCTTCTCTGGAGAAAAAGACGGTGAAGGTTTGAATGTTCCCTTTTGCTTCTGCGGGTGGGCGCCAGCTGAGACGGATGAACCGACTGGAAACCAAGACGGGAACCACATCTCTGGGAGCAGTAGGGAGCACACTGGAGCTTGGGATCGCTGAGGAGAAAGGAGAGGAGGCAGTCAGAGATGTTGATGCCACAGGTGGGCAAAGGGCAGGGAAGCAAAGCAGACCCAACAGCAAACACAGAATGGCACATCATGCAGATGCTGCGGAAATGAAGACAAACCAGGAAAGCAAAGAGACAGTAAATGGAACCAAAGGCATAACAGGAGTCCTTGGAGTTTATGAAAAGGTAGTTAGTTAATTGCATCTGTAATTTGATTCATATTTTTCCAGTTTGTAGTAATCATGAGATCAATGACAATAAGAATAAATGCCCTATTGAAGTATGAAATGGGGAAACATGACCATGGACATGCACATATTGATAAATGCCTCAGGTAACCAAGTAGCTATAACAGAACCTCATTCCTCTCAGAGCCTGTTTACACTTTTTTGTTGTTGTATAATTTGAGGAGCTTTCCTATCATTTCCTAAGACCACAGAAAACTTAAAGAAGTAAATTAAAATTGATGAAAGCTAACAAAAAGTAGAAACTGTTCTCATGAACTTCCTGCTAGCAAGGGAAATGCCAAAAAAGAAAAAAAATCACATAAAGATAGGCAACTGCACCTATCAAAATTCTCAAAATCTGATAATTGTTATTCATAGGAAGCACTCAATCATTCACAATTGCAAAACTGGTTTTTTACACTTTTGGGGCATTCCTAACCTGTATTAGAAGTGTTTGATTGTGTGTGTGTGTGAATTCATAATTCACCTTTGCTGGAAAGATATTTTCTTCTTATGTGTTCAAGTCCCCAGGTTTGGGGAATGTGATTTTCATTTTGAAGGTGAGTTCAGGCCCCACAAGAGCCCATGTGCCTACATTTAATCTTCAAACTGGCCTCTGTGCTCCATTTGTACCCAGTTCTTATGAAAGGTAGTCTCCTTTCTTGCATTCTCTCCCTCCTTGGGCCTAGTGCCAGGAACTGCACACCAGTTAGCTAGAAATCCCATTTGAGGGGCAGGGGCCATCTCATTTCCCAGTGGTTCCAGAAACATTATCAATTTACAATACATACCAGTGCTACAAAGGGAGAGGTTTTAGAGAACTGCAGAAAGCTTTCAAAGTAATTTCTGGCTCTGCAGATTCTCAGCCCACATCTTCATGGGTATAACTTCCCCTTGCTTTCTTGATCAGCACAGAATATGAAATAAATGGAAGACTGGCAAGAGCATCGCCAATCTTTTGTGGCAGAGTGGAGAGGAGTGGGTGGGAGGCTGATGCCCAGATAGGTAGCACCTCTGTCCAGAACATGGGTGATAGAAACCCTCTTGACAAAAGCCCTTACTTGCATCCTCCATGGACAGCGCCAACCAGCACCATGAAGGGAATTCATTCCTCTCTCCAGCTCACTGCCTGCTTCCCCTCCAAGGCTGCTAAACTCACTCATGTCTACACTGTCCTCTCAACTGTACAGCCCGAAACACCAGTGGTGGCTCCCATTCCCGACTCTCTCCCATTCGCCCCTTTGGGGATACCCACTCCTGGGCAGCTCACTTTATCTGCACGGTCACACTTACATCCACACCATCACTCTCCCCTCCCAGAACTGTCACGCTCTCTTCCAGCTCCTCTGCTTCCCCTGCCACTCGCCTCCCATGGGGGTGTTCTCTGTGCAGCGTCCAGAATAAGCTGGTAAAGGACACATCTGGCCCTACCACTCCACTTTTTATTACCCTCCAGGTCTACTCTTTCCCTCAGAAACTCCAGACTTCTGAGTCTGCTTGTGGGCCTGGCTCCTGTTGATCACTTTTTTTGGTTTGCTTCCTCCACAAAGAGAGAGTATTAGAAAAGGACTTAAGTGTAAACGCTTTATTTGGAAGGTGATCTCAGGAGACACCCTCGAGGAGTGGGGCAGTGAGACAGCAGGGAGAGAGCTGATAGTTGTCGCTGTAGGAAACTGAAGGGAGCCCCCCTGGGGACTCTGGGAGTCAGGGTCCCACAAGCCTCTGAGCGATCCACTTCTGAAGGAAGCAGGCGGGGGTATGGATCTACCATCCTATTCTCCTCCACTCGTTGAGGATGATTCCCAGGGAGTTGGCCCTCCTGCATGGTAGCCTAGTGCATTCCTATCACTGCAAAAATGCCACCTTTGGGCAAAGGCGTGTGGGTGTCCACAGCAAGCAGTGATCATTGGCTCTATTCACTCACCAAGTACTCTAGGCCAGTGGTCAGCAAACTTTTTAGTCAACAGAGCCAGATATCAACAGTACAACGATTGAAATTTCTTTGGAGAGCCAAATTTTTTAAATTTAAACTTCTTCTAAAGCCACTTCTTCAAAAGAGACTCGCCCAGGCCGTGGTATTTGTGGAAGAGCCACACTCATGGGGCCAAACAGCCGCATGTGGTTTATGAGCCATAGTTTGCTGACCACTGTTCTAGAGCATCTATCCTATGTCAGCCCTTCTCCAGGCCCAAGAGAGAGTATCCTCGGCAGCTTCTGTGGAGACTCCTGGCTCTTTAGCGAGCTTTGTGGCAAAGTGAGAGGGTAGGGTCGGAGGTGCATGCTGAGCCACGGGCAGTTCCTAGGGCCATGGCACAGGCAGCTCCCACCCTTGAGAAACCCACCTCACCCACTTAACGCCCACTTTCCTCTTGACTTAAGTGCCTGTCCTTTGGTAAGATGGACCCAACACATTCACAAAATATGCATCTACCAGGTACTGATTCATATCTATAAAATTAAAAAAGAATGTCTAAAAATCTATAACATAATGAGGAATCTTATTTTAAAATAAGGTTCAACCTAACAAATAAATGTCGAATTAAAATAAAATCTAAAAATGTCTGTCTGAATAAAGTCTATTGAAACGATCTGTCTGTCCTCAGTCAGTGTGGCTCAGAGGTTGAGCATCAACCTATGAACCAGAGGGTCATGGTTTGATTCCAGGTTAGGGCACATGCCCTAGTTGCATAGATCCCCAGGGCGTGCAGGAGGCAGCTGATCAATCATCAGTGATGTTTCTATTTCCCTCTCCCTCTCCATTCCTCTATGAAATCAATAAAAACATATTTAAAAAATAAAACAATCTGAGCAGCAAGACTTTAGAGAGTGTTACTACCTAGTTTTGGCCATGGAGTTCCACTACCTTATGCTCTCAGCTGAAGCCTATGAAAGTACAGACTTCAGAAGTCAATTTGGTGAAATTCTTTTTTTCCCCCCGTGTTTTTTTTTTTTTTTAATTTTATTTTATTTTTTAAAATATATTTTATTGATTTTTTTACAGAGAGGAAGGGAGAGAGATAAAGAGCTAGAAACGTCGATGAGAGAGAAACATCAACCAGCTGCCTCTTGCACACCCCCTACCGGGGATGTGCCCGCAACCAACTTATATGCCCCTGACTGGAATCGAACCTGGGACCTTTCAGTCCACAGACCAATGCTTTACCACTGAGCCAAACTGGTTTCGGCTTGGTGAAATTCTTTAAAATGAAAAATATTCATGCCATTTGACTAAGCATTCGTATGTCTGTAACTTTTACAAACGAATACCCCATTTATCAATGAATTGATGTGAAATCACTGGACTTTTCCTCAAAATGTAATGCCTGTACATATTATCAGTTTAAAGAAAAGGGGGTTCTTACAGAGTGTTTTTACAAAAGATTTTTTAAACACAAAAGGTGATCAATGATGACTTTAAAAAACCTTTGGAAAATGTTCAAGTTGGAAAATAATTTTTAAAGAACAGGAGAGAAATTTTCAAATTCTTTTTGTCCCACAGCAGCTCACTTATGGATGATACCACATCAAAAGTGATCTGGGTTTGCCATCCACTCAGGAACTGCCAGGAAGGAGCGCAATGGAGTCTCCAATTCAGATGCTCTCCTGCCCAGCTTCCCTGAGTGCCTTCTCACAGAGCTGGTCTACACTCAGATCGCACAGTTAGAGCTCAGAATAGAATCAATCATGGAATCTTTACTTCAATTTAAACGGTCCTTCTATGAAAAAGAAGGGGCTCATTTTTCACAAAGGAATAGCCTCTTGCTTTACACAGGGAAATTAATTTTGTTCTTACTAATCCTCCATGCTTTCTCTCAATAGTAACTTGTCTTCACAGAGGTCTCACTCAATAAGGAACCAATCAGGACTCCTTTTCTTTGCTCTTGGAGGCCTAATCTTCACTCTGGCCCTAATCTCTCTGGCCCATTACTGTTACCATGGTTACAGCTTCTGTTGTCATGGAGAAGAGGAGTTGAATTTGCCACACTCTAACATAAGACTTTTTTTTTTTTTTGTAAAGAACTTCTATAAAAAAAATTATCATAGCAGTAGTAAGAGGTAATTTCTGAAAATAATATAAATGGGAAGAATAGATAGTTTTGAAACAAAAAGCTAAGAATAACATTTGTATGATGTTGCTGCAATAGCCTTGGTAATAATTATATTATTGGGTGAATTTTTCTATGAAGCTACATTTTGTCTAGAAACCATAGACTTTTGTTCTGACAAATTTTTAGTATGTTGTTACATGAATATTAATTTATATCTGTGCTAACAACAGTGCCTGACCTTTACTTCTATGAGGCATATGAGAGATCATAAAATGTATTCACAAAATCACAAAAATATTTAATTTGCATTAAATATCAAACAACCAATAGGCTTTTTCCCACTGTCACTCCCCATGTTGTTAACTGAAGTACTATCAGTGTAGCCACCAGGTCAGCTAGATGCTTTCTTCCATGAATCTCCTTATTATCTTGAAGATTTAATAAAAATAAAATATAACTAGATAATATTAGTGATGTGACAGGAACATTTAATTGTCCTAAGAGCAAACATTTATTTGATTTTGGCATTTTTTTCCTTTTTCTTTTTTTCTTTTTTGTGCTCTTTTGACACCAAACTCTAGCTTTTAATGGTCTAATGGAGAAGTAGATAAAAATTAAAATTTTGGTTAAAGTTTTTATAGTTTTAAACTTAATTTTACAACCTTACCAAAACAAAGTGTGGCTGTTTATATTTGTAGATAACAAAATCACATTTTTATAAAACTTCACTTATTTTCAAATTCAGAGAATCAGGGCCTTTGAGCTAGTGTATTAATAACCTTATACAATAAAGATAATTTAAAATTTGTGTCTAAAAAAAGTGATTTGAAACTATTTCATTTTAAATGAATATGAACTAGATGTTAATAAGTTATAATATTTCATTGAATTTTCCTCTTTACATAAAATAATTTACTGGATTAGTATCTAAAAATGAATAACCACTTCTTATTAAATGTCTATCATGTTCCTATTTTTATGCTTGTAAGAATTATTATTTTTCTATTTTTAAATATATTTTTATTGACTTCAGAGAGGAAGGGAGTGGTAAAGAGAGATAGAAACATCAATGGTGAGAGAGCACCATTCATCAGCTGCCTCCTGCACACCCCCTCCTGGGGACCCAGCCCACAATCCAGGCATGTGTCCTGACTGGGAATGGAATCTTAACCTCCTGGTTCACAGGTCAACACTCAACTACTGAGCCACACAGCTGGGCAAGAATTATTTATTTTTAATTCATGTTCTTTTGCCCTGAGAGGATAGAGAACTAAACTGTTAGACAATTACAACACTTGAGACAGTCTCTTACTTACAAACAAGTTCCACACTCAAGTTTTGGTAGGGTGGTTGTTTAGAAACCAGAACTCACTTCTAACTAAACTATTTCTATCCTATTCCCATAAAACTATTTATCCTTTCATAAATGATCACAGTACTCACACTATGACACTTGTATGTTTTTTTTTGTAAAATCAACTTATTATCTAATCACTAATCTGTTCAATGTCCATGGAGGGATTGCTGTGTGTAAAGCACTATGGAAGGCCTGTTTTCATCCATTTCCCAATTCTCCCTGCCTCTGACTCTCCCTCAATGTCCTTTCACCTCCAGCATTGCTCCTCCATTCCAGCTCTACTTGCCCAGTTGACTGGAGGTAGAGAGCCAGGCTTGAGGGCTTCCAAAGGCTCTCCTTGCTGGCTCTCAGCTCTCCACACTGAACTTGTCCAGTTCCATGGTGACCTCATTCTTTCTTCTCTGCTCCTTCCGTGTGCTGCAACCTCAGCTGGAATACCTCCCTCCCTCTGCCCTGCTGCCCTGTCCTTCAGATTTCAGTTTAGCTGTCACTCACTGATCCCTCCACTGGCTTAGGTGCCTCCATCATGGGCTTTTTTAGGACCAGGATAAGTGTCCTCTCAGAATACTTATGAACCTGCACTGTAATGGCCCAGTTACTTTTGGGTGCCCTTTGCCAAATTATATGCTCTGTAAGAGGAGGACTCAAGTCTAAACCGTTCACTACTTTAATCCCCAAACCTAGCACAATGTGTTTAGAAACACCCTGGGCATCCAATACATCCTGGCAGTGTTAGCAAAATGAAAGGCTTTGCAAATCTGTGAAATTATAATGATTAGACTTTGACTAGAAAATTCTCTGCCAGAACCCTCAAAATTGGGTACTTGAGAACATGTCTGGGGAGGAACCAGGGCTATTATTGCAAGCTGGTTATGCTAATCATTATAACTCTAATAAATTACATGTACATTCCAAAACTAAGCTCAGAAGAAGGTTCCAGGGGAATGTAGGTATGGGTTGTGAATATTTAATTTAGGATCAAATGGAGAGAAGAAAATGTTCTGGAAATCCAACAATACACGGAAGGAGAAGCTGTGTTTGGGTAGGAATAATTCCCCAGACAAGAAATGTTTCCATTGAGAAGATTTTAAGAAAGAAAAACCTGAAGCACTGGCTGGGACTGGGATTTGCCTCCAGGAGGAAAACCTGGGGCTCTGATATCAGAAGTCTGATTCTTATCCCAGGACCATGCATCAAGGAGAATTGCCAGGCCCAGGCTGCATGCTGGGAAAGGTTACCTATGGCCACACACAGAGACAAGGCGAAAAACAAATTCTGGACTGTATTATCCTATCAGCAGAGGTACCTGCATCTCTCAGAGTATGAAGTCTTTGCAAGAGACAAAATGAGAAGACAAATATTGGGTAAACTGGTCAACCAACATGTGTGTGAATGAATGATTTTATATTCAAATCTGTACATTATATGTATATGAGCGCATACATTGTGTGCTTTTAATGATTTTTTTAAAAAGTTTATCTTTATTGTTGAAAGTCTTACAGATGTCCCCCATTTGCCCCATTGACCCCGTCCACCCTGCACCGCCCCTCCCAGGCCTTCACACACTTTTGTCTATGTCCATGGCTATGCATATAAGTTCCCCAGTTAATGTCTCCTCATCCACCCCTTCCTTCCCTCTAAGATTCCACAGTCTGTTCCATGTTTTTGTATCTCTAGATCCATTTTGTTCATCAGTTTATTTTGTTCATTAGATTCCACATATGAGTAAGACCATGTGATATTTCTCTTTCTCTGACTGGCTTATTTCACCTAGCATACTACTCTCCAGGTCCATTCACGCTGTCTCAAAGGGTAAGGGATCCTTCTTCTTTTACAGCTGCATAGTATTCTGTTGTGTAAATATACCACAGCTTTTTTATCCACTCATCTGTTGATGGGCACTTGGCTGTTTCCAGATCTTTGCTATTGTAAATTGCACTGCTATGAACATAGGGTTTCATATATTCTTTCTGATTGGTTTTTCAGGATTCTTAGGATATATTTCTAGAAGTGGGATAATTGGGTCAAATGACATTGTCATATTTAACTTTCTGAGGAAACTCCATACTGTTCTCCATAATGGCTGCACCAGTCTACATTCCCATCAGCAGTGTACTAGGGTTCCCTTTGCTCCACGTCCTCGCCAGCACTTGTCATTTGTTGATGACAGCCACTCTGATAGGTGTGAGGTAATACCTCATTTCTTTATTTTCACTTCATTTAGGAAAATACCTCTTAAAGAACTCATCCAAGATGGAACAAAGACCACAGGCAGCTTGGGAAGGTGGTTAGTCCCTCATTTACGTAAACACAGATGGATTTGTCTAGAAAACTGTCATTAAACAGAGGGGATGGTAGATCCATTCTCTAATACTCTACGACTATGTGAATTGGGACGTTAGTTAGCTTATTTGAGCTAAAAATTGATTCAAAATTGATTCAAAATATTTAACATGCATGGTTAAGTGATGAGGAGAAATAGATCGTAAGGCTCCCCACAGTAACTAGCATATGAGTTGTATTCGATAAATGGCTGTTACTATTTGTCTGTTTTTAGATCCAGAGAGTAGGAAGTCCGCCTTTGCTGGGCCAGTGTGACGATGCTGGCTGGAAACCCATAGACCCTCCTGGCAAGGCTTTGGGAAGAATTTGGGCTAAATCGATAGGTGAGGTAAGTTGGGGACAAGGGTGCTTCCTCTATAAAAGGACAGGACTTGGTCACTTTCATATCTCTCCAATTTCCTTTACCAGCTGGCAGAGAAAACATCATCCTTTGTGTGCCCTTTTTGTCATCCCAAAGGCCTGCTCCTACAAGAATATACTTCATTTCAGGCTTCTTTTCCTTCTCTGTACTTTCTCCCTCATCATTGTGCCCTTACCGCCTGTCACTATTCCAAGACTTCGGAAGGCCACCTTTCATCACCTCTCCCATCAGTGTCTTTTCCTGGTGTCTTTCACCAACTGCACAATGACTCTACTTCTCCCCAACCTCCAGGACCCCTTGTTTCCCTCCTTTCCCTGGAGTTTATGCCTTTGAGTTCTTAGTCATTGTTTATCTATCCTCCATGCCCAGGGACCCCAGATGTGCCATTTCAATCATTCTCTTGTCACCAGAGTTTCCTCTAGGGAGAATGGCTGACAAGCTGTGACATCTCTCCTCCCATCCCTCATGTGCCTTTATCATCCTTCACCTCATCCCAGCCATATGGTGCTTTGTCCCAGCTGCCACACAAGCCTCTTCTGTGGCCCATGAAGAACATGTGAAGAACACACGCATTGCTGATTCGGATCAAGAGGCAGGCTTTAAGAAGCCATGCTTTGCTCTTTGGTAGTAAGACAACCACCAAAGTCAAATAACCGACAAGCTGTGTTGTTAAGAAAAAGATAACTAAATCAGGGCTAGGGAATCTTATTGTTGTTTTGTTAAGTATCTGAATTTTTCCAGCAAGGAACTCAATAAAGGTATGTTAAAGAGAATATAAATTAAGTAAAAAAAAGAACTAAATGTTTAAGCCAGTGGTCAGCAAATTCATTAGTCAACAGAGCCAGATATCAACAATACAAGGATTGAAATTTGTTTTGAGAGCCACATTTTTAAACTTAAACTTCTAAAGCCACTTCTTCAAAATAGACTCGCCCAGGCTGTGGTATCTTGTGGAAGAGCCACACTCAAGTGGCCAAAGAGCCGCATGTGCCTCTCGAACTGCAGTTTGCCAACCACTGGTTTAAGCTCCCATCTTTAGTAGTGTTGCCCCTTTTAAGAGCCACTTTTACTGTTTCAGGATTCCAAGTGACAAAATAAAGTTCCAATCACATTGATGGCTCAGTGGGTTCTCCTAATGGTGAACTTCTAATGCTGTCCCTGAGATTTAATATAAAATTTAAATCTACTTATTTAAGGTTCCAGTCTGTGGGAATGCTAGTTCCAACGTTTGTTCCAATGAAATGTTCCTGAGAATGAGAGTCTCAGGATGACAGGTGCACCAGGCACCGTGTTTCTGATGGCCAGGAAGAGTGCGGATGCGTGAAGAAGCACCTCAGGCCAGGAGTGCAGCCGCAGGGCATGGCAGTTTATGAAGCGTCTGTGTGCGGCACAGGTGGCTCTAATTTCTAGCTATTTGCCCTTGAATTTTATAGCCAAAACAAATTAAAGAAAAATAAAAATAAAAAACAATATAAGAGCACATAAAGCTAAGGTAAGTTATTACTTGTTCCAATTACGTTTTATAAATAGAACCTATTGCTGCTAGCAGCCTCTGCAAGGCACCAGGGGGCTATAGTGGGAGTATGTGTGAAGGATGCTGCCTTAGATCCTTGTTTCCTTTTAGCTCTGTCCTTCTAGGTCCATAAACCCTGAGGAGAGACAGCAGGGAGATGGAGAGGGAGGGAGCGAGGGAGGGAGGAAAGAGAGAAGAGAGAAAGATAGATAGAGAGAGAGAAAGATAGATAGAGAGAGAGAGAGAATAAGTCCATCCTTTGTGGGAAGTAAGGTGGTGAACATGGACAGTTTGAAACCATGCAAGTTCATGGCTTTTTCTTTCTTTTTATTTTATTTTTAAATTTCTTTAATATACTGCAGGGAAGGAAATGACAGTGAAGCTGTAAATTATAAAAGAGGCTTATTGGCCTGAACCTAGCACTCACACTTCAAATCCATTAAACAGGTAAACAAAATAACTATCAGAGATGACTGACTGGTAACAGAGACATTATATAATCGTAAACTGTGGCCGTGCATACAATGCCAGTATTCTCCTTGGTCACTCTAAATAGAATTATAGTAATTCCTACAGAAAGAATTTTTTTAAAGTCTTGTTTGAATATGTAAAAAAATCATTAATGTGTTGATTTAACTGATGACCCATCTAAATTTGAATTACAGTTGATACATTTATGGAATAATTCAAAATGTATCATAGCGCATGAGAAATTCTGACATATATCTATTTTAAGTTTGATTTCTGGTTGCAATTATAGCAAAGCAAAAAATACGTTTTTCCTGTATTCACATGTTCACCCTGATCAAGAAAGAGGTATGATGGCCCTTGCCAGTGTGACTCAGTTGCTTAAGCATTGCCCCAGGTATTGAGAGGTCGCCAGTTCAATTCCAGGTCAGGGCCCATGTCCACGTTGCCAGTTCAATCCATAGTCAGGGTGCATATGGGATAAAACCAATCAGTGTGTCTCTCACATTGATGTTTCTCTATCTCCCTCTCCCTTTCTCTATCTTTAAAATCAATAAACACATTTTTTAAACAAAAAGGTATAATGGATAGAATTTTTTAATATATATTTTTATTGATTTCAGAGAGGAAGGAGGAGGAAGAGAGATAGAAACATCATTGATGAGAGAGAATCATTGATTGGCTACCTCCTGCACACCCCCCACTGGGGATCAAGCCAGCAACCCAGGCATGTGCCCTTGACCAGAATTGAACTCAGGACCCTTCAGTCTACAGGCCAAAGTTCTATCCACTGAGCCAAACCAGCTAAGGAGGATGGCATTTTTTATGAAATAAAGAGAAAAGGATTATGAGATGATCTATATTCTCTTTTAGTTAGTAGTTGGGCAAATATCTTTCAGGATGTAGACAGGTCAGATCTCTAAGCTCACTACTACTCAGGTTCTATTATGTTAGTAAGCAACAATATCTTCCATCTCTGTCTCTTTTTTCTCTTCTTTTTTTACTTGCCCTCCCCCCTATCTAAAAGTGATTCATCCAAATTTTAGACAGAGTTTGGAACCCAATGGCAGCCTCGGCACTCAGTCCAGGAGTAATGGCTGGATTTAAACATAATATGGTACAGAGCAGTTTGGAATTAGGAGGTTAAAACAGAGTTCTATGCCAGGTTCACTACTGATTATATGACCTTATTGTACATGCCCACTTTCTCCATACTTTTTCCACTTTCAAAACGTTGTATGAACATTCCTCTTCTTCTACCTGACCACCAAGATACAAAATATAGCAGATGGTACCCATGAAATGCTGAAATTTATTAAAATGGGCAAGTCAGAGGCTAGTGCCACTTAGCATTCAATTCAAGCATTAACATTAATTTCTATTCAAGCAAAATATAGATTGTCCTTGCATAGGAAGCCTCAGTGATGTTAAGATGAAAATTCACACTGAAATATCTACAAATCTCTGCAAGCAAGAGGCAGCTCTGACGCCCCTGGAGAGTTCTATGGCTTCCTGAGCCCAAGCTGGGCTCTGACAGGTACTCTCTGTGTGACACCTGGGGAGATGCCTAACATTCCTCTGCACTATAGTAAAGAAGGTCAGAAAAAACTTAGCCCAGAATACAGTGCACAGAAATAAATGTTAAAAAGTCAAAAAGAAAAACCTGAAAACTATTCAAGAAAAACAGAAGGCAACATACTAATTAAGCTATTGAAAAGGGTGCAAGTTCTTAGAATCTGACAAAAATAACATAAGGAAGAGAAATATTTAAAACATGACTGCATTTAAGCTATAATTTCCGAATGGAAAAGCTTGATAAATGAGTTTGAAACATAAATGACAAGCTGAAACAATATTTTTCATAATACTGCAAAGGATGAACTTTTCTAATATGGAAACAGATGTCACAAATCAATTAAACTAACCAAGAAAATAAGATAGAAAGGCAGAGTTATAAAACATGGGAAAGCAGTTTCAGTATATGCAATTTTATTTTTGATATATTTGAAAATTCCTATTGTTATCTCCTCTTTTAGAGTAATTCTTAATTACATCAAAAAGCATTACTTTACTCTAATGAATGTTAACATAAAAATACAAAATATTGGGGCCTTTCCCTTTGAGAATGTAAAAAAATTTGTTACCCTGCAAATGAAAGGAAGCTAATATTCTCACCCCTTTGGTTGTGTGAAGCAAAGAGTACATGATGTCCTATATTCACAAGTAAATATTTTGACAAGAGGAAAAATTACCTGTACAGAGATCAGAGCTCCATGCCACATATACAGAAACATTTTAAAATTCCTAATATGTAGTTTGGGATTCTTTAGCTATTTTGTAATAAACATGAAGATATGGTTATGGAAGTTGACTAGTTCTGGCCTCTAGATTTTTTCTGTCTACAGCTGTGTCTGAGAAGAGACCAAAATATGATATTTAAATAAATTCACCTTAGGATGACTAAAAAATAAACGAACAGAAAACCAAGATGAATTAGAGACAATTTCTGCTCTCTGTGCCACCCAGCTATGTCACAATCCAAACATTTAAATTACCTCTTCTAGCCCTGGTGGGGTGGCTCAGTTGTTTGGACAGTCGGTCATCCCGCATACCAAAAATGTTGTGGGTTCAATTCCTCATCATGAAAGAAAACTACTTATTGATGTTTCTCTCTTATGCTGATGTTTGTCTTTCACCTTCTTCCTCTTCCCCTCACTCACAAACCAATAGATATATCCTCAGATGAGAATTAAGTAAATAAATAACCTCTTTGGGGGTCTAATTCTGTTGGGCACAGATAAGGAATGGGAAAGCTGGGACTGTGCAAGCTTTATTGTTGACTTCTCTCTGAGTGATCAACCTGTGCTCTCAAAGGAGGAGGTCCTCCCACACAGGCAGCAGCACATGGAGATATTCCTGCTGCAGCTATCTAGACAAGTATTAGAGAATTAACAGAGAAGGTGATATAACAATGCTAGTTCTTAGTCATACAGCTTATTACAGCCATTAAGAAGAGAATTCAGGAGGCAATCAGGAGGCTAGATTTAGTAAGTTATTTCCTAACAAAATGTTTGGAAAGGAAAAATAGTAATTTCATGGTAAAACCCTGGCAGACTTTCACCACTTACTCAAGTGGTGAGGGTTATCATCCCCAACGATATGTGGCAATCACAAGTGATACTATGCGACAAGAACGGCACCTAACCTTTATGTTATTCTTTCCCCAAACTCAGAACCCGAATCTAAGTCTTAAAACTAGGTTCAGACAAATACAGATTGGGAGACAGTCTACAAGAAAACTGGCCAATACTCTTTAAGACAGTCAAGACTCAGAAAAACAAGGAAAGGCAAAAATCGTCACAGAACAAGGAGACTGTTATTACATGACAACTAAATCAGTTGGCACACAGCACCAAATCCTGAGACAGAAAAATAATATTAATGGAAAAACTGGTGAAATCCAAATGAAGTCTCGATTCTAGTTCACAGTAATGTACCAATGTTGGTTTTTTAGTTTTGACAAATGCACAATGCTAATGGGAGATGTTAACAGTTGAGGAAACTAGTATATGGGAGCTCTGTCATATCTTTACAAATTTTCTGTAAATCCAAACTTATTCCAAAACAAAAGTAGTATATTTAGAAAAGGGAGAAGGAGCTGTTGTAATAATTATAGTTGATAAGCCAACCCTATTGCTCTTAGTTCTGGTGTTTTTTAAAAAGCTGAGTGTGTGTCCTGGCTGTTTTCGCTCAGTGGATAGAGCATCAGCCTGTGGACTGAAGGGTCCCAGGTTTGATTCCAGTCAAAGGCATATACCTTGGTTGCAGGCACATCCCCAGTAGGGAGTGTGCAGGAGGCAGCTGATTGATGTTTCTCTCTCATCAATGTTTCTAACTCTCCAACCCTCTCTCTTCCTCTCTGAAATCAATAAAGATATATTTTTTAAAAAGCTGAGTGTGGACTTCTTGATGACAAGTGATAAGGGGTTGCATATCTATTAGTAGTGAGCCATTTCATTCTGAGTGGAGAATCAGAAAAAAGAAACATCATGGTTTAGGATTCTTGATGTGGTCACAGCTACCATCTCTCAGCGAGTGTGAAAAGATTAATTGTGGAGGTTGAAATGGTGTGCACCACCCTGACTTCCAAACACAGACCTGAGAGATAAAGCATTCAGAATGCAACCATCTATCTGGGAAGTGTCATCCCATCCAGGACATTTATGATTCATGCTGATGCTTCTGCATCATCTGCTGCCAGTCTAGTTTTGTATTTTATCACAGAGAGTAATGCATTTGATTCCAACTAGATTCTTGTTTCATTCTATTTTTCAACTTTCATGGCAACTAATAGCTAGTAACATGAAAGGTGACAGTTTGGAAAGACAGTTTTGCTGAGGTTGGCATGATGAGTTCCAAGACAGCATGAACCTGGATAATCACCAAAGTTGTTTGAAACATGGGGAGAGTCCCTGGGATAAGGAGTTGGACATCTGAGAAAGACCAGAAATACCACCAAACATGGTAAGAATAAAATTAAAAAATGATGGGTGGGAAACTTCACTTTTTGTAAATGCTTACCTATGGAGAGGAGGAAAAAGTAATGAGTAGAACACCTTGCTGAGGGGAGTCAAGAAAGCAGAGTAAAATTTACTGAAGGGAAAATGTATACACCAATGACTCAGAAGAAATGGCTGAATAACCAGAAGAATTCATAAAATCCAGGCAGTTGAAATAAAATTTCTAAAAATGTACATATCATAGATTATGCTGGTCTAGGTAAAATGTCAGGGATCACTAAAATCTAGGATGAACTCACACGTAAGGTAGAATATAACATGGCGATTTATGATTCCAGCAATTCTGCACCCCCACTTTGGTTAACAATCTCAACATCTTTCTCTTCTAAGACCTTTTCTCATCTCTGATTATCAGCAGTCATGATACGTAATTTTGAATTTCACTTCACACTTGCCTACACCTGCCCTCTGCTTTATGCATATTGGCTTAGAAACATGGTCCAGTGTTGTTGGTGTTGTTAACAATACCTACCCCTATATAATCTTATTCTCTTACTGACCATATGGGAGACAGCCAATCAATTTTTCTTACATTGATATTTCTTTCCTCTTTCTCTCTCTCTCTTCCTCTCTCTCTGAAATAAAAAATAAAAATAAAAATAAATGAACCTAGAAAATATAAGTCACTAGGCACTTCCATCATAATTTGTCTCCATAATAAGCAACTTTAAATAAAATATATACATATTAACTCAATAATCAATGAGTCTGGCACATTTTTTCCCAATGGAGCTTTCACCAGGGACCATGCTGTATAGAAGCATTTGGCTGACCCTCGTGATAATGATTACAAAATTTTAGGATATATACAAATCTCATGTTTTCTTAATGACATATTAGGGAGCTTCCCTTTTCACTCCGAATTTGTTATCTGCTGTGAAATATACTTAGAACTCATGCTAAAACAACCATTTCTAAATTCTAAATTTTTAAAAATATGTTTTTACTGATTTCATAGAGAAAGGGAGAGGGGCAAAGAGATAAAAACATCAATGATATGAGAGAATCATTGGTTGGTTGCCTCTGGCAAAATTACCACTGAGGATTGAGCCTGCAACCCTGGGCATGTACCCAGACCAGGAAAAGAACTGTGACCTTCTGGTTCATAGGTTGATTCTCAACCACTGAGCAACAGTTGGGCCACTTCTAAATTTTGAGTAGATCTTTGGGCTGTAGGATACTTGTATTTACTGAATAAATCAATGGCAACATTTTATAGCCTTTTGGTTTTATACATTTCGATGAAATTCCCTTCCCAGGCCTTCACTTTCCAATTTAAACAAAAATAACCCAACGCCCTCCATCACCACACACTGATATTTCTTCCTCATTTTTCCTTAGCGCGTTTTAGTCTTTATATGAAAATCCATTCTCCCCTCTTGATTATATTAGTTTCCCTTCTTAACTATATCTGCCTGTCTCTTTTTTTAAAGCAAATTAAATGGCCCATAGTTTTTAAAATATAAACATGCCATTATTTTTTATAATGATAAGGAAATAAAAACCCATCTACCAAATCCTTTCTATTAACCTCAGCATGTTATTGATTTCTTTAAGTACTTCAATATTGAGGTCTTTTTAAGACACAGGCACCTTCAACAACCTTCAACCCCCCCCCCCTCCATTCTTAATTAATAAATATGACTTTTAGCACATCTGCTTCTCAGTTTGTTCTTATAAAAACGCTACCCATATGGAAAAGGTATGCTAGTTCCTTTGAATTAGCAAAATAATTTCTGTAAAATAATTCATTTCACTTCTACCAAATTAATCTGGTTTGAGACTGAGCCATGCAGTTAAGACTGAGCCATGCAGAAAACACTTGTTTAATTTAGATTTTATCATAATTTTTTAAAAATATATATTTTAAAACTGAACAAATCTCTTTCACCTAGATTGGAATAGTTTTATGTATAAAAAGCTTCTCTGAACAATCTGAAAGAGATAAAAACACATAAAACCTTTTATTCATCTGCATTATGATCTGTCTTCTTAGACTAAAAGCTACTTTAAAACAAGGTATATATTTAATTCATGAATTTATCCATTCCTTCCTCTATAAACCTGATAATTTTTTCATTCAAAATCTTTTGCTAAGCACCTTCCATGTATCAGACACCATTCTAGCTTCCTTCTGGGAGCTCATGTTCTTTATTTGACTCTTTCTTGGTAACTGATTCTATGTGTTAAACAGAGTAGAAGCTCTAGTGATCACTGGGTGGGGTGATTGGGCCTTATTTCATGTGCTTCTTATCTAGAGGGGGAAAAAGTCACATCTGAGAAAGAAAGGCAGCATAGGATAGTAGTTAAGTATAGATTTCAGAGCCAAATTGCTTCTGCAACATACTAGGTGTTTCCATGCAAGTTACTTTACTGCTCAGGCCTCAGTTTCCTCACCTATACTCTGTGAAGGACTTCTATTACTGATGCCTAAGACTGCCTTGATTGTTAAATGATTGAAAGTTCTTACAAAACACATTCGGGAATGCTTGGCTCATAAGAAGCCAACCATAAGCTTTTGTGAAAGAAAGGAGATGTCCAAGAGGAAAAACAAGCATAACTAGAAATTAAGTCCTGTGACAGTCCCATTATTCCAATGTCAGCAGTGCCCTGCATTGGACAAACATTTTAATCTTCCTGTGATCCTATTTCCTAATCTGAAAGACAAATATGAAAACAAAAATCCCCACTGAAGTGAGTCCAAATAACTTCCTTCTGAGAAGAAAGTGGCATCATTAAATATAAATTAAAAATTCAGAAATTAGAAAGCATTCTAATATATTTTTTTTTTTGCCTCATGAGTTATGAATCTCAGGGTAGTGGTTTAGGAAAAATAAAAAAGACACAGGCCTCTAGCCATAAATGATTTAGTTTGAGGAGAAGTTGTATCATTACTGGTTTTTGAATGATCCCTGTATATTAGGTATTAAGCAAATTAGTCCATGCACATTTAGTGGGTTCTATTATAATTTTGCATCACAAGGGGCGTTGAAATTCCTCTAAGGTCACCGATACAGTAAAATGGCAGAGAATGTCTACAAATCTAAGCTCTTAGTTGCAATGATACCATAATGTATGTGCAAGTGCAAGACATATTACAAGCTCTACTGACACCGTCTGTAGCTGTCTTTTGGTATTAGAAAAAGAATATTAAGTGCTGAGTGTGTGTACTTGTCATGAAAAGATATGTTTAAATAAAAGGATGCTAACAGTCTTATTTATTAAAAGTCATATTTCTCAACTTGAAATTATTGATGCATTTGCAGTATTTAGGAGCTTGTCAAAGTTGCAGTTTTATTTTGCTATAAACCCACAGGCATATCGTTAGTGTCATCCTTGAAATATTCACTAATTCAATGACAGGATTATAAATTCTTTTCAGTCTAAAAGGTATAGAAACACCTGTTATTTTGAAAACCTAAACATCATGTACTTAGTACATGATAAAATTAAGAAAGCTACTGCTGTATGAATCACAGATGCTAATTTTCTGGCATAAATATAGAATGATATATTGTGCAATCCTGGCAATTATGTCAGAAATCAGTCTGGAGTAATTCATTAACACTTAAAAAATAAAAAAATAAATAAAAAGAAAAACAGCAACACACACACAAAGAGGAAGCTGACATTTGTAACTAATATTATGATCTATGTTATTTTATATTGTGTTTTTTTTGTTTGTTTTATGAGCAGTGGACAACCATAAGATAATTGAATAGCGAATTATTAAAATACTCAATTTTTTTTTATTCAGTCGCTCTTCAAGAATGTAGATTCATTTTGCAAATTACAGGTCTTATCTGCTGATGAGGGCAAAAGGAATTAGACAATTTTAGAAAGGCACATTAACTCCTTCAGGGTCTGAGACAGCCTGTACGAACATGCCTGGAAGAGCTATGGCCTGAGGATTTTATCTAAAAATAAAAGCGATATAA
Organism: Pipistrellus hanaki; assembly: GCF_964339955.1. Lineage (NCBI taxonomy): Eukaryota > Metazoa > Chordata > Mammalia > Chiroptera > Vespertilionidae > Pipistrellus > Pipistrellus hanaki. The sequence continues at coordinate 70,403,223 of NC_140508.1, forward strand.
ATTAAATCACATTTTAAATGTACTCTTAACCCCGTTATTTAAAACTGAATCATATGCTGCTTAAATTGTCCTGAAATATACATTTATAAATTAATTTAAAGGTATATTTATGTATTTAAATATGTTATTAAAGAATTATTCATTTCAGGAACCCTCTATCAAACTCTCTGAATACACTCTAAGGAGACTTGAGTGACCTAAGGTGACTGGACTGCCTTTCTCTGAGTGCAATGGGACAGACCTATTGAGACAGGCGTGCCTGTACATTATCTGGCAAAGGTGATGGAACATTCACTCTCATGATTAGGTAACAGTTTGGAAAGCTCTGTCTCAGCAGCCTGAAAGGAGGACTTCTTCTGGCTTTGGAGAAGTTGTACTGTCCTGATGGAAACTCCATGCGGGATGGGCCACATGGCAGGACACTGTGAGTGGCCTCTATGACCTGCAGGTGACCCCTGCATAATGCCTAATAAGAAAATGGGACCTCGATCCTATCTCCATGGACACAATCGTTCTGCCAACAGCCTACGGCAGTGGCCAGCAAACTCATTAGTCAACAGAGCCAAATATCAACAGTACAATGATTGAAATTTCTTTGGAGAGCCAAATTTTTTAAACTTAAACTTCTTCTAATGCCACATCTTCAAACAGACTCACCCAGGCTGTGGTATTTTGTGGAAGAGCCACACTCAAGGGGCCAAAGAGCCGCATGTGGCTGGCGAGCCGCGATTTGCCAACCACTGGCCTAGGGTGAGCTTGGAAGTGGGTCATTCCCTAGTTAAGCCTCCGATGAGTCCTCAACCTGACCAATGTCTGGATTGTACCTTGGCGAGAGCCTGAAGCAGAGAACCCAACAAAGTTAGACTTGGACTCCTGGCCCAAGGAAAGTAGGTAATAAATGTGTATCATGTATGTTGCTAAGTTTGTGGCAATTTGTTATGCAGTGATAGAAAACAAACGCAGCAACCTATGATGTAGGTAAATAGGAGAAAACCAGATCAGTTCTTGCTTTCCTCTTGCTAGGAAAGTAGAAATTATGAAGCCCAGAGGAGAAAATCTCAATTGTCTTCAGAATGACCCTTTGGATCCTTAACATTCAACATATATCATGAATATTATCAATTCAATTTCACATAAGAATATACTGAAGCAATATGAACATTTTCTTTATATGCACAATGATTTAATATTATTAGAGACAAGGCAAATCTATAGTAATTCTCCAAATACTATTTAAGTGATGAAGTATAGATCTCATTTTTTAAAAACAAGTTTGAGGTATTATTATTGAGGTATTATTTCTGTTCAATGACTTGCATTCATTTGATACACATAATTTGATGAGTACTGACAGATGTATAATGCCATAAAATAACCATAATCAAGAAACGAATGCTATCTATCAACCCCAAAAGTTTCCACAGTGCCATTCCCTGTTAAACCTGTGATCCCCTTGCTGTCACTGCAGATTCAGCTTGAGTTTTCTAGAATTTTGCATGGGAACTCACATGTGTGTACTTTTTGTGTCTGGCTTCTTGCACTCAGTATAGAGAGGATCCTGTAAATTTTCCCATCATGTTGTGAAACTGAAAATACAGTATACTTAAAATTCAATATCCTAGACATCCCTCTTTTGATATAATGATTACAACTTAGAGCATGGCAATGGAATGCTAGGTCTCTACTCACACACACAGTATTGTACGTATTATAGGGACTTTACTCGTCCTGGACACAGGACATTTATCATATCTTATACTTATATATATCTTAGGACCACAGATATTTCAGTTTCTGTTTGGCTCAAATGACCAATTCACAGATCATGCTTGCAGAGGGAAAATCCATTGAAAATACAGACTACCTTTATGGTTCTTAGTAATTAACTTACATCATATACTAGCACAATCAGTAAGAAATATGTCCATGCATAGCCTTTCTATCTCGTCAACAGAAATTGCTCACTCTGCGTCTGTCTCAGCATCAGAGCAGCCTGAGCTGCAGAGCTTGGTGACACCTGTCATAATCAATTAGTCAAGTAGAAAAATGATGTAAAAACCTGGCTTAAAGATTGAGGACAATTTAGTCACCCTCTACAGTTCCCTCAGGAAATGAAAGTCTGTTGTTCCATTGAGCTATCTTTGAATGCTGAACAGCAATTTCTTCCAACCATTCATGGAAACTAAAAATAACATAAATACATGTAAGAGACTTGGAACTATTTTGGTGAGAAAAAACACACACCATGAAACCTTGCCCAGCCGGAAACAACTCTCGGCCCTCGGTGGCTGTACTCCCAACTATAACCACAACGGAAGGGGAAGAACACATTAAGAACTCCCAGTGACACTCACAGAAAAGGGTTCCTACAACCCTGGAGAATTTCATCTAGACTTGGAATGAGGGATGTAAGAAGCAAAATAACACACTTCATTATCTTGACTTCATAAAATAAACATGATTTCTTAGCTGGTAGTCTAGCCCTATGATCGTTATGCCACAAACCCTAATGAAAATGTATTAATATGATGAATCCTGACTTCCCAAGTTCTTATTTCAGCTCTCCTCCAACCCCCATCTCATGAGTTGAAGGTCGCCAGGTTACATCATTTTTGGAAGGAACCTTCCCTAGATGTCCCACCACCACTGAAGCCCAGCCCCAGGAACCCAGAGATTGCCAGAGTTTTTGCTGCTGTCATCCCAATACACTGAGAAGCAGAGGTTCAGGGAACAGGCCGGGTGAGCAGATTTGGAGAATCCATCACACAGGGGTGTGTCCTCAACAACCAAAAACACACTTATGAGAGTTCCAAGAATTATGGTTTCCTGGTCAGAAATGTGTTCCGACCACAGAACCACAAACAACTTAGTACGAATGCCACAGAGGGCCTTTGAAGGATAATGACAGTGAGGACACTGGCATGAGGGCGAAACAATAAACCACCAGGGAATGGGAAACAGAATGCCTGGGTTTGCCTCTGATGTTTGCAAATGTCACCTGAGCTTGCTGACGGAGAATGACACTCTGGCTTTTGCCAGCCCAATCTCTAGCACAGCTTCAGAAACCGGGTTCCCTATGTATTGCCTTTGAAATCTTTAGGTAATTACACAAAATAAATCACTATAATAACACTGACAAATGTCAAAAAATAATTTCTTTTAATTACAGTCTTCCTATCCCAGAGTCAAATTCTGAACTAGGAGGTGAGCCATTCATTGGGCCCTTAGGTTCTTACCTCCCAACAGGCTAAATAAAGTAAAAATTTGTGCATAAAAATGTGTCCCTCAACATAACTCTGAGGGGTTCTGTGTCTACAATGACCTGCAAACAAATCTTGCTCATATTTAAGAACAGGAAGAGGCTCTCGCACTGTGATATTCTTGAAAAGCATATGTGTACATTATTTATATATGTTTGTACATTTTGGTTGAGAGGCTAATTCATAAGTATGCAGGGTCTAACACCTTCTTCATACTCAGCATATAAATGCTACTTCATTATTATTCAGCTAAATTGAGCTTAGATTTTATAAAACTATAATTAAAGTAGAAAATTTACCTCTAAATGACTATAATTAAATGTGTGTCCTGCTCTATTAGGAATGACTACCTGTAAAGATATTTAATACACCCTTGCCTTGTCAGCTCTTAGGCTGATGTTTTGACAAACCTGTGGTACAGCAAAATGTCATTCACTGTAGGTACATCTTTAAAATGCAGACATGCTCAAGAGAGAAGAGGGCTTAACTTGTCTTTCTCACAGGAGGATGACTGGATGACAGTAAATAATTTTATATAGTTCATACCTACCACCCTGCCCGACACCATGTGCCTACCTGGTAGTTCATAAGAATGGTCTCTGGTTCTCTGACAATGTTCATGGCCTTTCCTCTCAATCATGCTTTACATCCCAACTCACATTTATTCCTGATATTAGCACGTAATCTCTAAATGTTATTCTCTGTATGATGTTACCCAGCTCTTCATCACTGTCCTTAGGCCGCATGCTCTATCCACTGAGCAAAACTGGCTAGGGCTCTGACCCTTGGCTTTATCTTGACTTCTCTTGAAAGAGAGGTTTCCTATTGGAGAAGTTTGGAGACTCATTGATAAATCTTTGAGGGCAGAGCTTGCAACCAAAGTTCCCTTCTGTTCACTGTGTTCAGTGAGAAGGAAGAAATAAGGTCCAACTGTAGTTTATGCATCAGAAATTTCTCTCTCTCACCCCTTTCACAAAGTTTATAATATCTGTGTGGCCTATGAAAGGGTGGAGGATCTTAGCGAGTGGTAGATAAAAATCCCAGAGAAGGAGTGATATCCCCAGGGAGGGAACAAGACATGTATATGCAATTCCAGAAAATCATCTTAGAACAGAGAGCGTGAAGAGTCTGTTCCACGCAGGACTCAGGTCAATTCTGTGGCTCATTGCTGAATCCTATAGAAAGGATTCTCAGCAAAAGAGAAGAAAAAAAGCTAATACAGTTTTTGAATTTTGCACTAAAAATTCAAGATGTTGTGAATTTACAGCTACTGCATGAAATGCAATCATATCAGTGTGGATGGTTCTATATCTGGGATGGCTTTGAGGCCCATCTGGGTCTTCCTACGAGCCTCCTGAGCATCCGGTGAGGGCACCTGCACTTTGGCAGAGGCTCTGACACCACAGCAGCAGCCAATTCAGAGAGCCAGGATGCGACGGATGCCACATGGTAGCTAAGAGGATGAGTAGATACCCACAAATGGGTGGATATTTAGTGAAAGTCAGAACTGCCTTAATAGAAGATGAGTACTGCATCTTGCTTGGCTGGTGGCAAAACAGGCTCTAAGTAGACTCTCGCTCACTGTTTAATTACTCTGGCTCAGATAGTTCTGGGTAAGTGCCCGAGTTGTACTGGGATGCCTCCCTATGACGCAAGCATGCATGGCTTGTGAACATCTCTATAAGGTTTCCCCCACACCTATTAAAGTAAACGAGGTAGCACATAAATCCTGTGATCTCAGCATAGCCTTCAGGGTTCTGTAACAGTAAATCATAGGACTCTGTTTTCTGAAGAGGAACCCTGCAGTGAGGAGCTTGCATCAGAAGTGAGCTCATAACAGTGAGTCTTCACTGTGCTCTGGATCCTGACACCTCTCCCCTCCGCTCCTCACACATCTGCCAGTGCCTGCTCAAGCAACAAGGCACTGCTGCCATCAATAACCAACTAAATTGCAGCTGACAGCCTAAGTGAACAAGGTACATATTGGGATAAAGTATCTTTGACCTCTATAATATTGTCATTCAAGCCATCTACCTGGAAAGGAAGAATGATAGGAAGACCAAGAGAGAATTAGATTGGAAACAGAAGGACTAAATGTCACGTATTGTCCCTCCCTATGTTTCACGCGGTGGAACCTGAAAGCCTGCTAGCCTCAGCAGCGTGCTGGAGCGAGCGTGCCCTAGCTCAGGACGGTCAATTGCGCTCAACTATCCCCAAGTCAGGATTCAGCAACCTCAAGTTAACAGCTTGAAATTGGCCTTGTTAGCAGTATTCATTCCCTGGAAATTGGTCAATATTACAAATTACAGATGCTTTCCTTATCACCATATCATGAATTGGACCCCCTTCCACTTCAGGTTCTCCTGGGGAAATTTACTTAATAAGAAATACAAAAGTCAATGTAATATTGTCTGCTTATGCCAAAGTCCTCAAATTTGGCAGTTGGAGATCATATAAGTACATAAATAGAACAAGAAGACATACTCTCACTATAAAAGTATCTAAAAATCTACTATCTACTAAACAATGATGAACTCCATAAATCTTTATCTCAACCAAAATGTAAGGTAACTAACAGGAACAAGGAGACCATTTTTCCAAGTTTCCTTAGAGACTACAATGTTTAAACCATCCATTTTGATTAACTTGGATTTATTATTTTTTAAACTAAAGGCAAATTCAGTTTCTCCAATGCATATCTCATTATTTACCTATGACTTTATCTCTTCTGAGCTAAGGTAGTACTTGTTATCTATACTTAATTAAAAATCAGTGTCTATTTCTTTATGATATCTAATTCTTTTGAAATCATGGGTGTGTTCATAAATCTTGTTAGCCTACCCAGTAACTAGCATGCCATAGGCTCTTCATTACATTTGTTGATTGACACATGGGGAAATGTTCCCTCTGATCATACACATCAACAACCACACACCTGTAGCCAGATCATCAAAGTGACACATTAGGCACCTCCTCCTTTGGTTGCCTCCTCCAATGTCAGTAATTTGCTAGCTTTTACCCTTCCTGTTGTTTCCAATAAGCTTAATTTATAATTTATAATTTTCTATTATCTTTCTTGGTGAGTATCCTTCCAAGATACATTCTAAAAATACCAATTTGGCCTAGCAATCCTTAAATTTTTGAATATTCTCCAACAGTATTTTTTAGTTATTTTTCCTTAACAAATTCTATAATTATGGGTTTTCAAAGGCTTTCTTGAGAGGATAAGGAAAAATCACGATTGCACTTATTTTTATTTTTTTTTCAAAGACAGGACAAAAATTATGCTAATGTTACAGTTGATTTATATTTTAAAAGGTGAGTACATCATTTGTTTGAACTTTACCCTCACAACTCTTATGGTGATAAGAGAAATTGGATATCATCCCCCTTCTGAAGTTCCTTTGTGTCATTTTTCTCAAGCAGTCTTTTAAGCATTCTCAAAAATGAACTGAGTGGCCCCATTAGGTTTAGCTCTTCAAAAGAAAGAACTAAATTTGCTCTTCATCAGCAAACACTACAGTTTTCCACTAACTCAATCCCCTGCCAGCCTCAAGTACATTGTAATTTGAAAGTCATGGGTGAAACCATGTACAAGTGAAACTTAAAAAGAGATTAAGTTCTCAAAATATAGGAATCAAGGAACAAATACAGTATCTTTTAGGAAAGTAGGGAACATCTATAACCAAGGATGAAAAGAAGATGTGTGAAGAATGGAACAGGACCTAGGAGAGCAGAGGGCCAATAAATCTAAGTATAGTTGAGATACTGCTTCACCGTACAGGTGATTCACCCTGCAGATCCCAGGGTAGCCCAGACCACAGAAGGCTCTGGCCAGATGAACAGCAGCATGGTTTGGAATTTGGTGTTCATCACACCCGGTTCTCTCTATTCCCACAGACACTTAGTACAGTCAAATGACTGCTACTCTGCCTCTCTGGGCAGGAAAAAGGAGGTACAGCCTGCAGGGAAACTAAACCAGAAAAGTTCTAGACATAGGACACCAGATACAGAGAAGAGAAGAATCAAGTGTGAGACAGGAAACAAAGATGAAGGAAAATCTGAGTACTGAACAGGAGGAATGCCACACCTCTTTCTCCCACTTGGATCCAGAACCTAAGAACCAGATATATAAACCCAAAGTAGAAGATAAGAGTGTTTCTTCCAGGAAAACCTGAACTGCCAGAGTAAAGGCTAAAAGAAGCTATTATTTATTATTATTTATTTTTCATCCTCACTTGAGGATATTTTTTTCCCCCATTGCTTTTTAGAAAGAGTGAAAGGGAGAGACAGAGAGAAACACCTATGTGAAAGAGACACATCAATTGGTTGCCTCCAGCATGTCCCCCAACTAGGGCTGGTATGTGCCCTTGATTATAATTGAACCCAGGACTCTTTGGTCAGCAGGCCAACTTTCTATCCACTGAGCCAAACTGACTAGGGCAGAAGCCACTATTTAGAAGATGCTCCCAAAAGACAGATGGCCATCTTACTGTTCTAGAGTGAAGCTTATCACTGGCTATCCCTGCCTATAAAGTCAATGTTTAGTGGAGAGCACCAGGGCAAACTATAGGGCTTATTAGTTTGGCCAATTTAAAAAATGTATAAGGAATAATCATGAGTTCTACCTGAATTATCCTGATCATCACTATCAACTAGAAGCCAGTTCATTCTTTGGGGGGGCATCTCTTATTTGACTAAATCCTTCCAAAAATTGGTTGCTGAGACTTACCTCCATCTAACATGTATTGCATCTGAAAGCAATGACACACCACCTGAAAGATTTTGATTCTGGAACACCTAAAACTAAGGGTTCCTCTTTTATCCTTTCCATCTAAATTATTTAAAGACAGAGATACTTGGCATAGATATTGGATATATAATAAAATAATCCCGAAACAGACAGCATGATCCTCAATTTATGCTCTTATTTGTAAATTTCCATGTTTGTTTTTCTTTCCAGCAATCTCTACATATCAAAATTATGCTTGTCAACTCAAATGGATAGCAATGTTTTTCTTTAGGATCCTATTTGACCCCAGCATCTGGATGATGCCAGAGTTACAAGAAAATGATGACAACAAAGAACATGAACTTCAAAATGAACAGTTATCAGTGATGGATATGAATCAGTGCTCCTTTTTATTCTCCACATATTTTGTGTTTATCTGGAACAAACAGTTGGGCAAATAAGATCAGTAGGAAAATCAATGAGCAGCCCATAATATGTGGTAAAGTCTGAAGAGATCATATTAGCTGCTCCTAGCAACAGCTCAGCACAATGCCTCAAATAACTGCCACAATGAATAACCCAATTTCAATGACAAATAAAAGGAAAGTACTTCCAATCTTATAAAAGCTGCATCATCAACTAGGCTTGCTTCACTCTAGTTAGGCAGTGTATTAGCTAAGGAGGGCTGAAACGCTGTAGAAATATTTTCTTGCCTTCTCAAAAATTCTAGCCAAGAATAATATCTCAGAGACTGACACCAAGGAAATGGTCTGCAGTTGATAACAGATGTCTTGATATTACAATACAAACAGATTTAAGAATCGTGAATTAAAAATCCCCAGTTTGTACAGAATGCGTTTTAAACACTCTGCGGTCTTTTTGGATTCACCCCTACTATGGCCTCTTTCTTTATGTATCTCACTTCCTCCTCCCCTGTTCACTCGCATTTCCCCCTCAGGTCTCAAAATCTCCACCTCTCGCAAGTGCATTGCCCGTGAAGCCCTTTTCTTGTAAGTTCACATATGATGTGTTTCTTCTTGGGAGCACTCAACAACTTCCTATTACATGACCAATGTGTCTCTCCCTCCTGCAACATAAGCTCCCTGCTGGCAGATGCATCCAATTCCCTCTTGTAGGTGACATGTTCTCCTATGGGCACTCGTGTGTCAAGTTACACAATTAACAGCATGAAAGAATCTTCGTGTCTGGGTATACACTTTGGGGCTGTGCTCCAAGCTGTGCTGGGCTGGGCTAGTTTGAGATGTGCTGCTTGTTCAGCTACAAGAGTGTTGGGATTATAGGCAACTGTGGTACCAGGACAGCTTATTCCCCTGACCTATTTGCTTGATGGAACAATTTGGGGTGGAAAATCCCTGCTGGTGGGTTTTTTGGTGGCCATTTTTAGCCAAACATCAAATCCAGCCAATATTGGAAGGACATTGAGTGAGTACCAGTAAAGGGGAAATTGTTAAGAAGAGAATAATGAGGACACACAACGTCAGGGCATGGGAAGATGTGGTGAGGGAACCCAGGGTAAGAACTTGTCAAGCAAAGAGAACACAAGTTTATTTGGCAGAATAAGAGCCAAGATGATGCTGTTTAAGAATTAAACAGCACAGCGATAGTCCTGGCCAGTTTTCTCAGTGGTCAGAGTGTTGGCCTACAGACCAAAGGATCTCAGGTTCAATTCCCAATTAAGGGCATGCACCTCAGCTGCAGGTTCAATCCCTGGCCACCAGTCAGAAAGTGAGCTGATGTCTCTCCCTTTCTCTCTCTCTCTCTCTCTCTCTCTCTCTCTCTCTCTCTCTCTCTCTCTCTCCCTTTCTCTCTCTCTCTCTCTCTCTCTCTCTCTCTCTCTCTCTCTCTCTCTCTCTCTCTCTCTCTCTCTCCCTTCCTATTTTCCTGGTCCCTTCCAGTCTCTTTAAAAGTCAATAGGAAAATATCCTTCTCAAGTGAGGATTAAGAAAAAGAATAAAAGTAAACAACATCATGACAATCATAGACTGATTTGCCTCACAGAATGCTGATGAGAAAAGATAAGCTCTGCGAAAAAGGTAACATTTTGCAAAAGAGAAAATGAAACAAAACCCCTCATATCACAGAAACTATTGTTCAGTAAAATCCATGCATCTTTGGCAGATCAACACATATTTTGTAAAAGAGTATGTTCCTGAAAAATTTTAGATTACAAATTAAAATAGAGTAACTTACTCTTCATTAAAACTTTTAGGTTAAAAAGTATCTTATAATACACAAGTGTCATTGATCAATCTTAGTTAAAATCTTCAATATGTTCTACATGCTTGGATTCTTTAAAAAATGGAGATGGTTATGGTGAGACCACCAGCTACTCAGGGAGCTGCAAGAGGCCTAGGATGGAGGTCTAAGTGCTGACTCCCTCTCCCCCTTTCTCTGGACTTGCTTACAGAGAGATGGGGCCCCTGGACAGGAACTGCTAATCTGAAAGATCTAGCACAGCACCTGCCTCCAAATGGTATCATGAGTTCCAAAAGGAGGGGGTTTCCATCCCTTCCCTTGCCATAGAAAGCACGTTGGTGAATTTAAGGAAGGATCTTAAAGAACCCCAAAAGACTGACATTGCTGATGGTAAACCTGACAGAATTTGAAACTAACTGCATAAAATAAACTATGCACACTTATGTTCATCCTTAGGTTGGAAATGCTTTTCAGAGGATATTAAATATCTATAAATTATGTTTTTAATGTGCTGGATTCATTTTTAATTGATCTGCTGATTTGGAATCATTAATTGCCCCATTCTAGAGATTGAACCTGTGCTGCATAATAAAGATAAATCCAAATGTCTTTAATTGGACACGATGAGGCACCTTTAAAGGCACATCATTTTCAGCCTCATCTTATCACTTCATTCTCAGCCACAGGCTGCCCTGACAGGTTCCCTATGGACTCTTGTCCTAAAACCCTGGCAGGTGATTCTAATTCTCACCCCGCTGAGCTCCCAGATGGAGATGCTTTGCTGTGCTCCTTGGTGAACGCCCTCTGGTCCTTGCACAGCTTATTCTTGGAATTCTCCCATCTTTCCAAATGCTAGGCATCTGATGTCATCACCCCTCCCAGCACCGCTGAGCCCTCAGTGCATAGACAGATATGCAGCATTCAATAGAAAACCTGCCCAATTTAGGAAGAGCAAAGCACCATGGAAAGCAGCCTGTTGAGAAACGAGGAAAGAGAAAAGGGTCATCACAGGAACGGAATAAAACCAATGGCCTGGATGGAAACCTCGGGACAATCTTGTCCTTAAAATACTTGAAGCTCCGCATCCGGGGAAGACACTGCAGCTGGGGAAGCATCAGTGAGCTGTGCGCCACAGGAAGTAGTAATTCAGCCAGAGCCGATCATCGGATATGTCCTGGCTGCGCCTCACTGACCGCTTCATTACCCAGAAAGTAAAGAAAGCAACGAGTGGAATGGCAACTCGGGGTTGGTCCCAGCCAAGGAGGAAGAGCAGGCAGATGAGATGGATATAAGAAAATGGGGAGCACACAGTGGAGTGTGGTAATCACCCGTGCAAGGCCAAAGGACTGGGCTAGACAAGAAAATGATTTTTAAAAGCAGGGAAGAAAGCCATCGGAAGTGTAAAATAAAGAGAACCAATGGAAACTAGGTTTTGCCTTCATCGTCAGAAACTACAGGAATATCTTCACAAGAAAGGACAGGACTATTAAGAAGTTGGAACAATGCATCCTTAAATTATCTCAAGGGGAGTAAACCAATAAAAGAGTAATAGGGCTGGTTGCACACAGAATTTTCTCACAAGCTCAGATTGAAAGGAAATATAAAGACTTAGAGTGATTTGCAGGCCTCTGAGAACTGCTTCTGCTTCTCTCTCCAACCTCCCTCTGCTCCTTCACGCCTATCACCAGCCCCCCTCATTGCCCAAGTCCCCCTCACTGTCCCAGCCCTATTCACTCTGCTTCAGTTCTTCAAGGTCCTGCTTCTTACCTTTGTAAGTCTTCCTCCAAACTGATCACCTGCACCTTACCCTCCACTGCTGCCCACTTCCCTGATTACCTTCTGCACCTCTTTCCGATCTCAGCTCAATGGGTAATATCCCAGGAATGTCTGTATTAGATTCCCAGGACCTGGGGCATCTATTCTACCAACATTCTCCATCTTGCTTTTCTATCATATTTTTCCAACACCCTCCACTATATTTAGATGCTATATGTACATATAGATTATATGTATTTGTAGAAATTATAACAGCTTGTTATATGTGATAGGTTTGTTGATTAAAATCTGTCTTTCACACTAGCATATCACCTCTGTGAGGCCAGCTGCAATGTCCATTTTGCTCATCATGAGAGGTCCAGTGTCTAGCTCAGGATTCAGCACATGTTATACATGCATTGAGTATTTGTTTCTATTGTTGATTTTACAAGAAAATGACTGAATTCCAAAAATAGAGGAAGGGGCACTTGACAAAGATGCGCCCACCAAAGGGAGATTAAAACTGTAAGAATAATGACAGGTAAAGGTAAAAAATACCTGATGTTTGCAAAGCATTAAAAATATTCAAGATAGGCCTTTTATAATAGCTAGATAATATTTTTTCTTTCCACCTATATACTCTATAAACAACTATAATGATAATACCTGAGAAGCCCTGTGACATTCCCTCTTTAAGGTCAAACATAGAGCAATTTAATTAAATGCTGAATCGATTCTGACAGCTGAAGGGTCCATTCTAATGTCCTAATGATGGAGCCAAGCTATGATGGTCAATCGTGTTTACTATATGCTTTCCAAGATAAAGTTTTTCTAGAATATTGAATATTATAGAAGGAAGAACCAACAGAACAAATCTATATCTTAATGACATTCAGTGTTCCCCATTAAAACCACAGTTTTCCAGAGACAAAGAGGAATGGAATTGTGACAGAAAAGGTGACTTTGGGGTCACTCTCTATATGCCTCCATCAACTTTGGCTTATTTTTTTCAGAAGATTATCATGTATTTGTTTACACTGCTATCAGACAGCACAAATCTGGAAGAAGAAAAAAGAGAGAATTCTGTAGCAATATTATGGCCAAAGCTATTTTTACTTCTATTCCAGTAAGATGAGTGCTGAGTATCCTAACTGTGACCAATTAAAGGCAGAGCAGAACCAAGCAGCGGTCTTCAGTTTCACTGAATTTCTATGAATGTTAGCTTGAAAATTGAAAAATGTGAAATCATTTACTCAACTGGTCAAAATCTGCGTAGCAATTGGATTAAGCAATTAGAGAAAAAACAGTTATGTTTACGTATTCCTTCCAAAACATAGGTTTTCTGTGAGGAATTCAGAAGGAAATCCTTACATGGTGTTCTCTTTCTCAAAACAGTTATTGCTGGGAGCCTCGGTGTTCAGCACTGAGTGAATCCTTGAACTATCCAATAAATCACGTATGAAAATGTAATAGCTTTCATTGACAGAATTGGGCACAGAGTGAGATCTATAGGGCAATCAGCACCAGGCATAAGGTTGGTACCTCAGTGCAAGTTACTTAGCTTCTCTGGTTCACAGTTTTTTCCATACGAAGATGTGTATGAATCACAAAATCATTTATTAAGATTATAAGAGCTAATACATGTAAAACTATTAACCATAGTGTTGAGCACATAATAGATGTTCAGTTAATATTTATATTGTACTATAGTATTTTAAAAGGAGAAAATGCATACGTTTAAAATGACAGTTTTGACTTCTCAAACATTAAAGTAGATTTATAAATATTATTTTAGCAGGTGAAATACTCCTAATGAATAGAGACAACAAAAGCATGAATTTAAATAAAAATCATCAACTATATGCATATAACTGTAAGTTTAAATAATAAGTCTGGGGGAGAGGTTCTGTGAATGTTCAGAGTACAAGGAGAATAGTGAACTTTGTTCAAAAATGCAAGTGAGAGGTATCCCATCACAGCATTTGAAATATACTATACCATTTAATGTAATGTTCACAGTTAAAAAACTGTTTTTATGATTTCAGGAAGAGGAAGGGAGAGGGGGACATAGAAACATCTACTGGCTGCCTCCTGCACGCCCCCTACTGGGGATTGAGCATGCAAACATGGGAATGTGCCTTGATCAAAATCAAACCCTGTCACCTCCTGTTGCATGGGTGGATGGATACTCAACCAACTGAACCACAATGACCAGGAAACTTTCACTCTTAAATGCAGCTCATATTATTTTACATGCAGCTTGTTCAAATAATATGTTGTACAAAAAGGGGTTAAATGGCCTTTACTTAACCTGTGAAAAGACATATCTCTAGTAATGTATGTATAAATGTGTGTGGGAAGATGGATTTATGACATCTCACTATCCTTAAACTTCTTACCAGATTTTGCAGAAATTTACATATTTAATGAGGTGTTAAATATGCAATTCATATTTTGCTTCCTTAATAATCAAATATATTTTCTCCTTTAATATTGTCCATAGAATAGAGTGAATGACAATCACACTAATTATAAGAGTTTTATTCCAAATGCATTTCTAAAGTTTCAGTAATTCTTCTTTGGAGAAACATTTGCCCCAAACAAAAATCTATTAATTTAAAACGAGTTTCTCTTTAAACAGTCTAACTTTAAAACATTTTCTCTATAGAACATTCTCCTCCTTCCAACCAAAAAGAGGGGGAAAATGGTGCTGATTAGAAGCTCTGATAAGAGATTTACCATGTACAGATGTAGACTTAAACAAGTCTATAATTATAAGCAGCATTTTAAATAATTTAGAAGCAAGATACTTCGTGGCTTGTACCTTTATTATACAATAACATTCCAATATTCATTATTCATAATCATTACTGTGCTTATTAGCTGAGCAATCTTCCCCTGATTTCTGGTAAATTCTGTTTTGTTGGGCAGAAAGGTATGTAGAACACAGAGTTAATCTGCAGCATGTAACCTTCCCATTAGTGTAGATATAGCTGCTGGTTAAAAGTTGATTGATTTTTATGAATATTAAAGAATAAAGCTGCCCTATATGTTTTGGCTCAGTGGATAGAGCTTTGGCCTGCAGACTAAAGGGTCCTGGGTTCGATTCTGTTCAAGAGCTTGGGTTGCAGGTTTGATCCCCAGTGGAGGGCATGCAGGGGGCAGATGATCAATGATTCTCTCTCACTGTTGATGTTTCTATCTTTCTCTTCCTTTCCCTTCCTCTCTGAAATCAATAAAAAATATTTTTTAAAATCTATTTTTTCTAAAAGAAGAAAGCTATAGCATTTCATTCAACCAAAGACTGTCTTAACCAATTACAATTTACCTGATGCATTTATTTTGAAGGAAAACTTATATCAATTAAAAATAATATTTTCATTTTCATATTATATTCTTAATTTAAAGTACATTTTAATTTTCCAAGCAGGTTTTTTTTTATTTTTTTTTATAATAGGCTCAGTGAGGGAAGTGGGATAGCAATTTATACAAATACTAGAGGCCTGGTGCATGAAATTCATGCACTCGAGGGGTTCTCCCAGCCTGGCTTGTGCCCTCTCACAGTGTGGGAGCCCTGTGATCCATCACCCCAAAGAGGTAGGCCCCTTCCACTCATCTGGGGGTCCTTGATGGATTGCCCCAAAGAGGTAGGCTGGAGCTAGGGGTCCCACTGTTGTGCAGAGCCACGGGACCCTTCAGGCCTCACCATGTGGAGCTGCAGGCCCCACCTCTGTGCCATGCACAGAGAGCCAAGCCCTTGCTCACCCACATACATGCAGCCTCCCCTGATCCATGTGTGCCTCCTGGTGAGTTCTCATTGTGGTGTGAGGGCGTCACGGCATGAGGGTATGATGACTACATAGGCTTTTATTAACAGGATTCTTCCACATACACATACAAAACAAAAACTTAAGTTTTTAAGGGTAAATATAATTTAACTTGATAGGGAAAGTTAGAAAAACAAAATAACATTTGGTAATGGGGGCACAATAGCATAGTAAATTTATAAGTTGGTAAGAGGCAATAAAATGCCTCAATACAGGCTTTGGTGTCAGAGAGATAGAAGGTCTAATTTGGACTCTTTCAATGCCAGTCATGGTTCTACTTTTCTATGAGGAGGGACAATGATATTTATTTCATAGAGTTGTCATGGAGATTCAATGAGATAATATGTTTAAAATGCTAAGCGCACTGCTAGCCACATAGAAAGGCCTTAATGTACCATCCCCGTTAATACAGTACAAGTGAATTCACCCTTTAGTGAATTATTCAACAGTTACAGTGATCATAAACTCAGTAATCCCACATATGAAAGTCTTCCCAGAGAAGTTAATCCAAACATCAAAACACTGAACAATAATCACCTTAGTGAAACAACAAAAAGCAGTCCAAGTGTTCAAAATTTGCTGAAAGTTAGGTATAACATCGAGAAGACACTCAAATGAGGTTTCTTTAGTTCAGACACCTAAACTTACAGTTATAAAATTATAAATATTCTCATGATGAAGTGTTATTTATATGATAAAAGTAGTATCTAAAATATCCATTATAACTGTAGTTATACAAAAAATATACATAGTATGATTCAGAAGAATATATTGCCCTACATCTATAATAATGAAAGCATAATACGCAAATTGATTGAACGGCCATCTGGATGGCCTTCTGGATAAAGCCAGGCTGCGAGGGCCAAGCCCCTTGTACAAATTTCGTGCATCGGGCCTCTGGTTAATGATAATTATGTTACTATGATAATATTCTTAGAAGCCTTCTTTTCCTTTTCCTAATTCAAAATAGACATTATAATGTAGTTCTACTACATTTATAGTAAATGCAATTGAAGTGTTTGAATGTGCTGACTTGCTTTGTCTCCCAAACAAGTGAGGTGGTTCTGATGACGTTGGGTGACCCATACCAGGGATGGCTTGGTAAAGAATGGCCTGTGGTAAGTCCCTCTGGCTGCCTGTCAGTGCAGCCTGTGAGATAGGAAGGATTTTTACATATTTAACTGGTTGGAGGAAAAAACAAATGAAGAATAATATCGCCTGACCTGTGCCAATTATATACAATTCCAATTTCAGTGTCCATCAATAATGTTTTACTGAATCACAGGCAGGTCCAATTATTTTCAAAACCTTTAAGGCTGCTTTTGCCCAACAATGACAGAGTTTGAAGTAGTTGCAACGGAGATCATATGGCTACAAAGCCTAAACCATTTCCATTTGTCATTTACAGAAATGGTTGATGTCCCTTGCTGTATGGATCACTTTAACTAAAAACTGGTAGAAGTCAGATACTCCTAGTCCAGTGGTCGGCAAACTGTGGCTCAAGAGCCACATGCGGCTCTTTGGCCACTTGAGTTTTTAGCAAAGGCCAGCTTAGGAGTATGCTAATTAAGTTGTAACAATGTACCTACTTATATAGTTTAAGTTTAAAAAATTTGTCTCTCAAAAGAAAATTCAATTGTTGTACTGTTGATATTTGGCTCTGTTGACTAATAAGTTTGCCAACCACTGACCTAGTGGAATACGTAGGTTCTATCCAGAATGGAGGTTCTTATTCTGATAGCTATCTGCCTACAAGCAGCGGGTGAGAAACCACAGATTTAGAAACAGCAAGACAAATTACACATCCAAGGAGCCTCACTGGGCCAAGATAAGGAAACTAGCTATAAATAAGAGGAAATACAAGAAAGGCTGGAGAAAGAATAGCAAACATAGACCTTGATCCTGAAGCTTTTTCTGCCCCATCCTCCTCCATTTTTATTCTTAAAGAAGCTGAAGATGGGCAATTTTAGTTTGAACCAATTGGAAATGCTATTTTCTAGGCCAAAAACCATTGGATCCTGGCCATTTCATTCAGTGCGAGTAAGTAAACTGGGGACAAAACTGCCAAGGCAAATTCTGACAAATGCAATTTGGCCCCAATAACTCCCGAGTTGGAAATGGATTAAATGATCTCATATCAGCACATGTTAATGGAAGTTAGGTGGCCTAGATTGAAGCTGTTTTACAAGTTTTGTATTCCAAAGCTTCGATCAGATACTTTGCTTTGACATTTGAAGGACTTATATATGCATTTTACTGGATTGTCATTGATTATAACTTTCCATCTCACACATAGTTCAATGTGAATTTAGTTATTTAAAAGTTCACTTGATGGGCTGTTTGAAAAACTAAACTATTCTGACCACAAGAGAAAATAAATTATTTTACTTTTTCAAAACTAACTTAATATGGGGGGGAGGGTCTGCCCTTTAGGTCTAGACATGGGAATCAGAGAACTGGGTGAGGTAAATGTGGATGTTTTTAACACGTTAGCAATGTATATTGGAAATCAAGGAAAGGTGAGAAGTCTTGAATTATAATTGAAGTAGAACCTTAGACAGATGTGATTGTTAAGAACAAGGTAAGCAAAGGATGTTACTGAACAGAGTAAGCCATTTCCTTTTCTGTCGAAGGTGGTCTGAACAGGCCTCCCCCACAGGTGGATGAATTATTTGGTATTTGGACTACTTTGAGCTGATGGCAATTGAGATGCACTTAAAATGAACTTTCCCTTCTCCCATAAAGAAGTTAAATTAGGGATCTTGCACATCATAAGAGTTACTACCAGAAAAATATTTTATGACCTTTCTCTATACCAGGGCATATATCTAATTACTGAACACTTGGTCTTCTTACCAATCTATGATTTACCTTCTCCCTTCTGAAGCCCCAGGCCCCCATCTCTTTCTCCGGCTCGATGTTGCATATGTACCTCATTTTACCTTTCTGTCTTTGACCTCTCATGCATGTGGGATTCCAATATGTACAAAACTAAATCTGATTTTCTCCTATTAATCTGTCTCATATCAATTTATTGATTAGTCCATCTAAAAGAACCCTTGAGGGAAAGAACACTGCAAATCGTTTTTTAACAATTCTTTATCTAAAACCCAGGAATGCTTTCATGATTATGGGAAAAGTTCAATAATGAATAGCTGGAACTGTGTGTAAAAAATAAAATATGAACCTATCCTAGTTGAGAAGAAATTAACTTTGTCAAACAGGGACAAACAAAAACCTTTAACCAAGCTTAAATCATTCTATTTGTTGCAAAATTGTTCTCATTTGAAACTTTTACTAAATAACAGATCTGCAGAATATAATATGTGATATGTGACTTCAGCTCCTGAAGATTCAACTGATCCATCAGCTTATCTTCTCTGACTTGTTTTTCCTTCCAGGGTAAGAGTTTGCTCTTGGTGTATCACTTCTACATCTCCTACAAACTCAGAGCATATATCCCTGAGATTACTGCTGATAAAAACAATACTAAAAACTGTCACCACAAAGAAGTAATAAAAACACAGTTTTCCTCAAGAAAAATGTGAACCTTCCCATTCAAATAATGATGTCTAGCAAATACAGTTTCTGTTTTAATTTCAACTTTATGGTACTTTTAATGTCAAAGTACTAAATGTACATATTAAATCCTGATATGGACTTTATCATCAAAGAAAACGCCTGTCCTTTGTATGTGCAAAAGACATAAACTTCTTCATGAGTCAAATGTTCTTTGGTTATGAAAATGCCATCAACAATGCATTTATATTTTTCAGAACTACTGGCCAAAGTATAATAATTAGGTAGGTGAATTAAATCTAAGTGTGAAAGCCAAAGGCCCAGTTTCAAAACAGAATTTAGAACTATGACCTCCAGTCATTTCTTTTCACTAGTCCACTACCACACACACACACACACACACCAACTTTAATGTATTGTGCAAAACTAGTTCTTAGACAACTGCATAGATATCCAGGTCTAGAAAGAATTATGTTAGGTATCATTCTGAAATATTGTCTTTAATTCACGCATATTTCTTGTTGTTAATAATCTTTCTATTTTATTTTTTGATGGAAAAATTTCACTTCATTTTATATACCTCAGAAAACCACCATTTGTGTACAACCAAGTAAATTAGTTTGCTCTCACGGGTCCTACAACAAATTACTCACTCGAGGGCCTACCAATAATTAATGAGGGTGACTTTCAACCCTCTCTCTTGAAAAGCCTATTTCTCCAAATCACTGATGAAATAATAAATATTAAGTATTTATTTAAGGAGGTAAAACTTGAACATTCTACTGCCTGCTTGAAATAAGGGAAAACTTCTCTGTTCATTTCAAGTAGGAGCTTAGCTCGCCAGGCAGAGAGCCACGTCCCATGCTTTGGTGTTGATGACAGTGGGCCTTGATTTCCAAGTTCAAAATAATAAGTGCATTTTTGTGTGTGTGTGAGTGTTGTGGGGTGGAGTGCGGGTGGGGAGTTTGTTAACCCTAACAAAAATTTTAATAATATTTTCCCATTGATCTTTTAGAGAGTGGAAGAGAAAGGGAAAGACAGAGAGAAACATCTATGTGAGAGGAACACATTCAATGGGTGCCTCCTAAATTGGCCCTCACCTGGGAGAAGCCTGCAACCAAGGTGCATGCCCTTGAACTAAATCAAACCTGGGACCTTTTGGTCCATAGGCTGATGCTCTATCCACTGAGCCAGACTGACGAGGGCAAAATAATAAGTGTATTTGGACACATTTCTTTCATCAGGTGCATAAAAATTTCTTCATCTGTATTCCACTTGGCCCCAAATAAGTGATCTGGCTTATTTTTATAAATTTGTGAATCCAACCAAGAATGTAATCAAGAAATAAGAGCCAGCGAAAATCTAGTATAGCTCTGGCCTGGTCTTTTCCAAATGATTTGAAATCCTGAATTTTGCAATGTGGGTGAGATTTAGCTCATGTAAATAAACCTGTATTTCAGTTTGCAAAGACAGAGGCATCTCCTGCTGCTCCTTTGCCCATTGGCTCAATGGTGCATTATACAACAGGCTTGACTTTCTGCAAATTGTAGCTTTGATTTAAAAAAAAAATCAACATCAAAACTCATTTCTCAATGGCACACCAGATTTCAAAATATAATATAGCTAAAGTGGAAAAAAAAAACCCAACTTTTGAGTTTGTTTTCTACACAAAAATTGCTTTTTATGTGATTTCTGTTAGCATATGTAAGTACTGATTCTCTGCAGAGTGCATTGCGCAGTTGGCAGACTGTCATTTTCCTTTTGAATGTTGCATATCTTATACAGAAACAACATTCAACTACTTAAACAGCATTTGCATTTTTGACATCCTCTTTTCCAGTCATTAAGATTAAAAGAGGTGTTCATTAAAAAAGGAGTTAAATTTAGAAACAACACATTTCTAAGATTCAATACAAATGCGACTAACAGACGCTTGGTAGGGCTTCATGAACATAAGTATATTATGCAGAAGTAGGGATCCTAAAGGGTCAGAGGATACTAATTTCTACAGGGATATCTACCTGTCTTTCTTTCTATAATCGGCCATTTTAAACCTATCTTTGGGTCTACAATTTTAACTTTCAAAAGAAGAAAACATACTGTAAAGTTCCATTTGAAACTTCAAGAATATTAATGTTTCGGAAAATTCAGAAATGTAGAGCAGTTGAGAGAATGAAACCCAACATAGTAAAGGTGCAATCAAAACATAATTGGCAAGATTTAGTTAAGATTACATACTAAAATGAAAGAAATAAGGCGGCATGGCTTCAAGTTTAGTCAGTTAAAATCAAAAGAAAGGCAAAAGAGCCAGACTAGCCAACCCTATATTAAAGGAAAAGAACCAAGTTGGAGGATGAATGGAAAAAGCTACAGTAATCAAGACAGTGTGCTACTGGTGAAAGAATAGACAAATAGAGTTATCTTTACAAAGAAGCAAAGGCAATACAATAGAGCAAAGACAGTATTTCCAACTAATGGTTCTGAAAAACTGGACAATCACATTCAAAATAAGGGGAATGATTGAATGCATATTACTAAGGGGGAGATACTAATTTCAAAAGGCTGCATACTATATGCCAACTACAAAAAATTCTAGAAAAGGCAAAATGAAGGCGGTAGTAAAAATATTCATGGTTTTTAGGGGTTGGAGACAGAAGGGCAAGTAGGCAGAGCACAGAAGATTTTTAACAGCAAAAATACTTTGTATGATACCATAATGATGACCACATGTTATTATACATTTGATAAAACCCATAGAAAGTACAACACCAAAAGTGAACCCTAATTAAATTATGGACTTTGGGCGATTATGATGGTCAACAGAGGTTCATGGATTCTAACAAGCATCTATGGGGGAGCTATGCATGTGTGGGAACAGCGAGTTTATAGGGAATCTCTGTACCCCCTCTCAATTTCTCTGTGAACATAAAACTGCTTTACAAAAGCCTTTACAAATTATGAAAGAAAAAGGAAATTTAACTAGAATGTCAGCTTAACACCTGGGACTTACTCTCAGTTTGTTGTTAGGACAAGAAAGGCATTTACCATTGCTAAGTGAGATGAATGTTTTGATAAACATAAAGGTGCTGGCTTTGATAATTCTAAAAATCATCTACATTCCAAACTTTTCTTATTATACCATGTATCCATTTGACGTGTCAACATGTACCCTCATGGAATGAAAGAATAATAGGATCTAGGGTATGTGGATTATATCTCAATGATGTTGTTGATTAAAAAATAAACAAACAGCCCTGGATGGTGTGGGTCAGTTGGTTAGAGTGTCGTCCTGTGCACTGAGGGTCTCAGGTTCAATTCCCAGTCAGGGCACATACCCAGGTTGCTAGTTTCATTTGTATGCAACCAATCAATGATCCTCTCTCTCTCTCTCTTTCTCTCTCCCTCCCCTCCTTTAGCTAAAATCAATCAAAACATATCCTTGGAGATACTGAAATAAATAAACAGAGGGAAAGAATAACAGCATGCATTTAAATTTTTTTTAAGAAAAATGGGTCAGGGTAATGAAAAACCATTACGTGGTGTTAAGCCTATGAGATTTCTAAAAGGGGAGTGAATTTAGAAAAATATAAATTTTATAAATTATCATATTAATCATAAAAGTACTCTAAGCCTCTCAGTGGTATTGAAATGGAATTAATAAATTATATATAACTTTGTAAAAATGAATCTTACCTATTCTGTATTTTATTTACTGAGCAGCCTTTGAATAAAAGATTTCAACCCATTGAATTTTTATCCCATATAAATATTTTAAAAACAATAACTTTATTTCTTTAACCTTCTCTTTTATATTGTTCTCAAAGAACACACTCTGGAATATGTTATTTTGGTGGGTTCAGTTTAATTTTTAAAATGTCTTTTAATGGGATTTTTCGAGTCACTGGAGCCCTGGAAACTAATTTAAAAGAAAACCTCTCAAAATACTGGCCCAGCATATTTTCGATTCTATAAATCAGTCATGAGCAAGAATCCAAGTCAAAGGGGATAATTTTTTAGGGGATTTTTGAAATGTAATTCA
Organism: Pipistrellus hanaki; assembly: GCF_964339955.1. NCBI lineage: Eukaryota > Metazoa > Chordata > Mammalia > Chiroptera > Vespertilionidae > Pipistrellus > Pipistrellus hanaki. The sequence goes on from NC_140508.1 coordinate 70,426,572, forward strand.
CTACTCTAATTTCAATTTTGAAATTAAGTGACAAGTTGCATAAGTAATAATAACAAGTAATATGCATAGCAGTTACACAACTGGATACTGAAAGGGAAAATAGTTTAAGGTAGTACAAACAGATCAGGTCACCATATTTTGTTGCTTTATTCTTTTTTCACTGCCAGGTGATCTTCTGAGTGTGACTAACACCCAATTCTACCAGCAGAATCCCGTCAATGTGGGATCTACATGGGAAGTGAGAGAGATTTTCTTCCCATTTCCAAGGATGCCCCTCTGCAATCTAATAAGCATGTCCCGAGCTCCTTATTCTTATCAGAGGATAGCTGAAATCTTAGAGTTTATGGGTTACAATCATATATATGTCCATTACATGGTTCAGATAGCCCCCAATACACATGTTGCAGTAGCCCCATGGTCCAGAACAAAGCCAGACCTGGATTCAAATTCCAATGCTGCCTTTACTACCTGAGTGACTGGCAAGCTATTTTACAGCTTTAAGCTTCCTTTTCTTCAACTGCAGAGCAGTCTCTCTCAGAGCAGTGCTGTGGGGACTGAAGGCGGGGAAAATTAGTAAAAGTGCTCAGCAGCCTAAACTGGTTTGGCTCAGTGGATAGAGTGTTGGTCTATGGACTGAATGGTCCCAGGTTCAATTCAGGTCAAGGGCATGTACACTGATTGCAGGCACATCCCCACTGGGGGGCGGGGTGCAGGAGGCAGCTGGTCCATGTTTCTCTCTCATCGATGTTTCTAGCTCTCTATCTCTCTCCTTTCATCTCTGTAAAAAAAATCAATAAAATATATATTTTTAAAAAGTGCTCAGCAGAGTGAGCATCCACTAAATGTTCATTGCTATTGGTTTATTCAAAATATGATGGCGAGGCATTGACTGCTGTAGGAAAAATAGGTGTTAGCAGAAAGCCAGCATTATTTTCCCTCCTCCAATAATAGCAGTATCATAATGTTCCAAAAATATGTCAAATATGTTTCTGGCATAACACCGCCAAGATGTAAGACAAGGTTTTAGTTATTTGGGGAATTTTTTTCAGTAGTGGCTTCTAAACATAGGGTTAGAGTCACTCAGGGCAGCTAAAAAGCCAGTCATGAAAATCACTTCCAGTATCCAATCAGACTAATGTTTAGGCTGCCCCACCCAGGTATCTCTTCTTTCTTCCCACCTCACACAGCTCAGGAAGGTCAGGAAGACCTCAGGAAGGCCAGTAAAGCATGTAGGAGAGTTTCTAGCAATTCAAACTACAAATTGCAAAAACAACTCAAGTGTCTAAAGTCACTAGAGCTTGGCTGAATACCCATTCTCTCTCTCTCTCTCTCTCTCTCTCTCTCTCTCTCTCTCTCTCTCTCTCTCTCTCTCTTTCTCTCTCTCCTTAGAGGTTCTACAACATTCAATGAAGTCCAATAAGGTTCAAGAGAAAACTTAGAAAATGGACATATATTCATCCTCTCTGTGTAAATGCTTAGGATTAAGACTGAGGATTGAATCATCATGAAAGGAATTTTTGCCTTCCTCTTTGAAAGCTATTTAATCAAGCATTTGTACTGTCAAAAGGTAGTCCAAGTAGATTGAGAAGCCTTATTTATGAAGAGGGCAAACATAGTAAAGAGGGAATTTTTGAGTTACTGTTTGTAAGGAGGAGGACAAGAAGGCAAACCCCAAATTGGTGGCTAATTTAGAATTTCTATTTCCCACTCTGAAATCTAGACAAAAATGACAATGGTCCTCCTGTGTCACTCTGGTCAGTTCTGAAAGACCCCCAAAATTTAAAACTTGATTATTGCTAAATTATCTGATTCCATTTAGCATTCAAACTAAGTGTAAGATAAACAGTGTTTGTGTATGTGTTTTGTTTTGTTTTTTAACACATCTGCATAATAGAGAGAAAAGAGAAAATGCTAACCTTGGGCTTTCTGTTTCTGTCCACACAGCTAATGTAGATGATATTGACATGACAAAGAAGCTATGCTAAATCAGCTAAGAAATTAGGGAGCTAAAAGTTACCTCATTTTATTCCAGAATTACCTTTTTCCCCACTTACTTTCCTGTCCCTAAATTATTGAAAAGTTGAGATTGTGGCTGGGGGAACAGAAAGAAAACAAAAACTATGGAGGGGTTGTACCCAGTTACAAACATGTATGCAAACATGTATTTAGGGGAGTATGGCCATGCATCTCTCCTGTGTACGTACGTGAATTTGGATTATAGTATCATTAAAGAAAAATATTCAAAGTTTTCATTCAAATAGGATGATTTTTGTGTATGTGAAATATAAGAATAGTTCAACATGTTCAATAGTTTACAGTGAAATATGCATTATTTCCTAGAATAAATGTTTTCAGAATTTTCAATGATGATTTTCTCAAAGTCCCATCTGGAAATAAGTTACAAATGCATATGCAAATAAAATAAGAATTCTGCTTCCTGTCATGGTGAATTAGATCATTCAAAACAATCTCGCCATTGAGGGCCTCTAGGAAAAAAAAGAATAAAATTTAAAAGCAAGTCTGTTTGGAAGCACTGGAAAACAAACAAACAAACAAAATGTAGAATTATGGGGAAATGGGAATAAAAGAAGCAAAATGAAGTGATTCTAGACTTTAGGACCCATTAATTCCATAAGAATTGCTAACTTCAAAGGGTAGCGACTAAGAAGTCCTTAGTCCCACAGCCTTGATGGACTAAGGCTACTAAGATTTGTATCTAGAACCAGTGAGCAGTTTGCTGAGGGAACCCTGCTAAACCTTACTAATTTTGGAGAAAAAAAAAATATATATATACATACTAGAGACCCAATGCATGAAATTCATGCAAGAGTAGGCCCTCCTTGCCCTGGCTACAGACACTGGCTTTCCTCTGGCACCCAGGACCAGGGCTTCCCTCCCAATGCCAGATTCCTCTGCAAGGTCGTCTGGAAGGATGTCCAGTCTAATTAGCATATTATGCTTTTATTATATATATATGATATAGATATAAATATAGACACACACGTTAAACCCAATGAGTAAAAGTAAAGCAGAAGTATGCAGAAGTTTGGAGGATCAGTCTTGAGTAGCTTCAATATCATCTGAAGGAGATTTTATGGCAGAAGCAAAGTGCATTCTCTTTGGAGAAAGATAACATCTTCCCAGGTCTCAATTTTCTTTCCTAAACACTTTTGCAGCTGTGATGTCCAGCATACCCAGTAAGAGCTTTTGGTAAAGTGGGAATAGTGTTTACGAGAATGTAAACACGGGCATATGATCATTTTGGCAAGAGGTTGATGTTATCGGCTGAAGCTGAAAATGGGCAATTCCATATCTAGATATATACCCAATAGGAAGTCATGTGCTTATGAACCAAGATATTCATGTCCAAGTATGTTTGGATCTGCATGATGGCCATGAGCTAGAAACAATCCACATACTCATCATCAGTAGAACGAATAAGTAAATTGGGTCACTGATACCATGGAACATGAATAGCAATAAAATGAGTCAACTATAACTAGGCAAAATCATGGATGACTTTCAAACATACTGTCCAGAGAATAGGCTAGGCACAAAGAAATATATATTGTCTGATTCCACTCAAATTTAGTTCAAAAACAGAACAGTTACACTATAATGTTTAGATATGCTTGTGTAGGAACTATACTCCAATGAAAAGTAAGGAATGGTTCAATACAGTTCAGGACAGTGTCTTTCTTTGGTGGGAGACAGGCAAGTGATTAGGAAGGTCATGATGGGCTCCTTGGGCAGCTGGCAATGTTCTATTTCTTGACCTAAGTGAGTGTGTGCATGTGTACATTATCCTGTACAAACAAAAAGTTGTTGCTATAAATTTAAAGTTTTTAAATATCTGAAAAATACTGAGAATTTTACATTTGCATTCAAGTTCATTTCTTTTGCTCTGATGCATTACTCCCGTAGTGATTATCTCCTGGAAGATAGTAAGGGAAAAGGTAACAAACAGATAAGAAGTGAGTGAGATCAGTAAGATTAATATACATAAGCAACCCAAAATGAAAGCACAGAAGATAAGACTTAGAAATAAAAGATGAAGCAAAACAACAGATTAAACATATATTGAGCATAAATGAATCATAGGAAAATCATAACCCTCACTCTCATCTACATTATTATCTTCCAAGTCTTTGTAGTGGAGCATGAGGCACCATTAAACTTTATGGCATCATGTCACAGGAAGTCTTTGTTAAAATATGGATATGCTATCTTTGGGAAGTAACATAGGATCACTTATAAGCAGTTTAATTTCTTTATCAGGTTAACTAGTCACCTGGAAATACCTTCCCAGTAAGTTCTGATTGAGGGGTAAACATAAACTTTAGTATAAGCTCTTCAAGTTTAGATAATTCCACACACACACCCCCCAACCTTGCACTTCCATTTTGTATTAAAGTGTGAAGCAAAGGATGAGAGAATATCAATTCAAGGCTGGTCTCTCTAAGGTAGTCATTTGAACTTTTAAAGACCAGAGTTTAGTGCTGCACAAAAGGTCTCTTTGGAAAGTTCAGGAAAAGTGGCCTGGTGAAAAGCACAGAAGATGCAAGAAGTGAGATGGACGATTCTTCTACATCTATAAGAAATGCAGTGGGTCAAAGGGCATCCTCTACTTATTCTTCTACATGCCTCAGTGCTTCCTTCTGTTCCTGGCATACTCCATGATCTTTATTCAAGGTTTGAGACATTTTCTGGAAGTCCTAGAAGGAACTGTTTGCTCCTGTTACTTCTTAACTACCAGGTGACCCAGCCATAATCCAATGTACATCCAAGTCAGCACCCACTGGACAGTTTCTTAAAGAAAGTGAAAGTTTAATGCTATCTGTGGGGAGAATAACACACCCCAAGTTCCAGCTTATGATGAAATGCCCTGTACAGAACACCCTGTAACAGGCAAGGAAATGTGTCCTGTGAGCAAGTAAGCTCCGGGCACACAGCAGAAAGCAAGGAGCTGGACACTGCCCTGTGCAGATGGCAGAATTCCCTAAGAAGCTACCTGTCATCTGCTAAGGATCTAATTTAGGCAGCAACGGGAACTAGGGAGCTTCCTTTGAGCTTCAACCTATCAAGCTCAATTGCCAAAAAGTTCAATAGAAAGAACAGAAAACAATCTGATGTGTCAGGGATTTTATTAGCTACCCCTAAGTGATAACCGAAGGCTCGGATATACCCATGAAACTTCCACTGTCAAAATAAGAAAATGACAGAAATTGAATAAAGCCAGGCCAGGGTTTCAAACAACCCTGCTTTTCAAATTATTCTCTCATCTCAGGTCCTAGGGAGGCGTGAAAAAAAGGTGAGCAGACAAAATGCCTCCAGCGGCCCTGCAAATATACTAAAGAGGACATTCAAAAGTTGGTCACAGTAGAGTGACTCTTTCAGACAGGCTTGATGGCAGAACGCCAGGGTGCTAGACTACAAATTGTCAGAGACTGATAAGAAAATAATCTATTACCTGCAAAAAAAAAATGCATTCTATTTCCCAGGCCCCGAAAATGCCTTACACAAATGGGATGTGCCAGGGGAGGATACCAGGATGGGTGAGTGAAATCTGGTAGCTTAGTTTATAAGATGTCTAGCTTGTCACTGTTTTGATGAAGTTAAAGTGTGGATAAAAATACAACCCTTTCCAAAACAATCTTATCACAGATATGATTATCCCTTTTAAACTAGCTTGTGCGGTCTGAGATCTGATTATAAGGATAGAAAAATAATAGTCCCACACAGTCTTCCATGTACCAGGGCCAATGATACAGGAAGTACCACAAGACAGAAGCAAAAGTTGTGGATTCTGAGCTGGATACTCTGGAAACAGGATCAGTACAAACAGAAAATTAATGGCCCTTAGATAGTATGAGAACACTAGAGGCCTGGTGCACAAAATGCATGCACTCTGAAGGGAGGGTCCCTCAGCCTGAATTGTGAGAGGATGCAGGCCAGGCCAAGGGACTCCACCAGTGCATGATTGGGGCTGGGGAGGAACACAGGAGGTTGACCAGTTGGGGAGGGAACATGGGAGGATTCCAGGGCAGGTCCAGTCCATCTTGCTCCGTCCTGATTGGCTGGACCCGAGCAGCAAGCTAACCTACTGGTTGGAGTGTCAGTGCACATAATAGCAAGCAGTTGAGCGACCTTAACATGTCAATAACATATTCCACTTTGATTGGTTGAATAGCTGACAAGATGACTGGACATTTAGCATATTTGGCTTTTATGATATAGGATGTTCATTCCCAGTTGCCCACAAGAGTAGCTTACTGCTCCTGGAATCCTACTCAAGCACCCCATGAGGGTGCCTGGCTTTCTCTGTTGAGGAAATTCTAACTTCTTGCTAAGGAACTTCTTCTGTGGCAAGAAACAGCCTGACAGAGAACACATTTCCCTGGGACTTAATGAATTCCAGTTACAGCTTCCTCTCATCCCTCTTGTTCATGATCTGGGATTCTAAAAATGCTAGTTAATACATGAACATAATTAATTTACAAATCTCCAAATGATGCCATTGCTTATTACAGTATTTAAAATGATGATTGCTAGTCCATTAAAAGCCTGTGTAAAAACCAAAATTCATTTACATAATCATAGATGGGAATTAATATATCTGTTCTTTGTCTACTCCCATGTGGTTCATTCATTTTGTGTATGCGTTCTCTCTCAGGCTGTTTCTTGCCACAGAATAAGATTAAACTGAATTTCTGTAGCCCATCCCCAGATGATTTCATAGGCTGGAGATCTAAATGGTAAATAACTTATTCTTCCTGTTGAATACTCAGACCCAGGTTGTCTGATGACTTAGCCTGAAGAATGGGCTGGGACTCTGAAGGGGAGATGCTAGGCCAAACTCCTCAGCTTACTAACTTGTTACTTAGTCCATATTTCTGAACTGCCATTTGACCTGTAAGCATACTTCTGCTTCTAAGATGCTCAGATTCTATGTCTGCTAGTAGAAATCTTCTAGTGATGTATAATTTCTTTTTTAGGATCACCAGAAAATCAACTAAAAATGTTTTTGTGGGTTTTTTACTTGTTTGTTTGCTTTTGAGGAATGGTGTAACCAATCATTAAAACTATATGGTTGTTATGGAACACTAGTGCATATTCTGTATCTACAGCCAGTTTAGATTGGTACCGTGCTGAGCCACACTGTAACTGAAGCAAGAGGAAACTTCAGTAATTCAAATTCTGTCTTTAATTAAAATTTAAATATTTTGCTTGTCATTGATTTTCCATTAATTTAAAATTTTTAAAAATTGTTGCATAAAAATGCTTTTACCTACTGTTTCGACACACCCTTGCATTTTATAACCTAGACAAAAGCCTCTCCTGCCTCACCCTACTCCCAGCCCTGTCTCTAGATCATTCCTCTAAGCCCACGTTTATTGGTCCAGCTGATACAGAGGCAAACAAATCAACACTCTCAAATGCTTAATCTTCCCCTAGTTGAGAATATTTGGATTCAAATTCTGGCAAAGGAAATGAACTATTTAATAAGCATTTAGTCAGAACCTACTGCTGTCTAAATACTAGCAAGACTAGATGACATAACTTGTAAAGGATCATGCATTCTATGAAAGTGGTTTTGGGGACAGCTAATTTATTAGTCATGGAAACACAATTTTACAACTATTAGCTTCAGATTTTCACAGAGAGTTAGTCATAGCATATTATTTGAATGATGTGACTCTTTGGGGGTATTTCAAAAACAGACACATTCATGCCAAACAAACACAACATAGACTGCTTTAGATTTCACCCCAGGTCCTATTCTCTCATGGCTACCTCTTCTTCCCTGAATCCTTTTTTCATCCCCTCATGCTTCTGCTCTCATAAGCTGCAGAGGGTGTATCCCTTGGTTCTATTTCTTATTGAAAGGAGCTGAGTCTGGGTGTCTAGCTCAGATTATGATCACATACTTACTGCAGGTTCTCCATCTCATGTTTTTACATTTCAGGCAATTTAGTACTGTGGCATTGCTCCAGAAGAAACCACTGAATTAATGAATAAATGGAGTGAGTGAATGGATAAATAAGTAAAAGATAATTAGCAAAACTGTTAGGGAACCATCCCTAAGTAACCAACCCTAAGCATTACACATTTTCCAAAATTCTCTCTGAAATTTAATTTTCTCCTTGAGCAGTAGTGACAAAACAAAACAGTCCAGGCAATATGTAAAATACATAGATAACTGGGGGCATGTTGCAGAAAGTCTCTCTTATGCAACAATTTCATGCTTGAAATTCCTAAGGGGATCCTCATGGAATCCTTGAGTGTGTGCTCTGTCATAACCCATTCTGAAGTCCCTGAAGCAGACTACAGAGTCTAACAACCTGGATCAGGAAATAGGTTAAAGTGTACAGGCAAGCTGTTAGCTGGGTCAGCATTAAAGGACTTTATCTAATGCCCATATGCCCATAGCATTGAAAAAGCCCGAGAAATAGACATGGTCTGATCTTTAGATTTCATTGCACCATGATTCACTTTAAAAATCAACTAAGCATACTGTCTGAGGGAGCCAAGCTCCCTCCCTCATCCACGCATAAGAATACAGCTTGGATATTAGGTTGGAAACACATATACACTTTAAAAGATTATGCAGAGGTCCTTTAATATGATATGTAAAGAGCCTTTTTGAGTGTGAAATAGATTCACAAATATACAAAATTTAGATCTCAGATGCTCTAAGAAATAAAAATACACGGAATGACCTTTCATAACTCTTAGAAACACTTAAAAAATCAGTGTGATCTAAAAAAAAGGATTGAGAACAACCAGCTATAAAAGATATCAAGATGAATAATAAAACAACAATGAAGTATTACTTCACACCTGTCAGAATGGCTACATTCAACAAATAATCAAATGGCAAGTGCTGGCATGGATGTAAAGAAAAGGGAACCCTAGTACACTGCTGGGGGAATGTAGGCTGGTGCAGCCACTGTGAACAGTATGGAATTTCCTCAAAAAATTAAATATGGAACTGCCATTTGACCCAGTGATCCTACTTCAGAAATTTATCTTAAGAAACCTGAAACACCAATCAGAAAGGATGTATGTATGCCTATGTTACTAGCAGCTCAATTTACAAAGCTAAGATTTGGAAACAGCCAAAATGCCCATCAGTAGATGAGCAAATAAAAAAGCTGTGGTATATTTATACCATGGAATACTATACAACAGCAAAAAAGAAGGATCCCTTACCCTTTGAGGCAGTGTGGAAGGACCTGGAGAGTATAATGTTAAGAGTAATTAGCCGATCAAAGAAAGATCAAGTATCACATGATCTCACTTATATTTGGAATCTAATGAACAAAGGAAACTGATGAACAAAATAGATCCAGAGACATAGAAGCATGCAACAGACTGTGAAATCTCAGAGGGAAGATTGGGTGGGAAGAGATTAATCAAAGAGCTTGTATGCATGTATGCATAACCCATGGACAATAGGGTAGAGAAGGCCTAGGGCAGGGAGTGGGTGCAGACTAGAAAGGGTGAATGGGGGAAAAAAGGGGACATGTAATACTTTCAACAGTAAAAATTAAAAAAATAAGACAATAAAATAATTATAAGGGTGAGAAATTTAAAAAACAATTTTGTTAGAAAAAAGGGAAAATAAAAAAAGGAAATTACTCACTACATAGTAGTACTGTGAAAAAAAGATATTAGCTAGTTTTAGTAATTATATTTTTATGTACCTGAGTGTCAAATATGGGCATTTGGATCTGTGTTTATACTGAAGCAGTGTCTGAGTCTATGCCACGGCCGCCACTTCTGCATCCTTCAGTGATAATGAGCTTGGTCGCTATTGACGCAGAACTTGAGGAATCAAAGCTTGGGAGTCTTAAGCTCTCCTGAGAGATGTGCCTTAATGCAGAGCCTGCTTGTGTCTCTGAGGCTGTCATTCCCTTCAAGGAGCGGAGATATGCCCTTTTCATTCTGTGCTCTCGGAGTAATGACAGGTGCAGATAATGGGTCAGTGGGGCACTTGGGACTTCTTCATGCCAAGAGAAGAGACATCAATGTCAACGCACCAAAGAAAACAGCCCAGTGGCGGGGTGAGGAAGCACTCCACTTGTCCTGGGAATCACAGGGACCTAGATGGCCTCTCCAGTAAAAACAGTGTCTGAGAATCAAGACTGGGCATTTTATTCTCATCCTGGGAGGATGGCAATGAACAGAGGAAAACAAACATGCCAGGGGAAAGTGAATTGTTCTCCATCTTCGTGGACAAGTAGCGATAGGGGAAATCAGATATTTTGAACACACACCTCTGTGTACTTATTGTTCCTAGTACACTGGTGTGTGGCTAGCAGTCTGGAGAGAATTCCTTAGATAAAGGTCACCTTGCACATTATGTCAGGGCTATTAAGATTTGGGTTAGCACCACCACTGAAGAGTCCCACATAGGTCTGTGGATTTACCATTGGTCATGCATCTCATTTTGTTTCCTGCAGTGTCTGAGGGCTCCGTCATCAGGGCTTAGAGAACTAGCTCTTTTCCTCTGCCCCTTGATGTTGAGACATCACAGCTTCCTTTGGTATCATAAAGGATCATTATGCTTTCTGGACAATCTGGCATTTGAAACTAAGAGCCTGCCAAACATTCTTATTTAATTAGGATGGAGACTTTGCAAAATGTAAATTAATATGCATCTCTTCTAATAAACCACAGATACTTCTTTTACTCTCTTTTAACCTTACGCTTAAGGGCTGGGGGATGAAAGCCCCTAAGCTAAGGTAAATAGTACTCTTATACCCTCTAACTGAAATCAGGTGAACCCTATGCTATTTTATAAAGATAACTCTCACTTAATTATCTCATTATGATAACAATAACATTCAATAATAACAGAATTTACATTTATTACCTTCTTGGTATGGCTCTAAAGCCACTTTTGCTGGATTTAAAGCCGCCTTCTAGAAATTAGTAGTTGTATCGTTATGGTTCCTTAATTACTATCTATCTTGGAGGATTAAAGGACACATACAACCTGCTCACTTCTTTTATCAATAATTAACTCACTTTGTATCTCAGAATGTATTGAAGATGGAGAAAACTGAATACAATAGACATATTTAAACCTAAGATTATCTACACTAGCAAATCAACCACTTGGGCCTGAAATTAAATCTATTAAGCAATTTATTATTGAATAAACAATTGCTTGGTGTCTCTCCTTAAATCCTCCTTACCTTCTATTCTTCCTCCCTCTCTCCTTCTTGGTGCCTTTCAGAATAAAGTTAAAGAGGATCTAGAATCCACCATAGGGTTACAAACTTCATAAAAAGCACAACTCCTTCATTACATTTCTTTTGATGCCTTTCGTTATTATATTGTACAGCCTATATTTTCTCTAGCCTTTCATTTTGGGTTCTTCATGAAAACAATATAAATATTAAAGTTCTAAATATAAAAACCATATATAGAACAAGGTTGCCAGCACAACTAACCAAACAAATGCAAATCTAGTCCCTGCTACACTCAACTGGAGATCGGACCATGTGATTGTCAGGTTACTCCTACATGGCTCACTTGAAAGATGCGCCTCTCCTTTATATAGAACCACAAACTTGTGAATTTTCATAATATTATTTCTTGTATAACTTTGAGTATTCTTTCTCATGTATTTATTTGGGAGATATTTGTTGAGTGTCTACCCTGCACACATTTTATAAGATAAAGTTGCTTGTGTTTGTGGTCAGGCTGACTAAGGCTCCTCCTGGTCCAAACAAAGGTATCCACATGTTATCCCTGGGAAATATAGATATAAATAATTTAAGGACATTGAGATGGGGAGATCAGTTGAATTATCTAGGTTATTTCAATGTAATTACAGTGTCTTTTTAAAAGGAGACTGGGGGAAAGCCTCAGTAGCAGGAAAACTGACAACCGAAGCAAGAGTTCAAAGTGATGGGAGAAGGGGCCATGGGCCAAGGAATGCAGGCAAACTCTACAAGCTGGAAAGAGACAATAAAACTGAAGAAACCATCACTGCCAACACCATCCCTTTAGCTCAGTTAGTCTAATTGGGGACTTCTAATCTCCAGAACCATAAGCTAATACCATTGTGTTGGCATAAGCCATATAGTTTGAGTTCCTATGTTACAGCAACAATTCCATTTTCTTAGAACAACTCAAAAACACTATCTAAAAGCCTTTCCCCCATTTATTCCATCAGCAACGGTAGTTGTTTTTTTCATGATGGATGGAAGATACCCAGGGCAGATCAACAGACCATCCAATCCAGTGTCTTCCTAAAGACAAGTGAGCAGCCATCTCTGCATTTTGACCTGGCACCTAGGAGTGCTCATCTCCTTCAGGCTTCATCACCTGGTTAATCAGATTTCCAAGAAGGAGCACCAGCAATGACTCTTGGAATATATTTATATTCATCCTTCAAAAAAGGCTGCAAAGCAAAATGTCCATTCCAATCAGGAGCTATAAAAATAAGTGGAAGTGTCTGATATTTTATTTTAATAGGAAAAAGATAAATAGATTTTGTTAAATTCTGATGCCAAGTGTAATTTTGATTCATATGATAGAAGTTAACTGTACTCTCCAATTTTGTAGCAATAACAACACAATCATAATATAAGTAATACTAAGCTTTCATTTAGTGTAGAGTATTAGGATATATTATCTAAAATAATATTACATTATTACTACATTCTATAATTTATTAGATCCAGTAAAGTATGCCAATATACTAAATAGCTTCAGTAAATATTAAAATATGCATAGAAAACCAAGATTAGAATAAAAATAGGTTTTTTGAAATTATTTAGCACCCATGGCAAAACTAATAAAGAACAATGGAATCATTGGGATTTCCAGAATTAAAAAACAACAACAACATTTTATCTAAATACCCTGTGATCTGCTGGATCTCTCTATACACCTCTTAACTGCACACATTCTTATTAAGACATAAAGGCATCTGAAACTATTCTATAAAAATCCATCAAACTTTCACTGAACAATTTATGAATTTAGTTTTCCACTGATGTTATGAATTTCACTGCAAATTTGAGAATTCCACAGGGGTTCTGAGAATTTTGACAACCTAGTGACGTGTTGTCAAAAAATAATACAAGGCAAGAATGCTGATGAATTTTCCACATAGTAAGGATCATAGGATTTCATTCATATGTGGGACATAAAACTGAAACTCATGGACACAGGCAATAATAGTATGCTGTTTACCAGAGGAGAGGGGGTGGAAAAGGGGAGAAGGGTCCAAATATATGGTGATGGAAGACTTGACTTTGGGTGGTGGATTCACAATGCAATATATAGAGGATGCATCATTGAAATGTACACTTGAAACCCAAATGACCTTATTGACCAACTTCACCCCAATAAACTTAATTAAAAATAAACTTTAAAAAGAATTAGGGCTAAATTTGACAGAATTCTACAGGACAATGAAATTTGCAGGTTTGTGATCACGCAGGTCTAATGCCTTAAAAAGGCAGACTACTTTTCTTTCCTTAAAAAGGAAGGAAAATATAAATAGTAGATATTTCAGGACAAATGTCTTTCAGTTGAGATGCTGTCCGTACATATCTTCTTCCATCCACTCATTTGAGATCTAAAACAATGCAAGTTTTATTACAAAAGTAACCTGCTTTCCTCACTAATATTATGTTGGATTTATGAGTTATAAGAAGACTTATAAGTCAAATGGACACCAAAAGCTTAAACACTATTCTCATGCTAAAATATCCAAGGGGGAATCTGTATTACCACAATGTGAAATGGGTTAATAAGGAATCATAATATCAGCGATTGGTTGTTTTTTGTTTAATTTAAATTTTAAGCATTCTCCATTTATCCTTCTATGGGTGATTTTAATTTTTTGAAAAGTTTTAGTACTCCAACTTCCAACATTTTCACCTACTAGCTATTCCCTCAGACTGACTCCCTGCTGTTGCCAGGGAAACAGCCACCAAACAGGAGTTAAGCAGACTCTTTCATCTGGTGGGAGGATGATGGGAATGGATGTGGGAAGTTGAACAAGGTCAGGCGTTTACCGCTGAATACAAATCTGTCATGCCTAATGGATGAAGCTCCTTAGCTTCTCCGCTGCTCAGGCTACTCCCAGCAGCCAAGGAGAAAATAAAATACACACTCAAGCATGAATGCCAATCAGCCCGCTCTGGCAGAGCTGATGTATTGCCATGTGCCACAGCAGCTGCACTGGGCTTGGCTACGGATGAAAAGATAAATTAACTAGGTGTCAATAATTATAGGAGGTCAGAACCTAGATCCTGGGGGTATCCTAGTAAGATCAGACAGATGGGATTTGGCGGCTCTGTCCTGTTGACATGTCCAAGGCTCCCTTCTCTAAGGTCAGAGTTCAAAGTTGATGACAGGCTGAAACACATGAAGCTGAGAAGACCCTGAGCCAGTTCTATGATTATTTGCCAGGGATGAAGATCTTTTGATATTTGTTGACAAATGTTACAGGTCTAGGGTTTTATTTATGAGGAGATGCATGGTATAATTCTAATAGGCTCTTCAAAATATTTTTTTAAATATACTTTATTGATTTTTTACAGAGAAGAAGAGAGAGAGATAGAGAATTAGAAATATCAATGAGAGAGAGAGAGAGTCATTGATCAGCTGCCTCTTGCACACTCCATACTGGAGATGTGCCCGCAACCAAAGTATATGCCCTTGACCGGAATTGAACCTGGGACCTTTCAGTCTGCAGACCGATGCTCTACCACTGAGCCAAACCGGTTTTGGCTCTTCAAAATATTTTATTATCCATAATGAAGCCTTTATATAAGCATACTTTTCTTTAATGTTAGTGTTTATAATAATAATATTATATAATATAGTAAATATAGTAATGGTATATATTTAAATAGCAATAGAGATACTCATATAGAAATTAAATGAATCTTTAAATCTGTTCATGAAATTCAGTTGCTAGCATAAAAAAATGCCTACTTTTTTTGTGTGTATGTGTGAGTGTGTATGTATGTATGTTTATACACAACTGAGTAGCAATTTATTTCCTTAACAATGTCCCAGGGCCTGTAATATATCAGATTCTGTGATGGATAAATGAGGGAAAATATCAAAAGAGAGACAGATATGTAGAGTGATAATTTTAAGTAAAACATATTAATAGATATTTTCAATATAATCCTTTCAAATATTATAGTAGTTAAATCCACATTAGAATGACTTCCTAAGAGTTAGATCTGAGGTTCAAAAATTCCAACATAGGCACAGTGTAGTCACAGATTCAGTTTCTTTCTTATTCTGTCAAAATACCTACCTAGGAGATTTCTATTCCTAAAACATATTGTGGCAATAAAACAAAAACACTAATATTACATCAGATTTATGAGTTACAAAAATATTTCTAAAATGATATAATGAGTGTTTGATGGTATGTTTGCTTTATGATGCCCATTTTCTAATCATGTACTAGTTTCTAATTCCTCTAATAATTTATTATGCATATGCATCTCTGAGGGAGAAGTGAGAAGCAAAACAGAAATTAAGAATAGAGAGTAAAATATTTATATAGATAACTTGCATTAGGCATTGGTTCCAAAACTTGATATTTTAAAGTTCACTTCATTGCTTGATAAAAGCACAGCTTCCTGGAGATATTAAACTTAAAACACACACACACACACACACACACACACACACACACACACACAGAATCAAATGGTAAATATTTTTAAAACCTTTTAAAATGTATTCTAGTTGTTAAGATTAACACTAACACCTCTAAATTTTGAAGTTTAGGAGTCACTTTAATCATCAACATAGTGGGTCTATGAATAATAAAAATGTTACTCTATAACTATCTACTAATGTAGTAAATCTCCTAAAATTCTCATAATAAAGATATCACACAGAGGTCTTAATGACCTCAGAGTCTAAAAGTGAGAAATAAGTGAATATTTCAGTCCCATTGAGTTTTGTTAACAGTGATATTTAAAAATCACTAAACTTAGGGTGCCCGGCTAGCTTAGTCGGTAGAGCATGAGACTCTTAAAAATCACTAAACTTTACAACATATATTTATCTATTATCTATTAAAAGAAAATTGGATTTGATTTTGTAGGAAGGCCAAAGTGACTTTTTTTAAATCCTCACCCAAGGATATGTTTTTATTAATTTTTAGAGAGAGGAAGGAAGAGAGAGAAAATCAATCAAAACTGCCTCCTGTATCCATCAGTGCCATGAACAGGAATCCAATCCAAACTGCATGTAAGTGACCCACCAGGAGTTGGACCTACAGTCGTTTTGGTGAATAGGAGCACACCCCAACCAACTAAGCCACCGGACTAAGGCTAAAGTGAATTTCTTAAATGTTAGCCTCTTGAACATTATCATTCTTTCAGTATTTTAGAGAGATAAAGGGCTATCTGAAGCTTCTTGAATCTATAATGCCTATATAAGTTTGAAGTACTTTTAAGATCAAATTTACTAGAAGTCTTTGATTTGCATTTTCCAATTTAACATGCACCCACTAACGTAGCTTTCCCCACTTACATGTATCCGCATGCTGCAGATAGTTGGGGTTCAACTCCTGCTGAGATTGACTCCTTTGATAAATGAGCTGCTGCTTCAGAATGTGGAACTGATGCTGGAATTCTGCACCAACTCCTGACATTCCATTAGGACGCAGCTGCCATAGGTGCTGCAAACAGAATGATCCTAGAACACGTGTGGTCTCTAGAGCAAGGCTGTAAATTAATAGTGGAGCATGCCACCACAGTTTACCCTAAAATTTCCTCAACTCTTAGATGACCCACATAAACTGTGAAAAATTATTAAGCTTAGTGACTTGGTTGAACTGGTTAGGGTAGTGTCAGCATCAAGAAACATTACATATTCCTGAAAACACCAGATCTGGTTTACTTTTCTGCATCACAAACAGTATTGAGATAATCTCCTGAATGCTGAAAGGGCCATTTTAACTGTCAGATAGTAAGGGAATCACTAGCCTCATGAGCTGGTATTTAGAGTTCTATTGGCTACTTAAATATTGTGGACTATTTGTCTTTAAAGAGATATGTTTGCTATTAAAAATATTTCTCAAAGTCCTTGCATTAAGGAAAAATAATACAGACTATTTAGTATTCCCACTGACATCACAGGTAAGTCACCATTTGTTTGAAAAAGAGTTTCTAAATTTTTAATACCTTCCATAAACATGAGTGTGTGGGTCAGACCATCAGTTCCAGGACAAAATAATATGCCAACAGTGGAAAGGAAGTGGCAAGAAATTAGAAGTCAAAAATTCTCAAAGCTTACATGTTAGATGCTATTCAAGTTGGAAATTAATATGAAATAAAGATTCATTTTTTTGTAGTCATAACGAAGTCAATGAAAGAAATGATTTATTTGATCAAAAAATTAATTGGCACAACCTTATAGAATATGCCTATGACATAAACATAGTTTAAAAATAAAAAAATATTTATTAAATAACATAAAATTTGTGTTAATGAAACAATTGGTTAACTGTCATTATGCTCCAAAGATTTCAAGCAGCCCTAAAGGATTTGGCTCAGTGGATAGAATGTCTGCCTGCAGACTGAAGGGTCTCTGGTTCAATTCCGGTCAAGTATATATATATATATATATATATATATATATATATATATATATATAAATATCTATCTATATCTATATCTATATCTATATCTATATCTATATCTATATCTATATCTATATCTATATCTATATCTATATCTATATCTATATCTATATCTATATCTATATCTATATCTATATCTATCTATCTATCTATCTATATATATATATATATATATATTTCAAGCACTTAGAAAGTTAAACCAGAGCCAGTTCTGGGGAATTTCTTCTCCCTGAATACCTAAGTGATAAGGGAGGCTTTATGCTCCTCCACAGGAATCCTCTATTTAGAGTAAGAATTAAAAAGGGATCCACCCTTTTCATAGTTCCATAACTTTTCTTGTGCAATACCAAGACAGACTTCTTGGCAGGAAAATTCCCACTTGTTAATAATATAAAATTTCTATTTGCTTGATGTGGTAAAATTCCTATAAGAATTATCCAAGGTGATCAGAATTTAGAGACAAAATTAATCCAAATGGTTTCATGTTCTGCCATTGCTGTAGCAAATTAGCATGCATATAGTCCTTGTTATTTTACAGTTCTGGAGGCTAAAAAGCTGGCATGGTTCTCACTGTACTCAAATCAAGGTGTTGGCAGGACTGCAATCCTCTCTGGAAGCTCAAAAGATGAATCCATCTTTAATTTTGTGTTTTTCAGAAATTCTGCCACTTTTGTTAACAATGCCTTTTATTAAACCTTCCCTGAGTTAAGTATGCTATTATTCATTTCCTTCTGGGACACTTGTATAACCAGACTCACATTTCAGAGCTTATAACTTCAATAGATACAGTTTTTTTTTTTTTTTTTTTTAAGTTTTTAATTTTTAAAAGCAGCAAGTATTGCTAGGTATGTCTTTGAAATTGGAAAAATCATCTGAGGGTGTCTCTCTTTAGCAGTCCCTCCATTTCCCAGACTCCTGGGCCACTTTTATTGCCTGTCCATCTTCTGCACTGTATTAGTCATGGTTTGATTAGAGTATTAGGGTCCTGGGTGGGAGAGGCACAAGTGATTACATAATTTAATATTGCATAGTTGTGAGAAATGGTTATATAGTGCAAATAAGGCTGTTGTTTGCGAATCTGGTCATTCAGCCTGAAGTCATCAGGTCAGGAATTTGGAATCCGTAATGGTACAAGATGGAATCTGTAATGCTTAGATGGAGCCCATAAGAACAGGCTGGATTCCATGCCAATCTCTCATCATCTCCACAGCAGACCTACACACCCATCTAGCCCAGGTGCAGGGGAAGTGGGAGCAGAGATACTATAGGAGGTGCTATTTGCTAGGCTGCTGCTGTGTTTCAACAGGTGAGTGAGCAGATGAGGAGTGACATGTGTCCTGCAGCAAACCTCAAAACAGAGAGAAGTATGGCTACTCCCTCACATCTATATGCCAGATCTCAGACAAAACTCCTCATGGGCCCACAATAACCTAGAGCCATGTTGGGAAGGAAATGTGGAGACATGCTGTCTAGCCTCACTAAACTGGTAGACACCCACAACGTCCATGTCTCTGCCAGTGAAAAACACTGCCAACAATGATTTCTGTTTTCATCACTAGAGCCATTTATTTTTCCCTGCAGCCTCAAACATATGAAAACATCATAGGAGAATTTGTTGACAGGGCTACACCAAATTTTTTATCAACTTTCTATACATATGTGGATAGAGAGCTAGATTCTACCCAAGATTCTGTCTAAATAGCAACATCTATATATATAAAAGCCTAAGCAACCATTGGACCATTGGACCGTACGACTGGTAGCTATGATGCACACTGACCACCAGGGGGAAGACACTCAATGCACAGGCATGAAAATATGGAACAGACTGATGAATCTCAGAAGGAAGGGGCAAGGAAGAGGGTGGAAAAAGATTAACCAAAGATCTTATATGCATCCTAGAGGCCTGGTGCATGGATTTGTGCACTGGTGGGGTTCCTTGGCCTGGCCTGCAGGGGTCAGGCCGAAAACTGCAGTCCAACATCACCTGAGGGGTCCCAGATTGTGAAAGGGTGCAGGCCTGGGCAAGGGACCCCACCGGTGCACGAATCCGTGCACCAGACCTCTAGTATTATTATAAATCATTGGTATCTTTATGTCTTGAATTTACTTTGAATAGGAAAGTTAGAAGGTAGTCATTCTAAACTACTGTGCAAAGAATCTGGTCAGTTATGTATAAGACATTTGAGTCAGTAATATTTTTAGAATATGCAGTCTTCCATGGATGAATCAAATAAATAGTAAACAAAAGGGGTCTTATAAATTCCTCGAGTTCTATTGTAGTATTTTTGACTGTATTATAAACTTGAGGAGAAACTGTCAGTACTCATTTATGTTGCTAATGATCCAAACCATACCTATGCTATACTTCAGACATCCAGGATTTTCTCACATCAGAAATCAAGTATTTTCCAACTCGACTGATATCTAACATCTCTTGTAGTAATAACATATGGAATTTTACATGTCTATCTCATCTACTGTCATCCAAATGCCATTACCAAAATACTAATTGTCACTCCTATTTAGGATAATTGGAAAACATAAAGAAATGAGGCTTGGGGACAGAACATTATGTTAAAACACAGCAGAGAAAAATAAATGTGATGATGATGATGATGCATTTTTCTTTCTTTTTCTTCAGTCAGTGATGCCTTGGAAAGTTATTGGAAGAAAAAGTAAAGGTGAAAAAGCTCTCAGAATTGCTCTCTAGTAGAATCTGTTCTATATGATCAGTGTGACTGGATAGGTAGATGCAGAGCTCAGTGAAGTGTAGAATTTATGGATCCACAAAAGCCGATACAAAAAGTAAATCTAGAAATGAGAGAGTGGAGACCCAGGGAGGCAGACATAAAAGCCAGATATTTCTAGTTAACTAATACCAGACCAGAAATCAGGACAATAAAGTTAGGATATGTGGGGTTTTTTTTTGTTTGTTTAATTGTTTTTATTGATTTTAGAGAAAAGAAGAAGGAGAGGGGGAGAGAGAGAGAGAGAGAGAGAGAGAGAGATCCATGAAGAGAAAGAATCATGGATTGGCTGCCTCCTGCACACCCACTACTGGGGATTGAGCCTGCAACCTGGGCATATGCCCTGACTGGGAATTGAACCTATGGCCTCCTGGTTCATAAGTCCATGCTCAACCACTGAGCAGTGCTGGCTGGGTAGGACATGTTTTTTTAAACCAAAACAAACATTTTTATACATATCACATAACAACTATGAGGGTGAGACATCCTTAAAGCATCTAATAAGCAAAAGCTGAAAAATAGAAGTAAAGCAAAATACCCATTATACTAGTTCAAAATGTCATTCATATTGCTTTGTCTAGCAGGCTGCCTAGTGATTCATTAGTGAACAAAAATAGTTATAAAGACTTTACATATATATATATTTTTCTTTTTAAAATCCTCTTTCATTGACTTTAGAGAAGAAATAGGGAGGAAGGGAGCAAGACAGAAACATTGATCTGAGAGAGAAATACCAATCAATTGCCTCCTGTATATGCCCTGACCTAGACTAAACCTGCAACTTAAGTTATGTGCCCTGACTGAGACTTGAACCTTCAATATTTTTAGTTTAGGGGATAACACTCCAAACAACTGAGCCAGAGTGATATATATATATATATATATATATATATATATATATATATATATATATATAGACACTATTATAGATGTCCTCCATTTCCCCTCTCTTTACCCACTCCACCCAGCCTTAGTCCCTCCTTTCTCTGGCCATCACCACACTGTTGTCTGTGTCCAAGGGCTATGCATATATGTTCTTTGGCTAATCTTTTCACATTATTTCACCTAATTTCATCCAGTCCCTTCTATTCCCCTCCCCTCTGACCTTGTCAGTCTGCTCCAGGTATCCATGCCTCTGGTTCTATTTTGTTTATCAGCTTAATTGTTAATTAGAGTCCACATTTGAGTGAGATAGTAAGGTATTTGTCTTTCCCTTGTTTGGCTTATTTCACTTAGCATAATAATCTCTAGTTCCTACAAATTTACTCTGAAATATATATTCCTCCACTATGATTTGTTAAAAAAAACACACCAGGATAAGCAAAGTTCTATTGTATATGAAAATAGAAATTAAGGAAAGTAATTTTAAATATAAAATTATTATAGTGAAAGAAAGACAAGTCTGTTAGGGAAGAAAGTGTCGCTTCAATCACCAAAGAAATAATTAATAAGAAAGCTAGATTTAGTCATAACTCTATAACAATTGTTGTTGCTATATTTGGAGTCAGTTTAAGAGGTTAGTTATCTATTTTTAGATGCGGATTACACTAATTACTATATTCAGTGCTTTCTGTTTGAAAAGTAGACAGGTTAAAGACCCACAAGACCTGTACATTGCATAAATGGATAAGGACAGGGTAGTTTAAAGAATACAATGGGGAGCCCCACTGAATCTTATATAAAAGTAAAATCCCTCTTACTGCTGCACAGAGACCAAAGCTTCTCCTTTGACAAGGAGGGCTGTGACATTAAGCTCTCTTGGCTTGTAAATTCTTGATAGCTGGCCACCTTTGTCTGTGGTGCCTTAGAGAAATGTGATTGACAGTGAGAAAGCATAGATTTCACAAAGGTAAACCCTGTCTCTTGACCATCCCCAATCCCCATACACAAATTTCCATGTTTCAGGAGAAAGAATAATCATGCGGAGACACAGTTGAATTTAAATTGGAATAAAGGACATTATAATTACAAATCTTAGGAGTCATTCTTTGGATGATAGGCTGATACTCTTTGGATGATAGGCTGATACTCTTGTCCCCATTTAGTCACCAATGACAATGACATCACATTTGGCCACTGGAGAGCAGGAAGGTTGGGGTCTGCTAAGAGAAACCTTTCTGGATTCATTTTCAGACTTGCAGGGAATTAAACTTTAAAACTTAGCTGCATGCCATTCAGGCTAAATAATTAATATTTTAATAAGGTAGACATAACTTTCCTGAAAAAGAGAAAGGAGGAATGGAAGTCTTTTTCTTTTCTTCCCCCCGCCCCCTTTAATCCTGTCACTCAGAGTTAAGGTATTGGCATTGCTACCCCTTAGAGACTATTTCTTCTAGGAAAGGGCTGGAAAATCTAAATCAGTGTGGGGTGGTTTTTTGTTGTTGTTTTTAAAAATATATTTTTATTGATTTCAGAGGATGGAGAGAGAGTAAGAAAGATAGAAACTTCAATGATAAGAGAGAATCGTTGATTGGTGCCTTCTGTATGCCCCATACTAGGGATCAAACCCGCAACCTGGACATGTGCCCTTGTCTTGAATTGAACCTGCGACCCTTCAGTCCGCAGGCCGATGCTCTATCCGCTAAGCCAAACTGGTTAGGGCATGTTTCATTTTTCTTTTTTTTTGAATTCTAAGTTTTCAAAATATTGGGATGACAAAATAATCATAGATCAGATTTCATAGATCAGAAAATTCTGATAATCATAGATCAGAAAAAGCTAATAATCATAGATCAGAAAATTCTTTTATTATATAAAAAAGAGTCCACACATAAGTATGTAATTCAAACCTCAGTAAACAGATGCTTATTTTCTAAAGCAGGCAAGCTGTAAAATCAATTTGTGAACTTGTTACATAAATCCATATTAAACTATTTAGTCTATATTTAACACTATACCAAGGATACTCAGGGTAAATTAAATGGAATTTATTTCCAGGTGGCGAATAGCCAAAGTTATTCCTTCCACTTCTAATTTATTTCTCAGTTGTAATCTGTGTCTGCCACAGACAGAGAGACAAAGAAGAGAGAGAAGAAGAAAAAAATGCAATCACTTTTATTCCGATATTTAAGGGCTAATCAAATCAGAAAGTTCTTGGTGGTTATCTTATGATAATGCAAAATCCTTTAATTCATTATTCCAAGATGGCGGTACAATGAGTTCCTTCCTCAAAGCTGGGTAGAATATGTCCAGCAAGGAGGAATCATCTCATCAATAGGAGGATGGGATGTTTCACTTACATTTTATCAAGGAACTTTGGGTGAATAACATGACCCTGTCATACTCTCCCTTAAGCTTTCCATTACCATCAGCAATGCCAACAATTTACAGAATTCCCCTCAGCATCAAAAGCTCCTTTTCAATTCAAATGCAAACTGCTAACCATTTCCTCTTCCATATTGTTCTTTGAATTTATCCTCCTCTCCTTGATCAGAGTGGAGCTCAGTTCAGATCATAATTATTTCCCTCTGGGAATATTACAAAATATTCTGCACTCATCTTTCCTCCTGCTTAGATCTATTGAATATGCACAGTAGAATATTGCTTTTCAGTCAGACTATTAATTCTGCCTGCGTTAGTTATAAATGTTTTACTTCTATGATTTGGGATCTTTTAAATAATTACCTCCTTTGCTTCATCTTTACTATGTCATAGTTTACACTCAGCATTATCGATTAACCTATAAAACAAAGTACCTGCCTTTTGGGTTTCAGACCTCCTGATGAAGAGGTGAGAGTCTGCCCCTGGTAGACCCTCTTTCACCAAATGATTAAAATATAAAGACAGGGAGCTTTCAATGAATCCGCAGCCAGGCTTTTGTCAAATGCACTGAAATCACTCTTCCTGATTTCCCACCTTTTAAAAAAATATTGCTCTCACTCAAGTATATGTTTCTTTTCTTATTGATGTGAGAGGGAAGAAGAAGAAGAAGAAGAAGAAGAAGAAGAAGAAGAAGAAGAAGAAGAAGAAGAAGAAGAAGAAGAAGAAGAAGAAGAAGAAGAAGAAGAAGAAGAAGAAGGGGAGGAGGAGGAGGAGGAGGAGGAGGAGGAGGAGGAGGAGGAGGAGGAGGAGGAGGAGGAGGAGGAGGAGGAGGAGAGGGAGGGAGGGAGGGAGGGAAGAAGGGAGGGAGGGAGGGAGGGAGAGACAGACAGAGAGAGAGAGAGAGAGATTGCTTCCCATTCTCCCATATGCTTGCCCACCTGGGATCAAACCCTCAACCTCTGTGTGTGCCCTGACCAGGAATCAAACCCACACCCTGGTGTACAGGATGACAACCAACTGAGCCACTGGCCAGGGCTGGTCTTCCACCTTTTTAAAAAATATATATATTTTATTGATTTTTTACAGAGAGGAAGAGAGAGGGATAGAGAGCTAGAAATGTCGATGAGAGAGAAACATAGACCAGCTGCCTCTTGCACATCCCCTACCGGGGATGTGCCCACAACCAATGCACATGCCCTTGACTGGAATCGAACCTGGTACCTTTCAGTCCACAGGTCGATGCTCTACCACTGAGCCAAACTGGTTTCCGCATGGTCTTCCACCTTTTGAAAGGAATGGCTTAACCATCTATTCTGTTAAGTTAATAATCTAGAGATCATTTCAGATCCATAATCCATCTGTACTTTTAATAGCAATCTCCATGTCTTAAAGAACTTCTTACATAACTATCTAGGTGTTGTAGTAGATGGCCTTATTCTTTCCTGCCTAACCTACTGATATACCTTTCTAGTTCATTTTGCTAGTTTCAGCCCCTCATCCTACTACCACTGTCCACCCAGCTATTATCCATACTGCTTCCAGAGTTGTCTTCCAAAACAGCCAATAGGAGCATGTGGATCTGTTACATTCTAGGCACTGATATAAAAAACAGCCTAGACAAGGAGTCCAATTTTCTTTGCATATCCTGAAAAAAAAAAATTCTGTCTGCCCCTGCCGATGTCTCCCATCTTCCTGAACTATGCATACTTTCCTGAACATATACAGGATTTCCACTTCTGTGCTGTCTTCTTAGACTTCTGGGGACATGCTTCCCCTCCCAGCCATTTCTTTGCCCTTCTGGACAGCCTGGCAAAATCACATTCGTACTTTAGCCAAAACTGGTTTGGTTCAGTGGATAGAGCATCAGCCTGCAGACTGAAAGGTCCTGGGTTTGATTCCAGTCAAGGGCACATCCCCAGTAGGGGGTGTGCAAGAGGCAGCTGATCGATGATTCTCTCTCATTGATGTTTCTAACTCTCTATCCCTCTCTCTTCCTCTCTGTAAAAAATCAATAGAATATATATATTTAAAAATCACATTCATACTTCGAAGTCCATCTCAGCTCAGATGTCACAGCCTCAGTAATAAATTCCTCCAATTCCCATAGAAAGAGATGCTTAAGCCTCCAGGTGCTTACTCCTGCATCCTGTATCACACACTCCTGAAACTCATGGAAATGATTTGTTCTGCTCCAAGTTTCCCTATTGACTTCCACCTTAAGCAACCACTTAGCAGCTACATTTAGAAAATAGGAGTGACTTCCTCTGGGAAAATGCCTGATGTGCAACTAACGACATACTTGGTATAAGGTTCTATTGTTATTATTGCTTTTGGTGTAAAAAGCTCAACTTTTTGTTTACTATATCCATCAGCTGAATTTCCCTACAGGTCATGTTATCCTTTTCTTGGCCAGCATGCTAAAGACCTAAACTATCTAATCAGAATTGAGCTCAAAGGGCTGAGATTAAATAATGAGAAGTAAGGCTCACGTATGAAAAGAAAGCAGGTGGCCTGTTGTCCTTATCCAATGTCAGAAATTGGATGAGGAATCATGAGATCCAAAGGCTTATGTCTGGACCACTGATTCTCTTATCTCCTGTCTCTTTCTATTCATGAAGTCAACTATATAAGAGAAGGATAAAAAATAAGCTATATAGCATTTTTATTTCTTTTTCCTTCTGTACTGTTAGGAGAAAACTATTTGGAGAAGATTTGTTTTCTCTGTTCAAATTAATCCATTCTACCTTTGTACATTTTCATACATATACACTCAGTTGACATCTTTCAGAACTAAAGAATATTTTATCTATCAGAAATATTGTTATTTAAATAGGAACTGGGACAGAAAAAACATAAGGAAATGTTGGAAATGGGCTTTTCTACTTGATGTTTCCTGCTGTATAAGGACACATGCTTTATTTTGAGCATGCGTTAGTTTTTTATTTCAGGTGAATTTTCTTATGTTCTACAATTATTATATTCAGATAATATCTAACTAAGTAAATGTTGTTTTATCAATATTGGCAGGGGAAACTAAGAATCTATAGTTTCTTTCTGGATATTAGTCAACACAAGATAACAAAGACAACTATGCATAGCACACACTAGTCAATTAGGTTTTTAACTAATTAGTGTGTGTGTGTGTGTGTGTGTGTGTGTGTGTGTTTAAGAAACTGCATCACAGGCTAAAAAAACCTACGAGTAGATACTTTGTACAAAAGAAAACTTTTCCTTTTTTTAAAAAAATTGTTTTTATTACATAGAGCTTTGCACTTAGAGCTGGGAACAAAATAAAAAAAGTAAGTGAAAGAACATTTCAAAACAATAGAAGCCTTGTCTTTCAGCGTGAAAAGAGGCAATATCATACTCCTAAAATAGATTTATAACAAAATATTATATCTGGAGAACTCTGTATCAGAGTATCTGTATTATAATTTAAGGAGTATTAATACAAATAATTAATCTTTTTAAATAGCATCTATCATCTCTAATTTGCATATAGTTTATATATTCTCTGGATATTTAATAAATATGAAATAATTAATATACCATTATAAATAGCTCTGTCTTAATTGCTCTTGATAAAATTTTATCAAACTAGCCTGACCAGTTTGGCTCAGTGGATAGAGCATCGGCCTGTGGACTGGAGGGTCCTGGTTTGATTCCAGTCAAGGGCATGTACCTTGGTTGCAGGCACATCCCCAGTTGGGGGTGTGCAGGAGGCAGCTGATCGATATTTCCCTGTCATCGATGTTTTTAACTCTCTGTCCCTCTCCCTTCCTCTCTGTAAAAAATCAATAAAATATATTTTAAAAAATTTATCAAACTAATTTTCATTTAAACTATGGATTTCTGGATAGCAGAGATTGTGTGAAACTCACCTTTAAGAATCTTTAGATACATTCTATAACTGGCCCCCACTTAGCGATAATGTCTAGAACAATGGAAATTTGGACAGAAATCATTTGGGTGGCAAATTTTAGAAATTTTAATTAAATCCAAGCTCTTCGTCTTTACCAATAATCCCCAAACTCATCTGACTACACTAAAAAAAAAAAAAAAAAAATCTGAAATATCATCCATTTATCTGATCCGGTTCCATGTGGCTCACAGAATGCAGGTGGACAGTCGCATTAGGACAGAATAGCTGAGACTTTAGGTACAAAGTCATTCTTCCTGCTAGTTATGGGGCCTTGACAAGTTGGTTAGCTTCCCTGTTTCCTCTCCCACACAATATGGGAAAAACAATTGCATTGTCCTGAGAGAAATCAATTAATATGTGGTTACAAAGCTCTAACTCAGCATGGTGTCCACCAAGAAAGATTCAATGGTGGTTTACAAAGCCAGCCCCACAACTTTGTAGCTATTTGATATTGCATGTGATCTGAACTCTATTAAGCACCACCCTCTAATCTGTAGAAAAAGAAGAATAATATATTTTGCACTGGATTATTGTAGAAATGAATGGAATGATGTATATAACATGCTTAGCACAAAGTACCTGATGCAATAGGTTCTTGAAAATACTATTCTTTTCCTTTCTTCTTCTTTTTTTTTTTCTCGGTATTTACATGAATCTTACTCTAAATAGGCTGGCTGTAGCTCTGTTGACATGTTGTTTTCCATAAGTTAAAATGGTGCTTGTTTTCTTGTGTTTCTGTTTCCCATTAGATTGAAAATACAAAAGCCGTATCTCCTAAGGCTTCCTAACAGTCTCCAGGGGCAGAGAGGGCTCCAATTCATTTATTTGAGGTCTGAAGTCAAAGGAAAACTCATACATTTCTAAAACCCCTGCCATGCTTTAGAATATATTGATTGTTGTTTGATCTCTTTGTATTCATGTATTTTGATTTCTAAAATAAAAAAAAATATTACAGTAGAATTTTTATTATAAATATAGGGATATATTTATATTCAAATTTGTTTTAAAATCTAGGACTTTTAAAAGACCAAGCTGTATCCGCTTATATGTAGGCGCACTCCAAGTAAATCACTGCCATGCTATAGGCCCACTTATGAATAGCTCCCAAAGAGAGCAGAGCAATATGAGAACTTTTCCTAATGGCCAGAGTATTGGATACAAAATGTGATCTATCCTAGATGAAAAAAAGAAATGGCCTAATGTAAGAATACATATCCATATCTATATCTAATCTATACATATCTAGCTATATACATATATACATATGCATACCCAAACACACACACACATATATATAGGGTGTCCCAAAAGTGTAGTACACACAGTTTGACCATTTATAATGGCAGTGTTTATTAAAATATATTTCACTTTCAAAATTGAGCTATCAGCTGCTTAAGTGTGTACTGGGAGGGAGGGAAGGAGAGAGAGAGAGAGAGAGAGAGAGAGAGAGAGAGAGAGAGAGAGACTGAGACTATGAGCATGCTTGGCTAATAGACCAGGGGTCTGCAGGGAGAGTAATCAGATCAGGAACAAGTAAGTTGGGAGAAGAGGGATGAGGATGAGGGTGGTCCTCTGGGACTGAACACCAAGTGTAAAGATCTTTGAATCACATCTGAATACCAGATTGCATCCCTTATGAAAGAGGCACTAGCAATCTTTTAGATGGAGCAATCCAGCCAGCTGAAATCAGCCAGGGCCAGTGGTGATACAAAAGGTGTATTATTAAAGAGGCTAGCAGGGCAGGATAGAACCTGTGCATGGCCCACCACCATGGCTCAAACTCAGCCAAACTGCTGCTCCTCACCAGCAGCTATCACTACTGCCAAGTCTACTAGAAGCAGAGACCGCGGGGGTGGGGGGGTTGCAACCAATAAAACACCATTCTTTTGGAGAGCAGCTAGCCTCTTGGGAGCATGCTGTTCTATCGGGCTCCTTCTACATGGAAAGGGCAGAAATTCATTTGATTAGAATAGACACGCTGGCTTTTCCTATACTCAGGACATCAGCCCCAAGCACTCTCTGAGCCACCACCCAGGGGTCCTACATGACACTGACTCACTTTCCAGCAAAAGAGGCATGGGCACGAATCCATGACCTTGGATCCACAAACCCTATCACATACTCATCACCGAGAACCTGCAGACTTGTTACCGAATAAGTACAGCTTCTGGGAGAAGCAACTGAGGAATGATTAGAGACAACATTCTAAAGAGATAGATTATCTTCCTCTGAGGGGCAGATTATGCTCCAAATCAATAACCAGTATGTGGTGCCACATCCCCAAAGGGTAGGCTCTGTGGCCTGGGAAGTCCTACTCCCAAGAGGATGATGCTTCTGTCATTGGTCTCTGAGCTATCACTGTTGCCTGGCCATTACAGGCTTCTTGTGCCAAAATAACAACACACAAAGCAAGAAGAACTACCCAGCTGATCAGGAGGAGGTGAGAAACAGGGGAGACTATGATAGGCCCCAGGTGAGCCATTGAAACATCTCTTGATGCTATTTTCCAATTTTGAAGGTAAATGGACCAGACTAGTTTCTATGACCTTCAAAAGCATGGAACTTAGAGTTGTCCACCCCATAAGCCACACAGACCAGCAGAGATGTTAGTTTAGGGGGAGAGAAATCCAGAATAAGCAGGAGCAGGAAAACAAGGAGTATCAGTTCCAGTTTTGAGATCAGTTGCAGTTATACTGATGAGAAGTTGTAGCTCATCCTATTAATCTTCCTTTTTTTTTTTTCTACCCAGGGAATAAGACCAACCTGTAACCTAATATAGTATTGTAAAAATACATTGCATTAAGCAAATAGATTTCAGTGGCACAGGGAAAGGGATAGTAGATGTACTGGTGTACCATCCAGATCTAGAATTCATTCCTCCCCCAGAAGGAGTGGCAGTGGCTGATGGCTCCATCTCAGGTAATTGTGCTTGGCTAAAGAGAAACACTTCACTCAAAGACACACTCATCTCTGGGGGTGGAGGAGCCGAGGAGCTATCCCAACTTTGAAGCTTCCTGTGGGACCAATGGAGGCCTTTGTTGTGCTTTGGAATCCATTCCTTCACACTGTGTACATGAGGGCCATGTCATTGTACCTGTCAATGTTGATGTCATCACTTTGTAAGCAGTTAAAAATATACCTGTATAATTTTAGCTTTATAAGTTCCTCCTACTAATTATTGCATGTGTAGTTTAAAATTCTCTAATAATATGTCAGAAGGACATAGTGTGTGTGTGTGTGTGTGTGTGTGTGTGTGTGTGTGTGTGAACTTATTATCAAAGGGTGACTTGTAAGCAAAAGGTAAACATAACAGGTGCAGGATTGAGTTCTTTTTAATTCTTCTTTTCTAATTCCTTACTATAAGGATTTTTTTAAAGAAAGTTATAGAATAATACTCTTTGATGTGTTTATAACCAAAGTCTGATGTGATCAATATTTATGAATCTATCAAGTCTTTCATATTGTATGCATGTGTAGTTATTATGGGTTCCAGGATATTTCATAGCACTGTAGCATTCATTTCTAATTTCAAAGCCTGCCAGACAGCCATATCCCCTCGATTAAGACCTGAGCTAGATTCCTACTTGCAGCACACCCTTGACTAAGGACAGGGTGGGTAAAAAGCTTGTACTAGCTGAGAAACCTCTGCCTACATTAAAATGAAACATGCAAGCCAATAACTGATGCTGCGAACCTTGCAAACCCTCTCACTAGCAGTCCTGGTGAAAGAGAACATTCCCTTCACCTTGTCCACTGAATAAAACCCCTAAATTTTGCCTGGATACTGTTGTTGAGATATTTATTAAACTTTTTCATGGAGGATGAAAAACTATGCTAGAAGAAAGCTATTGCTGTACCATCTCAATAAATATGCCTGCTGTTTTTCTTGAGACTAAAGAAAACAACAGAACACTGTTAATGGTTAACATTTGTACAGTAATTTACAGCCTACAGAACCCTTCTACATACATTTATTGCACTAAATCTTTGAGAGAATAACCTACTGAATTTTACAGCAAGGAAATGGAGACTTGGAAAGGTTAGGCAAAACCATCCATGATTCTGCTCATAAATATTTTCTATATTACAGGAAGTTTTTAAATATCTTTAGTAAACTAAAGAGTGAGATAGAGATTAGATGTGTCCATATCTCATATACTAGATAAATATTAGATAGCAAAAGATCAAATGACTGATTAATGCCAAACTTTGGCCATCATTGACCCCTCAGGGAAAGAGTTACTTTATCAATATTTTTCTATAGGAAAGGAGACTTTGTGGTAGAACATATCTTTTTTTTTATTTTTTACCTTAACCGTTGACAAGCAAAATTATTTTTTCAGTGGAATTAATGAAGTTATAGCTATATTTATTAGAGTTGATAGCCATCTTATAGAAATTGGCTCTGTATCCTGTTAGCTATAGTTAATTACTAAGGTTTGTAAGGGAAACCCTTCTTGGAAAACTTATAGTTATAACATCCCCACATTGGAATTATGTTTCAAAAATACTAAATTGCACTATCATTCATTTAGACTCAATGATGGAACTCTAAGAGAATTTTTGTAGTTTCAATGGACATCTCAGTTTGTGTGAAACTGTCTAATGACTGATTTTCCGGTTGGGTCCATCATTATATTATAGGTACAGGACACAGAAATGACTCTTCTTGATTATTTACAGAACTCCAGGAACAATTTGATCTCACACTAAATACAACTGAGCATTTAAATCATAGCAATCCTCCTATAAAGAGATAAAAATTCAACATAATTGGCCACCAGTGACTGAGACCAGATTAAGAAGTACATCCCTTTAGCTTTAATTACATTATCTTTTATAGTTGCTTATGTGGTAATACACTAGACAAATTCTAACAGATATTAAAGTGTTAAGACTAAATTGTATAATTTTTCATTGATTCACACAATTCCACCAAAGTTATCATGTTAAAAGTCAATGCTTTAATAAGAAACATTATAATTAGTTGCAATTAATATACAATGATTATATGGGTGTGCACACAAATATTTGTTTTGTCCATTTGAATTGCAAGGTATTCTCATATTGATAGGGAACAAGTTACAAAAATAGATGCAAATGACTCCTGATTTGATGCCTCAATGTTCATGACTGACTTAAATACACTTGCTAATTTTAGGCTCTATGATATACTGTCTCAATAAAAGGCTTAAATTCAACATCATTCTTAATCACTAATCTTTTCCAGG
This sequence comes from Pipistrellus hanaki, assembly GCF_964339955.1. NCBI lineage: Eukaryota > Metazoa > Chordata > Mammalia > Chiroptera > Vespertilionidae > Pipistrellus > Pipistrellus hanaki. The sequence goes on from NC_140508.1 coordinate 70,459,386, forward strand.
GAGGACTGTTCACATTTTTTTAAAACATACTTCATTGATTTTTTACAGAGAGAAAGGGAGAGGGATAGAAAGCTAGAAACATTGATAAGAGAGATGTGCCCACAACCAATGTACATGCCCTTTACTGGAATTGAACCTGGGACCCCTCAGTCCACAGACAGACACTATCCACTGAGCCAAACCAGTTTTGCATCTCACATTTTTCTAAATGCCTAGCCAATGTTTTTTCTATCCTATAGTGGGAAACTACTGTGTTACATTGTTGAAGGAAAGAAACAAAGCTAGAATTAGAAAATATTCAATATTAACACAGGAGACATGATATTTATAATAAAATCTCTTCATTTGCAATCATATAGCCTTTTGTGCATAGTTGATATGAAAAATATATTATTTCTCCCATGGAAATTTCACCTATTCTGCCATTAAATTAAAAATATTTCAGGCTGCCCAGCCAGTGTGGCTCATTGGTTGAGCATCAACCTTTGAAGCAGGAGGAGGTCACATACTTAATTCCCAATCAGGGCACATGCCCGAGTTGTAGGCTCAATCTCCAGTGTGGAGCGTGCATGAGGCAGCTGATCAAGGATTCTCTCTTATTATTGATGTTTCTATCTCTTTCTCTCTGAAATCAATAAAAAATATTTTTAAAAATATTACAGACGACACAGGCCACAATCATAGCTGCATTGGCAGTTCCCTGTCCCTCAACTTCCTGCCCAGCAGTTAGGTATTCTGATTACCTTCCATGGCAGACCATTGCCAGGAAATGGAATGCTACTCAACAGCTAGAAATAACGGGGATAGCTAACTCAGAGATAACTATTAGATAGCAAAAGATCAAATGACTGATTAATGTCAAACTTGGGCCATCATTGACCCCTTAGGGAAAGAGTTACTTTATCAATATTTTTCTATAGGAAAGGAGACTTTGACTTCTGCCTTTATCCTTACTCTTCTCCTTCTAGCACCGGAAAACTAACATTCTGCTCCAGCTACCAGAGTCTTTTTACTTTAATTACCAGCTACGCCAAACCTGGCTTATTGGATGGTGACTCGGGATAATTAATCCATTAGTATCTGCTATACCAACTAGATGCTAACTTACTGCTTACATGGCTTGGAAACCTGGCTATTGGAACTTCTTATTCTTGTGACAACTGAGACATTGATTCTTGACACTTTGGCTGGGCTATTCAATGAATAGGGGACTTCTTATTTGGAAAGGGGACATCTTAACCAATGGCCCCTGCACTAAAATAGATGAAAGAAAACAACAACAATAAAGCTTCCCTTAGTTCTTGGATGAGATTCGTAGACAATACAAGTGATATAAATCAGTTACACTATTTTAACTTGCATTCATCACCCCTGACATGATATAGCGGGGCACTGTGGGTGCATGTGCAAAGTGTTCTTAAGTGTTCAGGAGGCCAGTCTCTCTGAGTGTGCAGGTGCGTGTGTAGACATATAGGGAGAGATAGGAAACAGTTTGCATCTGTACATGGGGTTGTAGTGTTAGATACATACATTGTTGATAGAACTTCCTCTAATGTAATTTTTTAAATACCATTGAGCTCCATTATCTGGAAAGCAGGTTCATATCTCACATGTTACTGTGCATATAGTTCAATGTTTTTTTCCCCAAACTAATTTTCTGGAGAGAAAAATAAAGTCATTATCATAATTTAATTCAGTAGATAATGTTCAGTTCCTAATCACTAATGGCTAAAGAGAGGATCGCTAATTACACAATGAAAGGCTATGCTGAACCTTCATTAGGCTTATGTAAATATCCCAACAATGGCCCTGGCTCCCAGAGGTCACCCTGTGTGCTTCTGGGAGAAGCAGACTATGGCGGTTGCCAAGAGTAACTCCGCTTCAAGCCTGTGCACAGGCCAGAGCTGAAGGGCTGGGTAACGCGGGCCTACAGTGTGTCCCACATACACAGAGGGCTCTGTCCTTCTCTCCCCCATCCTCCCCTGGGGTCAGCCTCAAGGCTGCATTTACAGGAGAGCTGGCCTCTCCCATCTGTGCACACAGCCCACCCTGCATCTCTAAGGAATGGGGGAGCTATTCTTTGAAGACCTGATTGAATAAGGCAGGAAAAAAAAGCAACCTGTCATTGATAAGGGGCTATGTGTCCTGTCGCATTTTAGGATTTTTTGTCTTTATTTTCCTTTACTCTCATTCCAATCCAATGCCAAGTATGAAAAACAGTAGCCAAGAGTGTAGCATCCACTGACAACACTTTACCACCTAGAGAGGAAAGGAATGAAGTACAGAGCTTTTCTGAGGCTTCCCCCAGTCAGAAGGTAAAGGATGCTTCTGCCCCGGGAGCCTTGCTCTCTTACAGTCACACAGGCCGAATGAATCAGAGCCCTTGTGGAGTGCAAGAGGCCACTAATGAAGGGCTGCCTCTTGGTAAGGGGGTAGGTGACATTGAATATCTATAATTGGTCTATTGAATAAGCCAAACTACTGAAATATCAGAGTACTTTTATAAGCATCTACTTTCAAACACACCTTGTCAGATCTATTTCTTACCTCTGATAGCAGTATGGGACACACACACACACACACACACACACACACACACACACACACATGCACACACACACCACATGAGAGGTAAATCAAACATTAACCTAATGATCAATGTAAAATTTCTTCCCCTGTTATAGAGTAAGCCTGAGACCAGGAATGCGGAAGGAGTAGTGGGACCATCTGTCACCTGTTGTTTCAGTCTCTTGGATCCATTTTCCCTTCCTTGGCTTATGGCTTTTTCGGGATCAGAGAAGAGAGGACAGAGTTAGAGTAAAGATACAAAGGCTGTTTTTCTCAACTTGTGCTCTTAAAAATCGACCACCACAGAAGGTTTCTGCATGCCTCCTTTTTGTGAGGCAGCTCTCATCCACTTTAGGAATCCATCACTGGATCCTTCCTTGAAACAGGCAAGGTACGGTCCAGCTGACCTTGCACACCAGCTCCCCAGTCCAGCTCCACCCCAGACAGTGACCCTCTAGCCTTCTGGATGGATTGGACTCGGCAGGCAGGGCCTCTTGGGCAGGGTCCTTTCCAGATGCCTGCAGCCCGGCTCTCTTCCCTTGCAGCTCACACCTGTGTTCCTCCCACAGCGGGAAGCAGAGCTTGTCTCCACAGTTGCCTCCCCGTTTCTCTCCCAGCATCATTGTGGGGAGTTCCAGAGTGCTTTCACTCAGAATGAGTTGCCATTTCCCATTTTTTGCTAGCATCCTAGAAAACACACACACACACACACACACACACACACACACACACACTGTTCAAAGGGTTTCCTTACAGTCTCTACAACTTGCCTTGTTGGGGGAGAAAATACCAGGACAATCTCTAATCCTATGGATTTCAGCACTTCAGAGACCCCCGTCCTCATGAGCAATTGACTATAAGATGATCACTGGGATTCTGGTCAGTTCAACAAATCCTAAAAAACTGTATCTCACACTCTTCTTCAGAAACAGGGGATTACTCACCTTGCATTTTCCTCGGCTTTATGGCCATAGTTGGGCACCAATGTTAACCAGAATTTGTGACTTGAGTAGCAGCCAGTGTTAACATCAGTGGGGCCCACTGTCATTGCTAATGAGATGATGCAGTTTTTAAACCACGGCTCACATTACAGACCGTGAGTTTAGAGATTCCTTTTCTCCTACTTATCCATGACTGCTTCGGCACAAGAGCATGCACTCAGACACACAAATGAAGTCACACTGATGCTTAAAGCACATGGAGTGGAAAGAGAAGGAGTCTATCAGAGAAATTAGTGATCTTGAACAGAAGTTAATTATCCTTTTTCATACTGAGATAGTTCCTTTATTCACCTTTGACTGTTGCATTTTTTTGTTTTAATAAGGAGAAAAGAAAAAGTTGTCCTTATAAGCACTACGAGATTCAAAATCTTTAGATATATGATTAGAGATACACAAAATATAACACGGTGATAGCCACTTAAATTACAGAAACCAAAGAAAGACTATGTCAGCTGGACAGTGTGACTCAGTGGTTGAGTGTCAACCTATGAACCAGTTGGTCTCAGTTCAATTCCTGGTCAGGGCACATGCCCAGGCTGTGGGCTTGATAACCAGTGTGGGGCATATAGGAGGCAGCTGATCAATGCTTCTCTCTCATCATTGATGTTTCCATCTTTCTCTCCCTCTCCTTTCCTCTCTGAAATATATATATATTTTAAAAGACTACGCATCATACATTTCAGCTACTTTCCACTAAACTTACTACTGGGAAAGATTAAGAAAATATTTTTATGTTTAAGATATTATTTTTCGACCAACTTTCATTGACTCAAGACTACATATGTGTGTAAACATCTATATGTTTACACATGTATGTAAATACATACTACACACATATGCAGTATATTTATATAAAACACTGAAGGAAAAAGGCAGATCATAAAAGAGAGGGGAGAACACAGTAATTTAGTGGTATTGTCTTCACCACCAGAAGCAACTATTATTCATAATGATAACTATATCTTACTGGATGGATATATATAGATAAATGGATATCTAAGTATATATCTACTTAGCTATCCACTTATCTATGTACATATATCCATATATAGATGTAATTTGCTAGGCAAAATATACTATCAACACACAAATGTGTAATCTAATTAACAAAATAATTATATAATTTCAAATCGACTGAGAGACAGGGAAAACCATGGGTTTTAGAGGCAGACAACGAATAACTGTAACTACTTGTGCCAGAGCAGAGTGCCCCTCCACTTACCAGGCTTCGGGACAATAAGCTGTACACTGGTCTGGGCATTGCCGGCCTCATTCTCAGCCACACACTGATAAAAGCCCTCGTCCGACTTGACCACTCCAAGGATCCGTAAGTTGCTTCCTCCCTAGAGTGAAGGAAAGGCGACGTGAAATATTTTAAAAAGAAAAAAAAAACACACCTCAAAGTAAAAAGTGAACATAAACCTATTTTAATAAAACTTCACAGAAGAAATAAGAAGAGAAGCCCTGAGTATTCCCAGCTTCACAGGTACGTCTGTGTTGACTGGGAAAGTCATGGCTTCCGAATTCTGTGCTGGATCCAAGGGCATCGACTTGACCTAGTTCTGCAATGAAAAATGTACTCCCCAAAGTACACAACATCCTCAGTGTCTGAAAGAGCAGTAAACAGAAAACTCTCCTATTAGCAACAGAAGAAGCAAAAGGTAGCAACAAAAGACATCTCATGCTTTGATTTGTTATTGAAAGAAGCTGAGGTTTAGCAGCTACTGGATAGGAAAAAAAAAAACACACACACACACAAAAAGAAACAAAAACACCCCTCTTTGCAGCTTCTAAGGGACAAGAAATCTCAGGTAGATATTTTCTACAATTGTTTATCCAGAAAATATGTCTGAAAATCCTTTTAACATTTTCATTGCTTTGACATGTACAATTTTGGAATTTGTACCGGGTGGATATTTTATGCCCATTGCATCTTGTTTTATGACCAAAATGCTTCACTTCAGTAATCAATACATTATAGATAGCAAGGTTATCATTTATTTCATATAAACTGAGCCACCCTCTTTTTCAAGGATGGATGATAAAACGTACTAGAGAGAGCATTTAATTATACTAACTCAGTTTATCTTTCATATTAGTGCAAGAGTTAGTTCAGTAAGTGAGACGTGTTAAATCACTTCCCCTGAAGTCATTAAGAGATAAATATTACCTCGTGGGGAATTCTTAATTGTTTTTAGTATCTTGTAGTTGGTTCTTGGCTAATATAAAGTTCTAAGATAAAGCTGACTAACTTCTAATTAAAAATTCACATGTAAGTTACTATCTGTGCCAAATGTTACCTGTACAGCAGACAATGGCTCTCTGATTTCTAGAGCGATTGGGGAGGTATTTTTAAGCACAATTTAATGTGAATAGGGCTCCTGCTATACATTTTCTTTTCACCTTAAGAAAAGAAATGCTGAAAGAGGTTGGCTGTAATGAGTCAAGCTGGGAGAAAGATTATTCAAACTGTAGAAAAACATAAATGTTGCATTTTATCATGTGTCCTTAAGGGCACTCAGTAATTTCTTTTTACGTGCAAGTAGCATATATTTTAGGCATAAACAACAAGTCTCCCAATGGCAGGTCATTTTTAATTCAGTGGTAGTAGCAATAGCACTTAAACTAATGGATTGGTGTGGCATTCAAGTTAAAAATTTCCTCTTTCTTACTCTATTCCCAAGCAATTAAACAAATGGGACTAAAAGGGGGGGGGGAATAAGTGGTGATAGAAGTGACAAAAAATGTTTTGTGATTTTATCCCTTAAGAACCCTTATAGTATGGCATAATGCATAATGCAGGCATGCACAGGCCAGGGAAGTTCCTGAAAGTTCTAGCATTGAGAGCCGGGGAAGGCCATGGAGAGGGCTTGAGCCTCAGCCCGCAGGGCACCTATGTTCCAGCCCCATTCTATGGGGAGACCTGGCTTAGAAGAACACTCTGGAACACTCTTCTTTGACAGATGTGGACCCCACATATCTTTCTTTGGCTGCAAAAGTTCTTTAACATTTGGAAAGAGTTTCTCGTATGTTTATATATGTGAATTCAGAACCTCCGATGCTAACCTACATCTCAAGGAGAGTTTTTGTAGACCATTTTCCAATGAGCAAAGAATTCTGCCGGTGAAAAGAACAACAATAATATGGGATTGAGCTTTCACTCTGTACCAGGACAACTACTCAGTGACTAGGGCACCATTACCCCTATTATCTCCCATGGGGATAGGAAACTAGGGTGTCCTGAGACTTACAGTAAATGAGAACTACCACGCTGAGCTTTAAGATGTTCAAAATTACAAGGCAATGTCACCTCTGGCTTCTCTGCCATGGCTGCTACCACCATCCCTGCCAGCATCACCCCTGTCCTGCCTACTCTCATGAAAGGCCAGCTGTTCCTTGCTGGAAGGGAAGTTGCCCGTATCACCCAAGTAAGACTCCGAAAATCATAAGTAGCACACCTAATGGAACTTCATTACAATAGGTAAGCCACGGCAGTAACAGATTCCTGGCCCCATATAGTCCAGAGCAAGGTCCTAAACTGTTTTCCCAAGGACAGTAATGAGAATACTTGGAAATAAGTCTTAAGTCCTCTGTTTTTTCTCTGTGTAAAACCTAGTCTGTTAAAAACAAAAAGGCATTGGGGGGAGACTGGCTTGTGTTGCTCAGGGGTTGGAGTATCAGCTCACAGGCAGACCAGAAAGTCTTGGATTCCATTCACAATCAAAGGCGTGTTTAATTTCTGGGCCCCCCAAAAAAAGAAGGGTGGGGGAGGGGGAGGTGTTTGATTACTCTTTTTAACTCAAAAATTCCAAGTCTAGAATCACTTGCTTTCTTAGGACAATTGTGTTCAACACATCACACCAATGCCAAACAGGAACCTTCTTCCCAGGACAGGAAAACACCTGAAGACAGTCAGCCATGAGTGGGGTTGGAAAGCAAATGTGAGAAGGGATGATTACCACGATCTGAAAATAGTCGCTAGGAATGACCACGTCTCCGTTCTTCATCCAGGTCACCGTGGGCACCGGCTTCCCAGAGACCGCGCACTCGAACTCGATGTCCATGCTCTCGTAGGCGTAGAGGTTGGAGGGGTGATTTAAAAACCAGGGAGGCACTGCAAAGACAGGAACAAAAGCCAGTGGCCACATGTAAATCTGCATGCCAAGGTTTTCACTGAATTAAAACACCCTGCTCTGGGACAGAAAATATTTGTAATTCAAATAATTTCTCCAAACCCTTGGTTGGTTATACAAGAACTACTTCAGAACACATCTATTTATCTATTTCCTTCTCCTCTCGCCCCCTCCCCTGCCTCCAAATGCAGTTAAACAATTTCAGTTCATGGTGTTTTTTCCAGAAGAAAAAAACAGAGAGAGAAAAATGAAAACACTTTTGGAAAGAAAAACAAAAACAAAAACAAAAACAAAAACAAAACTAACTACAGAGAATGAACATTCTGAATATCCAAGCAATGGCATCCAATTGACCTGCCCTGAAAAAGAACATAAAACTATGAAAACTAGGCTAATAAAGTAAATAAGAACATGCTAACAGGATTCAAGACAGCCCTGGGTACAGGAGAAGAAAGCTTTGTGTCCCTGTAATTCTAGAGTTTCATTAGGATTTAGTTAATGGGATAGACTCATTCCCTGTTGAAATTGGCTGTGATAACAGGGTTCAAAAAATGACTGTCCTTCTTACGGTGGGCACATTGCTATTGTCCTAGCAATCTGTATTATCATTTTCTCAGCATGTATATAATATCCTAGTGTGATTTAATGTCTTAATTACCATAATGCTAGTAATTCTGTAATGGAAATTTGCGGCTGAAAGAAATTTACAAATATGACACACCCTTGCTAATGAATCTTCCAGGTTTGGACCCTCAAAACTCTGCCTGAGAGAGGAAGATTTTAAAAAGCAATGTTCATCCTCTTCCACTGGGAATCTTAAAGCGATGACAGAATTGAATATTCATATTGCCTGAGACCCAGGTTATAAGCACAGTGCAGTAGCAGCCTTGATCTCCTTTCCACTGGGGACATAAGTATGCAATTTTTTATGCATATATAAAGTTATATTGTACTTTTTTGTCATTGTTGTTGTTATGCTCAATGAGTAAGGAGTGCTAATTTTTGCTTCTTTGAGTAACCACCATATTTTGCTCTTTCCAACCACAATCAGCAAAACCCCCAGATGTCAAAGTGAATTTATTATCTTTGATGGGAAAGCTACTAGGAAGCTCCCAGGATTCAAATTCTAGTTATTCTACTTAATGATTTTGAAAATCTCAATCACAATTTTCTCCCTCTCCTCTCTACCTCTCTCTTCTCCATCCTTTCTTCCTTCCTCCCTCCTGACATGTCTTATTTTTCTAAATTTTAATTAAATATTTGGATCTAGAATACTAAACAACTTTTAAATTTTTAAATCTTTCTCAGTAGAAAATTAACTTAGATGTCTTGTCTGGGTGGCAGTAATATTCATAAATTAAAGACATGATAAAAGGTATGCCTGAGACATTTTCTAAAGCAAATGTATCCTCATTGTACACACTAGGCTAATTTTTTTCTTTATAAATAATAATAATATCATAAAATAATAATATCATTTATATCATAAAAAGTATGAAACTTTTTATGTTCCCTTTCCAATGATCCAAAAAGGTCAGAAATATTTCTTAAATGCCACTGAGCAAATATATTAGTTGTTTCATTTGGATTGTGTCCTCAATTTTATACAGGTGTTGATTAAGTGTGTATTTACTAGTCAATGTTTATTGAGAGCTGACCATGCCCAATGTATTAGTCTCCATACTTTTTATTTATTTATTTTAAGTCTATTTTATTAATTTTTTACCAAGATGAAGGGAGAGGGATAGTTAGAAATATTAATGAGAGAGAAACATTGATCAGCTGCCCTCCTACACACCTACTACTGGGGATGTATCTGCAACCAAGGTACATGCCCTTGACCAGAATAGAACCTGGGACCCTTCAGTCCACAGGCCAATGCTCTATCCACTGAGACAAACCAGTCAGGGCAGTCTCCAAATTTTTTAAATTTTTATATTCACTATAATTCTCTGAGGCAGGCCCTTTTCTAATTCCAACTCTTTGATCATTCTATTTTCTCATCCTAAACTGTTTTCACTTTCATCTTGAGTCTAGACACCCTACCTATCCTTCAAAAGGATGTCCTTATTATTTTTCTTATAAATTTTTCTCTCCTTTAAGAATACCTGTAGTATTTATTTTACCTGTTTTATAGCACTGACATGATAACTTTAGCATTAGTTTGTATGTCCTTGGGTGAAAAGGCTCTATCCCGTGAACATGAAATCAATTCATGGCTTAACGTAATTTTGATCATTATGCTATTCTGAGAGAGAGTGGACAAATGAAGTTTACCCAGGTTTTCTCTTATTTGGTTCTTTGTCTTTTTCTGTGATCAGCAGGTTAAGGTCTATTCATCCCATTTTATGATTGCTTCCTAGTATGTAGGATCAAGGTATAATAATCACATTATACTTTTCACAGCTCTGTAGGTCTATATTCTTAACACAAATTGAAATTGGGAATAAAGAGTGAATGTAGGTTATCAATGGCTGTGGATATCTTTCATAATCAGGAAAAAATAAGCATTTTTCTGATTATGGATCCCTAAAGGAACTGCATTCCTCAGATGATGTGATTTTTATTCATTCTTTAAGAGGAGCTCAAATACCTCCTTTCCTTGAAATTCTGTCTTTAGTGAAGCTGGCAATGGATTTTTCTGCTCTTTGTAATGCTCTCTCTGTGCCCAATTTTTATAGTGCTTATTATTTCAGATATCTTTTAAATATATCATTATTTATCAGCCTAGATGGTAATTCTTAAAGGGACCTGCAGCATATGCTTTTGTTTTTTTTAATTCCTTTGGATATTACATAGTTCCCTCTCTCACTCTGGCAGAAGAAATTGTTTCACTTTTTTAAACTATTTGGTAGGCAGCAACTCTTAATGAGTTAATAAAGATAAAGTTTCATGAATTTTCAAGTTTATCACATTGTTCAATTTGCATAATAATAGGACGCTTTAGAAAATTTCTTAAGTACAATGTTACAACAATTTCAGACAATATATTGATTTTTTAATACTTTTCTTCTTTGGATGAAGTAAAATTCATGACCATAAATAAATTATCCACATTCCCATCAGACTATGGTTTCTCAGGATTTTTTCAAGTACTTAAAGTCCATATATAGATCATTATTTTTATTTGGTGCTGAGGTAAGAAAGAATAATGACTAATATGCAACAGAAATATAGAAATATACACTTGTTTTTTAATATACTTCTTATACTTAAAATTGACTAACAGATGGAAGATGAAAGGTACTTCTATATGACAATAGTGAGATTATACAACTAAACCTTAAATTTGGGTAAACATTTACTGTAAATTTATTTGTTTTTCTAAGAAGTGTCTATGCTGTGGCAAATGACTGGAACTTTGCAGAGCAAAGTTTCTTCTGTAATTTCAGTCCCCAAACTTACAGGGCTTGGAGAATCCTGCCTACGCAACCTAAAGAATATGATGGGCTTAATTTCACACTGGAGGCCCGATGCATGACATTCATGCACTGGAGAGGTGAGGGGATCCCCCCTCAGCCTGGCCTGCGCCCTCTAGCAGTCCGGGAGCCCTTGAGAGATGTCCAACTTAGTTCCATCAGTTAGACATCCTTAGTGCTGCCACGGATACAGGAGAGGCTCCTGCCACAGCCCCTGCAGTCAGCCATCAGCCCCACTTATGGCTGAGCAGCGTACCCTCTTATGCACTGACCACCAGGGGGCAGCTCCTGCATTGAGCGTCTTCCCCCTGGTGGTCAGTGCACTCATAGCAGCTAGTTGTTCCAACATTCGGTCGATTTGCATATTAGCCTTTATTATATAGCATAATAAATCTTAAGTAATGTCCCATACTGTTCTCTAATTTTATTTAGACTTGAATTTTAGTCTTTCTTCCTTTAGATACATTATTTAACAATTATTTTCCAGTTATTTAGGTGCATAAGAAATGTGGGTCAATTTTACAATAGGGCTCTAACACACATAATTAATATTCTCCATAAGACCTTGACTTTGAAAAGAAACTATACATCCTAAAGGCTTACAGTGGCTCTTTAAAATTGCAAAATTATGTTTAAAATTATGCAGATGAATGAAAAATAGGCAGCAGAAGCCACTCTGGTGAATGAGAAAGAATCAAGCACAAGAACAGATTTTTGAGGTTTTATTGGAGGGAATATAAAAGCTACAAGATCCTTGAGTGGCTGCATTTCTGTGTTGAGGACATTGAAAGGCTGGCTTGGCTCCTTTCCCTGGATCCTAACACCTTTCTTTACCTCTTCAAGCACTTCAGAATTACTCACTTTATTGTTGAAATAGTGGAGATAAGACTATTGGTCTACTCTTGAGTGCAAATATCTGAAGGAAGTGACCATACCAGATGCCTAGAATATGATTATTGGCCAATTGTGCTACCTCTATATCCAAAATAAATGTGTTCCTTTAATTTCAGTACTGCAGTTGTATCAACAAACAATTTCACTTTAAGGAGCCATAGTTTCATATGGAATCATATTCAGATTGGTACAGTGGAAGCAATATGGAATTGAATGTAAATTTAGAGACAACATGTCATAGGATAGAAATATTTCATATAAATTTAGGTTTCCATGTAAAACATACATCAACTAAACCCTAGTTTTAAGGAATAATGTTTCTTTAAAAAATAGTTTTTATTGATTTTTACAGAGAGGAAGGGAGAGGAATAGAGAGATAGGAACATAAATGAGAGAAAAACAATTGGCTGCCTCTCACATACCCTCTACTAGGGATGTGCCCACAACTAAGGTACATGCCCTTGACCAGAATCAAACCTGGGACCCTTTAGTCAGCAGGTCTATGCTCCATCCACTGAAACAAACTGGTTACGGCAGGAATAATGTCTCTAATGTTTCTAATGGACTGCTCAATTTACAGGTTTGAAATTGTTCTCTCACATCACAGTTTCAATTCTTTCTGCACCAACTTTTGTTTCCAAAGTATCTTTCTTTCAACTAACTTGATCACTAAATGTATAATCCTCCTCCTCTTTTATTAACAATCCTACACTTATCTCCAGGCTTATTCTTACCTGACAAGTAAGTTAAAATCTGCTGAATATTTCTCTCTAGTTTTCGCTTTCCTACCTGCACACCTGTCCTCCCCCGTAGGGTTGGCTGTTGAGATTTGCATTTCATTCTCTAAATTGTCTCTCCCTTATACCTGTCTATACTCTCCTAAAAAAATTAGGTTGGGTGAAATTTGGTTCTCCCCTTAAGGGACTAGAATGTGTTTTATATTAAAAATAAAAGTACACTTGAATCTTTTTCTATTAATATTGACTAGGGCTGCCATTATTCTGGAAAAACATGTTTTTTTAAGCTATGGATTTTATTCTTAGCATTTTCTATTCATTTTCTGTCTCCAAATGAGTAATAGCTATGGAAAAGCTAAGTGAGGAACACATTAAAAACATAAGGGTACACTTTTTTCCGTTTAATTAATACTAATCACAATTATAGAATATAGAAGCATTAGACTATAAGCTCTTCTACTATAATTGGCAAAGATGCTATTTTGTTCATCTTAGAATAATGAACAATTTAGACCTTTGGATTTTCTTTTCCACACGCCATTAGTACTTATTGTGAGCACAATATGCCCAAATAATTTTCTCCTCCTATGTAAAAATTATTGGCCTTGTGATATAGGGGTGAAGAATATGTGATCTTCAGGCTTTATTTTCAAGTCTTTTATATATGCTTCAAAACCATTTCAGTTCTCTCCTCACAACTGTCTTCACCCAGATAAAAAATCCCATTAACCTCCCTCAATCCACCCTCTTTCTTTAATCAGGGTAGATTTTTTTTTTTCTAAATTCAGACTGAGCTTTCTTTTTCTTTCTTTTTAATTGTGAAACCTGAAATTAGGAAAGTAACGTTGTGAGGCTCAAACCAGTGATAAAAATTATAGTAGCATTGTCTCAAGGCTTTCGTTGTATGTGCATCTGTTGTGATTGCTATGTCTTTGGAAACTCGATTTGTGTGGTATCAATGGCCTTCATTTGTTATTGGCGACTCTCTGGCAGTTACTTGTATGTGTGTGCATTTCTATATGTTTCTAAGTAAACTGTATGATTATACAGAATACCTATATTTCAAATGCCACATATATACATCGACACAAAAATATACATCTATACACATATTATTTAGAAACATCTTTTTCGCCAAAACCGGTTTGGCTCAATGGACAGAGTGTCGGCTTGGGGACTGAAGGGTCCCAGGTTTGATTCTGGTCAAGGGCATGTACCTTGGTTGTGGGCACATCCCCAGTAGGGGGTGTGCAGGAAGCAGCTGATCAATGTTTCTCTCTCATCAATGTTTCTAACTCTCTATCCCTCTCCCTTCCTCTCTTTGAATATAAATGAAATCAATAAAATATATTAAACAAAAAAATATACTACAGCCAGCAATCATGAGAAAATGAGAGAGAGAGAGAGAGAGAGAGAGAGAGAGAGAGAGAGAGAGAGAGGGGGGGAAAACAAAGCATACCATACAGAAGAAAATATAAAAGTTAAGTAGAAGGCAATTCCTCAAGTTGCTTCACATAATATATTAATTTAATATGAAAATGAATTCAATAAAACTAGAGGTCAAGCCAAAACCAGTTTGGCTCAGTGGATAGAGCGTCAGCCTGCTGACTGAAAGGTCCTGGGTTCGATTCAGGTCAAGGGCATGTACCTTGGCTGCGGGCACATCTCCAGTGAAGGGAGTGAAAGAGTCAGCTGATCAATGATTCTCTCTCATCGATGTTTCTAACTCTCTTTCCCTCTCTCTTTCTCTCTGTAAAAAATCAATAAAATATATATATTTTTAAAAATTAGAGGTCAAATACTACGTGATAAAACAATAGAATAACATGAACAGGGCGATAGCAGAACTAAGAAAACAAATCAGGGACCAAAACAACATAATTAGAGAGCCAATACACAAATTAGAGAGCATGGTAACATAATTAATACCACTAAATATCAAACTGCTCACACAGAGGAGACTTGAGATAATCAGTGAATGGAGATGAAAAGGCAAAAGGACTAAAGTAATTAGAGCAAAACTTGCAAGGAAAGAAGACAAGCAAAGATGATCCAACATTAAGATAACTGGCATTCTTGATGTAGCAAATTCACATGGGAACAGAAAGTACATTCACAGATAAAATAATAGGAAATTTTCTCTGAAAAATAAACCTTAATTTTTAGATTGCAATACTATACTTTCCGGGAAATTGAAAATACATTTCTTAAGAGTGAGGCATATATTTCAGCTATTGAATCTGGAGAATGACAAATTAGATGAACATTCAGACAGAAAAATCAACAGCAAAATACATCTTTGTTTGAGTGATACATTGGGTTCTTACATAGAACAATCCAATGTCAGAAGACAATGGAGAAATATATCTGATCGTTTATCTACAAAGAATATTAAATATGATTGTTTATCTACAGTCACATACTCAACTATGAAAGTGCTCAGAAAATGTAGCACTTCTAAAATAAGTCTGACAATAAAATCCACATAATTAACAATATCATCAAAAATAAAAGTTAGGCATTGTGAAAAAGGGACGAATGATGGATGCAGAATCCACTTCTATAAAGAAATTAAAGAAAGACAATGGAAATAATGGTTACTGAAGAGAATTCCATTGTTAAACACTTGAACAGGCATAACTAATAATATGCCTATCCAGACCAGAAGGTGGGGAAATGAGAAGATGAATGAGAATGCTAATCCCTGTTATGAAAGATGTTTTATAGTAATAATTTCATCAATCATGCCCTTAAGTGAGCTATGAAACATGGAATGCTGAGATTTGAGAAGATTTTTAATTCACATTGTTTATTTTCACAGAATTAATAGAGTAATTTTTCTTTTTTTCTTTTTTTTAAATATATATTTTATTGATTTTGTACAGAGAGGAAGGGAGAGAGATAGAGAGCTAGAAACATCGATGAGAGAGAGTCATCGATCAGCTGCCTCTTGCACACCCCCCACTGGGGACATGCCCGCAACCAAGGTACATGCCCTTGACCGGAATCGAACCCGGGACCCTTCAGTCCCCAAGCCGACGCTCTATCCATTGAGCTAAACCGGTCCCGGCAATTTTTCTAAAAATAATTTTTAAAAAGACTCTGGGAAGAAATATTCTAAGAAGTCACAGGGGTTATGGAAGTATAGATATATCTCTTTTCCTTTTTTGTATTTTTAAAATTTCCAATGATTCAAAAGATATTAACTAAAAATCTACCTACTGCAAGGGCTCAATGCTCTATCTTTAAGTAGAAGAACCTTCTAGAAATCCTAAGAGTTTCTATAAACTGTGCATAGATAAACATAGAGGGTAAACATATTTATCCTCCTTTCCCTTTTGAAAAAAAAAAAAATCATTCTTCTCCATTGGGGCTTAGAAGGACTTCAGAGAAACTCTTGCTGCTCATGACAAGAGCACAGAAACCCTTAAGGGAAATCACATAGAAGAAAGAACAATGCAAGGTTATAGAAGGCAAATGTGGTGAAGGAGATGACATACAGGATGACTTGAGAAAACCACCATATAAAAGACAAGAGACCCCTGAACTTGGTGCTACATCAGGGCAGATTATGAACACTGAGAACCTCACTCAACTTTTATTGCCTTCAAAGTGTTCCCTTGAAAATTTAGAAGATTCATTTGGAATCTGTATGTTCATGATTCTTTGGCACCCCTTCCTATGTCACTGGGGAGGGGACGATTGTGATGTTACTCCCAACCCTTTAATACCTCCAAGGAAGCAAAGCAACGTGCTGATCAGCTGTATATACTGAGTTTCCATAGTAACTTAAAGCTGCATAAGAACACTCTCTGCTGCTAAAACAAAGAAAGGAAGTTGGCGCCAAGCTTTTTTCCAGCTTTAAAATTCCTAGTCTAACATGAGAGTACATACAGCTAATCCAAGGCTGCTCTGCACAAACAGTTTATACAGGGTAGATATTAAAAAGAACACACTGGGAAAATAAAATTGTCAGTTTGCTTTTTATTCTGCCAGCAAAATAATATTTAGCTAGAATAAATGCATTGTTTAAAATAATAAATATCAACTAAAGTCTCATAAAAATCAAAGACTCAAGGGCAGGTCAAGGGTCATTGGTGCAATGCCTTGCTGCAAAATGACAGTATTCCTTTCATACTAACACAAATTACTTATTTTTAAGATTACTTGGTGAAAGGATATTTCCAGCACTGATTATATTCCAATTTTGAGGCTCTATCAGCCTTGGGTATTCCTACTTTTTTGACCTCAAGATACCTTAGTTATCACCCTACAGGTAAGACCAATCTCCATGGCAATTTCACTGCTTTACAAGTATGGATTTCAGAAACCATGGAAAAGGTGAGTGTTTACTAAAATTGGGTATACAAAAGCATCTAATTTAGAGTTACATCAGAATAATGAAACTGTTAATGCATGCATTTTGGAAATAGACCACCTGAAATGCAACTTTGCAACAGAGGTATAACACATACCTTTTATGAAAAGTCAACTGGAAAGTTAACAAGTTAGTCAACTCACTTTCAAAATTCTCCTTTAGCAAATAAAACTCTTCAAGTGATCTGAAGTTTTCAGGCCATGCAAAAGGGCATTTCATTGGTTGTGCTAATGAGTGGTTCACTTATTCAGGGTACCATGTTTTCAAGAAGAAAATGTCAGATAAGAAGTAATCTCTCAAGTTTTGCTCCTGTCTTCTTGTTTTTTAGACTCTTTCCTAGCATTCTTACCCACTGAACCTTTCAAATTTCACCATATTTAATCTTGACTTATCTCATGAGTTTCAAATGTATGACTAACTGGTGGCTGTTTCTAACTCCATTTCTACACACCACTGGCCAGCATGTCCCCTCAGGTGTTCCCCGTGGCCACGCAAGCATTTATTACAATGTGTTTTCATGGTCTATTTCTTCTTCATTCTTTTTCTCATTAGTCTAGTAGCTCCTGGAGGGAAGAAATTACGTTGTTTATTTCTATATCTGTGGAGCCTGAGCCAACTTCAATAATATTACTGCAGCTTCATAAAGGTTTAGTAAATTGAATTGAAAACAATACTGATGAAGCTTTAGCTGGCATAAGCATTGCTCAGAGTGCTTTTAAGTGTGCAGAGTCTTTGGCTCCACAATGGCATGCTTGTGGTGAGGCCCAGTAATATGCACGTTACACCACCAGCTCTGCATAAGTTTTGGTTTGGGGAGTTCCTAGATCACACTTTGAGAAACTCTTGGTTTTGTGGAATACAGAGAAATAGCCTTACTAATTCCTTAGCATTTTAATCAAGTATCTCATTTGTAAAACAGTAATTATGTGGAGATTCAGTGAGATAATAAATGGGAAGCGCTAATAAGCACAGTGCTGGGCACATGGTGATTGTTCGATAACTTGTAGCTATTATTATTATCTCCTTAAACCCATTGCTGTGCTTTCTCTCTGGCACCCATTATTTACAGATGGTCTCTGGTTTACGAGGGTTTAACCTAATGATTTTTTGGTTTTAAGATGGTGAAAAGTGATATGCATAATCAATTACATGAGCCATTCAGCAATTTTTTCTAAAACAGGCTTTGCATTAGATGAGTCTGCCTATGTGGCCAATGTAACTGTTCTGAGCATGTTTCAGCTAAGCTGAGCTAATTCAGTAGGTTAGATGTACTGAATGCATTTTCCACTTTGTTATTTTCAACTTACCATAGGTTTACCAAAATGTGATTCCAATGTAAATTGAGGAGCAACTGTATATTATTCACCCCTGACTTTTTCTTTCTTATATAACCTGAATTTAATCGCTGTCAAGCTTTGGCATTCCAACTCTGTAGTGTCTGTCACCTTTTTGCTGTCTTTACTGCTTTGCCATTACTATATTGGCAATGTAATTTAACTTAATTTATTTATTATTTTTTTAAATATATTTTTATTGATTTTTTTTCAGAGAGGAAGGGAGAGAGATAGAGAGCCAGAAACGTCGATGAGAGAGAAACATTGACCAGCCACCTCCTGCAAATCCCCTACCCACAGCCAACGTACATGCCCTTAACCGGAATCGAACCCGGGACCTTTCAGTCCGCAGACCGATGCTCTACCACTGAGCCAAAACGGCTTTGGCATAATTTAACTGAATTTAGCCAATGCTAACCAAGCATGTACATCTTAGACATTGTTTTAGACACCAAGGATATAAGTACAATATATATGCCCTCAAGGAATGGACAGTGCAATGGGGAAGAAGAATATATTTTTTAAATCCACAGGTTGTTATAATAAAAGAGCAGTAGCTTCATTGGGCTGTATATAGAAATAAAAAGGGTCCCAAGGATTTGACAATTTGATGTTCCTAGCGATTAGAATCTAAAATTCTCTGGGTCTCACCAAATAGGAGAAAGCAGAGTGGCTGATACCCCATGCCTACAATAGGAACATGCAGTGGCAAGACCCAAGGGGTCATGGCAGAAATGGCTGCATCCTGTTTGGGGCACAAGTGCAGTCAGGAAGCTCTTTCCAATCTCTACCACGATGTGGAGTTAGTGTTATTCATCTGGGTCCTCAGCATTTCTCAACAAACAAAAGCACAAAGAGGAACTAATTATTCTCTCCATCCCCTTTAAGAATATAATTGGCTAAGAAAGCACAGTATGGACTTTTCCCTATGGCCAAACTTCCTTATTGAGAATCAGTGTTAAACAACATAGGGCCAATTCAAAGATGAAGCTTTGTAGTTGTTTTTTTTTTTTTTTTTTTTTTTTAACCATAAAATGATTAAATTTGCATAAGTATTCCCATTTGCATGAAAGTTATTAATTAGATATTACTTGTGGGAGGACAAAATTCCCAAGTCACCTCCTTAGAACTACAATCTTGGTATTGTCCAGAGACATGGGTGTTAAAATAGAGTACACCAGTAAGAGTGTAAACAGAGGGTTTGATCAATGGGCTCTGAAGGGAAAAACATCCCACACTGCCGGATAGAGACACCAACATTCCCTCATCAATCTATCCAGAAGCTTCTGAGGCTAATGGGATGCATGCAAGCTGGGCTGGATCAGCTACAAAGCTCTCTGTTTTAGTGACCTCGATATTTCTTCCAGATATTTTCCCCTGAAGTGACAGCTGATTGGGTCATGAAAAACTACATCCCAAGAAATGTCATCCTTTCTAATACAAAGTGTTCTTTTTTTGCACGTTCGAACGTTGTTTAAAATACGTGTGTCTACTGATTTAAAGAACAGTCCTGCCTCCACCAGCTGACTAACCTCTCTCAACATCTCTCATCTGAATGATGCTTTGTGAAGTTTACATTAATAGGGCTAAAATACACCGTGGTAGGTCGCTGAAAGAGCCCAAGATGAGTGATCACAAAGGCAACTGTAGGTCAGAATTCTGTCCCCACCACTTAGTGGCTATGAGACTTTTGATTAATCAATTGACTTCTCTGAGCCTTGGCTTCTCTCTGTCAGCCGAGCACATGGATAACTATCTAATGGAGGGTTTTTGGAGGATAAGAGAAAACCCATTAAAACTCCTGCCTTAAAAATAATATATAGTTGTATTGAGCTGAATATTTGTATACCTCATTCTGCCACCCCCAGTTTACATTTTGGGAACATTAGGCCATGAGCATGGAATACTTACGATGAAATTAGTGGCCTTTAAGAAGAGGGAGACAGAGATATCTCACTCTCTCTTCACAGGCAAACACAAAGAAGAGCTCATGGGAGCACACAACCAGAAGGTGGCCATCTGCAAGCCAGAAAGAGGCCTGCCCCAAGAACCATATCTGCTGGCACTTTGACCTTGAACTTCTCAGCCTCTCAAACTGTGAGATATGTGTCTGCTGTTTACGATACCTAGTATGATGTTTTCTTAGAGCAGCCCAAGTTAAGACAATAGAAATTGTTTTATACATAGGATTAATACCAGTAATAATCAGTATCCTAGAACATCCAAAAGGAAAGTGAACTAATAGGTTACTTGTCCCTATTGCCTAACTTTACAAATGAAGACATCTAGAATGGGGCCAGTCTGTTACTTTATTTTATCCCTGGATCCTAGCTTGGCACCTTATAAATAGTCACTGAAATGTTTGTTGACTGGCAAATGAGTACCCACATCAATAAGGAAAATAATAGCACTAAATGGTGATAATAATCTCAGGTATATGTGTTTGTTTTTGCTGTGGGGTTACAACAACAATCCTGGCCATCTTTGGAGGCTGATCTGTCTCCAAAGGTGGTGCTCCGACACATGCTTTTTTCCTTTGTTTCTTTTTATTCCTTTTAGCCTCCATTCCCCACCTTTTCCAAGTGCCAAACATGTTAGGAAATGCTCATACAGCTTTATCTTATTTAACCATTTTTAAAAACCTCCAAAGGGATTGCATCAGTTATGATCTTACAGGTGAATCAAGTGAGACTCTTGATGGTGAAATTGTTTCTTCTATACTGTGAACCGAAAGTGGAGAGTCAGGAAGAGGTGCAGGTTTGCTTGGCTTCCAAGGCCATGCTCTCAAATAGCACCGTGTGGTTTTCTTACTTTAACGAAAATTATATTAGTTGCTACCTATTCATTGTACATGCCATACTTTCATAGCTCATTCTTTCAGAGTTGGTACATTATAGTTCAGCCATTTTAAGTACCACCTTCCTATTAACTTCTACTCAAGGCTTAGGGTAAAGACTCTTAAGAGACATTTGAGTCCCTTAAGAGATGCGAAGTGATAACAAAGCAGGCTGTGCAAATACTGTTCGTAACCCTACACAACAAGACCACTTCTGGTTTCAGTTCTTGCCAGCACCCTCACACACAGGCACGGTGTCACATTGAAAGGGCATTTCACAGTCTGCCAGGTAAGTAGGCAATATATGTCCTTTGTTCCAGTTCTGGTTGTTTACTCTTAGGTTTTTTTTGTGTTTTTTTTTTCCAACTGCTCATTGCCAGTTTGCTTCTCCTGAAATTTGCCACGGGAGGACTTGCTGCCATTTGTACCTGAATCTACATTAGGGTGCCAAGAAATCAAATGCAGAGATGGCTGCACTTCAAGCTTAATCTCTAGCTGTCACGGTGAGCCATTCAGGCATTATTGATTGAGTTGGCAATGCTCCTTTCAGTAAAGGGTCTTTTCTGATGTCCCCAAAATCATTTACTCGGTTTAAACTGAATGCCAGCTCCCTTGCTTGAAACTGATAAAAATAACTCTGTTTGCTGAGCATTGAAGGATTGATATGAGTGCTGTCCTACTACTTCTAC
Organism: Pipistrellus hanaki; assembly: GCF_964339955.1. Classification (NCBI taxonomy): domain Eukaryota; kingdom Metazoa; phylum Chordata; class Mammalia; order Chiroptera; family Vespertilionidae; genus Pipistrellus; species Pipistrellus hanaki. Next base: position 70,481,375 of record NC_140508.1, read on the forward strand.
CTTGAAAATGCATATCAATTTGGAGCGAAACTTTATCTTTCTAAGGAGCCGAAGGATTCAATTATACCCCAGATGGGAAGCAATGCTTGAGAGAACTCATTTCCCAGACTCTGAAGCATATTTTCAAACAGAGATATTCAGTTCCAATATTGCTTCCTCCAAAAGGTCCAAACACTTCCATTTCCACTTCTGTCTCTGCTGTCTCAAGTTTGCCTACTCCGTCCACAATTAAGGAGCAGATAGAGGGCTGGGGACACATGAATAGAATAACAGATTCATCAGTAGCTTCACCAGTGATTCAGGTAAAATTGAATGCTACTTATCTAGGGTATTAACAAGCACACACAAATAACACCAGAGTAAACGTAACCTCTGGTGTTTGCTGAATTCATATTGTATGCATCAGTTTTACTATCATGAGATATGTGTTGTTGTTTTTTTTTTTTTAATTGAACAACATAATAAAGTTGGAGTATTATCTGAAATCAGAAAATTGTAAAATCAGATACAAATATGTGTGGCTCAACATGCATGGTGAACTAAGGGAGGCAGCAGATATCTGGCTTCCATGTTTCTGTATGTCAGCGGGGTGCACTTTTATGTACTAATATTCACCTCTTGTTCCTTAGAGATAAAATGATATATACAAAAATAAAAACTTGCACTATACTAAATTTCTTTCCTGACATATCAATTTCCTTAAATAAATTCACATTTTCACAATAAGCACTATAGCAGAACAGACTAAGTATACATATCCTAGTCAATTGTCATAAAGGTTTTTTTTTTTAAATTAGATATGAATAGGTGTGGCTCAACATCTTCTTAAAAAGTTATTATTTGTAAAGTTAATACCAAGTGTTTTTCTCCACTCATGTTTGGCTTCAGGAGTTCCGGTGCAGAGTGGGGAAAATTAGGTTTTGCCAGTTCAGCTCCCTCATCCTGCTATATTGGAAGCCTTCCCCACCCACAAACCTTTTTGATTCTACAAGGTATTATCTTTCCTTTTGGGTTAAGTCAATTTGAGAGTTTTCAGTGACTTGCCCCACAAGGAGTCTAACTTCCACGGAGACTCTGGTTCCTTGTCACTGGAATAGAAGGCAGAGTGAAGCAGAGAATTGTCAACTCATTAAGAAGCCTTCTGTGAAGAACAGGGTATGCCGGTCTATGGAATATTTTTTTTAGATTTTATGTGGGTTGCAGAGAAAAGTCAGACAGAGCCAGAGGGAGTTTTCTTGGGAAGTCACCATTTCCACCTCAAGTCTTACTTGAACTGAAATTTTCCCTCTATTATTAACTTCCTTCCCTCCTGTCAGCTTCAATGCTCACAGCTCGGCTCAGAGAGGCACCCCACAGTGTTCTGTGCACTCTGTACCTGGATGCTGTCAGGGTCGCTCACAGAACTCTGGATCGCTACCCCGAGGGGTTACCTGTTTTCCTGACCCATTTTTCCATGTGATGCCGAAGTTTTCCATGTGGGAAGCTGACATTTTTCTATTTCTACCAAGTTAGGATGGTAGGTAGTAACCCCACAGACCCATAGATCCCTAACTCATAGAAACATTTTTGCATAAAAGACAAGGCAACTTTAACTCCAAACTTCCTTCAAAATGGATTCATTGCCATGCATGCAAAATATGTTTCTCAAAATAAAACCCCATATATCACGAGAGAAGTGTTAGATCAATAAGCGCCTGTATCATATCCAAAGAACTGACAACAGAGAACTCAAATGGGGAAAATATACACTGAGTCTAAGTAGGTGCCAGCAATTATCTTTCCCTCAAGTAAGAGGCTTCCAATATATTTTATTTTCTCTCCAATTTTCCTGAAAATGAATTTGTACAGGGAAAAATCAGAAGCAATTTTCTCTTTTTGAGGTTCTCTTACACTTTTGTTGGGGGATAGGGAGTGTGTAGGAGATTCTACAGACTCTTTTTGCAGCATTAAAAAAAATGTTCCTAAAAGACAAAGGTGTGTTTTGTATCATTTCTCTGTAATAACATATTTTTTTCTGGCATCCAAACAACAGAAAAGTTTTTGGCTGACCTTCAGAGCAATGTAGAAATTTTTCACAGAATAGTACTGTTTGCCACTTAGTTGGTATATTTTCTAGACTATCACATTCTTATATTCCCAGGGAAGTTCTATGAAAAACATTGGGTTGTCCTTTTTTTAAAAAAAAATAGCTTAACAGCTTAACAGAATATTAAAATCAATTAAAACTGCATGCCCAAGCACACACACACACACACACACACACACACACAGAATATGTTTAAACACACATTCTGAAAAGTATAAAAACCATTAGGAGCCCTTTTCATGAAAATATATTCAGAACACTCTAACCTACTAAAAATGTCAATTATTTAAAAATAATTTGTTTTATATTTTGGATATGTAATTTTGATAAATCCTAATACTATATGCATTGTGTTACATTTTTCCTCAAAAATCTGTTTGCTTTTTAATCTTCCTTATTCTGTTAATCTTGAATTTTTTTCAATTTAAACTTTATTATGTATCCAAAATTTGAATAAACAAAATGATTCATGTCTAGTGATATATATCAAAGTCTTTCCATTTGATCCAAACCAGTGAGGACTCATAACATGAAATAATTGTTATCTCATCTCTTACACTCCAGAGATCTGCATTTTTCACAATTTCTGATAGCATTTCAGAGTAAACAGCTGCTTTTAATTATAAAAGTTGGGAAACTCTAACACACAAAAATACTTTCATAGTGCATCTAGTTTCAGACAAATTTTATCCAGATTACAAAAGATAATTGTCAGAAAAGGACTTTGTGACCTAATATACAGGTCACATAGCCCATTTTCAGAATGTAAGACCACTGCTCAGAGGATGAGAGATAAAATTTAGGTCACCCTATTTCTAGGGACTAAAATATGCATTTCACTTCATTTTTTTCTAGGAAAGTATTTCAACAGTTTTGCTATTGGTAGGTCTCAATGAACTGATAGGATAGAATGACAGCAGAGTGCTCTGGTACAAAACATCTTCTCTAATCTGGTGCCTAACAGTCTCTTCAGAAGCATCTTTCCTTTGAATCAGAGTGTGCATTCCACTAAGCTTCACTAAGAAAGAAAATGCATATATTAAAGTGAGGTTAATTATTATAACACTAGAGGCCCTATGCATGAAGATTCATGCAAGAATGGGCCTTCCATCCCCTGGCTGCTGGCACTGCCTTTACTCTATCCAGAACTGCCTTTCAGCTCTGGCAAAAAGCCACCTTTCTGCCTTCCCACTCTGCCCAGAGTCCTGGAGCAGCTGGGGTAGTGAAGAACACGTCCCAACCAGCCTCAGCCACTCAGGGCCTGTGTATGCAAATTAACCTGTCATCTTTGTTGGGTTAATTGTCATACTCACTCCTGATTGGCTGGTGGGCATTGCAAAGGTATGGTCAATTAGTATGTTACTCTTTTATTAGGTAGATACCCTCTGGCTAGTAACAAGATAGGGTAGGATCCCATAGTGATAGGTCTGAGAATAGCTAAGTTTTCTTATAATTAACAGAATAATATTTCCAACTCAAACAATAACACCTCCTATCGTGCATAATGCTAAACCTGAGTGCAAGGTAAACTATTAAATGGAAATGAAAACATAGGAATCCTTGTTCTAACAATCAGAGTCCCATTCATTTATTTAGTCACTCAGCCCTGTTTATTGAATATCTACTTAGAAGAATCTTATTTGTACTGGGTATACCAATATGGTTAGAAAAGACATACAGATGTCAATGTGTGCTTCTCTCCTGGTTTTGTTTGTTTTTGTTTTTGTGGAATTTTTGGGGTCTCTTTTAGTCTACAAAGATAATAAGAACTTTTGTTGTTCCTGATACAATGAGGGTAGAGTGGGTCTTAGTTATTGACCAAAAGCCTAAATTCCCCCAAAGCACATCCTTTCTTGTCTTTCTTTTAAATCTCAATTTGAGTGGATTGTATGTGGATTGAGGAAGAAAAGGAAATTCTTATATGGTGTCATGGGCCAATCTAAGGATTTAAGATTCATTAATATCAGAAAGTATCTCTCTTCAGCTCCAGGAGGATGGCAGAATCTGAGAAGTGAATGCCTTCAGAAAATATCTCAGTAGGCTGGGTCTAGGAGCCAAGCTTCCTAATGTCAGTAAATATCCCAGTTCTCAAATTTAGCACAAAATCAAAGGAGCTACCAACCTGCAAAAGGACAGGCAAGCCAATATAATAATTATTTGAGATAAATAAAGGATCATATATTTGCAGTATCTCTAAGTTTCTATAGCTACCCAAAGATCAAGCTGACACAGAATTAGTACCTGCCTCCAAGTTATTCCCAATCTAGAGGCAACAACTGATATAGAGGTAGATCCTTTTCAGAGATATGATAAAGGCTATAAATCAGGCCTTTGCAAGTTGCTTTGGGATCATGGAGAAGGTATGATAGACTCAGCCTAGTACTTATTTCTACCATAAATGTACCTCAAAAAAGTTTTAGCAGAATGATTTTCTAGGATAGCCAAGCGGTAAATACTTATTTTGTTCCTTTATGTTAAATTAAGGTAAGCTTCATCCTAGCCAGTTTGGCTCAGTGGATAGAGCATCAGCCTGTGGACCAAAGGGTGCCAGGTTTGATTCTGGTCAAGGGCATGTCCCTAGGTTCCAGGTTCAATCCCCAGGCCCAGGTTTGGGCCTGTGTGGGAGGCAACCAATTTATGTGTCTCTCTCATGGATATTCTCTTCCTCCCTCTTTCTTTCCCTTCCTTTCACTTTTTCTAAAAATCAATGGGAAAATATATTGGGTGAGGATTAACCAAAACAATAAAAAGAGTAAAAAATAAATTTAAAAAAATCAAGACAAGCCAAAACCGGTTTGGCTCAGTGGATAGAGCATCTGCCTGCGGACTGAAGGGTCCCAGGTTCGATTCCGGTCAAAGGCATGTACCTTGGTTGCGGGCACGTCCCCAGTAGGGAATGTGCAAGAGGCAGCTGATCAATGATTTTTCTCTCATTGATGTTTCTAACTCTCTATCCCTCTCTCTTCCTCTCTGTAAAAAAAATCAATAAAATATATTTTTAAAAAAATCAAGACAAGTTTTAGGATACTGTGAAAAAGTGACTCTGTGATACAAAGCACCAAAAGAGGCATATTTTAACCTATTTGTACCCCACACAGGAAAACATTCATCTCCCACATGTCTGTATTTCCTTTCTTAACCAAGTACACATATATTTTATTTTGTTTTTTAGTTTTTTACCTATCAGTAGCTATCTAAAAACTCACATTTGGGGGGATTTTAGTTTACTTCTTTATGTAGTAACTAGAGGCCCGATGCACAAAATTCGTGCAAATGTAGGACTTCCTTACCCCGGCTACCAGCACTGGCTTCCTTCTGGCATCCCAGGCCGCTTCCCTCCACCACCTGGGACCCAAGTTTCACTCTGGCAGCTGGCAGGCACCCAGGACTTAGGCTGCTCTTGCAGCCCCAGCTTCATCTGTAGGTTGTTTGGTCTAATTAGCATATTATGCCTTTATTATTATAGATTGATAAGGACATAATTATGTTTCAGATACATTCCCTCCTCCCACTATTCAGTTGAGTTACATCTTAAATGGAAGAGAAAGAAATGTGAATTTCCTTCCAGGATAAGTAATTTTTGTCAGTTCTAAAAATTCTACACTACATGGCTGAATATAAGGTTGTATAATGAAAATAAATTTGGATTTAATAGCAGTGTGATTATTGTTTCCATCATTGTAACATACTGTAACACAACAGTAGTAGCATACATGTGGCGGTCATTAGGAATACTTGAATGTCATAAACACTCCAGTGGAATTATTTATTGTTGTTTAATATTGACTTTGCTGGGAGTTTTCACATTACACTGCAATGAGAAACGGTTAAAGACCAGCTTTACAAATGACCAGTAAAAGAACTATTACACTAAGAAATCAGGGAAGGTTTAAGTCCTCCTGAATTGCAATAATCATTTACGGATTTTGAGTTTTAGCAACTACCTTCCATGACTGATTGTGGTTTAAGCATGCTGTTTCTGACAAAGGTCTCTGAATAGTGTGCATACATAGGATGGTTCTGTGCAGCGGAGGTGCCATTTGTATGATTGTTTCCACTTTCAGTCATTATGTGGGGGAAAGAGCCAAGGGCATTCCGATGGGGACAGGAGCCTCATTAACCGACAAAGAGAAAAATGTGGTTGCTAAATACATTTTTACTGCGAGACTAATTTTAATAAAAATATCAATTCGCGGGTTAAAAAAACAAAACACCACGGAGGAAGTGCTGCTGTTAATGGTGCCTAAGGTGCACTCTGATCCGGATAACAGCACTTCCAATTACCAGCTACAGCGCCGTCTGTCTGAGTGGAAGCCGCGTGTGCGGGCACCGTGAGCAATGCATTTTCTATGATGCTATAAACTTGAACACATCGTGTTTTTCCGACTGGTCACTACACTTGGATAAAAATGTCCATTTGCCTTCCTGACTGTTCCTGTGAGATTACCTTCAAATGTTTCTTAATATGTCTTTATCGGCATTCCTAAGTATAGCACTGTTCTGGCCTCCATGGTATCTTTGCTGTGGCTAAACAGTCTCTACCTAAACTGCAAGGCATTGATTTTCAACAAATATCCAGTCAGGGACACTGACCTCTTTTCCTTTAAATTGCCAAATAAAAAAAATGACAACAGTCAGCACAACAATAGCCATCTGATGTGAATGAATCAAAATGATACCAATAATTTTGCCAGTTAGGCAAAATATACTTTTTAAAAAATATATATCTTATTGATGTTTTACAGAAAGGAAGAGAGAGGGATAGAGAGTTAGAAACATCGATGAGAGAGAAACATCTATTGGCTGCCTCCTGCACACCTCCTACTGGGGATGTGCCCGCAACCAAGGTACATGCCCTTGACCAGAATGGAACCTGGGACCCTTCAGTTCACAGGCTGATGCTCCATCCACTGAGCCAAACTGGTCAGGGCAACATATACTTTTTGGTGTGCCACAGAATTTTAATAATTAGTTGATATGGCTTGAGATGAAAAGTGTTGAACACTGCTGCTTTAAGGCCATCTTCCTGTCTCATACGAAGCCAGTGATCCCTTACTTTATAAAGCTTTCTGTCTCCTCGGCCAGATTCCCATGGGAGACTGGAATGGAAAAGAGATCTCTGCTTTTGCCATGGGTCAAAGCCATAGGCAGGGGAATGCTAACAACCATAGGGAAGGGAGAATTAATGTGGTAAAATAAAACAAAAAGAAGAAAGGGAAGAAGAGAAACAGAAATTAAAAAGGAATAAAAATGGTTGGCACTATGAGCAACTAGCTCAGATATGTCCAAATATCTCTATACTTATACATTTTACAAAGCACTGATCTCCCTGTGTTTCCTCTCCTGCAGGCCCTGCAGTCCCTTTTGTTGCTATGCAGGCCCTTTTGTTGCTATGCAGCCATGTCCATGCATGTTGGCACCTTCAGTCCAGCCTGCTCAGCACTGGTCCTCTGTCCTGCGGGCATTGCTCCCCTCCTTTCCTGCTGCAGGCCCCCTACCTTCACAGAGGAATGGCCTCCATCTACAGACCATGTTCTTTGGACTAAATCACCCAACCCCCTGCTTCCAAATGTACTTGTATATCTTTAAGGCACTGGGCAGGATTTGATTGAATTATTTCAGGTCATCACACTTGAGACATGTTTTTCTTTTTTAATTCTCATTGAGGATATTTTTCCATTGATTTTTAGAGAGAGGGGAAGACAGAAATATTCATGTGAGAGAAACACATCGATTAGTTGCCTCCTGCATGGGCCCCTAGGTACGTGCCCTTGACCAAAATCAAACCCAGGACCCTTGGGTCTGCTGGCTGATACTCTACCCACTGAGCCAAACCAGCTCGGGCTCACACTTGAGTCTTAAATGTTGCTCTGGCATTGTCAGTTTTAGACATTTGAGTTTTACATATGCTGTATTCATGTTTAAGTATAAAAGCAAGAGAGCATTCTATAAACATTCCATCCTTGCAATACCTTCTCAGAGAACGTACCATGTAAAATTCTCAAACACCACTAAACCAAAAATCCCCACCGAAGTTCCTCACACAGTCAGTAAAAAGGCTCACAGAGGCCAGGGAGTTAAAATGGAAGGGCAGGAGGATAAACTCTGAAACAGCAGCTGATTCTCCCCATTACATTCTGATTCTTTCTGAGTTTGACTAGCCAGAAAGTGAAACATTTATTACCTCAAGGACAGGGTGATGCCGCTATATGCAAAGGAAAAACAAGCTAGCAACTCACTCAAAGGACTTTAGACAGAGAAAACTAAAACCAAACCCAACGTAAGTCCCCTTCTCACACTGACCATGAGTAATGATTCTCTGTTGCATAGGGAGGAGCGGAGACCTGAAGGCAGAGTGAGAGTATCTTAGACCCCTGTCTGCCTGTCCTGAGCACCTTGGTTAAGATTGTATAGTCAGTTGTCCAGAAGAGGCCAATAGGATTAAAAAAATAATAATGTTGCCCAACCAGTGTTGCTCAGTGGTGAGTGTCAACGTATGAACCAGAAAGTAACGGTTGGATTCCCACTTAGGGCATGTGCCCAGACTGCAGACTCCATCCCCAGTAGGGTGCATTAAGGAGGCAGCCTGTCAATGATTCTTTTTTATCCTTGATGTTTTTATCTCTCTCTCCCTATCCCTTCCTCTCTGAATCAATAATAAACATATATTATAGAATAATAATATAGAGTTGCCTTTACAGATCACAGTCACAGAAGAAATAGCTAGATATTAAAAGGTGACCTTGAGGGATGGAATGCAGACATGACACCACCCAGATGATGACCCAGGCTTCCTACCCATGGCTTTGGCAGCATGAACCTCTCCTTATCCCCCACCACACCATACCCCAGGATTAAGAGAGATTAAGTTTCCATCTTCAATAAAATAAAGTGCAGCTAAAAATGATAATTAGGGTCAGGTATAAGAAAGCAAGTCATAGTTTGGTAAACCTGCATTTGTGGACTAAGCTTTTGCACATAGTACATGTGTAATGTAAGACTAATAATTTATGGGACTTAGGGGACTCGGATAACAGCACCAGTGGGATGGGAACTATCATGTTTTTAGTGTGACTAGGAAAATTGAAGGTTTTAGAGAAACAATATTTCCGAGTCATGGGAAAAAAAATGGTTATGTATCATCATGAAAAAGAAGGTAAGGAGGATGAAATAGAGACCCACTTGGAAAATTCCAAGGGCTCAGTCTGAACAGGGGATTCCAGTGCTTTGGCTGAGGTATATCTGATTACATATAGCCTGACCTTGCTTAAAGCAAATGCTTCTTTGAAAACTGTGTCCAAAAAGTGATAAAATGTGTCTTTATTTTGCAGAAAGATTTATAGCATATGTTGGATAGCATGATAGTGCATTGAATTTCAAGTATCCAATATTTTGAAAAGAATTCATCTACACACAACTTTTTAGGTTCCAATTTATTATACCAAGTGATCTATACCTGTACTCAATCTAAAAGTAAACACCATTACATAATCCTGATGAGTGATATGGTGATAAAATACTTATAATAATTCAAATACCATTTGGCGAAATGAAAAGCTATAGGGAAAAAAAGTCACTTGCAATATCTTCAGTTAGGATCAGCCAAGAACATTATCATTTTGGCTACCACAGAATTTAAGTTTCCTGTTGTATTACCAGGATGTACTATGACATCTTCTTAGAAAGACAAATAAAATCTCAGTTACAAGGACTCTCTAAATGTTGGTTCGTTAAGCAAGCTAAATAATAATAATGATATATTCAATTAACCTACTGTAACCAGTAATTTACAATTAATCAATTAGATAATTGGTACAAATGATCTCTTCTCACTCATATAATGCATCTTCAATTTGATGGAAAACACTGTGTCCAAAGGTCACTTCCGTTGTCTGTTGTTGCTAAAAAAACAACAACATATATAAGCAATGCCCATGTTTCCCTATAGTAACTGCCGCAGAAAACAGAGGGTGACTCCAAATGGTTATGTCTGGGAGGCTCTGGAAATGATATAATGTCAGACCATTGCAATCCTATTTTACAAGTTGATAAAATATAAACTTATATGATATAGAGGATAGTTCAACAGAAATGTGATAAAGCAATAAATTACATGCAAAATCAGAATATCAAAAACTTATTTTCCAACTCAGAACGTGTTATAGGAAGCTATTATAACCACATAGGTACTTAACAACCAGATAAGGAGTCCACCCCCATCCCTTTCTAACCAGTGGTTTTAGCTATCACCTCTTTTCCCAGGAGACTTGGATTTAAAGCCTGGGTCCTTGACCACCCAGGGAAGAACCTCCCTGGCTCCCAGTCACTCACCACCCATGTGCATCAGTGTGTAGAATGTGAATGGCCTCTCTTTCCACCAGGCAAATTTGTAATGAGGTCAAAATTAAATGATAAACTTACAAATCCTTAATAAGGTGTTTTTATCAGTCAGAGTATTACTGTGTTGGGATTATAAATCCACTTCCTGTTTGACAATGTTTCCTCATCCAAGCCACATATGGGGCTAATTAAAAAGTCTACAGGGTTTAACACGTTGTCATTTTCTCTTTGTTAGAAGACAGACTCATCAACCTTTTCTGATCAGAGGTGGGGTGAAATACTGGAGCCTTAGCAGCAATAGATGGTGTAGTGATAGAAAACACACAAAAAGTGTTAATTCATTTTCAGTGTTTGCTAACTAGGTGTGAGTAACTTCAAGAGGGATCATTCTCCCAGCGAATAGGTTGTAGGACACATAAGGAACTGTCTGACATTGAAATTGGGACTCAAATGAACTGTTGTCCCAGAAAGAAACTCACTACAGACTGATTCACTTGCCTCTCAGCATAACCATGAGTGCTTGTCTCATTTTTGGTTCTTATAAGAATATTTCTAGTATCACATGATCTCACTCATCTAGGGGAAATAATGAACAACATAAACTGATGAACAAAAACAGACCTGGAAACAGGGAAGCATGGATCAGACTGTCAAACCTCAGATGGAGGGGAGGGGAGGGTGGAGATAAAGGAGAGAGATCAACCAAAAGACTTGTACGCATGCATATAAGCATAACCAGTGATCACGGACCACAGGGGGGTGGGAGAATATGGGGGGAGGGGTTTGGGATGGGAATGGGGGATGAGAACAAATATGTGATACTTTAATCAATAAAGAAATTATAAATAAATAAATAAATAAGTAAATAAATAAATAAGAAAGTCATGGTACTTTTTCCTTCTAAGTGCCTAGGAAAAGTTTGCTTCAAAAATGCTGAATGAATTTCTCTTATTACAATGAAATCATTAAAACTTATCTATCTTTTGACAACCAGGTGAAAAGAAGTCAAGAGGGATCATACATAATGAGAAAGCATCACAGACTCATTGAAGTGCTTTGTAAGTAAGCATTGCTTAACAAACAGGACAAAAACACAAAACATTTGCTAATAATTCTCCCTCCTCCTTTCTCTCTCTAAACATCAATAAAAATTGTTTAAAAATACAATCATTTCAGAAGACATAAAAATACATTATTTTACATAATTTCTAGTAGAGACCAAAAAAACTCTATCATGATTTTTAAAAAATCTTAAATGAGTAGCCAAAAAAAATCTTTAGGTTTAGTATTAGAAGCCTTCCTGCTTGGCAGGTATGGCTCAATGGTTGAGCATCCATCGATGAACTATGAGGTCAGTTTGATTCCCATTCAGGGCACATGCCTGGGTTGTGGGCTGGGTCCCCTTTAGGGGTCATGCAGGAAGCAGCTGGTCAGTGATTCTCTCTCATCATGGATGTTTCTATCTCTCTTTCCCTTTTCCTTCCTCTCTGAAATCAATAAAAATGTTCATTTTAAAGAAATAGTTAAAGCCATAGAAAGGAAATGTCAGGGAAACTCTAGCAGGTAATGAAGTTCCTCATCATTAGAGGGATTCAAGTATTGTCTAGGAGTCTATTTGTTAGCAAAACCAGCATCAGATCGGGGAAGAAAGGTCAAAACATAAAGTTAAATGAGATCTAGTATGAGCTGAGCTTTTCAGACTCACACTGGCAGCTGTGCAGCTTTAGGCCGCACCCTGACACGCCGTGGGCCCCAGCTTTTCTATCTGGAAGTCTTGTATATATTATGCACAGTTTCAGAGTGGTTCTGAGAAGAACATTACTTATACATTTAGAGCTCTTTAGAAACTGTAATGGACTATATCAATGTTTGTTGATGCTAATGGTTTTGTTATTGGGCTAGATGGACCTTTACAATAATGTTCATCAATACGGATTCTCCGAGGCCTAGTCACTGCTGAGCTGTGACAGTCTTTTCCACATTGTATTATATACAGTAGATTTCAGGGCTGTGTCCCTGGAAAACCGAAACCAGATGTCCTGTTTTCTCCAGGTAAGTTTCAGGATCACTTCATGATACTGTACCAATTCCTGTGTGTGACCTGCCAATCATTCTGGAGGTCAGTATGGTTTTCTAGGGGTTATGGCTAAGGATACGATACATAAGACAAATAGCACTCTATGGGGCGTAAGAGTACCCAGAAAACCATTGTTTGTGTTGAACTAAAAAAAAAAAAAAAAGGAAGGAAGGGTTTGGGTAGCAATCTTTTAGGCAAGCTCTGGTGATTGGAAGAAAAAAATTTTTTTTTTTTTTTTAAGAATCGGATGTTATTATAAACAGAAATCGGGAAAACCCTTACATATATTTATCAGAAGTTTTTGCCTTTTGTTTTTAAATAAAGGGTGAATTGGGGTAGCATGGGATGAGGATCGCCCAGATGTGAGTTACTAATTCAGGCCATTCTGAATTGAGAGAGGGTTTTAGTGGGATAAAAGCAAGTGTTACAATGTAGGACTGAAAAAAAGAGCATCGCTCCCCAGTGAAGGAATGAAAAGCTGACAATGTTTCTTTCTTCATAACATAGCTTTTAAAAGACGGTTAAGAAGATTGTGTCCTTAGAGGGAACATGGATGAAATCATAAGGGGAGCATTAAGAAATGTCTTTTTATATTAGAAAATAAAGGTAAAATGTTGTATCGATGTTACAGAGTTCTTCATTTTCCCCCAGTTTTTCTCAATAATGTTTGAGTTCACATTAAAATAAACAAAGCACAATCTTCATCAACATTTTATGGTAATTAAATGTATATGATGTCACCATAGGTTTTGAGGGCAGGGAGACTTCAAAATTTCCAATTTCTGGATAGTAGTCAATTAATCCTACATGAGTCCTGTGAAAAATCATCTGAAAAGTTATCCTACAACTTCAATTGGGACATCTCATGTGATGAGAACATCACCCTATATAATAAAGAGCTAATATGATAATTAGGCTGAACAGCAGAATGACCTTCCAGACAAAGCTGGGGCTGTAAGGGTCAAGCCCCTTGCACAAATTTCATGCTCAGGGCCTCTAGTTCTCTAATAACAGATCTTATTCTAATGTTGAAATGCTTATAGATATTATAAAGATTTCTTTCTAAACAAAATGTGTTAATGTATTATTCTATATAATAAGAGGCTAATATGCAAATCAACTGAATGTCTGGTTGCTATGATGTGCATCGACCATCGGGAGGCAGATGCTCAATACAGGAGTGTGCTTCCACAGGGGGAGCACTGCTCAGATAGAAGCCGGGCTCATGGCCCGCAAGCTCAGCAATGGTGGAGGGAGCCTTGCCTGCCTCCGAGGCAGTCGAACATCCCCCGAGGGCTCCCAGACTGTGAGAGGGCTGGGGACTCTCCTCTCCTTCCCTGAGTGCATGAATTTTGTGCACTAGGCCTCTATTCATATAAATAAAATACACTTAGAGAAGGGAAGGCTATACTGATATTTCCCCCTACTACAAAGGTGGGAGATAAAAGAAAGGAAGTATAGAGTGTAAAGTGGTTTATTTTTTACAACAAAAGCTACAGCAAATTATTAGTATTATTAATCATGAAAGATGTGCCAAGTTTTTATTAAGAAACAACTACAATCCTTTACACACAGCAAATAAAAATTCAACATCTAGCACTTCCATATTTCACAGGGCTTAGAAAATTTAAATTGAATTGGTAATTAGAGTGTAGTTATTATTCAAAAGCTGATCAAAGGACTAGAAACCCGCTGGAGACCAGTTATTGTGGAAGCGTCCTTGGTTTAGCTGCCCGAAACTACCTGTGTGCTTTGCTGAGCCCATGACAGGTTCCCACTCCCTGTGATTCAGGGGGTGACACTCTGTCCCTCTTCCTTCCTCTTAGGACTTCAATGAGCTCTTTGGCTCAGAGGTGTTTCCCTTGGCTGAGGTGTGTGGAAAGCATTTGAAAATGGTTAAGAGCTATGCAAATGCAACGTGGTAACAGTAACTATACTGATTGTTCTTAGAGGATGATTCTGTGGAATTTTGGAAGGGAAATGTACTTTAGAGATTACAAAGAAGGCAAACAAAGGTCACATTCATGAAACTGGCTGTGCCCAGAAAGTATGACAAATCCATTTCTCCTGATACCCAAGATTTCCTGTCTACTAACTATGCTGATACTCATCTTTGATAACACCTTTTTAACTGTTTTATGATAGAAAAAAATAGTCCTGGCTGGTTTGCATAGTGGTTTGATTGACCACCCAGACCTAAGGGTTGCAGGTTCGATTCCTGGCGAAAGGCATGTACCTCAGTTGCAGGTTCAATCCTTAGCCCAGATCTCGGTGTCTCTCTCTCTCTCTCTCTCTCTCTCTCTCTCTCTCTCTCTCTCACTCTCTCTCTCTCTCTCTCTCTCTCTCTCTCTCTCTCTCTCTCTCTCTCTCTCTCTCTCTCTCTCTCTCTCTCTCTCTCTCTCTCTCTCTCTCTCTCTCTCTCTCTCCTCTCCTCTCCTCTCCTCTCCTCTCCTCTCCTCTCCTCTCCTCTCCTCTCCTGTCCTCTCCTTTTCCTTCCTTCCACTCTCTCTAAAAAATCAATGAAAAGATATCCTTAGGTGAAAATTAAAACACGGTTTTATTAAGCACGATAGCCTCAAATTTTGTTCTTAGAATTTTTCTGAAAGTCTATCCTTCGCATTCTAAAAATGTTTTTGCTCAGTTCTCCACTTTCTTCCCAATCAAGCTATAAAGTATTTGATTACACCTGTGTAATAATCAAAACACCCCTTCAAATGTATTCATTTGAACTAAAATGTATATAAATACACATTTTAGACTGAATTCACAAATGGCAGATGTGAAATAATTCCACTAACAAGATGGCCACAGGAAATTTGGGGCATCCACAATCAGGACAGTAAGGGTTGAAGCCTGGAAAGCAGGTTACATAGCAGCTATCAATACAAATCACCACAAGTGAGGCCTCTGATGTGCCAGGCACCACGCCAAACTCTAGCAATATCGCATTAATGCCTCACAGGCTCTGTATTATTACTGTTGTGCAACCATTTGGATATTTAAAATATCATAAAGGGCAAATAAGTTACCGAAAGTCACTCTATTGACAAATGGCAAATTACATTGCAAACAGACTTGTGAGTAGCTCCAACGTCCAGGTTGTTCACTTTGATGCCACACTGCTGACATCTGGGGTGCCTGAGCAGGATCTTAGGAAGAAACTTGCCTTTAGAAATTATCTAGAATTAAAGATCAGTTTACTAGTGATCTTTTTAAACAAATCTCAGCATATTATAGTGCAAACAATCTTCATTCTTGTGACACATTCTCATATTTTCACCCCTATCATTACCATACTTTTATAATATATCTATGGTTACTAGTTTTTACAAAATGTTTTACATGATCACTTAATAGTTGCTCATTTTATTTATTGAGAACTCATTCTATTTCAGGCACTAAGTATTTTGTAATTATTTATTCCTTGTTCTTACAACAATCTCAGGAGAGTGACTGTATAATTCTCCTCATTTTACTCATAAGGAAAGTGAGGCAAAGAGGGGAAACAATTTACCCACGTTCACAGATCTACTAAGCAGCAGATCTGTAGTCAAGCCCACATATTGTGATTCCAGGGCCTATGTTCTTAATGTATCTTTTAATAAGAATATCCAATTTAGTTTTTACTCTTTTTAAAAAACCTGTTATTATAAATGTATATGCATGCAAACTTCTTAATATTTAATTTACTTTCCTAAAAGATATTATCAAATTTATCATTTGCAATAAATAAAATATTTTGAACTAAAACTAAAAAAATGCATTTAGACAATTAATACATGTTAATTGCACATATGGACAACACAGAATATCAACCCTATCAATATAACAGGAAATACTGAAAAGTATACAGTAGCTTTTCCAATATTTTAATTGCAACTTAATTACTGGAACCAATTCTAGAAATTTTAACCCAAAGAATAATATTCTGTGAATTTATATGTAGGTGAGACCAGGGATTTTGAATAATGTCCAGATTAAGTCAAATGTAGCCAATATTCTAGAGCTTGATGTTCCCCAAACACTAATTAAAGTTTTCCAGAACTGTGTAACAACCTTCAAGTCATGAAAGCTCATTTTCCTTGTCATACCAGGCTACAAATAAACTTAACAGTGAAATGCTTTATTTCCCTCATTTATAGGAACATCTTCAAAATCATGATCTGATTAAAGCAATCATTGGAACTTCAAAGTAGTCAGTTGAGTTTAGTACTGGGAAATGCTCCAATATAGAACCACACAACTTCTTATCATTTTCTCCATGGAAATCCTTCCTTCAAAGCATACCCTATACACATTCCTTTAGAATACCAATTACCTGTTCAATACTCCCTCTCAGAGGATGATAGGTGTGTGATGTTTCACAGTTTACAAATCTGTCTGTCACCCTCACTTGACTTCTCAGCTTGCCAGACATAATAGAACAAGATATGATACTAGTCATTAGCAGACACATTTGATTCTCTGTGCACAAGTATTCACTCATACCTCATTCAATTCAACTGCTCTAAAGAAAACCTTCCATTTCATGTTCTATATGACTGTGTTTTCAGTTGTAGAAGACCTTTTAATTTTCAAAAGTTACACAGAGAGGAAAGCTCCTGGATTAAGGATTCCCTCAGTGCCTCTTCAGAGACAACATCCACCTTCCCACTCTTCTGCGCCCCAGGGGCTGACCTTTCTGGAGGGTCTCACAAAGGGACTGACTGCCTTTCCCTCAGATTTTTAGTGGGTCCAGCAATGAGAGGAACCAGCAGGGGGCAGAAGAAGGGAACAAAGGTCAGGATGTTTTTCCCCTGTCCCCTCACTTCTAAGCCACAGCTAGTTGTTATGCCTCTCTACCAAAAATCTCCTGTCAGGTGGCCAGGTTCCATAACCTGGTCCTCCTTTGAAAAGTCCTGGCCTAGAGGCGATGACAAAGTCAGCCAAGAGGCTCACTACTCTCACTTGTTCAAGAAACTCTCCCCCTTCCTTTTGAAACAGTCTTCTGCTCAGTTGCCAGCTAAGGGAGCCAGGGCCTGCTGTACAGATTTCATACCCTTCTACATGAAAATGGTGTTGCCCTGAAAAGCATTTTAATACAAAGATGCGAGAAGAGACGATTTAGGTATTTGTTACAGTTTGTTCTTTGCCTCAATAGATATTGGCAGGTGTTCACCCAAAGCTAATTAGATTGCACTAACATTTACACGGAAGGCTAAGGACTAATCAGTGTGGAGCATACTGTACCGCATTGATTAAAAATTGCAGGCAACCATTATTTTATTATTACTGATTCCAAGTAACTTTTTGGTGAGAGTTCAATTTTGAAGAAAGGCAGTCTTGATCAAAGCACCTTTATTATATTTACATTAGGTTAAAGTGTTTAAAATTCTATTATATATATTTTTAGCATGATCCACAAAAATATTTGTGGATATCATTGGTGCTACAATATGGTTCAATGTTAAATTTCTAAGCTGATTTTTTTAAAGCTGCTATTACAACTAATGACATGGGCCAAATTCAAGTTTTGTTTAGTTTTTTGCACAAATTGTCTTAACATATCTAGTCAGCTTTTATGTTTCATTTAAAGTTTTCACATAAGACTATAAATTCTAGCTTCTCTGGAAAAATTGGGTTTGGAATACATGGCCCACAACCCAGGAAAGCAAGTTATACTGGGGCTATGTAGGAGTCATATTTCTTAAAGATATCTACCATGCTCCCACAGTCCCCATCATTCCTTGTTTCTTCTTACAAATCTGATTCAGCTTTCGTTTACCTGCTTGTGGCCACAATCTGTGTAGTTTGTGATTCCTGGTGTACAGGAAACTGCACTCACTAATGTGTCCTTGAAAACCACAATTAATAATCCCCTGTATCTAACCTAGGGATCAGTAAAGGCTCTTTTCTTTAAAGAACCAGACAGGAAATATTACAGGCCTTGTAAGCCATGGTGTCTCTAATTTGCTGCCGTAGCATAAAAGCAATCATAACTACTATGGGCACAAATGGCCATAGCTGTAATCCAATAATAATTGATTTTTAAAAATGAATGGTGGATTAAATAGTTGGCCATAGTTATTCTCCTATCTTTTGCAATATTATTATTGCAAAAGATAGGAAAATATATTATTGCAAAAGATAGGAAAATATATCCTATCATATTCATTTCTAGACTTAATGTTTTATAAACAGGGGGAAAAAAAGGCTTATGAGTAAGGGAGGTTACAGATCCCGGGATGAGGCTGCTGAGCATAACCATTAAGAGTGTAAAGACCCAAAGACCCAAAAGTGATGACCTAGATTAGTAATTCAGATCCATATAATTACAAGAATTCTAAGATTACAACAATAGAAAAGTAACACAGAGCAGTTTCCAGTTCTCTTTAGTTTTTAAGTTTTAAAACTTCCTACTTTAGAACTTATTCTCAGATCAGAAGGCTAATTCTAATACTTTATCTAAAATGAGAAGGTATTGACTTTTAAATGCTAATGAACCATACGGGCAAAAGAGAGAAATTAAGCTTCGATACCGGTTATAAAATCTATATTTTGAAATAGATGTTGAAAAGGTAATGCGTTATAGAAAATATTCTGAATTTTGGAGTCAGCTATTGAAATATTGAATGGTCTTAGCTATCTTATTTGTAAAGGTGAGAATTTTTGGAAAGAATTGTGCTATACAGTAAAGGACCCATTCATTGCTACAAGCAGTGGTTAACATTGTTAAGTTATGAATTTAAGATGCAAGCATCAGAATCTCCCAGTTCAATTCAACTTGGAGCTCTCCGTGGTACTGAACTCTAGTTTTCTACATTAGTAAGAAGAAATGGAGATTCAACAAATAAATTATACTGAAAAAAACATTGTATATAAAATAGACTCATGATTTAGCCACAAAATAGGATTATTTGCACCTATATTTGTAAAAAGTTCAGGTTCAATTATTTCAGTTTTTGTCTTGAGCATCTCTAAAAAATAAGACACATTTTGCTTATTAAACAAGCATATTTTGAATATACACAGGATTATAGCATTCACATTCATTCATTCATTAATACATTTAATGTTCAATTATAGCCTTCCCATTCATTAATTCATTCATTCATACATTTAATGTTCAATAATGAATGCTGTTTGAGTATATAGAATATCCTAGGTATCTTATTACTCCATTCTTTTGAATGTCAGGAGAAAAATGAATTACAGATTATCATAGAAAAGGTACATGTTTGGGAACAGTGCCTCAGAGGACAAGATGGTTAAATTGAAGTATAAAGGATGAATTAAAACAGACTAAATAAAATTATAGCTGGTAAGGCAGAAGTATTCCTTAAAGAGGGAACAGAATATGTGAACACCCTGGAAATAAAGAAAGAGTGCAGGTAATGTGGTTAGTAAATTATCCCTTCAAGCCAGACGGGGAACAACTAGTCAATACTTGCAGCTGCAGTTTGGGTAAAGCCAATGCAGAAGAAAGCGTGGTGCTGTGGTGTATGTGGCCTACACCCTGATGTCTGTATTCTTTTCTATGCAAGTGTTCTTCAGTCAAGAGTTTGTGTCATTGTGTTTAGGTAGGATAACATAATGACAGTTTCCAATCCCTCGAATATTCTTAAGAAATTTTACTAACACCAGAAAGTCACATTTAACATTAAAGATCAGCAGAATACAGATTGTGCCTCTGTGTGAATAAATGCTTGTTGCAAACCTAATCCCCTAAACACGGGGATTAAGAGCAGGTCATGGAAATAGATTAAAACACCACCAGATGGGAATTCACATGGGGTAACTCAGACAGCATGAATCTGAAAAGGTCCCTTTGGCCTACACTAGCAACAACTTTGTGGAATCTGGAGCAAGTATGCAGGAAAAGGAGTACTACAATTACCTTTTGTTGTTGTTTTCTCACACTAAGAGTCAATGGTGCTACATCTACCGGCAGTAAGTGAATTTAGCCGTTATGCAACTCTTATATTGAATTTAATTTTTGAACATTGTATGTGTGTGAATGTGTACATTTTCCTCGGAGTTATAAGCCTGAGTTTTTACTAGTTCTCTATAACTTTATGGACCATTGCTCTAAAATATACCTTGAATATCATGAATGTAAATAAGATTGTTAGTTGTAGCCAGTAACTACAGATTTGCTGTTAAGTATAGATATTAAGGGAATTCACAAACTCCTTAGTTTGTATATATCTGTTTCTAAGCTAGATTTAGCTAAAATATCAACAGGATAGATAACTAGAGATGAAACCCCTAGGAGAAATTCCACATTAATAATGAATGAAATAAAGAGTTGGCTTCCTGCCTCAATGGTGTGTTCCTTTAGAATGTCTAATTCTTAATTTTAAATTTTGTCAGAAGTTGTTAATGCACAAAATTATATGTAAGTATAAATATATTTGCATGCTCTGAACGATATCAGTAAAGTGAACATTTGTCCATATTAAAGCATAGAACATACCATTGCTATTAAATCCCACAATGCCGCTCATAAAACCTGAGTAAGGACTTCTGTAAGCCATCTTTTAAAGTACTCTACAGCACATTGACATGAAACAGGCTTTTGGCTGACGGTGATGAGCTACTTTTCCGTCTCTCATAGAGGAAATCCTTATCAATCAGCAAACATACTTTAGCAAAAAAGTTTGCCATAAATACTTGCCTCAAATTTTTAGTTGCTGATAAGCTCCAAATAGTAAAGGGCAGACATGTGAAAAATCTTTTGAAAGCAAGTTTAGTTATTCTTTGCTCATTTCTTCTAAAAATTTGACACAGTTGCAAAACTGTGTGGCTTTACTACATTTTCACTTGAAGTTTTACATAGTCTCAACAAGCTCAATACTCTGACTCTGATTATGCAATTAATCAAACAGAGGAATTAATTTTTTTCCTATAAGTTTTGTCCCACTTTGCCAGGTCATGACTTGCAAAAAATATGAGGTAACATATTTTACTTTCATTACTTCCAGTGTATAATAAAATGGAAATTCCCATAACAAACGTGTTCATAGTTTTTATTTGACATTTGATCATAATTATTAAATTATGGAACTTTTGATGTTATAAGTCAAAGCTAAGGCAAATATTTTAAATGAATTTTTATAACTGTAATGTCAGATCTGCTTTGTCAAAGGCATGTGCCATTTGTTCTGTGGAAGTACAGCATCTTTATCAATGTGTTTAGTGAGAAATGCTTGTCTCATTTCTCTGTTTGAGGAGTTTTAAATACTAAATTAAAATTTGCACACGTTCTGAATTAAGAGCTTATTTACAACTGCACATAACAGTAGTTTGGCCCCCAAACTTTCAATCTCCTCCATACATTTTTTAAATTAAAAATATTTTTATTGGTTTCAGAGAAGAAGGGAGAGAGAGGAAGATAGAAACATCCATAATTAGAGAATTACTAAATGGCTGCCTCCTGCATGCTTTTTACTGGGGATTGGACCCACAACCACCTGCTGTACCATGCATTTTAAATTTTAATGGAGCTTGAAGAACATGGAAAAAATAAGGGGAAATGTAAATACAATTTTTTTTTTCTTAATCCTCATCTGAGGATATTTTTCCCATTGACTTTTTTTTTAAAGAGAGAATGGGAGGAGTAGAGACAGAAAGAAACATCAATGTGAGAGAGACACATTCATTGGTTGCCTCCCACACACAGGGATCCAGGTTACAATTGAAGTATGTGCCCTTGACCAGAATGGAACCCACAACCCTTCAGTTCATGGGCAGCACTCTATCCACTGAGCCAAACTGGATAAGGCTAAATTTGCTTTTTTTAAAAAAAAATATTCTCTTGAGTAATCTTTTCTTTTCCCTCCAATTAATTTATTTCCATTATTCAGTAATAGGCAGAAATTTAATGGTGATAAATTTAACTCTGTTGATTCTCATGGTTAGTTAATCCCATAAGTTTTGAAAAATTATCCCCCATATATTTTCACATGTTTTGGTGAAAGAGACATGACTTAGTAGTATACCTGTTTTTAAGAAGTATGCTAATGGTTGTAAAACTTCATCTGTAGAATGCAATGGAACTTTCCTCATCTGTCATAATGCATTGGATTGTTCAAGGTGTGGCTTTATAATAAATTTTTAAAGGAAATCTGGTAATAACTTCCCAAGTGATGATTTAAGTGTTGACACAGTCTCTGTGGATCTCCACTTTCCTTTCATAATTATCTTAAATATGACTGTTATGAAAGGGACATCTCAAGCCACCAGCCACAGAAGACAACCTGGTTAAGGTTAATCTACATCAGAAGTCAATAAATTGAGCTAGTGAAAATCTGATATTGCATTTATACTTAAGAGAGCATAAGTTTAATGACATTTATACAAGTTGAAAGTTATTTAATTAAATCAAATGAATGAAGGTTATGTTCATCCTAAAACTCTGTTCTAAGGGTTTGTCTACCAGATATATCAGAAAGAGTCCTGTTCATTCTATACTTGGGGTTCACTATACATAAAATTTCATAAAGGAATTGAAAATCAGTTATGAATTAACTTTGTAGAACTTATTATTTAGAGCCATTATCCTAGAAATCAGGAAAATAATAGAAAGAAGAAACCTAATGATACTGTAAAATCTGAGTGTGTTGACATTTTTCCTATTTTTTATTAGATTTCTGAGGATGATAATTTTATATTTGAATGTTTTTCCCTTAGTAATTATTTATATTCTAATTTTTATTACTTTGGGGAGAAATACACTTAAAATGTAATATACGGGGTATTCTTTTGATTCCCTAGGGAATTTACTTACATGAAGAACTCAGTTCCTCAATACTGCATTATGGAGAGTTCACCAGAAAGAAGTTTCTGAGCTTCCTTCACTTTGGTCCCCCAAGTATTTCTGCTTTCCACCTTCAAATGCTTGTGCACTTCAGCTATTCTTTTGCAAGTTCTTTGGTAATTTCTAAATCAAATCCCATAATGTTAACCCACTTGGTTTAAAAGTACAGAAACATTCCACTTAACCTATCTGCAACTGAAGAGCATAAATAATTATCTATTTGCCCCCCCAAATTGCTTAAACTTCAAATACAAGCTTAAGAAATAAGTGATGCATCTCATTCACTGCAATGGTCTACATGACCCAGTTTTTGGTCATGTCATCATTACACTCAGAATATCCAATATAAAATTAATACACTGTTAAGGACAGGTTGTCTGAAATCAGTGTGCTTGGGTGTCAGGTACAGTTCCAGGACTCCCTAAGGTTAATTATATCATTCACTTCATTATTGTTCCTCTGAACAGCAGTGAAGTTGTGCATGTAATGGTACTAGGTACAATCTTGGCATATATAAATACTAGAGGCCCAGTGCATGAAAATTTATGCACTGAAGGGGATGTCCCTCAGCCTGGCCTGCCCCCTCTCATAGTCCAGGAGCCCTCAGAGGTGGGAGGTGACCTGGCAATCAGGGGAAGGAGATGCCCCATCACACCTGTGCTGCTGCCACTGCCAGCATTGCAAGCCTTGGGCGACCCTGGTTACAGGAGCCTCAGGCTGGATCCAGGAAGCCGGGCAGCCTCCATCCAAGGCTTACCTGTACCTTGGGCCAGTCCTGGGTGACTGGGGGGCTGAGGGGACTGGTGGACTCCAGAGGCAGGCATGTGGAACAGCTGGACCTGCCTGAATGTGGGTCTGGCTGTGCTGCATGCCTGCTGCACTGGTGGGGCTAAGGGAACTAAGTGCCACCATCTTGTGGCTGTGGGCACCACCATCTTTGCTATCTTTCAAGGCAAAGCAGTCAATTAACTTATTCCCTCCTTATTGGCTGTGGGCACCGCCATTTCTGTGAGGACATAATGGTCAATTAGCATATTCTCTCTTTATTAGATAGGATCTGTTACAATTCTTGTTGTTGTAATTCATTAAAAATACAGTAGCTCAATTATATATATAGACACTATATACGATATATATTGTTTCTGTTATTAGCAGAGTTTTTGAGCTTTGCTAGAAAGTGTGTTGTGTAACAAAAACAATTCTTAAGATAGAAATGGATAAGAGTTGTAAAGAAAATAAGGTTAGTCAGGCTGAAGAGGAATTAGACTTAGATGTCAACACCTTTATGCATTTTGTTTTAATATAATTAATATATGCATATTTTTTCTATGTAGCAATAATTAATAGTACCATGATTCTTTTATTTCTTAGGGAATATTTACGGTTGGTAAAACAGTATAGCTTGATTAATACGGATGTATAAGTATTTATGTGTCTGTGTATGTATACTTTAGCAAAATTAAGATAAAAACATTTACACTCAACTAAACTTTTATTGTGCTCCTTTTTAGTAAAATTTGATGCCAGATGTAATCTGTATTCTGATTTCATTCATGATCAACAAGTTGGCCTTTTCTTGATCTTCATATAAATAGATTCATACAGTATATAGCTCAGTTTTTACTTTTTTCCCCTAAAAAAAAATGTACAGGGGTGGGCAAAAGTAAGTTTACAGTTGCAATGTGACATTCTTAATGTAATGATCATAATCTGCATGTCTTTTTCTATTCAAACTGTAAACCTACTTTTGCCCACCTCTGTATTTGAGATTTATCCACACTGAAGTGTGTGACATTGTTTTCTTATTGTTGTTCAGTGTTCTGTTGTTTAGCTGTAACATGATTTATTTATTTTCCTGTTTATGTACACTTGGGTTGTTTCCAGTTTTGTGCTACTATGAATAAAGCTTATATGACTATTTTTTTTTGCCTATATGCATTCATATCCCTTGGCTATATACCTAGAAGTAAAATAGCTGGGCCATAAAAAAGGCATATGTGTATTAAAAATTGTCAAATATCTTTCTAATGTGACAGTTTCATGTTTGTGTTTCCACCAACAATATATGAATATACCAGTTCCTCCACATCCTGCAAACATTTTGTATTGTCAGTCTTTTTAATTTAAGCATTCGGGTCGGTGCATAAGGGTATTTCATTGTTGCTTAATTTGCATTTTCATGACTAAAGATATTGAGAAGTTTTCCATATTTTTTCTTCATACTGACCGCATCAATAGAATCCACAGTATCTATTTTTTTTTACTTCTTTTTAAAGTTATATATATGAAAATATTATGATATGAGTATATGATATAGTTAAAACAAAGTAAATCTGTGTTATATAATTCAACATGGAAAATATGTGAAAGAATAAAATATATTGGTTAAAAAAATTAAGGTAGTGCCCTAGAGATTAATGAGTAGGAAGGGAGGGTTTTATCCATTCTTACTTAACTGCACAATGCCTTTGATTCAAATCAATCTGAATTTTGCCCTCAACATAGGCAACTAGAAAATGTATTTTTATTAAAAATTGCTTTTTATATAGTAATGTTGTCACAATTTTGCAATACTTTGCATTAATGTACTTTATTAGAAATAAATTTCATTTAAAGGAATTATAAAGGAACTGATTTTTAAGTCTTTAGATAGGCAAATCTTATTTCTGAACTGAGATATAATCAACCTCTTTGTAAAATTAAAAAGGTATAATCTTGGGAAGTAAAATTAAAATACTGAATTTGGATAAAAGAGAAGGAAACTATAGTCAAATCTGAAAATATATGGAGAATAAATTATGCTTTTAGAAAAGAAATATTTTACATATTACAATACCTGCAAAAAACCTTCAAATATTAATTTAAAACAGACTCACTAAAAAATGCTTAAAAATGGTTTTCATTAGATGCAAGCATCTCTGAGTATCATAATACTGGTTTATTTTAATTATATGCAAACTGTCTATTGAAATGATGATCAACAACTGATACATTTAAAAACTACTATTTACATACTCTTACATACTCTTATATGTGCCATCAGAGTATTAGTAAAATGAGTTTAGAGAGACCTTTTCAAAATTCATTTCATCAACATGTTTAATATGTACTGTGAAATGAATGTTACTATTAATCATTTAATTAAATGTACATTTTTAATATAAGTACAATTATTTAATATCAGATCTGAACATACCCTGAGCATTAGGCAAGTTTTCTTTGAAAATGCTGGAAATGCATCATAATATTGTTTAATGAACTTTCCAACTTTAGTTTCATTATTAAATCATTTAATTAGCAAAGCAATGTGAAGTACCCATTTGAAAGACACACACTACTTTTTTTTGTTAATGATTTCAGAGAAGGGAGAGGGAAAGAGACAGAAACATCAATGATGAGAGAGAACCACTGATTGACTGCCTTTCCCACATCCCTTACTGAGGTCTGAACCCACAATTCCAGGCATATGCCCAACCAGGAATTGAACGATGCTCAACCACTGAGCCATACTGGCCAGACAACACACAGTACTTTTAATTGTATTCCATGTACTGTCCACACGTAAAAATAATGTTTGCCATATATTAGAAGGAAGAAAATGCTGATATGCACAATGATGTGCAAAAGAAAAATTCAAAGAAAACCATTCATGGTTCTCTAAATTCTTCCCTACTTCTATTTTATTACTAGAGGCCCAGTGCATGATTTGTGCATGGGTGGGGTCCGGCTGGCCAGGCCAAGTCAGCCAGGGATAGAGGCTGCGGGCAGTTGGCCCACCAGCCCCATCCTCTGTTCAAACTCCAGGTAAAACTTCTGGTTGAAAGGACAATTTTCATATTAGCCTTTTATTATATAGGATTATGAAGGTTAATTTGACTTTTAAAACTAATAGGTACAAATCTACTAATGAATATCTCTCTCTTTCCTCAGATAATAGACCTGTCTTTTTTTCTATTAACTTTTACAAAAATTCCATTGTTTATTTGTATTATAAATTGTATGCAATACTTAAATAGGCAATTGCAACAAAAATTAATATACAATTCCTGCATACTACCTAAGTCTTATACTCTAAAATAAATTTTTAAATGAACATTCTTTATTTATTTCTAAAATCTAACCATGTGTTATGATGACCATTAATAAATAAAAATGAAATTGTCATTTACTGAATTTCTCTTCTTTAGATATATATATATAATATTCCCTGTTGTCTCATTACAATGTCCAATGTAAAAGACACTTATTTATTTGCGTATCTAGAATATAATAGATACTATATTATAAATATTATAAATAATGAATTAAGATATATAGATATGTGCCTAAATATATACATACTACATGTTATTTAATATAGTATATGTAATATATGAAGGTATATATTATAAAAATATCTTAAATAGAAACAAATAATATGTGTATTGCAATTGCAGATAGTATAGCATTATGTATTATATATTTTGCTTCAAACATTCTTACAATGGCTTTTGAAATACTCTTTAATAAAAGATTAATCATATTTGACAAAGAGGTCTGGCTTAGATTAAAATCTGAGTATGCAAATAAACATTGGTGTATCTCAAACTTGGCAAGATTAATTCTTTTGACTAATGACAGAGATAAAGAAAGAAAAACAGTGTATTCTATTCTATTAGGATGTCTAATAGCCAAAGCAAATTTAGATTAAATTAATTAGAAAAGCGTGGGCATCTTAATTATATCACTGTGGAAACAAAGCAATATCAAGTTACTATTTTCAATCATGACCACTTATCAAATTAGACAGGGTATTTTGTTTCAGAAGATTTATACAAACAGATCATGGCGTTAAAGAAGCTTGAGGATGAATTAAATTTTTGCAAAGATTAATTACAACATTAACTAAACTAAACAAAACCAGTATGAGGCAAGATCACAGGAGTGGGTCTAATCAATTTTGAGTGAATTTAAAGTAGCAATATTTGATGCATTTGATTTTAAAAACATCTGTCACTTATATTTCCCAGAATTCCTCCTATTACTTCATTGCTGCTACCTGGAAAAGTCAGTCTGGATTCAACAAAGAAGTCAAGATGTGACTAAACTGGTGACACCACCATTGATGTGGAGAGCTAACAGGGCAGGTGTTTTGACTGGGTTACCTATATTTGAAGCATATTGTGAAGTAAGAACTTTTAACATTGGGTGCCCAGGTAAGAGCATAAGAAAATGTGATTGCTTTTTAAAATTTCCAAATGATCTAACACATAACTTTGAACAAAACCTAACAAAACTAACTACACTAAATGCAAAAATTTTGATTTTTATCTTGTTACAAAAATATATAGGAAGAACAGACTTACTCCAACACTGAAGACCTATATAGAAATGTTCATAGTCTCAAATCTCTAACACAGTCTAAGAGTGAGTCACCTATTTGCAAAATTTGAACTCAGGTCACTTTAAGATTTCTTATTTTGACTTTATCTCTTTTATTTATCATAAATCAGAAGCCATCAATACCATTTCACTAATCATAGGATCAACATAATGGATAGGCTATTTGGTGTCTTATGGATATCATCATTTTGCCAGTCTGATGCCTGCAATGATAATGCCAAGGACAGTTTAATATAGTGAATAAGTTTCTGGGCTTTGAGAAACATCCCTAATGTTTTACTACATCAAAATCATCTTTTATTTGAAACATTGGGTTTTAAAAAAATCATCATATAATAAAAAATACAAATACATTTATAGAATATTTTTTAGTCTTTCTATTTATTTCAGGCCAAGATATCCTATATAATAAAGAGGTAATATGAAAATTGACCCTCATGCCCTCGTGTCACAAGATGGCCACCCACACATTCTTACAAAAAGGCTGCACCATATCATCACAAGATGGCTGCCCCTATGTCATCACAAGATATCTGTCTCAAGATGGCCACCCTCACGTCGTCACAACATGGCCACCACAAGATGGCCATGCCCATGTCATCACAAGATGGCTGCTCCAAGCTAGTTACCCCCACGTCATCACAAGAAGTCTGCTCCCACATTGTCACATGATAGCTGGCAGGGGAAGGTGGTTGGGGGTGACCAGGCCTGCAGGGGAGGGCAGTTGAGGGTGATCGGGCTGGCAGGTGAGCAGTTAGGTATCAATCAGACCAGCAGGTTGGCAGGCAGAGTGGTTAGAGGCAATCAGGCAGCCAGGCAGGCAAGTGGTTAGGAGCCAGTAGTTCTGGAATGTGAGAAAGATGTATGACTGCCCATTTAGGTGTGATCCAGGGATCAGGCCTAAATAGGCAGTTGGATATTCCCAGAGGGGTCCCAGATTGGAAAGGGTGCAGGCTGGGCTGAGAGATACATTCCTCCCCCCGTGCACAAATTTCATGCACCAGGCCTCTAGTAATAAATAAGAAAGGCAATATCCTCTGGTATATGGGCTCAAAAATATGTTCAACTTAAATACAGATAACTCCTGCTAGCAGCACAAAATAATATGAGGTGATAGGAATCCAGAGTAGTAAAGGTATTACTAATGAAGGTTATAGTATTCTACTCCTATTAACCTAACCTATATGTTTTAATCTAATCTTTCAAGGTCTATCAAAACTCCTTCTGAAATATAACTCTGAATTTGAGGGTTAGGAATATGGATGTGAGTTCTAATAAAAACCACTTATTATAATTATTATTAGAGGCCTGGTGCACAACATTCGTGCACTGAGGGGCAAGGGGGTCCCTGAGCCGGGCCTGTGCTCTCTCGCAGTCTGGGACCCCTTGGGGGTTGTCTGCCTGTCATGGGGAGCAGGCCTAAGCCAGCAGGCAGACATTTCCCAAGGGGTCCTTAGTGCTGCCTAGGAGAGGCTGCCGCCACTGCCATTGCACTCACCAGCCATGCCTAGATTCTGGATGAGTAGTGCTGCCCTGTGGGAATGCGCTGACCACTAGGTGGCAGCTCCTGCATTGAGTGTCTGTCCCCTGGTGGTCACTGTGCATCATAATGACTGGTTGTTCCACCTGTGTACAGGTAGGGTTTCTAGGCCTGACTGGTGATCAGGGCCAATCAGGGCCTTCTGTCTGCTGGCCCTTCATCCCATGCTGCCCCCTGGTGGTCAGCGCTCATCATAGTGAGTGATGGAGTGATGGAACTCCCATCTCCTGGTTGAACTCCCTGAGGCACTTTGCATATTAGCCATATATATATATATATATATATATATATATATATATATATATATACACACACACACACACACACACACACACACACACACACACACACACACATATATATATATATATATATATATATATATATATATGTTATTTTTACTTTATCCTCGTATCAAAGTTAGTACTATTTCTTCAGTACTGATAGTTTATTGAGACTTTTCTTTTAGACTTATATAGTATAATTCATTCGTTTATTTAAAAATACTTTTAGTAATAATTAAATTCTTCAGAAATGTAGACAGTGTCCATTGGTTGTACTTATATGCATGTATACAAGTCCTTCAGTTGAGGGAGGGAGGAGGGCAAAAAAAAAAAAATCAATAAAATATATTTAAAAAAAAGAAAAAAAAAAGAAATGTAGACAGTGTGAGTAAAACGACCAATTTTAAAAAGTGGTACATAGCTTGAAAATTTTTAAATTTAGGCAACAAGTTTATTAAAGATTTGTACTGTAAGTACTCATTAGATTGAACAGGAAAGATTCCTAATTATTCTCCAGATAGAACATGTTCTGTTTTGAAAATAGATAAATACTATCAGATAAATGCATATCCTGGGGCAATGGAAATTGTTAAAGATTTTAATTCCCAAACACCCTTGGAAGAAAATTAAGTAGAAATCACTGAGATATCAACACAAGTGTAATGAAGAAGAAAAAAATGCTAATGGTCAATGGTAAAAATGGTACAAAGGTCAAGCAAAATAACTCAACAAAGTGTTGGCCATCAATAAACATGAAAGTGTGATCTAAGCCGATTGAATGAAATTGATTAGCAGAAACTTTAACCAAAGAATTGCTAAAATGTTAGTATTTATTATAGCCTGATTTCTCAAATAAGGGCCTTAAAAATTCATGTGTGATTCAGATACCTTCTTTAAGTAATACTACAAATTCTGGTTAGTAATAGTACAAAGTCTGATGTCACTTCTTAATTTCAGAGTTGCAGTAGTAAGATCTCTCTCACCTTTACATAATATATTTTTAGGTAAATTTGGTTCAAGTAATTATTTAATCATTTCTGTCTGAGTTCCTGTGGGGGTCTATTGGTCAAAATCACCTTCATGTGAATTTAAAAAAAAAGGGAGGGGGGTGATAAAGCAGAAAACGAAATGACTTCCCAATTTGCTATGGTCCCTTATATTTACTATTATATAACACTGGGCACTTTTTGTTAATATTTAACTTCCTGCTTCTATAGGCATCTGAATTTGCAACTTCTGAATTTAAATTATACATTAAATAGAAATAGAAATATATAAATGAATATAAATATGTAATTATAATGTATATAGTATAATATAATACAAAGTAAATATTTATAATATGCATTCAAAGAAAATAATGGGATCTTTAGTTTCTTGTTTTCTAAATATTTTTATTGATTTCAAACAGGAAGGGAAAGGGAGAGATAGAAACACCAATGATGAGAATCATTGATCAGCTGCCTCCTGCATGCCCCTGACCTGGGGTTCAAGCCTGCAACCTGGGCATGTGCCCTGATCTGGAATTGAACCATGATCTCCTGGTTCATAGGTCAATGCTCAGCCACTAAGACACTCCAGCCAGAACTTTAGTTTCTATGCACAAACTTTTAACCTGCCTCTGACTCTTGTGATACTTTACTTAAAACTTAACAGTTGATGATCTTAGTTCCAAATTAGATTTCTCTCTTTTATAAACACAGTTGCTACCTCAGCTCTTATTTTGTTCCAGACAATAGATTTTGATGAATTCTTACTATAAGTTGTCTCTGTGTTTTTTTTGTTTTTTGTTTTTTGGTTTTTTTGCCAAGTAATAGAGCTCTCCAGGGAGTTGGCAGTTCAAAGGAAACTAATTGTATTTAGAGTTTGACTGCTTATTTAATTTGCTGATACCCACATCTAAACTTACCATCAATTTATTATGAAATCTGTCATTGTCAACTTGGGTTTCTCTCCAACTAACCACATCTTTCTAAATTATCATAGCCGTTATAACTCAACCTCAGTGCTTTTCCAACAAAGGCTAGACACTTAAGCTCCATCATGCCAGATGCAAATAATTTTGGTCTATATGGGAATCTTGAAGTACATACAAATGCTTTGATTAGTTGCTTCATTTCAGCTAGGCATTTTTTATTTTTTATATGTATATGTGTGTGTGTGTGCTTTATTTTTGTTGTTTATAAATCTCCTTGGCATTCCTACAGAGCTGGTACATCTTCTGATTTATAGTGATTAAAAGTTTCAGTTGATGGTATATCACACTCTGTAAAGCATTCTCCTTGGAATCCCCTGTCATTACCATTTGTAGGAATAGGAGGCCTCGGAACATCCTGACCTTGTCATGTCCTGTTGGAAGTGGATCAGCTGCAGATATTTATTGACAGGACTCAAGACTTAAGTGCTTTACGCACCGGAACTGACAAGGTCAGAACAGCTCTCAGATAATGATGAAATCAATTCAAACAGCTGTACTTACATGATGGGTTGACATATGTCTTTGCTTCCTGTCCGGCTTATATGAGTGGCCAACCTCTACAAAAGTCAAAACTAACAATGTACCATGGCACGGTTTCATGTTATCAAACTACTAGCAACATCAGCATACACTTTTGTATTTATCTGGATTGTTGCATTCAGCATCTCCATCCATGTTGGAGTATGATTTCTTGAGAAACAGCTCCATCATAACATATCGTCAGGACATCATCAAGCTGGTGGCATAGGTCATTCCTGACTCAGTCCCCTTCACAAGAACACCAACTAGCAGCTATCCATAGACAAGACACAACTGTGAACATCCCAGACCCTTGGACCACAGAGTCTTCGAAGGACCATATCGGAAGGATCAGAGGAAGAGCTACACTCTGCCATCACCCCTTCCCCGGGCTGGCCATGCAGAGAGGACCTCCTGGGCCCATGGTTGCCCCAGTGGGAGAAGAGAGGCCATGGTAAATATCCAATTCCCCTAAACCTGCATAGCACTTCCTGGGAAGTCTGGCTGGGTCTTGCCTCACAGAGATACCTTGAGAAAGCTGTGGCTTCAACCACCTTAGAGCAGGTAGAGATGGAAACAGAGGCTGGGACTTGGGAACCAGCCCTCAGATCTTGGCAGGCCACACTTGCTTTCAGAAGCACCCATGTGAGAGCCAGGCCAGTGAATATGTCCATCTGCAGGGCTGATCCAGTG
The DNA here is from genome assembly GCF_964339955.1 of Pipistrellus hanaki. NCBI lineage: Eukaryota > Metazoa > Chordata > Mammalia > Chiroptera > Vespertilionidae > Pipistrellus > Pipistrellus hanaki. Next base: position 70,515,072 of record NC_140508.1, read on the forward strand.
GTCCCATCTGTCCAGGATGCTCCGCTGGCTGTTCTTCCTGATCTGGGTCTCCAGCCAGTGAGCCATACTGGCTATGGAGACTGTTCTACAGCACTGTCCAGGCAGAGGTACAGACTCTAGCCACACTCAACTGCAGAGTGTAACTTCTAGTCTTGTCTGACCAGGAAGCTTGGACAGAGAAACCTGGCAGCTCTGAAGCCCATCCTATAGCCTAGAAGGGAGCCAAGCCAACCGCCATCCCCAACTGTCAAGTATAGCATCTGGCCCAGCATAACCAGGGAGCTTGAGCAGAGACCCTGGGCATCCTTGGAGCCCATCCCACAGGCCTGCCCTGCAGCAGACCCCAGCCTGTGGCCCTGCCTCACTGGAGAGCACAGCATTTGGCCTCCTCCAGGCACGCAGTCCAGTCAATGATTCCTCCCAGTCACAGAGCACAGCCTGCAGGCCTCCCTGGTCACAGAACACAGCCCGTGTGGAGCACAGCCCACAGCCCTGCTCCATCCTGGAGCCCAAACACTGGGCATCACAGGGAACACAGCCTGTGGCCTGGCCTTACCAGAGCAGACTTCAGAGCTCAGCTCAATGGTAAAAAAAAATAATAATAATAATCTAATTAAAAACAAACACACATTTTTCCAAAAGAATATATTCAAATCAAAACCACAATGAGATATCACCTCTCACCTGTTGCATTTTTTTAAACCTTTCATAATCACCAAAGAAACACACACTTAACATATTCTTCTGCCACACAAAAAAAGTGGCTTAAACAGACTGCGACAAATAGAATAAATAATTCCTAGAAACCTAAAAAATACTGCCCAAATACACTGTGATAAAAAATACCCACACATCACATATAATTAATTTATTAAGAAAGATAAATAAAAGATGTTTACCTATCTGAAAATGGGTTATCTCCCAATGCTCTTTTTTATTAAGAAAGATTAACAACAGATGTTACCTCTCTGAAAATAGATTACCTCCCAATGGTCCCTGATATATCAAACTACAGAGGACCAAGATCCCTTTAAAAATCTGGTGGAAGCTTGAAGTAAAATGTGCTTTTGTGCTTATACATCACTCATATATTTTTGGAGGCTTTACAACCTTCTAAATCCCTTACAACAGCACTTAAAATTAGGCAAACACATTTTTAAATTCTTTATGTTAAATCATTTCATTTTTTACAACACAATGGGTAATTAGACCCATTTTATGAGGAAACTGGGGTTGAATAAGGGTAAGTGACATTTCTAAGTAATAGTAAATAGCTGAGCCAATATTCCTTTAGGACTGTCAGACACCAAAGTCCTAACCTTAATCACTATTCTCTGCTATGTCTCCATAGGTCTGCTTTACAAACCTCATTAGAATTACATTATAGTGGAATCATCAACATTCTATACTTCTGATATTTGGACATACATTGATGGTATTTATATATCATTTTGGAGTGTGAGGGACAAAAGAAGGATGCCAAAAAGAAAAAAGGACAGAAGAAAGGAAGGGAGGGAGGGGACAAGGAGGAAGGGAACAAGAAAGAGATAAGAATATACACAGTTAAATAAAATGTATGCATGTACATATTTATCACTTGCATAAAATATATTTATATAACACACACATATACACATTTCAACTTTAATTATCAAATATATATGAGAATTAAAGCTAAGATACATAAAATTTGTAGACAAATATGTGATACAAACTTTGGAATGAAGCCAGATACTGAATGGGTTTAATATAAAATCTAATAACTCACCAAAGCCTAGTAGGAAGTGAATATCAAAGAGAAGTGTGTGTGTGTGTGTGTGTGTGTGTGTGTGTGTGTGTTCTTATGGATAATTTTTGTGATTCTTCTCTTCTAGCTTTTAAAAGCCATTCATGAAAGAAAAACTTACCTTTTCCCATTTCAGTCTCTAACCATATATTTGAGGCTTAAACCCAGTGTCTACAATAGACACAGAGATAGGAATAGAAAGCCTTGGGCATAGCTTCCCTCTTCTTCTATTTCTAAGAAAACAAAGGGGAAGTGATTTCCACCTCCAAGCATTTTATAGCTTTTGTATCAATGACTCTAGTCCTAGGCACACCATGGAGAGGTCATAAGCAACACATGCACATGATGGGAGAACGGCAGCCCCACCCCAACCTCATTCTCCTTTGACACACACGAGCCCTACCAGTGACTCCAGGGTCAGAGTATTGGGTTCAGCGTGCACTATAGACACAAGAGGAAGGGACTCTTAATTTAACAGCATTTTCAATCACGTATTAAGTAGTTTGCCTTCAATAATCCATTATTTAATTAAAGAGTAACGATTTTGTCCAGCATTTGAATTAGTTATCTCAAGTCTGAACATCTTAAAGCCCATTTGCTGAAGAAATGGAAGAGCAAGATGCAGTGGGAGGCATGTCACATCACCTTCTGCACCCGCAGCCTTCCCCTAATCACAGTCTGTTCTACAGCTTTGTTCTCAGCATGTTACCCATTTTGTTTTCCCTCAAGCTCCACATTCATGGCTCTTACAGAACACAAGCACAAGGTATGTCCTAAGGACCGAGTTTCCTTTTCTCCATGGAGGGGCCTTGACGGAAGCTTCCCACAAAAATAAATGAACTCAAAGGAAACCAGGCCAGTTCCATTCAAGCTTTTATAAAGTCCATGTGCTGACACCAGTCTTGCCCATGAACATATCTGTGCAAATCTACCCTTCTGTCTCCCAACTTCTCCCATTTGTCTTCTCAACGCTAATGCTGCTTGAAAAATAAATGCTTTTTAAACATCTGTTATGTACTGCTTCTCAAAGTTCTGAGAAAAACAAAATTTTTAAAAAGCTGTAATTAAAGGAATAATAAGCAAACAGTCTCAATAAGAGATGAGTTGATGTTGAATCTCACCAGAAGGCCAAAGTAATGTGGTCTATTGTAAATGGCATGCCCATATCTGACATTCCTGGTCACTTTGTCTATGACAAGCAAAAGCTGCTCAGCACGGCCATCTTAACTGGGACAGGAGGCCAGCTAGATTATCCATAGAGGAAATCTGATTTCTGAGTTGTCAACTGAATGTGCAACAGAAGTAGCTTATTTTAAAATACATTACTTCGTCATGATGATGATGATAACTGCATCTCAAGAAAACCTATTCATTTCTTTTCTATTTCAGTTATAGCAACATAAACATAAAGAAATGATTTTTTAAACTGTGTCTGTCATAGGGTGAAAGCTAGAAATATAGTTATTTTCTCAGGTTGTGATAAAGAATTTTTGGACAGTAGAGGTTAACAAAGTTAGAGAACAACCTATGGAGCAGCTGCACAGCTGCATTATGTGGCCAGGATGTTTCTTGTCAGGTGCTCACACTCATGGACAATCCCAGGAAAAATGTCTAAAGTAAAATTAAGAATAAAGATAGATTTTCCCCCAGATCTCACCCAGATAAAATTAATTAACTCTGAATTATAGTATATTATACCTCACTGCTATTGTCTAAGGGGAAACAAGACAATAAAAAAACAAATATATTTCCAATAATCTGGAGACATTTTTCCAAGTAACATAAACACACAAGACACAGTCTCTTGTAGGTTAGAGATAGTATTACCAGAAGGTCATCCAAGAGAAAAGGTTATCTTTTAAATGCAAAATGTGATTCATTGTTTTCATAAATTGCTACCCAGTCATGCAAAATCGGGGATTTAGAAGGAAAACATCTCCAGAAGATTATGAACTTTTTTACTCTTATTCATTTTAGGAGAACGACTGATTATGTTGTCATAAGAAAGAGGTGGCATTTTGATCCCTTAAAATGCTGTAATTGGGGGACTGAGAACTCCTTAAATTCATAAAGATTAGAGCAAATCCTAAAGCACATTCTTCTGCTAACTTCCCTATAAAAATGAAGGCCCTGCTTAACTTTAAGGGCCTTCCTTCTAGTCTAGTCCATTTTATATAATATCCCAAAGTCATGAAAACCTCAGGGGTGCAAGAGTGAGCAATGAGGCATAGGTGAACTAGTGATAGGCTGGGATGTATTATCAGCTATTTTGGTTGGGGTTGAGGGACCTAAAATCCTCCTTAATAGCATTTGCCAATTTCCTGGGTGATCTGGTTTCCCACCATGATGGATTTCCAACTACCAACTTGCTGGAACATAGAGTTGGAAATAGATTTGTATAGAATGTTTATCAGATTCAATAGATGCAAATCACCTCAAGGACATACATAATAGCATGATGTCATAAAAATAATTAGAAGGTGGTGGGTTTTGAGTATTTATTACCTTGGTTTTCAAACAATGCATTTAAATGTAATTCTTTGTAATTAAATTTTCATGATGGCTATGTTTAACGATCAGCTTGCAAACATGCTGGACATTTACCAATCAGCTTTCACAAGCTGGCAGCTGGCTGCAACACATGATCGGTCCTGACTGAGTTCCTGTCCTGGGCTGTTGGTCTGGCAGATTCTAGACATTGGACTGAATTCGGGCAGCTCATTTCCAACAAGGTGAATGTTCTGGACTCGCATCGTTAAAAGAGAGGGCTTTTCCTAATTTGTAAGCCCCCTTGGGAGGTCTGATAAAAAGTATAGAACCCGGCCTCAGAATATTGTACCTGTGCAAATGCCTCCCAACTCTGGCTTACATTTGCAGGGAGTTGTTGCTTGCCTCCTCCTCACACCAGCAGCCATGTTTTAGTGAGCAGGCAAGAAGTGGGAGAATGGCCCTAGCCAGTTTGGCTCAGTGGCTAGAGTGTCGGCCTGCGGACTGAGAGATCCTGGGTTCGATTCCAGTCAAGGGCATATACCTTGGTTGCGGGCACATCCCCAGTGGAGGGGGTGCAGGAGGCAGCTTATTGATGTTTCTCTCTCATCTATGTTTCTAGCTCTCTATCCCTCTTCCTTCCTCTCTGTGAAAAATCAGTAATATATATATAAAAGAAGTGAGAGAATTGCCAACATAGTCATTGAGGAGAAGTGGGACTGTGGGACTGTGAGGACTGTGGGACCCACATCAAGGGACACTGCCACATATTCTTACAACATTGATTTCCACTCAAGTGATTAAAATAAATCTGACTTAGATGGAAGAAACTGACTAACTCCTATGGGGATTGCATTAGGTTCCCTGAGCTGTGGTCAAATAATGATCTCAAACTTGGGTGGTTTAAAACAATGGAAATGTATTGCTCACAGTTCTGGAGACCAGAAGTCTGGAATGAATGTGTCAGCAGAGCCACCTCCTTTTGAAACCCTTGGAACAATCCTTCTTTGCCATTCCATAACTTCTGGTGGTGGCCATTGAGCCTTTCTTTGGCTGGTAGCTTCATCACTCTAATCTCTGCCTCTGCCACCGCATGGCATTCTCCCTGAGTGTCTGTGTACCCTCTTCTGAGTACACTGTTATACCGGATTAAGAGCCTGCCCTACTGCAGTGTGACCTTACCTTAACTAATTGCATCTGCAAGAATCCTAGTTACCAACAAGGTCACATTCTGAGGTCCTGGGGCTTAGGACTTTAACATATCTTCTGGTGACAAAACTCAACCCTTCATAAATGTTAAATTAATAATTTAATAAATTATGTTTGGTTAATGTCACTTCTCTAATTGATATTTTAAAAATATATTTTTATTGATTTTAGACAGAGAGGAAAGGAGAGGGATGGAAGATAGGAGCATCAATGAGAGAGAAACATCAATCTGCTGCCTAGGCATATGCCCTGACCAGGAATTGAACTGGAGACCTCCTAGTTCATGGGTTGATGCTCAGCCACTGAGACACACCAGCCAGACTCTCTCATTGTTTTTGACAGGAAGGATATTTTCATTTAAGAGAAGAAGAAGCTGACTCACTGAAAGAAAATTGCTGCCAATCACCAAGGCCAGCGATAGAAAAGCCTACAATTTTGTCAGATTTAAAGGCAGGGCTGTTTAAAGCCCAAATTCACTTTCTTCCCCACTGAAGCCCTCGGTCAGATTTTGCTCTAGCCTATTCTGTGCATGCTCCGTCAGCACAGCAGTGCCTTCCGACCACAAGGAAGTATGCACATCTCCCAGCAAATGAAGTGAAATATTCTCCCCCAGAGATCATTTAACCTCATGCACAAAATAGTTCACTGTGCCTTATGTCTTCAGTTGCATAAATATGGTTAACCTACAAAAACATCCACTGTTTCTCAGCTGTTCTTAATGTTTTCTGAGCCAGTGATGTTGTTTTATAGTGAGAACAATGCAGTTTTTTTACATAAAGATAAAAACACAGAAACATTACTGGTGTTCCACAATAGGAAACAAGTTTTGAAATGGCTCAATGCATCTATAGGGTTTTCACTAAACAGATTGGAATGGGCATGAAAAGTCATACCTACAACATTTAGTCTCTTCACAGTCAACAACACTGAATGCCTACTGTGTGCAGAGCCCCAAATATAGTTGAGTTCAGTTATTTTGAAGGTGGATGTCTAAAAATGTCTCATAAATTGTCCCCCGCCACTTTTAGTTAGTGATGCTGAAATCTCATTTGATATTGTTTTCTTAATTATTCTTTATTATGGTAAGTGTTTGTTTCCTGACAGACATTTAATCCCTAATTCAGTGTTGAATCTCCCAACAGGCTTCCTTAAAAAACAACAACAATCTAGTAGACAATTTTAGAACTATATCAGTTTAGTAAAAGCTATCCCAGGAAAAGATGTCTACATTTGAGATATTCTACAATAAAACAAAGAAGGAATCATTGCTGACAAGGCATCAGGGACTGAAATGTGACAGACAGGTAGCAGTCAAAGTTTCTGAAATTCTCCACAAATGTTCTCAAACATTGCTCATGGCAATGGCTGAAACTCAATTATTTCCTTCTGGCTCCAATTCCCACTCAAAAGTAAGGATCTGATGTCCTGGAGTCCTGCAAGGTGATATCTGGCTTCAGTGGAATAAGTGTGGGGCCTGAGCTAACTATCTAACATGTAAGCCTACCTCATTTTCCAACAGGTCTGCTGAGAGAAAGCTGCTTCTCATCATGAACTCAAGTCTGCCTCCATGCCACCCCCATATATTAGAAATTCTATCTTCGTGGTTAGAGCAATACAAGTTCAGTCTGATTCTATTTTCTACATAAGCTCACCCACTGTTTCTCAGTTCTGTTTATTAGTTTACTGGCTATCTTCCATGTATGAAGCACTGTTCCCTGATAATGAGGATCATGGAGAGAAATTCTCTTCAAAGGATCTCAGTCTAGAGCGTTCTGACCAATAGAACTTTTTACAAGGAGAGAAAAATTGCATCTCTGCACTGTCCAATATGGTAACCCTTAGCCCCAATGTGGCCATGGATCATATGAAATGTGATAGAGCAACTGAAAACTGAGTTTTTAGTTTTAATTTTAATAGCCCTGTGGCTCATACATTGATAAAGGTAATAATAAATATATAGTTCTAGGCAGAGAAGATATGAATTGAGAGAATAAGCAGGAGTTAGAGTTACCCAGAGAAGGTGAGAGTTGATGTGGGTCTTTGTGCTTGAACTCAGCAAGGGATTGAGGGGACAAAGAATTGTTAATTCTATATTAATTGAAATTTAAAAAGTCTCTTTCCCCTCCAACTTTCCTCATAGTCCTAAATTGGTAGAAATGTTGAAAAAGACTTGCCAAGAATCTTATTCACTTCTCTCAAAGATGCTTTTTAAAAAGAATATTCTGTCAATAAATCCAAGTGATTACAAGAGAATGTAATGAAACTCAAAGGTCTAGATGGCTGCATTTTATAGAAAATCTGATGCGCAATATAATTTTAATATCTGTAAGAGATTTAAGCAGTCTGACTCGTTCTTATACTTACTGACTGCAGCTACCTAGGTTGAGACTTTTGGTGAACATAAAAATGCAAGTAGATTTGTCAGTGTGGGCCACCATCACCTTGAACATCTGTGTGATAATATGTTTTTCATGCTGTAATGCCTGATCTTTCAAAGACAAATGAGTTCATGCCTTTAAATCTTGGCCTGATTCAAGGAAACTCCACATTTATCCTAATTCAAACATGATATAGATTGGAAGGTAGCATGGCAAAATCTAGGGAATTCCAAGAATGTATAAAAATGAGGACTACCAGTTACTTACTTCTACAAATTACATACGTATTTCAATACTGTTGATAAAACAAAAGAAATATGAACCCCCAAAATGGTACTATATGCTCTCAATACATATAATTTCCTAGGGAGCCCAATAACTCACTTACCCCACCCTTTTATCTTGTTCTAAAATTAAACTTGAAATATCCCAGATCACAACTTTTTCTGTCCCAAATTTCTATGCTAATCCAGTGACTTTGTCAAAACTCATTACTACATGAAGCGGTTCTAGAACCTCAGTCTACCATTTAAATTTGATAGTAATAGACATTATATAACACTAAGGCCCAATGCATAAAATTTGTGGAAGAGTAGGCCTTCCTTCCCCCGGTTGCTGGCACTGGCTTCCCTCTGGGACCCGGGACGTGGGCTTCCCTCACAGCCATGGCTTCCTCAGGAAAGATTTCAGGCCTAATTATCATATTATGCATTGATTATTATAGATCAGAGGTGACCATTGTTATGAAAGTGAATACTCATTCTATTTTATACATGAACTAGAGGCCTGGTGCGCGAATTTGTGTACAGGTGGGATCCCTCAGCCTGGCCTTCAGGGATCGGGCCAAACCGACTCTCTCACACCCCCTGAGGGGTCTTGGATTGTGAGAGGGCTCCCTCCTCTCTGGGTCTGGGGTGTGTGTGAAATACAATAGTTTTGGGGTCCACAGTTCCCCAACAGCAACCTAACCTGATTCTTCGAGGAATCAGTCTCCCTACTCTACTGGTCAGAGCATCTGCCCCAGGTGGTCATTGCACCTCATAGCTACCAAGCGAATGGTTGAATGGTCTGATGGTCACTTAGGCATTTATATATATATATATATATATATATATATATATATATATATATATATATATATATATTGTAGTATGGAATATTTTAGAATTACAGTATGCTCCTCTTACACTTCCCCTCACCCTGTGTACTAGTATATCCACACTTTTGTCAAATGTTATTGTGCATTGGTAACAGAACCCACTTAAAAACATTATACAAAATGAAAACAGCAAAGTATTTTTCATAACCTGCCTGCCTTTTTTCCTATCCTATCAAGCCTCACTGCAACTTTTCAACATTTTATGGGTCTCAATAGATGTCATAAAATAATTGTCCTTTTCTGTAAGATATTTTCCTTAACTTTATAGAAACTGGGACAATCATGTAGGCAAAAAGACACCGATTCCCAGGTTCAGTTCTCTAACAAGATATTACACCATGCTGAGGATGCTAATGAACCCATTCCTCATGAGATATTTTAAATTAAGTGTTCAGAGAAAGGGTTCAGGGGAGCCATGTACTCTGAGTTGTACTGATTGATGATAAGTTCACAGTTGTCTAAAATAGTCACTCTTTGTCTCTTGAGAATTAGTAGCTTAGGAAAGCAGTACTGGGCTTCTTTAAAATAAAATACAAAATTGATCTAGTCCAGAGAGGGAGAGGGACTAGAAAAAGAAATTAACCACAGAAATGCAGAATAAGAGATGTGCTGAGGATCAAGTATTTAAACATTTTACCACATATATAAATCCTGTGCCACTCTCCCCAAAAAGGACTCAAACAGGACATGCTTACATACCCCTCTAGATGAGGCAATATGTTCTATTTCTTGACAGGCTAGTTGGAAATTCTCATTGAGAGTCAATTGCAATCTGCCTTCCATTTGAACACATTGCATTTAATTCTACTTATAAAATAACTATTTCAGGGGGGTGTGGGCTCCTGTGTTTGCAGCCCTGTACTGAGGATCGTGGTGGCATCCAAAGACATGTTATCCTTCTTCCCTCTGGCAAAGGAGCAAAGGATGCACACAGGAGAGAGGTCCACTGAGAGGCAGCAGGTTGGCAGGCCCCCACCCCTCACTTGGGGAGGTACTAAGAAGTCAATGTGGGTGTCATACCCAAACTCACATGTTGAAATCCTTCCTCCCAGTGTGATGGTATGAAGAGGTGGAGTCTTTGGTAGGTAATTAGGTCATGAGGGTGGAACACTCATGAATAGGATTAGTGCCCTTATAAAAGAGGTCCTAGAGAGTTCCCTGGTCACTTTCCCCATCTGAGGACACAGCAGGCAAGCCCTCAGGAAACATAAAATCTGCTGGCATTTTTGTCTTGGACTTACCAGCCTCCAGAACTATAATAATGAATTTTTGTTTTTATAGTCCACCCAGTCTAAGATATTTTTGTTGGCAGTATGAACGGACTAAGACAGTTGTTTACCTAGGCAAGGTATTTGGCTTCTCAGAATCCATGGATAGTAACAATATCACCTCATAAGATTGTTTTAAGGATTAAATTTGCATACAAAATTGTTTAGTAAATTGTGAGACCCACACAGTGCCAATGGTGATACATGATACCCATTTGCTACATACCCCTGCATGGGTGATATAGTATTTTATGCAGATTTCATGCTAAAACACCCAACCTTGGGCTATAATAGCTTATCTAGCTGTTACCTATGAAAAAATGGTGGCATTTCCCCCTCACACCCATCCTCATTGTATTGAACATTTGCTACAGATCCTAGCACATGGTGTTAGGTGAAGGACTACTGAATTATCCAAATGAATGCTACTACTCTGGTATTGTGATGCTGCTGAATCATGGAGGTAGTTTAGAAGCAAGCGTGTTTTACTTTAAAAGTTAAATAATATATTCACTTTTAATAATTTGTTTATATATTAAGCATACTACTGTAAGGATCTAGGGTAAGTGAGAGGACAGGCTGGATATTAAGTTTTGGAAGTGTTCACATAGAAAAGATGGTTGACATAGCTAAAGAAACTTTACAGAGGAAAAAGAAGCAGTTCAACCTAAAGTCCGGGACAAAACTAGGGCATTGATGCTTGCAGAAAAAACACCGAGAGAGCCAAAACACAAACAGCCTTACTCAACGGAATCTTACTTGGCTTACTCTCCTAAAATGTTGTTCAGTCAATCAATAAGTATGTGGTAACATATACTCTTTGCCAACGTAACTTGGTAGTTTGGTGTGTACAAGAGAAAATATAAATCCGACCCATATTTTAAAGTTTTCGGTCTCCTCAATAAACAAGATTTAGTTAAAGCAAGAAAAAAAAAACAGAAAACATAGGAGACATGTGGTATCAAGGTATGTGACTGTATGTACATAATTGCTGCTATGTGCCACAGACTCTGGCATTGCAATAGAAACAACAGAACAGTGTGGGTAAGGAACTGAGAAAGCTTTATGGATGAGATGGTTCTATAACTGAGCCATACAAACAGATATACTTTGACACATAAATTTCACCTTCACAAATGCAAATCATTCAATCCTATCTCCTAGCATTAACCGGTTTGACTCATTGGATAAAGTATCGGCCTGTGGACTGAAAGGTTCCAGGTTTGATTCCGGTCAAGGGCATGTACCTGGGTTGCAGGCAAATCCCCAGAAGGGGATCGATGTTACTCTCTTATTGATGTTTCTAACTCTCTATCCTTCTCCCTTCCTCTCTGTAAAAAATAAATAAAAATAATTTAAAAAATCCTATCTCCTCAGCTTTATAGCTGCACGATCTTGGGCAATTTCCTTAACTTGTCTGGGCATCAATGCCTTCATCAATAAACTGGAGAAAATAGTAATTTCTATGAAAGGAATGTTATAAGAATTAAATAAATTAATATGTGACTCATGATTAGAAAAGCAATGGCACATTGAAATGTGTAATGATGTTAGTTATGCTTGTTATTATTCTATTGGCTTGAAATAGAATAATTTTATGATGAATCAGTAATATTTGTATATACTGCATGTGCATTTCTATAGGAACTTTTTGTTGTACAGGATTTAACATAAATATATTGTTCTTCCAATTGTAGTCTTCAAAACATAAACTGATGAATTAGAACATTGGGAATTGCATATAGGTGGGAGAATAAAAACACAGTTTTTATTTTTAACACAATCTCTTTGTTAATGTTTGCAATTGAAGACACAAGGGAAGCTTTTAGGTTTCTGAATATACTACCTCTTTTATTTAGCACGTGAGCGAATGAGGCAGTCTTGAGAGAAAATCAGTGTGCCAGGAATTAGCATCTTTGGGTTCTAGTCTGGTCTCTACCACTAACTTGCTGTGAGACTTTGGACGAATAAATTATGTTCTTAGATTTAACTTTTTACCTGTAACATCAGGCACGATAGTTTCTTTCCTTATTGCTCAGACGACTTGTGCTGGGAAGCCCATGATGATTTAATATCGCAGGGTGGTACTAGCCCACGTGTAGACCGTATCGTTCTGCATCTCAGGCGCTGGGTGATCACAGATAAGCAGCTGCAGACCTATCTCTACCTGTCGCATTAAGTGGCTAGGTGAGCACTGGGGCTGTGGCCACAGAATCATCTCTAGTTTCCATGTGGATTTGATTGAAATTGTTTTCCGCACTCCAGTCACAGTTGCAGCCATAGTAGTTACCCCATAGCCAAAGTTAGTACGTTATGGAAAGTTCAAACCACGTCATAACTTTTATACTTCCCTTTATTAAAAAGAAACTCAACTTGTCAGAGATGGGAGAAGAAATACTGTGTTCATATGGGACTATGTATGTGTTCCCTATGTTTATATCTTATCTGTATTTATTTTATTTTCCAGATTAGAGAAGGATGCAAAATACAATGTCTTTACTATGTTCAGTGACTAACTTTCCCAAAAATCAGCGCAGAGATATTCTTGTTGGATATATACTTAAAACAAACAAAACTATATTCAAAGTTCTGAAAATTAAAGCTATATTTTAATCAAGAGTATGCTTATTTTGGGAAAGGCTGTAGGAAGTGAACTCTTCTCTACTTCTCTGCATGCACTCTATTGAAAGGAAAACATTTCTGAAGCTTTGGAACCACATTATTTTAAGAGGCTCCAAAAGAAATGGATGCTCTCTGTTATGTGGTCTCTTTAAAAGCTTCTTTTTCTAGGTATCCAAAGTAATATCCTAGAAGATAGCTAAATAATGTCTCCTTGAATTTTTAAAATGAATCATGTGAACCAAACAAAAACAAACTGTATTTTCTCGTTTACAAGTCAAGTCAAACCTAACAGTAAATAATGCATTGCTGTGAGGCCTGACCATTACCTGCACGGGTACATTTTTTTTTTCAGCAGAAGCTGCTTTAATAACATATATAGATGTTATTGGGTATTTGCTTACACACAATTCACACCTGTCCCCTTTCTAATAGAAATACTGAACTTTCATATGCACAATACATAAACAGGAGTAGCAATTTTTAATCTAATAGAAACAAACATTTGAGTACAAAATGCTTTTTCATCTCCAATATTTATGTTACCATGTTTTTTTTTTTTAAAGTAATTGACTCCTAACATATTATATATTTTACAACTGCATGTGAAATAATCAAAGACTGAATAAAAGCCAGGTTAATGCAGTTACTTGAGATGTTTCTCATAGTTTAAATGTGTGAATTTTTCTCACAGAACATCTCCCTTTGACATTATTTTAGTTATGCTTACAGAGGAGCACTCCTTTCATAATTAGAATAAAAAATGTTGATCATTTGAATGTTTCAGTAGAAACGATGTAACTCTACAATATGTGAACTATCTGTTTTATCTTTCTGTAATAATTGTATAAAGTAAGAGTAAAGATTGATTTTTAGTAATAATACCCATAAATTTAAAGTATGAATAACATTACATAACCTCCAGAGTCTCCCCATTTGGTAAGTTAATTTTGGTCAAAATTTGTTTACATTATATAGTGCTCAGATTCTAAATCTTTCATTTTATATTCTGCAATGTTCAAGACACTTTAAATTATTTTTAGAGTATAAATAAATAAAATCCGAGTACAATATTCATTAAGCAACCAGTAAACACTAAAATACAAATTACCTAAATTTCTCTACTGACTTAAAGGGCTGTAAATATTGGCAGGTTTGCTGGTTAAATAGCTTGTGTTTTCTTGCTGGGCAATACTGATAAGGACAGAAAACTATTATGTGGTCAGGAAAAAAAATGCATTAGGTTAAGTCATAATTATATGAAATGCGTTTGTCTAGATAGTTTGAAGATATTTTTCATGTTATGTTAATAGGAACAGAATGTAATAAATCGGAAATTCAGGAGAGACAGTGAGAAAAATGGAAAAGTTTGTGGAGATTGCCCAGTGTTTAGATAATGCTCACAGGAATGTAGTGAGCTGTTTACACGGATGGAGTCAACCAATTTTAATTGTAGACTGTTGAAATAAAACCACTGGGCCCCAGTGTCTATTTCCGTAGATATAAACCCCTCTCTCCTTTATATTAACAGTGTTATACATAGTGAGAAAACATATGGAATGGATGAAGACTAATCAAGGATCAAGAAACAAATATTTTTCCAAGTTCCACTTTGGGGATGTTTAAGGTATAGCTTGGCTATAGTCAACAAGTAAGGTTATAAGGTCACGGTGTGAGATTGTGTTTTATCTTTAAGCTAAAAAGAATTTCTTGGAAACTCCTCATGTTTTGCCATTTTGCCTTACCTGTTCTGGTAGATGCAGAACAGACAACAACAAAGATGACTGTCCTTGTGGAAACCTTGGTTGCTTTGACTCCTTAATTAGAAGGTTGGATAGGAAGAAAGTGGAGTAAATAGTTCTTCAGTTTTGTTTTAACTTAAAAATATTGCTTCTGGTGCAAAATACTAGATTTAAGATGTTATTTCACCTTCTTCAAAAATTAAAGAAGACAATTCAAAACATAATAAATCTGTAACCATTTTGAAAAAAAAAAATCAGGGATGGCTAGATCTCATTGGACCACTATTTTGAATAGGTATCCGGAAAAGAGAAAGGGAGTGGGATCATGTAGAAATTTTACACAAAGCAGGTGAAACAGACTATTACAAGTCTGTAAGGAGGTGGGAATATCCTTTATGACAAAGACCCAGTGATGCAGAGTAAATATAGAAAGTGGGGCAGAAAAATTAGGGAGGCGTGTGTGATGAATTCCTAGGCCATTCACTCCAACCCACTGCAGCCCCCACATTGTCTGGCATCTGCTGACACACCATTTTCAGTAACATTTTCATTGATTTATAAAATTATGAAAATACTCTCTAGGGAAATTTAATGACTTCCATAGGGTGGACCAAATATTAAGTCATTCGTATTTTTTATCTTTCTAACATATTATCCTATTACCTCTCCGCCAGCTCTGTAGTGAAATCTGCCAGATCACTAACCCACTTGATCAGTCCTAGTTTTCAGTGTTCAGAATTTACATAATGACAGAGACATTGCTCAATATGCATTTATATTTCCTTCATAAATTGCCAAGAACATTGAGCAAATTAACAACAAAATGCAAAAAAAAAAAAAATTAGCTAAGAAAACAGCCAATCCTAAGAGGCATTGAGATAATACTAAGAACAAAAGAGGGCTTTACTATATACTCTTGTTACTGATTTGAGAAATGGTTGCATCTATAAACAAAAATGATATTATGATGAGGATAAATCTAAGAATAAAGAGTTCTTGAAGCTAAATAATCTAAGAAATTAAAAAGTCTCATTTATAAAAGATAAATGAGTTGAAACTATAAGAAAAAAAAGGTTAACAGACATAGATAATTAACCCAGATGCTAATATCTATCCAATAAAAGTTTTATGAAAACAAGAAATAGAAAATATAAGGATTGTGAAAATCATAGGTGAAACAGATGTTAAAAAATATCAGAACTAAAAAAGCACAACATTTTTTCAAAATAAAGTGGCTATTATGTGGTTGAGTGCCCAGCAAGCCCACATGTACTCAAAGTTCAATAAAATGTCTTCAGAAACTCAGAGAACACAAAAAGCTTATAAAAGGCAAAGTTTTTGTCTGCAAAGAAATGGACAGAAAATTGTCATTATAATTCTTACCAGCAATGCTGAATGTCATATGACAATAGAACCGTGTCTTAAAAGTATGAGGGAAAATAATTTTGAACTTAAAAATTGCTTCCAGACCAATTATTAATTATGGTGGCAAGTAAGAGGCATTTGAGATATAAAAGGACTCAAAACTTTTACTTTCCAAATACCTTCTGAAACATTGCTTATGAATATCCAAAAAAAGAAGGAAAAATAAAGTAAAGAAGAAAAGCAAAGCATGGAGGAGGCAGAGATTAAAACATGCAAGCATAACCAAACAAAATTGGATCAAGTGGAAAAGAGGAAAAAAAGAAATCCTGAGATGGCAATCATAGGGAAGAACTAAAAAATTATCAATGCAGCTTGAGGTGTGCAGAAGGCAGCTGATTCATGTTTCTTTCCCATTCTAGCTCTCTATCCCTCTCCCTTCCTCTCTGTAAAGAATTAATAAAAATATATATTTTTTTAAAAAAGAAGTAAGTTATCTTATTGATGAGGTGGAGGTATGCTAATATTTTAAAAATACTTTAAAATGCCACCCTAACCAGTTTGGCTCAGTGGGTAGAGCATCGGCCTGCAGACTGAAAGGTCCGAGGTTCAATTCTGGTCAAGGGCATGTACTTGGGTTGTGGGCACATCCCCAGTAGGAGGTGTGCAGGAGGCAGCTGATTTATGTTTTATCTCATCGATGTTTCTAACTCTCTATCCTTCTCCCTTTGTATCAATAAAATATATAAATAAAAATAAAAAATAAAGATTCTTAAAATGCCATCTTAAAATTCCAGGAAAAGCAAAAGGGCAATTCATAGTCAAACTTGAAGGCAAATTAAAAGTTTTAGTGGGTAAAGGCAGATAATTTTTTGACTTCCATGCTTGAGAGGCATACACTTTGAGATAAAGGATTATATTTCCTTTCTCTGTCTCCAATTTGGGTTCCTCACTGTATACTAAATAATAGTTGGATAATCATAATATAGTAAAAATTGTTTGTTTACAGTTTTATGATTAACCTATAATTATGGTTTAAAAGAGCATGCAGTAGTACAATCAATAGAATAGATACCATAAAGTTGAAGCTTTAAGCAAATGTTTAAATATGATTAATTACAGCAATTTTCTGAAAATTATATTCATATGACCACAATATCTTTTAAAAACCCTTATTATAATATACCTTTTAAAATATTGTTTTTCTTAATGAGAAATGTATGTTTAGCTTAATTATCTATAAGTGAACCAAACACACAATGAATATGGAAAAATATGAACTGAATATTTTCTCAAGGACACTGTCAAACACTGGTCAACTTCAACTTTGCAAATCTAAGTACTCCCCACTCTTCAGAGTACTTTCATTCTGATCACAGTGAGAGAAAAAAAAAGTCCACAGAGGAGAATTCTATTTCTGTAAAACTTCTTAACAATGTTCAAATTATAATATTTTACAGGTAAATTACATAAACTATAACTCTCACATAAACTATATCCCACATAAAATAATGTCTTTTGTGATGTTTTGAAATATGTTATTTATACTTAAAATATTATATTTATAGATACCGCCATACACATCTGCACACATACCCGGGCCTATTTGAGTATTTGCATACTGACTCCACAGTGTAAAGATATTTCAATGCCAAGACACCAAAATGGTAAACATGTTGACTGGGAAACTGTTTTTGCATAGCAAGCCTAACTCAGCTCACTGCCCTATGGAAAAAAAAATTAAGTGCATGAGGCAGTGAAAAACGACCAGTCATTTCTTTTCTCCCAGTTGATACATATCTTATTTATTCTTCCTTGTAACGTGTGAATGCTTTGCCATGCCCTATTTTGTCTCCTGCCTCAATTAAAATGTAAATTTCTGAGCCCATCTCTCTAATTCCAAACTGCTCTAGGCAGGGGAAATTAAACTGCTTTTAATAAAACCAACTACAGATGTTAAAATAAGATTTCTTCCCAAGACCTTGAAACCTATATATGTGTAATGGTATGCTAGGACCTCTGTAGTTATGTCTCTATGTCTAGGCTGAAAATGTTCAGATAAAAGAAAGTGAGGTGATCATTGCATTTTCATATCAACATATATCTGCAAACCCGAAGCCAGGGGACTTGACCCTCCTCTCCTTTTGGACAATGTCTAGCAATCAATTCTTTTTCTTTTGTAAAAGATAAATGTTGGTCACATTTAGAATTTATAGCCTCAAAATGCCACTGAGCCTTTGCCAGGTAGGATAATCATTTGATAGGTAGATACAAAATTGAAGTCAAGTTTGCAAAAATGACTTTTGGATTTTCATATTAGCCTGTTGGTCTAACTCTTCAATTTATTCAGCTCAGTGTCTTGTGCTGTCTTGGTAACCTCTTTGCCCTTTTTTTTGCTTAACTCCTAGCATTCTCTCAATCTGAACTCCAAGACTGTCTTCTGGAAACAGTAGCTGGCACAGCCAGAGAAGCAGTTAGCCTCTTTGCCACCTTCAACTTGAGTTGTCCCCAATTGCTCTTTCACAGTTCTAGTAATATCCATATTCGAATAATCACATCATTTCCCATGCAATTTAGGACACATTAGAGCAGGGGTGGGGAACTTTTTTCCCTGCCAAGGGCCATGTGGATATTTACAACATCATTCTCTGGCCATACAAAATTACCAACTCAAAATTTATGTTGCTATTTAAAAAAAAAAAAAAAAAAAAAGCTCCTAGAAATATTGAATTTCGAGTCCAGCCTTCAGTTGTCTTGGCAGGGCCAAATCAATTGATATGGCCCTCCGGCCAGACGTTCCCCACCCCTGCATTAGAGCGTGAAAAGGGGACTACTGAAAAGGAGTGGAGAAAACAGGTGTAAACCAAGACTGTCCCAGGCAAACCAGGATATGTGGACAAGCCACCAATTACATGGATGATCTCACATTATTGTTGGATGTCAGAGAGCAGGATAGAAGTTGGAATATGTCAACGAAGAAGGCATGTCAAACTGTATGGATGGCATTTGTGGCTCTCTGGCTGTAAGCTACCTACAAAGCTCATAGTTTAGTCATGTTGGAGAGGAGAAAAAGTTTCTCCTCTTTGGTCACAAATGCTTAACATTTAACAATAAAACATGTATTTCTTTAAGCCAGTAGTTAACAACAAGGGGTGATTCCACCACCACTCCTTACCCCTACAGTGTTCTCCCCTTCCCCCGCCCTCTGCGGGGGGGGGGGAGCCATCTGGCAATGTCTGGAGACATTTTTGGTTCATACAATTTGGGAAGGTAATGAGGCATCTAGTGGTTAGAGGGCAGGTATAGGAGAGCCTCCTAAAACAAAGAATTATCCAGACCCAAATGTTACTAGTGCTGAGGTTAAGAAATTCAGCGCTAAGCAAGTGATGGATTGTGCAGGCAAGGAGGGCAAAGAGCAAGGGCAGAGGAAATACACAGCAGTGAGCTTTCCAGAGCCAACCTCACATCCCTGTGAGAAGCCAGCTTGGTGAGGAACACCCACTTTCACAACCATCTTCGATTTGTCATCCTCCTTGCTTGTTCCCAATGAAATAGCTACGGATGAAAGATTACATCTCTATCATCATCTAGGTATTTCACCAACTACCTGAATTGAATTTTCCAGCTCCTTCCCTTTTTACATCCTTCTTCCCACCACTGCCAGGTGAGCCATCCAGAAGCACTGTGCTCACCATGAGGGTGCCCTGCTTAAACACACTCAATGACAAGTTCAAAGTCCTTTGCAAATGGTTTTTCTGAAGCTACCTAGGAAAGCTCTTCTTAGGAGCACCTGACTTCTGCCATGTTGGTCTAGATTCCATCCTCCAAATAAAATTTCCTGCTTCTAACTGACGTTTCCTGCCTAGAATACTCTATTTTGTCTATCCCAGTCCCATTTTTCTTTTAAGACTCTACTTAAATTGCATTTTCCCCAAACCCCTCTCTGCCTTGTACCTCCATGATATGTACTTACTTCATTGCTTATTGCTCATATTAGTCATTATCTATTAATGTGCACATTCCCAGTCTTTTCTTCAAGACAGAAAATACTTAAGGAAAATATGAATTTCCATATAAAAAATCTCTTCTTCAGTAAACTTACTTATGCTAAGTCATTCATAAAGATTTTAAGACATATTCATTGATCATCAAGGACATTAATCCTCCCACTCATATTTACTGGTTTTCAATAAATAGATGTTGTTGACAACACTTATGGAGACATATCTAAGATTAAGTAAACTGCTAATGAGATCAACTTTCAAAAAAATACTTTTTCCCCCCCTGTTTGATTGGAGGGAAAAAAATAGGTCTGCCAATCCCTTGGGAAAAGAGTATTTTTTGTGTGTGTGTGGTGTGTTTTTTTTCCAGAAGATATTCATTTTTGTTGTCATTCTTCTTATTGCTCAGAGTCTAAAGATAGGAGAAACTTGCGAGCAGGATTCAGAGACTGGATTAAATATAAGGCTATAGAAAATTGGCAATGTGGCACATGTATAAAAAAGAAAAGAATTTGTTGAAAAGTATAAAATTTTGGTAAATAGTGCTTCAAGTAGTGTTTTTCAAATTGAGTCTGCAGGCCTGACCTTATAGGCACACAAGGTTTTGTGTTTTATGGTTGCTTTATTTTTTAGCTTCCATTGCAAATAGAATCTAAAATGATTTGTACCAGTATAAAATAAATTTTCTCTTTTGCTATGATTATTTGTAGTTAGGTATTTTCATGCAATAAGGCTTGGAATCCTTAGCCAATATTTCTCAAAATTGAGAGAGTACATGTTACTGAGGTCCTGAGATTTTCTTTTCTTAAAGAAGTTCTATATAAACTCAAACTTGGAAAACACTAACTTTTGATATATTGTTATGGGTCTTATTGGTCTATTTAGTGAGAAATGATAGCAATATATTTGTACTCAGAAATAATTAGAAGGTTTGTGATATATTGATTCAAAAATAAGCTTAGCTTAGCTTTCTTCAACTTATGGTCTCTTGTATGGCACAGTCAATTCTTGTTCACTTCATGAGTTAGTTAACTGTTATATGAGACAAGTGAGGTAATTTCCTTTACCCAGTTTCAGTTACTTTAATTAAGAAAAATTTAACCCCACCAATGTCTCATTTATTGTTAAGGGTATGCATTCATTAATCTAAGGAAATAGGAGTTTACAAATTTTAAAAGACTTCTTGTTTTATTTTATAACTAGAAGCCTGGTGCACAAATTTGTGTGCCAGTGGGGTCCCTTGATCTGGCCTACAGAAACAGGGTAGGAACCAGCTCTCTGACATACCTGAGGGATCCCAGAGTGCAAGAGGGTACAGGCCAGGCTGAGGGAACCCACCAGTGCATGATTGGGGTGGGAAGGGATGTATAAGGTTGGCCACCAGGGAGAGGGCAATGGGAGGGCTCCAGGGCATGTCTGACACATCTCACTCGGTCCTAATCAGCTGGACCCCATCAGCAAGCTAACCTACTAGTCAGAGTGTCTGCTCCCTCGTGGTCAGTGCATGTCATAGTGAGCAGTTGAGGAGCCTTAGCATATCATTAGCATATTATGATTTGATTGATTGATTGATTGATTGATTGGATGGCCAGACACTTAGCATATTAGGTTTTTATTATATAGGATGACTTCTGCAATTTTAACCTCACAATTTTTTCATTGCATTGTTTCATTTGAGTCATTGCTAAAAAGAAAATTAACACAGTAGGTGAACCACAATTCCTTTTCTCTTTTTCCTCAAGATCTTGTATAGATTCTAATCCCAATTGTCCCTTGGAACAGGCAAACAGTCATGACAGGTAAGACAAGAGAAGGAAGAGAAGCTAATCATTAGACTTAAATATAGCTCTACCTGGGTAATTGAACTTTGAAAATTCTAGAATAGAATAGGGTCCTGTGGTGGTTTTTCACATCCTAAACAAAGAAATTTTAATGTGTAAATGACATAGGTCCTCCTTTTTTAAAAATGCAATTATTTGAATTTAAAAAATCAGTTCATTGTGTACACCTGGTCATCTTGTTGCTGCAGGCAGCTGGAGCCTCATGACAACTTCCCAGAGGAAGCAGCTGGGTGAGGAAGACCTCCTCCTTTATTGAATTTTCTAATAAAGAATGCACACCTTTTGGGACTTGCAGAAGCATCAACTATCACTCTCCTCCCAACCTTCCTTGCAAGGCAGACAGTTGGAGGTGGTGGGGGCAGATAATTGAATTAAATGCAGTGATTGAACATGAAAGCCGTGCCTAGGCCTCAGGGGATGTCTGTTTTCTGGAGAACTGACAACCCCTTTCCTTTCCAAGTCAAACTGACAGTGACTGGGCTGCCTGTGCAAGTTGTTGAAGTTGCCCTTTGCAAGCAGCTCCGCCTGTGAAGTGAGAGGGCGAGAAAGTCTGCATTTGGGAATTCACTTGAAGACATCTTTCCTCCAAGGTTCTTCCTGCTTCAATTCCAAGTGTTATTAATTCAGTCCACATGCTATGCACAGGCAGGCAAATCACTGCCAAGCTGACTGGATGTGCTACCCATTGGTCCTCTTCTAATTCAGCACACCAAGCAGGACCAGCAAACTGTAAATCAATGTGAGACTCCTCATGGATCACTCCTGACACAGGCTATGCAAGAGCCTGGCTTATGCCATTCTGTGATCGGGAAGTATGTTTTACTTGGTACTGACCTTTGCCTTTACCAAGAAGAGGAAATATTAACTGAATTCAATACCTAAAACTTGAAGAATGTGCTGACTGAGAAAGATGGTTCCATACTGAATTGGGTGAGTTAGCGATATTGATGGCTGTTGAAAAAATTGGAGCACAGGAAAGAATACAGTTGAAAGGCTTGCAGACCCCACTTCTCATCTCAGGAGGAATGAAAGCAGTCTGGGAAAATATGCCTTCACAACTTTTTGAGACTGATATGCTGTTATTTCCACATCTTTTCCTTTCCTCCTCTCTCATGGAAAGAGGTAGTCAGTACTGATTCTTCCCCCCACATTCTGGTTTCCCTCCTGCTTTCACCTCCATGGCATACTACCTTAATGATGTATCTCATATATCTTCCTCCATATTTTGCATTTTTTGTTATATTTGAACAGAATATAAGAATACTCAACTCATCCATTTTTAAATATAATAATACTTTTATACTAAGTCACCCTCAAGGTATCACCATATTATGCATTTCTTCCCACACAGAAACTACTCGATTTAATAAAGAAACTTGGCAATGTAGCAGGATACAACATTAACACCAGATATTGATGGCATTCTTATATACCAATAATGAATTCTCAGAAAGAGAAACTAAATAAACAAACCTATCTAACCATTGCAACAAAAATTAAGATACTTAGGAATAAAGTTAACCAAGGAAATAAAAGACTTATACTCAGAAAACTATAAGACATTGAAAAAAGAGATAGAGGAAGATATAAACAATTTGAAGAATATAACATATTCATGGATTGGTAGAATTAGCATCATTAAAATGTCCATACAACCCAAAGCAATCTAGAGATTCAATGCAATCCCTTTTAAAATATTAATGTCATATTTCCCAGATCTAGAACAAACATTCCAAAATTTTGTAGGGAATAAAAATGATCCTGCCGAGACCGGTTTGGCTCAATGGATAGAGCGTCGGCTTGGGGACTGAAGGGTCCCGGGTTCGATTCCGGTCAAGGGCATGTACCTTGGTTGCGGGCATATCCCCAGTAGGGGGTATGCAAGAGGCAGCTGATCGATGACTCTCTCTCATCGATGTTTCTAACTCTCTATCTCTCTCCCTTCCTCTCTGTACAAAATCAATAAAATATATATATAAAAAAAAATCCTGAGTAGCTGCAGCAATTTAGAGAAATAAGAACAAAATTGGAAGAATCACAATACCAGATTTCAAGTTATACTACACAGTCACTGTAATCAAAACAGCCTGGCACAAGAACAGATATATTGATCAATGGAACAGAATAGAGAGCCCAGAAATCATCCCAAGACATTATGCTCAATTAATATTTAAAAAAAGAGGCAAGAGCATACAATGGAGTTAAGACAGTCTCTTCAATAAATTGTGTTGGGAAAATTGGACAGATACATGCAAAAATTAATCTAGGCCACTAACATGCCATATATAAGAATAAACTCAAAAATGGATAAAAGACTTAAATGTAAGCCATGAAACCATAAAAATACTAGAAGAAACAACAGGTAAAATATCAGACATCTCTCATAGAAGTATATTTACAGATACATCTCCTAGAGCAGTGGTCAGCAAACTTGGCGGCTCACGAGCCATGGTTTGCCACTCTTTTGACTAATGATTTTGCCAACCACTGTTTTAGAGCAAAAAAAAAAAAACCTAACGAGAAAATAAACACCTGGGACAACAGCAAATAAAAAAACCTCTGCACAGCAAAAGAAACCATTAACAAAATGAAAGGGAGCCCACTATATGAGAGAACATATTTGGCAATGATATATCTGATAAGGTTTAGTATCCAAAATACATAAGGAACTCACACAACTTAATAAAAGGAAGACAAACAATCCAATTAAAAATGTGCAAAAGTCCTAAATAGACACTTCTCTAAAAAAGATGTACATATGGCCAAGATACATATGAAAAATTGTTCAAAGTCACAGATCATTAGGTAGATGCAAATTAAAATGACAAAGAGGTACCACCTCAAATCTGTCAGAAAGGCTACCATCAACAAATCAACAAATGACAAGTGTTGTCCAGAGATGTTGAGAAATGGGAATCCTAGTACACTGCTGGTGGGAGTGCAGGCTGGTGCAGCTATTATGGAAAACAGTTTGGAGTTTCCTCAAAATATTAACTATGGAACTGCCATTTGACCCAGTGATCCCACTTCTAGGAATATATCCTAAGATACCTGAAGCACCAATCAGAAAGAATTTATGCACCCCTATGTTTATAGCAGCATAATTTATAATAGCCAAGATCTGGAAATAGCCCAAGTGCCCATCAGTAGATGAATGGATAAAAAACTGTGATATACTTACACCATGGAATACTATGCAGCTGTAAAAAAGAAGGATCTCTTAGTCTTTAAGACAGCATGGAGAGACCTGGAAAGTATTATGATAAGTGAAATAAGCCAGTCAGAGAAAGACAAGTATCACATGATCTTACTCATATGTGGAATCAAATAAACAAAATAGATCCAGAAACTATGAAGCATGGAAGAGACTGGAATCTCAGAGGGAAGGTAGGGGCAGGTGGGTAGGTGGGAAGAGATCAACCAAAGAACTTGCATACATGGACAGAGATAATATGGTGTTGAAGGCCTGGGTCAGGGGATAGGGGCAGGCTAGAAAGGGCCAATGGGAGGGGGGGCAGGGAAGGAACATATGTAATACTTTAAATAATAAAGATTTAATTTAAATACAAACAAGCAAATAGACCAGAGTTTCTGGGGTCTAAGGTGCATTTTTAAAGCTCCCAGGTGATGCTAATGGATAAGCAGGTTGGAAACCACTGATCCAGTCTAACCCCTCATTTTACAGATGGACTCATAAATCACTTGATTTCAGTTTCCTCTCATTTCCCTCAGAAAAAAATGACTAAGGTTAACAATGAGGGCTAACTAAGACAAATATAGGAAAAGAGCTTATCCTGCATGAGAAACTGACAAACATTTTATGATCCATACTAGGGCATCTTGAGCTCATGGAAGACAGAAACTGCTCTCTGTTGTTACTCCAATGCCTAGAATAGTGATTGACAAGTCATACATATTTATTTAAAATTTATCAGGAAGAATGAGTGAAATTTTACTAAACCCTTAAAGAATAAATCTTAGATAAGAATAAAGCTTTAGATGCCTGGTCTAACCGGTTTGGCTTAGTGGATAGAGAGTTGGCCTGTGGACTAAGGGGTCCCAGATTTCATTCTGGTCAAGGGCATGTACCTTGGTTACTGGCACATCCCCAGTGGGGGGTGTGCAGGAGGCAGCTGATCCATATTTCTCTCTCATCGATGTTACTAACTCTATCCCTCTCCCTTCCTCTCTGTAAAAAATCAATAAAATATACTTTAAAAAGAATAAAGCTTAGATAAGAATAATATGAAAAATTGTATCTCTTTCTATAACTTTTATTTGAAGAGCTGTGTAACCTTTACATATAGACTCAGAGGAAAGCTTTGCGCATTTGCATTTCTAAGACAGCAGAAGCAGGGGTGACTATTATTTCTTTCTTTTAGGAGGTGGATTCTCATTTAAAATCTGAATACAGAGTAGAATTCCCTCAGGGAAAAACTAAATCTTCTTGTGGTTATTTGTTATTTTTCAACTGGAGTGAGGTTGGGGAAAAAAATGTAAAAATATCTTTGGTAACTGAATTAATGGATTTGCAACAGAAGGGAATTTATCATTGAAAATAGCTGTAAAGGTTGTTATGAGGAGAATTGTGTTCCCCAAAATTCATATATTAAAGTCCTAATTCACAAAGTATTTAGAGAGAGGACTTTTAAAGAGGTAATTATGGTTACATGAGGTCATAAGGGTTGAGAGCCCTAATAAATAGGACAGGTGTCCTTAGAGAAAGAGATACCAGGACTCCCTGAGATTCCCCCGTCTACACATGAGAAGGCGTGCCAAACCCTTCACCTTGGATTCCAGCCTCCAGAACTGTGAGAAAATAAATGTCTGCTTTTTGATCCACAGACTGTGTATTCCACTATGGCAGCCTTAGCTGACTTGGTGCAAAGGCGGACTTTTGTCTTTAGGGTCCGCACAGAGATCGCATAAAGGAAGCTAATAATCCAAAACAAATGCCAAGACTCTGCTTCCAATAGAGATTGTTCCAGGGGTGAAGTGTGACATGGGGTAGAACTATGTGAAACAAAACTCCCTGGAAATGAAACCCTATGAACGTTTTACCTATCCATGGTAAATGTCTGGAGTATTTTGCATGGGATCTTACTCACAGCAAAATACAATTTCACATAAAATCACAGTCAGTTAACTCTACTTTTTAAAGGTTATGGTTAAAGAGGAGATGCCACACCACTATAATTTCCTCCCGGCAGCCCTAGGTCTTCCACTGCAGTCACCACATCTGGGTTTTCCTTTAAAATGAAAACTGAAAAATAAAAATTAGCTGTCTACCTGCCAAGTGGAAGTAACAGGTGAACATATCGAATCATCTGGATTCTCCTCACCGGGTAGGCTCCGATAACACTGCCATAGTTTATTCTCATGTATTCTCCAGACCTCCCCGCATTAGATTCCACAGGCCACCCTCTGGCCTTTCAAACCAAATAATCATTCTTTTTCTTATAAATTCATTTTAGCAGCACTTGTGCTTTGATTGGCTGCGAGTCCTCTGGCACTTATTAACATTCAGTGTGGTTCTGGGTAGCCTCATGCCATGGCAGCTCCTTCAAACACACATTTTCTGTTTGACAAACATTTCGTTAACAGATTGTGGTAAAGCTGGAACAGACTTTAATGATGACCTAGTTCACTCCTGCATCTCACCCAGTTCATATTAGCAACAGGTAAAAGACCCAGATGCACTGATTCCCAGGACATCATGCTCCACATTCAGAACATTGAGGATACTGTCTTATTTCCAGCCCTGCTTCCTGTCAGGCTCTGCTAATGTCTACTAAGACCTAAATCCCAAGCTGTAGTCCATTGGTGTCAGGTTTACCCTTATTGGAACACATTTTTACATCCCAAATTCTTGTTTTAGTATTGAGATAAAAATAAAAACACTGTTGTGTGTGTGTGTGTGTGTGTCTTTAGAATGTAGGATATCTTTCAATAAAAAACACTTTTCATTGTCATCAGGAGTATTAATGCACTAACTTAATTGTTATCTATATTCTCTACTTATTATAGAGAACCATCTGTTATTAAAACACTCACATATATACACAGCATATGAATGGGCTAGCGCTCACACCAGGAAAAGACACTCAGTGAATCTTTGAACCAGTGAATGAATTTTTAAAACATTTGGGTTTGACACTTACAGAAATGAACGGTAAGGAGAACTCCAATAAACATATGTTGTTTAAAAAAAAAAAGTAAGGGTCCTGAAGCTCTAGCCTCCTCTCCCCTCCACTCCTACCAGGTTTTGAACCCCATCCGTTTCCTCTCCAGGCCTCCCAGGGATTCCTCCTGTTACTAGTGAAAGGGGTACCTTTCTGACCAGTCAGGAAGCCAGTCCACGCATCCCTGAGGTCTCTTCACAGGCAAAGATCTATGTCTTTATGAAGTCAGAGAGCACAAAGCCTGTGGGGAGACAGGAAATCCCCTGCTCACCTATGCAGGGATAAGTCTCAAAGTTGGAACTCTGGGAATGAAAGGCGCAAAAGAGGGAACTATTTTTTTGTAGTCATCAGAGAAATGAGAGAAGAAGAGCAAAAAGCTACTTTCCTAGATCACAAGTGACTCAATAAGGAAGGTAGACAATCAGTGTTTTATATGCCACAATTTGAAAATTACATAAAATGTAGATAGTGTTATTTAGCATAAGCTTGAAACACTTAAATCGTGACTTAAAATTCACATTAATGCATGTTAAGTTAAAGAAACCTTACCATTTTTATTAATTGGAAAACTCTGTGACTCCTTGAAAGAAAAAGATAAAATAAGAATTTTCTAATCTTCTATAAAGCACATTATATTGAAGACTGAGGAAAAGAAAGACCCTACTGATGACACATAATGCATCTATTCATCATTCAGTTACCCATCCAACACATACTTATTGAGCAAACACTAGGATCCAGAACTGTGTTAGCAGGAAAACTCTGGCTAAGAGAATATGAATGTTAAACCTGCTCTGTTCCATGTGGGTGCTGAATCAATTTCTCCAGGGCTGGCTGGATTATTACCTCTTCCTGTGTGCAATGCAGTGGTTGCCTCCTACACAGCCCAGTGCCCCCACATAAAATGATACAGAGCAGAGAACCATTGAAAATTATATTCCGAGATCTGTCTTTCTAGAGCAGCAATAGAGACCCAGCCAGCCTAAACCTGAGCCCAGAATAAATAGTATGCCTCCTCCCCCTCAGCATCGAGTACCATAGAGGAGGGATGGCAGCTGCTCATCATGAGTTCTCAAAGGTAAGCACCTGCATTATGCTAAGGGAGATCCCATGTTCATTTCAAATTAACATCAGCACCTTCATGTGAATTAGTTTCTGAGCTCACCTTCTATCTGGGTACAGAGGGCAATGGGGCTCTGACACAGGCAGGGAGGTGCAGGCATGTTGTGGAGCACAAGGGACCCGAGAAAGTCATGCCTGAGTGGGATCTTAAGCTATGTGGATATGGGGGCTGCATACCTGGAAGAGATAAGAGGAGGGGATGAATCTTCCTCCTGAGCATCACTGCCAGGTGTCAGCTCTGGGGAAAGCTGGACTTCTCTCTGCCTAAAAGGTGTGCTCAAGATTAAGATCTGCCTGACTGAACATGGTTCAGTGGTTGAGCATTGACCTATAAATCATGAGAACATGGTTTGATTCCTGGTCAGGGTACATGCTCAGGTTATGAGTTTGATCTCCAGTCGGGGGAGGGGGGATGCTGAAGGCAACTGATCAATGATTCTCTCTAATCATTGATGTTTGTATTCTCTTTCCCTCTCCCTTCCTCTCTGAAATCAATAAAATATATATTGGGAAATAAACAAAAAAAAAAAGAAGATTGAAATCTGAGGGTAGGATCACTGAATCACTTCTAAGCAGATATTGCAGAATGCAACAGAATAAGGAGAGAGAGGTGCAACAATAAAAATCTGAAAACCCCCTAGATCCCATCTCCCACCAGACTGAGTGAGTCCCCATCACCCACCTCCCCCATCCCCACTCCAGTCTATAAGTTCCCCTGGCCAAGGTCTGGAAGACTCCATGTGCGGACACCTACCCCTGTATCTTGCAGCAGGACTGTCAACTTTGCAAAGATGTTCAGACTCCTTTCTGAAGACATTCTATTCCTATCCCTTGGATGCCAATTCTACTCTCTAGAGTCAGGGAGTTAGACTTCCACTGCTAAACAGACCACAGTCCCAATGGTGTTGAGCAAGCCAATTTTCTGAGCCCCGTTCACAATGTTCAATGGGTAGCCAGGGAGCTCCCAGGCATTAAGCTCTCATGTGATGGCTAATCGAACAGAATGTGAAGGCTCCTGCCCAGGGAATTCTAGGGAGATTCCCTGAGACTGGAAGCTGTGCTGAAAGAAAAGAAAAGGCTGAGGAAAAGGCTGAGCTTTATTTCTTCCTTGGGCTTCAACAGCTGCCATCTGTCTTAGAGTGGGAATGCTTTTACTAAGTAAACATCTCATTTACATACTATATAGAAAGTGGTGGGAAATCAGCAAATAAGCCAATTCAGCACCAATTCCTAGCTGATAATCATGACCTTTCCTTTTCCCCAGGAATCTCAATTCCAAAGAAGTCAAGCTTCACAACATTGGTTTTAGGGGCCAGACTTTTAAATATGTTGCTTAAAAGAAATGCTCAGATGGTTCTCTGCACAGCATGTACTAGTGTTGTCAGTCTGCCTGATAATACCCCAAGCTCCACTGGTTTCTAACTACATACACTAATTATATGAGGCTTCTGATGAAGCTGTATTCCCCAATATGGGTTCTACCAATGCTCAGGCTGGAGCATGTCCAAAGAAATTATTTTATTTTTTGTTGTTGTTGTTGTTGGTTAATCCTTACCTGAGGACATTTTCTCAATGGCTTTTCAGAGAGAGCGGTAGGGAGATAGGCAATGAGGAAGAGAAAGTGGGAGAGAGAAACGTGGATGAGAGAGAGAGATACATCAACCAGTTGCCTCCCACATGCTTGGAGTGAACCTGAAACCCAGATTTGTGCCCTTGACCAGGAATTGAATCTGTAATATCTCTGTTTGTGGGCCTATGCTCTAACCACTGAGAAATTCTGGCCAGCACAGATATTCTTTTATTAATGGCAAGTAACCCTGCTATTCCAGTTATAATTTCTGTTTATTCATGCATATTTTCTGGAAGGCGAAGTTAAATTTGTCACAGATAAATATCAATGTTTTCTTTGATTAGTCCTGAAACCTTATAAGTGGCATTTATTTCCACCATACTCTTATGTGTTTTAAGCTTACCATTGAGGAAAAAATCTGCATTAGTTAAACCACTGAAGAATAATGCCAACATATGTGCTTTAGAGATTAGTTTATGCATTGTGCAATATTTTTTTTAGTTTGGGGACACTGAATAAATATCTCTAGTCTAAAAACAGGTTTCTATTTTCTCATAAATAAAAATGGTTATCACAGATATACAAAATGCACAGTTCTCTGAACTAGCTTTTAATGTTACCAAGGGTTAATTATGCCCCCAATGTCATTGTAGTGCAGATTCTATTTTAATATAGTCTAAATGTTAGAAAAAAATGGTGATTAATTATTCAAAAAGTCCAAACAATCAGAATGTCAACATGTATTGAAATAACAAACAGTAAAGCAGATTCAATGTATTTAAATATTTATATAAATATACACCATCTTAGGAGCATTTAATGATTATCTGTATTTAAATATTCATATGTAGAGACACTAATACATAAATCTCACAAAATCATGGCTCTTTATTATTAATATCTGAGATACCATGTATGATATCAACACCCTCAAATGTAAGAACTATCTCATTAGTGTGCATTAAATATTCTCATCTTGACAACATAATATTACAAATTTCACCCCAAAAATTCTCCCTATCATCTTCTCATTTATATGAAAAACACTCATTGAATACCTACTGCCCACAAGGCATGAGGCAATACAGCAGCCAGACCATATAGGTTCTTCTATCCTTCAGAGAAAAGACCACAGAGGCTGGCAGAGGTCAGATTCTGGAGGGTGTGATCCAAATTTAAAGTTTAAAGCCCACCCTGCAGAAAATAATTAGTTTATTACCAATTAGTAAATAATAAAGACATATCTTAGTGTTAAATTTGATGTTTTGGACATGTCAGAGACATCTGATGGCCTGGTGTGCATGTTTGTGCACACCTGGTAACTGTGTGTGCATATGTGTGCATCTGATAACTGCATATGCATAAGTGTGCACATGTACAATGCATTGGGGGCTAATCTAGTATTCTAATTGAGACGATAAGGTATTCAACTAGAAAGATTCCAGAGAACTTACAGAAGGGGGGAGATTAAGGAAGAGTTATAGGGAGTCATTATTGGCTGAAGCAATGGATGATGGAAGGAAGGGGCACGGATGAGTCTGGGTTTCTATGTTGGTAATTTGGTTGGTGATGGTACCTTTGAAAATTCAAGAAAGCAGCAGTTTTGGGACAAAAATGATACATTTACTTTGGATTTGTGGGGTTTAGGTGCCCATAGGAAATATCCAGTAGGCACTAGATAAATTACTAAGATAATTCTTCCTCTGAGTAAGTTTCAATCCACTGACCCCTTGAATTTTCTTTTTGGCTATAAAATCCTCACTTTTCCTTTATTTGGAGTTGATCCACATCTCTTTCTCTTCTACAAAATCCCACTGTAGTGCCTACCCCCACTTTGAATAAAGTCTTCCTTACTATTTTTAACAAGTGTCAGCATGAATCATTTTTCTTTAACAGTGGGGGCTATGGGGGAGGGGGTCCCTGGAACAGCTGGACTCATGGAGGGAACAGCCCAATTGGAAATGGGAAAGAAAATCCCAGCAACCTTTCTTTTGCCCGCCTACCTATCTTCTGCAGGTGGCTCCCATTCGACAAAAGCACTGACAGGCAGCGGCCCAGGGCACCTGTTTGATACAGGGCCAAGTGGTCAGCCTCTTGGTCAGAGAATTCTCTGCATTCTCTGCATGGTCAGAGAATGGCTTTGGTGTAGGGTAAACAAAAAAGAATTTGAGATTGTTCAGGATATTAGTTCTCAAAGGTCTATGGAATGCCTGAGCAATTCAAAAACAAGACAAAATTATGTTTCCCCTCTTGGGTGTTTTCAAGTATAAATAAGTAAATGCTCTTCTTCTGGGGCTCATTCCTGGAAAGCAAATCATTCAAGTTGTCAGAGGGTATAAGCAATGTCTCCTTATTTGTTGCCTTGGAATAGCCCTTGCTCAAACAATTTTTGCTTTAGGGAAAATTGTAGCTTCATAGTAACAAGCAAAATAATGTCATAAAAGCTTCTGTTTTCCTGATGAGAAATGGTGAATACTGGAAAGAGTTCCTAGCAGTCTGTCTCACATGTTTTAAAATTCCTTAGCAATGGAGAGAAGCAGGTCTGGGTGACAAGCACCCCACAGATGTGAGTGCACCAGTGATTCACAGAATGTACTAGGAAATGCTCCGACTCACAGATTAACTGGTTTGTGAAAGGAAGAGACTCATAGGTAGTTTGTGTATTGCACTGAAATCTAAACTCAAATGCAAGTCACTGAACCAGTGCATTCAGTGGACAGAGAACTGATTTAAGAGACAGGGAATCTGAGTTTGGGAAGTAATGTTTAGGTCTACCACTAAGAAGTAATATGATTTCAGACTAGAAATGTAAAATTCTTTGTAACAAAATACACTTTCTCTGTAAAAGTCTAAGTTTATTTCCAGTATCCTTTTCAAAATAATGTAAAAAATAGATCTAAATTCTAAAGGCATTCATTGAAACAACCAGATATGCTTTGAAGAATAAGTAATGCAGGAAGGGAAAAGACGAATTACCTTTCTTTGGCTATATTTGCTTTTTTTTTCAGGCCATATTTTAAAATCTGAATTTGGAATTTATAGTTTCATGACCATAAATATTACATATATAAGGTGAATGATCACATCAGTTATAGGAAAGGAGGTGAAGTTTTGGTCCTAATCATCAGAACTTTGATAAAATTGTGGAGTGTGGACTTTTTCTTTTTTTTCTTTTTTAAAAAAATATATTTTATTGATTTTTTACAGAGAGGAAGGAAGAGAGATAGAGAGCTAGAAACATCAATGAGAGAGAAACATCGACCAGCTGCCTCCTGCACACCCCGTACCGGGGATGTGCCTGCAACCAATGTACATGCCCTTGACCGGAATCGAACCTGGGACTTTTCAGTCTGCAGACCGATGCTCTACCACTGAGCCAAACCGCTTTCAGCTGGACTTTTTATTTCTTATTTGAACAACATAATCTTTCTTTCATGCTTTACTTTTACTTTTCTTTATTTTTCTCCTTTTTTCTTTCCTTCCTTCTTTCCTAATAGTCAATCATTTTTCTTTCTGTTTTTCTCAATCTAGCCTAGACCTCCAGTAATTAGGTTTGTTTCTCTAAGAACTTTTTCCTTATAATGGTATTCCCTGAGATAATGATGACAGATCATAGTCATGCTTTAAATATTACCTTCTGTTATAGGCTAAATAATGACATCTCCAAAGATATCCATGCTCTAATCCCTGAAGTCTGTGAGTAGGTTACCTTCCATTGTGAAAGGAATTGTGTATAGTCATTCAGTTGGGGGTTTTGAGATGAGATTAGCCTGGATTATGAAGGTGGGACCAATGTAACCACAATATTTCTTTTAGTAAGGAGGCATGAAGATCAGAGTCTGAGGAAGAGGCAATGTAGAGATGAAAGCAGAGGTCACACAGGAGAGAAGATGCTATACTGGTGGCTTTGAGGTGGAGGAAGAATCATTAGCGAGGAATGTAGGCAGTTCCTCCAAACTGGAAAAGACAGGCAACAAATTCTCCTGGAGTGTTCAGGAGACAAGGCGGCTTTGCTGACACCTTAGGTTTAGCTCAGTGAAACCAATGTCTGACTTGTGGTGCTCCGAACTGTAAAAGAATATAATTGTGTTGGTTTAAGCCAATACCTTCATGGCAATTTGTTTATAGCAACAATGGGAAGCAAGCAGAAATTCTAAGACAATTGTAAATAGGATCTTCTAGAAAGACAAAAAACAAACAAACAAAAACCTCCCTCCAGTAGCCAAAAAATAAAAATAATTATTTAATAAATATACGATGATTTTATATCCTCTAATAGAAGGTTGTGAAGAAGTGTTTGTTTAGAAAATAGTCCCCAGAGTCCTCAAACACTACTAAGACAGCTTTGTGTTCTGTTGACTTCCAAGGTAATAAGCCCTAAACTATGATTCTAAGAAAAAAATCTGAGATTAAAAAAGAATCACAGAAAGTCAGAAGCGTACAAATAACTTCTCTCGTCATTTGCAGGCACCTTCATGGACTCATAAGAATGTCTTAACATTTCTGTTGCATTCTATACCATTCAATTTTTTTCTATTAATGAACATCACTGGACAGAGCAGAAATTAATTTTTAGATTCAACAACATCAAATGTATTTTTTTGTTGTTGTTCACTATGATGTTGGTGAACTATTTATAAGCCCTCCCATTCTTGGGGCATCGTTCCTGAATGGAAGGATGCTCATGATGAAATAGAAGGCAATATGCCTGGCTCAGTGGTTGAGCATTGATCTATGAACCAGGAGGTCACAGTTCAATTCCTGGTCAGGACACATGCCTGGGTTGCAGGCTTGATCCCCAGTGTGGGGCATGCAGGAAGCAGCCAATCAATAATTCTTTCTCATTATTGATATCTCTCTCTCCCCTATTCTCTGAAAAAAAAAATTATATATATATATATATATATATATATATATATATATATATCCCGTATTTTTCTATTTTTCGGACCATAAGACGCACTGGACCATAAGATGCACCAGTTTTTAGAGAAGGGAAATGAAGAAAAAAAGATTCTGAAACAAATAGTGTCCTAAAATATTTTATGTGCATTAAAACCCAACATCACAGTCATAAACACATGTAATCAACCCTGTAAAGTAAACAGAGCATTTAGAACCATTTTAGAGCCGGGCAAGCACACAGAGACCACACAGAGCCGGGCAAGTAAAAAAACTTTTTTTTTACAGTATATGTGTAGGCTATATTTGGACCATAAGACGCAGGGACTTTTTCCCCCCACTTCTGGGGGGAAAAAAGTGCATCTTATGGTCCGAAAAATACAGTGTGTGTGTGTGTGTGTGTGTGTGTGTGTGTGTGTATGTATGTATATATATATATATATATATATATATATATATATATATATATATATTTAATTTATCCAAGAGGCAAACTTTGTCCTCTTTCCAGGCTTCTCTAATTGAGCTTCCAAAAAGGGTAATGTGAAATTTTCTATAGATGAAAATGGCTAATGATTACTTTGTCAGGTTATTAAGGTTAGGGATCATTTTTATGCACCTTTTTAAAAAATCTCTCAAACACTAAAAAAATGTTTTTGGAATTAATCCTTGCATAGACTAAAGTTATACTTGGTAGTAATTATAGGATCTGAAGTGGGGGGGGATCCTAAAGAGAATCAGAAAGAGCTATCAATATTGAACAATATATACTAGATATGCTAGATAATATAAGCAATGGCTCCAAAGCAAAAATATCATGGTTTAAAATAGAAGTGCTTTTCTTAGATCAAATGGTTAAGAGTTGAGTCTCTTTTTCCCTTTTCATTTCCATACTTGCCCTTCAATCTGGACTTCATAATAGCTATCATCTCCTTCTGTTATTCCCAGGGACCCATTCCTGGTGTGGCCTGTCTTCAGACCGCTATGTATGTTCAGGCAGTTTCATTCCTGTCTTGATGATCAGAATGTCCTTGATGCACAGAGCTTTGCTCCACAGTCTAGCTTTCTGCTTTTCTCATTAAAGAAATATGTACTCACTTGTTAATATATATATCAATTTAATGTTATTCTCCTAGGAAATAGCTCACACTGGGGCTTTTTAAGAAACAACTTCTTAGCACACGGCATAACAAAATTTCAGAGTGTGCGGTGGTACTGTATCATAAATTTTATGTTACCAGATTGTTAAAGTGGCCTCAATTAACATAAAGCTATGTTTATGGGTAGCTTTGCTCTTGCATGTAGGAAACTGTGAAATTTTATTGTCCTCTCTGAAGAGTCATCAAACTTCAATTTTGATCCCCTTTATTCTTACCACAAAATATTATAATTGTAAAATAATATCACTATATTACAAACTACTAATAAGCCTATCATTCACTTAGTTCAAATATCAGTCAAACAATAAATTCTTGATTTCTAACATTGTCTTAGAGGTCACAGAAATTGAATTTGACTTGACTTGTGAGAGTAACTGCGTTGAAGGGATAAAAAGAGGCCAATAGAAACAGCCAAATTACAAAGTTCAGTTTGTCAATGAAGTCAGTTAAGAGTATGAGATGCAGCCGAAACCGGTTTGGCTCAGTGGTAGAGCATTGGTCTGCGGACTGAAAGGTCCCAGGTTCGATTCTGGTCAGGGGCATGTACATTGGTTGCGGGCACATCCCCTGTAGGGGGTGTGCAAGAGGCAGCTGGTTGATGTTTCTCTCTCATCAACATTTCTAGCTCTCTATCTCTCTCCCTTCCTCCTCTCTGTAAAATATCAATAAAAAATAAAAATAAAAAA
Organism: Pipistrellus hanaki; assembly: GCF_964339955.1. Lineage (NCBI taxonomy): Eukaryota > Metazoa > Chordata > Mammalia > Chiroptera > Vespertilionidae > Pipistrellus > Pipistrellus hanaki. The sequence goes on from NC_140508.1 coordinate 70,552,546, forward strand.
AGAGTATGAGATGCAGTTACAGAGGTGGGCACATTTTGAGTCCCTATGATTGTTTTCTAAAGGATAGCTGAAAAATTGATAGCATTTAAATTGAATATGCCATCTAGGTTTTGGATTCAATGGATGAAGAACTATGATGAATCATGCTGTGTTTTACAGAAGATGACTGAAAAAAAACAGATGTACTTCTCAAGTGGATAAAACAAAAAAATAAAAAAATAAAAAGTATGCCAATTAGTACAGTAGAGACAGAAGGCCTAAAGTAACATTAAAAATGTAGAAGTTCAAAGAAATTTGTGACAAGCCTAGAAGTCAGAAGCTGCACAACTCTTAATTTATTTTTGCCAGTAATATAAAGTGTATTGATTTCCATAATTTATTACAAATGTTAAAAAAAATTAATACTGGAAATGCTTTGGGTATATTCACTTTGTAGGTTTTCCCTCTTTAATCTGCGAATCTGTAACATTTTTTTTGGGGGGGTGTAATATATTCAAAACAAGACACATTCAAAGTTTTATGAGTATGAAGCCCAGGGAAGTTTTAGGCACCTATATCAAGTCTGAGGCAATGGAGACTGAGTTATGGGTGCAGATTGGGAAGAAAGAGTTAGAAGAGAGTTGGACAACACCAGCTAATTTCTAGCAGTACACATTGCTCAAAATATATATTAGGCCTTAAATCCCCATAGGAACACTCCGTGGAATGATTGACATCCTCTCACCAATATTAAATGTTACATATATATCTCATGCCCGATTAAAGTCCTTGGGAGTAGGGACAATGATTTTCATTTTGTTGTTGTTCTTCGGTAATTTCCTATGTGTCCAGTATAAACTCAGTAGAGATTGGGTTGGGCTCAAGAATCTGTGCACATAAAACTTAAAGTTTTAGAGAAGGCATGTAGCTGCACCCAAGACTGAGAATTACTGCCCAAGTACTTCAGCTATTTTTTATCACTCAATAATTACCAACAGCCTTATAACAATATACTGCGGTCTCATATAAATCTTCTGAGAGTATATTAATTTCCTTTGCAAACAAGTTATGTAGAGAAGCCAACAAATATAGCTTGTTCTGCTTAGAAATCATTTTATTATTAGTACTATTATTAATAAATATTATTTATTGTGTGTCTTGAATGTGCCAGGCAGAGTGGTTTAAAAAAAATTATAGCAAGTGCTCACAAAAATATTACAAACAGAATTTCATTTTCCATATTTAAAAGTTAAGAACACAAGCATAGAAGGCTCAATAACCCATCCAAGAGCACACAGCAAGTGAATTCATTGGTTTAAATAACTTTCCGTCTTCGTAAAATTGGATTAACACAGAGATTTTTTTTCTGGGGATGGCTTAATCATGGGTGTCAAGAAAAGCAAGCAGCTTCTACTTACTTCCCCATGACTTATTAGATCAAATGCAGCCAACCACACTCCTTTCAAGCTCAGTTTTTTACTTTAATTTCCAGTATTTCATTCTGAACATTCTTATGAATATAGTGATTTCCTAGAAATTGCTTTTTATTCTGTGAATTAAAGTAAACTGAAGATCTGTAATCCCTTATTCTAGCTTCAATGTTTCTCTACTCCTATGTTCTCCATCTGAGGACACTGCCCCCTCTTCTTGACAATCCAGTGAGTCATCCTTAAATCCTGATTCCCCATCCTAAATGCCAATAGCCACCATATCCTGTAATTCTCTTTGATAGGCTTCCATGTCTTCATTGCAATCACCTCTGCCAAGTTCAAGTTATCAATGACAGATTCCTAAACTTTTGAAATATTTCCTAAATACTCTTCCTCCCTCCTGCATCCTAATATCAACCTATGCCTTAGCCATTCTTCATCATTATCTTTGAAAATACAGATTTAATTACTGAAAGCTAGAGCTGATTCTTTTTACCAGTAAGATCATGTCCCCACTCCAAGGTTCTCTTACAATGTATTCCCAAGTATATATTTTCCAGTTACTCAGTTCACAGATCAATAATATTAATAAAAGCAGCTTACATGTGTTCAGATTTAATTAAGCTGGGCTTTATTAAAATTAAAAACTTCTGATCTAGGAAAGATAGTTCAAGAGAAGGAGAAGACAGGTCAAAGATTGAAAGAAAAATATGCATGACTCACATGTGTTAAAAATGTTATCTAAATGTACAAAGAGTTCAAGAAACTCACCATTAAGAATATTAAAAACTCGATTAAAAATGGGCAAAAGAACAAGAAATACACCTAACTAAAGAAGATATCCAGATATCCAGCAAGCATTTGAAATACATTCAATATCATGTATCATCTGGGAATAGCAAATTTAGACAATGAGACATCACCACACACTTATCTGAATGGCCCAAATCCAAAACACTAACAACAATAAGTGGCAGTGAGGATAGGAACAATAGAAACTCACCCATTGCGAGGGGAATGCAAAATTGCATTGGAGGACAGTGCGACAGTTTCTTATAAAGCTAAACTATTACCATGTGATCCAGCAATTGTGCTCCTTGGTACATAGTGAACTGAAAACTTATGTCCACACAAAAACCTGCACAAGGATTTTAATAGCTTCTCTATTCATAACTGTCAAAACTTGAAAGCAACCACGATGTCCTTCAGTAGGTGAATGGATAAATAAAATGCGCTGCATCCAGACAATAGGATATTATTCAGTGCTCAAAAGGAAGGAGCTATCATGCCAAGCAAAGATATGGATGTAATTTAAAATACATATTACTGTGAGAGAAGCCAATATGAAAAGATTACATTTTGTATGATTCCAACTATACGACGCACTGGAAATGGTAATCTATGGAAATGAAAAAAGACTTGTGGTTTCCAGAGGTTACAGAAAAGAGAGGCTGAGCACTGAGAAGAGCAGGGAAATGTCTGAGTGGTATCACAGGCCATTATATACTTGTCAAAACCCACAGGATGTACAACACCAAGAATAAACCTTAATGTAAACTATAGGCCTTGGGTGATAATGACATGTCGATGTCGGTTCATCAATTGTAACAAATACACTGCTCTGGCGGGGGAGTGTCCATAGTGGAAGTTGGTGCATGTGTGTGGAGAACTTTGCATGACAGGGGAATATGGGAATTCCATATACTTGCTCCTCTAATTTCTGTGACTTTAAAATTGCTCTAAATCCTAAAATTTGGTGATTTAAAAATTAATAATTAAAACATCCAGGCTAACTTAAGCTGTTCCTCAATTATAGATTAATTAGAAATTAAAAGTAAAGTATTTATAGAGTTCTTCTCTGGACATAATGAGTGGACTACAATAGACATAGGAGACTGAGAAAAGAACAAACTCCTTTTGCCCCATTTATATTGTTATTAAGTTAGCCCTAGCTAGTTAGGCTCAGGTCTGCCTGGGGACTGAAGAACCCCGGGGTCAATTCCAGTCAAGGGCAGGTACCTAGGTTTCCATCTGCAAGCCTTGGGGGCAGGCATGCGGGACACAAGCAATTGATATGTCTTTCTCTCATCCATTGGTGTTTCTCTCTGTCTCTCCCTCTCTCTTCCACTTTCTCTAAAAAATTCAATGGAAAAAAATATCCTCCAGTGAGGATTAAAAAAAATCCTATATAATAAAAGACTAATATGCTAAATGTGCAGTGGTCCATTCAACCAATCCAAGTGTAATATGCTAATGATATGCTAAAGCCACTCACATACACGCTATGAAGTGCACTGACCACCAGGAAGAAGATGCTCTGACTGGTAGGTGAGCTTGCTGCTGGGGTCCCATTGATCGGGACTGAATGAGATAGGCCAGACATGCCCTGGAGCCCTCTCTGGCTGGCCAACCACCTGTCACTCCAGGCCCCAATTGGGCACCAGTGGGGTCCCTTAGCCAGGCCTGTGCCCTCTTGCGATCTGGAACCCCTCAGGGGATATTGGAGAGCCTGTTTCAGCCTTATCCCACAGGCCAGGTGGAGGGACCCCACTGGTGCACGAATTAGTGCACTCGGCCTCTAGTAAGTAAGTAAATAAATGATATTGTTATTAAATTGATTTAAATAATGCAGCTTTAAAAATTGCTTCTTGAGGGATTACATGCATAAAATTTGGCAATAGTCCCTTGGAAAGGATTGGGTTATTAATATGCCTTATAGACTTTAAAACCCTTAGGCAGTCATCAGACCAGCCTTGCATATATGTCCCTACCCTTTCCTGAAACTGTTCTTCAGACCCACTTGCAAAATAAGTATTTCCTGCGTGGGTGTAATTTTAAATGTTTGAAAACTCTGTCTTATTTATTTAATTTTCCCCAAAAGATTCCTGGCAGAACAAAAGAAGTCAACCTGAATTAACATATATGTGTAAGAAATGGTAAAATGTCAAATTAAGGGAAAATGGATAATTGTTATGACATTTACAACCAATATGTTGATTCCCTTATATCCAAAAGATCCTGAAAGGAGCAAGTAGTAGCATGATAATTATCCAGCATATCAAAGACAGTCATAGCATACAGAATGATTGTTTTGTGATACGGGTTAGGTTTACACCACAGGGTGCAGGAGTTCCCCATGGGCATGTGCGTTGTGAAGATTTTTGTTGTACATCTAACGTTACGTTCTGAAGATAGTGTGACAGCAACTGAGGAAAATGAGTAATTCCCATTTTACAGAAAGAGAAGTGGAGCAGAGACACATAGAAGACGGAGGAGATGTGAAAGCTGAAATAAGAATTCAAGAATCCCTAACTACATCACGTGGTTTTGCTCGTGGTTTATAATAGCATTTGTGCTGTGTAATTTACACAGATAAGGGCATCTCAAGATTATTGCTAACACTACCACCTTGTTTTAGCCTAAATGTGCAACACTCAAGAAAGGGTCTCATTGCTTTTGGGAACCCAGTAGATCCTATGAAACACATTTACTTAGTGGTCACTTTGGAGCCATATAGACACTGTTCTATATCCTGATGTATCTTCATCTCTTTCACAGGGTTTGATCCCGTTAGATCCATCAGCTCAAATTTCTGCTCCGAACACACTGAAATGTTTGGTTAAGCTGACAAATTTGTGTGGTAAATACAAGTGGCTGGCAGGAAGCTTTCTGTCTGCTTCAGTCAACGCTCTGAAGTAGATCCAGTCAGAACCATTTGTTCAGGAAGCTTTGAAAGTCAGTGATACAAATGGCAAGCTGTATGTTCTGTCTTCCATGCTGTATCTGAATGGCCCGGTGGGTATAGGCAGGCCACTGCTCTCGGGGGGGGGGGGGGGGGGGCGCGGCGGTCCAAATGACTCACTGGCAAACAGAACTGGCAGATGCAGAGGGAACTTGGCAGGAACCACTCAATGACTCAATGCACTGTGTGTGAGTTTGGGCCACATCAGAGGGGCAGCAAGCCCTTAAGGAGGCAGCCAGTCCATGCTGTGCATCCATGTCCTATGTTAGGCGCCACTCTAACACCTGCTGTGGCAACTAGGGGGGAGGAGGTGTGTGTAGACATGGCTTTAAGCCTTGTGACCTGAGAATGGATGTCCATAATGACTTTAAAATACTTCCCTAACTCACCCATTTGCTTCTTTATTAATCTACTTATAACTTAACAAATGCTTCAAATCTGCCTTGAAAGGAATGTTGGATGCTGCTGGGGGATGTTGAGCCAGAGATACATTTAGCACCGGAAATGGATAAAATCCCATGGAGGAGAATGGTGTAAGAAACCCAGGATAGGTACAAATACAATTCTATGGGATTTTAAATAAGTGAGAAATTACTCGGGTTAGTTAAGAATGACTGTTAGTATATAAATGGGTAAATTGGTTCTGTTTATGAGAATGAAAGTAAGTTCAGCAAAGACTAAGGCTAGACAGAGTAAAAGGGGTATTTGAGTTGAGGACAAGTTTTATACAATAAATGCAAGTGCCTTAAAATTTTATTTTATGGAATCATCACAACAATCCTAGTATATAAGTAGGGAAAATTATCGATCGATTTTACAAAGGGAAAATAAGTTTCCTGTGATATCTAATGATTGTCTTATGGACATGCTAGAAAAATCATACTTTGAACTAGGGTCTCTTTCTCTGACCACCCACATGTGTTTTTTTGTTTGTTTGTTTGTTTTTTGTTTTTGTTTTTTTGATTATGTAGTTTCTAGTACAAATGGTTAAAGATGTGAGAGACCCTTAAAGGTTTTTGGCCTTAGCAAATGGGAATAGGATTTTATTAGAGAAAACAAATTTAATTTAGTTTTATACATTGTTGAACTTTTTTAAGGTTTTTTTTTTTTTTTTTTTTTTTTTTTTTTTTTTTTTTTTTTTTTTTTTTTAGTAATTATGTACTCTTTTTTATTAAAATAATTGAGAGGAAATATCCAGAAAAAGAAAACATAGGAAAGTTAAGAGCACAGACAATTTAAGATGCAGAGAAAGGGAAAGAATATAACCCATCTGGAATATAAAAAGGCTGCATTACATGAACAGGAAGGTATGTCACCTTCAGGGAGAAATGGGCTGAATAGCTTCATCGTAATATATAGATTTGATCCATTTCTGGGGTGGATAACCTTCAATTGCAGGATCAAATAAACTTCCCTCAAATTATGTTCATCTGCATCTACAGTCCAAATAAACATGCATATCCTCATGGGAAATTTATCCCATGTCATGTGCACTAGATGGGCATACTTGAAAAATACATTGAAAATTTCTATACTTGAATATCTTTTCTTTATCATGAAACTAAGCACATGTGCCTATCTGTCATACTATTAGTAATAACAATAAATTGTAATGATACTTTGCAATTTAAGTGACAATGATATTACATTGAACATAATATAGTATATGCTATTATATTGAACATAACATAATATAGAGACGTAAATACATATTTGGAGAACCTATGCATATTTCTAAGTATAGATTTATGTAGCTATTTTATCAATTTAGTTAATTGCCTGTAAAATTTAATAGTGTTTCTATCTTCTGAGTTACTACAAAAATTAAAACCATAAAAAAATCTATGCAATAGAATATATAAACAAAGAAAAAAGCCAAAATGGTATTCAAATTTAAAAGAGGTATAAAATTAGACAGAGAAAATAATTAGAACAATAATAATAATTTGAATGCTTACTCTGTGCCAGGCGTTATACAAGTATTTTAAATTCAGTATCTAATCTCAATCTTCATATAACTTTGTACTATAGCTGGATAACAATACCATTATTCAAACCCAAATACTGTATTTCAAATATCTAATGACAGTAACAAATTATGTGTGACAATAAATATAAATAAGTGAAACATTCTTTGGAAAAGGCAAGCATTTCAAATTGGTTAGAAATGAAAAACTTGTGAGGTACCTATGTGTTATTAAAAGACACATCTAAAAAATCTTTAGATACTAAACAAAATAGTATTAAAATGTGAAACAAAAAAAATTACACATAAAATATAATTATAGAAATGCAGAATTAGAAACCTATTTAATCTTATGTGTATAATAAACCTGAATATGAAAACCAGATAAAAAAGTCTATAGCCTAAACTTAGTTTGAATATAAAGCAAAAGTTCTATATATTTATAGAATGAATTTAACAGAATATTAGTATTTTCACATTATTATGATTTTTAAAATGCCTATATTAAATCAACAGTCTACACGGCTAATAGTAAAATCCTAGAGGCAGTGAATGCTTTTTAAAAATCAGATAAATGAAAATTACAAATAGAAAATAGTACAGTAAAATGTTAATAGTAGATACCTTGGGATAATGAAACTATGTTTCATTTATAATATTTTTAATCTACTAGTCTGTATTTTCAAATTATTCTAATTATTGCATACATATTTTTATGATAAAACATTTTATTTTAAAAGAAAGCAAATATAAATTCATAGATGTCTATGCATATGTATGTGTACATTAGTGTATGTTTGTGCACACCTTTATTGCTATATCAATCTTCAGTTCCTGGATTTCATTTTTATGAAGATAATATTTTGGATTTCCCAAAAATAGTGTCTTTTTTAAACATTAAGAAAATATCCAGAATAGCGTAGGTTTCCCTTTTATAAAGCATTTTGAGTCTCATTTTCCATAAATAAATAGTTATTTTTGTTCCTCATCTTTTTAGTTTATAAACTCTTTAATGGGGAACAACATCAATGAATGTACCAACAGGTATACAGGATGGGAGCAAAAGAATTATAGTTATTTGTATGGAAAATAGCACAATAATAAGAATAAATTATGTGTTTCTCCTATTCACAACTGTATGAAGAAGTCCTACACTTTCTTTTTTATTCTCATAAAATTACCTTCAAGCTTCAAGAGAGTTCTTCTAGGTAAAGTATTCCTGAATTTGTTGAGCATGTCCATGTTCTATTACCTAATATCTTCATGGACATAAATTTGATGTCCCTTTTCACCCATCATTTTCTGAACTGAAAATTCCTCATCTGGTCTTACTATTTAATTCCTTTGATCATTTCTGTTAACCTTTCAGGCTTCTCTAACTGTCTTATAGCCTTATTGGAATGCACTGAATAGAACTACGTGCAAAATATTATTAGTTCTGTTGAAAAATTTGACACAATTATATATTACTCTTTTTTTCAATTTTATCATAGCTATCTCTGGCACTTGGTGAACCTTTGAACTGCCACTCTACAGTGGACTGTCTTCAAGGGACAGTTGACATACATTCTGATATCGTTTTTCTACACATAGTAGTAGCAGAGAGAATAATTTATTTTATTAGGATAGCTTGAATTATATTTCCCCAGGTACATTATCTTATACTTTCCACAGCTGAAATGTTTCCACTATTATTTTGCCTATTCACACAGAACTACAAAGTGTTCTCGCAGGATCGATCCATCGGAACAGCATCTGAGTCCTCTGCAAACTTTCAGACCTGCGTGAAGCCATAAAGGCCCACCTGCCTCCCCACACCCACATTTTCCCAGGCTATATAACTGGGGACCAAAAGTAGAGCATTTTTCACTCTACTTTTGGCTTAGTCCAACCTCTTGTACCGATACTAATCCTGTGTACCATACGGGGATTTCAAGAACTTGAGCACGTGCTACAGGTGAGAAGATCAAGTCGCCTGAATGCTATCTAATCTTACTCTGGCTCACTGCCCTGTTATCCACCTTGACTGTCTTTGCTTATGACCAATCCCCACCCTATATTCCAACTTTAGCTACAGGTCCACATCTTTGTGCCTGGCTTACTAACCTGACTTTTGTTTGTATGGCTTGGTTTTTTTAACATGAATGTCTTGCCTTACTCTTGTGAATTTCCTGTTTCCTTGGCTAACTGCCAGAACTTCCTTTTCCAAATGCAGATGGTTAAAAATCATTTTGAAGGCTTAGTTTCCTGGCCCCAACCCTAGAGATTCTGACCCAGTAGAACAGAGCCAAATATCAACAGTACAATGATTGAAATTTCTTTTGAGAGCCATTTTTTTTTAATTTAAACTTCTTCTAACACCACTTCTTCAAAATAGACTCACACAGGCCATGGAATTTTGTGGAAGAGCCACACTCAAGGGGCCAAAGAGCCGCATGTGGCTCTCGAGCTGCAGTTTGCCGACCACTGCAGTAGGTCAATGTTGCTGCATTTGTAACAGGCTCACAAGTAATGCCCATGTTGCTGACCTAGAGACCACGCTTTGAGAATTACTCAACCTCCAGGATTTCCATCTGTTTGTCACTTGCTGAAAGCTATCCCTTGTTGGTCCTCTTTTCTGACTAGTTCATTTGTGTCATCTTGATGAGATTTTCTACATTTACGGCCCTATTCCTTCCTCTGACCTCTGTGTGAGAAAGGCAAACCAATTCTAGTTCTACTTCCTGAAATCATGATGATGATGATAATGAAGATGACAATTATAACAGTAGTAATGTCAATGAGCCTCGATTTCCTTATTTTTAAAATGGAGATGAAAACAGACCTCCCTTACAGATTTTTTTAAGTTAGCAAATAAGAAAGCACATGATTTTGCATGATACCTAGAACATAAATGGATGCTCAATACATGTGGGTTCTGTAAACATCAATACCAACAATTATGATAGCAATGCATCATTATTTGAACAGATTTGTTGATTGCTTGATTAGCTTCTGGGGATGTAATATTGAACAAAACAGATAAGAACTCAGCTTTTGTAGAGACAAAAATATTGAATGAGACAAAAACATTAATGAAAAATATTAATAACAAATAACACATTATAATATGTACTACAAAGGAAACACTAAGTGGATGGTGGAATGGAGTCACTGGGATTGGCTGACTTCGTCATAAAGAACAAAGACAAATCTCATAAGATATGGTGTATGCAATATGAACTAGGGAAAAAGATCTACAGACATGTATTTTGAGATTGGAACTTGTTTGGTTTGTTAAAAAAAAAAAAAAAAAAAAAAAAAAAAAAAAGGCAGGAGGCTGTTACAAGTGGAGCCTGAGGTACAGAGGAGGAAGCGTGATGGAATTAGAAAAGTGAATGCAAGTAAATCCTACAATGGTTTATGCAGTAGGTTGCAGTAAGGAGTTCCTAGTTTAGGCTAAAAAATAAAAAGGTTGTATTTCTAGGAAGGAATATCCTATATTCCGATTAACCTGTTAACAAGATCATCCAGGGTGATATTGGGTTATAATACAGTAAGACTGGAAGAAATAGTTAGGAGGTTAGAGGCTTCTCCAGATAACAGATGACATTAGTTGGATTCAGAGTGAAGTAATTTAGGATGGAGCAGAGTGAGTAGATTTAAAGTAATTCTTTAGGACCCAGCCAGCATGGCTCAGTGGTTGAGCATCGACCTCTGGACCAAGAAAGAGGTCAAGGTTTGATTCCCAGCCAGGGCATATGCTTGGTTGAGGCTCAATCTCCAGTATGGGGTGTGTAGTAGGCAGCCGATCATCATCATTCTCTCTCATCATTGATGTTTCTATCTCTCTCTACCTCTCCCTTATCTCTGAAATCAGTAAAAATATATTTAAAAATAATTCTGGAGGTTTAACTGTAATGGGTTTAATGTAAGGTATAAGAAAAAGGGGGCACAAAGCTCATGACTGGGTGTAATATATTGCAACACTGAAGCCATATTCATTAAGCCAAGCTCTATTTATTTATTTTGACATTGTTGATATGCATTATATATATGAATGACAAATAGTACTTTCTATCTGAAGCTAACTTAATTGAGAGTATTTATTTTCTGGGTGATTTTCTTAATAACTTACATCATTAACATTTTTCATAATATTTGGTGAAGTATAAGTAATGATAACACACTTCCCAAACTCCCTCAAGAAAACCTGTAATATTTTCACCTCAAATTAGTTTTTAAATAATAATAGCTAATCGATAATGCTTCTTATGTACCAGACCTTGGTTCACACCCACGTCCCTAGACTATGCGGCCCACCCAAACCAGCACAACATATCCATCTCCTCTCATTCACTTTGCTCCAGTCCCCACTTCCAAAACTTTGGTTCACTGATCCTGTACATTATGATGAATTTTGCTCCCCTGCTTATGTTCTGCTATTCTTAGGGTCACCGCTAATATACATTTTTATCACAGTTCCTTTCTCCTTGGGTTTTCTTGAAATGTCAAGAGATGGCAAGAGCTCTCCCTCTGAGGATGCGATCTGAATGAGACTTGCTCTTCTGAGTCCAAGTACTTAAGGAGGATGCACGTTAATGTGCAGATAATAACAACGGTGATAACAAAGCCACTTGCTGGATATCTGCTCTACTCCAGGCACTGTCCTGGAGCTGCACTGAACATACATTAATTCTCTGAGTCTGTTCTTCATAACAAGTCTGCAAGTTAGCTGTCATTGCTCCATTGCCCAGACAATGCTTAGAGATCTGAGATGTGTCCGTGGCCATCTGCCAGTAACAACCTCAGGGTATACTAGGGTAAGTTGAAGGAGTAGAGAGAGAAGCAAGAAGTGAAAGGGGGAAGTGAGGACAGAATAGAAGATGAGAGTCATAAGCATATAAATGCTCCTGGTTTTAGGGTGATGTTGATAAGCATGAAGTGTCCATAAATAATCAACCCTATGAGAAAAAAACAAAGCAGCTTACCATGGAAGTGAAAAATGAGAACAAACCTGCTTCTCTCTTTCCATGGAAGAGAGAAGGGGTGGTGAGGAGAACACTGATATCTTCTTCAGAGGCCAGAATTTCACTTACTATTATTTTATTATTGTTATAAAAGTCAAAAAGGGAAATGTTCCTCTTTTCACACTGCCTTCCTGCATATATCTACATAATGACCTGGTGAATCTTAATTTCAGAGGTATTTTGCAAGCTAAATTAACATGCCAATGGAGAAATACAATATTACTTGCACAACCACCACTACTATCTGATTAACCATCCTTTAAGAATCACACACACTCACATACCACAATCCCCCAGCTCATTTCAATTTTCTTTTGTTTTCATGCACTATAAATTGGTGATAAAATGTTATTACTGAGCATTCGGCAGTTGAATTCATGAACTACTTTGTCAGAAAGAACATATGCCGGGAGAAATTGAATTATATGATTTAATCACGGGCTAATTATTTTTTTTGCTGGTCCTCTAAAGAAGCAAACTCACAAATATCACATTTATTTTTCTTAGCAGGAGGAAAGCACTGGGCTGTGATTAAAATAGAATCACGTTGCTTCTTGCAGAATGTGTAATGGGTCCAAACTGCAAGAATAAAACATGGACTACATCCATTAGCTGTGGTAGAAATCCCATTTTTATTGGATAGGCAGTTTCCTATATATCGATAGTACATTGCAAACGTGTATAAGCCAAACCGGTGAGGCTGTACAGATGGTACCAGGAGATTGTCCACCTGAAGCACTCTTTCATTCTCCAAACAGATCTGACACTGGGACAGAGGAAAATGTTTTACTTTTTCCACCTGTGTAATTGCACACAGCATTTCCCTAACATTACTAGCCTGTTTGAGATTCTAGTATGCACTGTTTAACTTGGTTTGAGCCAACATTTCCCAAATTGAAGGAACCATAGCAAATGGTTGCATTGTATATCTTGTTTATTTATTATTTTATGAATACCTAGTAATAAAAACACAGTCTTGGGAATGTTGGTATACAAAAAGGTTTATCCCAAAATGTGTTTCATAAGGAATATCTACCAAACTATTTCTATTAAAATTTAGCACATGATGTCATATCTTAATCATAGTGCTGTTAAAACTTCATGCATAGAAGCAGCTTTTCTGCACCACCAGAATATTGATAAAATGAGTAAGAAAGGTTAAGTCTGAGCATTGGGTAAAAATATTCTTTTGTCACAAGAAGGATGAAATAAATGACCACTTTCTTTTTCATATACTAAAATTCAACATTCAGGATGCAAATTTAATTCTGAGAGAGAAAAATCTGAATGTTTTACATATTTCTTAAATGCTTTATTCATGCCAACTAGTATGCAGGTTACTAAAGATGTGAAAATGACTCAGATACAACCCCTACCCTTGAGAAACTGATTTCATGTATATGTGATTACAACCGACCATAGGAATGTCTATGGAAACTGCCTAACCAATGTGTTAAGTGTTAAGAGTAGAATTAATGAGTAATTATGGAAGCGCAGGAGAGGTAAAGGTTTACCGTATGGGTGCACATAGTGTCAGATCCAATGATTAAAGAGCAGTGCGCATACACGACATGGCTTAAGAAACAAAGCATAAAAAAAGTCTTTTTGAACTCAAACATTGTCACCTGGTACCAGATCGCCAATGACCTCATGTTGTCTTCAGCAGTTCCTCATGTTACATGTCACCTAACCTATTCCTAGGAAAGTGGTATACCTCACCGCAAACACGTATGCCCATAAAAAGTCATTACAACTCAACAATAAACAAATAACCCAATTAAAAATGAATAGACACTTCTTCAACAAAAATATGCAAACAGCCAATAAACCCACAAGAGAGAATAAACATCAGTAGTCATCCCAATCAAACTCACAATGAGATGCCACCTCTCATTCATTAGACTCGATATAATAAAGTTAGTTAATAACAAGTGTTGGTGATGATGTAGAGAAATAGAAATACACATACTTTACTCATGCCATGTAAGATGGTACTGTCAGTATAGAAAACTGGTAGGTCCTCAAATGATCAAACAAAGTTATCTCATGATTGATTAATTCTACTTCTAAGCATGTACCCAGGAGAAATGAAAATGTAAGTCCACATAAAAACTTGTACATAAATGCTTATAAAAAATTAGTCACAATAGGCAAAAGGTGAGGACATCCTAATGTTCAACTAATCAGTGAATACATAAAACATGGTATATTTATATAATGGTATATTTATACAATTGGCCATCAGAAGGAATGAAATACCCAAAGGATGAACCTTGACAAAAGTATGCCAAATTAAAGAGAAATAAATAACAAAATGGAACGTATTCCATGATTTCATTCATATGAAATGCTCAGAATAGGCAATCAATAGAGAAAGAAAATAGATTGTTGTTTGCTTGGGGTGTTGGGTTATTCAGGGGAAGAGGGAGAACAAGAGGATATGGGGGTGATAGCTAAAGGGTAGAGGGTTACATTCTGAGGTATGAAGCTGTCCTAAAATTGGCTGTGTTGAATAGAGTTGCACACATCTGTGATTACTCTGAAAAACAGTAAATCATACACTACAAATTGTACAGTAGGAAAATCACAGTTAATGATATATCAGTAAAGCTGTTTTTTCCCCAAAGATTCAGGCAACAAAATTACTGCATTTTCAGTACATATTTGTTGAATGAGTGAATAAATGATCTAAAAATGTCTAGATAGAAACTATAAATGCTTTAACAGAGTTCACTATTTTAAGATATGTTTTCACATTGGTGTTTTTTGCCCTTAGGGACACTACCATCAAGTGGTGGTAGAAACCTTGCTTATATGATATGTGTTCCAGGTGTATGAGTATCATTATACTCTGATTATTTCCTGCTCATCTATATGGTGCTATACTGCAGATGAATCTATACCTTGCTAAGTAAAAATACTGAAATTATTATACCTTCACATATGAAATAATAAAACAGAAAAATGCTTAAATTGTAAATAAGGAAATGTCACACTTTGCTCTCTAGTCCTTGAGAACTAGCAAGTACAACCAACACTAATGCCTGCCAACTTTAATTAAAACACTTCGGTCTAATCTAGTTTGGTCCTATCACAGATTCAGACTCTTTCTGGGATAATGCATAGTTCTGGTATCTGAGGAGAACTTTGGCATGAAATGCCCTTTGCACCACTCTCAGCAGTTTCTCTCTTTCTATACTACAGATGGTCCATTCACCTTGCAGAGATTGTGAGGGTTAATTAAAATCATGGCCTTAGATTGCCTTTTAATGCTCTGAGTTAATGCACAGTCTTTGCCTTTCCCTCTGGGGCCTCTACTTCCTTGTCTATCCAAGAAAGAAAAAATAGATTCATAACCATCTCAAGGATAAATGCAAAACACTGCTCAAACTGTCATCTCCAAGAGAACAGGGGGAAAAAGTAGAGCTCCACATAGTAAGACTTCAATCATATTAAACTGCATATAAAACGTATATATTCAACAGAATCTTTCAAACCTTATTTTGGATAGAACTTTGGCTTATTCTTATGAAAGCTATAATCCCAGATGAAGAATTTAACTATAAAGAAAGTAACACAGGTGATAGGAAGAAGCAGCTCATAGATAGTTTTACATTTTTAAAACTTAATTCTGCCTTAGGTTATGCACTTGTATACTACATTTAGGTCATGGAAAAATTCTAAACTAATTTCAATAAGATCCATTTGGCAATTACCTCATGAAGGATAATCAACATAAACTTACCTAAGGCACTACTTTATGAATATGATAATTAAATGTGATGGGTGAGGGGGTCACTGATAATAAAGGCCAATTACAGCTAGACATGAAATTTAAGGACTGCTGTTAAGTCAGAAGCAGTGCTATTGTAAATTCAGGAGAGCTCCATTCAAATGAAGAGTTGACATTATAATAGAAGGGTAAATATGACCTTAATGAATATGTTTTATGATAGCTATTTTCCATTTCTGACTAAGAATGAGCCTAACACCCAGCATAGGTGATCCCCCAGCAAGTTTATAAAGGAGGCCATTGAACACCTTGATGGGAAGTGAATGTTCTACTGTCTCTCCAAACAAATGGCTGGGTCAATTCCCTACTCGGCCAATTAATTACACATGCTCAGAAGTTAGCAACTAATATCATATATATTTCAGTAAAAATAAAATTATTAAAACTAAAACATATATAAAAATAAAAAATACAAAATCACATCAGTGTTTAATTATCATGCTTTCTTTCATTACTAGACACATCTGAGAGTTGATGGGACATGAATATTTACTTCAATAAGCTTGTTTTAGTAAATTAAATTTATCTAAGAATTGATTAAGAAAAGAAAGAAACACAATTTCCTAGTAGCTAATGACATATTTATTATTAAATTGGGACATATTTAAGATGATAGGATCTAAAATGTGAGAAGTACCTGTTATTCAAAAATTACTAAATAAAGAGAGGGTGATATTGAAGAAAAGCTAAGACAGGGGAACATTAAATTTATAATCTTATAACTACACAGCTTCTCATTTATAAACCAGTAATTTTGTGATTCATTGCTATTTTAAGGACATTATTTTTTACACTGTCATGAATTTAAGATTGTCAGTACTAATGATATGCAATAAATATTACTGAAATACTTCTCCATTGTAGCTCATGTCTCTATAAAACCAATGAAGAATCTTTTTTAAAAATATATATATTTTTATTGATTTCACATAAGGTAAAGGAGAGAGACATAGAAACATCAATGATGAGAGAGAATCATTGATCAGCTGCCTCCTGCACCTACTAGGGATTGAACCCACAACCCAGGCATCTGTCCTTGACTGGAATCAAACCTGGGACACATATTCTCTCAGCAGGACAATGCTCTACCCATTGAGCCAAACCAGCTAGGGCTCAAAAATCGTTTTAACAATATAATGCATAAAACACATATTCTTTCTGTGGTTACATTAGAAACTCCCTAGTCCTGGGTGTCTCAGACAACATAAGCTATTGTTTAAAGTCCTGAAGGGAGGGAGGCTAAGATCATGTTTCTGGCAGGGTTAGTTTCTGGTGACACAGCTCTCCAGGGCTTGCAGACCATGTCCTCTCTGTGTCCTCACCTATCCTGCTTTCTGTGTGCATGCGCTAAGAGATAGAGTGCTATGATGCCTCTTCTTATGAAGAAATATTGCTATTGGATCAGTGCCCCACTCTGATGACATTTAGCCTTAATTACCTTCTTAAAGGCCCTATCTCCAAAGACAGTCAAATCGATGATTAGGGCTTTAACATGTCAATTTGGGGAGAAACAATTCAGTCTATGAAAAAACCATGAGCCTCAATGAAGAGCTTATAAAAAACTTTGATAGATGAGTTAGGCCTATTGTACGTACAATGATATTTCTTAAGTTTAAATCTCAGATGAGCCAGAGAACAAAGCAAGGATTTGAGTGGTCAAGATGATCAAGCCATGACTGGCACCTGTTTTTAAGTTTCTTATGATTGCAAAGAAAGCATGAACTGCAGGCTGCAGATGCACAGAAAAAAGTAAGAAATGAAAAATGTTTCACAAATATAGATGTGCTACATGTGCCACCAACTGCCGTTTTTGCCTCTGTTTCTAGATTTCTGTCAAAGAAAAACCTGTGTATGAGAACATCATTATATAATGTCTCAAATACCATGAGAATCATGGGTGGATCACTTGTTTTGTATATTTTATAGATGAGGAAAGCTTGCGGCAAAGAGAAAGCATGAGGTGTTTTAATAGGTGGCACTTCATTTTGTTTGTTTCTGCTTAATCTTTGCAATTATGCTTTAGGTTTCTCCTGAGGGCTGGAAGAGCATCTTATACTTCTTTATTTCCTGGGGCACCCAAAGTTGTGCCTGCTAGTCTGCAATACTTCTCTCCCAATTCTGGCACCCAAGCAGTCAGCAAATCCTATGAAAAATAGTGATCACTCTCTATAAAAGAAAAAGAGGATTGCAGAGATAACTAGCCACGATGAAACTGCTAGTAAGGCACTACTCAAAACCTTTCCCATGTCTTTCCATTGCCTTAAGATAAAAATCTAGCCCTGGCAGTGGGGCTCCATGGTTGAGCATGGACCTATGAACCAGGAGGTCAAGGTTCAATTGCCAGATAGGGCACATGCCCAGTTGTGGGCTAGATTCCCAGTTGGGGACATACATTGATGTTTCTATCTCTTTCTTCCTTTCCCTCCGAAATCAATAAAGATATATTTTTTAAAAGATAAAAATCTAACCACATTAGCGACACATTCAGGATCTATGCTGCTTTTCAGCCACCTCAGAAATTCTTCCTACCCACAATCTTCAGTCACATCAATCACTTCCCCTTCCCCACCCAATGCTTATCTCCAAACTTTTGCCCAATTATTTCTTCTGCCTGGAAAGTTCTCTCCTGTTCCTCCAACCAAACCCCAACTCCCATTCTCTCATCTTTGTTGAACTCTTTATCCAGGGCCCCTGGACTCCTTCTTTCCCCAACTGTTCTTTGGGTTTTTTACTAATGCCCACTTCCTGTCTTTTTTCCTAATGAAGCCTGGATCTGTGTCATATGTGCCTTTCTGTGTCCAAAGAGTACTTAGCAGAGCACACAGAGGCACTTACTCATTGGTTGGTTGCTGCTTTACTACTAATGCTGAGGTTCAGTTGTATATCTGGGACTGGAACTGTAATTGGTTAATTCACTACATATATGTCGTCTTTATTATTCAAAAGCATTTTCAAAATAAAGTGAGTTACTAACATAGATTTTTTCCATCCCACTACAATAAAAATGATAGTTTTTAACAGTTGAAACTTTTCCCATGTATCTTAATATGCTGTCTTCTTAACTCCCTTTTAAGATAATGTTCCTAAAACTTTCTGAATAGCTTGGTCTATTATAGTTGCATTTGCAGAATCAGTACATTAATGCTGGGTTGAGATAGTGATATGCATTTAAGAGAGGATGGGAATCAATTTTGAAGTTACATTTTCTTAAAAATAGAAAATATACTAGTATGTGAATCGTGTATATAAATGTAGATAGCATGTATTATTCTACAGACACTACCATCAGGCTTAAAGAACATAACTGTCTACAATGGACAAGCTTAGGTCAATGGAGAGAGACCTCCTGAACACAGGCACCCAGAGAGGGTGAACCATGGGAGCCTCCTTCTTAAGGAGAAGTTCCTGCAGGAGGGACACCTCCCACAAAGGACTTCCTTGCAAAGGTGTTTACTTGGGAGAAGTATAAACTCAACCACCATGTGACATGATATGGTCCCTTCACACCGTGGAGCATATGGGGAACTCTTGGATGTGGCTTCAAGTCTTTAATTATGTTTAAAGATCTGACCCATCAGAATTATTTGTCTCCTACTAACTAGTTTGTGCCAATTATAGCCAACATTTTTTTTTTTTAGAAAGTTGATGAGGAAAATCATCAGGGAAGCCTAAACACAAAGACAAACTTTTTTCTTTAATTTTTTATTTTTATTGATTTCAGAGAGTAAGGGAGACGGAGAGAGAGAGAGAAACATCAATGATGAGAGAGAATCATTGAGATGAGAGAGAATCATTGATCTGCTGCCTCCCGCATGTCCCCTACTAGGGGTGGAGCTTACAACCTGGGCATTGCCCCTGACCAGAATCCAACCCAGGATCATTAAGACCACGGGCTGATGCTCTATTCACTGAGCCAGACTGGCTAGGGCCAAAGGTAAACTTTTAATAGTATATTGAATAAATTACTGCAGACCTCTTTAAAATAAATTCCAGAATCCTTTCTGAAAAGTTCAAAAATGTTTTCATTTTTTCATGGATTTCAGACCTAACGGCTTCTACTGAAAAGTGAACCTTCCACCTACTTCTTGTGTGTGTGTGTGTGTGTGTGTATGAACAGTGTACAGAAATTATCTAAGGTTGGGCACTTTATTGGTTAAAGATCAAATACATATTTAACACATGCATGTATGCATCTATTCAGACAAGGAATAAATCTAGACCTAAGTCAGTGGCAAATCATGCTATGCATATGGACGTTTGCCTAATGATGGAGGTGAATAGATATAGGGAAAAATTAATATATTTTTAGAAATGATGATAATTTTTCAGTCAGAAAGTTGGACAGTTTACAAATAAAAATGGACAGACTACAGCTCTGTAGCTCATTATGGCAGTAGTGATTCAAATGAAACAGAAGCTAGGACCATATCAGAGAGCCTGGCTCTGCATCCTCTCAAGGACCCCTCCAACGCGCCCCCGCCTCCCCCCCCCGGGCTTTATGCTCTGTCTTTTATGAGAATAGAGATTATCAACTCCTCATATCGTCACTGATTCCAAGTTTACATTATGAAAAAAAATCTTAGCCATAAGGCATTAGAGCAACTGATTGTATACATTTGTGGTGATACTAAAATCCCATTTAAGCCAGATTTCAAACCTTTGTTAGCCTTCCCAGAACCTATGTGGTACATGTACTAAAAACTTGGTCACTAGTAACATATTGATGGCTATTCCAACAGGTCAGAATCATTAACATAAATGGTTATTTTCATCTTATTTTTCATCGTCCAGTTAAAAGAGTAATAGGTTCTACTTTCCAAATAAATTCAAGATGAACTTTAAATCAGAATAGTCAAAGAATATATAAAAAAAAATCATTATATTGATACTTTAAACTCTGAGTAGAACAGTTAAAACAGCATTATAACCACCTCCTGAATTAAATTATGCCTTCTACAATAGTTATAAATTTTACGAGGGCTGTAGGGAAATCTTTAAAATATATACCCAGTTATTAGAAAGATTCAACTCCCCCCAAAAAAACCACACACCTAAAGCACCCAAGATATAAACACAGCTCCATCTATTTTTAAAAATTAGTACTGCTAATTTACACATTCAATGCATAATCACATCTAAATAAGGTGATCCATTTAGAACAAAAATGTAAGTCTAAAGCCCACAAAGCCAGCAGCCATTAAAAAAAAAAGACTTTGTACCATATATAAAATAAAATTTTTAATTAAAAAAATGACAAAAATATACACATGGAGCATATGCAACATAGTTACTATTCTTCCTATAGAAAGAGCTCCTACAAGTCAACAAAATGAAAATGACTATTTCCATAAAAGTAAAAAGGTGAAAAAAATGACATTAAAACTATAAAAAGAAACCTGGATTTAATAGCGATGAAAATTAGAAAAAAGAAGACTTAATTTTATAAAATTGTTAAATAAGCAAATATTGGGGACTAGGAAAAAATATACTCATGAATGATGATAGGCAAATTCTCTTTTAAAATATACTTTTATTAATTTCAGAGAGGAAGAGAGATGGAGAGAGAGATAGAAACATCATGAGAGAGAATCATTGATTGACTGCCTTCTGAACACCCCACATTGGGGATTGAGCTTGCCACCCAGGCATGTGCCCTGACCAGGAATCAAACCATGAACTTTTGGTTCATAGATTGGCCCAGGTGACAGGCAAATTCTTGCATTGCTGGTGATTATAACTGTTTCTGCTAAACTTTTCTTTAAGTAATAAGCAAATAAATAACAAAGATATATTTATTAAAATGATCATCTCAGTGTTCGTTTTCATTAAGTTGAACTTGGAAACAAGGTAATTCTCAACAATAAAGAACTGAAGGACACTCACATACATAGGAACACACAGAGAAATGTACATGAATATTATATGCATGCAGATATTTATGTCTGTACAGATATTTTATGCTAATTCTGTAGTCTCAGAAATCAGAATTTATATATTAGTCTTACATACCAATGAAGTGTTACATATTTAAATAATGTGCATTTGTTTGAGATATAATTTAACTTTATGTGTTTGCAATTAGAGATTTATTTAATCTGTAATAGTGACCTATGATCACTATGAATTATATTGCATCCCATAACTGTATTTGCCTTATGATCTGTAATAGACATTACAAGATAATTTCTATGGTAACCATTCTGTGTTACTGTACTTTGATGTTACAAATGCAAAAGTTTGTGCTTCACCAAAAACTTCCATCTATAATAATAAAAGCATAATATGCTAATTAGACCAGAAGACCTCCCATTGAATCTGAGATGAGCCCCTTGCACGAATACCATGCACCAGCCTCTAGTATAAGAATAAATGAAATTGTTGTAATTTTAAAGACAGATGATATTAAGTTAGAATAACATTACCTCCAAAACCAAAGAAAGTCCTTTGCCTATTCTTAGTTTAATATTTATGATTTGATCAAGAAACAAATAAGTCTATTGCCTCACCCATCGTATGCATTATTACCCTGAATACAGATTAAAACATTTTAAAAATAAACATGAAACCCACAAAGCAGAATGGATAGCATAATGATATTATGATATGGACTAGCTGATATAATCAGTATACTGAATCTTTTCAATTTTACCGAATAAATTTCCAAGAGCCTATGATTTTTCCTGGGCTCTTTAAAAGGTAAGAAGATTTATTCCAAAGGAAAACTAATCCAAAGACTGGTAGACAAATTTTTGTTGTTACATGAAAAATCAATTGAAATTCAAATGTTAAGGTACTTTCTCCAAACTACATAATTCAAAGAAACTGGCCTAAAAACAATCTGGAGTAGATGATAAAATATGCATCCCATTGGAATACCTACCACACAGAAGAATGATTAATTTGCAATGATAGCCGGTGACCCTTCCTCTCGGAATAATTTGAACCCATCTGTGGTCCTTAAATTTCTTTAAATTATATTCTTGCCATGCAAATTTTCTCTAGATGTATTTGATTTTAATGATTCACTCTCAAGATAACATCTACAGTCCCTCCATCTTAACAAAGAAATTTTAACAACACATCTGAACTCACTCTCAGATGCCCTGTCATCTCAAATGACAACTGACTTTTCTATCGAGGTTCATATTTGTCATGCGATTTATCTCATTCACTTCATTTATTTTCCCCAGATAATGTATTTTGGAATATCACATTTGTTAAATAATAATTTTGGTAGTTTTCAGTTGCATCACTGAAATAAATAGACTAAAGTGTGATGAATCTGGATTTTAATCAATGAGCAAGTATTCAAACACTGCATTTAACCCCGATGCAATTAATCAAAGCAGAGCAAGGCTACAAGTGGAGTACCGAGATGGCAATTTTCCACTTAAAAACATAGGGAGCAATTGGGCAATAAGCAGTTGAAGCATCATGGTGATATATTTTGAAGGGTACCATGTAAACTCATTTCAAGCCATTAACTTACCCAAGACTGTAAGCTCTGCAGAAGCACTGATATTCTCATTTTTATATGTGACAACGCAGGTGTACGTTCCACTGTCATCATCTGTCACATTGGAGATAAGCAAGTTGCTTCCACCCAATAGTGAATACTTTTTGGACCTGTTAAGACAAAAGCATATGAAATTAGAGACTAAACTAACATGCCATCTATCAATAGGTACTCAAAGGTTTGAATGAACTCTACAAAAATTCAAATTATAAAACTGAAAAGAAATTCTGTATCATAGGGAATTGATGGTATTGCAGTTATTAGTGAGAAATTCCTTCAAGGTAAACCACTCCCATTGGAAGGCTGTGTGCATTGATTGAAGAATTGAAGTAGATTCAACTTGGCACTAATGTTAGTGCTGAGAAAAATGTATAGATAATCTGGGCCAGTTCTTTCGTTTTGAATTCGAAAGCTGCAAGGTCCAGAGAAGTTGATCTTCACAGCAGAGGTCAGTGCCATGTGGCCTTCATCCTACTTAGTAACTTTTGTACAAGGCCCTTTCACACCATGCCAGGAATGCCAGGCTATGCTCAGGGAAGATATTGTGACACTCTGCAGATGGAAAGGGTTCCATATGCTTTCATGTTCCCGGAAGTATTGTGATACCATACCATTTATTAAAACTAGAAGCCCAGTGCATGAGTCCATGCACCAGTGGATGTGAGGGGGTGCCGATCGGGGGCAGGGCTGCGGGCAGTTGGCCAGCCAGCTCCACCCTCCTGGAGGTACTCCTGGTTGAACTCCTAGTGGAGGGGACAATTTGCATATTAGCTTTCTATTATATAGGATTTAAGGTAAATGACATTTAGAGATTAACTTATTGTCTCTGCACCTATCTCACCATAGAAAATAAATGTGTTGAAAAGGAGCATGCCAAACCTCAAAAATCAATGAAATTAATTTCTTAAGTGAAACTCATTCAATCAAAATGTTTCAGACTAAGTGTTCCATTCTATTTAAGAGCTTACTTTCTAACCATGCCTTAATAGTAATGCCCAGTAAGTCAAAGCTGGTCAAGTCCTTTTCCTGCCTTACCTGAGATATTTGCTGTAGAGAAGATAGTGAGAAATATTACTGGAGCTAACAAAAGTTACACAAACCTACTATATTTGAATGTTATATCTTGAATTCAAGAAATGTTGGTTTCTTAAGAAATATTTCACTTGCTATATGCTTATGAGATCTTTCCGAGTATCTTTGTTGAAGACTCTTTGGGAAGAATTATCTCAATGAAAATGTGGCTTTTAAAAATTTCCTTTTAGAATTGATCTCACAAATTTTGACCATTTCTCAAACCTTTATCTAGGTGGGTAAATGTCTTTCATAGGAAAATGGAAAAATATTGATTTAATATCAAAGACCCTAATATTTGTAGGGATCTCTATCAAACTAGAGAAAGAGAAATCATAGCGTACAACTTCACAGAAGTCCTACAATACCTGAGTTGGACGACTTCCTCTCCTCGTAACCAGGTGAAGCTCGGGGGAGGATAGCCGGACACACAGCACTCTAGGACAGCATCCTTTCCTTCAATGGCTACCACATTGAAAGGTCTTTGCAGAAAATACAGTTGCCTATGCAATCCTGGGTCTGTGGGGAGAAACACAGAGTCACATAAAAAAAAAAAAAAAACAACACACATTTTATTTACTTCAGAAAGAAAGGGAGAGTGAGAGAGATAGGAACATCAATGATGAGAGAGAGTCATTCTAAGACATTAGGTGTAGAATGCACGCACACTCTGTGATGACAATGATTTTCTTTTAATGGGGCTGTGGATTGGTAAATAAAATAAGCAAAATAACACATAAGTGCAGAGGATTAGAATATAGAAGATATGAGAAAATATCTCATACCTTCATGAGATATTTTCTCATACCTTCTCATAAGTCAATGTGACTAAACTTACATGGCTGAGTCTAAAGAATAACTGAGGCAGAGAGAAATGTAATTATGGACTGTTGGCATCTGTGTCAGCAAGAACATAATGCTGGCTTTCACAGCTTAATAATTATCTTCCTTAAAATTACCAGTACTTGCTTTTGATTTATATGCTTTCCTAATGCAAACCATTTTTGTTTCTGATTGGAAATGAAAGGATACTACCCACTACCATGGGGTATTCTCTTTGATTTCTTCATAGGCATAAGAATTACAAATTAATTTAATTTTGCAGACCTAGTTTCCTAGATTTTGAGCTAACTTACTGCTTGCTCACCTGCTGGCTCCTTAGCAACCCCATCTAGTTTTGTTTTAGGAAATCCAACAGGTGCCATGTGTCTTCACACACAGGTACATACTAAGTAGCATACCCTACCTGAGGTGTTGGATTATTTACAAATTGAAGGTAAGAGCCTCCAACAGCAAAAATATTATGAGTTGTGTTATTGTGATCCTCTGGTACTGCAGTGTACTGGGATTGTGCTCTGTGCTCGGAGTGAAACATTCCATGAAACGCCTTCTAATTCTGTTTAGAGTGTCTTTCATTAAAACCAGCTTGATCACTGGAATCAAAATTTATTTGACACCAAACAGAAACCTCCATGAGGCCAAAAGCCAAGGAGCTCTGAACAGAGCAGGAAAAGGGAGCTATTTCTCAGGAGCTGTTATTCATCATCTATGATTCTATTACTTTTCTTCCTCATTTACACCAATTCAGAACTAAATATAACATTCCATCTCTGTAAATACTCCTACATCTGTTCATATTTTCTTTTTTTCTCCATGAGCACGTATACATGAGCATGCGCGCGCGTGCGGGTACACACACACACACACACACACACACACACACACACACAGCTAATTGTAGTTACAGTTTGGAGGAAGAAAGAAGAGCATCTATTTTTATCACTGGCATATGGCCAAATCCCTTCTGTCTCACAGGCACATTTTGAGTCTATCAGTGGAAGGCCTGAAGGAAGTGATTTTTTTCATTTATAGATTTTTGTTTCTAAATTTTGCAGCTGACAGTCAAATCACAGAAAACAAATGTTGCTATTGTGATGTGTCAAAATTAATTTAGAAAACCCAGAAATCTTCATAATTTATACAAATGTGTAAAATGGCATTTAAAATTTCCAGAAAAGCAGTAGAGTTTTTATGCTAACTCCCCTTTTTGTATAAAGAATCAAGAAAGGTATGCCTGTATATTATGACACAGTGTTTTGTTTTTTGTTCCAGGAATAAATTGATGTAAAACAAAAGCAGAGAGGAGGAGGAGGATGCACAGGCTATCTTGTTCATCTCTGTGACCTCTTCTTCACCGGGTATAGGTTTGGCTTCTACACATCTTCAGAGAAAGCCTCTGTGTAAGTCAGGGCGGACTGCCTGACCTTCAGTCATCCAGTCCGGGCTGCAAAGTATCACATGCCTAGGAAATGCAGAACTGACCAAATGCCAACTTCAAGAGATTCTTGGGAAAGAAAAACTCTCTCCTTTCTAAGAAATCTTCGTTACTACAGGTGGAGGACAATTTCAGGTTTGCATTTGTGACCTTCAGGAAATGGGAGTTAAGGGAAGATAGTATAATCAATATCTAACATCAGTCAAGAAGGATGAAATAGAAAACCTAATGAGGTGGTGAGGGAGAGATCACTAGGGACATTAGAAGTATAGACATGCAAGAAAAATATACTAGGACCCCCAGTATTTCAAGTACTTTTAACTTGGAATCCTAGGCACTGTTGATGTCCCCCAAAATAGCACTGGGAAGTCTATTTAAAGACTTACTTTTTAATTCAAAAACTAAACAGAATATATCTATTTATCCAAAACACTGTGTCATGATATACAGGCATACCTTTACTGATTGTTTTTAACGGATTGTTTCATCAATGTCATTAGAAATACTGGTTATCTGATGCCGGTTAAAAGACCTGACCTACAGTAACAAATTCCCACATGGCCTGATTATGCATTGGCCAGGCCCTGGTTACCGAAGGCCAAGCTAAGTTGTCATCTGGGAGGAGCAAGGACACACAGTCACATGGAACATGGTCAGCTTACATGGGGTCAATTGTGTGCAATAAAGCTACCCTATCTTCTCTGGGTGTGCTTTTGTGTCAACATAAATCAAGTTTAAAACTATTGTTTTAAAATTAATCTAAATGTAGTACCATCTCATATTTGATGGTACCATGTTTTGATCTTTAGTTGTAATGTGTCAGCATGACCTCCTGGTTTTCAGTAACTAAAGTTTACCTGGCAAACTTGAACTCTTAAACACTGGGATCAGGAAGACAGATTTGGGGATGATTGTGGAATGAAACAATAAATGAGATCCTTGGTAGTGAGGCTGGTTAACAGATAAAGAAACTAACAGTTATAGAGGATTAGATGAATTGGCAATGGCTAAAAAGTTCAAATACCAGAAGTCTTATTTATCTTCTTATGCCAATCTTTAAGCCAGACCTCTAGCGGTATTTTATATAGCAAAAGAAATTATATTGATGGAAAGTGAGGGTGAAAATCATATAATAGTGAGCTACTAGAGAATAAGGTTTCAGGAGACTCTGACCTCTAGTAGATGTAAAAGGGAAATGCATAAAATAGAACTATTGATAAATAGTATAAGTAAATACCGGTAGATGAATGAATACTTGGAGATGTAGAATCAAAATCAGGTAATTCATTATCAGAAAAATAATCTTAAAGGGAGAATCAAATTCTTTAAGACTGGAATTTCTAAAATGCCAACGTAATTATAATAGCTACCAAGGACTTAATTCCAGGTATTGTACTTGGCCTATTAAATTCAGACCGCATAACCACCCTATAAAATGTGCATTATTATTCTCTATATTTTATAAGATAAAGAGTTAAATTAAATTACTTGCCCTAAATTTCATTAGTAGCAAGTTTTAAAATTAATATTTGTACTGAGTCTGGTGTGAGACTCCATGATTTTAACAACCGATAATAATAGTTCAAATTGGGAATTTTAAATATTCATTAATTGATCAAGATTAACTTAATATGAACTGATTTCATGAATTATAACAATCTAACTGCTGACCCCTTTATGCCATCTGGAGTAAATCTGATGTAACATAAAGGAAACATGGACTTCACAAAACCATCCTATCCAACTTAGATCTGTGAAAAGCTAAAATACCTAGTTTATAGTATGATATAATAGTGTTCTTGCCCGACCAGCATGGCTCAGTGGTTGAGTGTCAACCTATGAACCAGCAGTTCACAGTTTCGTTCCTGATCAGGACACATGACCAGGTTGCAGGCTCAATCCTCTTTTTTTATTTTTTATTATTTTTTAAATATATTTTATTGATTTTATACAGAGAAGAAGGGAGAGAGATAGAGAGTTAGAAACATCGATGAGAGTCATCGATCAGCTGTCTCTTGCACACCCCCTACTGGGGATATGCCCGCAACCAAGGTACATGCTCTTGACCAGAATCGAACCCGGGACCCTTCAGTCCCCAAGCCGACGCTCTATCCATTGCAGGCTCAATCCTCAGTGTGAGGTGTTCAGGAGGCAGCCGATCAATGATTCTCTCTCATCACTGATGTTTCTATTTCTCTCTCTCTCTTCTTTCCTCTCTAAAATCAATAAAAATATATTAAAATAAACTAGACTACAAAAAGAAAGCAGACAATGGGAAAATCCTTCAGTGCAGTAAAAACTTTAAGTATGGTATATAAAACAAGATAATATCTTAATCTTATTTACTCTTCGTTTTGTTGTTTCTGCTTATCAGTATGCATGCTTATGGTACCCATTGCTCGAAAACCGTTAAGAATTTGAAACTATTAATAAAATTAACAGAATGAAATCTAGTTGATTGGGATGGGGTTCAAGACTTTTCATAATGTAGGTTTAACCTTTCTTTCTAGACTTATAATCTGCTGACATCTTTCCATAAATGTTTATCCCCTGATGATCTAGAAAAGTAAACATCTCTATAAAGACTTTTCAAATTTTCCACCTCAAATTTGCTTATTTTTTGTCTGTACTGATTTGGAACTAAATATGTTTTCCTGAATTTACCCTCTCCTGCTTTATAGAGTCATATAGCTATATTAATTAACTAGCTGGCATGATGGTCAATTTAAAAACAAAGTATGTGCCATTTTTGTTATCCCCTTCAGATCATTATTCTGTAGAAATTGTAAAAACAAATGGTAGCAAAATAGATTTAATTTTGCAATATAAGAAATATTTAGTCAAATCAAAAATGTTAATGCACCCATTGGATTAGTAATAATTCTTAGTGATGGCAAAAATAATGAAATTATTTTTAAGCTAAAAACCATAGTTTTCTATTTAAATAATATGATTTTGGGAATGTTTTCTGTTAAAAATTATTTCAATAAAAATAAATATTGTGGAGAAAAATTATTTGAAATATACTTTAGCCCAATTTACTCCATCAAAGCCAATGACTTTAATTATACAGATATTTAGTTCATAGTTACCCAGGGCCCAGGGTCACCTAATTGTAGTTAAGTGGATGGATGAATAATATATTAAATTACAAATTGTTCAATTCAATTAGGCCATTATGAAAACTGAAATATGAGTATAGGCCAGTTATTTTACTCAACCTAATGTCCAAAGCAGATTTATATTTAGCAACCCAATGTACTACTTGGCACTCAGGAGTGATGAGAGCTGAGTGAAGTGGACTTGACAGTCTCAATGGCTACTTCAGCTCCTCATACATTCTTCACCACGTACAATAAGATATTTTAAAGCATCTCAGCTCTTAGTGTATTGTTATCAATATTTCAAAAAAGTTCTTTGTGCTTTAATACTAACTTAATGTGCTAAAATGTATAATTCCTCAGAAGCAAAGTCTAACTTCTATCTTAAAACATTAATCAAAAAATTTAGTTAGTTACTAATTTTCCTACCATTTAATGAAACAATTATACATTGAATCTGGAAAACATTAAGTTATGAGAAAATCTCTTTTAAAACTTTGCACTTTATTTTGCATACAATGAACCACTACCCCAATCCCAATCTCAGTGGAAATGCCACTGCTCAGCTTTCATTGATCCAGAACTCCATTCCCTCCCTCAGACACCACATCTAATATGTTTTCAAGACCTGCCCGAAAATCTCACCACCCATCTTCATTTCTGAATCCTTGTGATATCACTTTATAGCAGCTTTTGGTCAAGTCTCTGAAGGATTACTGCCACACATTCTACCGTATCTTCCTTATTCCATTATCTTCTTTCCTTGTAACTCATACTCCTTCAACCCTTCCTATGCCCTATGATCATGTTAAATAGAATGTGTGCAGTTAGGTTACTTTGAAAAAGTCTTTATCTCTCTTTCCTCTATGCTTTTCTTATAAATGCTCGCTTATTCCTGACGTATATACTTCTCTTGGACTAGCTACCACTTGTCCTCCAAGATTGACACATTGGTGTTGTTATCATATATATAGTTATGGCATTGTGTGTGTTAGTTTCTCATAGCAAGTTCATGGGCTGCTTTGTCTATGTCCCCCACTAGACAACAGCTATCTCAGGGCAGTCTTCCAACATTGTCTTCCTAGCAACCTGTGTCATGGCAGTATATAAGATTCACTTAAAAGGTGTTGAATAAAGTATTTACTTTTTTATTCAGTGAATAAATCAAAATTGCTGTTAAAAGAAAGCATTTCAAAACAGCTATTTGATTTTTTGGATTTTTAATTCAATAGATCTCAATTACTGTGTAATATTAGACACCTGCTATATAAAAGTGGAAACTTGAAATATATTTCACATGACCTTGAATAAGTACAATAACATTGTACTTATTTTTTTTTTTAGAAGTAAATGACTGTCTATACACACAAAATACAATGTGAGTGCTCTCCATATGAACTGTGGTAAAAACAAGTGCTGGACATGTGACTTCTAATTAGCATTTATGTATCAAAGTGAAACAATATAGGCCACTTCCTCACTCAGCATGGTACTTAAATGATCATAGAAGAATACATATTTTAAAGAGTGGTAACCATTCAGGTCCCACTTTAATGCTCCTGAATCATGTTAATAATATGATAGGTTTCTGTTTTAGTGGACTTTATCAGAATGGATTAACTAAGTGTTAGATAAAGAATGGGCAATATATGTATGTAATTTATCACTCCCTCAAATCAATACTTCCTCAAATTGGAAATTGGAAATTGATTAAAAAAGAATAATCATGATCTTAAAAATGAGAGAACAAGTGGCAAGTAAGAGAAGCTGGGCTTACCCATTCAGTCATTCATTCTCTTACTCATTTTTATACTTGTGGATCTATATATTTGACCCCCTAATCAACTTGCAAACTTAAGAATAAATGGACAAACGTGTTCCTTCAGCAGTGCCTTTATGTGATCAGTGGCAAATGAGACAATCTTAAGTATGACAATAACATGTGTGTGGGTATGTGGTGTGTGTGTGTGTATTTATTACCTCTGCTCATAATTCCTTTCTAAAGTTAATATTATTCAAATAGAACTTGAGAAAGGTTCTCATTAAATGTAATGAATTCAAAAAATTTTAGTTTCCATTCAGGTAAGAAAAAAACTAGGCGCCTCCAAAGTATACCAACATATTCTTGATTTAGCCAAATTAACAACATGAAATTTGGCTTTAAATAAACCTCCATGATTACAATGCAAACCTCCATGGATTTACAAAGTGAACAAATAAAAGTAAATGGTTATTTGATGATAATATCTCTGTGCCTTTCAAAACTTTCCATTTCAGATTTAATATTTTATTAGTCCAACTATGTGCCTTCATACCACAGGGAAATAACCTCTCAGTCATATTAAGATAGTCAAACATATTCTTGCCAATTTTCTATGTAGTGTACCTAGACTTAACAGATGCATTATTCAAGATATATGGGTATAAATATTTAAAATTTATGTATATATAATGGGTACCTAAATAAATGAATGTATGTTTTTGGAATAAATGCTAAATTTGCATCTTTCACTGCCTAGCAGATAGATGGAAGGTAACAGTGCTGCTGATGGTCACTGACACATTTAAATCAGTATTTCTGTGAATAATGGGGAAAAGAATACACAGAAGAATTAGAAGAGGTTTTAGACATGCCCTTATTAAAAAAACCTGCAACTTTCAATCAAATTGCTAGTTCGCTTTTTTATATAAATCTTTATTGTTGAAAGTTTTACATGTGTCCCTTTTTATTCCCCATTGCCCTTCCCCGTCTCCCCCCAAGCCTTTACCACCCTATTGTCTGTATCTATGGATTATGCATATATGCATATGAGTTCATTGGTTGATCTCTTTCCCCCACTACTCTCCCCTGCCTTCCTATTTGCTTTTTGGATGACAGGATGTGACCCTCCACACAGCTGATGGATTTGTGGAAACTACACATAGAGAGCAGAGACAAGGGCCAACATCAATACTTTGATAGGGAATCTGTCATGGTTTCTCAAGTATGTGCCTTTCTGGTGATTCTCACTAGTCTAACCAAACCTTACAAGTGACACTAAATAAGAAAGTAGATAGTACATAGGTATTTAATAGTAGTAGAAATCGGAAGAGACAAAATCTTAGAGAATAGCCAATCCAATCTCTAATTATTTTGGAGAGGAGAATAAACCTAGAGTTTAGAGAGTTGCCAGAGGAGAGAAAAAGATTAAGAGGACAGGAAAAATTGTTCTCCTCATAATATCAATCACTCTTCATTGTAATTAAGCAATGTCCTTGCCAACCAGAACCCTAGTAAGCCAGGCTCCGTGTCAGTCTTAGTCATTATATATATCCCTAGTACTCAGTACAATGCTTCTCAAAAACAAGTGTATGAATGGATGAGTGAATAAATGTTTAATGTTAACTTGGGGAAGGTTCTTATCCTTGTTAAGTAATCATCACTTCATGTTTAAAAAATTTTACTAGAGAAAATTTTTTTAAATGCTTAGCAATGGGCTTTGCTCAAAGAAACACTCATATATTGATGGAATGAATGAAGCCAAATATAAGGAAAATATCTGTTTCTCTGGAAACTTCAACTATAAGACATAGACAAATAGGACACGCTTTTGGCATACCTTCATCTAATAGCTCAAAGAAAAAGGAAAAGAGAAAATATAAAACAAAACTTTAATACACAATAAGGAACTTAAAACAAATATAACTTATTTGTTAAAGGAAAAATGGTTGTTTACTGTACTCTAGAGAACATAATCCTAGGAAGAATAAAGAACACTACAAGCCCAGTCAGTGGGTGGGGCTCAGTGGCTGAGCGTAGACCTATGAACCAGGAGGTCACAGTTTGATTCCCGATCAGACCTCACGCCTGTGTTGCAGGCTCCATCCCACACGTCGGGTGTATAGGATTTTCTCATTCTTGATGTTTCCATCTCCCCTTCCTCTCCCTTCCTCTCTGAATTCAATAAAAATTTATTTTTTAAAAAAGAGTGCTGCAATACCTGATAGAATCCTGACTTCGGCTTCGTTTCCAGTTCTCGAGCTGGCTGGGTTGCGGGCTAAGCACCGGTAGATGCCAGTGTCCCCAGGCTGGAGTCTGCTGATCTGCAGCGCGCCCGAGGGCAAGGCCACCACCCGGGAGTCGCCCAGGCTGGGAGCCAGGTCCTGCTGGTTTTTCTGCCAGTGGATCGCTGGCATGGGCTCCCCGATGACCTCACACTTGAGTAACACCGTGTCTCCCATGAAGGCCGTGACAGACTCTGTCTGGGACAGAAACCTCAGAGGTCCTGTGGGGAAAACGAAGAAGGAAGGGTACATCTTTCAGAGGAGATGTGACAGTCGCCAATAAAAATAATCGCATTTGTATTGTGCATAGAAACCTGTATTGTACAAAGTATTTTCCTCATATTTCATCTCATTTGTTTTCTCATTTTACCGTAGTATGTGCCTGGCACTACAGTAGTTTCTGGAGCTAAAATACGATAATGATGTGGCCATTAATCTCTTGAAGTTTACTGTTCGGTTGTTATTGGTTAATAAAGCAGCCTTGTAAACTAAACAGAGCAGACAAGATCATCCTCATTTTATACATTAGGAAATGGAGGTGCAGAAAAGTGAAATTCCACAAATAAATGCCCAGTTCTTATGTTGCAATACTGCAAAAGAGACTTGCTTCTTTTTAATTCGGGACCTGTGCTCATTCATCATCCCACTTTGAACAAAGAACTATTAAATTATGGGATTATGATGGACTGGCCACATGGCATAACCTAGGGCAGCTTCAAGAAACAAATGGGCGATATTAACCGCTGATTATAATAACAGAGAACACACTGTTATGGGCTAACAGCTTAAGGCAAATATGCATCTGTATTTGTCAGTTAGGGGTGTAGTATAGAGAAAAAATGCTAAAGCTAGAGGGGGTCAATGGGGGAAACGGGAACATATGTAATAATTTCTACATAAAGAATTTTTAAAAAGAAAATGTAGTGAAAAATTAATAAAATAAATAAAATAAACCAACCAATTGGCCATCCCTGACCACAAGCCTTGCTAAGAAGCCTCCTTCATGGTGATTTTTAATGTGAAAGGGTAGGCGATACTGTAATCTGCCCTCTGAAGCCCCTCTTTTGAACAGATAATTGTGACCCTAAAGTTTTGACCATAAGAACTATCTTTGAATTGCAAATAAACATTATTATGTGAACTGTGCCATTACTGATAGATGCATTTTATTTTTAGAGTAACCTCAATTAAATAATCCTAATTCATTGATTCATGTGCTAACCATCACCATTATATTACAGTATTTCTATTTTCATTTTAATCTTACTCAACATTTCTTTCATTCTAAGTCCATTTCAGATAAAGTTTTATTCATTCATCAATTTGAGGTTCACATTCAGTTTTGCAGATCATATTTTATGCAATTTCTATTTTATAGATTTATTTTAACTAACTCAAAATTTGCTAGATTTAGGTTTAAATTTTATTTAGTCAATATTTAGTCAATAACAAATTCCATTATATTCAGTTTTAAATAATGTTGGTTTTATTTTGGATCTATTGATTTTCACAAAGCTAACTTTCCCTACAATATGATGGATATTTTGCTGGAGTGAAAAGAGCAAAGGCAAATGATCTAGGTCTAGACATCATAATTTCATATGGTCTTCATCCCTAATATTTTATTTTGTAACTAAGGAAATGCAGTTGGGAATAATGTATTTTACATGTACAAATTACAGATTTTATACAACATCCATACATTGAGGAGATATCTGAATACTTTTGCATATTCAGATGTATGGTCCTATATAAGTTATGCATATTAGATAAAATTTTAATATCTATTTTACATCTGAATGCTGGTGGCATTCAAAGGGTTCACTTGCAAATTTCTAGAAATAGAATAAAGTATAAAATGAAAGGGTAATTCAAAATGATACTCAACAATTGGTTCCTTTCTGTAAATTTCTTCTAGCTAAAAGAATCATACGCAACACAAAATTGTGTATGAATATAATTAAACGTAATGAAATCAGATACTATTCCACATGTTTATTCAATATGCATTCTATGTTGATTTCAGACCTTAATAAACAGGGGTCAGAAATGCCTCCTATTTATAAAACTTATCAATGTAACATTTGAAAGCTTCAGATAATTGATTATTTAACAGACTGAGAAACTGTAAGTATGATCTGTAGCTTTTTCTTTTTGTCTGTGCAAAGGAAATCCTGCGCATCAGAAAGCAATTCTAAGTTGATGAGGCTCTATATGACTAGAATTAATGCTCCCAATATTGTGCTGAATTGTAGCATCCGCATCTCCCACTGTTGTACGAACCGGCAATAGCATTAAAAGGAGAGAAGAAGTTATAGGCTATCAAGTTAGTAGTATATTTTCAAGGCTTGAGTATGAGGACCTGGTAATGAACACTAAACTCACTGTTACTCATAAGAATGAAATACGGTGTTGTCAGAAGAGTCATTTAATGCTCTAATGCAATGTGAACAATTCCTGAGTTCTGCTCACAGGTAGATACAGACATAATTTCTGTGTTCTGCTCATAGGTAGATGCAAACATAATTTTAACTAGATCCTCATGAAAAATAGTTACCTGCTCAACGAGAGCCTCCCTGTGCATGAGAACAGTCTGTTCAAGCTCATTAGATCTCACCTGAACCCCTGTGGTCACAGCACAAATGGTCTTCCTACCTCTGCTCTTTTCTTACCCAAATCCATTCAAACACCATCACAAGATCAGTGTTCTTAAATCACCCAATTTTTTGTTTCACTCAGGAAATTCTGGTGTTTCCAAACATTTTTAGTGTTGTCTTACACCCCTAATGGTACCCAAGAATTCTAGCACAATGCACCTTCTCGGCTCATCTCCATAACTCTTGCAAAATAATTCTCCAATCTAGTGCACCATTCTATGCCCTAGTCATGGCTTTCTCTTGAATTAATTCTTATGATACTTCCTCCAAAGAAGTATACCCTCTCCCCTAATATATTTACCTATCAAAACTGTAGTCATTCTTAAGACATTGATTTAAAATATCTCCATTCCCCTAGACTTGCTACTAGAGATCATCTCTCAACCCTTTGAATGACCTATCTGGTCTAGTAATAATTAATGTCGTTTTTAAACATTCGTTTACTTGTATTGACATAACCTACAAACACGTGGCATCTACAGAACGTGTGAAGTGCAATTAACAAGTTTTGCTTGAAAAAGTTTGTGTTTGGTTTGGTTTTTGTTGCAAAACTAGGGCTAAGAAGATGGCGGATGAAGAGCATATTCGGCACTGCATGCTTTACGAGTTCCAATTAGGAAGAAAAGCAAGTGAGGCTGCAAAAAACATCTGTAGTGCTCTTGGTCAAGATGCAGTTAGCGCCAGAAAATGCCAGCGTTGGTTTGAGAAATTTCACGAGGGAAATTTTTCGTTAGATGACAAGAGTGGTCGAGGCCGTGTGTCCAATTTTGATCAAGAAGCTCTTCAAGCTCTTTTGGTGCAAAATCCTCAAATTACCCAACAAGAGCTTGCGACAACTTTAAATTGTTCACAAAAAACAATTTCCAATCAATTGCGTGCACTTGGCAAAGTCCAAAAGTTTGGAAAATGGGTTCCTCATGAGTTGACCGACAACAACCGTAATCAAAGAGTCACAATTTGCAGTTCGCTTCTCTCTCGTCAAAACCGTTTGCCGTTTTTAGAGCAAATTGTTACTGGAGATGAAGAATGGGTGCTGTATGTTAATTTGAAAAGGCGGCCTCAATGGTTGGACAAAAATGAGGCTCTGGAGCCCATGCCCAAACCTGACTTGCATGCGAAAAAACTGATGTTGTGTGTTTGGTGGAATTTTAAAAGAATTCTTCATTATGAACTTTTACCATCTAACCAAACCATTACAAGTGCAGTGTATAGTGCCCAATTGGAAAGGTTAGCCCAAGCTTTAAGAGAAAAAGAACCCGCGCTGATTAATCGGAAGGGCGTAATTCTTCACCATGATAACGCACGACCGCATACTGCAAGAATCACTGCTGAAAAACTGCGCCAGTTGGAATGGGAAGTTCTCCCTCAACCTGCATATTCTCCTGATATTGCCCCTTCCGATTACCATTTGTTTCGTTCTTTGCAAAACTTTCTTGGAAAAAAATTGAATAATGAAGAATGCCTCAAAAATGCATTGACCGAATTTTTTGCATCAAAATCACAAGGATTTTACAACAGAGGGATTAAAATGCTTCCTGAGCGTTGGGTACAAGTAGTAGAAAACAACGGCAACTATATTGTTGATTAAATTTTGTTGTATTGTTTAAATAAATTCGATTTAAAAAAGTATTAGAAAACGACATTAATTATTACCAGACCTAATAGTTGGGTGTATAAAAAAAAAAAAAAAAAGTCCAAGGACTATTTATATGTTTGTAAATGTGTAATTTTTGGTATTTTATGTACACAGAGTATATAAAAAAGAAATACATAAATATTTATCGAGGTTCGATGTGACTCTAAATATTTAAATAGAGCATTGCAAAAATCCAAATGTTGATAATCGTTTGAATAAGTCGCCTCACTTTCCAGCATATTTTTTGGCATTTTTGGGGTTAACATTCTTAGGTACCAGATCATTTGGGGTCCCTTCACTGCTTTACCATTTAACCAGTTGAGTGACCTTGCACAAGGAGTCAGTGTTATTTTTTTCCTCTCTTCTAAACTCCTTTATAAACAGCATCATTTAACCTCACAACAGCTCTTTCAGTATTATTGTCTTCACATTGCAGATGGGACTCAAATGGGAGCAAAACTGATTCAACCGTTTACATTATGCATGAATGTTTAAGAACGCAAGCTTCAGGACTGAATTATTACACTTCCTAAAACACCTTATTTCCCCAACCTAAGTGAAAATATCTCAAGAGGAATTTATTTTATATATCAGTACCTTCCCACTCCTGCTCCAAGTATATCAGCACAGCACTGGGTAAAAATGGTTATGTAATAAGTACCTTATCTCTAGATTGTCTTATAGGCAAATTTCCGCCTGTAGGGCTATACTATTAAAAGTAGCACACAAACCTGTTTTTAGTGTTTTCATGGAGATCTTTGTATATATATAATTGACTTCAGATAGGAAGAGAGAAATAGAAACAACAATGATGAGAGAATCATTGATGGGTTGCCTCCTGTACAACCCCCACTGAAGATCAAACCCATTGCCTTAGCATGTGCTTTGACCTGAAATCGAACTGTGATCTCCTGGTTCATAGCTTGATACTCAAACACTGAGGCACACCAGCTAGGCATGGAGATCTTTCATTGTTTACCTTGTCAAGGGCTGTTTTTAAGAATGACGTGTAGTCAAGGTCCCTGCCCTCACACTAGCCTGGCCCAGGATGCTATGCGGGCTTTAGATTCGGAAATACCTGGACTTGCTGGAAGTATCCCATGTCAACCACCTTACAGTTTACACACTATCTGCACATCCAGGGATTAATGATGCCCAGCGCCTAATGAGGATCAGCTCAGCACCTGTTCACATCAAAGAACATGTGGTTTTACTATGGGAAAGCCAGACATACATTGCAGCTCTGTGTATCCCCTGTTCTAGAAATGACAAGTACAGAGACTTTAATTCAAATTTTATAAGTGACTAATAGTCAGTCAAAGTGCCTAGGCTTCAGCCTCAGAAATTATCTCCTGATTATAGTTGTATAATGAGCATTAGGCGCTGTGAGAGATGATGTATAGCCATGGAGAAATGGGTCTCACCTTGTTTATTTTGATTTTTGCAAGAGATCCTTCAGTTATTCTCCAATACCAATTTGAACTCTAAATGATTCACATACTAATATAATTGTCTATTTATATATGTTACTTTGTTAAATGTTGTTCAAGGCTTGTTAAACAGCTATAAGCCCAATTCTTTTTCTAGAACATTTACTAAGTACCCATGCAAGGAGAGGATATTTTATTTTCAGCTCTTCAATAACACAGTGCTTGAATACCTGGCGTTTAATAGTGCCAACACAGTATCGGAACCCTCCCTTCCTCAGAGACATGTCCTCAAACACAGATAGAACCAAATGTTCCTGTATATCTCCTTTGGAGCACTTATTTCAATTATAATCAATTATAATCAATTATAATCAATTAACTGGAAAATTAACCTAATAGCTATCATCCCAGCTAATCTATAAATTACACAAAAGCAGGGCTAGGTCTGTTTTATTCTGTACTCTGAGGACTTACTAGTAGTGTAGTACATGACACATAATTCTCCATCAAATACATGTTGGATGAAAAAATGTATTTTTGGTAAGATAAGTAGTTTTGGAAAATATCTTAGACCCTAAACATTAGGGATTCTAGGAAAGACAGCAAGGTTAGCGAGGCAGAAAGGGGAGAAAACAGGGATTTCTTCATGAAAAGTAAAAAAACAGCTGAGGCTATATCAATGGCAACCCATCAAGCCTTTCATTTGAAAAGAGACAATATGGAGAGAAAAGCTACGCCTAGTGCATCCATGACAATTTTATCCACCCCACATAAATTCAAACTGTGGGCCAGGGATGTATATTCAGAATGAGATTTCCCTATCCTCCCTTCAAATCACTGTTCCCAGGAACATAGCTATCAGCATCTCAGAGCCAGTACACGCCCATCTGGGATAGCCTGGGCCAAGGCTGCAGCCATCTAGCAGGTTCTGGCCCATGCATGTTTCCTCAGGAGCAAGGGATAACCAAACCATTGGCTGTCACTGGGGCAGTGGAAACATTAATGACAAAAGCAGCAAACATTTTTCATTTGGGGTTTTCCTTTGTGATGCTAAACAAATGGGGTAAAAAAAAATCACCATGGCAATGAATGAAAGC
Organism: Pipistrellus hanaki; assembly: GCF_964339955.1. Lineage (NCBI taxonomy): Eukaryota > Metazoa > Chordata > Mammalia > Chiroptera > Vespertilionidae > Pipistrellus > Pipistrellus hanaki. Next base: position 70,593,292 of record NC_140508.1, read on the forward strand.
TGCTAAGTCTACAGGGACAGCCAATGTGTTAGAATGAATATCCTGAGAACAACAGTCTAGGAACAACAGTCTAGAACAACAAAGGCCTAGGAGAAATCTTCCCATCAGATCCTACAATCAGAAAGTTTGACTATCTTCAACACACACTCTGCTCTCTGAGTCATTTAATTAGAAATGAATTTGCTTTATAAGCAAAAGTGGGAGTAAACCTTTCACAGTCCAGGTTGATGCCAAGACTCTCCTCTGCCTCTAGGGAGGCCTCTCCTCCACCCACACACTCACAGATGGGGGCCCGTTCCTTCCTTGAAATTCTAATCTGAAAATGGCACATTTTTCTGCTTTGACCTGGACCTCTTTGCCAGACTATCGGGATCCTCATCTCTTCCTATGGAAGGTCTAATTATTAAGAAATTAAAATCCATTTAATAAAAAGAGACTTATCAATGGGGGGACAGACTCTGGGGCTGGAAACACGCCTGGCTTCTACATAGTCAGCAATGTGGTGATATTTCACAATGACTGCCCCAGGAGAGCTGCTGTTAATGCCTTGTTTGCTCCAAATGAAAGCCTGAAAGCTGTGTCCCTTCCAAGCCAGATCTTGTTTACCCCCCTCCTCCTTTGAATTCTCAAATTAGCCCCAGGAAAGAGAATAGAGCTAATCCAAAGAGAAGTTCTCTAGATTTGGTATCTCTTAGTAACCACAAGACCAATGAAGGATTCCGGGAATTCATTATAAGCACATTTCTGTCTCTATATCCATTTCCATTTCTTTATTATAAAGGATTTTGCTTGAGGGTTTTTTTTTAAAATTTTATTTTTTATTGTTTGAAGCATTACAAATAGTAGTATATATGTCTCCTTTCCCCCCCCTCGACCTCCTGTCAGCCTCCTCTACCCCCCCTCCCTAGCATATGCCTTTACCTGCAACCCCCCCTCCAGTGTCTTGTATCCATTGGTTATGTTCATATACATGCAAACAAGTCCTTCGGTTGATCTCTTACGGCCACCTCCCCCCAAATTTTTAATTTTTAATGGAAAGGTTACAGACTCCTAGGTGACTGGCTGAAGAGCTGTGGCTTGGAAATGGTGAGGCAAAACATGTCTAGTAAGAGTTTCTGGGGGGTGACAGCCACACTTGCCCAGGATGTGAGATTATAAGAACCATCCATGTGGCCAATTAATTGAACACCAAAATGATGTCATAGAAGAAGTGTGACAGGAGGAGGAACACTGTGCCCATTACACAGTCAGTTTGTCTAACTCTGCAAGATGAGGAGCACTAGGAGCACACAATGAACTCCTCTCGGAAGCAAAAACAAAAACAAAAAATGTCAGGAAGATATGCCATCAGCAGAGTCTTTCGCAGAGTCATCTTTGGGGTTTGTCCAATGTAAACGCTATAAAGAACTGGCAATCTCCCGGATTCTTGAAGACTGATTTTACATACGACTTGGAACCAAGTGATCATTTTGGAACCTCCATAATCTCTGGGTGACTAAGAGCCAGTTTAAATGCTGGTCTGTCACAATCTCACCAAGTAGCCTTACTAGGTTATTGGTCTTCAAGTTCATGGAGTAAATCAAGATTTTCCAAATCATCCTTTTTAATCATAGCCTTGGGGCCTCTAGTAGCCTACATGGCGGGGAAGCACTAAGCAATCACTACAACTGCTTTTTTCTACCTCTTGAGAGAGCCTGGCAGTCCTTAAATTTCATCAGACCTCATGTGTGCTTTGACTACACAAGTTCTACAGCTCCATGAGGGAAGCCTGGGCATGGCATCATCTGAGATTCACATCCAGCCTATTTCCTGAATTAATCAGCGTATTTCTTATTCCCTTTCAAAGACCCACTAACAGGGAAGCCCATATCCCAAACACTTAGCAAGAGATTTTCCTATTGGTGTCAAAGGTCATTAAATCAAGAATCTATTGGGGTAAGATTGTTTCAAGCATTTACTTTAGCATATTATCCAAAAGATTACATCATATTCTACCTGTCAATCTTTAAACTAAGTGCTAATTCCACGTTTCCCCGAAAATAAGACGTCCTCTGAAAATAAGACCTAGCGCAACTTTGGGAGAAAAAATTAATATAAGACACTGTCTTATTTTTGGGGAAACAGGGTTTTTTCTACTTACCAGTGACTGAATGAATACATACAGAGGTTGGCAAATGTAGGTTTACAGTTGTGAGTTAAAGACACATGTTTATTCTTCTATCATTTGTTAATTATTGTATCATGCATATGTATAGCAACTGTAAACCTACTTTTACCCAGCCCTATACTGGCCACTGTGTAGGGCAGCGTATTCAGGGGTCTTCAAACTACGGCCCGCGGGCCACATGCGGCCCGCAGAGGAGTCTGATCCTGCCCGCCAGGTTTTTTGGGCAGTGAGCGCAGCCGAGGTGTTACAGTAGGAATTAGTAGTTCATATAGTCCGGCCCTCCAGCTCTCTGAGGGACCGTGATCTGGCCCCCACCTTAAAAAGTTTGAGGACCCCTGGTATATATGGATGAAGTCTAGCCTTTGTGTTGCTTTAAAGGACCCTACTGAAGTTCCCTGGCAACACTTTTTACTCTCAGTTTGTCCCAAGGACCAACATCCTCTAAAAATGAATGACTTTTTTTTTTTAAATATGCACTGAGTTCAATATTTAGAATTTGTCGACAGAAACCTAAGAAAGGAGAAACCTAAATGGAGCAGAGTTCAATAGAAGGAGGTAGCAGAGAGAGTAGTGTCAGCTCAAAGCCTTTATTTCAGTATTTAACCGATTCAACTCAATTTGATTATAGCCAAGATCCACATCAAATATAGCAAAAGGATTCCATTTTTTTCCTCTCAGAATTTTAGTTTCTTTTTCCTCCCCCATAAAATCAATCTGTAATATGATAATCAAGAAATCCCAGCAGACATAATAACTTTGATTAAAGACTTCTGGTGAATCTATTTAATTTTAATTTTGATTTGGAAGTACCTACTGGGAGAAAATTGAAGCTAATAAAACACATTTGCATGCTATGCATTCACACAATAAAAATGGAAAACCAAAATATGTCTGTTTAACTGTTTAAAAATCAAAACTTTTTAAAGAATTATAAAAATTTGGGGTAGCTTGATCCAGAGAAAGCAAATATACCTGACATAATGAGGTATGCATGAGGAAAAATATTGGTCTCAAAGATCACAATTTGGTAAGGGTTTCACACTCACCTGGATAAATGTCTATCACAAGAGTCTGAACTAATCATTTATTCCAACTGATCTTTTTGTATACTTAGTCCCTAGGTATTATTTCGCTATAGAAGAAGGTCAGTAAATTGAAAATCTTTTAGTTGTGGAATCCTTCTCCTGGCCCAATTGGATGTCTGACACTTGAACAGAGTAGGGAGATGGAAAAGGGCATGCCTGGGCAGTCAGAGATAAAATTCTCCCCCTGCTTCCAAGGGAGCCAGATGTATGTTACAGATGTATGTAGTTGGAAGTAAAATATTCCTTGATAATAGCTTTAAGCGTCAAATCAGAGTACTTATACACTTTTTATAGAAGCACAAACAAAGCGACTTCCAAGTTTATGATTGTATGACCTATGAATGTAAACAGAAGTATTATATATTGAGAAGTAGTTCTTAAGAAGCATGGTACCAGCGCTAGAACATAAGCTTTGAAGAGTAGTGTTTATATATGTGTGTGTAGATTCAAATGCAGACGCCTATGTAGGTATGTGTGTGTATGTACAGTTAAATATGCACAACTATAGACAAATATACACATACCTCTATTTCTAGTGAGTTTATGTATGCATAACACACATCTACCTCACATATATCTTTACAGAGATATATAGTTAACTATTGAATTTGGGCAAAGCAACCATATTATCATAGTGCACTGTTCTTGTTAAAGAGTAATTTTTCTCTTAAATAATTCACATAATTAACAGATTTTCACCGTTATTGTACATGTATGTGGTTTCCCTTTATAAAACATAATACTTTTCCTACACATCCTTTCCACTAAATGTTTCAAGTTACCAGAGAATTTAGATCTAAAAAAAAATAAGCTGACCTGAGTTCCATCATTTAAAGAAATGATAATAGTCTATAAATCATAAGCTTGTCCAGAATACAGAACTTTAATATGATTCAAACTCATCAGACAAGATGCCTCATTATTCACACCAAGCTAACTGCTAATTTTCAGAGACAAATGCACCTGTGGAGAAAGAAATCGTATCTTTAAATTGCATTATCCGCTGACAAGACCACATACTGTTTGTCCTTGTTCTTAATGCAGAAACCAGAGGGTGTAAATCCCTTCATCATTCTGTCAGCACTTCCAGCACTTCCGGCCAGGGTGTTAATGGCGTACAGCCAGGAAGTTGTGTAGGCTTCCAGCCAATCAGCAAGGATACCATTTAATAGGCTTTTCAAACAGAAAGCACAATTTGGGGAGGTGGGGCAGCTCAGTGCTAATGCAGTTAGATGGAAACATATTTTAAATCTCCAATTAAAACAAGGAACAAGAGATCTTAATCCTTTGTGACATAGAGTGGGTAGAAGAGACTCACTTCATTTATTAAGTGAAAGGCTAATTTTACTGATGGCAACTACATTATCAGCATCTCAGCAGATTTCTTTTCAGAGACTAAACCCAGTCTGCTCTTGCCAAGATGAAAGTACTCTAAGAAGCATTACAAAGGTCTCCTGCTTGGTAAAACCAACCCATTCAAGGGAAGATGATTTTGTCTGGTGCACAGGCTGTGAACTGTCTAATTCGGAGACAAATAGACCACATTAATGACGACCAGTGACAGTTGGATAAGCTATACTGTGAGTCTGTGGAAATTCACCTTTTGAAATACTTTGGGGAGGAAAAAGCATCATAAAATTGAGATAAACTATTGTTTTAAATATCCTGAAAAAGATATTATCTCGTATCCACCATGGTTGTATTATTAGAAAATTATGGATTTTATAAGTTGTAAGCAATTTATTCAAACATGTTAATGAATGGGTGGGGAAATGATCATTGTGGACAAGATCTAAAAATAGAAGTTTATGCAATTGTGTCTTTTAAGTCTTAATTGCATATTACAAAGCTGAACATCCTTTCTTTGCCTTTTGCTGGTATTATCTCTTTGCAGCTAAAATGACACATGTAGAGAAAACATAATATTAAGTATTAAGCTGAACAAAAGGTAGAAAATAACACGCTTGACTCTCCATTTTCTACACAGCTATATTAATACTAGCTTAAAAAAAAGGAGTCATGGATACATTTTTCTAAAACGTTAGGAGAAGAGATGGTACAGCCTAGGTGGATGAGCCTGCAGAGTGAGAGCAGGATTCAGATAAAAGCGCAAGGAATCTATAATGTTTTAATTGGAGATAAAACTCAGAGTCGGGGTTGCAGCACCTGCTAGGAGCTCCTGTCTGATTAAATATCTTGCTGTTTTTTTCATTTAATCTCTGCAGATCTCACACACTTACCATGGCCGCTCTGTTTCTATCTAGTCCTGCTCAGATTGCACTGGAATAATAGCAATAGGACACAAAAACATCTGGAAGCAAAAAGTCTGTGGCAAGGGTCACTATATACTAGGGACCGGTGCAAGAAATATATGCACAGGTGGGGGCAGGGGAGACCCTCAGCCCAGCCTGCCCCCTCTCACAAACTGGGATCCCTCAGGGATGTCCTACTGCCAACCTATAGGCCACTCCTGGCCGGGGGCATTCTGGGACCCTGGCTGCTCAGGGCCTGAAGTGGCTTGGGTCCCAAGGATGTTCCTAGGACTCAGGACGCTTGGCACCCACATATAAAATTAAACCCCATCTTTGTCAGGTTAATTTGCACACTCACTCCTGATTGGCTGGTGTGTGTCATCCTCTGTTATTAGTGTAGATATATCATGAAATGTGGAAATTATATGCAACTCAGATAGCAGCATCCATAAAACAAAGTTTAATTGGGACACACACACACCCCTTTGTTTATTAATTACCTATGGTTGTTTCCAAGCTAATAGGACAGTTGCATAGTTGTGGCAGAGACCATATGGACTGCAAATGTGAAAAAATTTACTCTCTGATCCTTTAGATAAGTTTGGCTCCTTTTCTATGGTAATTCAGGAGTTCTAAATTAACTAATTGATTTCATGTACATTTTGATCAATGTGGTTGGAAGAATAACCTACCTGTCTGGCATACTTGAGCTCTATGATCTATTGCCCCAAAATAATAACTTCATATCTTAACATTTCATGTAGATGGAGCCCCAGAGGGTGCTTGCTCACTTCAAATGAAACTTTTATGAACACAATAAAAGGAGTGAAAGAAAAAAGAAGGTTTATGAGACAGATTTCTTCTACTTTCTTTTAGGTCCAATTTGATTTCTATAGCAACTTAGATAGTAACAAGTGATAGAGTATTTGGTATAGCAAAAATTGTGGAATCCCCAGAACCTAATATTAGAGAAGTTTAAGCAAATAAGCTGTTTTCAGTGCCCTTACTTCCAAATTGCAATCAATGTAATTTTTCAGGTTTTCTTCCTAAGCCTTCAGTTTAAAATGAAGGCAAGGTAGTGTTATAAAGAGATGAGTTTATGCTTGGATGTGTGAGGAGTTATAGCTATGAAGTATTTTGTTTTATTTGTTTTTCTTATTATTCTTACTAATATTCCCACAGATCAAATAATTTTAATACCAATTCCTTTTTGAAGTGCTTTCAGGTGCTCCAGCACATTAATTTATTTATTCACCATTTATTGAACATCTAATATGTCCCAGAAACTTCTCCATTAAGAAAAAGGTAATAAATGGAAGACATAAAACATCCTACCTGAGTACAATCTATATACTTTTAAGAGCAATCTGATATTAAACAAATAAGTAAAAATAAAGTCTGAGCGAGGGGACTGAATATCCTAAGGAACAAATAAATCAGGAAAGGAGGTAAGCGTGTGGAGTTTGGGAAGCTTTGGCAATTTTAAATAAAGGGAGCTCAAGAGCAGCTTCGCTTAGAAAAAAGGTTTCAAAGGGGTGAGGAAAGAGACCCTGTCATGCTCTGTGGGACCAGACTTTTCAACAGAGGCAAATGAACATGCTAAGATCTCAAGGAGGGGACATTTGGGTCCTAAGGAGAGTGCACCATTGAATAGGTCCCCCAACTACTCTAATGGTCTTTCCAGGCGTGTGAGAGGAATAAAGTTAAGAAATATTTCTAATAAAGGGAAATGCATACTCCACTGTGTACACGAGAGGCAGATAGTGAGGTGCCAGGAGATGCTCACTCTTTTTCAAGCTCAGAAAATAAAAATGGAGTTTATAGAAGAGACGGTTTTATAGATTGCTTAGAAAGATGGCCATGAGGCAGAGTGGAAGGAGGACAAAGCTAGCAATGCACATGATCAGAAAACACTTGTGTAGCACCATCATTACAGTAGTATTGATTTGGTTTGTGTTGCATATTGAAGTGGATGACAGAGAAATATTAGAAAATTTTTGTGGAAAGTCAAAGGGAAGAGGGATTGCCCTAACCGGTTTGGCTCAGTGGATAGAGCATCAGTCTGTGAACTGCAGGTTGGCAGGTTCGATTCCAGTCAAGGCCATGTACCTAGGGGATGTGCAGGAGGCAACTGATTGATGTTTCTCTCTCATTGATGTTTCCAACTCTCTATCCCTCTCCCTTCCTCTCTGTAAAAAAAAATCAATTATATATATATTTTAAAAAGGGGGTGGGTGGGAGTGGGATTGAAGAGGGAGAAGGTATAGTGGAAGATCAGAAGTTCTGGGGAAGAGACTGTGAGCTTAATCCCACAGGCATGAAAGACAAGTGTATATACTATGGCTGCAGAAATGTAAAATACTCAGGAAAGAGAATAAGTAACATTACAATTTAGCTTTAACATGCTAAACTGGTGCATAGGTTGGGGTAATAGGACACAAGATTCATAGGTAGGCAAATAGGAAACAATATTTGCCTCTAAATGGTTCAATTATTTCATAACTTTAACTGACTTTACCTTAGAAATTCCCATTATATGTTATAATTGACTGGAAAGGACAGATGTCCAAAATTTTCCTGAAGTTTAATGTGTTGGCCTTTGGTTAATCAAAGGTCTTCTGTGGACATGACATATCTTCATTTCGGTAAAAGATTTCACAAATGGTGAATCGCTCTTGTGCCACTCAGGAATGTTCACCTCTGTGGGACTGCATTCGCTGTAGGGCCCGAGGGTTCTAAGTGCTAAAGCTTTCATGCAGGTAGAATGCAGGGCTGAAGAAATAACCTGAAACATCCCATTCTACACTCCCTCATGGCAAGCTGGTCTGCTGATTGATGCATCGTGCATACAGAGAGGGTTCAGTAGCTTTATGTGAATGAATAAGATTCTTTCCCTTCATCATTCTGTATACTATTTACAGTGAAAAGAATAGCAGGGCAAAATGTTGAGGAGACAATTTTAGAGAACACCTTGACCCTTGAAGGCTTAGAGAATTATCTTGTTGCTTCTGTTCATATAAAAATTGTGTGCCTATTGCAGGGAGGGGGGCCTGGGTGAGACCTGTGGGAAGATGGAAATCTTTTTAGAAATTTGAAAACCACTGTGCCGAAGATTTCTAATAGTAAGATTTGAACATCACAGAAGTGTTAACATATTATGAGTAGGCAATCAGTAGGATTAACACAGTTGATCTGGGATAATTTGGAAATTTTCAAAAGGCCGTCTTTCACTGTTCTTATGTAAGGGCGTAATAATTCCTTTCTTTTTTTTTATCACTTTTTAATAAAAGTTCTTCTATCAAAGCATAATAGTTCATTTATTTTTATAGTCAGTATTTCTGACTTGAAATGATCAAAAGGCCAAATAACTAGTAAAGAGTGGTGAAGATTTTTTTAAGTGTCATATAATCACTGAGCTCTTTCAACTGATCAAAGCCCTCTCAGCAGGAGCAGTAACCCCTATTATACTATATGTAATCACTCGATCAGTGAAGTAATACCATTTCATCCACTTCAGAAACATGGCCAAAGGCTTTGCCGGGGGGGCGGGGTGTTACCTTATTATATTTCATGGACATGTACTTCATCAATCAGGTTAGGGGTAGGCCAAGTACAGGGGTAAGCCTCCTGTTTCTTCTATGAAGTGGTTAAGCATTGTACCAAACCCACTAGACCTCAACAGTGGTTAAAGAGAAAGAAGGAGTAAGTCCAGCTCTCACATCGGCTTGTGATCTCGGGGGTAGGCACATCACCAGGACATCTGTCCAGTGTGGAAAAGAACACCGTATTTTCTGAGACTATCTTACTACCATTTTCCCAGTTTGTCGTGGTGATTATCCAGGATAATGTACAGTGATGCTCCTTTGAGAAAGGAAAGGAAGATACTTTAATTATAGAAAGTCCCTGGGTTTTGAACACTAGCTCGCCCAAACCTTCCTTCAAACAAGCAAGGGCTCCCTTCCAAAGGCTGTGACCTTCCACCAAACTCATTCAGGCAGGCTCCCATCCTCTACCATCACTGTCTTCCCTGACAGTTATTCCCATCTGGGACATCCCCTTCCAACAGTTTTCCAAATGGCTATTAACCTCCAACTGATATTTAAACTCTCTTGGTCTCCAGCCTCAGAGGGGCCTGTTTCAGGAACAAAGAACTCAACAGACCCCAAAGAGCTAGATGAAGCCAGAAAAAGGACACTTGGGACAGTGGCAGAATTGTATGCCTCTATTAAGTAATATACCAGCAGAATATGAGTAGGTCTGAGCACACATTCACAATTACATATATACATGCTTCTCATGCTTTGAGTTACAGATAAAATCTGCTCATAAACTGAGAACTGTCAGGGTCATTAAAATGGTTTTCCCCCTGATTTATGCCACCATCACTGCAGTGACTGCCAGTACTACTTATAATAATCTGCATATTGGACAGGGGAACTGATATTCTTGACTTCTAATCCCCATTCAAGAATTCATTTAAACATTGAGCAAGACACATCCCATTAATCCAACTGTGAAATGGGTGTGGTAGCCCTGCTTCCTAAAGGGCATCTTCAGGAAGACTGAAAGTGATTTTTTGGTATAGATTCTAGAGAGATGAATGGAAGGAGAGAGAGAAACATCAATCAGTTGCCTCTTGTAGGCTCCCTGACCAGGAATTGAACCTGCAACCTAGGTATGTGCCCTGACCAGGAATTGAACCCACCGCCTCTTGGCGTATGGGACTATGTTCCAAGCAACTGAGCCGCATTGGCCAGGCCTGAAAGTGATTATTTTATTCAGGAAACATTAAAATACTATTTGTATTTTACGATAAATACTATTGGCCCTTGCTATCTAAATATATTTAAAACAAGAACAATACTTATTTTCACTACAAAATCAGAGTGAGATTCCAACAGTGTACATTTGTGAAAACAAGCCAGTTATTCTAACTCCCCTTTTCCAGTAAGCTCTTTGGTATTAATTTATATCTTCTTTTGAAAAACTCGTGGCCAGCATTTAGTCTAAAAAGGAAGTTCTAATTATGAGGAGATTATTATTTTCTCATTTGCACAGATTTGGCTCATTAGAGCTGTAATCCTTTTCCCTCAACCCACGGAGTGAAAGCAACCCCTTCCTAGGAGTCTGAGAGTGAAATTGGCTATCTTAATACAAGTTCAAATCACAGCGATGGGAAGACCTGGCCAATGTGACCTTTAACCATAACAATGACCCCAGAGGAGCTCGATTCTCACATTCCATTTGAGGATCTCCTTAGTAATTGTTCATGAAAGTCACTGAGCTTCATCTTTGTGTCTTCATAAAAATATGATGTTAAATTCAAATTATGCAATATAACATCATGGTGTCTACCCAGCCAAATTCAAATGACATTCAGTTTATGCTTCTCTAATCTCTCAGAGTGCTTCAGTGGGTCATTTATAGAATCGAGTCTTAATGGTTGGAAATTAAATTAGAAAGAAAATATGTATCATGCTTTTACTGCACTAAAATGAAAACTTCTTTTCCTAGTTAAGTGGCCCATTTCTTTCTCTTTCGGATATTTAACAAGAAAAAAAAGGACGAATTTAATGGAGTGATCTTATTAATGGTACACTAGCCCTTTTATTAGCATGTGTCTTTAGAGCAAAGATAGCAAAATGTTACTCAAACATGTCGACAGCCTGGATTTACTAAACGCACATTCTTCTCACACTGCTCCATTAGGCAGTTACTTGGTGTCTGTTTACTTTTAAATATGTATTTCTTATATTTTTCCAGTTGCATTTGAAATATGCTTATTCTTTGTTTTTTCACCAATATCTAATCTGCATAAGAAGGAATGGGCATGATATCATTTTTACCTCCCCTCACTCCCAAATGAAACTGCAATCCACATCTAATGGTGATGAGTCAGTTAAATCGCAAAATATTTATGAAGAAGGAAAATTAAAAGAGGATGTGAATCAGTTTAACCATGTGGAAAGGAACCAACTGACCTAAAGCTTAGACCCACACTAATAGCCTGAAGAGGAAGAATTGGTAGTTGAGACCATAATTTCATTTTATGCATATGTAATCTGTTGTATAGCAGTTATTCCTAATCTGTGGGCTAAGGAGCCAGAGTTGTTCATGCTTTAGAGTCATGGAAAGGAGTTCTTGAATCAATATACAAATTGATCATTGTTTCACATCTGCTAAGTGCATTAAGGACTATTTTCCAAGAATACATAGATACTGGTATCACCAGTAAAATAAGTTTTTTTACTAAATTCATAATAATAGATATTGGCACTTTTTTGTTGCTATTGTTTTTAAAATAGTGGCTATCAAAAGAGTAATTCTACTATTTTGTTATAAAAACTTTTTAAAGTATGTCTTTATAAACAGAAGAGATAAAATTTTAAATAATACACTTACACACACATACAAATGTGTGGACTCACAATAGATGTGCTCCAATTTATGATGGGGCTCTGTCCCAACATAAGTGAAAAATATCATAAATTGAAATGCATATAATACACTTTACCTACCAAACATCATAATTTAGCCTCGCCTACTTTAAAGGTGCTCAGAACACTCACATTAGCCAACAGTTAGGCAAAACCACCTCAAAGTCTATTTTGTGATGCTTAATTATCACACCACATCACATATCACTAGACCAGGAAGACACAAAATTAAAAATTCTAAGAATGGTTTCTACTGAATGTGTATTGCTTTTATGTACTATTCTAAAATTGAAATTTCATAGGTCGAACCATCATAAGGTGGAGACCATCTATATCCATATTATACATTATACATATACACACACATTACACACACTATCTAAATATATATAAGCCTAAGCAACCTTTACAACCGAAGGACCGAATTAACCATAATGACCAATTAACCAGTTGCTATGATGCACACTGACCACCAGGGTACAGATGCTCACTGCAGGAGATGCCTCCTGGTGATCAGTGCACTCCCACAGACAACTTCCCATGGCTGGACAACCTCACCTCCAGCCAGTTGGCCCTGGTCACCTGAATAGGAACCTCCCTCAGCCCCTCCCCACTGGCTGGCAAGCCCCTCCCGCTGGCCCAGGCCGGCCAACCTCCCAGAACCCTAACACTCCACCCCAAACAGGCAGCCCTGATCCACCCCGATTAGGACTAGGAGAGTGGCCCCGATCATTGGCCAGGCCGAGGGACCCCACCCATGCACAAATTTGTGCACTAGACATGTAGTCTATAATATGTAATAATACATATTTAAATTAACAACTGACAGCATGCAACTGATAACACCAACCCAAATCTTTTGAATGCTTTTGTTGCCCTGGGATAAATGATCATAACCCTTTTAACTCCAAGCTTCACAAGAATGTAGACTCTAATTTCATTTTAATCACCATCATCATGGCATTTTTCCAGATTATATACGTGTCCCTTTAACAGTAACATATTTCCTCCATCCCATCACAACTCAATTCTGATAACTTGATTTCTCCAATTTTACAAGTTAGGAAATGGAAGCTCAGAGAGGCTCATAGAGCTTTGTCTTTGTCCTCAGCAGCAAATCCCTGGTGACTTGGAATGAAAACCTGCAATTATCCCCTTCTGCCTGTGGTCTTCAGACCACATCACGGTCACATCCTCACTGACAAAATAAGTGGTGATTATCCAATAAGTCATTGAGTGAATCATTAATGAAAACAAAATTTTGAAACTTTATAAAACTTGTACATACATAGAGGATATTTTTTTGTTAACCATTGCATCTATGAATGTAAAAAGTATAAGAAGAAAGAAAGTAAAGACAAAAACTAATTTTATTTTAGCCTCTCTAAGCCTTACTCTTCATTTGGATCAGATTATTGGAACCACCATATTTTGTTAGGGATGCTCTTAGGAAAGATAACAAGTTGGGGGAAGGAGAAAAGATAAATACGACCTGGAAATGGCCAGAAGAGAGACCAGGCGTGGAGCACAGTGCAGGCGGGAAGGAAAGTGAGCAGATGGGATGGCTAGGCTTTGCACAGAAAAGGGCTCCATGCAGAGTGTTAACAGAGCCAGCCACCAGAGCATGACCCTCCATGGTCTGCCTGGTTTCTAGGGGGTGGATCGAATCCCCGTGCAAACCCCCTCGTCATTCCCCTGTCAGCAGCGAGTTGGGAGACTGCCTAGACTGTGGGCCTGACCCTGAAGCCACTTCTGACAGCCTCACTTAAGCAACTAGGTCCTGGCGTTCACTCCTATGGGGGACAATTATCTCTGCTCTGAGGAAGAGCGTCACTGCCAGCCTTTGGCAGGCTCTCTGAAGACATCCCTTCCTTAATGGGTCAGTGGAAACACCTTCAGATAGAAAGACACCAAAGATTTCCTTCCTAGAATTATACACAGCCCCGGACACTGCTGGTGGGCTTCGTGGGATGGATAATGAATACACAGCTTCAGTGAAAGTGAGGGCCTGGAATGCAGCTCTGTGTTCTCCATCTGACACTCAGCAACAAACAACAGAATGAATGGCTGCCTGCAGCATGTCCCAGTTGCATGAGAGCCTAGCCAATAAACCAACTGTTTTAGGCATCGGATGCCTGGTTAATGAGTAAGTGATAGCCCTTTTCTAATACTATGCAGTTCCAAAAAAATTTTCCCCCCTAAAATAGTAAAACATGGAAAGAATTCCATAGAAACTTACCAGTGGATTAGGATCAGTTTAGTCTTGATTTTACTTTTGACTATGACTAGGAAATGTTAATTCCTCTATTTTCATCTGCCCCACTTCACCCCAAAGTCACACCCACCTAAACCAGTGGTTGGCCAACTGTGGCACGTGAGCCATATGCGGCTCTTTGGCCCCTTGAGTGTGGCTCTTCCACAAAACACCACGGCCTGGGCGAGTCTATTTTGAAGAAGTGGCTTTAGAAGAAGTTTAAGTTTAAAAAATTTGGCTCTCAAAAGAAATTTCAATCATTGTACTGTTGATATTTGGCTCTGTTGAATAATGAGTTTGCCAACCACTGCCCTAACCCATGTGACCTGGCTGGGATGCAAACCGTGACCTCCTGGATCATAGGTCAATGCTCAACCACTAAGCCACGCTGACTGGGCTTGTTCATTCATTTACTTACTCCTTTGAAACTGCTTAGAGAGGGTCTATGCTGACCCCAGCTCTCTGCTAGGCACAGAACTCTGGAACCTGACCTTCTGCTGCCTGGCTTATAAAAGCAACATGCTATACTAGGCACTAGATATACCAGCACCTGCCCTGGTCCTGCTCAATTCTGGAGTCTCTTTGCTTGTAACTTTTGTCTCTACCTGTGTCTGTGCCCAAACTCCACATGATTATGTCTCCCTATGCCAGCCCTGCCATTTGGTCTTATGGGAGAAATCCAAAACATATAAAATCAAATTAAAGGTTACAATAAAATAGGAAATGTAAAGCCAGAAACGTTGGGGAAGAAACAAATGAAGTATTTCAGGAGATAGAATTATTAACTATAGTAAAACCATCACTATAACCTTGACATACTTTTATAGTCACTGACCTATTGGTTCTTATTAGACAGTACTAATAGTACCTGCCACACTGGGTGGCTGTGTGGATCAAATGAGAATACAAATCTACAGATTCCACTGTAAGCATTCAATAAATGCCAATTTCTCAATAATTGTAACTATGTAACATAATAACTCTTATCAAAATATTAATATGCTGATTATTTAAGTGACACAGGAAAGGAAAAGAAGCTTACAAAATGTTTTAAAAATGACCATCTAAGCAATGAAAGTACACGAAAATATAAAACTGTGATGCCTCTTGAATTATTTGTTTAAAATAAATGTATATGTACCTTAAAGATCTATTTTAAGGCTAGTAGATCCAATGGATTTGATATATATTTTTAACATCCCTAGAAATAAAGAAAATATCTTTACTTTGTATTGGTTTGCCTGTTTTCATAGAATACTAGGAAATCATCCTGCATAAAGTATATTCAGTGTTCACAGATTTTGTTTTTAGACTTTCCAAAACATGTATTCTTGACTATTTAGCATATGCCATTTTTTAAATAGATTGATAAAAGGTGAATAATAACCTCACCTTCTTAAAGCTTATCTTTAAAAATTAATATATAGCTTTAGCCAATTTGACTCAGTGGATAGAGCATTGGCCTGCATACCAAAGAGTCCCAGGTTCGATTCCAATGAAGGGCAGGTATCTCAGATGCAGGCTCTTCCCCAGCCCGGACCCTGGTTGGGGCTTGTGCAGGAGGCAACTACTCCAGGTGTTTCTTTCACATCAATGTTTCTCTCTCTTTCCCTCTCTCCTCCTCTCTTTCTGAAAATCAATGAAAAAAATATCCTCAGGTGAGGATTAACAATAAATAAATAAAGTTAATAAAAATTAATAAGTAAAGGTAAAAGTTATATTACCACAAAGCAATATGATTATGTAAAAATAGTACCAATTTTAGATATAAAGAATACAATATTTCTTTCTTTTTTTGTTATACCTGTAAGCCTGATAAGATAGATTCAAGATTAATTTTTATAATTCAGCCTCTTTTTCCTTGATATAAAATGTCAATTTTCAGTAAAAATGCATTATACTGTTACTATGCCTGCTATTGAAAGATGAAAATTAAAATCAATCAGTTATTTTTACTACAATAGCCAAAGGAGGATATTTGTTTGTATGGAATGCATGTTTTGTACCAAAAAAACTATATTTGATGTTGCCTTTATTCCACCCGCAGTGAGTAAAGTATGATGATTAGTCTTATAAGACGATTATATGGTGTCTGGTTAAAATCCAATTGTAAGATTATAGTTTAAACACCACGTCCATTATCATTATTCATCACTTATTTCCTACTACATGTTTTAAAATATCCAAAAATCGGACCAGCAGGGGAGCAGTTAGACATCAATCAGGCTGGCATGGGAGTAGTTAGGGCGTGATCAGGCTGGCAGGCAGAAGCAGTTGGGGCAATCAGGAAGGCAGACAGGTGAGCAGTTGGGAGCCAGCAGTCCTGGATTATGAGAGAGATGTCCAACTGCCCATTTAGGCCCGATCCCACTGGACATCCCTCAAGGAGTCCCATATTGGAGAGGATGCAGGCTGGGTTGAGGGACACCACCCCTTTTTCCCCCCCTCCCCTTCATGCACAAATTTCATGCACCTGGCCTCTAGTATATATATAAAAGCCAAGAGACCAGAATGCTGGAACGACCAGAATGACTGGTTGCTATGATAAGAACTCTGGCTGTCAACTGGCCCAAGCATGGCCCCAATCGGCCCCTATAACCTCTCTAATCCCCTCACCCCCACCAGTCTGGACGCTATCAGCTCCCATTGGGGCAGGTCACCCAGACCTTACCGGTACATGAATTCATTCACCAGGCCTTTAGTATTATAATAAGTTCAAATTCCATTTCTAATTCATTGTGATTGTCATTTTGGGGGGAGGGGTGTCACTGTGAGTAAAAATTCAATATAGATTTTAAACTATTGATAGATTAAAATGTATCATTATTATAATTACCTCTTTGTGGACTTCTGTAGTTTTGAAATAAAAAAATACAAATCCTTTTGTATTCATTACTAGAAGAATATGAAATTTAAAAAGATAATACTGACACTCTGAAATGCCATATTGTGTTAATGTAGAAAAACTCAAAAGACAAGAGATACAAACTTCTAGTTATAAAATAAGTCATGGGGATGTATTGTACCACATGGTGACTATGGTCAGTAACACTTACATATTTGAAAGGTGCTAGGAAAGTAAACCTTAAGTTCTCATCACAAGAAAAATATATTTAAATTATCTAAAGTGATGAGTGGTAACTAGAATTATTATGATCATTTCACAATAAGTGTGGCAGTCATTAATGTATCTGCCAAAAACTGGTTAAATAGCCATGTGGAATTAGAATTTGTCCACATGGCTATTTAACCAGTAGTTTTTGGCAGATACATTAATGGCTGCCAATAACGTGAAGTAAAACCTGACCCCATGAATTTACATTTTCTAACTTGGTACAAATAATATGACTCAAAATTTATATATAAAATAATGTGTCTCATCTCCTAAAGAACTTTTACGCAAGTTCTTTTGTCCACATTGTCACAAAATGCATATGGGTGAAGGTAAGGCTGCAGTTAGAGGACAACAGATAGAGGACTTGTTTTGCATGAAATAGATGTGAAAATAGCTTTCAGAGAAGCATGAACCATGCGTTTCTATTCAAGATGCTAAACAATGTTTTTTGTACATCCCAGTCAAATAATCAACCACAATTGAGGACTTAGATGCAACAGGAAAAGCCAACAATGGATTTTTCCCTCTACCATAAGATTAACCAGTGTGATAAACATGCTTAACAACCAGACATGGTTAGAACCAATAGGTCATGGTTTGATTCCCAGTCAGGGCACTTGCCAGGGTTGCAGGCTCAATCCCTGGTAAAGTGTGTAGAGAAGGCAGCCAATCAATGAGTCTCTCTTATCATTGACATTTCTATCTCTCTCTCTCTCTTTCTCCCTTTCTCCCTGAAATCAATCCTATATAATAAAAAGCTAATATGCAAATGGTCATCATGCCTTAATTGCTCAGACACTCAACACTGGGGAGAGAGGAATGGGGACCGGTCAGGCACAAATGAGCTTGCTAGAGAGGAATAAGGACCAGACAGGTTGTGGCCCAGGAGAGGGACAAGCTGCCCACCCCGAAATCCCAGGCACCAGCAGCTGCACCTGTGCCTGTGGCAGGGGAGAGGGACAACATGCCCTCCCATAATCCCTTGCAGCTGCGGCCAGCCCAGGCAAAACTGGCCAGGGACCAGAGAGAGGGCAGCCTGCATTCCAGGTGCCTGCAACTGGGTAGAGAAGGGAATCCTGGGTCCTGGGTACAGAGGTTGTTAGGGGCAATCAGGCCAGCAGGGGAGCAGTTAGGGGCAATCAGGCAGGCAGAGGTGGTTAGGGCTGATTGGGCAGGCAGGCAGGTGAGTGGTTAGGAGCCAGCAGTCCTGGATAGGAGAGGGTGCATGCCAGGCTGAGGGACCCCCCTCACATGCACGATTTTGTGCACTGGACCTCTAGTAAAAATATATTTTGCCTGGCTTGTGTGGTTCAGTGATTGAGCACTGAACTATGAACCAGGAGGTAATGGCTCGATTCTCCATCAGGACACACACGTGGTTGTGGGCTAGATCCTCAGTGTGGGGAGTGTAGGAGGCAGCCGAACAAGGATTCTTTCTTGTCATTGATGTTTCTGTCTCTCTCTCCCTCTCCTTTTCTCTCTGAAATCAATAAAAATAAGCAAAAAATATAGTTCTTTAAAATTTGGTTAGAACCCTAGCTGGTTTGGCTCGGTGGATAGAGCATCAGCCAGCAGCTCAATTCTTGTTTGATTTTGGTCAAGGGCACATGCCCAGGTTGCAGGTCCAATCCCCAGTAGGGGGGCATGCAGGAGGTAGCCGATCAATGATTCTCATGATTGATGTTTCTATCTTTCACTCTCTCCCTCCTCCCTTCCTCTCTGAAATCAATAATATATATATTTAAAACAATAAAAAATAAATATAAAATTGGTTAGAAAAAGAAAGGGGTAAGACTGTAATGCCTATTTTTTTAAAAATGTATCTGAGAAGTTAAAGCTAATTGCTGAGCTAATTACACTTCTCTTGAATTTCTTATACACAAATGATGTGCTTCCAGATTAATTAACTTTACTTCAGAAGAACTGGGAGTGATTCCAAATTTTGACTGATTATTCAACTTCCATGGAAAATATTTCTTAAAGCTCTGTCCTTGGGCACATGACAGAGGTGCCCAAGGACAGAGCTTTCATGGGCTGTAGAGGCAGTTTCATGGGGTGTGGGTAGAAATGCAGAAGTAAATTTCTAACTTGGCAGCTGATCCTTTAAACTTTCTGATGGTGAAATAGATTTCTTTCTTTTCAACCTACATTGATATCAAGATTCAAGAATAAACAAATAAACCACAACATCCATCTAAGTGCTATAATCTACAATTCTATTTGTGTCCAGTTTTATTTTACCCAACAGCAATACTTGTCTCTCATGACCTGAGATAATGTGGTGTTTTACCACATTGGAAACAGATGTATATTTCCTCCCCAAATCAAATAAATATGCTGAGAAGCTCAGATACTCTCTCTGCTAAACCTCCCCAACTGTGGACACTAAAATCAAAAGTTCAGTACTACACTTGCTACTAGTACATAAGAAATCCATATTCCTTTGGCTCCTTCTTCTGTTATAAAATTCTATGCTAGATTTTCTGCCCTGAAAAAAAAAAGAAAAGAAAAGAAATCTAATTAACAATCAAGTTATAAAAGTCACTTTTTATGAGCTTTGCTGCTTAGGGACATATTCTGTTGCCAATGATGCCTTAATTTAAAAAAAAAAAAATCTCGAGATCCTGGTTTGGGAGCAAACACCAAAGATGTTACATCAGTTATGAATGTTTATGCCTGGGTCTTTCCAACACTCTCCCCGCACAGGTTCACAGTTACTGGATTTCATTCCAGCTGCTCATCCTTGATTATGAGTCAAGATTCCCCCTTAGAGTTAGAAATACAGAGATGAAACCGGCGAGATTTGTGAAAATGGGACCAGCAGGGAATCAGTCTTTGTTTTAAACAGGAGAGCGCCTTTAGCTTATTTTCAAGAGGAAAGGGCAACACATAATTAACTGGGGCAGGCGTAGCCTCAGGCAGTTGGGGGGGCTTCATGTCTAGAACAGAGATTTCTTGGGCAGGACTAATCTCAGAATTAGGAGGGACTGAGAAAGATTTCTCAAAAAATTCCCAAATATTCAAATTCTCCTTGAATACATACACACAATATTGGAAATGACTACAAAATATATTTCAGCAGCAGGAAGAACATGCCGTAATGCTATGATTCAGTAACAATATCTAATATTTACTGGAAGTTTAGAAGAGGCCAGTTATTATGGTAAACTCTTTAGAGCATTATTTGATCCCACATGTGCGACATCTCTGAGGGACATGCTATCATTGCTGCCTTCTTCAGAAAAAGAATATTTAATCATCAAAAAGGTGTGGAATATGCCTGAGCTTACATTGTAAGTTGCCACACAAAGCATTCGAGTGTGAATATAGAGAAAGTGAAACAGGAATAAAAGCCCCAACAGAACTTGATATAAATAGGAAAATACATATAATCTCAAACCATTAGGGAAAGATGAATAATTACATAAATGTAGTTGGGACAACTGTGCAGCCATTTGGAAAATATTTATGAAGTCAGTGTCTGCCCACAACCGGGGAAAACATGATACATTCCAATGCATAAAAGATATAAATAGAATTGCAAATAAATGCATAAAACAACTACTAGAATAAACCAAGACTCCTTGTATAGTCTTGGAATGGAGAAGGCCATTCCAAATAATACACAAAATTCTGAAGCTATTAAAGAAAATATTTATAATTTAGATTAAATAACACTTACTTACTAATGTAAATTGACTTGGAAGTGAAAATTAAAAAAAATTAGAAAATTAAATCAATAAACCTCCCACTCTTCTCCTCCGGAATAGAGTCTAGAAACTGTCATCCTCTGCTTTTATCATGTCAGGGTCATTTATAAGACTGAATAATGAGCAGGTATTGCTATCAATTCATACAACTAGATTCAAAGTATCTCAACTGGAGGAATCTCAGAGATCACTGCATCCTCCTCTTGTTGTAGAGATGAGAAGTGTGGCAAGGAACCTATACAAAGTCATGAAGCTAATTAATGCTTATGTCATTCCCTGGGGGTATCTGTGCTGTTACAGATTGCTTCCCATAGCAAAGCAAAGCAGAGGGAACCATCTTGTAGTTGCTGTGATAAACCTTAATCCAACAGTTTAACCAAGGAAACAGAAGTTATTAATTACAGTGTGCTGTAAGCTTTTTTTACAAACCAGGTCCATGTAGACCCTTTATATACATTAACAGGTTACAAAAGCGCTGTCATAGTTATATGAGGAAATGGAGGCTCCCAGTCAAGGTCACAACTTGCAAGCGGAACCCGGACCTGAACTCAAGCAATTTTTGTGATATATATATAATTAATTTTATATTAATTAATATATGATTAATTAATATATATAATTTCAATTAATATATATATAATTAATTTCAAAGAGGAAGGGAGAGGGAGAGATAGTAACATCAATGATGAGAGACAATCATTGATTGGCTGCCTTCGGCATGCCTCCTACTAGGGATCAAGGCTGGCATGTGCCCTTGACTGGAGTGAAACCAGGACCCTTCAGTCCACAGGCTGATGCTCTATCCATTGAATGAAACTGGCTAGAGCAAGCAGTCTTATTCCAAACTCTATCTCATATTAGAAGCCTGTGAACAGTATGTGTGTTGAATACTAGCTAAATGTGACCATAGCAAGTTCCATGTTAGTTCCTCACACTTCCCAGGTGTCCAAAAGAATCATGTTCCATATCTTCAGGATAAGATGCACTTCCCTATGCCTCTCCTGGCCTTGGCTAGAATCACAGCACTATTTGCTAATCCTGTAAGTAAAGTTTTTCCTGAAAGACCCTTCTCTTCACTGATCTTCCTTTTGTCTACACTACTGAGTAATTTATAGTCTGAATCACAAATTTATAATTTTACTTTACCTGGTATTGAATTGATCTTTAACTGATTTCCTGTGTTTTGGCTTGCTTGGTTCAAATAGCTTTCAAGCCAATTGAGGACAAATAATTTCCCTCATATACCTTCTTAACTCCTTCAGAAGTATGTTTAACTGACTGATTGCTTAGTGATTCCAAATCTATTCTGTATTCCATCTCTCTATCATGTGACTTTCCCCCAAGTTATGCATGAAATCACATTCTTCCTAGCTCATTCCCATCCTTCTCTTATGAACAATGCTCCAGCCTCTTCAAGATTGCAAGAAGAGAATGCAGGAGACACCACTGTCTCTTTTGTTGGTCAAAGTTCTACCCTATTAATTTAAAAAGTGAAAGTCAACCTGAAATAGCCTTTACATTTTTGCATTTTTATTCTTCTCCTCCTCTCTTCTTGTATTACTGTCTTGTCAAAGATTGAAGTGCTAGATAGATTGGGTCTAGGTTCATCATTGGGAAATTGTAACTCTGAATTTTTAGCTTTGCTTGTAGAATTTGCCCAATTGGGTATATGCATTTGGAGGAGAGAGAGAGAAATCACAGAGATGAACTGATGACAGGCTCTTTGTACATTTATAGAACTGTCCTTTGGCAAATTGATGGCTTTATAATTTGCAACTCAAAAGCTAAATTCCATGCATGATTACAGCAATCCTGTTTACTCAATATTGAAATATTTCTATTCTAATAATCAAATAGCTAATAGTCTGAGCCCTGAAGGGTTGTGATGCCCAAGTACCTCGGTCCCTCCATGAACCATCTCAAAATCCAGAAACCAATAAATCAAGGCCATTTGAGCAGGGAGTTTCCAGATTTTGCTCCAGCATAATGGCTCAGATTGATTCTGAAACATTTTGACCATACTTCCGGTACAAAAGTTCAAAGGTAAGTCTCAAACCCAGATTCTATGCAGAAAGAGAATGGCTAAATAGCAAGATTTTCAAATCAAGTCTAAAATGAGAATGGAGAACATATTTCTAGGGACATGTTACAGGAGGAAATTCCGTGTGAGGAATAGATGGGGAGAAAAATAATAACAAGACTGAAGGTTCCAAATCGAAAGACCATCTGAGTAGAAAGTGTTCTATGTGAGATTGGAGGCAGGTACCGGTAAAGTCAGGAATCTACAACATACTGCTCATGTGGTAAAGAGCTCATACAGGCTGACTTCTGACTGCATAGTGGGTCAAAACCCACAACACTATCCCCTGAGTTTTCATCCTCTGACAGATTTATGTACCCACCTCCACTCTCAGCCACCCACTTTGTACTTAGAACTCTGCTGATTACCCATCACATACATTTTCAATTTCAATGACTATTCAACTCCCATTGGAGGTTCCCCATTCCAGTTGAAGCTCAATCATCAGCATTTTCCCACTCGTACTTGACCACAGCAGAATAGGTTCAGGCAGGTTACACCACATCTGAAAGTGCCGCCCTTTTACATGAGACCAACAATAGCATCTTTAGGTATATGTGTGGTCGGGGACTGGGGATAGCTCAAGTTCTACTCTTTGAATCTCAGAGCCTCTTCATTAAACCCTTTCCGGAAACTTCCATTAGCACCACAGCCCATAAATAAATCCAGTAGTACTTTTCTTCAATGCATGCTTTCTGTAAAAGAAATGAGCCAGTGTAGGAATGTATTACCTGCTAAAATCAATCAAATCCCTTTAAAGAACGACTGATATTGATGCCATTCCTTAAGCCATTTGCTAGTGCTTCTATTTAAGGATTTATGTTGGTGGTTCTATTGTATGCCCAATGAGGAGGACCATATTGTTGCATGGAAGTTGGGCATTTTAACTGAGATTGCCCTGTGTTTGGGGGAAGTTGTGTCTTACCTGATACTGGAGCCAGGTTTGCAGCCTGTTTACTCTAGAGCTTTGCAAGGTCATCTTCCTGAGGGATTGAGGATGGACGGCAATGGGAATCACAAGGTGATTTCAGTGGGGCCATGGCTGTATTAGGTCCATTGCTGTAGTGCATTATCATGGCTTTTACTATTTGGTCAGGAAGAATTACTGAGACCATCCATTATATTATCTTTATACTTCACACTTACAACTAGTATCAATATAAAGGTCTCTCTCGGGGTACTTTCAAGTCATGGGAAGGAAATCAATGAAGAAATGTAAGCCAATGGGGCAGTTCTGTCTTCTTTAAGATGTACTGTCTTTTCCTGGTAACTCATGGGAATACTGCAGGAAATTGCTCTCAGACCTCAGAGTGTAAGCTTTTCTGTGCTCTCTCTGCCTTCCTTTCCCCATGGGAACTGGGATGCGTCTCAGTGAGCTCATTTTCACTAACACCTTGTCAGGAAGGAGGTTGGTATTAGCACAGATGAATACCTCTTAGACACATCTTTTCATTGTGTTAAACAGAAAACTACCTTGGTTTAGTGGCAATCCCTTCTCTTTTTGTGACCAAAGTGTATTTTCTGTAGTTACTTCATGAGATATACTACCTATAAAACACAAACTCTGAGTCATTCATTCAAATTCTCTTGTTAAGAGACACTTGATGGCCAAAACCAGATCTTCTTATCTCACACTTGGAGACTAACGTAAGAAAAACCCTGCCTTTTTCCAAGTTCACAAGGACTGGGGATGAACAAAAGTAGCAACATAGTATGTCTTTCCAGAATAATGTGTTTGAACTTTAAGTCTACATGGACTTGCTCTTGTCTGTGGACTAATTTATATTTATTTGTTGTACTTCTCTCTTTTATGATACAGGAATATCAAAACTGATGTAAAATTTCCATCATTGTTCTTAGCATATTTATTAGAAAAGTTTTTAACAAAAGTTGGTTCTTCTTAGAGAGATACTGTCCATCAAATGATGCCTTTGCCTATCCGGGCATTCCTGTGGCTCAGAGATTGGTGGCACTGGATGTGAAGTTAGGGGTATTCTGAGGACTTCCTTCATTCCAAGCAATGTTCTATGAGCTTTACAGCTGTTATACTGTTTAGTCCTCACAATATCCCTATAGGATTGTCACTTTATAAACAAGAAAATTGAGCAGAGAGAGATCGATTCCCTTACTCAGGGTCATATGCACACAGAAAAATCACTTCTGGAGGATGAGTCAGCCCTGGATGTCCCTTAAATGTTTTTTATTTTTTTATTTTGTCTCACCTATGCTAGTCCCTAAATATTAAAAAAAGAAAAATAGTTAAGATCTGTTCCAGCAATCTGCTTCTGGAAACTGGGTTAAATTTTGCATCATAAGCAATTGACACAACTGAGGCCAACAGGTGTGCAATGTGGGTGGTGTTTTAATAGGCATTAAGTAATGAAAAATGTAATGTATTTTTAAATTATGTGATACATACTTTATCTTACTAAATGCTTAACTAAAGGAAAATTTAGAAATTATGTTAGAAAGAAAGCAATGGTGTTTAAGATATTCACAGAGTTATTGGACACAGTTAAGTTTCACTTAATGATTTTACTGTATAAAATTATTAAAAAATTTCTTTACAATGAAGCACTTTCTTTGTGATCATTAAAATAGTCTTATCTTTATAGATGGCTGTGAAAACATTATAACTGCCAGGCTATCTTCCAACATCAATCTTTGTATTTCTCTGTTTCACAAGTCGCATTTGGATGTAGGGATAGAACGGCCTTCTTGACATCTCATCAAGTTTTGCCTTTTTGCTGTCCAAATGTATGCACACATAACTATCCTCCATAAGAAACCCTCTCTAGTTAGCAGCTTAAACAAGTTATACATTCTTGAAGCCAAATCAGACTTAAATTATTTAATTAATAATTAGCAAAATCTATTTAAGCTCTTGCATAAATTCATAGTACAAAGATTCATATTCTTAGTGCATTTAGCTATTATTTGTTCTGGTCTACATATTTTTGGAACCAATACAATTATTTTACACAATCTTAGAAAGTCACCTAGATATACGTTGTATAGTTTCCAGACATGCAAAAATTAGAGGTTTTTGCAATCCCTTTTCTTTATTTCTCTTTCTAGGTCTGATTATCCATTTATTGAAGGCTCTAAAATGACTTCAGTCCTGACTTTTCACATGAGTTCTGCTCTTGTACATTAATTATCAACATGGCATTCACACTCAGGTATCTAATAAGTACCACAATCTTTTTATTTTTTTATTTTTAATCTTTACCCAAGGATATTTTCTCATTGGTTTTTAGGGAGAGTGGAAGAGGGAGGGAAAGACAGAGAGAAACACTGATGTGAGAGAAACACATCAATTGGTTGCCTCCTGCATGAGTCCTTACCAGGGCCCAAGCTGGGGAGGAGCCTGCAACCTAGGTACATGCCCTTTACCAGAATGGAACCCAGGACCCTTTGGCCCACAGGCTGATACTCTACCACTAAGCAAAATGGCTTAACCAAGTTCCAAATAGAAATATTGATTTCTCCAAACTGGTTCCTCCCCAAGTCTTTCCCATTTTAGTTCGTCAAAGTATGCCAGGATATACCCAAACCGAGGATTCGCCCTCCATTCTTATTTTCCCTAATGCCCTGTCTTTGGGTGCCTTTCCTAGTGGTGGGTCATGAAGGATTATTGTTCAAGTGACTTATTGGGCATGAGCTTTACTGCAGTGGTTCTCAACTTGAGCAACACCAGAATAATCTTCAAGGGATATTAAAACAGAATATTGGAGTCCCTCTGCAGAATTCCTAATTAAGAAGGTCTGGGGTGCGATCTGAGAAGTCATAGTTCCATGTTACCAGATAATGTTGATGCTACTTTTCCCAAAACCATTCTTTGAATCCCACTGCTGTATGGAGATGGTGGATGAGAGGAGATGAATCAAGAATGGCAGAAAGCAAAATGTAGTTTCAGATGGAACCAAGTGATTGACAGAGACAACTATAAGCTCTTGGTAGTCAACACTCTAAAAGCTACAGGATGACTCTCCAGCTAGCAAAGGGTATATGGAAAGGGTATAAAGAGCATCTACCACATTGGCTAAATCCTTTCTCAGCAAGCCTTTTCAGTTACAACTACAAAACAGGTCCTTAACCTAAGCACTTCTCACTGTATCCACTGCTACCACCTAATTCACGATCATATTATCAACAGATAGCAATTCCTTCCTCAGGAAAAGTGGCCTTTGTAGGGTTGTATCTAGGACAAGAGCTAAATTCCTTGTATGAAATTTGGATCTGCAGGAGGAAATAATAGCCTTGAAGTTAAATAAGCCATAGTGCTGAAACCAGTTTGGCTCAATGGATAGAGCGTCGGCTTGGGGACTGAAGGGTCCCGGGTTCGATTCTGGTCAAGGACATGTACCTTGGTTGCAGGCATATAACCAGTAGAGGGTGTGCAAGAGGCAGCTGATCGATGACTCTCTCTCACTGATGTTTCTAACTCTATCTCTCTCCCTTCCTCTCTGTACAAAATCAATAAAATATATTTAATAAATAAATAAATAAATAAGCCATACCTTCAAAGTTAATGTCTGACACTAAGATTGGATGAAATCACCTCTTAAATGGTACAGTTTAACTCTCCTACCTTGGTTTCTCCATGAATCATCCAAAGTAATTTTAAAAAAATATAAATCAGAACTTGCCATCATTTTCCAGTGTGTTTAGAAGAAAATAAAATTTCCCTCCAAGGCCAACAAGGCCTTGGGCTTTTCAGGCTCATGGCATTTGCAACTTATTGCTTCCTCTTCCTAAAAGTTTTTCCTCTCCCATCACTTCAAACCTCACCACTATCTCTGTACCATACAGAGATACAGATGGGTGACTGCTTCGTATCATTCAGGTCTCAGCCCAAAGGCCACCTCCTCAGCAAGACCTAGGCAGATCTCTCCACCCAAAGTAATTCCACACCCCCAGCCACAGTACCATGCTAGCCCGAGTTAGCTACTATACAGAACCTAACATGTCTGAAGTTATCTAGTTTATTCATCTGTTTCCTTATTTACCATGCCTCTCCCCAGGAGAATGCGAGTCCCACAAATGTAGACTTTTGATTTCCAGTTCACTGTGGTGCACCCAGTTCCTGAAACATGTTTGGCACATAGGATTTAAATAAATATTTTTGAGTCCACAGGTGAATACTGCACATGGTTTGGGTGAAGATGATATTTTACATCTTAGCTTTCAATTGCTCTATTGGCTATGGGCCAGGTTTTTAGTTATTTTCTTTCAGGGCATTATAGTCTTTTTAGATGAGAAGGATCACAAGAATCAGTCTGGTTATGGCTAATAAGCATAGTTTATATCTAAGATAGTTTCTTTAGGACAATGAATATATCTTCATTTTGACAGCTGGACCATTCATTAAAAAGACAGACCAAGATGATTAGTTTGATCCAAGTTACATTTAGAATGGTTCTACGAGTATTGGCACCACTTAGACTTTAGCCACAATGTTGTTGCATCAGTGCCTGGATACTAGCAAGTCAGGAAACCAATCTCAGAAATGCAACTGTAGCATTTCTCTATTTAGAGCATTGCCTGTTTGCCTAGTGGATGAAGACCATGAGGTGTGACTACAAAATCCAAAGCAAAGCAGGAAATAAAACATTTATCCAGGGACAAGAGCAAACTATGCCCAGACAGATGTCAGAGTCATGTGGGACTGGGATCCAGGAAAGCTTCTGGGGAAACATTCAGGTACTGAATACCTGGGCAACACAATGTAACCAATAAAAAATTACCCGTTGAGGCAGGATTTCTTTTATTGTCATATATATATATATATATATATATATATATATATATATATATTTGAATTTTTATAGAGAGGAAGAGAGAGGGATATAGAATTAGAAACTTCATGAGAGAGAAATATCAATCAGCTGCCTCCTGCACACCTCCCACTGGGGATTTGCCCACAACCCAGGTACATGCCCTTGACAGGAATCAAACCTGGGACCCTTCAGTCCACAGGCTGACGCTCTATCCACTGAGCCACACCGGTTAGGACAACACTCTTAATAAATCAGAGCCCACCCCAGATAAGTAAATGAGGAACCCTCGGTGTAGAACCCAGGGCTCTGTGGCTTAGCATGACCTGTAGGCGATCATGAAGTTTGCTCAAGTTTGAAAACCCCCTTTCCAGGGCCAGGGCCAACCTGCTGGTGGAAGGGAGAGGTGAACCACATTTTGGTTAAAGGTACCTGCAACTGGAAGTGCAAAGCTGGAAATGAACATAAGAGCCTGATATTGTGCTTTTAAGTGACCAGACAGTCCTCAGGAAAATACTTTTGTCCACGGATTGTATTTTTCATGCATAAACGAAACGTAAGACCTGACCCTCAATATCACGGGTACAGTTGGACAAACTAAAGGCGGAAAACACTCCAAAAAGGTACAGAGTTCTAGGAATGGTGGGTATCATTACAGTTGGGAGAGATAAGTTAGAATTGGCTCTCAGCATAAGTCTCTAAGCAATCTGTTTTGCCAAGTGAAGACGCCTTCGCTGGATTGCCTTAAATACATATTTGATAGTACACGGCAATGTTGTCAGAGAGGGCTGGTGGGGAGGAGCTGAGTTTCTGAGGAAACACCAATCAGCTCATCAGTCTGCCTCACTGTGCAATCATTTCCTCTAATTAGGAGTCTGTAGCTGTCAGTCATGATGACAACATGTCAGTGTTGATTACTACAGGAGATAAAGATTTCTCAGAGCAAAGTGACACAGCTCACCATACCCAATCTTTGCTCTCCCTGTGCCTAACTGGTTGGGAAGCTGTAACCTTCTATTGTGATAAATGACAACTCTAACATTCACATGCAGACACAAAACATATGTGCTTCAGCATAAATGGATACACAGGCACATCCGTCACCTTATTTAACAGAAAATTTTGTTTCAATTATAAACAAAGGCATTGTATCACATATTATGGGATAGTTGGATCCAGTTGTACATTTTCTCCCACTAAATAAAAGGTATTACTGGAACTGGAATATGGTTAAGGAGATTACCAACTTCTCCTGTCTTTTATCTTTTTATTTTTTAATATATTTTATTGATATTTTACAGAGAGGAAGAGAGAGGGATAGACAGTTAGAAACATCAATGAGAGAGAATCATCAATCAGCTACCTCTTGCATACCCCCTACTGGAGATGTGCCCACAACCAAGGTACATGCCCTTGACCGGAATCGAACCTGGGACCTTTCAGTCTGCAGGCCGAGGCTCTATCCACTGAGCCAAGCCAGTTTCAGCTTCTCCTGCCTTTTAAATCCACAAAGTGACCTAACTATATAAAGCCAATATATGTTTTCATGTGATTCTTACACCTTGATTGAGCCCAAGTAACCTGGTCACTTTCAGTTAAATCAAGTTCAATTCTATTTTTACTCAAGCTCTTTTCATTCTCAGGACTCTCTTAACACATTCCCCCCATTTCTCCAAAATTGACCTATCCTGTGTAATAAAAGGCTAATATGCAAATCGACCAAATGGCGGAACAACTGGTCACTATGGTGCACACTGACTACCAGGGGGCAGATGCTCAATGCAGGAGCTGCCTCCTAGTGGTCACTGTGCTCCACCACTCTGCCAGAAGCCCAGTTTAAGGCTGGCAAGCAAAATGGAGGAGGCAGGAGCCTCTCTCGCTTCCCCACAGCACTAAGGATGTCCGACTGCCTGCTTAGGCCCGCTCCCTAAAGCAATCAGTCAGACATCCCCCAAGGGCTCCTGGTCTACCAGAGGGTGCAGGCTGGGTTGAAGGATCCGTTCCTCACCCCCCCAAGTAAACAAATTCTCTTCAAATTCTAGTCCTTCTTTATCCCAAAAGTTTGATGAACTGTTTTAGTTCATCTTTCCATTTCCTGAACTCTTATGTCATGTACTGTTTTCCTACAGATGGTTGGGTTTGAGGACCAGGTTGTTTATCAGTGTAATAACTAGGAATATTTGTTTTGAAAATGTGTCCCAAGTACCAGTAGAAGTGAACTTGCTCCATGGAGGTAATGAATGTGGACTTAGGTGCATGTAAAAGCCATGTGACAATGAGTTACATTTTAGTGTAATTAAAGCTAAGGCACACTTTCTAGCAGTACTTAGATTCCATAATGTCCTATCTGTTTTAAAGCTCACCTGGAACTGTCTCTTTTTATGAAAAATACCATAAAATTATTAAACAAGAGGCTATTTATTCTTTATGCTATGGCAGAAGGAGTATACATATGGCTGAAATAAGAGTAATTTCAAATCATTTATGTATAACTTTACAAATTTAGGAAAGAAACAGCCCTATTTAGTAATGTTTAGGATTGCCATCTGTCTTTCAGGGGACCAATTCCGTTGGACTTGCTTACTACTTTGGTAATGAAAAGATGCTATAAGCACACAAATATGGGAAAGTATATGAAACATGTGCCACTTGGCTAGAACTAGTTTCTGTTTGCAAAGCCAATGGCCAATAAAAGAGCAATGAAGTTGCAAATACCTTTTAATTATTCTTGGCAAGTTTCGCCATGAAATGATTATAATAGTAATCGCGGAATAACTGGATCTCATTCCTATTTGCTGCCGATGTGCCATAGTAGACTAAGCATACCAAACGTGCAATTAATTAATGCAGAAGCTGACAAAGTTTTGTGATACATGTTTAAAAAGTAACTAAGACTTCTATTGAGTGAACAGAGCAAAGCACACTCTCTTGTTTGAGGGGTGGACAGGTAAATGCCGATTTCTTGGCTAATCGTCTTCGTAATCCTATCACATTCTAAAAGGAGAGTGTGACCCCCAAACTAATAGCGCCCAAGGTGCATTTTCACTGATGAGATGTGTACAGACTGACGTGAATAGACCCAGGCACGCGAGCCAACTGCTACCTGTTCTGCTTCCTGGAAAGGCCTCACCTCTCCATCGTGGGCTCTTTCCCCAAAAAAACATGTGCAGCCCTCCATCTCTTCTGTTACCCAGCATTCCAAGCGGTCACCACAAAGCAACGGGAATTATCATGGAAAGTGACACATATTCACTTTTTTTGGGGGGAGGGGGATGGGGAAGTCTATGCTAGAGGTATATCTAAAAAAGATCAAGCTACAAAAGTAGTTAAAGGGTAGTTTCGATCAGGAAAAAAAGTTCAAACTATTTTTATAACCGTTCTTCACTGTTATGCCAGGAGACGTTATCAAATCAAATTCTAAGCTATTTGAGGTTTTTCATTCTCCACATCATTTAATGAGAGTATTCAAGGATAGGGCATTGGACATATTCTGCTCTATCTTCAAACTCTCCTTTGGAGACCTCCTGTTGTCTCCTGGCTTTATTTTTAAATATATATATTTTATTGATTTTTATAGAGAGGAAGGGAGAAGGACAGTGAGTTAGAAACATCAATGAGAGAGAAACATCAATCAGCTGCCTCCTGAACACTCCCTACATATGCCCAAACCAAGGTACATGCCCTTGATTGGAATTGATCCTGGGACCCTACAGTCCACAGCCAGGTGTTCTATCCACTGAGCCAAACTGGTTAGGGCTGTCTCATAGCTTTAAATACCATCATAGCCTGCTGCCTCTTTCAGTTTTGTTTTCAGTCCAGATACTCCTTCATATGCCAGACTTACTAACTAACTGTACCATCTCCAGTTAAATGCCCAAGTTTATCTTGACCCAAAACACAGCTGCTAGTCCCCTGAATCTGCTTCTGCAAGCATCTCTCCTATCTTGGGTGATAGTGATTTCATTCTTGTCGTCTCTCAGGACTCAACAACTGTTACTGTCATTATAGCCCGCACCCTTTTTTCTCAGACCCCATATCCCATCTGTTAGAAAATTCTATTGAGTCTATCCTCAAGCTTCAAAATATAACTAGAATGTGACCATCTCTCACCACCTCTATTGTCACCATCTTTGTCTGAGCTTTCATCATCTCTACCGTGAATTGTTGCAATTGTTAATTGGCCTCCCCGCTTACATGGCTGCCCTCCTATATCCATTATAGAATTGCCTCATTTTTTAAAAGTGAAAACACATTGCCCACCATAATCATTATAGATAGATGATTGATAATAAATAGATAGATACAATAGACTGTTTTTGAAGAGTTACCCCATCAAAAGTTCGATATAGATACAGATATAGATATAGGTAGCACAAATTCCAAATGTTTACTCTCCACTTAATGGAAGAGAAGGTTTCAAACTGTTTCAAGCTACGGGTAGTCACTAAAATAAAACTATATGCCCTTCCACAATGAATGGCACTTTACAAGACTGGCACTTCTTAATAAAACGTTGGTATATTTGTGAAGTTATCTTTGACTTGTACATAGGAAACTTGCAGTTTTCTTTTTCACATTTCTTAGAGATGCGAGGTTAAGCATTTTCTAAGACTAACATACTAATTTTGTTTTGTGGCTTGGTGTTCTCTTTTTCTGACTTTTCTTTGTATATTGGAAACATGGAGAAGGGCACATGCAAACGCCTATATCTAAGACAGGAAAGACCAATCTTAACTGATGTCACTTGTAGCAGTAAGTATAAGAGTCACCTAGCACCAAAGAACAGCTAAACTTGCTCTTAGGGAGAAGGGTGGGACCTATTTTCCCCAGTGTACGCATGTGGATACCTATCCTAACTCTTTGCCCTTGCTGCTCTTAAAACAACTTCCTGACACCATTCTCACTTGATAAATGGCATCTGAGTCCTTTTGGCAGAAAAATAGATGGTCCATGCCAGAATGAATGCAAAAAATATTGTTTGCTATTGTTTTGTACAACTGACTACAAATCATCTACAAACTTGTGGTAACATTTTTGAAATGGTAGCTTAAAATAGTATCTTCAGTAAAATGGTGTGAATATAGTCACCAGAAAAACACGGGACTATACCAACGCATTTTATCATTCAAGTGCTGTTTAAAATAAAAAAGTAAAAGTCAAGGACAAGTTGTAGAAGAGTTGAGAGAAAGCTTATTTGAAACTTTTTTATAGCTTGTGATTTTCTGTAACAATACAAGGGTGGGCAAAAGTAGGTAGGCAAAAGTTTGCATATAAAAGTATATAATACAAGCATAAATAATAATATAAGAAAAAAACTGTATTTACAATTGTAAACCTACCTTTGCCCACTCCCATATTATTATTTTTTAAAGCAAATCTTTTAAACTATAACTTATTACAAATTTCTCAGTATATTGGCTTCTGGACTTGAATTTTTAACCATCCACATGATAAATTAGATGAATGTGAGCAGGGTGCAACTTTTGTCTGAGATAGGTAAGAACATTCTAGAAAGTAACATTGATTTTCACTCATAGTTATATGGGGCAAAAGGACAATTTTGGACTTGTTCACGAGTCTCATCAAACATAAATTGACTTAAAAACAAACCAAAACAATTATGATCATATTGTTATGGGTCTAGAATTTAGTTGTTGAAACATCATCAGAAATTTTAAGAGCAGAGATACTTTTTTTGGAGTACTGTACTGTATGTACCTAGAGAGTCACTAAATTTTAAAATAAAAGCTTAAGTAATTTCCCTATTAATTCTGTATACAAGTAATTATAATGTACACTAGAGGACTGGGGCACAAAATTCCTGAACAAGGGGAGAGTGTCCCTCAGTCCAGCCTGTATCCTCTCCAATCTGAGACCCACCGGATGGTGTTTTTTTCATAACAAAAAAACACTCATTTGGCTTAAATGGGCAGTTGGATATCCCTCACAATGAAAGATTGCTGGCTCCCAACTGCTTGCCTGCCTGCCTGCCTGATCGCCCCTAACTGCTTCTGTCTGCCAGCCTGATTATTCCCTAACCACTCCCCTGCCAGCCTGGTTGCCCCAAACTTCCCTCCTCTGCCAGCTTGGTCACCCCTAACTGCCCTCCCTTGCAGGCCTGGTCCTTTCCAACTACCCTTCCTTTTTGGCCTGATCACCCACAACTCCCCTCCACTGTTGGCCATCTTGTGGCAGCCATCTTGTGTCCACATGGGGGCGGCCAGCTTTGAGCACTTGGAGACGGCCATCTTCTGTGTTGGAGTGGTGGTCAATTTGCACATTGCTCTTTTATTAGATAGGATTATATATTGCAATTTATGAATTCTGAATTACTAAAGGCCCGGTGCATGAAATTCATGTATGGGGGGATCCCCTCAGTCCAGCCTGTACCCTCACCAATCTGGGACCCCGTGGAACTTGGGAATCCCTCTCACAATCCCCTGCTGGCCTGGTGATAGGCAGCCATATTGTGAGGACATGACAGGCAATTTGCCTATTACCTCTTTATTATTTAGGATAATGTGTAAGTTATGCATGAAAAGTTTGTAAAATTAATAGGATGACAAAAAAGGTAAAGAAATGTGAAGCTGTTCCTTTCAGTTTTTACATGTCAGATAAAGGTTCATGTAAATTATAAAATTTAAGAGAAATATGAATTGCTTAATTTTATTATTAATAAGAACAATAATGTAGCACTTTTCTTTAGCAGATCCTGACCTATTGCTTGCATATTATCATTTTATCTTTATAAGAACCTTAGGTAGGGTCATGACCATTTTATTTTTAATATATATTTTTATTGATTTTAGAGAGAGAAAAGGGGAAAAAGAAACATCAACGATCTGCCTTCTGCATGCCTCCCAAGAGGGGGAAAAAACACAACCCAGGCATATGTCCTGACCAGGAATCTAACTAATGCTCTTAGTGATGTGACCACACTCAACCAACTGATCCATACTACATTGGCTGGGCAAATCATGTCATTTTAAAAAGGAAGAAGCCAAAATAGCAAGTGTACATAGATCAATATCTCCCAGCTGGATGGTTAAGGTGTGATCCTAGGACAGTCTAGATCCATTCTCATTATTTCCCCACAGAGCCTTTCCAAGGAGAGCAGTTCATCCTTAGAATCTTTAAATGAAAAGTTACAGCCCTCCCCGGTTTGGCTCAGTGGATAGAGCATCAGGTTCCAGGTTCCATTCCGGTCAAGAGCATGTACCTTGGTTGCAGGCACATCCCCAGTGGGGGGCATGCAAGAGGCGGCTGATCGATGTTTCTCTCTCATTGGTGTTTCTAGCTCTGTATCCCTCTCCCTTCCTCTCTGTAAAAACTCAATATTTTTTAAAGTTATTATACATAATAAATTGCTCATTTAAATATCTTAACTCAAAATAAACATATTTCTCTATGGTAAATGTTGAGGCAGAGCTTCCAGGGGGATTTCTTGTTTCTTATTCTCTATCTAGTAACTAAGTAGCTGGGCACCATCAACAAGCCCTCTAATATTTTGCATCTTCCATTGCTTATTGCTGAGATGGAGGGTTTTATCATCTCCAAAACTTTAGCAGCAATCAAGACTGGGCTATGAGTTTGTCTTTTAGACACATGCATTAGAAAACATGTAATTCCTCTTTTTTTATTTCAAAACTAATACTTTTGAAGTACCACCGAACACAAGAAACTAGCAATGAAGACACATTTAAAGCAACCAAAAGAACATTTCCCATAACTTCCCAGCCATGGGTCCAACCAGCATCCCATAATATACATTAGGAAGCCACAGCTTAGACAGCCCTTCCAAGACATTTCTCAAGAATGGACAGAATAAATAGGCCACGACATGTTTCTGAAGCTCTGTTTATCTTCCATCACCATTTTTGAAATAAATCTGTCTTCACTCACAAGACCTGATGGGAATAAAAAATCCCAAAACTTTCTAGTTCTTTTGGAGTCTGTTGGAACTTAGTCCAGAAACCACTTTGCCATTTTTCTTTTTTTGAAAACTGGTGTATTTGTCATCTAAATGAGTATGGAAGCGACCCACTTTTCCGAATGTCAAAATCTTCTTGAAAATAAATCCAGTCAGCCAGAGAGTCACTTAGATGGAAAGATAGCAACTAGCTCTCGGGTTGCAATTTACAGTTTATGAGAGGATAATCTCACTATTTTTTCTCACTTCCATTCTCAGTTTTAGCAAGAATGGCTCCTAATTCCATTTAGTTCCAAGCTCCTCACTCATTTCCCAGATAATACAGGTTACACAAATAACCTACAGACATCACACTTTTAATGGTGAGGATTCTCATTTCTTTGTCATACATGTCACTCCCTATGTGCAGCTTTGTCCTCACTGAGGTCCATTTATCCATCCATATGCAGAACACCTGCTAAAAGCATTTAGGCTCATTCTCAGTAAACACAAATACTGTGTATAAAAATCTTTCAGTCATGAAATATAATCAAAAGCATGATTCTGATTATTGAATGTTTTGGCTAACAATTAAAAAGTTACTTTCATTTTACTCTACGATATATCACTCCGTAGTAAGTAAAGTAAATGATAGCCTCAAGACAGAATGCTTCTTTGACTTTTAAAGGATGTTACAATTCTAGAAAAGCTTTGCTTTTCAAAGATAACTACCCAGACAGACATTGGGAGAAATTGGGCCAAACCTGTCTGATTATAGGCCACACTACCAATACATTACTTAAATATATATATTATTGATTTCAGAGAGGAAGGGAGAGGGAGAGAGAGATAGGAACATCAGTGATGACAGAGATTCATCGGTTAGTTGTCTCCTACATGGGGATCAAGCCTGCAATCCAGGCATGTGCCCTGACCAGGAATTGAACTCTGACCTTCAGGTTGATGCTCACTTCACTGACCCACACCCTCTGGACAACAATATATTTATTTTTAATACAATATATATTTTCAGTGCATGAAGCAAAGCACTCTAACAGTGAAGACTATTGTATGCACTTATAAATTCACCTAGAATTTAGGAGAATCCATAGGTTTTCAATAAACATTGACTCAATCTAATTGAAAGCAAAAGGATTATAGGCTTTACTTATTTGAGTTCAATTTTTTCTGTTTTGACTTATTTTCTTGAGGGGGAAAAATCACCTCTTAAACATCCCAAGTCTTTGTGTAATTGCCTCGATGGTTCATTAATGTTAGAACAAATCCTATCCTTAGTCAAACATAGCTTAGGCAAACTCCTTGTGGATGAATTCTTTAAACAAACCATGAAAGGACTCCCCCAGATCTCTAACACCCATTTCACAGTCTTAATATTAAAGGCCAGCAGTTTTATCTACAATAGAAGGGGGAAAAAGTGCCACATGGTTGAAAAACCAAGTAATTTCACACAGAAATTTGTGGATTCCAAATACACCCCAGTCTCTACCCAAGGCTGTGCCTGACAGTCCTGAAGGAAGCATTCCAGCTGAAAGGTGTCTCCCAATGCTTTGTTTCCTGTTTGTTCAGGGGAATGAAGCAAGGTTGAAATTTGAGAGGGTTTACTATTTTGATGTATTTCTGGTGTGTTAGCTTACTTATGGTCTAGGTGGGAAAATAATTAAAAATAAGAAGAAGGCCTCCCAGCTCAGCTATCAGCTTATTTAGAGCTAAAAATAAGACTTCTTGGCTGTAGCATGGACCCAAGTGGATTATTGATATCAATAGCTGGATGGTGACCTTTGGAATGAGTTGGGGGTGGCAGGGCATGGGGGTGATATAATTGGGTAGTTTGCCTTGTCAGCACTTCCCTCAGTATGGAGAGGGCCCAATGTACCTCGGAGGTGTTGTTTTGGGATGGGCCTCAAAATAGGATAGGGCTTATCTATTTTTGGTCATAGTTTTACAAAATCAGCTGAGATTTAGCATTCTGTTTTCATGAGATACTAACTCAAATTAATGGCTTCTATGAATATGCTTATTTATCCTGAGTCAACTGGAGAGTTGGAGCTAAGATGTGTAGTGCAGAGGACATGGTGGATGGGTTCATTTGGAATCCATGGAAATAAAAGATTCCAAAGCTCAGTTGACAACTTAGGCTAATAGACTGCACTGGTGCTGGAAAGAGCAGCAGTAGGAAGTCTCTGACTCCCACAATCTCGGTATTATTCATAAACTCTGTGTTTATGACTTCATGTACCTATTATTCAAATCTGTTACTGCTTCAAAAATTAATTAAATGACCTAGGATTTGAGCACCTAGTTTATGTCAGGTACTGTTCTAGATATTGGGGATCCAATAGTCCCTGATACCAGGAATAGAGCAAGGAGAACAAGGGTCATACTACACAGTGCCCTGCTTTGATATTGTAGTGATAAAGAAAGACAATAGACAAGCAAAGAGGTTCATAAATAAATATACCTTTAGATGCCTTCCAATAGAAAAGGAGTAATCAAGAGGATCGAAGGTTTCTGAGAAGTTGGAAAAAAAAAAAAAGACAGAAACTCAGAAACTGACCTTTGAATTTATCAAGATGAAGGTCTTTGATGACCTTCCTGAGATTGGTCTCATTGGAGGGATGGGAGAAAAGCCTTACTGAAGGGCATCAATGTCAGGATAAGTGATGAAGAAGGCAGACAAGTAAGGAATGAAAACAATACTGTAGGAAATGCTTTCAAAAAAAGAAAAACATATTACCTAGAATGGAATATGCTGTCAAGAGATTTTTTTTTAATTGGAAGCTATTACTTGTTTTTAGGCTGATGAGAATGATCCAATACATGGTGAAATAAATGATACAGGAGGAAGACAGAGGGGGATGCACCATGGTTGGTGAGATGGGAAAGGAAGTAGAGTATCACTGAGTGGCCACGTTATTATGATCTCCAAATGCATACTAATCTGTCCACTCAGTGTGTATCCTATATA
Organism: Pipistrellus hanaki; assembly: GCF_964339955.1. NCBI lineage: Eukaryota > Metazoa > Chordata > Mammalia > Chiroptera > Vespertilionidae > Pipistrellus > Pipistrellus hanaki. The sequence continues at coordinate 70,633,067 of NC_140508.1, forward strand.
ATAAAAGAGTAATATGCAAATTGTTCCCTCGACCAGGAGTTCAACCAGCAGGTAGGCTGGCCAACCGCCCATATCCCCTCCCGCTGGCTGGACTCCACCCATACACAAATTCAAGCACCAGGCCTTTAATATATATATTGCATTCAGATACCATAATAATCTGACCATTCAGTGTATATGGAGGGGTTGGTTACATAGAAGCAAGGGGGAGTCATGGGTAATAAGAGGGAAATAGAATTTATGGCCATGGACACAAATTAAGTTAGTAGGCTTGGCGTTGAGAGAATGAATAAGAGCACCCTTTCCTGGTTGCTTCCTTCTTCTTGACAACTAAGAAATGAATACAGCAGCAAGAATGAGGAAAGAAGAAAGAGCACTACAGTTCAGAGGAGAGAGAAGAAACTATGACATCATCTCGCAGAATGAGAGAGCATATTCACCCAGGATTGTGATCGGCAAATTGTGGCTCGAGAGCCACATGCAGCTCTTTGGCCCCTTGAGTGTGGCTCTCCCACAAAATACCATGGCCTGGGAGAGTCTATTTTGAAGAAGTGGCATTAGAAGAAGCTTAAGCTTAAAAAATTTGGCTCTCAAAAGAAATTTCAATCATTGCACTGTTGATATTTGGTTCTGTTGACTAATGAGTTTGCCAACCACTGACGTAGGACATAGAGAGAGATTGCTTCTCTAGGGTGGGGGGGGGGGGGGGCGGGGATGCTTTGAGAAACAGATCCTGGCTGTGGTGGTTTTTCTACAGGTAAATTCAGCTGTGCAGACCCAGCACAGTGAAGACAGAGAATGGGGCTATACCGGCATAAAAGCAATTGTAGATGGCTGTGTGCTTAGCTAGGGTGCTCACAATGGCCTTTCTTCTTCATGTGCTGACTTTCCTGATGTGGTTACTGATCCCAGATTAACTTAATGCTACTTCAGAACAGAACCTCTGGCCAGCCCCAGGTGGTGCATATCACGTTGCTGACTCATTTCTCCTATGAGATTTTGCAGACTATCTAAAGGAGCTAAATTATCCCATAAAATTCAGTATAACTTTAGAACAACTCAAAAGATTTAGTATTTGTGTGAAAAAAATATAAATGGGTGGCTTGCTTACAAAAATACTGAAAATATATTATATTTCTGATTTAGAGTTTTTAAAGATAAAAATACCTATGTTTAAATTTTCCAAAAGTGCAATGTCAGGAAAGTGTGGGTATTTATATTATGCATGCATATTAGGCAAACATGTTAATCCTTTTTTTAATTTCTGTGGGGAAGTTTCATTATCACCATCACTCATTAAGGCACTTCATTGGAAACTACAATTACATATATTTAATATTTTGGTCCACTTGTTAACCTTCCCACATACCTCTTTTGCAATCCTTACCTTGAAAGGTTTATTTTCCTGACATGGTAGGTGTAATTCACAAGCCTCTAATTTTCTCCATGATACATCTCTGTATATAAAAGCCTAAGCAACCAGTCTATGACGTGCACTGATCACCAGGGGGCAGATGCTCAAAGCAGGAGCTGTCCCCTAGTGATCAATGCATTCCCACAGTGGGAGCGCAGCTCAGCTGACAGAAGAGCACCAGGTGCCTCCTTAGCCACTTTGTTGCTTTGCACTTGGGGGATGTTAGATGCCAGTTTCAGCTCAGTCCCCACAGGCCACAATGAGGGACCCCAAAGGTACACAAATCCATGCACTGGGCCTCTAGTCTTGCAATAATGTGAAGAACTGAATGATGCAAACCCTAGATATAATTAATAGAATGATTCAAATCTCCACCTAGTAATCTTTTATGTCTGTTCTCAAAATAGTCACAGGTATGGGAATGGCAATCTTTTATCATACCAACTTGCTCTGGTGCCCATTTCTCTTTAAGGTCACATGCATTGTGTGTTTCCTTGCATGTTGTCCCTGACCATTTTGATAGTCAGGTATATGGTCCATAAACAAAGAGTGAGGATATATAGTTTATCATAAGACTCTTAAAAATAATAGCAATTTTATAATCAACAAGAACAAAATTTAAATAATAACATTGTTTTTAAAAAGTTGATGAAGCAATGCTAATTGTTAGAATGTTGTTTTAAAAGTAATTTCCATAAGTTGCATCTAGTAGGATAAATTATTAAATATCCTTTTTATAAGAGGCTTATCAAAATAAAAGTAAATACAAATAAATAAATGTAAGTATATGTGTACATATGTTTGTGTATAAATGTAGATGGAAACAGGGAGGAGAGGAGAGAGGGAGAGAGACAGATACTAAAAATCAATAAAATGTTTACAAACACTATAATGAAATCATTTATAATTATTTTAGGATTATTTTATAAAGATCAATACTAAAATACTGGTAAAGTGAAAATGACTAGTAATGGAATATCATAGTCATTAAACTCATGTCTACAAAGAGTTTGTGAGAACCTATAAAATGTTATCAATTGTAAGAATGAAAAATAGAATGCACCAAAAATCAATGTAATGTAAATGCAGCTACTACTGTGTTTCCCCGAAAATAAGACATCCTCCGAAAATAAGACCTAGCACATGAAAAGATAAGACATCCCCTGAAAATAAGACCTAGCACAACTTTGGGAGAAAAAATTAATATAAGACACTGTCTTATTTTCGGAGAAACAGGGTATAACAATAAAGAAATGATCATAGAACATAAATCAAGACATATATTAATACAAAAAAAATTGACTGCTCAGAATACTAGATAATTTATATTACTACTTTGTGCACACTAACAATATTATATAATGAGCATGTTTGGTTTTCTAATATAAAAAGTTTATTTTTAACGTCATCTAAAATAATTTTAAAAACATAGCATTTGAATTCAGGGAGATAAGGGTTATTGTAATGGAATATCTGAATTCCAATTTTAGCTAATACTTTCAGTATAGATAAACTGAAGAATTTGGGGAAGAACAACTAGAATGAAATTTGTGCTATACTAGCCATTAATTTGTATCACTTACATGAATATACTAAGGTGCTAGGAAAATACCTGACAATGCAAGTGTTCCATAACTGTTTCCATCATCATTATCATCATCATTAATTTATTCATTCATTCATTAACCATTAACTAGAGGCATGGTGCACAAAATTTATATACTTAGAGGGGAGCTCCCTCAGCCCAGATTGCAAGACGGCACAGGCCAGGCTTTGGGGCCCCACTGGTGCATGATTAGAGCCAGGAATGGACACAGGAGGTTGGCCAGCCAGGGAGGGACCTCAAGAAGGCTCCAGGGTGTGTCTGGCCCATTTCACCCAATCCTGATTGGCCACACCCTAGAAGAAAGCTAACCTACTGGTGGTAGCATCTGCCCCCTGGTGATCAGAGCATGTCATAACATAGTGACCAGTCAACTAGTTGACTGTCTGCTCCCTGGTAGTCAGTGCACTTCATAACAAGCAGTTGAGCAGCCTTAGCATATTATTAGCATATTCTATTTTGATTGGTTGAATGGCTGCCTGGACAGCTGAACACTTAGCATATTACGCTTTTATTATATAGAATTAGTTGGTTTATCTTCTTATTTTTACTATAGGAATGCTAATAAAAGTGGTTATATCTTGTAAATTTGTAAACATTGGTGGCATGTGAGTAGCTATATATCTAAATAATCCTGAAGCTAAAATCTTCTAAGGCAAATATAGCTGAAGTTGGCAATCTCTTTTCCAAGATGGACATTGTCTTCAAATATTCTTGGAAATATAACATAATTATCCAATAATGAATCATGTTATTACTTTTCTTATTCCATTTAACTTTTGTTCTGTGCCTTATACACAATAATCATTTAGGAAGAGTAAAACAGAATCATTTTGTTTCATAAGCATGAAAATTACTGTCTTAGTCAGGTCAGGCTAATATTGACTGAGGGGCTTAACAGAACATATTTTTCCTCACAGTTCTGGAGACGTGGTAGTCCAAGGTCAAGTGCAGGCTGACTCAGTGGTGAGAGCTCTCTTCCTGGTTGCAGATGGCTGTCTTTTCACTCTAACCTTACCTGGTGAAGAGAACCAGAGCTCTGGTGTCTCTTCCTCTCCTTTCTAGTACAAGGACACCAGCTCTATTGGATTGGGAACCTACCCTAATGATCTTATTTACCTCCTGATAGGCCTTACCTCAAATAGAGTTAAGCTAGAAGTTAAGGCTTCAACATATTAACTGGGGGCTGGGAGCACAATTCAGTCGATAGCAATTATGTAACTTGCCATTCAGTCTTACCCAAATGCTAACCAGTCCTCCATTCCATTATAATCATCAAGCCTGTATTTTGTTTTATTTTATTTGGATGTAACTCTCTCACCATCAAGCCATTCATCTTCTTTGGCCCACAACAGATATCTCTATGCTATGTCCCTAACCAAAACCATATTTTTTCTCGTTGCCTAGTCTTACGATTTTGAAATTATCTTTGACCCATCTCCTTTATCATCCATTCCCATGAGTCACCACATTTTATCGACTCATCCTTTGAAGCCGCTGTCAGCAGTGCCCCTTTGTTTTTATTAACCTTGTGGCCACCTCATTCCAGGGCCCTAATCACTTGATGGATCACTGGGATAGCATCCTGACCCATCTTGCCTATGGACTCCTTCCTCCAGAGGATCATGCACAGTCAATTACTCTCTCTAATATAACCCTATTTCCATTCTGTTACTTGCTGAAAAGTCTACATTTCCCACCGTCCATCATATTGAGTCTAAGAAAGTCTCCTTGGTCTTCTAAAGCCTTTGGGTTCTAATCAGTATATATTTTCAACCACTTTTCAATACAAATCTTCTATAAATTATAAAAAATGAGAGAATGTTAGAAGTCTGGAACAAATACTGCAGAATGGGTCCTTAGCCTACTAGTATTCACTAATCTTTATTTTCTATACTGGCATTTTCTTCCAGGCAGCATCTTCCCAGGAAGACTGCATTTGTCATGGTGTCATTCACAGAAGATCATCAAGTCTTGTCCAACAGTGTGTGATGCAAAGATTAAGACAGCACAGAAGGGTCCCTGATGCTCACTCTGGATTTCAGAGAAAACAAGGCAGCTGGGACCAGAGGTCCCGTTCTCTCAGGGGAAAGGCTATGTTCAAGCTCAGTTGCCTGTGGCTTCCTCTCCACAGTAGAGGGATGGCAATTTCCCAAGAGTCATAGAATCCCCAAGAGCTGGGCTTCTAGCATCCCAGAAAAATTCCATGTGCAGGTTCAATGCCAATCCAGATGCTGGCACCAAGCAGTTTGCCCCTTCACTGGTAAGACTGCCCCTGCATATGCCTCATGGTGCCAGGAGAGATGGGGCAGGCAGAATTGTAGCCCTGAAATATAAACCCACGATGCATTTCCTGTGGCACACTTCCAGGAGAATGAAATAATGGGTAACCTGTATGTATGAGGATTATTCTGAAAAATAGAAAATATATGTTCATTCTAAGGAAGTGACTTATGTAATTATGGAGCCTCAGGAGCACCGGGACCAGAAGGCTCAGGAAGCTGAGGGTGGCTGCAGCACAGAGCTAGCAGGCTTGAGACCCCAGAAGACCAATATTTCAGTCTGAGTCTGAAGACCAGAAAAACCAATGTCACTGCAGGCAGGCTGAATTTCCTTTTACTCCATCTTTTTGTTCTGTTCAGGTCTTCAATAGATTGGATTAGGCTCACCTACATTAAGGAGGCCAATATATTTCACTCAGTCTACCAATTCAAATGTTAATCTCATTCAGAAACACTCTCACAAACACAGCAGGGTAATGTTTGGCTAAATAGCTGGGCACCTCAGGGCACAGTCCAGTTGACACATAAAATTAACTGTCACAATGCTTTGTTTTCCTTTTACTGACCTATAAGGTATATCCATTAATCCATTTACCCTCATACATTCCTCCTTGCTAACTATTATCTTCTGTCCTTCACTTACCCAAAACATTTACAATATGGTGTTTTACAAAAATTATCCACCTGCTTCTTTTTTGGAATTTTTCAATAATTGCTCCAAGATTTCTATGACCAAAAAAAGCAAGGTAGCCCTAGCCAGCTTGGCTCAGTGGATAGAGCATCAGCCTGTGGACTGAAGGGTCCCAGGTTCAATTCCAGCCAACAGTACATGCCTGGACTGCAGGCTTGATCCCCAGTAACTGGTGTGGAGGAGGCAGCTGATCAATGATTCTCTCTCATCATTGATGTTTCTATCTCTCTCTCCTCCCTTCCTCTCTGAAATCAATAAAGAAATATTTTTTTTAAAAAAAAAGCAAGGTAAATTTATATATTAAATAAACAACAAAAAAAGCACTCATAAATACCTACGCTGAATACCTTCCTATTTTTTTGGTAATATTTCTATTGATTTTTACCATTTACTTTTTCTAGTCCAAACCCCTTTGCCTTGTCCCCTCTTTACAAAATTGACTGCTTGCTTCTTTGCCTAAAAGGCATAAAACCTCCCACTCTGGTCCTTGCTTTGGTATTTCATTCTCTTGTGAAGGCTCCCATGTATCTGTAAAATATTAATAATAATTTGTAAGCTTTTCTCCTATTAATCTGTCTTTGTCACTTTATTTTTCAGGCCTAGACAGGGACCCTGAAAGGTTTATGAAAATATTTCCTCCCCTACACCACTCATTCTCCCCAAAAGTTAACAGCTACCAAGATGCGACATCTGTGCCTAATGGCACTAGAAAACCTTAAGGTTAAGCAGCAAGACTGTTCTGGAATCATCTGATGTTTTATAGGGAAAGATGTTTCAGTTCAACTTCCCCTCAGAGAGCCAAGGAAAGCGAACATTGTTTTATGTAAAGCAGGTACATCCTAAGGCCATGCACTGCCTTCATTGTGGTTTCATAGGTTCTATGTTTCTGTTCTCTACAAAGCCCGCTGGGGCAGCTCAGTGAAGACACTCCATGCTGTGGCATTTCAGGGGACCAGAGTTTCTGCCTTTGATTCCTGGTGATCATTGCTCACACCCACAGAATTCTGGTCAATTGCTCCGGACCGAATACTATCAAACTCTCAGCCCAACAGCGTTCAGTGGGTGTTCAGCTCCGTTGAATTTTAATGGTGCTATGCCTTCCAGCACCAGAGCAGGAAGTATGCAGTGCAAGGCAGCTCAGACCTGGACCCCCATTATTGGCACCCACTTAATTAAATGGAAACTCGGAATCATTATTCAGCTCCTGAGTTTCCTGGCACTGTATATCCTTTGGAAAATAAACATGATCTCAGTTTCACTCAGGTTTTCACCATTATTTTTTAAGATGAAAAACTTGCACTTAGATGATCCTTTCCTGACAATTTTTTTCTCTTCTCTGGGATTTCAGACTCTAGGTGAGCCCCATGAGTGAATTTCTGCCTTTCTGGTGTATTCCTTATGCTCTCCTTGAAGACAGACTTTAATAAAGTATTATTTCTTCTAGAGGAACTTGTCTTCTCTCTTGCCTGAAATAACCATCAACTTTTCAACCTCAATTTAGAGAAACAGGTATATATATTTTTTTCAATGTATTATACATATATTGATCATTGGGAAGGAAACATAATTTTCCAAGAAACACATGAGGAAAGAGTGCAGACAGGGAATACATAAAATGGATTTCTTTTAACCCAGCTGCTAAAAGAATTAACATTATGAGGATTGAGGAATAAGAAGAGAGTCCATTCTAAGTAGCTTGGGAATGTAAGCATTGTTCAATTCTCCAATCCTGTATCAATGCCTGCATATACATCCAGGCTTCCAGGTAACCCTCTAATTATACCCTGAAGGGCTCACACATCTAGGCCACCTGACTATGCCCTGAAAGACTCACCTTCACATACACCTGACATGCATTACCTGGACTCCAGGCTACCTGGCACCCATCTTCTGGGCCGCCTGGCCTCCATCAGCCTGCTTGCCTGACTTCTGACTGGTAGCCATCCTAGACCAATCCTAGGGCCGATAAAAAGTGTTGATACTTCTCAAGAATGTGCTTTTTACTATAAAAACTTTTAACTTTCGTTCTGTTTTGGAACACTTTGGGGATTTTGCCTAGCTGTGTTCCAAGTTCGCAAAGTTCTTTGAATCAATTTGTCTCATTTATTTCTAGCAAAGCCTCCTGATCCTTCTTGAGTTGGTATGACAAGAGATATCTTATAAAAGTTCTAAGGACACATAAAATATATAATAAGAGTAATACTGGGAAGGGTAACTGAGGTAAGTTATAAATACTCCATTTTTAATTCCACAAATTGTAATAAATAAATAAATAAATAAATAAATAAATCACTATAAACTGAATTCAGTCATTTTCAGTGAGTCTCTTAAATACTGAGTGATTTTCTCCTAACTTATAAGTCTATTCAGATTTTATGATAATCAGATTCTTTTTCTTCCCAAACCACCTCCATAGAAGTTGCTGGTTCTGAGTCCTAATCCAATTTACTAATGGTAGATTTTTAAAAGTTGCTGTTTGAAAGGATTTTGGGTTTGGTTATTCACAGAACACAAAACAAATTAAAGTTTCAAAAAGAGCTCCTAGAATGAATTAATTTGGAATTTTGATTGGCATTCAGTTTTCTCTTTTCTCAGATTCGCCAAATGTCTTTCGTTGATAAGATAAAGATAATTAAAAGAATGATTGATGTAAATTATATAAGAGAGCTAGAGCTAGGATGGCAGCAAAGCATCTTTTAAAAAGAAAATTTGTCTATTCAGATCTTAGATTACAAAAATTACAAACTATAAAAAACATGTTCTCTTGTAATTTACCATATTGTATGTTTTATATGTTTAATAAGATTGTGGTTGTGCTGGCAGTGCTAAACTCACTTCTTTTCTAATGTAAAAATAAAAGAATCCCAATTTAATGCATGAAAATGAATTTATTTGCAAACTAAATAAAAACTTTAGTTTTCCTTACTGATTATAGTAAGTTATCAGCACCTCCTCAATATAAAGTGATTTCATTTTCCAACATTAATTTCTATAAGAAAAGTTATTTGGCTGAAGCTGGTTTGGTTCAGTGGTAGAGCGTCGGTCTGCAGACTGAAGGGTACCAGGTTCAATTCCGGGCAAGGGCATGTACATTGGTTGTGGGCACATCCCCGGTGGGGGGTGTGCAGGAGGCAGCTGGTCAATGTTTTTCTCTCATCAACGTTTCTAGCTCTCTATCTCTCTCCCTTCCTCTATGTAAAAAATCAATAAAATATATTTTTAAAAAAAGAAAAAGAAAAGTTATTTGCTCAATTATATTTCTTTTAACTAAACCAATGCTGTTGAGCATGGGCACTTTTGAATCACATCATGACAGTTTTCTTGAAAACTGACTCATGCATGCATGCATGCAGGTTAAACAGAGCACTAATAAATAGCACCCATAAAATATGATCTGGTATTTTCAATGCAATCAAAAGTGAGAAGAAAAGGACAAAAAGTTACCATGTACATATAGATAAGATCTAGAAGTAATCTTATATCACATTATTCATAGCTGTAAAACACTATAGATGATAACAATTTGCCAGTTTGCAAGTACATCTGCATAATATTTGCTGATCTCTTGTAGGTCTACAGTTGTTTTGTTTGGGGGTTTTAGTTTTTTAAGCAAATTATGCCTTTTTCTCCCTAAAAGAAGAGCACAGCCTGAATTCTATGACTTTTTAAATTTATCAGCTATCTGTATGTTGCCTCCCCTCTACCCGTTACAGTGCCGCCACGTGGGATTCAAGCCTCTTGCTGTGTTATCTTTATAGTAACCCACCCACCTTCCCTCTCAGGGGCTGAATCCACACGCCTCTTTGGGTCCTGCCTGTCTCTGAGCCAGCACTCCAGCACATTGTAGAGTTTCCTGTTGTGTGCTGGTTTTGAACCCCTTAGACCAGTGATCGGCAAACTCATTAGTCAACAGAACCAAATATCAACAGTGCAAAAATTGAAATTTATTTTGAGAGCCAAATTTTTTAAACTTAAACTTCCTCTAATGCCACTTCTTCAAAATAGACTCACCCAGGCCACGGTATTTTGTGGAAGAGCCACACTCAAGGGGCCAAAGAGCCTCATGTGACTCTCGAGCTGCAATTTGCTGAGACCTTAGACCTTTCACAGCCTTAGACCTTTCACCTGCAGCCTACAAGCCTGTTATTTCTCCTTTGTCTCTAGAATTGGGTCCATGGCGATGCTTTACTAGCTCCTGGTGTCTTACAAAAATGTTAAAAATGTGGTGAATTTTGCTAAACTAAATATATTCTTTTTTATCTTAAAGTAAATTTCCTTTCTATAGAATGTATTCCTTTTATTTTTTTGGTTATTAGAAAGCCCTTTTTTTCTTATGAGATAATGATAATGTGTGGTAGCTCTGATTCATTTCTTTCAAGGCTTCTTGACAAAATATAATCCTATCTAATAAAAGGCTAATATGCAAATTGACAAAAATTCAGAATGACCGGTCACTATGACATGCACTGACCACCAAGGGACAGACACCCAACACAGGAGCTTCCACCTGGTGGTCAGTATGCTCCCACAGGGGGAGCGCCGCTCACCCAGAAGCCGGGCTCATGTCTGGCAAGCACAGCAGCTAAGGCAGGGGATGTCCGAGGCAGTGCTAAGGACCCCTCGGGGATGTCCGCCTAGGGGTCCCTGACTGCGAGAGGGCACAGGCCTGGCTGAGGGGTTCCCCAACCCCCAGTGCATGAGTGTCATGCACTGGGGCTATAGTAATAATAATAATTGTTAATTATTATTTTTTAAACTAGAATCCCAAACCTTGGATGCTCCAAGGATGTAATCAAAGTCCTAGCTCTCATTTTTGGCAGCACCTACCAGATCCTCCGTACCCAAACCAGGGCGAAACGAGATAATTTGGTCAATGACACCAACAATGACTGATTAATCACACTACAATACAATTACTCATTGCTGAACATGTGGCATTCACTAGAATCCAGGATGACCAAGACATAAGCTCTTGTAAACACAAACCTAGACTGGAAAGAACTGGTTACATTTTTAGTCAAGTCAGGGAACTAATGAGCAAGTCTATTGGGGAGCTCTAAAATCTCATGGGTCCAAACCAACTTAAATATATATATATATATAAAATGAGACAAGACCAAGAATAATATTACAATCTAGAAATAAAAAGAAAGATGAAGTAAAAACAACCAGGGCAGATTTAAGTACACCTTCACTTAACCAGCAGTGGTCACAAGAATTTTCAAGGTACAATTGTAAGGAAGGAAACCATACAACAGGTCCAGGACCTCTTTGCCTGCTACCAGCAGGTGGCAGTAGATACTCCTTTGGTAATAATCCTTTGCCTTTAAATGGATTTGGGAATAATTTTCTCCTCCCTTCCAAAATAGGGAGCTTTTGTTTATGCCTTTCTGTGACATACTGGCTTTCTTTATTCTGTTAAAAATAATAATGTAAAATATTTATATGTTATAAAATAACTTATGGAAGTGTTTTCATTTTGTATTGAAAAACAATATATGTATAACATTGTTTTTATTTTGCATTTTATTATCCTCAGCAAATGTTTTACTTCAGGCTAAGCTTTTGGGCCATTTTTTGAAGGGACACAAGAATGCCAAGTGTTCTTGATTGAGCCAGTGAGTCAGAAGTGCAGACTGCTCCCTAGAATGTTATCTCCGAAGTGAGTCCTAAAGGTTCAGGTACATGTCAAACCACACCACTCAGTAAGAGCCTCCCAAGAAGAGTCAAGAATAACCATCAAACTAATATTCTAATTGAAAACACCAGAATAAGACCTTTTGGACACAGCAATCCTTTGAGGCGGATGTTGCCCCAAACCTGTGTGTGTATCAAGCACGTGTTTCTACCAGTTTTCATTCAGACATCTAAGCTTCAGAAATCCCACACAAAAGGAGGCTTGCTAGGGAATGACTGCAAGATGACAGCAGCAGCAGAATTGAAGCTAAGTGTGGGTTTTAGCCACACAAAGCATTAGTGGTCATAGCAACAGCAGAGCCAACACCCCTAAGCCATTTAATGTGGAATCAGTCAGTATTAACACATGAAAGGGGATTGAGATGGATCTTGGTGGCCTGGACCAAACCACCAGTGAGTGAACTTTATTGCCCATACATTCCAAGGGAAGATTGAAAAGGGTAGTGTGTAATTGGATATGCCTTACTCATAATAGCAAAACACAAAATCACTTTAAACTCCTAAATCTGCACAGATATTAAAATGGCATTTTGCAAGGAGGATAAACACCTGTTTTCTGTACAGTCTGTAAAAATACCAACTGTTATAAGATTATTATGGATCTTGTAAAAGCCAGTCCAGGGGCAACAAAAGAAGAATGTGATGGAATTGATTTATTTCAGGCTGATATGTAATGAAAAGCTGGATCCCGAGGACAGAGTCATAATCATGTTTCTCCTTCTGTTACAGCTCCCAGTATCCTTTCTCTGTGATCCATTACTAACCTCACAGCTCTGCTGTGGATCTTGATGTCATTATTTAAAAACAATCAGGTTTGTATCTTTGTGTGTGTGTGTGTGTGTGTGTGTGTGTGTGTGTGTGTGTATAAATTATATATATCTTTCTCTTTGGGGAAAAAAAAGTAAAATATGGATGAATGTATTAATATCAAGCCAAGTCAGGTCACCTTCTGGGAAATGGCTTCATCTTTTCCTTGATCAGGTATATTTGCTGAGAAAGGGCATTCCATCATCCCATCATGCTACTGGGCAGGTGATTCACTGAACCCGTGATGTGACAGAAGTTTGTGGATTAAAAATAAAGAGATTTCACCAAATGTGTACCCTGATGTAAACAATGGACTTGGGATGAAAATGATGTGTCAGTGTAGATGTATCTACTGAAACAAAGGTACATTCCAGTAGAGGATGTTGGTTGTAGGGGCAGCTGTGTACATGTGTGATTAGGGTAATATGTGGGAAGTCCCCGCTCAGTTCTACTGTGAACCTAACACTGCTTTAAAACAAACAAACAAACAAACAAACAAACAAACACCAGTCTATTTTAAAAATAAATAAAGGCAATTCAGAAATGACCCACTGTGGGAAATTTCTGGTCTATTTAGGCCAACACCATAAAAGAGAATCTCCTTATACATCAATGTCAACAGTTTAATACTATGTTTCAACAATGCCTAAAACTCCTCAATAATCTGAACCTTAATGCCTCTGTTGTGTCTCCTCCGAATGTATCTACTCCATGCTGAAATTGAAACCATCTCTTGGTCCACTGACTTTCTTTTCAAGTGGACTTTCAATGAACTATGCCCCCTAGGATGGCCAGTCTCTTGAGGTCACCCCAAAATTGTCATGGGCCCTCAAAGTTCTTAAATTTCTGAGTATATCATGGTATCTTATATTCTTGGGGTCTCTTCTATTCCCAATCATGCATTTCTGTTCTTCCTTATGGTAATCCAGATGAGACATAAAACGCATTCATGAGTGTGGTAGATTTTCCTAAAATTCATGTGGGTTTTTTTTATTTGTTTTTTTTTGGTGAAATTTAAATAAAATTAATGTAAATAATTTTAGGTTGAAAATTAACTGCTTTTAACCTTGGGAGACTATCTCCTAGCTCAGCTCACTGTCCTTACCTCATCCCAATTCCTCAGCTCTTCTCTCCCCTCCTACCTTCTCCAGCCTTCTCTTCTCTACTTTTTTTGGGCAGAAAACATAAACTCTTACAATTTTCTTACCCAGAAATATCTAACCTTATGTTATGATAGCTGGTTTCCTGCTGATATCTATGCCTTCAGAGTCACACCTTCCAGAAACGCTTAGTGAGATATTTTGACAAATAAGTTCCCTTCCTGAGGTGAATTTTGGCACCAGCTGTTAAGATAATATAACTTTTACTTGGTTATATAAGTTGCACTTTATTTTATTTGTCCTGAAATTACCCCCACTTGAGTTGAAAGGGGTGAGCAGAAAGCAAGCAAGAGATTATGCATTGGATACCTCAAAAATGGAGGGCACTCGGCTAGACATATTTGCTTATGATTTAATGTAAATCTTGTAATATTGTTATGAGGCAGCTATATTGTTATATTTAGTTTAGAAATGATGAAGCAGAGGCTCAGAGAGGCTAAGTATTTTTTAAATGTATTTTTGTTTATTTCATAGGAAGGGAGAGGGAGAGAGAGAGAAACATCAATGAAGAGAGAAAATCATTGATCGGTTACTTCCTGGGGATGAAGCACACAACCCGGCATGTGCCCTGACTAAGAATTGAACCATGACCTCCTGGTTCATAGGTGGACACTCAACCATTGAGACACTCCAGTCAGGCTAAGTTTTTTGTTTTAATTATACATTTGTTTAGTAGCAGAAGCTAGAATTGAAAAAATCCTATGCTGGTTAAAAAAATAAGCTTGTATATTGCATCTATTGTCATAAGAAAGAAATGTGGGCAGATAAAAATAACTTTAATTTATTTAAAAATATTTTCAGGTTCTGGCTAAAGAACTTACATTTATGTGACCTTGGGGGAAATAACCAAACATCTCATATTCTCATCTTATTTTTTTGTAAATGTTTTTTATTGATTTCAGAGATAGAAAGGGAGAAGGAGAGACAGAAACATCAATGATGAAAGAGAATCATTGATGGGTTGCATCCTGCACTCCCTCTACTGGGGACTGAGCCTGCAACCTGGGCATGTGCCCTGACCTGGAACCCAACTATGATCTCCTAGTTCTTAGAACAATGTTCAACCACTGAGCCACACTAGCAAGGCTCATCTTTCTTGCATATAAATCTCTGATCCTTTTGATCCTGCTGAGTTGTTATACAGACTAGTTGGATTAATTAACATGAAAATATTTTGTAAATAGGAAACAATATTTTTGGTTCAACAATGAAGAGCACAAGGTACTGCAAATGGCGAGTAAAAAGCATCTGCAGAACCTTTGTTGCATGGGTGGCACTGAGTTTTAATTATGGTACATATGTCAATTACAAATGGTTTGACCTTCGTCACATTATATGCTAAACAGAAATAATGAGTATGAATTACTAAAGTTGTATGCACTAAATAAAAAATATAAAGTACTTAACAAACCCTGACACACAGTGAGATGAGAAAAAAAAAATT
This sequence comes from Pipistrellus hanaki, assembly GCF_964339955.1. Taxonomy (NCBI): domain Eukaryota; kingdom Metazoa; phylum Chordata; class Mammalia; order Chiroptera; family Vespertilionidae; genus Pipistrellus; species Pipistrellus hanaki. The sequence goes on from NC_140508.1 coordinate 70,648,165, forward strand.
AAAATTGTTATTATTGTTGTTTCTATATTTTGGAAGTATTGGAGGTGAGGGTAGCACTGTCTTCACCAGGGTCCTTTCAAATCATTAAAGATCGCACCAAACAGAAATGGCAGAGAGCTGTAGCTGTGGTCACTCCCATTGCAAGCCTAGATTTTGAAACTCTCCTCTCCCCCAGTGCCAGGAAAAACCTTTAGATAGTACATTGGGGGGTACACAGTCATGTATGCTAAGATGAACAAACCTGTTCTATAAACAAGGTACTGCAAATGGCTAGTAAGAAGCATATGCAGAGCCTTTGTTGGATGGCTCTTACCAATTCCCTTAGTTACTTTGGTTTGGTCTGGAGGAGTCCTCCTGGTCATCTCACCTCCTAAGCAGTGAAGCCTAGTATCTCCTATAAGGTGGGAAGAAAAGCAGGTGTTACCCCTACTGGGATTAGTTTTAAAAGCATATTCAAATATAAATGATTTTATTGTTATCAGTATTCACAGTTTTCATAAGTTTTAACGAAACCTCCTATCTCCCAGTGTGTGCTGCTTTGATCCGAGTCTTGTCTGCAATCACATTAGTTTCTCTTGACTGAACTTCTCTGAAGGACTCCAATGGCCTCCCAGAGAGATGCTGTAATAGCACTTGTTACCAACCTTCAAGTTGGGCACACTCAGGTGTGATCCCAATCACTGATCTAAGACTTCAAAATTATTTATAGACATGCAGAGGAGATCTAACTGGACAAATAAGTCTTTCCTCACTTCTCCATGCTTCACTGCAGGACCGAGATATTAGCCTGAGCGTAAAGCTCTGGATCTGCGTGTGAAGGCTGAACATTTTGGAAACAGGAATAATGTAGGAGGAACTATGTTTCTGGCCAGAGCACCAGTCTGAATTCAACTCTCATGTTACAGGAAACAAACCCAGAACTCCTTCTTTAGGTCCGTCAGTTGGCTCATCAGGTTCTTGTGTTTATCTTCCTCCCTTGGAATATTTCCTCCCACGCCTCTAAGAAAAGCGGCTGACTTGTGTGGGGTGAAAAAATGTTGGCCTTAGGGTGTATTCTGATATGATTCCTCCATTTGAGAAACATAATTTTCCATCCTTGGGCTATAAAGGGATTATCTGAGTCTGTGGATGTAGAGAAAAATGTTAACTTCTTTAAAATTCTACATTTACACTGCTGGTGTGCCTCACCTAGGAACCAAGAAACAAAGTTTGATTATGGACAGGGCACATATCTGAGTTGCAGGCTAGGTCCCAAGTAGGGGGTAAGAAGGAGGTGGACGATCTATGATGTTTCTCTCTCATCAATATCTCTCTGTCTCTCTCTCTCAATAAAAACATATTTTTGAAAATTCTATATTTATGGACAACTGTTTAGCATTTGGCCACATATATAGCTCTTGTCAATGGATTTATATAAAAATATATATGTACAGATAAGCCTATTCTATTCATTCATACATTTATTTAGTGAACATGTACTGAATGTAGTAATGTGCTATGCAAGAACAGTGAGATGGAAGAGATGAGTGTGAGCTGAAATAGGATAGATGGGAAATACAAAATAATCACCATCATAGGTTTAGATCCAGTGGTAGCACAAAAGACTTGAGTGATATATTGTAGACACACACACACACACACGTGTGTGTGTGTGTGTGTGTGTGTGTGTGTGTGTGTGTGTTTGTGTGTGTGTTTAACAACAACGAGATCCAACCTCCCTGTGGGCACAAATGTGATTACTTGTGTAACACATTTCTAATATAGGGTCCAGGTGGATTATAATGTGCCTTCAGGCCTGTTCTCGGTTATTTCTGGAAGTCCCAGGACCTGCCTGTCTATGCCTCTGGCTGCCCTGGACTGTACACAGCCACAGCTGCTGTTGGGCCCAGATTTCATTCAAAGCCATTTGACTGACCAATTCCACCTCACCTCTGGGCTAAAGTACAGAGATCAGCCTTTTCCTCTGAATTAAGAGGTTTATTATGGCTGGATTCAGCTGGGATCATCTCACAGGATTTCAGAATTTTGTATGAGTTTCTTCAAGTCGTGTGCCCAGATCAAAAATAAAAAAAAATATTTTTTAATCTCTAAATAGTTGAATATGGATGGGTTTAAGTTCCAAGACCCCCTTCTTTCCTCTCAGCAATAAACCATTTACCCACATACCGTCCATTTACCTCCATTTACCCACATACTGTCCCCTCATTAAGAATCCTTGCCCAGCAGAAACCGGTTTGGCTCAGTGTTAGAGCATCGGTCTGCGGACTGAAAGGTCCCAGGTTCGATTCCGGACCAGGGCATGTACATTGGTTGCGGGCACATCCCCGGTAGGAGGTGTGCAAGAGGCAGCTGGTCGATGTTTCTCTCTCATCCATGTTTCTAGCTCTCATCTCTCTCCCTTCCTCTCTATAAAATATCAATAAAAAATATTTTTTTAAAAAAGAATCCTTACCTGGAAAAGCACTTGCCTACATGAATGAGAAGAGGCCGGGAGCCCAGACCAGAACATCCTAGATGATCAATGAATTACACAAACAAATGTTGTTCTAAGCCATTGAGTCCTGAGGTGGCTTGCTATGCAGTAAATACTAACTAATACATTTAAAAAAAGAAGAAAAACAAAACCTTCGTGTTTTTACTCCAGTCTAGTCTGCTTACAGTCTCTCAGGAGCACAGTGGACTTTTGAATTCAATGTGATATGTTAATGAAATGTATGTTTTGCTATGTTGAGTAGCCACTGATCTGAAAATGTACGCAACATCTGTTTGGAGTTGAAAGTTGTATCTCAGGAAGACATTTCCAAACTTATTTATATGTATGCTTTTAATCACAGCGACAGCACCACTGTCACCTGAGGACAGCATGTGTACCAAACATATCCTTTTCATACTCACCTATACACCTGTGCACCTAGAAATGTATCAAGGACTAAAACATATATTGCAAAGACAGGATGCTGCTCAAACACCACTGGGAATGCCACTTCATAGAGCATCTCCTAGTATTTCTCATCAAAACAAAAACAGAAACAAAATAGTATCTTTTCTACTCCATCACTGTCCTTAGGACTGCACCCAAAAATCAAATTATTGGAATACATTTTTGTCAAATGACTCAGTTAAAGCATCATGTGCCATGTTGCATTTGACACTTTAACTATAAATATAACCTTTTCCCTTCCTAACTCACGGTGTTATCCAGGGAACACAGAGACTCACAAATTTTGCCGGAGGTCTGTCTGTATGGAATAGAACCCTTGGTTGCCTTCTATCATCAAAAACCCTGCAACACTAATTTTATTAATTCACCGAACACAACAGGAAAATGAATTCAATTGTTCATGATACATGCATCATCCAGGAATGTCCTTTAATCTAATTCAACAAATGTTTATCGACAGTTACTATGACAGCCATTAATGATTCAAAATGAAGAACACTATCCCTGCATTCAAAGAGTTCCCAGTGAAGTAAAGAGAGAGAGAGAGAGAGGGAGAGAGAGAGAGAGAGAGAGGGAGGGAGAGAGAGAGAGAGAGAGAGAGAGAATTATTGATCTGTGGAACAAGTAGAATTCAAAGTTTCCACAATTTGATCTTTATGATCAACCAAACTAGCCAAAGATCCCATAGATTCAATTATAATAGGCACTATTTATTATTTCGGCGATTAGTAACAGAGACAAAAAAAGGTACCAGGTAAATCAGTAACTCAGAGGGTCTTGTTTTCTGCCCAATGTTAAGAAATGAATAGGAAGCCCACAGTCCTTTGTAGCAGCCATCCTTGCACTCTGGCACCAGGACAGGTAAGATGGCTTTTCCAATGCTGATGTGTGGGTTTCAGTTGGGTGTCCTAATAGTATTTTGAAAGTAGGGTTAACGTTAGGTATCTGGGTAAAGTTGCTAAACTCACTGGATAGAGCATACTTTAGTTATAAAGATGCATCTTTACCCTGAGACTGGTTTGAGTTCAAACTCGATTTTGCCTGGTTGGTAGCTACGCAATGTTGATAAGTCACATAACCTCACCTTCCTGCCATGCTCCCTTGTTACATGTATACATACCTAAGAGCAAACAAGCACCATGCCACAGAGCAAAAAGTACTATTTACCTTTGATCACGTTTCTGGTATTTCTTTTACTTAGGCGTTTGCCAGTCCAAGGATTCCACAGTGCCAAAGCCCTGTCACCTGTCACAGCTGATGCAGAGCAGCATAAACTACTCCATAGACCATAAGCAGAAGGAAGACCTGTCTCCACAAATGCTTACACATTAAAGTGCCAGGCTGTCCTGGAGCAGCTGGTGTTTTATTCTGGTCGCTTTAGGAATATATGTCGATATTTTTTAAGCGCCACCAACACAAGGACATATCATGCTGGTTTGTAATAGCAGCTCCTATTTCATTTCAAATGTTAAAAATGATAGAAAACTTCAGGTCAGGGTTCTTTAACTCTAGCTATAACCTTTTCTCCTTGCTGCCTCCTCCTCCCCCCCCCCTTTTTTTTTCTTTCCCCTCTACTCACCCCCTTCATTTTTTCCTCCATCACTAAAAGGCTCAAGGACAGACACACACAAAATTCTCCACCTATTAGAATAGCGTTCTACCTACTCAGAAGGTATCTGCTGTTTCTGCCAAGAACAGCACCATGAACCCTACTTAGAAAGTGGCTGAGGCCCCTCCGAACCAGCCAAAGCTACTCCTCCAGCCAGGACAGAATGTTTGCCAAGTCTTTGCTCTAGACTGATATTAAGTCACTTTTACCAAAGTGTTATTGGCCTATATGGCAAAGTCAAATAGGACCATTAAGGAGTTTCCGTAAAGCCTGCTAGTTGGAGGGCTTGTGGATTAGAATTCTTGTTAAGTGACTGTTTTCCGGACTCCTCAGAGCAAGGTTTGGCTCCAGAGCATCTTTTCAACATCGTATTGCCTTTAACAGAAAATACAGTAAAATACACTCAACATTTTAATGCACATAATTCAACTTTTATAAGGATTCCAAAAGAATTATAGGATCCTGGCAAGCCTCAAATCACATTATTTGCATTAATCTTTATCATATATGCCCAAGGATACTGCGATTGAAACGATGCTGCCCTCTAAGTAGTAAAAGCATTTTTAGGTTATTTGAATTTTCTTTGTGCTATCAAAGTAAAAGCAGAGTAAAATAAATTAGTGTCGGTTCTGGATAAATGTAGAATTTAAACAGATGTTGAGAGTTGTTGTAAAAGGAGCAGGCAGGGATGTCTAACTCACTCAAATTGACAGCCTGTGTAAATTGAATTCCCTGCATAATTGCTAATTCTTCACTTATCTGTAAAATAGAGTCTAAAGCTTTGGCTCTTCTCTGGAAGTATCAGTAGTAAAGGTCTGTTTTTCATTTATGACTCAGAACATATTTCTAGAAACATCTAAATATTGGAATCAGTAAGGCCTCTTGTTTTCACCTCCTTGAATCTCACAGGGCACCATCTGTCCAAAGACATTTAAGCCTTTGACCAGGTTTTTGAGGCACAATAAAATAGTAATGATTTACCTTCCTAGGCAAATGTGCTACCTAATTCTTCTGGGTAGAGTGTCATGTTTAAAAATTAAAATGTTTCTAAGAAGAGCATAATGGGGAATACAACTCCTCGGAAATTGACTTCTCTCTTAACAGATCATTGGGGGTAAAAATACCAACTTGGCAAAAGTTTATTTCTCTTGTCCAGTAACCTAGAGGGGAGCAAGGAAGTTCAAATCAAGCCCAGGAGGAGAGAACCAGTGGTCTAGGTCTAGGAAGTCCCAACCAAGAGAGGGCATATGCAGAGATCTATCAGCAATCCAGGATGCTACTACAGAGAACACACAGGGAGGGAGGCCAAGATCCAGGGCTCCTACACTTGGGTTAAATGAATGTGCTTGGCCAAAGGAAAGGGTGAAGTTAGGGTCAAAGCAGAGGGGTTAGGAATAGATGTGGGGCACTAAGTACCCAGGGTCGGAAGCTGTCTTGGTGTGTGGCTGACAGAAATATAGACCAGAGGAAGGAAGAAAACAAGAAATAGCAGCTCAGATTCCCTCTCTTTACTTTGCAATAGGATAAAATCTGCTCTCTACGCAACAAGAGAGGTTACTCCCCATCAACCTGTGTACTAGAGCTTTCATAAGAAAATGAAACGCCCTCCTATCTAGCATTCTCAAGAGGATATCAGCACTTCCCAAGCCTTTATAACCGTTGCATTTGAAGAAGCCCCATTGAACTAAAAAGGTGTCCTTTGCAAAGATCCTCTCTAAAGTGCACCTTCATTTGGAAAGTTCCCTTTGTTTATGAATGACCTTTGCGCTTAGTTCTAGAGATGCATTAACTGAAGAGGTATTTTCCTTCTCTACTTATGCTCAATTGTGTTTTACCTTGAGGGTCTTAACAGAAAAGCAGTCCCCTTTATCATTTAGAAATTCTTTACAGAAACAAAACCCACATTGTGTTTTGTTGCTGAAGTTTTCCCATGTATATGTAATAATAATAAAAGGTCATTCTGTTCAGCTAACCAACTCTTTAAATATGTCCTCATACTATGTAAAAAACAGAGTAAGCAAGCTTTCTTTACTCTTTCACATATAAAGAGATGGGTACAAAAGTATCAAATTAATGAGAGCTTTGTAAAAAAAAAAAAATGAATACCCATACAATTTAGTGTCTAAAAGGCTAAAAAAGAGTATACTGCATCTAGAGTAGAAATAAAGTCCTCCACTCAAAGACCTCTGCTTTTAAACCTCCTAACAGGCCAAGGAGATACAATTTTGAGAAAATGAGCAATAATGGAGAGAGCACTGGAGCTTGAAGGACATGGGAAAGGTGAACTTGAAACTCTGCTTTGGCAGAAAGACAGTGTTGGAGATGCTCCTCATCTTTCCTGCTGCCACCCAGCTCCCGGGGGGGGGGGGGGGGACAGGCAGCCCCTCATGGCAGTGACAATGACACTTACTTAAATCGGTGTTCCATGAATACTGGCTGTGAAACCCAATTCTCCACAATGACTTGCATTTATCAAGCTTGGAGTCCACCGAGTTTGGTAGATCCCACCTTTCTAACATATAGGACTTCTTATAGTTTACTCTGTATGGGAGAAATGCTCACGTGTCCAAATTCAAATAACAGAGTAGGAGACAGAAGTATGATGAAAATGAGACTTTTCATATGTCCTCAAGAGTGGGTGTCCATTGGTATAGGCCAGTGGTTGGCAAACTCATTAGTCAACAGAGCCAAATATCAACAGTACAGCAATTGAAATTTCTTTTGAGAGCCAAATTTTTTAAACTTAAACTTCTTTTAACGTCACTTGTTCAAAATAGACTCGCCAAGGCCATGGTATTTTGTGGAAGAGCCACACTCAAGGGGCCAAAGAGCTTCATGTGGCTCCAGAGCGGCATGTGGCTCAAGAGCCGCAGTTTGACCATGGGTATAGGCACACATAGGGCAATGAACACAGGCAGTTTGATCCTATTGTGTGATAGTCCCTTCTCCAGTTCCTCATTGGCTGAGTACTATGGAGTTGCAATTCTATCCCATATGTGGCCTTGGTCTTATTGTCTCCATTGGGCTATTTTAAAAGATAGGCCGAGGCTTTTTCTAGTTGCCTCCACCTCCCTTTGTCTAGGACAGTGTTTCCCAAACTTTTGACATATGTGTACCCCTTCTATAATTTTCATAACTCTGAGTATCCCTCCTACTCATGAGAACATAGAATTAGGCGCAGCTAAGCACGGTGCAACGCATACCCCCACCAAACTCTTCCCGTACCCCTGGGGGTACGTGTATCACACTTTGGGAAACACTGGTCTAGGGGACTCTTCCTAGAAATGTGCCATCAGCCACCTGAACAGTTCTCATTCCCTCTCCCCAGCCCCCTTCCCCACATCCTGTTTGCTCTGGGGAAATTCAATAACTGACTGGCCACATGCTGTTTCTTTTCTATGAAGATGAAACATATAGACCATTTATTTTTAAAATAGTCATTTTCTATAAGATGAATATAACATTTCTAAACTTTCAAATTGTAAAGTCCACAAAAATACCAAGCTGAGTTATTAGAATTTAAAAGAATTGAGCTAGGTTCCTGAAATCTATCTACCTATTGAATCCCATACAGAAAACAAGCAGATAAAAATTAAAATTACTCTTTAACACATAAGGCACTAATACATCTGATATGTTAGTTTTAGATGCCTGACTAAGTGAAAGTATAAACTTTAATTCAGAAGTTATAGATTTTTGTAATGGTCTTAAAACTAGGCTCTTCCACTGAAATTGTAATTTCCTTTTTCAAGGTTTGCCCAGAAGCTGCTATTCCTTCCAGCTGACCCTGGAGGAGGTGGTGGGGAGCTCTCCCCATTAGAAGTGTAAAAGGTTTGCAGTATCATGGCATGGCATCCATAACCCTCAGCCAACCCACCACCAAAGACTTACGTCCATTGTGCTCTGGACCCCCAAGCAACTGACCAATTTTTAATGTCCATTTTCTTGGCAATGAAAATAATTGGCATACACCTGGATGTGTGCTGAACCAGGAAATATTCAGGACAAGCAAGACAGAGCTAGGCGTAGACTGTGCACAATGACCTCAGTGTCAGAGGCAAGCGGTTGGAAAGGCGACACTAAATAATTCCTTGGACAGTTTCCATTTCCATTGAGTCTTTGCCATAAAGAAAAAAAAAACACAAAAAAACATCAGAAGACAAGCAAAACAAGAAAACATAAACACTGTGATGGATCATATGCTCTGCTGGACTGAAACCTCCTTGAAGAGAGGGTCTTATTTAATCTGAGCTCTTATCTCTTTAAGCAGAGCATGCAGCCAGCTCTGACACTGACCCTAGAGACAGGCTTTTGCCCTTTGCATTAGAGTATTCTCGTTAGGACCTTGCATGGTAGTTTCTTTGATGTAGTACCGTAGACATTAACTATCAGCCAAAGGGAAGGAAATGAAAGCAGAATAAATTTTCAACTCTAAACTTATTAAACCTCTAACACAAATCATCACATCACTCGAGCCATAAAGCATGGCTATCCACAGAGAGGCATTTAATCAGGCCCTTTCAGAAACAAATTGCTGGTGCCCCACAATGCACACTTACAACCCTCTTGCTATTTTTCTCCTGATATTCATGGTTTACTGGCTGTTTTTAATCATGGAACAATGGAATATCCTTGAAAGAATAACTGTTAACATGAAGTTCTTAACCCAAGAAGGGTTCAGTATGAATACTAGATGAAATTACCATTTCCCTAAGCATTTGTCATTATATTTTAATAAAGAGGATCTGATAAATAAGAGCTTCTAATAATAAAAAAAAATTCAGCTCTAGTAAGTAAAAAAAAGGTACCACAGAGTAAATACCTACATGATGAAATGCATGGGGAAGGGATCATAAAGTAACAGCATGGTGCTACTTTGCATAAACTTGAGACCATAGACATATTAAGCATTGGTATATTTCCCATCCACCTGGGGAGCCAGTCAAGAAAACAGCCTCATTGAAGTAGGGCAATGCCTGGTATTTTTAGCACGTTCCTCCAGAAGATTCTGATATATCCAAATTTGAAAAGCACAGCACTGGGGAATTAATTAAAATAAGAGAGAGAACACTTCAATGTTAGAGGAGGCTTTTGCTATTGAAGAAATCCTCAAAGAGATACAGCAGTGCAGAGAAAACTTCCTGGGAGACCTCTCCGGGACAATGTCTCCATCTATCCTTCCACCTCAGTGACAGCGAATGCTCCCCATGTCTTAGGGCTCTGTGCCCAGCTTCACCAGTGTTTCTTTGGAGCGGAAGTGTCCAGCATTCTGTCTGCCCCTGCAGGGCAGGGCAGAAGAAGTGACTCCACCCAACTTCTGGGAGGAGCCTAGCGGCCACCTAAATGGAAAACACTAGAGAAATCAGCAATGCCAGCTAACCAGGGGCCTGGGCATATTTCCTTTTAGTTGGCTAAGTAATTAATACTTCAAGTTGAATAGAACTGTAAAATGATTAGCAATTTATTCAATATTTTGGATGCTGAATTTATTTTGTGTGAAAGAGAGTTTTTCCTGGCTGCATTAAAGATAGATGTTCATGTTCTGCACCTCCTCTTGCTTCAAGGTTGGCACCAGTTCTGCTGTGGGCCACCCGAGGGTTCAGCTCTTCCCGAATGATGCTGATTAAGACGGGCCCACTGAGGCTTGAGAGCACACTGAGAACTGCTTTCTGAAAGGGAAAGCAGATTATTCCTTAAACATAGAAAAGCTGAAAGCCACAATTTCCCTGCACACGCCCAATCAGAGGAGAGGCTGAGATCAGTGACTATCTTACCCTCCTCCGTATGTGGGGAGTGTCTATAGGAAACAAAGCAAAGGCTGTGAGAAGAAGATGAGCTCTGAATCCTTTAATACTCGGGGTTTCAGATGGTTATAAACAACCATGACTACTACAAGCAGAATTTAATCTTTTCCAAATCCAAAATCCCCTGGCTCTCTAACGCCCCATGTTTCTGAACAGTGAAAGCTAGTCTTTTGACTCATAATTTGATTACTCCTTGATAAACAGAGAAATCCTGGGACCCAGGAATCAGGACCTTACCCTCAGGTTCATGCCCTGCAATTCTCTTCTCACTCTTTACTGAGGGTTCAAGTTCAGTTCCTGCCCACAGTTTTAGTAGGACACTAGGAACTCTGTAATACTGTGCCCGCTATGAACACATCAGGGAAGACGACAGACACAGTTCTCCCTGTACAGATAAAGCTTCAGTCCTAGTGGGGTAAGCAGATGCTAAAGAAATAATACATTATGATCTGCAGTTGTTGTAAAGAACTCTTAAGGCTTGGTGACCTAATAGTGGTTAGCAGTTAGACTTAAAAAATTCAACAGATGCCCCAGAAGAAGTGACATCTAAACAGAACTCTGAAGAATGAATAGGAATGAGCTTAACCGTGGGGTACTGGGATAAGTGTCTCTAGGCGATTACTCCATTTATTGCAATGGGACTAAGAGGGAGAAGTGAGAAAGAGATGGCTATGAGCTGAATTGAAAAGGAAGTCAGATTCCTTGTTTAAACTCAGATTATTTCAAATCCTTTGGTCCTTTCCATTTTTTTTTTTTTAAACTGGAGGACCAGCCTTCCTATTCTAACATTATTTTCATTGGAAAATGTAAGCCTCTTACAGGTTTAGACATAGCATGATTCTGATAAAAATGTGGAATAAAAACAAATATTTTTGTACGGGTAAAGGAAAGCATGATAGCATAGAGAAAAGAATATGGGAATTTGGTTTGGGGTCTGAAAGACCTGGGTTCTGAACTTGTCTTGGAGATAAATTAATTAAATTTCCTGTCCCTCAGCTTCCTATAAGAGCCATTGCATGCCAGGTGGTTGTGAGGGGCAGCAAATGATATTTTTAGATAATTGGCATAGAGTTTGTCCTCACACAATAAACACAAGTCCTGGGATTAAACACTGGGTGCTTCTCACATTTTAACATGAATTTGATAGCGGCATAAAAAATGTAATGCAATCAAGTAGATTCGGAGTAATGCTGAATATATATACCAGGAAGTGGTAATTTCCTAGAACGCTCTGAGACAACCTAGACCTGAAGACTTGATACCACACCTTTTACTGAGGGTTCTCCACTTCTACATAGACTATGATTGCTCTTTCTGGGAAAGTAATGCTAAGTAGTCAGTCCTCAAGACATTGCGAGGCCTGATGGCCAAAAGGCAACATGCATTTTTCTCTTCTGTTTCTTCTTTGTTCTTTCCTTTTATTTTTCAAAAAGTAATTCCTTCAGAGATAACTGCAGACATTTCAAAGTGTAAAAAGGATGTATGTATGCTTAAATAATATTGACTGAAAACCTACTGAGTGCTAAATATGACAACAAGAACACACACACATACACACACACACACACACACACACACACACACACATACACTCACAAAGAAGACTTAGCCAAAACCCAACATGAGTAGAATGAATGTGATGAAGCTTTAGCAAAAGGTCTCACACCATCCACAAAATAATATGAATGTGAAATAAACAGCTTAGGGACTAAGAATTTTCCAGCCAGTCCAGGTCTTCACTGCAGAGATTTGGCCAAAAAAACTCCCTGGATAGCAGACAGTCTAGTATAAAATGTTGAGGATAGTGCAGAGCTCTTCCTGCTTTTTGTACAATGAAGTGAGTGGTTAGTGTGAACGTGAGTCTCAGTGATGAAAATCACCAGCCTGGGCCTGGGTTGACCATGATTGTAGATTGTCCCGCCCACCATCACCACCACCACTGGCGACCTACCATAGGTAAGCCATCTCCCTCCAATTTCTGAGACACAGAGCCAAGTGGAAAAGGATGAAAAGGTTACTGATTACACACTGAGAAATGAATAAACTCATAATTTCTCAAACATGTGAAACACATGTTCCCCAGGTAAGACCTTGCACTTCAAATGTCAGACCAGAGTGAATTCTTAAAGCTGAGTTATAAAGCTCTGGAAATGGAGTTTATAATGAAAATGTTGACAGGCTGCGGGAGCCCTTCTAGTATGAGAAATTTAATATGTCACCGTGTTTTACAAGATTTTACTGGCATAGGAGAAAATTAAAACATTTACCACCCTTCGCTTCACCAAATTGCTTGCCTCCTCCACAGCGTAATGCTATGGGTGGGCTATTTCATTCATAAACATCCTTCTTATTGTCACTGGGCCTAATAGGCACATTACCAGCTTCACACTCACCTTTCCTTCTCAACGCACAGCCATGATAATGGTGGCGGCATTATCTTGTAACCTTATTCATGTTTTTGAAAGACATGTTAAGTTGTACACAGGCAACCTAAATAATGCTGGTCATTAAAGTATCTTCTGAGAGCCTTTCAAAACGACTTTTTTTTTTTTTCTGTTAAAGAGGAGCACTCCTACTGTAGGTATAATATTTATACAAATGAGGGGGCAGAGACTTAGAAAAATAGGTTATTGTTCAAGGAAACATTTAAAATCTCTAGCAAAATGGTATGACTGCTTACTTTTCTGAACAGAAGGAAGCAACAAGCATGAAATGGAGGGTAATTGTCTAAATCTAATATAAATATTCAAGATTTATATGAAAGCATAGCTGTTAATCCAAGTGAGATCATTAACATAACTCTCTTCACCTCAGTGACATTTTCTGTTTCTTTAATGACCATTGACATTCATGATATGCTGAAGGTCACCTGGGGTAACTGGCCAATCTGCAGGTCACATGCCTTCCCAGCAAAAGAAGGAAGAGTCCTAAGGTTTGCTGGTCCAAAGAAAGCCCTTCAAAACCACAACAAACACTATTCAGACTTCTTCTAAGTGAGAATCAAAAGAATTATGAAAAATAAAACCACATCCCTGAATATTATTCAGATACTTTTAGTGCCATCATTATTGATCCTTCAGGAAGGACTTGGTTTGGACTTAAGGGTAACATCAACTATAAGTTATTTCATGGAGTGACAGTGACACCTACTTTTTAGAAGCCTCCTTCCATGGAAAGCAGGGAACACACATATCAGTACAGAGAAATTCTAGAACATGTGAGATGTTTCCTTCTAGGCTTCTATATATAAGATTCAAGTGAGGCAAGCACAGTGGTTAGAAAGTCATCTAAAGGAAAGTTGTGTAAGAAATGTGTGTTTGTGTGTATGTATGCTCTGTATTTATGTCTAAATATCTGTGGGTGACCTAGGTTAGTATATGAAGATAATGTATATCCAATTGTTTTAAGATCAAAATGGGAAATATGCAGCCAATAGAATACAGACTCTCTTACACACACACACACACACACACACACACACACACACACACACATCCCCCACCACTGCCTATATCTAACACACTAGTTAGATGCAATTCCTCTGATCTGAGCTCCCTAAATTCTGAGTTACACATAGCACCCCAGCACTTCACCACTCTCCCCAAATGAGAGCCCCTGTTTTGGGTTCCCGGACCCAATTCATAAGTACTATAGAAGAGGATTCAACACCAGCAACAATCCTCTGCACACTAACTGTGTCTCCTTACAATTCAACTAAGTCCTAACAACCAGCTGATCCCACAGGATGAGGGCTCAGTCCCATGGGACTGCCTCCCCCATCACTTCCCCAGCACTTCTGACCTACTGGTTCTCAGGTACTCCTTGAGTTTGATTAATTTGCTAGAGCAGATCACAGAATGCAGAGAAACATTTTACTTACTAAATCACTGGTTTATTATAAAATGATACAGCTCAGGAAGAGCAGGTGGAAGAGCTGCAAAGAACAAGGAATGCCCTTGGGTTTAGGCACAGTTCTCTCCCAGCGCCTCCACTGATTCATTGACAGGAAGATCTCAGTATCCCCTCCCTGCCCCCTTTTTTGGCTTTCTTTATGGAGGCTTCATCACAAAGACATGATTAATTATATTATTGAATGCTGGTGATTGATTCAACCTCTTTCCCCTTGAACCTTGATGGAGGTCATGGGTAGCCTGAAAGTTCCTGCCCTTAATCACATGGTTGTTTCCCGTGGCAACTAGCCCCCATTCTTCAATGGGGTCCAAAGGTCACCTAATTAACAAAAGAAGCCATATCACTCTCAGAAATTTCAAGGGTTTTAGGAGCTCCATGCCAGAAATAGAATGAAAACTATATATACATTTCTTATTATAAATCATAATATCAGAGCCCTGAAGCTCTATAAGCTCCAGTGTTTTATTTAATTATTCTTTTTAATATATATAAATATTTTTTTAAAATCTTTTTTTATATATATTTTATTGATTTTTCACAGAGAGGAAGAGAGAGGGATAGAGAGTTAGAAATATCAATGAGAGAGAATCATCAATCCTGCACACCCCCCCGCTGGGGGTGTGCCTGCAACCAAGGTACATGCCCTTGACGGGAATCGAACCTGGGACCTTTCAGTCCACAGGCCGACACTCTATCCACTGAGCCAAACCGGTTTCAGTCCAACACTTTATATCTAAAGTAACTGCAGTGTCAGCCTCTCCCAGTAATGTAACCTTTAGCCAGAGGAACGGAATTTCCTGGTCAGCACTAGTGAGGTCATTTTCTGATAAAGACTCCCTATCTTCTCCTAAGAGAGTAGGATATGGTCTGAAATAGTCCACTCCTGCTGCTTGCTCCACCCCTTTTCTCTATAAAACCCTGTCATTTAGTACAGCTCCTTGGAGCTCCTTTTTCTTTGCTAGCTATGATGTTCATCCATTCTGAATCTTTGAATGAAGCACTAGATCCTCAAATTGACTCAGCTAAATTTTGATTTTTAACAGTAGACATATTTAATTAGCCATTAGGGAGAAGTGACCAATATATGACACTGCTTATTATCAAATATATATATAGATATCCATTATAAGTATAAAACTAGACTATTAGAAGATAATAACTTCTTAAAGGAAGATGAGCATTTTTCACTAATGGTATTCAGTACTTTCATCTATAAATACTGATCCTGACAGAAAAAGTTTTATGATATAGGGACTATATACATGGGATTTCCCATGATTTCTTCTTGTTGTGGCAGAAATCAGGCAGAGTGCCCAGTGAGCACACAGATAGCCCTCCCCCTCTCCTGCTTCTCACTGCCAATCTGCCAAGAAGTCAGGGAGATTACAGAAGCCAGGGGTGTGGTTATGGTGGTGCAGCCAGAGGGGTTTATCTGCTCTCCACTTGCCTTCTCACTCTAACTGACTTTCTAGAATATCCCCTAAACATAAATGTTTCCTTGCTTTATAGGAAAATTTTGTACATGACACAAACACCTTAATTCAAAGGTCTTTAGGTAATATTAAACTTAAATAATAAATTTTAGCATAGACTTTTAAAATAAAAAAACATAATAATAGGAAAAGAGTGCCAGAGACGGGTTCCTAAAAGTAAAAATGAATTACTAAATTTATTAACAGCCATACTTTCATTGGAGATGTATAATTATGTCACCTGATCTATCCACTTATTCTGACTTAAGTCTTTGTTAGCCTGGCACTTTAAAAAAAAAAAAAATCAAGCTTTTGTATTCTAAGGGATCTTCTAAAATTCAAGAGAGTTTTTGGTTACTCCATTTAAATTACAGTACCTGCAAAAATCACACTGTAGCTAGCTTAAGGGTTGAACAAAAGAACACTGCTCTTAAAATACCGATTTTTTTTTAGAGTAATTACCTATTTCCATCACCACATAAATTAGAATTCATAACAAAGAAAAGGAAATGAAAGGTTGAAAGATTTTTTAAAAGTTATTTTGTTGATGTTTCTACTATAAAAAGCCCTGTCAAATTCTCCTTCGCAATTTTTATAATGTAGGTGTCTCTTCACTCTGCATTATTTTTAGGAATATATTTCTATGTTAATTTTACTGCAAAGTTAATTGACTTAGAAAGGGGGCAACTAAAAACCTACTTTTAAAAATGCAATTCTTTAACTTGAGGGTGTGGGAGTGTGCAGGTAAGTGGGCATTGGGGTAATATTAGTGATTATCTCAGTTTTATTTGACAATCAAATTAAATAAAAATTATAAGATTAAAACACGCATTACTTATAACACCGCATTTCTTTCTCACATTTTCTTTCTCTTTCTTGTTTTAACTACAAAATAATAGGAACATTTAGCAAAGTGGAGATAATTTAAGACCATTAAGAATTATGGAGACAGAACCATTTATATTAAATTGCTAAATAAAAAATTGTTAAATTCTTGCTTATTGTTTGAGGATAAATAATATCCCTATCTGTTTAAAATGAAAAGCTTTCCTCTGAAACAGAACCTTCCCAAAACAGAATTCTGAGAATATTGAAGGGCCCTGGGATACATTTTCCAAACTGCTTCCCTGGGTGAACTTGACCTTCTAGGCAAGATTCTCATATTTGTTCTTGTAGAGAAAAGGAATATGAACATTTTTCCTGCTGTTTCCTTTATACTGTATAACATTTGAGTGACCTGAGGCGGTGTAGTTTATTCTCCCTTCTCTTAATACAAGCTTGTTTTTCAGTTTCCTTTTAAGTAAAAACGTAAAGGTCAGGTTATCATTTCACAAAATGCTCCATTCTACTCAGGTGATTCCAGCTTCTCTCACCATAGTATGCTTCCACTAATTATTTCATAACTCATTTAAATGGGAGGCATTCTGGAAGGAAATGCATTGAAACAACTCCTCAAGTAACTAATTATTTTTTTAAAGCACAAGGGAATTTTAATTATAATGCCTGTGTTATTTAAAAGCAGAATGGGACAATTTGCATCTTGAAACATCTATTGTAATAGGGAAGAAAAAAAAACACGCTGCTGAATAAAATAGCAATTTAAGTAAAGGCAATTTAGTTGGCCTTTTATCTTTTTGATTTTCAAGGGGGAAAAAAAGAAAAAATGCAAACGTGGCCTTTATTATAAAAACACAAATAAAAAGAAAATTAAAATCTTGCCTTAGAAAGACTATGAAGAGGATCAGAATTTATTATCCCAAAATGTGCCAGTGGCCAGTGGGTTATTTTGAGCTGAAGGCAAATAAGTAAAAAGTTTACTTCTTCCTTAACCACTTGAAAGAATTTTGATAGATCCTGTGACCCAGAAAGAGAGCCATTATCAGAGATAACTTTTTATCTGAATGACCTATCTGTTTGGTAAGGCAGAGGTCCAATTACCAAATTTCTGCTTTTCTTATCATCTTGTGAATTACTCTCCTCACCTTTGAAGCCTCAGATCCTTATTTTATTCTTTAGCGTAAGTGGCACACAAGTCTCAATTGCCTGGCTATCCTAAGTTTCAAATTTTTATGGGGCTTCCTTACATATGAAATTAAATTTGTTTTTCTTCTGTTATCTATTATGTCAATTTAATTATTAGATCAGCCAAAGAACATAGAAGAATGAAAGAAAAAATTTTCCTCCCCTATAGCTTCTTTTAATAAGAGGTGATATTTTCATGGGACTAAATAAATAAATAAATAAATAAATAAAATCTATTATTATTATTATTATTATTATTATTATTATTATTATTTACTAGATAAGAGGTGATATTTTCATGGAACTAAATAAATAATAAAATCTATTATTATTATTATTATTATTATTATTATTATTATTTACTAGGGGCCCAATGCAGGAAGATTCTGCCACCACCACTGCCAGCCCTGCCTGAGCTTTCCCTCTGGCAGCCGCCTTGCTTTCCCCTTTCCTTCCCTCTTCCTTCTATGCTGTCTTTAGTCTTCACTCCTCCCTTCCTCAGCATATTAAAATTAACCTTGATCTTTGTTGGGTTAATTTGCATACTCACTTTGATTGGCTGTGAGGATAGTGAAGGTACAACCAATTGGCATTTTTCTCTTTTATTAATATAGATTTTTATTTTCCTTAGTTTTCATTTCAGAAAGTTCAATTGATTAAAAATAAAAGACTGTGGGAAACTATTGGGTGTCCTTAAATCACATCCTAAGATTGAGAAGCAAAGTGATAAGGGAATAAGAATGTACTAGAGTTAGAGGACTTGTTTTCCTGCCTCTGCTTGTATAATATCACTATATACCTTTCTTCAGTTTGTTCTCTGTCAGTTTGGGTACCTATATCACAGACTTCTTTTTTTTTTAACATTATGAGATAATGCCTGCGACTGTACTGTGCAAAGAGGAAATTGCTATTAAAAAAATCAAGTCATTTTTTTAGATTCTACTTTGAGAACTGAAGTCAGGTTTGCCAGTTGTGTTCACAGATTACAAAGGTAGATATCTAAGGCAAAGTGACAATATTTATGGCTCATGATATGATTTGCCGCCTATATGTTTTATTCCAAAGAAATGTTTCACACCATCATATGAAAATATTAAAAGTTGTCATTTCCAGATAAGTGTGATAACACAATAATAACCATTATTATTTCTGTTTGTACTACCATTGTCATTGCTTGGCAATCTAATCTGCTAAATTTTACAGCCTAGATATTATTTAAAAATCACCACAGCCTCAGGAGGTAAG
The DNA here is from genome assembly GCF_964339955.1 of Pipistrellus hanaki. Lineage (NCBI taxonomy): Eukaryota > Metazoa > Chordata > Mammalia > Chiroptera > Vespertilionidae > Pipistrellus > Pipistrellus hanaki. Next base: position 70,667,170 of record NC_140508.1, read on the forward strand.
TTATTATTATGTCTGTTTTATATAAGAGAATCCAGAGGCTGAGAAAGTTGGCAGTATCTAGAGAAGGAAAGATGTGCTTGGCAGATGCAAGTTCATCTTGATATTGCGAATTAGGAATTAATAGGAATTGGCACATGCCGTTTTGAAAATAGCATATAAATATTCTAGCACAGCCATCTTCCAATTCTGGGGACTTCAATAATTCATTAATTTGTAGACTACTGAGATATAAATTAAAGTATTCTAATTCAGTCCATAGAGATTATGTTTAGAGGGGCATAAACAGGTAAATTTAATTTCATCAAGTTCGTTAAAAGAGAAGCTCTAGCTGGTTTGGCTCAGTGGATAGTGTGTCGGCCTACAGACTGAAGGGTCCCAGGTTTGATTCTGATCAAGGGTACAAGCCCTGGTTACAGGCTTGATCCCAGATGGGGGTGTTCAGAAGGCAGCCAATTAATGATGACTCCCTGTCATCATTAATATTTCAATCTCTCTCTCCCTCTGCCTCCCTCTCTGAAATCAATAAAAATATATTTTTAAAAAATAGGAGAAGTGGAGGAGAAGGAGGAGAATGAGGGGGGGGGGGTGAATATGACATTGATAAAAACCTCTCCATTTATGGCATATAATCCCAAAACACATGTCTTCACCTATAAGATAAAGCCTACTGAACAACTATATTCCTGATGCCTTGCTAGATGGACAGAGTAGTAGGAGAAGCTTTATAAAGTCCCACCCTGCCTCTCTCCTGAAGCTGTTCTTCGTCTAGAGGGCTAAACAGAGATATCATGGCAGAGAAATGCTGTACCATCTATACTAATAAAAGGGTAATATGCTAATTAGACCAGGCCGACCAAACATCTTCCAGTCGTCCAGTCCTCCTTCTGGATAAAGTCATGGTGGCAGGGGCAGGGGCAAAGGCAGAGGCTGTCAGGACGATCCAGCTGGCAGGAGAGCAGTTAGGGGCAATCAGACTGGCAGGGAAGGGTAGTTATGGGTGATCAGGCCAGGAAGCAGAGATGTTAGGGGGGATCAGGCAAGCAGGCAGGTGAGCGATTAGGAGCCAGCAGTCCCAGATGGAGAGAGCAATGTCCCAGACTGGAGAGGGTGCAGGCCAGGCTGAGGCTCTCCTCTCTCTCCCTGGATGTATGAATTTCATGCAGCAGGCCTCTAGTCTTCTCTAAGAGTTAACTGGATACAAATAAAAGTCCCAAGTTCCAGCCAGGACTGGCCAAGTTGCTTTCACGTGAGATTTAATAGTCCCGGCATTTCTGGTAGACAGAACTCACAATTACCAGGAATACCAATAGTCCATAGCCTGTTGCCACTGAGATAGATAACAAGATGTTGGATGGGATGGAAGCCCTTCCTTTTTATTCCCTACTGTCCCTCCGCCTTGAGCCAAGTGTGCACTCCAGTTTAAAGACCACTTCGTAGGTTCCTAGGAGATATGATGAATGGTGCATGGCAAGATCACCGCATAAAATGTGCTGATTGATTACAAACAGATTTCATTTGCCACATTTTTTTTTTTTTTATCAAAAGACACTTGGAGAGAAAAATGAAAGCAGGGCAATATATTAAATAGGGTCTACATTGCACCTGAAGGTAGAGAACAGGTGTTTTTTGTTTTTGTTTTTTGCTTTTTGTTTTTTCACCTTTTAGTGGTGAGTGGTTACTGACTGCTAATGCTTTAAAAATTACATTAAATTAAGCCCGTGGTCTTTATTATGAGGAAGATATATGCCCCTTGTGCATCCCAGCAGTTTGGCAATTTTAAGCTCAGCAGACATAACATTGATGTATGCTGTATTGCCAAACAACAAGGTAAGTGTCTAAAACACCGTGAACAGTCTTATTGCCTTGAAATGATACAATCTAATATTAGATTGTAACTCAGTGACTGAACCTGCCAGCCTATCCTGGTATAGAATATGAAAGCCGAAGCCACTTTATTTTAATATCTCACAGGGAAGAAATTGTTCTTCATTTCAACACTGAAACAGAGAACGTGTTAAAAGTAAATCTAGATTGCACTAAAATGGAAACCACAGCATATCAGGCTCTTTTCATCAACAGCACACATGCATCAGCCTTTTGGAATAGGGCATCAAAATGCCAGTCCAATTCATTCAACATGGCAGGGTCCCCTTAGCATTGTGAGTGACTGCTGGGTTGGATTCTCAAATGAGAGAATATCAGACGCACCCTTCCCACTGCACTTGGAAAACCCTGGGAAGAAAGCAGCCGTTATCTAATTCTCAGCACTGCTGTACTTGTTCCTTTTAATCAAGTATAATTCACATAAACTCTTTCAGTCTCCTCCACACTTGATGCTCACCAATCAAATTTCAGACATCGATCCCTCAAAGGTAGCCTTAGTTTCCACGGTCAGGATGCCACCTCTGTGTCTCCTGAGTAAAGGGGATATTATGGATCCATGCTTCAGTCTATTTCTATTTTAACAAGTGGTATCACTAGGTTGACCCACAATAAGGGGTTCTCAGGTATGGGGCTTTCAAGTGCTAAATCCAGGTCAGTTGGGGTTAAATCAGGATGGTTAGCTACTATATCCCTAGGTGAAGACCTTGCCCACCAGATCACCTTCACCCAAGTTCAATCTGATTTAACTGAATATGAGAGTGCTTCATGGGGAAAGGAAGCCACGAAAAAGTGTCATGAAACTGGATTTATGGACAGATTGTAGTCTATGAAATCTAGATTTTTATACCTGACAAAATCACCACCTTCAGATTTTAACTTCATCACACCTTCACTAGAAGAGTGCATGGGGAAGGCCTGATGGCCCTGCCTGATGGCCCTAGTACGTGTTATTGCTGAAAATGAGTCCTTATTCTCATAAGTCTTCCAGGTTATAGACTAAATTGGACCTGAGAAAGGAAACCCACCAAAAAAACCCACAAAAAAACAACCCAAAAAACAAACAAACAAAACACACACACACACACACACACACACACACACACACACACACACACACTAGCTTATTGGTTTATTTATTTATTTAATTATTATTATTTTTTTACCAATAACTAAATATTAAGTTTGAAAGTGGACCTTCAAGCCTGTTTATCCATTTGAAGACCTAAATTGCCGGAAGTCAGTTCCAGCATGTCATAATTGCAAGAATCTCATCAAAAGGTTGATGGAACTTGGGGACTCAACAAGGGCTGAATCACATATGTTGTCACCTGTTGGGAATGGCTAAAAGCATTTCCCTCAAACCTGAATAGAATGATTATTTGCTGCCTGACAGCTCAGGGCATCTTAATGCACATGTTATTGCTTCCTACTAGCCTAACATCTGAATAGCCCTAGGCTATTCCCCAATCTGAAGATGTTTCTATATAAAACCCTACCCTTTGAAGTGTATATCTTCACCTTGCCTTGGGACAATTTGTGTTAATAAAAAGAAAGGGGTCCTGAGACAAAGAGAACTTGGCTCCTTAAGCTAGGCTCCACTGACCCACATGCCATTCAAAATTATCTTTCATCTTTGGACCCCTACTTAATCTATGCACAGACTTTCTCCTGACTTCAGAACCCTTCTTAATGCTGGAACAAGAGCCTCGACACTAAATTTATTTCAGCTAAAATTAAGTTGCCTGGCTATATATCTCATAAAATTTTTTTAAACCAAAGCTTAATTTTTAGCCAAGTCTCTATAGAAGTGAGTAAAAATTTGATTCTTCTTTTTTTAGGTCTAACACAGCAAAGCCAAAAGAAATAATTATGACTACCATTTAACCAAAATAATAGGGACAGAAATACCAACATCCATAAATTCTAGTACATTCAGTATTGGGTTGTTATTGTTGTTGTGTGTTTTGTTTGTTTGTTTGTGTTTTTTTTGGGGGGGGAGGGGGGTCTATACTACTTTAAAGTATCTAGAATTATTTTTTAAAAAATATCATCCATCTAATCACAGTTATTGAGCCAACACATTACCAAGCATTAAGATACTTGGAAGCACTAATGAAAGTTTTTATATTTGAAGATCTATATGTTGTAACTAAAGCCATCATCATTAAAATAAAATTCTGAAGGAAAAACAACAAAACAGAAAATCTGCAAAATTGAAGTATTAGTGAGGGTATAAAACATAATTAATTGGAAAAATATTCTTCTAATATTTTTTATATTAGTAGATGTCCTCTAGTACACATAAATAGTAAATCAATTTGAGCCTGGCATTTCTTTATTTTGGGGGTGGGGTGGGGAAGAAAACAACAATAACAACTCAGAAAGCTACATTGATTGTTGAGATCCTTCTACTGCTTTCCAAATTAATTTAAAAAAAAAAAAAAAGGCAAGACCTTGCGGGAATAGGTACATGTACATATTTCCTTTTTCTTAAAAATATACATCGTTTCTACCAAGATCGTTTTATTATCTCAATAATAAGGAACAAGAAGAGCTGGAGGAAGAAGAGAAGGAGAAGGAAGAATGTGCTCACCTGCTACTGCGACTTTTGCTGTCCGACTGATGATTGACCCAGAATCTCCCAGAGACGCCTCGCACTGGTACAGCCCCTCGTCCGGCTTATGGTGCCTGGAGTGCAGGATGTTCTGTATCAACAGAGACCCATTGGGCAGTTGCTGCTTCCTTTCGTCCATCCCCAAGGCCAGGGGCATGCCATCTTTCTTCCACTTGATGACCGGGACTCCTCGGTCTGACTCCGCAGAGCAGTTCAGGAGGACATTTCCTCCCCGCATGGTGATGGCATCCGAAGGCTCCGACAGGAAGTGGAGGGACGTGAAAGCCTTGATCTGGAAACCTGGAACAAGGGAGACCAGAGAAAGTTTATTTACGCAAAGACATTTCCAGTTTAAATGCTTTGCTTTTTGTTGCTGTTGTGAATCATCACCCAAGGATATTTTCCCATTGATTTTTTAGAAAGAGTGGAAGAGTGGGGGAGAGACAAGAGAAACATCAATGAGAGAGAAACACATGGATTGGTGGCCTTTCTCATGCGTCCTAACCCATACCAGGGACTGAGCCTGCAACTGAGGTAAGTAACCTTGACCAGGAATTGAACCTGGGACCCTTCAGTCCCTGAGCAGATGTCCATTAAGTCAAAGTAGATAGGGCTTCCCTGCTTTTTCTTTCTAAAACTATTTTTAAAAAGTCCCTGAATAAATTAAACTTAAAATTAGTATTAAAGAAGCAAAAAAAAAAAAAAAAAAAAAAGTACCCAATTAAAGTAACCACAATTAATGAAAGAATTTGCCCAAAGTGTAATATTATAAAAAGTTAAGAATTTATACTAATCTAGGCATGGGCATCATCACATATCTGTCAGTACTTGAAAATTTAGGCAGAATCAACTAAAAGTTTCCAAGTAAATCTAGGTATTTTAAAGTAGTAGTGTATAGTAGTACAGTAGCTTAGATTTTGGATACTATTCCTATCTCTTCATTCTGATTATAATATCCATTCATTTTAAAATATATACTCAGACAGGGTGTTTTATTTATAATGAAAAACAAAACAAACCAACAAAACAAAAAACAAAAAACACCTCTGAGCTGAATGGGGAATGTTATTTAGAACAAAGCTCGTATGGGTTTTAAAACAGGTAAGTAATCCCTCATGCAGAAACAAGTCAATAAAACTACTGCCTAAATCACAAGTCCCCAATGCATCCTAATTTCTATCTAAATGTTGCTCAAAGCCAGAGAACCTAAGTGAATAGTATAGTTGGAATCCCCCCATAAACATAAGTGAACATGAGAAATCAACAGGAGGAATGGAAAGTCAGGTAAGAATCCTGAGGGAGTAGAACCAATATAATTAAAGAATATTCTTTTCGGGCTGACAGCATGGCATTCAGAATGCTTGTTTGGTGAATCAAAGACTTTGAGGATGTTTCAGGGGGTCATTGGGCTCAGGCATGAGTATACCTAAATCATGCAAGTTAAATTACTTTCCATTTCATTTTTAACCATCTCCGGAGGCAGGGGATTCAACAGTGTCCCTTGGTAGCTTGTCTTCAATATTTAATCATTCTTAGACCTAACTGAATTTTCTTGATTCTATTTAATCCCATTTCCCTTCTGAATCACTTAGTGTGAAAATGCAGAGAAGCTAGACATTTCTTTGTAAGAGCCCTTTATACTTTTGAAGAGGCATTTAATTTTATTTTAAAAATATCCACTAAAATATATTTTAGTCTTATTTTCCCCCCAAGCCCCCCCCCCCCCATAATAACAATCCAACTTCACTAGTTTCCATAATTTTTCTATAATGGGAGCAATCTTTTGTCATACTTTGTATAAACTTTTTTTATTTTTTCTATCATTTAAGGCAGGCATCTAAACTGCTTATAATCAATATCCCCATAAGGGTGTGACCCATACTAGTTCTATTGGACAGAAGTACTCCCCGCTTTGTATACCGCCCTTTCCTTTGAAGGTAAGTCTGAACAGCTTCTCACTGTTCTTCCATGGCATGCGCTTGCACACCAATTTTTCCCAAACCGTATATCTGAAGGCTGTTATTTTACTCCTTCTGTTGAGCCTTTCCCAATGGACTGCATCTTTCATCCTCATACACTCATTGCATCCAATGAGGCCATTCACCCAAAGAAAGCAGTTGGAACTTTGGTCAAATTAACATCAATTGTAAAGTAACAGTGAACATGTAAGTCTCCCATTGAAGCATCCATCTTATATAAAAACTGCTGTTTGAAATTTTAACCCTGCTATTTGGCTTTTGTAAATGCTTGCTTGCTTAAATAATAAGGAAAATAAGACTATTCCCACTTCAGAGACGCCATTAAACCTTCCCTGGACGAAGTTATCAGTGCTGGCACCAGGCCAGGCCTGGTTGAGGTCTCAAGGTCCCAGCACATAGGGACTCTTTAAGAACTTGCAAAGGAGACCAGAAACACCCCATATTTGGGAGACAAAGAAGGTAAAAACATATAAATAGAGAAAGTTCCTCCATGTTGGGCCTCAGAATTTAAGAAACCTTTTTCTCTGGGCCCATGTGTAATAATAATAATATTGATAATAATAATAATAATAATAAACATAACTCCATCTCTATAAGCATTGTGTGGTTCTTCTCCAGTTTTCTGTACCACCATAAATGATATTAGTAACTATCCCAAAGATACACCCTGGCTCTGTCACTGGCCAATAAGCTCCTCTTCCCCACAGACCCTGAGAGTGTAGCTCACCCAGGTATTATCATCCATTCTGGTGAAAAGTAGGAAATTAGGAGACTGAGTGTTTAGCATTTTGTCCTGTATTTATTACTTAAAGATCTGTGATCCAAATATATCTTTTAAGTTCATAACATTAGTTCCTTCATCTATAAAATAATGTCCCTGAATTCTAAATTCAACATCCAGTTTGGACAACAACCCAACAACCAGGCTGGGTTGAAGGCATCCATCAAATGAACCCAGTTATAAGTTGATTGAGATGCAGGCTGAGTTTGCTGTGAATGCCTCCCCCATGTCCACATGATATCTCATTTATAAGAAGAGAAACAAGGTAGTTAAACGCCTAGCTTGAGATACACCAAGGACATTGAATGTCAAGGCATTTTACTAGAGCAATACTTGAAATTTCTGTACAAGTAGCCTTCATAGGGTAGAAATAAATCTCGAATTCAAGACCAGGCAACTATATTGAGGAGCATTTACTACTCTTTTGTTCTTCCTGGGGACTATATCTTTAACAACAAGCTCATGTTGAACACCTTATTTATGTTGGAGAATACGAAATTCATTTAACGCAGCTGTTTATGACAGCATGGTAACGAGCATCTGTGCCCATTATCACAAATAAAAACTCCACTCCATCTGAAACAAGGAGGTTATGACAGTTTTCAGTGCTGTGAGTCATAATTTAGGCAAGTTAAGTAAAGATTAACTTTTCTTCAATGCAATTACCCTTGCAGTTGGCTGGTTGGATGAGCTGTGTACTCAACAATTACATTTTGAAAATATGGCTCTGGAATAAAATACCTGACAAGCATTGCTTACTTAGTTCTTAGCAAAGATGGACCTAAGCAAATAGAATCTGTTGGGAAATAACAGATATGCCTCCAATTATTCCCCTTTCAAAGAGTCAGCCCATGTTAGACAGAAGCTGTCTCTACTCCCTGTGGAAGTATTTCCAAAACATCCCACTAATAATGGGGAAAATGAGACGTTTTGGGGGGCCTAGCAATGTGAATCGATGCCAGGAAGCTAATGCACATTCCTGTTAGGCTATAGTCTAGGCACTGCCCCTTTATAATTATCCTGCAAGACCTGTTTACCTAAATACTACCCACATTTTAGAGAGGCCATAAACCATTTACAATATACAACCACCAGTCAGGGCTATCAGCACTGGAACCAGTAGGCCTTGAAATGTGGTCTCACAACCCTCATCCAAACACACAGGGCTTTTTGCAAAGCCCATGAAAGGTCCAGAAGTATGATCCATATTTGGGGGACAAAGAAACCAAAGGGTATAAAAGGAAAGCTTCCCCCATATTGGCTTGCTCAGGATTTAGAGAGAAAAGTCTCCCCTGAGTCACTTTACCAGTACATGTGAAACATCTGAAAATAAATGGGTTTTTCCTGTGTCTCCAAGTACCCCTGTGCATTCTTCTGTCGCCTGGTAAATTATGTAACCCTAATACCTTACAGTGACTTCTAAGTAGAGTTTTCTTTAGTGGCATTTTGCCAACCAGTATGCATATCTTAATATGAAATGACTATACCAAATTGTTTTATCCAAGAATCAATCTGAAATCAACTACACTAATTTAATGTATGAACAGAGAAAGAGATGATAAAACTGAAGATGACAAAGAAGGAGAGCTTGTATATCAAAAAGCTGTGGCTGGAATTTGGGCATTAGTAGATTAGTAGATTCCCAAGAGGGTAGAGACCTCTTGGGAAGTGGGTGGGGAAAAAACAATTTGGAAAGCAATAGAAGAATGCTTTTGAAAGGTCAAAATGGAGCTGCTTTACAATTTTACAGAGGATTTGACATTAGAGTGACAATGGTAGAAATTTCATCCAGAAGAAAGCCTTCTGGAGAAGCTTTTGTTTTGCTGCTCTGTTATGGTTTTATTTTTAAGATGCCAGTGGGCATTCTGTTGAACCCTCAAGTAGTTATATTTCCCAGCCTTGCTTCATAAAGGGAAGAAAAAGGGTCCAATTATGATATGACACTTCATTTTTTTTTTCAAGATTGACACAGATGAAGAAAAGATTCCTTTTCTTTGAGCCTGCTGTAAAATGACATAGGTAGTATATCCTGGGCAATATACTTGAGAATACCAAGATCCTATCCACTATGAAACATGCGTAACTGAGTCTGACACCAGAGTCCATGACTAGAATGAATGAGTCTCCAGCGCCCTCTCCCTCTAATCGTTGTCTTGGGAAGATTTCCAAATCTTCAGTATTTAGGCATACAGGCATACATGCATTTGACTAATTGGTATCTTTTCTTAATCTGTGTTAATCTGAACAAAAGAAAATGTCATATCATAACTGGACACCTTTCCTTTTTTTCTTCTTTTTTTGAAAGACAGCAGTTTAAAGACATGTACCACCTTACTAAAACCTCTGCTATTTCCTGAATGAGGATAGATAGAAGGGCTTACTCTTCTAGGGCGACCCAAATCAGAAATATTAACTTGTATTTGCTTTCATGTTGTCAAACATAGGCATCAGAGATAACATTGCCAGGGATATTCCGAGTTTATATTAATTACCCAGAGACAGAAAATATATTTAGTGTATTTTAGGAACTCACCAAAATGATCAAACAACTGTTAGAAATATTTCTGCAAGCTTAATTCCCTTTGTGCTTGCTCTCTTTATGGTACTCCTGTTAATTTCAAAGACCTTATGGTCAGAGAGGCAGACTATCTTAGATGATTTTTTTAAGGTCTGACATTTTATCTACAGAATCAAACATTGTTAAAAATTGTGAGAAACAATGCCCCACGGAGTGAGAAATTCCTTCCCAAGTCTAAAACGTAAAAGCTTTTGGTTAAAGCAATAAAAGCTAAAACTGAAATTTATGAAAAGTAACATGAAAGTAAAAAGAGGCTTCTGCAAAGATTTTAAGATTAAAAAAATGTCGTATGAATCCCCACTGAACTTTCTAGGCATAATTTTCTCTTTCATATTACACAAACTTTCACTTGGCACTGCTGGGAGATTTTGATGATTCCCAAATCTTGTGATCAACCCAGAAAACTTTACCATCATTATTTCTTAGAAATAGAAAATAGAGGCTACTGTATCTGCTTAACTATCCTTTATCTCATGATAAAATAAAGAGATCTCCACAGAAGAAAATTTAAATTACTCTATGGATGATGGAATAGCATTACTTTTCAACTCATTGAACATCAACCGTACATGCATTATAACTCTGGACTTCTGCCCCAGCAAAAGCCAATAATACTTGTGAGGCTTTGCAATGAAGTGGGATTTAAAAAAAAAAAAAAAAAAATATATATATATATATATATATATATATATATATATATATATACACAAACAACATGAATTAAGAGAAATCCTAATTATACGCCAATCTTGCTGGGTTTAGGATATCCCATATAATATAATAAAGAGGTAATATGCAAATTGACCATCACTTCAAAACACAATATGGCCACCCCCATGTGGACACAAGATGGCCGCCACAAGATGGCCTGCAATGGTGGGCAGTTAGGGGGAACCAGGTTGGCAGAGGAGGGCAATTAGGGGTGGCCAGGCCAGCAGGGGAAGACAGTTGAGGGGGACCAGGCCAGCAGGGGAGGGAAGTTGTGGACAACCAGGCTGGCAGGGGAAGGAATTTAGGGGTGACTGGGCCAGGAGGGGAAGGCACTTGGAGGTGACCAAGCCTGCAAAGGAGGAGGATTAGGGATAACCAGGCCTGCAGGGGAGGGAAGTTGGGGGCAATCAGACCAGCAGGGGAGGGCAGTTGGGAGCAATCGGGCCAGCAGGGGAGCAGTTAGGCCTCAATCAGGCTGGCAGGGGAATGGTTAAGGGGTGATCAGGCTGGCAGGCAGAAGCAGTTAGGGGCAATCAGACAGGCAGGCAGGTGAGAGATTGGAAGCCAGCAGTCCTGGATTGTGAAAGGGGTCCCAGATTGGAGAGGGTGCAGGCTGGGCTGAAAGACACCCCCACCACCACCATGCACAAATTTTATGCACTGGGTCTCTAGTCAAAATATAAATTCTAAAACGGTAATTTCCAAACTATGGTCCCCCAATGCACAAAGCAACACTACCTGAGAACTCGTTAGGAAGGCATGATCTCAGGCCCCTGCTCAGCCCTACAAATCGGCAACTCTGGAGGTGGAATCCCACAAAATTAGGTAGCTTTATTTAACTAATTAATTAATGCTGTAATTAGCCTTCTAGGAGAGTCTGGCATTCACTAAAGCTTGAGAAACATCTGGTGGTCTAAATCAGATCTTGAGGATTCTTATATTCTTCAGACTATCTCATTATAACTTTCCATATTTGGGGAATTTGTAAAATATGGCTCAATTCTTCTCAGTAGGGAGGTGAAGCTTGCTGTGGACCAAAAAAAGGGCCAGATGCTAACTCAGGGAAGCCTGTGTGCAGCCTTTCAAACTCAAGAGACCTAAAGTAACTACAAAGGATGGTCTGAAATTAAAAACCTTTCATTAAAAAAGCAGTTATGGTGGGTAGTCATCTCCTAGGCCAGTATCTTCCTTGTCTTTTTGTCTAAGATAACATATCATTGAAATGTCAGGGTAACTTGTAACCTCCCTTTTGCCAAACCCTTTAGGGCACAACCAAATGCCCTGGGCACCAGGATGAGACCCCAAATGCCTCCATTGTTATCATTGTCATGTTCACTGTTAACTATCCTGTACCCACCTAAGTAAAAGAAATCTGTGTCTGTCATTTTACTTTTTATCCAATCCCATTGGTTTCCCGCTCTTTACTCTCTCCTGCCTCCATAATCTATCACCAATGTATTTCATGTAACCTACTTATGTCTCCTCTTCTGATTGTATTGTATAAAACAAGGTGAAAAACTGCCATTCTCCGGAGTGCTATTCTCATTTGTTGAGGTGCTTGCTTCCTGACAATTGTTGACAGTTTTGCTCAGATAAACTCACAAAAATTTTCTTTACCGGCTTGAGTATTTTTACATTAACAATGGATGGTTATATACCATTTTGAAATATATCTTACTATAATTTGTTGTGTATTCTTTGAGAGGCCACAGTGGAGAAAGGGCCAAGAAAGTGGGCTGTTGTTGACAATACCTCATCTTTCCTCTACTGTAACCAGCACTCTGTTTGGACCCCCAAATAGTTGTCCTTTAAACAAAATTAAAATGCCACCATCTATTGGACATTTAGAAAGCTCCTAGGAATATTCTTAGTTCTTACAAGGAGCTATTAAAAGATTTCTTTTGATCAACTTTAATAGCTACAGTCCTCTCCCAAAAGAAGTTTCGGTAAATGTATAACTTTTTTTTTTTTAAAGATTTTAAATTGATTTTTAGAGAGAGAGGAAAAGAGAGTGAGAGAGGGAAATGTTGATGTGAGAGTGGAACACATCTGCTGCCTCCTACATGCCCCCTACCGGGATTGAGCAAGCAACCCAGGTCATGTGCCCTGACCAGGAATTGAACCAATGACCTTTCAGTGCACTGGTGGACACCCAACCAACTGAGCCACACCCACCTGGCTTGGGGTTTTTTTTGTGTGTGTTTTTAAATACAATATTCTTTCCCAGGTTGCATTTCTTCCATTATATTTTAGCTCTCTGGTCCATTGTAGCCTTCTAAAATATTGGCACTTGAGAAACTCATCCTGCTGACTTGCCCTTGCAGTTTGGACTTTAGATGCATAAAACCAGAATAGCACTTTATGTGCTTCATCTTAAAGTAAGACTTGAACTTCAGCCAGACCAGAGTGAGCAAGTGTAGCTCACCAAAGCACCAAAACCAATAACACTGGGACTTCTGCAACAAATCAGTGTGTGTTATTTGTTTCTTTGTTTTATTTGATAAGATACATAGTAAAAATAGTTGTCAGAAGGTATGGTCATCTCTTTAAAAGATAGCGTGCATTCCAGCTCTTGCTAGAGATGAACATATTTTAAAGTTGTTTCACTTTAAGACAACTTTTTATTATTAACAAGTGGAAATACAAAAATAAATTAGGTTTTGTGGGAATTTCTTCCTGAATTTAAATGATGCAAGGAAGACTTTCCAGAAAGAAACATAGGTTCGTTTTACTACCGGGATTTATTAAGTATCATTAAAATGTAGGGAAGATTTGGATGAAAATATAAATGAAAAATCTTAGACGACAGTTCAAGTTCCTCTCCCATTAGAGTTGCCAGATTTAAATAAAAATTAAGGACATCAGTTATATGTTAATTTCAGATAAACAACAAATAAAGTTTTAATACAATCATGTCCTACATAATTACATGTAATAAATATTGCATAGGACATACTTGTACTAAAACATTATTTGGTGTTTACCAGAAACTCACATTTTACAGGAAATTCCATATTTCACAGAGCGACCCCAAGGAAATGGCTTCCTTCAGACCCGGGCAAAAGTAAGCAAACAGTTTATGAGTTCATACTACTCTATTCGGCTCTCACAGAGAAGAGGGAACTCTTGGGAAGTTTCCCTGATTGAATCAGGAAAAGTGATTTTAATGTCAGGACATGTGCTGACCCAGACCAACACACCAAATACCCACAGATGCGGAACCTGATAAGTTCCCGACAAAGTGATTCTTCTTTTCCTGTTCCCTTTACAAGCCGGGGAGCTGACTTCAGAAATAGAAATACCATCTGCGGAGTTCAAAAAGCAACTGTCCCTGCAGAAATCTTAGTGCGACTACCCAGAGAGTCCCCATCAGACATTCTGAACACAGGGCATCTTCCAAGTTCTGAGGCTCTGATGTTTCTATAGGGCAAGAAATGTGTGCCCCGGGCAACTGCCTGAGTGTCCTCTGGCTAAATCCAATGGAGAAGAAAATGATAAGGGCCCTGTTAGAATGGGGGAATAGCTTCCACACCCCTGTGTAACTCTAGGAGCTAAACCTGTAAATGACAGCTTGGTTTTGCAGTGACATACTGGACAGATTATAATGAGATTGTTGTTCAGCTCAACAGGTAACAAATGCAGCCTGACATCTAGATGATCACTTCCCAGGCTTCATGCAAAATTAACACTTAAACAATGAGAAACTCTGATGTGCTGCTGATTCTGCTCTGAGTTTGAGCCTTCCTTCTCCCCCATTTGGGTCACATGTAAGCTGGTTTTCTCCTCACTCTGTTTTTCAGCAGCCTTTCTCAACACAGGGGGGATGCATGCCTTTTTATGCATGCACAGCTGTGCACTGGGACACTGAGAAAGGTTACCCAGAATACTGAGGCAAAGTATCATCTGAAGAATACCAGTGCATAGGACTATCTCCATCTGGATGGCAATGAAGAATGGACAAGCATTGGAGATGCCATTCATTGTGAAGAGACCAACTGACTTACTTTCAAAACCAGATTATTAATTGATACCCATTGTTAAAGTAAGCATATAGTATACTCAAATAATAAAATATAGACATAAAACCAAATATCATAATAATTGCTCATAATCTTATTCACCTGGTGATAGCCAAGAGAGAGAGAGAAAGAGAGAGAGAGGGGGGAAGACAGAGAGAGAGAGAGAGAGAGAGAGAGAGAGAGAGAGAGAGAGAGAGAAATTCCTTCCCTTGCTTCTCTTCCTGTTATTATAAAGATTAATCCCTTCAATGGGTCTTGCTAGCTTGACCCCATTAAACTCAATTACCTTTCAAAGGTTCTACCTCCAAACACACACTTTAGATGCTTTGACTTATAAATTTTGAGGGAACACAAACATCTATATATATAAAAGGCTAAGCAACTGGCCAACCAGTTGGCCAGTAGGTATGATGTGCATTGACCACCAGAAGAAATACTCTCCACGCTGAAGCTGCTGAGCAGCAGCAACTTTGCAGAGTGTTCTCTCACACTCTGGGACCCCTCAGGAGATGTCAAACTGCCGGTTTCGGTCCAATCCCCACAGGTCAGGCCAAGAGACCTCACCTGCTAGAGGAACCCTGCTCATGCTGTAGATGCCTTTTAAGCCCCCGTGTCAACCCAGACATGGCAGACCAGGGAGGGACCATGGGAGATTGGCTCCAGGGCAGGTTCGGCCCTTCTTGCCCAGTCCCACCCTACCATCCATCTTCTATATAATTTATTTTCAATGTGCACGAATCTGTGCACCAGGCCTCTAGTTTAGTCCATAACAGACATAGACCAAGTATCTAGAGGATTCTGTAGGAAGACTGAAGAGTAAGTCCTAAGGTCCTAAGGTTTTCTAGAAGCTGCAGGGAGGCCCATGTGGCTGGGTTAGACTGAGGGAGAGGGGGGTTTCTTAGTAACAATTTATAGAAACATTATTTTTTGTGAAACACTTGTGTGAAATATTAAAGAGTAATATTAAAGAGCACAAGGAATGATCACTCTGGCCAAGCCTTAGCTGCACCATGTAGATAAGACTATAGCTGAAAGCTCCCCTTAGGAATGACATATGTAAACCTGATAGACACGTTCTGAGTGACACTGTGATTGATAACCAGCTTGTACTCTGATTAACACTTGTGTGATGTCATATGCTACTGATAGCCACTGGACTGCCATGGGCCAGAACAGACTTAAAAAATGGGTCCCCAACTTCAGACCTCAATCATCTTCTTCACCCACACTCCACACTGCCTTGCTCCATGCCGAACTTCCAATCGTGAGACTTCAGTTGCCTTCCTCCTGCGCACTCAACCCAACCAGACAGCCAGCCACCCAAATACAAATCTGCTGCTGCCTGCAGAGAACTGCTCTTCTAAACCTGAGCCCATGGCACGAGGAACCTTGAGGGTAATAAAGTGTGCTGTGTGATTTGCAACTGCATATTTTTGTGTGGCGAAATTCATCTGGCAATCTTAATTATACTAATATAGGGTTAGATGATAATGCCTACCCTTGGTCCTGCTTGCTTAGAGTAGTCTCTTTGCTAGCAACTACTTAATGTCTGAACACCTGCATGGTTAAGTTTATCTCAAGGGTCGCCTTGGATATTGCCTTATACACTCTACTTGGCGAGTGTATAAGGAGATAAGGTCCAGAGATTATAAGGAGGTTGTAGAACTGTTTAGGCAAGCAAAATAACATTGCTTGAACTCTGAGGAAGATGGAAACCTATTAGGAAATTTTGATTATATGAGATAAAAGGTCCAACTTAGGTTTTAAAAGAATAGTTCTCAATAAGAATTGATTTTGACCCCTGGAAGACATTTGGCAATGTCTGAAGACGTTTTTGCTGGTCACAATTGGGAACAAGGGTTCTGACATCTACTGGGAAGGGGCCAGGCTGCTGCACATTCTAAGACAGAGAATTATCCAGTCCAAAACATCAACAGTGCTGAGGTTGGGAACCCCTGTTGTAGAAGAGTCACTCTGGTTGCTGTGCTGGGAAAAGAGGTCATTGGAAGAAAGAGGGAAGCCAGTTATGAGGCTGGTTCCACAGACTAAGTGAGAGATGATACAACTTGGACTAAAACACTGCAGTGAAAGTGGTAAGAAATGGTCAGATTCAGGATCCTCTTTAAAGGCAGAGTCAATGGGGCTGCTGAGAGATTAGATGTGGGTTGTTCAAAAAAGAAAATAGTTCCAGGTGATTCCAAGTAGATCAATAGAGCAACTTATGTAATTTATAAGCAAAAGGGTCACACTGTCACCCAAGAAAGCTTTCAGCAAGAGGGGTCAGGAGACCTGAGTTCTTTGTCTAATTGTGTCCCTCACTGGCCCTGTAAGGGTGGGTCACGCCTCTTGGGATCAAGTACTCATCAATAAAACAAGGAGCTGGGTAGATAACTTCTAGAAGTCTTCAGTTCGAATATCATAGAGGTCTCTGAGTTCACAGCTATCAACGTTTCTATTTATGGAATCACCCTGGAAGGAGGAAATTTGTTCGATGAAAAGATTTGCTATAATCACCTGTGATCAGTTTATCACAGACTTACCTGGGACCACAAAAAAGGCGCGGTTATTGAAGGTGCCGAGAGACCAAGAACCCGCCTCCTTCCCCATAAAACAAAAAGACAGTCTCCTCTTTTTTTCTTGAAGCTAAAAGTCTGCAGAGGTCACTCTGCCAGCAAAGCACGAGCTGCTTATTATGATTCATGAGAAATGAAGTACTCATCTTGTGGAAACTGCTGTTACAAATATGAAGGATTAATTCCATAAAGGTCTGACAGGTCCAGGGAAAGCCTTAGATATTCAGCAAACTTCATGGTTGATATTACGGTATCGAGTCTGATGTGGGGGACCCATACTGATAAAACATCTGTGTTACCAGAGTCCAATTTTCTCAAAATGGAGGGCAAACAGTGCTTTTCATTAAAATGCTGCCATTCATTTTGTCGTGATATTTACTGTATCTTGTCCCAGCAGAAAGGTGATATTTTCCTTCTTAGTCCATGCATGACACCGAGAAGGAAAACTCACAATGATAAGAGAAATATCAACTTTCGAATTGAGAGCCAGTTAGCTTCCAGCTGTTCAGGAAGTCGGAATTTATTAAAGGAGCCTCATAAACAACTTGTCTTATTCGATGGTGATTTAGGTTCAAAGGGATATGGGTTGGAGAGTAAGGATGATGTCTCTTTAGAGGGTCATAGCATGACAGAATTTCTTAACCCTATGCATGCAACATATGCACAATCTATGTTAATGTCAAGGTGAGGGTACTATTTATTGGAACTCTCACCTAAAGGAAACCAGAAGATAAAGAAAGACATGTGTGCTTTTCATTCAAAAAGTGCTTACTGCATGCATGAGTTGGTTGTTACAATTTCTAGACATAATCCTACGTAGACCTTCCCAGGAATCGATGGTTACCACGTTGGACCCACCATAGTAACAGAAGGGAGCCAATACTGAAGGCACTTTGTGTCCACACAGTGGTTCAGAGTGGAACATAGTGGGCCAAAGAGTAACCCTACAATGTCTGTATTTCAAAAAGTGTATTATTCAAATAAATAAAACCATGTTGATACCTGAATAGCTGAATGAAACCTTAAAAGTTTTCTACACTGAATATTTTTAAGATATATTTTTTAATGATTTTAGAGAGGAAGGGAAAGGGAGGGAGAGATAGAAACATCAATGATGAGCCCTAGCTGATTTCGCTTAGTGGATAGAGCTTTGGCCTGTGAACTGAAAGGTCACAGGTTCAATTCTGGTCAAGGGCACATTCCCAGGTTGTGGGCTCAATCCCCAGTGGTGGGCTTGCGGGAGGCAAGCCAATCCATGATTCTCTCTCATCATAGATGATTCTATTGTCCTCTTCTTTCCTCTCTGAAATAAAAAAATGTATTAAAAAATAAAAAAGAAAGAAACATCTATGATGAAAGAGAATCATGGATTGGCTGCTTCCTGAAGGCCCTCTACTGGAGATCAAGCTCACAACCCGGACATGTGCCTTTGACTGGAATCGAACCTGGGGTCCTTCAGTCTACACAGGATGATGCTCTGTCCACTGAGCTAAACTGGCTAGGGCTAGACTGAATATTTAATAAAGCCTTTGTTGGCCAAGTCCTACTACAGATATCAAAGCATAGGGCAAAAGGTTCTCTGGGAGCTGTCTTCAATACATTGCCATCTGGTGTGACTTCCAGTAATAATTCAGAACTAGTCATAATTCTTAACCAGATTAAATAATAAACATTCATTCTCATCAGGTTCTCATATTGCCAAATGGAAAAGTGAGACACAAGCCTGTGCGGAGATGGAAAGTCTCCCTGAACAGCAGTGACAGGCCCGGCTCTCAGTGCAGACAGCTCTTTCTGCTCCCTCTCCTGGGGCTCTAGTCTTCCTGTCACACAGCAGGTTTGTGAGAATTTCTTCTCTCTGACATTGTGAACTCCAAGGCAGAAGAAATGAATCAAATTTCTCTCTCCAAACAGCTCAGCCCTTAGTGGCCCTTACCTATCTCAGAGGTATTTAATTAACATCTATTGAATAAATAAACGTATACAGGCAAAACCATGAATAATTTAGGAAAATTATCTAAGTCTCAGAAAGAAAATCGTAACATAGGTGGAAGGAATAGGAACCTAATTCCACTAATGTGGCTGTAAGAGATTACTCAATATTACTGTCAATATAAATAAAAATTTTTCAGTATCTATATTGATAACATTTTCTTGCATGTTCTGAGACAGGGTTGGCCAACTTTTTTCTGTTAAGGGCAAGAGAGTAATTATTTTTACAGCTTTGTGTGCTGAGAAGCAAATTTTGATATATTATATAGGCAGAAACCATTATTAAAGAAAAACAGGCAGAGAGCCAAATATGGCCCTGTCCTCAGAAGAGGGGACTGCGGAGTCACAGTGCGGGGAATTAAGGTTTGAAGCTGCCAACCTGGCTAGACTTACCATCCTTAACACGGCAGGCATTCCTCTTAGGAATGGTCTTACCACTTACAAGAGTTTTCACAAAAATATTTGATCTATAGGCTATGTACCCAGGGGAACTTTTTTTTTTTTCTATAATCTTTCATTTATTCGCACACATCATTAAACATCTATTCAATCCAAAGTACCTCCCCAGATACCATGTTCCTTCCAATAACTCTCTAGTTCAAGTCCACAGACCAATTATCCCATCCTCTCCTCTCCCCTCGCTGCCCATGGACACTCCTTGTCCTGTCTAATGTCCCGCTGCTTGCTGAATATTCTGGGAGCTCGGCAGACAGAGGGGTTGGGGATGCTGTGGGTAATGCATTCTCCTCATTGCTGATGACATATCAAACACATGCTGTTATCATAGCATCATTTACTAGAAAGCCCCAGAGAGGGGGGAAATGGTCTTATTAGCTTTCTTCATCTTATGAAGGGAAAGCTGTTCTTTTGTTTTCTTATTGCAATCAAGAAGATCACAGAGCTCCAGTGAGATCTGATGAGTAACTGGAGGTCTACCGCACAGCCCAGGGCCTGTATGCAACAATATGTAGGGTTTCCTTAAAGGCTTGCTATGAGGGTAAACCTTAGGTTAAATGCTTTTTAACCACAAACATTTGGAAAAATAAAAAGGGTGGATGGAATATTAAATAGTACAGCTTTTTGTATGTCAATCGCAGGTCAATAGAGTGATTTTTAAAATGGGTACCTCACAGTCCTAAAGAGCCAGGGACTATCGCATCGCCCATGGTGCCTTGTGGGTTTCCAGAGTGGTTTAGCCATGGTTTACCATTCCTGGATAAGTTTTTTATCCAAGAACTTTTCATTCATTTATCTTATGTGACTTTCAACAGATTCCTTTCACACTGTCTCGAATTAAAAATAAAATCAGTAAGATTCACAGTAAATAAATGACCTTCTGTGGCATCACCTTAGAAAAGTAACAGCCCACTATTTATTTAAATAATAAATAGCAGGCTCCCTTGAATGACAGAAACTCTAATTCCACCTCGAGGTCCCAGTGTTATCGTAAAACAGCGATAAGTAAATTTATACACAATTCTCAGATGAAAAACAAAACCAAGAGCAGAGAATGTGCTGAGTTTACCGAGTCCACTTTATAGGTCTGTATCTCAAATGTGGGCTTCCCCAGGATTCATCAACTGAAAACACTCCCCCAAAACCCGTGAGTCCAGACAAACACATCCGCTTCCTCTCTTAGTCTGCCCCACTTGTGGGTTCTCACATAATGCCTTTTACCTCTTTTAACCTAACATAACCTCAAGATCAGTAAAGCCAGAGGCTCAATAAATGCCACAGAGCATGAAAAAGGGGGTTACTTTTGGTTATATATATGATACATGCCAGAACTATAATTTTTAAAATCATAATGAGTATATATTTAAGTCATTTTAACCAAACCCTTTATTATTGTTTTATATGTAATAAAAATAAACTCTTCCCTTTCCAATTCTTTTTCTCTCCAGTTTAAAAGCATGGAAAATGTCCATGCTATTGCATAACAAGGGGATGACTATAGACATGAAAGAAGTAATAATGGTCAAAGTCAGATCCATTCTCTTGTGCATAGGGTGGTCTGGGGTTTGGGGCTGAGTGTTATTCACCACCTTCATTCATGGGGCAGTGTTGCATTAAGGTTTGCTAAAGGCTTGTGTTGCACCTTAAAGGCACTGTGTAATCACTTTCTCCACTTATTTTTCCTTACATTTTTAGTGATTTACTTAGAGTTTACATGGCAGTCTTGTTTGATTCTGTTGGTCAGGTGGAGACTATTAACTTTATTTATCAGTAGATAAAAGATTCAGAGGTTAACCTTTTGACCAAAATCACACAGCTCAGAAGAGGACCTAATCAAAAAATCTAGCCTTATCTTCATTCTAGCCTAGGACACATTCTTTATCATGTTTCTGCTTCTCACCCATGCTCTTTGTTTTTTCTCAGACTATATATAAAAGGTATAATACACAGTCATGTAGGGCCAAACAGCTCAGAGGTGAAATATATAAAAATTCAGAGTATTGATTAAAATATTTGTTACAGATTCCCCTCAAAGTTGCTATGATTCCAGAAAATGCATCAATCAGGGCTTAGGCACTAAAACCTTTTAGTCACGTGAATGTGTAATCTGGGAAGAGGGACTAAGGCAATAATCCTATGATATCTAAAACCATAAAGTAAAAAAATGACTTATAAAATTATAGACCCTGTGGGCCCAGAAGGATGCACCTGGAGTTGCACAGTGAGCCAAGCAGGAGAGGGGGTGGCTTTCCTGGGCGGGACCCTCAGGATACAGCTGCTTTGCACTTCCAGCAATGAATAGAAGACCGGGAGCACCCCACATGGCTGGGCACCGGGAAGAAGGCTGTGGATGCAGGACCCTATTAGAACTTTGCCAACCTACTTTTCTCGTCGGGATTGTCCCTAAATCAATCAATCAATCTCAATCTCAATCTCTCTCTCTCTCTCTCTCTCTTTCTCTCTCTCTCACACACACACATGGGCCTAAGTCTACTCCATGTAACTGATTCTATGAACAGGTATTTGATTATCAGAATTTATAATGCTCATACCTCTCAAATTTTGATTTAGTCCAAAAAGTCTGTATTCACCTACCTTATACCTTAACATCTGAACGACTACTTTCAAGGTCAAGAACTATGCAATTATGCCTAAAATTCTGTTAAAGCTTCTTCCCTGTTACCTCTTAGCACTGATACACACATCCTAGATAATAGTAAAAAGGGAGGGAAAAAAAAAAAAAAGGTGCTCAGGGGTGTTAGTCTCAAGTTAGGAGACTATCTTGCCATTTTTAATGTGCTCCATGAACCGCAGGGGAGGAAAGGAAAAAGAGTGAGCATTTTGCGCCTCCGTTAGCAATTATTCTTCACTAGGCCCCAAGTTGAGTTCACTAGCTGCAGGCCTCCATTGTCATCCCTTATTTAAGGGCAAGCAGCCCCCTAAAACCCTCTCACTGGGCTTGGCAGATTGAAGGCACTCATGGATGTACATCTGGGCATCTCCAAGGCAAAGGTCAGAAGCACAGTTGGCGAAGGTCTTAAAAGTAGTTTTTACATGGGATTACTGTTAAACTTCAGCCTGTCAATCATTTGATTGTCAATGAACGTAAAATAAAGTGAAATTTAACCAAAGAAATATATCTGACATGAGGACTGGCTAATTATGATATTGTGCATTTCAAGTTAAATCACTAGAGCGATCACTAGGATAATCATTAATTTTTTGTACAAATCAGATACTTTTGAGACTTAAGGGAACTTCGTTTATAATTATGCCAGGACAAGCATAACTTCGAGTTGTGTCAGGCACCCTGGGATGTATGGCCTCTGACCATCACTGTTTTAAAGATGATGCAGATGTCCACAATAGCATTTTTTATGTTTTTTAGAAATCTGTTTATTTTTATCTGATAGTGAGAAATCTTGCCAGGTACTAGATGCATTCAGAATTCATTATATATAATTACACATTTCTATTTCTGAATAGTCATACCTGGCATGCTTTTGGTTGTGAGTCAAATTTGGATTTAAAGAGAATTATTGCCTCCATTTCATCTACATGTTGGCTCCTCATCAAAAGACATTTCTCTGGGTGGAGATAAAAGGCTAGCGTTTGCTGCTGTACCTCCTGATGGAAGTAGAAAGGCTCCTCATATGGGCATAGAGCTGGAAATACATGAAAACCATGTGATTGTACAGGTGATGGGTCTGAGCGAAGGGGACTAGGGACCAAAATGTATCACATCTCCTGTCAGTCAGCCAAGTGACTATGAGACATGACCCAGGGCGCATGCTTAAAAGGATGGCAGCCACTTAGTGGCCACTGTGAACTCCATTGGCTTTGACCAGAAAGAATAGTGGCAGAAAGAGGAAGGAGGGTTGGGTTCAGAGGGGAGAGCCCTGCTCCATCACACTCAGGGACTCACAACACTGTTCCCTTTTGCTTGATGGTGGTGGGTGCAATGTTCTGACTGAGATAAATATGTTGAGGAAACTTTACTGACATCAGCAGCTAACAGCTTACCATGGCCATAGCTAAAAGCAGGGGACATTTACAGGAGACTGACTTGGTAATTTTGGTTGCATTAGTTATTAATCTGTAAACATGCATGTTAAAAATAAACTCGCATAGGGCTAATGGATTTTTCCATTGACCACATCATGGCAGGGTAACTATTAGATCAACATAAAATCAAATATTTTTGAAACTCTTCCTTTGTAGGAAGGAAGAAAAGAAGGACCAAAGCTTATCCATTGTATAATTTTATTTTCAACTGTTAGATAAAATGATCATCATTATGTTGATTTTAGGGAGAAGAAAACCATGATTAAATAAAGACTAGGCAGATTACAATTTGTCCAATGGATGAATTTGAATTTGAAATAATATTTTTGATTCTAACTCCATTTCTGACAGTCAGATTGCTGTCTCTATGTCTGGGGTCTGCATTTTTCTTTTCTTTTCTTTCTTTCTTTCCTTTTTTTTTTTTTTTTTTTTTTCTGCAAAGGGCCAGATAATAAATACTTTAGAATATGTGGCACGACTACTCAATTCCATCACTGTAGCACAGGGGTCCTCAAACTTTTTAAAGTGGGGGCCAGATCACGGTCCCTCAGAGAGCTGGAGGGCCGGACTATATGAACTACTAATCCCTACTGTAACACCTTGGCTGCGCTCACTGCCCAAAAAACCTGGCGGGCAGGATCAGACTCCCCTGGGGGCTGCATGTGGCCAGCGGGCCATAGTTTGAAGACCCCTGCGCAGGAAAGCAGCCATACACAGTATTAACAGAAATGAGTGTGGCCAGATTTCCCACCCCACCCTATCCCCCACTCCTCAGTAACCATCCTCAATGAAAGCAAACAAACGAAAAACTAAAGAATGAATAAAATTACATAACACACTGATAGTTAAGAATATCTTAAATCGTGCTCCTATAATACTTCCAGGAAATAAATCCTGGATAGAAAAATAAAGTGTTTATTTTGGCCTTCCTAGCTGCTTTCAGAGCTCTACCCGCCTTCCACCCATTGGGCATCCCTACCCTGCCTCCCACCCACTGGGCACCCAGTGCTTCCTGGCATCCGGATTCCCTTCTGGAAATGCCATTCAGCCTGGCCCTTCCTGGCTGAATCTTACATCCTAAATCCTTCTTTCTCTGGCTTCCCATTTCTAAACCATACTCAAAATAGCATCACCTACTGGAGGGGAAAATTAATTAATTGTTTTTTGTTTGTTTGTTTGTTTGTTTTTGTTTGTTTTTTGTTTTGTTTTTACCCATATTAAGGA
This sequence comes from Pipistrellus hanaki, assembly GCF_964339955.1. NCBI lineage: Eukaryota > Metazoa > Chordata > Mammalia > Chiroptera > Vespertilionidae > Pipistrellus > Pipistrellus hanaki. The sequence goes on from NC_140508.1 coordinate 70,692,043, forward strand.
ATGGCTAGCTAAAACAATTTAATGTGGCAAGCTTAATAATTATTGTAGACTTAAAAATAATTGTAGTTTAATAGTGGCCCATGTTTAACTAAATACATCAACCATTTATTAAATCTCTATGCTAGATATTGGGAGTGGGAATGTTTCTTAACAAAGAAAATTACAACTTAAGCCATAAACATATTTAGGTTCCAGTAAATCTACTTCTAAGAAGCTACCTCAAAAAAAAAAAAAAAATTGAGAGCAACAAAAATTACTGTCTAGACAAAAAAAATAAAAATAAATAAAGTTTATTAGAACATTTGATATTAGAGCAAATACAGCTAAAATAGAAACATATTAACTGTCTAATATTAAGGAACTAGGGGGTAAGTCACAAAACATGAAGACAAAGATATCTTAGAAACCATCACCATGAAGACCAGGGAGAAACATGAAAATAAGCAAATCATTGTGGTAGATCAGTGGGTGATTTGTATGGGGATAACTCTTACACCTCAAATAATGTCATGAAGTCAACCAATGATTGCAAAGGGAAGACTGGAACAGTGTTTCCCAACCTTCTCTCATGATGAGAATCACCTGGTGGAGTTGTTAAAACACAGATTCCTGAATCCCAACTAAGAAGTGCTAAACTAGAATTTTTGAGAACATATAGGTAAAATTGCATACCTAACTTAGTGCTCTGTATATAAAATCTGTCTTAGAGCACTAGTCAAGTATACAATTTTACCTATATGTTCCCAAAAATTCTAGTTTAGCACTTCTTAGTTGGGATTCAGGAATCTGTGTTTTAACAACTCCACCAGGTGATTCTCATCATGAGAGAAGGTTGGGAAACACTGGACTAGGATACTGCACGAGTGCCTCAGTACCCCATGTGTGTCCCAATGCTGGTATGTACATAGGAGATAGTCTGTGGCCTCCTCATCTTAAATTCTTCACTGCAGAGGGAGCTGGGGCTGTGGAAAGCACAGCACAGACAAGGCCTCTGTCCCCGCATGAATACCCTTCCTGTACATGCTAACTCCACTGCCTCAGAGAGACACAGGCATGCCACAGCTCTGGCTTATTGTGTGTTTTCTTGCATTTCAAAGCCCACCCCCCACCCCCTTCCTCAGAGGCCAGTTAGCAATGCAATAAATTAATTTGTACTTTGGAGTGAACTCTTTAATCCTTTTTGTTCTCTCACCTCCCAATCAAATGCACACTCTCCCATTTGCATGTATTAACATAATGAAACATTAATTACGCAGTGTCTAGGATAGGACAAGCAAAGCGCTTCAATCAATCTCAATAACTCGCATCAGGAAGGTGAAAAACACCGCCTCGCCTTATCAGGACCACATAATAGACACAAACACAGTCTCGGTGCCTGTTGTGGGTGTGATTTATAACCAGCATCTGAAAACAAAAAGCAGAAAATTACAAGGAGCCTAATCAATAACAATTATCTTAATGATAGATGGACAAATTTTATTCTTTTGTTGGGAGGTATTGCCCATCTAGTGGTTTGTTTGCAAGAGGGGATAGAGATTAAGCAGAATGGCTCTAGCAAGGTTGGAAAATGTCCAATTCCTAGCGGCAGAGATTTTTGAATTATCCGATTTCCCTCAAGAAACTGTGAGTTCACCTGAATGAGAGAAGGGGACCAAGTCCCCACACACATCTGTCTTCTCATCCTTCTTGACTTTAGTTGGACCTCCGGGCCTCTCTCCACAAATATGTGTCCCTCTCCTTAAGAAGGTCTGAATTCTGCCAGTGCTTGCCTGGAGGGCCATACTGCATGCTTGTAGCCAGCAACAATTCTCCCTGATGGCTGCTGAGCTGTTCCAGCTGCGAATTATACAAAACTCAACCCACAAGGGCACCATGTTTGGAACCCAGCACTAGCAGACAGCTTCAGTATCTCACATACTTTTCAAGAGGTTTTTGCCAAATATCCATCATCATTATATATGTACTTGGGTCCATAGAAACCCAGTCCTTGTCAGATTGCTTCTTAGAACCATGGAGTAAATAAAAAAGAAAAGGACAAGAGACACTGTAGTTTGCCTCCAGGCCATGGTTTCTCAACGATGACACTATTGGCATTTTGGTCTGGATCACTAGACAAGTCTGCTTTCAGGAGCTGGCCTGGGCATTGCAGGAAGTTTAACAGCATAGCTGGTCTCTACTCACTAGAAACCAGTACTCTTGTCACTTCGCTTCCAGTCCTGACAATTAAAAAAAAATGTTCCCAGGCATTAGTTTTGGGGGAGGAGGACAAACAGAAGCATCTCTAGTTGAGAACACTGCCCTATGCTCTTTTGCACAAGAATCAGGTGCAATGTTCTTTCTTTCTTTTTTTTAAGTATCTTAAGCAGACTGAAAAATTATGTTTCTAGAAAAACTTTATTGAATCGTTTTTGAAATAAAGATTCACTTGGCATTTTAAAATATATATTTTTATTGATTTCAAAGAGGAATGGAGAGGCAGAGAGGGAAACATCAATGATAAGACAGAATCATTGATCGGTTGCCTCCTGCATGCCCCCCACTGGGGATTGAACCTGCAACTGGAGCATGTGTTGATGCTCAGGCACTGAGCTACACTGGCCCAGCTACTCAGCTTTTATGTAAATACTTTAAGGCATTTATAGAACACAGAAAGCTAAGAAGCAGATCCCATCCTGACTCCATGGTCTTGGGCAATTGATTCTCTTCTTTTTACTAGATATTACTTTCTTCTTCTGTCAGGTGAAAGGCTTGGACCATGCCAGGTCTAACATCTATGCTTCTAACTGAGGAGAGTTGATTCATATGAATGAGCTCTTAAACTAGGACCCATAACCTGCCTCCCAAGCATCCCACCCATTGTGGTCGGTTCTCCATTCAACCATCTCTCTCTAAGAGCAATACTGACTTTATCACAGTGCAAAATTTGAATGCCACAGGAAGGAAACAGTGCATGCATTAAAATATGAATATGTAGCTCAGCAAAGATGGGGGTAGTTTTGTTTCCGTGTATTTAAAGTGACAGAAACATCAACAGGGCAATAATTAGTGTTTCTTTAAAGACAGGTATGATCACAAAGTTAGCAAATAAACAACAAAATAGACTACTAAGTCGAACTCTAATATTAGTATATGAATTGTGCTAAAGCTTTTCCTTCTCTAACAATTTTACTCAAGATAGAAACTATATTTATGAGGTAAAAAAAAATAAATACATGCAATTGTTAAAAATCCAATTTTCCTGAATTTGACCCTATGAGCAATGAGGTCTTAGAAGCACAGGCTTTCTGTTTTGTGATTCTCAGAGCCCATTAATATTTGTAATCACTTCTCCAAATACACGCTGGTCACATAGATCCCTGGAGAGTCTAGAGACCAATCTGCCTTTTTGGCAGCTGTCGAATCCTTGTTTGCATGAAAGATGCAACAAGTCAATGAAATCACTGTTCAGGACTCTCAGCCCTGTCAACTTTTGGCTATTGAGACTCATCCATCCGTAGGCCCTCACTTGGGCCCTTTCATAACTGATATGCTAGCTTGTGCATTCCTGCTATAGCTCATGTGAGGACAAAGTAAAATAACACGACAGAGACACAACGTTATAATTCTCTACACCCAGAGACTTGAATGCCCTTCTTGCCAATATCCTATAGTATGTTCCATTTACAATGCATTTATCTGAACATAATGTTGGGAAAATCATCTTTCATATAGGTTGCACCTGTCTCTCATCACTGCCTCACAACATCCTAGAAGATGCATCAAAATCTAATGATGTTTATATTTTCATATATAACAATCTCAGGAGAAGAAAGGCAAACTGGCTTGCCCTAAGAAATGGAGCAGCTAAGGAATAGCACTACACAGAGGAATCCTTAGGGTGTGTTCTTGGTGAGGTATCTGCTAAGTGTCACTGTACTTAGCTGTCTCTAGTAAGAAAAATAACTTTATTTCTAAGGCCGTGGGCACCAAATAATTTCTGTCAATAACAATTATGGAGTGTTTTTTTCAATAGCTTATGGTATCTTCACAATAATTCTCCATTTGATTCATTAAAAAAGAGAGAGGGGCAGAGCCCACAGTCATAATTCACAGGAAAGACACTTATAAATCCCAGGAACCAAGTCCTAATGCATTCAGTGGTTATACTGTTTCATGTCTATACACCAACACTGAAAATAAAACCCCTCTAGTCTGAGCCAAGAACTGACCAGGAGTTGGGGGGAAAGATGTTTTCGATTAGGTGGGTATAAACTGTATCGCTATAATGAAATGGGACAGTTGGGAAAATAAACAACTAATGCGTCGCAAATGCAAAGCCATTCTTTCTCCACAAAAAGAAAGCCACGATAAAACCGATGGGCCATGGGTTATGAGTACATTGTTCTGGGTCTTCAAACCCCAAAGATATTTTAAAAAACCACCCTCCAAACATAAGCAGACCACATAGCATTCAATAACAAATGTGTACATGTGGGCCCTGCCCTTCCAACCAGCACCCCGTCAAGAGGCCCCTCCTGAGCTCTCCTGACCGGCTGTATTCGGTCACACTTCATGAAAAGTCACAGCTTTCAGATCTCATTTTCTTTCTACTCAGTGGATTTGGCAATTTCAACATAAAGAAATTAAAATTTAAAAATAAATAAATAAAACTATCTCTGGGTCATAAACTCACCAGCTCAGCAATTTTAATGTGTAAAATAAATGTTTAATGTCCAACAGCCGGATTAGGGGATATTACAAACGTGGATCCTCTCTCTGTCTGAGGTGAACAAAGCAAACAGGAGGAGGAAAAGCAAACACAGTTTCAGGGTCCTGAAACTGTTATTCATTACACTGTGGGCATCATGTTGGAGGGGGATGTCACCTTTCTAAATCCTTATCCCAATCATTTGTGAGCACAGTAGTTTCAGACAACTCAGAGATGCTCCGTTGGCCTCATGAAGAAACATTGGTCAGCCAAAGGTAGCATCAAAAGAATCACACTCTTTTCATTAGCCAGTAATCATAAGAGACTAAAAAAATATCACCTGCCCACAGATCAAAGACAAGAACATTTTAATTTCCATAACCAAGCACTGTGGATGTTCATTTCTCATTGTTTTCTTCTGATCATGCAATCTATTATTGTTGCAACAACCCTACTGCTTTCAGTATCATAACTAAGAGATGGCTTCTCTAAAAATAGATGAATATACATTTCATCCTGAGTTATATGGAAGAGACTCCAATGTATTAGCCTTAGAAAATAGCCAGGAATTTCCTAAGCAAGAGAAACTTTTAGTGTGGGATGTTTCCCAAAGTTGGCAATTTTCCTTTCATAATTGTCAACATTGCTAATGTTGATAACACTAATAGCAGCTTCTATTGTGGAGTCATTTTTAATCTGCTGCTAATTACGTGAAATTTCCATTTTACATTGTCTAGAATGTTCCTCAAATCTGACTTATGATTTAGTGGCTTCCATTATCCCCATTTCACAGATGAGTAACCTGTGGTGCAGAGAGGCTTCAAAACGTGACTGGCGGCATTCAGCCAATAAGTGGCAGAGCCAGAACTTGAGTCTCGTTGACTTTAGAGACTGTGTTGTTGATCAAAGCATAACATGTGGAGGTGGGAGACTTTAGTTCCAGAGCAAAACATCAAAACATGATGTAAAATTTTAAAAAATTGGTTATGCCTCATTTAAGTTTCCCAAAATAATTAGAAAAAGAGAGATTATACAAATTACAAATAATGTTGAAAGGCCCAATGTGTTGGAAGGCTGGACAAGTGAGATATATAGAAAATTCTTTTCTTTTTTTTAAATATATTTTATTGACTTTTTACAGGGAGGAAGAGAGAGGGATAGAGAGTTAGAAACATCAATAAGAGAGAATCATCCATCAGATGTCTCTTGCATACCCCTTACTGGGGATGTGCCCACAACCAAGGTACATGCCCTTGACCGGAATCGAACCCGGGACCCTTCAGTTCACAGGCCAACGCTCTATCCACTGAGCTAAACCGGTTTTGGCATAGAAATTCTTTAAGTATGTCTTCTGCCCTAGCTGATTTGGCTCAGTGGATAGAACCTAGGCATATGGGCTGAAGGGTCCCAGGTCGATTCTGGTCAAGGCCACATGTCCAGGTTGTGGGCTCAATCCCCAGTAGGGGATATGCAGGAGACAACCAATCAATAATTCTCTCTCATCATTGATGTTTCTCTCCCTTTCTTTCTCTCTCTCTCCCTCTCTCTCTCTCTCTCTCTCTCTCTCTCTCTCTCTCTCTCTCTCTCTCTCTCTCTCTTTCTCTCTCTCTTTCTCTCCTTTCCTTGCTGAAATCAATAAAAATATATTTTATAAAAGTTATGAAAAGTGAGGTATGTGGACTAAAAGAGAAGACATGAGGTGATGCTACAAATCGTGAAGTCAATGAAAATGAAGGCCCTGTGGCAGAGAGAGGTGGGATTCAATAGGACAGTGACGACGCTATGTAGGAATTACAGACAGCAGGGAAAGAATTTCTGGGTCACAGAATAGTGGTTAGATCACAGATTCTGGAGATGAACATGTACTAGATTTAAACTCATTCTCTGCCAAATGCCAGCTATATGACTTTAGCAAGTGACTTATCTTCCTTTTTTCTCTTTTAAAAAGCAAGGAAAAATGTCATTACACATTTGTTACCGCTGCTGGAATTTTTTTGAAATAAAGTGTATAGCATGTTGCCTCCTGAATGTGTTCATTTTGGACAAAGGGCATATAACCAGGTTTCAGGTTCAATCCCTAGTTTGGAAGGCAACCAATTGATGTTTCTCTCTCACAGCGATATTCCTCTCTCTCTCTCTCTCTCTCTCTCTCTCTCTCTCTCTCTCTCTCTCTCTCTCTCTCTTTCTCTCCCTCTCTCTCTCTTCCTCATTCTACCTCTCCATTTACCTATTTTCCTCACCCTCCCTCTCTCCCTTTCTCCTTTCTCTCTTTTAAAAAAATCAATACAAAAATATTAAGAATAAAAACATTTTCTGACATGCCAAGTTTAAATTCTATTTCTCCCACCAGAAAGGAAGGACTAAAGAAATGAGCTTCAGGTAAGTGATGCTGCAATGCAGAGGGGAGGAGGGAATCTCAGCCTGGTGGTGAAAGGAGGCCTGGGGCACAGCAGCGCCCCCTGTGGGTGCAGTTAGAGAGTCTCTGGGAAGGATGCGACTTCCTATTAAGAGTGTGCTGCTGTCAACATATTTGAAAACTACTGCCAATAAAGTTTGCTTAAATAAAAGAGTCTCTTGGAGACAGTGCACCTGGAAGAAACGATTGACAGTTATGTCAATAATTGGGAGATTGAAGTTTGTAATGAAGAGATAAGCACATTAAAACTAAGGAAACAAAACAAAAGTATATAAAAGACAGTTATTAACTCCTGGAGAGAAATATTGTACTGGAAAGCAAAAGTATCCATAGTATACTCTGATTCATCATTGTGAACACTGAATATTGAGCTATTCAACATGAAGATATCATTTTATTAGGCGTCTGGGGATAAGGACAGAGCACACACGCAGTAGAGAGGAATGGGTAAAGGGGTACAAAAGAAAGTCTGCTCACTTCATGTCACAGCAGGACATCAGTAGATGAGGCTTAACATTGAAAAATCTAAAAGGAGCAATATAAGTATGTACTTACAGATATAAGCAAAAAGTCCTTAAGAATCAGCTAGAGGAATTCAGTGTGGTAAATTCTGTGAAGGGAAGAACCATGGGGGTGGGGAGAGGCAAGGGAATAATGCTCTTAATAATAAGTCTTGCATAACTCCAGGGTTGTTTAAACCATGTACATGCGCAACTTTGGTACAAATTAATGCAAAACCATGAGACCTGATTCTAAGAAGTGATGTGAGGTGTTCTAAGGCCAAGGAGCAGCCGATGTGGAAGAGAATCAGGGTTAAGAGGCACGGATGAGGTACTTTTCCTTAGTGAAAAAGACCCCCTGCTTGCCTTGGAGCCAGGGCCAGCTCCATGCTTACAGACAACCCAGCGTTTGTGTCTCTAGGTGAGACAGCATCTGAGAGTTAGAAGGTGATTTCACACAATGAGGACTTGTCTCCACAAAGCCCAGTGCCAAGCGGATAAGGCAAAAAAAATGACCTGACCTTCTATACTTGGAGCCAACAGAACTGTAATCCCCCACTGTCCTGTTAAGCACAACGCTTGCTCATAATAACATTATTTTTAGAATTTTGTGAGCTTGACGGGAAAACAGAAGGAACAGCCCAACATTAAATTATTCACTTGAATGACTTTCCAAATTGAAATCACAAAGATGGCAAGTACAGAGTTGTAACTACACAGGAGCCCATTTGAAATAATTTCAGATCCGAACATTGCCATACGGCTTTGTTGATCTCGATGGAGGTGGCCCGCTCATGTGGATAATGTATGCAGATGGGGGCAGCGGTACTGGGGCCCTCTGCCAAGGCCATCTCTGCCCCCATCTACCTCTGGCACCCGGATCGGATCCCTTTTTACAGACTCTGAACGGATTACATGCCTCTTCAGTGGGGCTGGAGGAGCTCAGGTTGGAGTGGAATATGTATACACGGCATTAGTCATCCTCCTGAAGAGAGGCCTTCTGCTGTGAGGACCAAGTACTTCATGGACAAGGTCATGGTGCGCCAAGAAAATGAACCCATTCGCTGTTGTCAGATGTTAGGCTTTGGTCAGCCAATTGCACGGGGGTAGGGGACCCTGTGGGAGAGCCCGTGCACATTCAGTAGCTCAATGGAGAGTTGTACCTACATGACTTCTGATAACAAATTAAATGGTCACTTTATTTTCACTGTTAGGAATCATCTTTCCTTATATCTCATCTCATCTTAATCTCTCCTCTTTTCACCTGAAATCCAGATCCTCCAGGGATGGACAGACACAAAGGCTGTTGGCTAAGGCTGCCTCAATTGAGATTTAAAAGGAATGGGTCATAAGCCGGCCGGCATGGCCCAGTGGTTGAGCGTCCACCTACAAACCAAGAGGTCGTAGTTTTATTCTGGTCAGGGTTCTACTCTGGATTACAGGCTAGATGTCCAGTGTGTGGTGTGCAGGGGGCAGCCAATCAGTGCTGAGGTTCTCTCTCCTCTTTGATGTTTCTCTCTCTGGAAGCCAATAAAAATATTTTAACTAAATAAATAAAAGGAGTGTGTCACACAACTTTCTCGTAGGAAAAGGGGTGCCTGCTGGTTCAGAGCTACCATGGGCCAATGTTTCCAGGTCTGAGGGACTCACACTTTCATAGGAGGACCTTCCCTCCATGCACTGAAGTCATCTCAGGGCATGGCCATCTGCCTGAGACACATTCTGGACCAATATACCAAACTGAAATTTACTTGCACATTTTTTGTAGCTCAGGAGCAGACAGAACTGGCAAAGTCCCCTCAGTTAAACGTTTTAGATGACATCCATTCAAAAAGTATTTTCATTCCATCTCTTTAAAAACATTGATTTGATAGAGAGGATGGAGCTGTACATAACGGTACTGAGCTGGGCTTGCCTTTCAGCGTGGAAATAATCCATTGGTAACCCACAGGTCAGCTCCAGCAGCAGGAATAGATATGGAATCATGTTCCCTGAACATGGGGTCTCTCCAGCTGCCTGTTACCTCAACCTACTTAGCCTGCTGGTGCCATTTTGTCCCTGTCTCTTCTCCATACATCAACCAGGAAGATCATCCTAAAATAGCATTGAGCTTGCAGTCTCCTGCTTAACCTTTCTGGGCTTCACATAGCAGGACCCCCAGTCTCGAATGTGAACCACCATGGGTGCGTGTGCAGACTCCTGCCCCCCAATCTTCGTCCTAGGACTTGGCCATCACTCCCCGGCCACAGTGGCCTTCTTTTTGCCCTTTGAACTTTTACCTCCCTGAAACTTTCTTTTCAAATGATAATTATCACTCACCTTTTCATTCCAGCATAAATATAATTTCCTTCAGGAAAGTTTTCCTGACAGACCTGTGAATAAAATAGTTGGACCATCCCCACTGTACTGCCCTATGCTGATATGATTCTCTCTCATAGAACACTGTATTCACTGCTTCCTTAATGATCGGCAGGGAGAGATATGGTTCTGTGCTTTGTAGGTTAATATTAATCTCCCCCCATGGACCATAAATGCCAGGAGGATAGCTTCTGTCTCTTAATATTCACCACTCTGCACCCAGTGCTGAGTACAGTGCCTGCACATGACAGGGGCCCAATAATTAATAGTATTTGCTGCTCAGTGACTGAGTGTATGATCTCTCTCTGAGCACCTACTCTTCTTTTTTTATAATATATTTTATTGATTTTTTACAGAGAGGAAGGAAGGGAGATAGAGAGTTAGAAACATCAATGAGTCATCAATCAGCTGCTTCTTGCACGCCCCCTACTGGGGATGTGTCCCCAAGCAAGGTACATGCCCCCAACTGGAATCGAATTTGGGACCCTTCAGTCCTCAGGCTGACGCTCTATCCACTGAGCCAAACCGGCTTCAGTCCCCTGCTCTTCTTGAGGACTGACCTAAAACTTCATCCTCTTACCCACTTACTTTGCATCTCCTGCAGACCCGACATTTTAAAAATATATATATATTATTGTGTTTTTTTTTTTTTTTTTTTTTTTTTTTTCAGAAAGGAAGGTAGAAGGATAGAGAGTTAGAAACATCGATGAGAGAGAGACATTGATCAGCTACCTCCTGCACACCCCCTACTGGGGATGTGCCCACAACCAAGGTACATGCCCTTGACCTGAATTGAACCTGGGACCTTTCAGTCCGCAAGCCAATGCTCTATCCACTGAGCCAAACTGGTTTAGTGACTTGGAATTTTTTAAATGTTAAATTTTTCTTTTCCAGAAAGTGTTTGCAGTGGGTTGAATAGTAATATCCTTGCCAAAATTTATATCATTCTGGAATCTCAGACCGTAACTTTATTTGGAAATAGGATCTTTGCAAACGTAAGTAAGGATCTTAAGATGCCAACTTTCAGGTAGACTCTACATACAGTAACTAGAGAAGAGGACACAGAGACACACACACACACACACACACAGGAGAAGGGTGTGAAAAGGTGGAGGCAGACACTGGAGCGATGCAGCCACAAGCCAAGAAATGCTAAGGAGTGCTAGGAGCCCCCGAAGCTGGGAGAGGCAGGGACAGGTTCTCCCCTACAGGTCTCAGAGGGAGACCGGGCCTTCCAACATCTTGATTTAGGACTCCTTCCCTCTACAACTGTAAAAGTATAAGTATCTGCAGTTGTAAGACACCCAGTGTGTGGTCATTTGTCATCACAGCCTTAGAAAACGAACACAACGTTCTAAGGGCAATGGCATCAGTCTCTAACCTCTGTGTCCTCCTTTCCCAAAGTTCCAGAAGGAGAAACTGACCCAGAGACAAGGACCCATATGTAGTAAGCTGGTTCACAAATGCACTGACACACTCACAGGGCACGACAGAAAGAGAGCCTCAGAATTAAAGGGTCTGAACAGGTGATGTTGTGCAGCCTCCCCACAACACAAGAGCTTTGCAGAACATCCTTTCCAGATGGTTCCCTGGCCTCTACTAATTAATAGAAAGCTCACTACCCCTTAACGCTATACACAGAGGTGGAACTTACAAGGGGAACAGTGTACATGCCCCGGAACCCACAGCAGACAAACATTGCGCTGATTGTTACAGCTGCCACATGTCCTAACAGCTTCAAAGAAGCAAAGCTGCTTCAAGGAGCAGCAACACTGGTTTAAACTCTGACAAATACAAGCTGCCCCAGAAACTGTGCCCCGGACTGATGGAAGCTGTTCCAAAGGTCATGTGACATGCAATTCAATGACCTAATAGGAAACATCGTTATGTAGCTCTGTGGGCCCTGTTCTACTCAATACTGCAGTGTCCTCTGCCCACTGCTGGGAAATAGCCTTTCTGTTCCCTTTGCAAATCTAGACAACTGTTGGCCCACCTTACCAAGCTCCATTGACTTCTGCTCCCTGGGGCCCCCTTGTGGTCAGTTCTCACCAGGGTCAGGCTCCATCTCTGTGGTTTGACACAGAACAGGCAGCCGCACTGCAGGGTGGGACAGCAGTGTAATACCCCAGTTCTCTGCCACCTGTCATCTTGTTCAAATTCCCATCTGCGAGCCCATTCTCTGCTCTGGTTTTGACACCTCAATGCCTTCTTTAAAGAAAGATCGGGAAGCATCAAGGCTAGGAAGCTTCAAGATGGAGAAAGGATCGCCTCTGACTCACAAACAGAATGCTCTGAGACAGGGAAGGAAGTAAGACCGCACCACAAGTGAAGAGGATGATGGGGAGCCAGGACATGGTCTTTCTGAGGACTGTGCAAGCACAGAAGACATGGTGACATCTTTGCCAGAACAGCCCCATAGCAAATCCTGTCCTCACCCTCCTGCCTGCCGGTGCAGCCTGTTTCTGACAGCCATGTAGCCGCATGGACAAGGCAATTCCGTGGGGCTCTTAATTGGGCATCATACTTATTTATCTTCACCATTCTGCACACAAAGGGCCTTGCCAAGCACAAGACTCCCACCCTCAATCATAAGCAGTGTGTGACTACAGAGGTGTCACTGAGCAGCTGCCACCGCCGTGTCCCATTATGTCTTCAGGAGCTTTCTGCCTGTCCACCCGTGATATCAGGCGTACCCCTCACTGTCCATCACAGCATGACAGGTGAGCAGGAGGACAGCGTCAGATGGCGGTGCCTAAGGAAGCCGGGGTTCACAGGTGCAGCTGATTGTCAACATGACAGATTGCTGGCTTCATATGTAAAGGAGGGAGGGAAAGAGGGGCCTCCTGGGATATCAGGGCTCTGCAGCAGGCAGGCATAGCCCGCGGGCATGGGGCAAGCCAGCCAGCCAGGGCCTCCAGGGCCCCTGGGGAGGGGTTATTCAGTAAATAGTGACCCCAGAGCAGCTGATGCCCCCAGCCCTGCACCTGGCCTCCAGTTCTATCAGGGATCATGGAGTCCCAGAGAGGGAAAGGACTGTGAGATGGCTATGCCACCCTTTCTTCTTCCCCAATGAAGAAGCAAAGGCATTGGAGGGAAACTTCCATGGGTCAGGTCCAGATCTGCATATCCCCAGGGCTATCAGGAAAACCCAGATCACCCGCCTCCGAAGCAAGGACTCCTTCTCCTGCACTTATAGTCTCCAGATCCAGAAAAAGCAGCTCTTTCAAGCGTAAATCAGTACAGAAAACCAGCGGGTGGCTGGGTGGGGGCAGTGGGTTGCACACGTCACATCGATTCTGTGGGAAAGGGCATGGAACCTAGGCAATGGCCAACATACTGGCCTGCAGCAACTCCCATGGAGGAGGGCTGTTGTAATTGGGGTAGAGGATGGCAGGGGTTTTCTGTGGCCTCCAAAGTGAGCCTTCACGCAGCACTGTCCCATGATGGTATTTCCCATGATGGAAATGTTTTGTCTCACCATTCACATGGTCTACATACTCTAACAAAATGAAGAATCAGAGGATTTCACACCAAAAATAGCTCTTATTCTTAAGAAAGGAAAATTGAAACTGAAGGGAGAAGGGGTTAAATGATGTGTTTCTCCCTCCTATCTATCTTTGCCCCCCACCCAAAAGAGAGAGAAAGAGAGAGAAAGAGAGAGAGAGAGAGAGAGAGAGAGAGAGAGAGAGAGAGAGAGCAAGAGAGCATGAGATAAGGAAAGTCTGGAGGAAGGGGAGAAAGAACAGAATTTTCATTAACACAGTATCAACTTGGAAAGAGTCCTTAAGTAACATATAATCATTGAGTCCCTCTACTGGAATAACTGGGACCTAATCAGTAGTAATGCAGCAGAAGACTCAGAGATGAGTGTGCCCACAAATAGTCAGAATTCAAAGGGAGGATACTGTACCCATTCAAGTCTTAATTCCCTCTCTCACCCTCCAGATAGCCATTCTTTTTCCAACACAGCACTTCCCTTTCATATCTAAACAGGCTCTAGACATTGTGATATTCAACAAAAGGTTATGGAGCTAATCTAAAAACTTTGTTCCCCTAAATCAACTGTGTTCTTCCTTGCTAACTCCCTTTTTCATCTGCTCATCTGAGTTTTATAGAGTTATAAACGTGACACTCCCTGAAATTGTCAACAAGGTTGAAGTCTCTCCCATAGGTGTGTTTTCCACGAAACGTGGCAATGGCCCTTGAGGGGTGTAAATGCTCCCTTGCATGGACCCTGAGCTCAGACAGATTGGTCTAGCATCTATGCCTCTTACTAGCAGTGTGTCCTCACTGTTGCCATCTGGTAAGTGGGTTGGGAACAATCATGACATTTACCAGGTTCACCCATTGCAAGGATCACATAGGACACATATAAGGTGCATAGGACTATGCCAGGACATCGTGGTGTTTAGAGGCAGGAATTAGACTGAAAGTCGCCAGATGGTAGTCTGCAGTCCAAGAATCCAGGCTGCCAAATCCTCATATGACCTGCCCACCTAGTCATTGTTTTCAGCTTTTCTTTCCCCATGAACTTGCAGTAACGGCCTACGCTGGTGTAGAGTGCGCTTTGATTATGCACATCTGGCCAGTGAGAACCATGCGCCTGCTCGCATTGCACTCAGCACCGTGCCACGTGCAATTAACAGGCTTACCACTTCCATTCTGATGATAATGATGATGACAGTAAAGCACCACTGATAATGGGGAAGAGATGAAAAATAACCTGAAATTCAAAACTTGCCGCAGGAGGGGCCATCTCTCCCTAGCTCTGGGCCGAACACAATAAAAATATTCATCTCAATCACAGTTGCAATTAAACACTTCCCTGCGGGAAGCTGAACGGGAAAGATCCATCAAGTGCTTGGGGCTGCCCTGGGAAGTATTTTCTGTCTTCTCACTGCAGATGATGCTTCAAGAGAGTAATGGGCCATTCAGCACCCAACATCCCCAGGGCTGCCCCGGTGGCCAGGGTGGTGTCTTAAAGCTTTGTCCTCTGCGCTTTAAGGGGTTTTGATGTTCTTTCTTCTGTTCTCTCTTCCTTGTGGTAATGAAGGTTCAATTTTGAACAGGTCAATGGTTTCCATGGTTTTCTGGAGAACTTGGCTTTGAGCCCCTGCCTCTAGTCTTGTTTTGTAAGTCTGCATTGTGAGCCTGGCAAGTAAGCATTCTTCTCCCCCAGCCTCGTTTCTAATGGATCTGAGTCAGGTAAGTTACAGAGAAGGCGTCCCCAGGGAAAGACCTGACACAGAGAGGCCCCAAGACTTGGGCATCAACTCCCACCAGCCCTGGCCTCTCTGCTGACAGAGCTTTCAGAAACTTCCTGGCGAGGCACAGACATGGTGGGTGTTATGCCCCAATGGCCTCTCTCTACCAAGTAGGAAAATTAATTCAAAAGTCAAAAAGATGGACTAGGGTGAGCTCTGTTTTCCCTTACAGAACAAAGAATGAGACTTGGCTAAGTCAAGAATAGCCATGGAAATACATTTCAGAGGGTGACCACTTTCATTCTGATGATGAGGATGAGGATAAGGACGACAGTAATGGCATCACAGGCAAGAGTGTGACACCTGAGGAACTTCCATAGGCTTAGCACCTCATCCCTCCAGCCTTCTAAATGAAAGGGTCCTCACAGATCTCCCCTTTGCCTTTGCAAATCAGTTTGCCTCCTGGTTTAAAGCAGACCAAGTAGAATATCCAATAACATATGAATGGAAGGCAAGCCGGTAACACTGGAATGCTGGGGTATAAAAATGAAGAGTGCCAGTGTGAGTGTTTCAGAAAATAAAGCTCCTCACTGTGACAATTACTTCCTATGGTCTGTTGTTTCCAGATCCAGCCCCAGGTACTTGTGGCCTACGGAGGATATGTGTGTAAGTATTTCAGGATCCTTACATGGAACATGGGTAGAATAATACCTTCTCTGAGATCAACCCAGCTGCATCATAGTAACTCACTTTTTTCCCATCTTTAAGTTGGGATGGTGACCTATATTTCCTAGGGTTATGATAAGGTTGAATAGGGAATGTATGTAAATGATTTAATATAGTGCCAGCATCAAAGTGATATTTTTTACAAATGATTGCTAATGATAATAGAAGGACAATAAGATAAAATAATATTATATTTCACATATGTAACAGTATGTTAAATCCTGTTACCTAACAGGGTCATTTTAAAAATTAAGCAGGTGCAAAAGTACTTTGACTTGGATATCTTAAAAATCCTCCTAGGTGTGTGCAAAACATACCGGTGCACTGACATTTAAATATGTGAAATATGCTTGTATTTATTAACTCAGACACATAGAAAAGCCAGTGATTTCCCAAACTAGGTATAAACCAAACAGCCTTGAGTGGGACACAGACTATGCCACACGGGATCCCACGTGTGTCCTCCAGTGTGGTGGGACAGGGGTACCTCCATTACCTCCTAAATAAAGGCAGCAAAATTAAGGAGTTCTGATTCTTAGAGCCCTCCACTTCCTTCCCAGCTTCAAAACCTGCAGGCAGTTTAAAGTCTGAAGAGACACCAACTGCCTTGGCGAGTCCAGTTTAAGCTTCAAAGACTAGAAGTCAAGTCCTACAACAGATTTATACTGAACCAGTTAGTTCATTTCCCACTCAACAAACGTTTATCCAGAGCCTTCTGTGTGTCAGGTCATGCTCTCCGCATTAAGCAGAGAGGAAAACAGACAAGGCATTGGTCCTCTGTCCCTCACAGTCTAAAGGGGGAAAACAGACAACCCCAAGAAAACAGGATTATAACATAACTGAAAGTTCTGTGTTATATCAATTAATACTAGAGGCCCCATGCACAAAATTCATACACGGGGTGGGGTATCCCTCAGCCCAGCCTGCACCCTCTCCAGTTTGGGACCCCTTGGGTGATGTCTGACTGCCTCTCACAATCCCATACTGCTAGCTCCTAAATGCACACCTTCCTGCCTACTGGATTGCACCTAATCCCTCTGCCTGCCTACCTGATGGCCCCTAACCACCTCTGCCTTCCTGATCACCCCTAACCACTTCTGTCTGCCTGCCTGATGGCCCCTAACTGCTCCCCTGCTGGACTGATTGCCTCTAACTGCCTCTGCCTCACCTGGTACTCAGGACCCAGGATTTCCTCCCTTTAGTCAGCCACAGGCACCCAGGACTCAGTCTGGCTGCAGCTGCAGGGGACTGTGGGTGGGCAGCTTTGCCTGGACCACAACCTTAGGCCCCTGAGACCATGGGGCAGGTGGCTTTGTCCCTCTTCCGGACTGCAAGTGCAGATGTAGCCACTGGTGCCCAGGACCACAGGGCGTGCAGCTTGTCCCTCTCCCGGGCCACACCCTGACTGGTCCCATTCCTCTCTTGAGAGCTTATTTGTGCCTGGCTGGTCCTCATTTATCACTCTCCATTGCTGAGTGTCTGAGCCATTACAGTGTGATAGCATGAGGGTATGATGACCATTTGCATATTAGCTCTTTATCATATAGGACTAGAGACCTGGTAAATTAAATTTGTGCACAGGGGAGTGGTCCCTTAGCCCAGCCTGTACCCTCTCCAATCTGGGACCCCTTAAGGGATGTCTGACTGCCAGTTCAGGCCTGATTCCACTGGGATCGTAGGGACCATGGGTCATGCAAATTGTCCTCTCCCAGGCCTGCAGGGATAGGGCCTAAACTAGCAGTAAGGTATCACTCTCACAATCTGGGACTGCTGGCTCCTAAATGCTCGCCTGCCTGCCTGCCTGATTGCCCCTAACTGCTCTGCCTGCCAGCCTGATCACCCCCTAATTGCTCCCCTATAGGCCTAATCACCCCCAACTGCCCCCTCTTGCCAACCTGATTGCCTACAACTGCCCTCCCCTGTGGACATCTGCCTCCTCCACTGGGACCTGCCTCCTCTGCATGAGGTGGTGGAGATGCTGGGAGTGGCCTCCTCCATGCCACGCAGAGCCATGGGACCCCCAGGTCTCACCGTACATCACAGCCACTGGGCCCTGCCTCTGCTGTGCATGCAACCATCTTGTGATGGCCATCTTGTGACTCCATCTTGTGATTATTTGAGGGCGTGATGCCACCTAGGCTATTATTAGCATAGATAAGGTCACAGTACAGGATGGCTGGCACAGGGGTGCGAGTGTCTATTTTAGACGAGGCAGTTTTCCATCTGTCATACAATCTAGCTTTTAGCTTCCATGTGCTCACTGGCAGAACATTTGGTAATTGGGATTCTGTTAGAGACGAAAGAGTATTTCCTAACCAATCGCATA
Organism: Pipistrellus hanaki; assembly: GCF_964339955.1. Lineage (NCBI taxonomy): Eukaryota > Metazoa > Chordata > Mammalia > Chiroptera > Vespertilionidae > Pipistrellus > Pipistrellus hanaki. The sequence continues at coordinate 70,710,260 of NC_140508.1, forward strand.
AAGTTTCCTAGAGACAAGCTTCCCTCCTCTGTAAACCCTTATTCCCAGGCAACATCCTCTCTCCCTTCCTCCACTCCAGGATATTGGGGTGTGACAGAGAAGTTGCCCCGGGAGTAAACTGCGCATTTGAGTAATATCTAAGGTCACACCAAAGTAGCTTCTCTTTTCCATGTGCCCAACCAAATACTTGTTTATGGTAGAAAATGTGGGAAATCATAGTAAAGTATGAAGAAGAAAATTAAAATCACAATCTCATGCAGCAAGAAGACTACAATCAACACCTTGGTGTGTTTCCTGGGTGTTTTGGTAAACCTCTCTCTCTCTCTGTCTCTCTCTCTCTCTCTCTCTCTCACACACACACACACACACACACACACACACACAAGTTCACTCTGCACATGATGGATTTTATGTTACATTTTTTCACTTTACATTACAAGTATATTCTCTGTTACAACAAAATACTTTGAAGATATTTTAGGCACATAATGTTCTCTCATATAATTATACCATACTTCTTTAATCAGTCAGTTCCATATGGGTGGCACCCTAGACTACTCCCAAATTTTCACTGTTGTTAAAAATGCAGCTGCAACAGCATATATATATATATATTCATTTCACATCTTTAATTATTTCCCTAAAATAGATTCCAGTGAGAAAAACTGGATCAAGGGTGAGGGTAACAAACATTTTTAAGTCCTTTGATAAAATTGCCAAATTGATTTCCAGAAACTTGCCCAGGAAACAATAATCTCACCAGCCAAGTTCGAGAATGCCTGCTCCACTACATTCTCAAGAGCACACATGCATTATTCCTCTTTAATTGTTATTTCAACAGTTAGGGGGGGGGGGAAACCTACCTCACTCCTATTAAAAATCTTATTAATTTTTTTATTCACTGAATTGAAAAAGCCTCTATGTATTATTCATTCATATGGTTTCTTTCCTATGAATAGTAAAATTCACATAAAATTTGACCATTTTTTAATAGCATTTCAATTTATTTTTTAATTCATTGTATAACAGTTTTGCTGGATAAGGGTTGTTCAGTTATTCAATGGCAGTATTCATCTTGGGAACATATTTAACTGACTGATCCCAGAGTTTAAAATCAAGTTACCATGGCACATGTCCTGTAGAAACATCTGGTGCTGGAAGAATCAAAGATGGCGATGCAGGGTCACCGCTGAGATGAAACTAAAGGTGAGAGTGGAAGTGACTGTGCCTGGCACAGTGAGAGTGACACCAGGAGGGCTCCCTTCCTGCTGCAGGTGGTCTCACTGCCCTCTGGCCTTGGCCTCTGGGCCTCTGCACTCCCCTGAGCAGAACCTTCCCCTGGGACATGCCTTGGATCTCTCCATTTCTCTCTCATTGGCACCACTCTGCTTTCCATACCCATTCTAATTTGTAGTATTACTTTTTAAACACATTTTAACTAGGTGGTGATTTGGGTTTTAGACCATCAGTCTTTCTGGACAAGGAATAGCACTACACATTCTAACATGATCTTTGGACTTAAACAGATCTCAAATAATGATTATGCAATGTACTGTGATTTCATTAGTCCCAGTATATGTGAGCTGGGACTAGTTAAACTTCCTGAGAATGAGTTTTCCAGATCAACTGTGTACATAAGCAAGAAACATTTGACAGAAACCCCACCGTTTCTCTGTGAATGCCATCAGCATGCACATCGATTAGACTGTTGTGTTCAGTGAGGGAAACAAGTTTCACCACAAGCAGCAAGAATTCTTTCCACCAAGTCAGCTGCCTTTCAAATACAAAACCCCAGAGCCATATTTAAGAAGCATCAGCATTTCTAACTCTCCTCTAGCTTTCTAGCTTCCTTGATTCATTTTCTCAGAAATCCATTTTGGGGGTCACTGACAACTTTAATTAACTGGTTTGCAAAGCAGGAATTTTCAGGGATCAAAATTCACATTAAGATAGCCATCGTCATCTGAGCAATTGGTTACTGTCCACTCCTACCCCTAAGAGAAGGGCAGATATGAAACATCCTGAGAAAGCAGGGAGACGGGTATTTATGCATGCCGTAGGAACCCCAGTCTTGTCATTGTATAGTTCCACTTTGCATAGCATAATTACTTACGGGGATCCTAGGAGAGGATGGCAGGGGCACAGCTGTGGACACAAAGCCCAGGATAATGTCACCACCTGGGAATCAACTGCCCCAAAAGCTTCATATTGAGTTGCATGAAGGGGACTAGAGACGTGATTAGTCAAAAATTAGGGCCAGAATGGAAATGGTCAGGCTGAACAGATCCTCCATCTCAACAACAAAAAGGGGTGTCAATGGGGAGATATGTACACATGTAATACCTTAATCCAGTGGTTAGCAAACTGGGGCTCCTGGGCCACATGCGGCTCTTTGGCCCCTTGAGTTTTTAACAAAGGCCAGCTTAGGAGTCCCCTATTAAGTTAATAACAATGCATCTACCTATTTAGTTTTAGTTTAAAAAATTTGACTCTCAAAAGAAATTTCAATCTTTGTACTGTTGATATTTGGCTCTGTTGACTAATGAGTTTGCCAACCACTACCTTAATAAATAATAATAATTAAAAAAAGACAAGTGAAGAAGATTGAAAAGGCATTCCTAACTTCTCTACTGCAATAAACACAAAGGGTGAAAGTCATGAGCAAAACCAAGAAGCCATGTGCCTAGGGACATTCAGGACCTAGAGAGCCAGAAAGAAGGTTAGTGAGGCTAAGAAAAGCAAAGAGCAGCCTATTTTACCCACCGCCCTGGTCCTGGTCCAGCCCTGAGGGTGATGGCTGGGAGCTGTTCGCAGGTAGAGAGAGCAGGGTGTTTCCTCCATTCCCCAGGTGGCCCTAGCACCTTCCTGTGCTGCCAAACCAGCTCAGCTCCTGAGCAGAAGCGTTCAATCGCCATCCTCAGTGAATAAAATCTCAACTCTCAGAATGTGAGAAGGACCTCTCTTACGTGCCAAATATAATTGGAAGTAGTCTCTATATAATTTTCTTTAAAAAATGACTATGTGTAGAAAAATAATTGTGAGTGTTGTTGAAAGCCTCAACATTCATTGTTAAGTCAGGACCCCAATTTGTAAGTAAACAAATTGTCAGCTGCCATTAAATATATATATATTTACAAATGGGCTATCCATATTATAAGGGCACAGAACAGATAATGAACTGCATTATGTAAAAAATAAAATGTTTCTTTGTTGTTAAGGTGACAAATAATTATTACATTTGAATTTTATCATGCACAAGGGTGGAGGGTTCACATAGACTTGACAAAAACTTGAAATTATATCACATTATAGTTATACAACTCTCTCTTGCCTGTGAAATACTTTAGACCTACTTATTAAAAAATATTAATTTCAGAGAGGAAGAAACAGAGAGAGAGAGAGAGAGAGAGAGAGAGAGAGAGAGAGAGAGAGAGAGAGAGAGACCTCAATAAGAGAGAATCATTGATTAGCTGCCTCCTGCATGCCCCACAATGGGGATGAAGCCTGCAACCTGGGCCTGTGCCCTTGACCAGAATCGAACCTGGGACTCCTCAGTCCACAGGCTGAAGCTCTATCCACTGAGCCAAACTGGCTAGGGCTAGACCTACTTTTATAGGATCATAGAATATTAGCATTGTAAGAGGGGGCTAAACAATAAGAAACGTGATAGGGACATCAAAGAAAGGGTGATGGGTTGAGCTGGAAACATTGAGATTGGCAGAAAATCATAAAGATCTGAAAAGAATAAGGATAATGCAATTACCCTGTGCCTCCTGGCCTGTGAGGACTAGAAGCCTGGGAAGCAACCACTGGGAAGACACATGTTCCATCACATGGAAACCGAGAGGTGGAAAGCCCTTAGTCTCAGCAACATTTTGTGAGGATTAGTTGCTTCTCTTCTTTCCTAAGTGAAAACATGTAACCTGGTGTGAAGAGGGGAAATATGCTTCATCACACATTTTGTTACCATAGTTTACTATGTGGCATCTTCCTTTTTCTGTTATTGTTTACTGGGGAGGAGGAAGGACCCTTGCTCAGCTTATGTGTGTATTTCTGTGTGCTGATAGTGATCCCTTTGAGAAGGAAGAGAAAGAAGCTCAGGGCTATGGCCTTTCAGCACAGTTAACAGAAACCCAGCTATTTCCTGAGTTGTTATTTGCTCTGCTCTTTCAGAATTGGTAACATTTCAAGTCATGATGCTACTTTAGCCCTGGCATCAATAAGGAGCACTAGATTCTGTTAAATAAAAATAACAATAAAAAGAAACTGCCAACTATATTAGCAAAGTCAAGGTGAAAACACTTGAAAAGATTTTTAAATACAATACAGATGTACATGATTGTATTGAAAAATGGATTTCCACTATTGCGATAAGTCCTTATCAGAAGTTTCCATATGTGCTTAACTAGAAAATCGCCAAAACAATGCTAGACATTGATCAGAGGCTATCATAGGTACAACACACCATGGCCAATGAACTTTACCATGACAATGTCTTTGTTATAAAGAGATTTGTACGGGTTATTTATTAAATCCCACTGGAGCAATATATAATTGTGCACCTGCAATGCTGGTCAATCAATATTATGTACTGCTCAGGGTCACCATGCCTGTACTGTAAGGGACACAGCTGCAAGCACAATTACTCTCTTCCCCGGCAACTCCTAAAGTGCTTCCATTTTCAAAATCTGTGAGTTTTCAGAAGCTGATGCTGGCACTTGGCACAGGAAGAATTCATCTATGTCTTAAGATACCAACTATATTTCTCAGTAATTTTATATGAGAGACTCAACAACTACTCATTGAGACTGGATAGAAAGTGATGTGTAGGACAGAAATAGACAAGTTTATACTCTTGCTCACGGGAAAAATATATTCCTATGAATCTATATTAGACAGCCCATATCTATGAGACAATCTTTGTACATGATAGAAAAAAAATACAGCAGAGGCCAGTGGGGAAAATTTTCATGTAGAAAGTAGAGAAGGTGAGACATAAACTGGATGAGGAATAAAGGAAAATTTGATTTGAAAACTACAGAGGGAAGAAATGTGTACTTGTGTATATGTGTATATTCTCAGAAAGAGAATAATGAGAAATAGTAACTTACAGAGCACACACTATATCTGATGATGTGTGTGTGTGTTTTTTTGATTTTTTGTTTTTTGCATAAACAGATTACTGTAAGGCTTAAAATTATAGACTTATCACTACAAGGAAAACTGAAAAGTAGATTTCTCCACACTTAATTTACACATGAGGAAACACTCAAATTTATCTGAAGTGATAGAGACACTTCAAGGAACAGAATGAACAACTCTGTGAACATACTAAGAAACACTGAACTGTATATGTGAAATGGGTGACTTGTATGTTATGTGAATTATATCTCAATAAAGCTGTTCAAAAAGAAAAATACACAAGTGGGAACATGGGACTAGAATTCATCTGGTGAATGCCAAGTCAGAGAAAAAATTAATAAAATCTCAATCAAATCATGATACTAAATAGCAAAGTTTAAAAACACACGAACTTCTGCACTGCCTCAGACTTCAGGATGCCAGTCTTTATCTCTCAGACATCACCAAACACTAGTATGTGCCATGGTGTCTGCTCACAGAGTTTGAGGAATTCACCAATAAAAAAGCTATATTTCAGTTGTCATTTTCCCTAAACCACTGACATTTTGATTAGTGGATTTATGAATGATCAAAAATACCTAAGCATGAGTAACTATTATTTTCCAGTTCTTTCTCCTAAAGGGGCTGGGATAATTATAGTGATAACATCTGACTTGTCATCATTGCTGCCATCACAGTCAAACCACGAGTAAGAGAAAGGTAGGATCCTGATAGTCAGCTGTCTCAGAGAAAATTACTGAACAGAGCTCCATGGCCACATGGGATTTCCATACATGATCCCTCAGCAGGAAGCCATTCCTAGCCCGGTGGCTGCACAGTTGGTTGAGGGGAGGTCTCCAGGATGGCTCTAGACAGGTTGTACTCTATGAGCTCTGAAACCCACAGCTATAAAGTTTGCCTATAAATATCACACCCTGCCCTCTTCATCGAGTTTTAAAACTCACATTTCCTCATTCTATATACACACGGACAATTTTACTAAACACTATGTTCTAATTTTATGAACTTATTTTCCTTTTATAGTTGATCCACAGGGAAGAACATCCATTCATTTGGTTATTCATTCATTTATCCAAGCACACGTGACAATCTCCACATAACTTGGTCCTGTCCTAAAGATGTTCATGTCACTCTATTTCCTATGTTCTGGAAAAGTCCCTTTTAAAGACCCCCATCTTTCAAGTAATTGATACTCTATATTTTTAAGAACCCTGGGACAATGGTAAAACAAGAGGGAAACGAGTTGCCAGTAAAATTGGAAAAAAAGGACGAACTCTGTAGACCTACATCAGGTAATCAAGGTACTCCAAGAGAAAGTTGGGGACCTCATTAGATTAAAAAAAGGAAAAGTGGAAAAATCTCACGTATTCCTCCTTCCCACTGGATATTCTTTCTTGCAAAAGGTCAGCTCTGATGCTGATAAATTCTTTAATGAGGCAGAAATAAATTAATGTACTTCCCAAATTTAAAGAATGAAAGAGAAGCCCAGCTGGCATGGCTCAGTGGTTGAGCATAGACCTATGAAGCAGGAAGCCATGGTTCCATTTCTCACCAGAGTGCATACTACTCAGGTTGTGAACTCAGTCCCCATTGTAGAGTGTACAGGAGGCAGATAATCAATTATTCTCTCTCATCATGGATGTTTCTATCTCCCTCTCCCTTTCCTTTATTAATGAAAGAGTAAGCAATTCCCGAGAAGCTCAACATTAATGAATCAAGTACAAATGCCAGAGGTTTTTTGAACACTGAAGTTGTTTCACATTGTTAAAAAGTGGGCTATTATACCTAGGCTAAAGGATTTTGAATAATTTGGTTAACTTTAGGGAGTAAGGAAATGTACTAATTCCCTAAAATTGGTATTTTTCAAATGTCTAATTGTCCTTGGGATTTGGAGAGGGCTGTGCTAAAATTCTAGCTCAAGAAAAAATTGTAAATATTCTCTCTTGTTTTGTGTTTTGAGAAGACCTTATGCTCTTACCAGGTCAATGATAAGGTCAATCATGGTTTGTTGCTGCTCAGGAATAGTGCTTCCTCCCTCTCAGCTGATCTTTGCTCTTGATTTCTAATCACTTTACTATTTCCTAAGAATTTCATTGGATTCATTGCTTGGTAGAACAGAGTGGCAAAGTACAAGACAATTCAACCGAGTCCTTTTTAAAGTTTATGAGTGGTACCTAGACCTTGATTTCTACCTTTCTTCCAAAATTAGTTTCAATTTCACAGAGCTATGTAAGGGAGGCAATCTTATTGTGAGAGATTGAATTCCAGTTAAACTCAAAACCAAGAGCAGATGATACTCTTTAATTATAGTGAAGAAAAAATATAAGAAAATATAAGAAGGTACCTGTTACATCTAAAATAGATTCTTAATCATAGTTCCAAAAATGTATTCCAGAAGGTTTACACAGATGTTCTTCAATGAAATCTCTTGGATCAACTATTATATTTCATATTCAATTTTATGTTTAGTAGGATGGCATTTGCAATTTCCTTATTGAACAGTGAACTCATAACACTAAATACTTTTAAACCTGTAGCCAAAATCCATATTCTGAACACTGAATGAATATATTGGTGGTGATATGGAAGGACTTTTGGATAAAAGCTTCAAACAAATTAAAACAAAAATGCAGTATCTTGATAAATACACAAGCTAAAGAATATTTTCATGTATAACTTAAAATAATTATCAGAAATTAATATGGTTTTCAAAAATTATATACATATATCTAATAAAGAATAAAAATGTGGGATTATACAGTGACATTGGACCCTTTCTGTTTTACTATTCCTCTATTAATCTAAACAAGATAATTGCCCAGAGAATCTTTAATATATATGGTCTATTCCTCTTCCTTCACTTCTCTTTAATCAAAATCCAGACTGTGGAATATAAAACAAAAAGTAACAAACAAACAAAACAAATACAAACTAACCCATAGATACAGACAACAGGAAGGTGGTTACCAGAGAGGAAGGGTGTATGGGGAGGATGAAACGGGTAAAGGGAGTCAAATGTATGGTAATGGAAGGAAACTAGACTATGGGTGGTGTGCAGGCAATAGAGGATATTATAATGTTGTACACCTGCAATTTACATAATGTAAATAACCAATGTTACCCCAATAAATAACAAAAAATTAGGCTGCCAGATGGTAGCACAGCAGAACTGGACATCTGGAGCCAAGTAAGAGAGGTAAATGGAATCCATAAGAGTTAAACCCAAACTCAGAGACCAATGGTGAAACAGAAAGACCTAAACAACATTGTTTCATCTCCAGCATAAAATAACATCAATCTCTGCTCTGAAGTTACTCATCCAATAGACTCAGCACTCAGAACCATGTGCCCTGTGGCCTTCAGGACTGAGCCTGCATCTTCTCTCATGAGGGACAAGACACCCAAGCATCTAAAGCTAAACAAAAGCCCACAGTCATTCCAAGGGGGTCAAATAGGAAGACTTATTTGCAATGGAAAAAATTAGCCAAAGCTGCAAGAATGTCATGGCATTAGACCTGGCTCCTGAAATAGAAGTAGTATTTGGTAGGATCAGGCAGAATGATAATATCAGGTTATGAGGGCCTGCCAACAAAAGCCATGTTTGAATAAAGCAGATCTCATGGGACTGTCAGGGTCCACTAATGTCAACTCATGGGCTCACTGCATTGGAAATATTTGGGAAGCCACTCAAAACTTTCGCTTCTGCTGAAACCAGTTTGACTCAGTGGATAGAGTGTTGGCTTGTGGACTCAAGGGCCCCGGGTTCAATTCAGGTCAAGGGCATTTACCTTGGTTGCGGGCACATCTCCAGTGGGAGGTGTGCAGGAGGCAGCTGGTCGATGTTTCTCTCTCATCGATGTTTCTAACTCTCTCTCCCTCTCCCTTCCTCTCTGTAAAAAAATCAATAAAATATATTTAAAACAAAAAACAAAAAAACTTTTGCTTCTGTAACTTTCTGATTCCGTAAGTGAAGGGTGGGGCCAGGAATCTGCTGCACAGTTAGGTTTGAGAGTTAACCTCTAAGATAGGAATTAGGATAAGTAAGGCCACATTAAAAAGGCAGTTTTCTTTGGCCAAAAAAGAGTGTTGGAAGTGCAAAGAATCTGGGTTTGATTGAATTAAGAATAGAAGCTCAGCTTAGCCAGCATAGCTCAGTGGTTGAGCATTAACCTTGAACCAGGAGGTCATGGTTTGATTCCTGGTCAGGGTACATGCCAGGGTAGTGGTTTCAGTCTAGTGTGGGGCATGCATGAGGCAGCCTATCAATGATTCTCTCTCATCACTGATGTTTCTCTCCCTCACCCTCCTCTCCCTCTCTCTTCCTCTCCCTCTCCCTCTCTGAAATCAATTAAAAATATATTTTAAAAGAATAGAGGTTCTTAATTACTCTATTCCATGTTTTGTTTTGTTTTGTTTTTACTTTAGCAAAATATCTCGACTTGGAAATATATGATTTATGACTTGGAGACATTGTAGGTTGGGTTCCAAACCACTTCAATAAAGTGAACATCACAATAAAGTTGGTTATAATGTTTTTACTGGGGGAGAGTCTTGCCTGGTTTGTAAAAAATAAAAATAAAAAAATCAACATCTGAAAAAAAAATCAACATCTGTAAAGCACAATGAAATAAGGTATGCTTGTATTTCTTAATATCTTTATCCTGAAGAACATCTGAATTCTAATTTATGAATTTAGGGGTGAAGACTTCTCAGTAAAAGAAGATAATACAAAGACACACACAACCAGGAAGGTTACCATAGTAGCAAAAATGGTTATTGATGATTCTAATAATAATGACTTTCAATTTCCTATCTGACAATGATATGGTCACTGGGGGTTATGGGGTGAGTTACCTACCTAGGGGTTGGAGGAGGCTAGAGGGCTCTTGTCTCTGTCATTAACTTGGACAAATTAAACTCTGTAACTCAGTTTCCTCCTATATGAGGGCACAATAATAATGCCTACCGAGTATCAAAGGATCTGGCAAGTGTCACAAGAAAGAGTAAATTAAAAAACTTTAAAATATTACACGGCATATGTACAACCCAGTACTATATCAAAGCATATTCAGTTAAGTGTTTCCAGGGAATATTTCCTGACTCCTGAATTCAAGGGAAATAATCCTATTTCCAACCATATTTCAAAATATGTATTTTTAAAATATGCAAATGGGGCCAGATCCCTCCTGGAACCAGTTGCTCTGCTAGAAGCCAGAATTCCAGGGGCCCCTGCAGCTGATCCCTTGCCTCCCATGGCCACAAAGAAGAGGGCAGATGCGCAGAGAGAAGAACTGAGGGACTTAGCACTGAAAATCTCATTTACAAGAAAATAAGGGCACGTGCCAGGGTAAAGTGTGGGCTGGAGAAGAGCCTTTGTTGGAAACCTATTAAACACAAATCCACATATGTTGAAAATATTCCCAAGTTATCAATCTTCCACTAAGACTCTTATTGAATGCTGGCTATCCCCACTCCCATGCCCCTTCCCCACTGCTTAGGCACCCCCAGGAGAAAACTGATACTGCCTGGTACGTTCTGATTTATGAGCATAAATATGGTTATATTCTGATTTATGAATATCACCATACATCGAGTGTAGCAAACGACTGCTTTACAACCATCTCTGCAAATCTTTTAACTTCCTATTAGGAAAATTAAACCTATCCTCTTGATGCAATTCAGGGTTTGTTTTTTTTTTCAAAGACAGGAGCAGAGGGATTCTACCATTTGAATTTCTCTACCATCTGACACAAACAGACTACTGTCATCGAATACTTGATGAGCAGCAAGAGGCTAGCAAAGTTCAAACATGATCCACTTAAATGAGGAATCATATAACACACTGCAAGCCTTGGAACTGAATTTGCTCCATTCATTCTCATGAAAGTGATGCAAAGTGGTTATTTTTAATCTCCATTTTATAGCTGAAGAAATTGAGGCTCATGGAGGTTAAGTAATTTGCTTAAGATGTCACAGTTAATTTTGGGCAGTGTCAGAACTAAGATCGGTAATGTCTGAAAGAAGAGGAGGCAAGAAAGAGCCCGGCAGAAATCATTCTTTTCACCCTGCTTTATCAGAGTTTACAGCTGATGCCCAAACTCAGTCCACATGGTTCTTGGCTCACAGAGGACCTGCTTTTCCAAGGGAACCAACCCAGGGAGTAGCCTTGGAGTCCCCCAGCAGGTGTCACTGTGGCATGGGAAAGAACATGCATCTGTCCCAGAAATTGCACTATTCCTCAGACTTCTACCACTTGCAGATATAAGAGAGCTAGTAGAGTTATTTACTCTCATGATTCAAAATTTAAATATTTCCCAATAGAATTTCTCAGTTTATAGACAAAGAAATTGAGGCACACACAGGAATGTGACTTGCACAATGCCCCGTGCCTAGATTGTCAGGACTAGAAGGCCATTCTCCTGAGGTCCACTGACTAGCACCCTTCACTCAGCTCTGCTGTCTCTCATTCTTGTTCTGTGTGGCCACATGGTTCCCTTATCTAGAGCAAAGCCTACTGCAACTCTCTGTCTTTAAGAATGGGAAGAACATATGCAGGAAGAAGCATTTTAAAAATAGAAAAGAGTTTTAAAAAAAAGAAAAATAACACCGAGACCTTAATTTCAACACCTCCTCTAAAACATCTCCTTAGTTAATCTTACTCCTAACACACTAAAAAATTCTATGGCGAGAAAGCACTGAATCATCTGACCCAATTCTTTCCTTTTTAAGTTTCTAATTAACTTCATATTTTATTTGGAGTTCACCAATTTTTACACTATTGTCCCTTTTCTACCTCAGAACCCAACTGAGGCTCTCACACTGCATCTAGCTGCCATGGCGCCTCAGTCTCCACTGGTCTGTGATAGTTTCTCAATCTTTCTTTTTCAACACTGGCAGGTTTATTTTGTTTTTAATCCTCACCCAAATATGTACTTATATTAATTTTTGAGAGAGAGAGAGGGAGAGAGAGGTCGATCCTTGGGGACTGAACCTACAACCTGAGTATGTGCCTGACCAGAAATCAAACCCACCACCTTTTGGTGCATGAAATGATACTCCAACCAACTGACTCAAACCAGCCAGAGCAAATGTCTCTGTGTGTGTGTGTGTGTGTTGTTGTTGTGTTCTTTTGCTGGGTTTTTTTTTTTTTTTTTTTTTTTTTTTTGTGTGTGTGTGTGTGTGTGTGTGTGTGTGTGTGTGTTTTTAAGCCACTTACTTAGTTTATGGTACTTTGTAAAGCCAGCCCTATAAAACAAATACGGAGAGTTATAGAACAGAATCTCTTTAGCAAAGTGACATCAATAAAATCTTCAGTACATATTAACTGCAATAAGATGGCAATTGGCATTTATATTTTCCATTTCCTACTACACCAAATCCAGACTCCTTTGTCTTCTTACAGGGAAGAGCCGCACTGCATTTATTACAACCCTAAAACATGACGACACTGTGTTTGAGATAGCAGATGAGGAAGCGGCAAAAGGTCCTGCCTTACTCAGTTTACAAGAGGACAAGCAACACACACCACAAGCAGTCTCTAGAATCTGGCACAACCATATATCCAACTGCATTCACAATTTCACAAGACAAATCTAAGAACTCACTATTAATGTGACATTAATGCTTTTTAATGTCTTCATGTTTCTCTGTTTACCCAAAGCTACTCCACATTTTTTAAGGCTACCCAACATGGAATATCCTCCATAAAATTTTCAATGAACCTGTGCTGTTTTGTTATTATTGATAATCCTCATTGGAGGGTATTTTTCCCCCATTGATTTTTAGAGAGAGTGGAAGGGAGGGGGAGAGAGAGAAACATCAATGTGAGAAACACATCGATTGGTTGCCTACTGCAAGCACCCAAACCAGGGCCTGGGATGGAATCTGGTGATTGAGCCTGCAATCAAAGTATGTCCCCTAGACCAGAATCAAACTCATAACTCTCCAGTTTGCAGGCTGATGCTCTGACCACTGAGCAAACCAGCTAGAGCAAACCTGTACTTTTAAAAAATGTCCACTTCCCTTAATTTCTATAGCAAATTAGCACTTAATTATAAACTACTTTGCTTCTTTTCCAAATTTCTCCAAGTGACAGTCATATTGCTGTAATAGATGGCGATCTCCTTAACATACAGGCTCCCTTCAATGCTTGCCAATGGATGGCTAATAAAGATAAAGTGTTTGCTTCTATGTCCTTGACCAAAACTCTGTGCATTGAAATCTGAACTAATAATACTTTCTGAATTAATATTCTAGGTGCCTAAAGCTGAGACCAATTTGAATTAAAATTTACATAAATTATTTTAATCAAAATAAATGCACAATGTCTTAATCTTTTCTGTACTTGGGACTTATTGGAGAGATTAATAGGTTACTATTGCTTAGTGTGGAAGCTTAGCAATGGGAATGTTAAATAGTCCATATTTTTTTTCATAATATGCAAAACAGCTACCTATTATTTGCAACATTCTTTTAGATAGATTACCTAGAAGAGCCTAAGATCTTAGGAAGATTGGAGAGTCACACAGAGCTGGTTAAGTGAAATTCTAAAATTACTGTATGGAAAATGGCAATATTATAAGCTTCCATGTTCTCATTCATACAATGAAAATACGAATATCTGCTTTTCAGAGCTATTGGGAAGACTACAATGATGTACCCAAATCAGCTGGCCCGGGACCTAGCTGTGCCTACACCGCTTCTACTTATTTTATAATTTCTTTAGGAAATAATGGAACTATAATGACTCAAGAAAGAAAATTTATTGTTAACCATCGGTACACAAAAACAAACAAACAAAATTACTGACATTTTCAAACACTTCTTTATTAAACAAAGGTCCCATGGATGAGCAAATATGACAATGCACTCAGGAAATGATGGGTAATTTAGATTCAGAGTTTCCTTAGATTTCAGTAGATCATGAAATAGCCTTGACACAGAAACTTACAAAGCAGAAAAGCTGAGGGGAAAAAAGAATGGTTAAAGACAACTGAAGAACCATGAAAATAAAAGCATTGTTCTCTGCAGTTTTTATTCATCATTTTTCTTTGACTGCAGTAATCCATTGTTATTCTGGATTGCTAGTCTAGTCTTTATTTGAACAGTCATGTTGTTTCAACATTGGACCTGTGTACCCCACCCACAATGCCTGTAGATTTCTAAAGCCATTTAGATTTTAATTGTCATTGCCAATTCTCATGAAACACTTTAGTAATATTTGGCTTTGAATTTTAGAACTACTTTTTGTTTTGAGAAATAGTATTGAGAAATTATCTTAAGATGTGTTTCTAAGCCCTAGCTAGTTTGTCTCAGTGGATAAAGCATAGGCCTGTGGACTGGAGGGTCCCGGGTTTGATACTGGTCAAGGGCATGTACCTTAATTGCAGTCTCGGTCCTCAGTCCAGGTTGGGGTGCCTGAGAGAGACAACCAATTGATGTTTCTCTCTTTGTATCTCTCCCCCTCCCCCTCCCTTTCACTCTCTCTAAAAAAAAAAAAAAAAAAAAAAAAACAATGGAAAAATACCCTTGGGTTGGAAACAATAATAATCGCAAACTATGTATTTCTAACTTTTATGTACATAGGTTCCCTAAACTCATTTGAAAAAAAAAAATCCAAATATTTTAAAACTATTTAGTTAATATCCAGAGAGAAAGTCAAGCTGCCTCCATATTTCTTGAGCAAATAAACTGATTCAAAGTATATTTTAGAATCAATTTTTAGAAGAGGTTTAAAGTGTAAAGTTGCTGGGTTGAGGGTCAGCAGGCATGAGTTCCAATTTAATTATAGTCTAGGCCAGTGGTCAGCAAACTCATTAGTCAACAGAGACAAATATCAACAATACAATGATTGAAATTTCTTTTGAGAGCCAGATTTTTAAAACTTAACCTTCTTCAAAATAGATTCGCCCAGGTCGTGGTATTTTGTAGAAGAGCCACACTCAAGAGGCCAAAGAGCCACATGTGGCTCGCAGTTTGCCGACCACGGGTTGAGGTTAAGATGAATAAAGGAAGATGGTGGTTGAGCTGATGAGTAGAACCACCACTAGAAAGAAACTTGGAAAAAATTTACACAGACTGGCAAGATGATCCATGTAAGGGGTCTGATAAGAATGGCAAGGAGTCAGATTCCACAGATTAATCCAAACCCTTATGCTCTTAATGAGAAATTAGAGAGGTCTGGAAGACTGGCAGAAACATAATCAAAGAAAGTTCTCAGTGGGAAAGCTTAGAGCTAGGAACTCAGCCTCAAACAGTGCTTGATTTATCTTCAACCCTCTTAATTTACCCAGTTAGACTCAGGACATTCTTCAAATAATCTGTCAAGGAATTCATAGATCACACTGAACTTATTCATTCTACTCAAGTAACTTGCACAATTGACAGGAAAGAACAAAGGTTGTCCTGTGGTGATAATCTGCTGATCTAATGGGGCTCTAGATATGATAGGATTTTTGTTGGGGATCTTATCTGGGTATTTCTAGGTTTTGAACACTGTTTTTGAAAATGTTGGTGGACAAAGCAGAGGTAACATTTTTTCCATTCTAAACACCTATTTGGGAAAACTCACACCTCCTATGTGTCTTTCCTTTACTACTCACTCAAAACACTTTACATCTGACAATTCTGGTCACTATCATATAGGAATCTACAGTTTTACTCAATTCTGAAACTATCTACCTGTTCAGAGCACCAGACTCCACAGGCTAAAGGCTTAGCCTAACAATACTGACCCTTTCCCCCAACCATGCTTTTCGATACTAATCACAAGTCCAGGATCTGACTAGCTGTGTATCATAAATTTCCATGACCAGATTCCTAAGGTTCAGTTATTTTGCTATACTGGTTCACAGAACTCAGGAGAACAGTTTACTTAGCTAGATTACCAGTTTATTATAAAAGGACATAACTCAGGAACAGCCAGGTGAAAGAAATACATAGGAAAAGATATTTAGAAAAAAGGCACAGGACTTCTATGCTCTCTGAGCCCCATCTTTATGCATTCACCAACTCTGGAAGCTCTCTGGACCCCCTACTTTTGGGATATTTTTGAATGCTTCATCACATGGGCATGATGGATCATTAACTCCATTTCTAGCCCCTCATCCTCTCTGAAGAATGGAGGTAGGGGCTGAAAATTCCAAGCTTCCAACCAGGGCTTGATCTTTTTGGTGACCAACCCTCATCTAGAAACAGATCAAAATAAAAGGATCAATCAAGAAAAATATGAAAACTCTGCAGAAAATTAACATAAGGTGGTATGACAGAAGGTTACTTGAGATCAGGAAAGGTCTCTGATAATCTAGGAAAAGGGATTCTCAGACAGGGATAACAGAAAATGCAAAGGTCCTAATGCAAGGACATCTTCCAAATGTTCAAAAAAAGACATCCAAACAAGAACAATGGGCTGGAGAAGAGTAAAAGAATGGGGAGAGTGGGCCAGAGAAGCAGGAGTTGATAGATAATCCTTAAATGACAGTTTAACATGTTTGGGTATTATTTCCAGCTTACAGAAGGAAAGGGCACAATATAAATTATGGTTTTAAAGATTAGTGTAAATAGATTATAAAGGAAAGGTGAAGTCAAATACACCAATTACAGGATTACTTCAGTAGTCCAGGGGAGAGATGACAGTAGTGTGTAGAAGGTGGTGGTAGAGATCAGAAGTGGCAACAGGCCCTAGCTGGTTTGGCTCAGTTGATAGAGCATTGGCCTGCAGACTGAATGTCGGTCCCAAGTTTGATTCCAGTCTAGGGCACATGCAGGGTTGTGGGCTTGATCCCCCATAGGGGGCATGCAGGAGGCAGTCAATCAATGATTCTCTCTCATCATTAATGTTTCTATCACTCTCTCTCTTTCCCTTCCTCTCTTTCATATATATATATATATATATATATATATATATATATATATATATATATATATATATTTATATCTATATCTATATCTATATCTATATCTATATCTATATCTATATCATCTATATCTATATCTATATCTATATCTATATCTATATTTATATTTATATTATTTTTTAAGTGGGAACAGGTGCAGTGAAAGTTTTGGATGTTGACCTTCTGGGACTTGCCAATATCTGGGATGGGGAGATGGAGAAAAGAGAGGAAACAGGACAGCTCCTATTATTTTTATTTTGGCCATTAGTAGATAGTGGTGTCTGTTTACATATATGAGTAAGAATTGGGAAGGTTCAATTTGAGAGGGAAATTCACATGTTTCCCATTTTGGTAAAGTGAAACCTAATATATCTTTAAAACCAGTATATGCTATCTATCTAGCTGATAATAAGAGGTCCAACGTTTGTTTCAGAACTAGAGAGAAGAACTATTTAGAGTTGTTAAAGGAGATGAATAATAGTAAAAAAGCTCATTTTAGATTTGGGGTTAAAGTGACTGTCATCCCATTCACCACACTCATCTTGACACTGACCTTCAAAAAATTATCAATTAATCAAATTAATAGGTCAGGGCAAAATTATCAATGGTAAATATTTATTGGAGGCCAAGAAATGCCTGGTCCTTATCCTGAGAAAGAGAGATGAGAAAAAGAAAGGCAAGGTTAAAAATGTAAGCATGGACTAACAGTAAGCTAATCCCTTATGGCCACCTGCATGTTTCATTAGTTAACCCTTCGAAGATATGGACATATTAATTCTATTGTGTCAGAACATACAAATATTGTCCTAATGAAACTGAACAAGCAAGTGTCGGAACAAAGTCTGTCTTCAGAACATAAGCAAGTTTGCATCTACGTATCAAAATAATAATAATAATAATAATAATAATAATAATCACACATCTACCTATTAGCACTTTGAGGAAAAGGTTATAGCTGCAAATTCCAGGAAAGCAGATTTACAATTTTTGAAATCAATATTCACTTTGCACAAAGACAATAAATTAACGGAGGTTATGATTTGTATCATTAGTAGTTTAAGCAGATTAGCCACCTGCACAATGAAGGCCTTTTCAAAGTTCTTGTTCTAATTTTTCCCCCCTGAATATGTTAAGTGCTTTAGAAACTATGTACACAGCAAGCCCTGCTTAGCCTGCCTCATGCCTTCACCCCGAGCTTCAACTGGCACCTGCCAGATGGATGAGCCTGTCCAGTCATTACCAGGGACAGTTGGAACACCCTTCTTGACTGATGTTATGCAAAGTGTCAGAGACTTTTGAATCTGATCTTGGCATGACATGATGGAAACCTTCCAAATACGAAGATTGGAGAGAGTGGTACAATCAGCACACAAAGGGACTGATGTGTTGCACATTGAATTCAGGCAATGATTACATATAATTGTATCATTACCATCATTACCTAGAGTGAGATTAATGGAAGCAACTATTCAGAAAAACAAGAAAGAAATTAGCTTTGAAGTAGCATAATGAAAGATTTTAATTGTGGGAAGAATTCAGTCACATTTTGAAATTGCTGGTTGTGATTCCATCAAACTCACTAACCTCAGATCTTATTCACTGCTTCAGTGCATGTGCTTTATTTCGTTTGGCCACACAATAATCAGCAAAGGTCAGATATCCATAGACCATAACCTCGCTGCAAAACTAATGAAATGACCTGTCCAAAATGTTTATTTTAATGAATAGGCAGAGGCAGTTAGAAGAACACCTAATGACAAAGCAAACAAATGGAATGGGATTTTATTTATTTACTTATTTTGAGTGCCATTAAAATCAACACCTCAGTGGCATGACGAATGCTAGAAGCCAAACAATGGGGTATAGATGAGAATAGCATATGCTTCATATCAAGCTGAAAATTAGATTATTAACATCTAAGAGAAGTAAATAGTCCAATTTTATTCAAATGAATTCATTTACTATACATATAAGAATTCTGTTGGTTGTTTTTCCTCACCAAAGTTTGCATGCATATTTTTCTTTTCTTTTTTCTTTTAAAAAAAATATATTTTATTGATATTTTACAGAGAGGAGGAAGAGAGAGAGCTAGAGAGCTAGAAACATCCATGAGAGAGAAAGATCAAACAGCTGCCTCTTGCACCCCCCCCACCGGGGACATGCCCTCTACCAATGTACATTGATAGAACCCGGGACCTTTCAGTCCGCAGACCGACGCTCTCTACCACTGAGCCAATCCGGTTTCGGCTGCATGCATATTTTTCACAAATATTTGTAAGATAAGAACCTTGCTAGTTCCTGACACAGAGTAGGGAGAAGTTTTGAATCTCAGGGTCTGCAAAGGGATGGTACTAGGATTCTAAACTGGAGGGGCCTTGACATGTGGAGACGCACTGAACAAGGTCTGTAACAGGCTGGGCAGCCTGATACCTGGGAATGGATCTGAAAACTTAGTTCGATTTCTAAATACAGGCCCACTTCTTCTACTCTTTTTCTTATCTTTTGTGTACTCTACAGCCAGGTCAATCCTTTAGAATGATGCTCTGATTATGTCACCTCTCTACTTAAAACCCTTCAATGATGTAATACTTGCTCTTAGAAAGACAAAGACCTTAATATAGTTACTCTCTTTAGGTCTCTATTCAAATCTCAACTTACCCTCTCAACTACTCTTTCTAAACTAGTAACCCTTCTACCCAGTCACTCTCTATCCCTATCACCTGCTTTAGTTTCCTTCATAACACTAACCCTTCAACATATTCTATGTTCATGCATTTCATTGCTAATTACCTGTCTTTTCAGGGATTCATCAATTGTGTTCACTTCTTTATCTCCAGAATAGTACTCATAGTAAATAGATAAATTCTGTCTTTGGCTGGCTGCTATAGCAGAATACCACCATCTGGGTGCTTATAAAAACTAGAAACGTCTTTCTACAGTTCTATATGCCGGGAGTATGAGTGCCAACAAGGTCAGGTTCTAGTGAGGTTTGTCTTCCAGATTGTAGAGCTCTGATCTTGGGCTGGGTCATCACAGGATGAAAGGGGGCTAGGGAACTCTATGGGGTCTCTTTTCTAAGAGCACTAATCCCATTTAGGAGAGCTCCATCCTCATGGCCTAGACATTTCCCCAAGACCTCACCTCTGAATTCCATTTTATTGAGTGGTAGGCTTTCCACATATGAATTTGGGGGTGGGGAACACAAACAGCAAACATCCAGACCAAAGCAAAGCCCTGCATGATCTCACAGCATTTCCTACTGCTCTTGGTTCTCCCACTACCCTCTTTCACACTCCTGGAATGTTGAGGATTCCTCCTACCCTTTGTCTTCTTCTTAAGCATGGAATGAATTTGCCTCCAAATTCCTTACATAATGCTTGTTTCTCCTACTTGATTATATGTTTCTTCATAGCAGGACTTTGTTGTTGCTGCTTCTGTCTTGCTCACTTCTGTGTCACCAGTAACTGGCTACAGAGGGAATGTCACTTTGATATGATGTTCCTACTTAGTGACGTCTAAATGGGTGATATGTTATATGGAATTACAATCCATTGATGTTGAACATTAACTGGTTCATATTCGGAAGTGCCCTGGTAAGTTGGGTAACGTTAGGAAGTCCATAGATTGCCACAAATGCAACCCCATTAGCAGATTGCCCTCTCCATTTGCGTAGTTAGTAATGGCGAGTTTGGAGTGGTTTTCACAAAGTCAAATGCTTTTAGTGGAAATTAACTTAGCAGATTCTCATAGCTTCTAACATAAACCAAATTGAAAGCATTTATTAACCCTCTAAATTAAAGTGAGACAAAATTAGGCTTGAGATATTTAAAGCACCATAATTAAGGGGGCTTCTTAGGAAGGGAAGGACACTATTCAAGCACCATGAAAGTTACATTTGCATGCTAGAAACTACCAAAAGGAGCCACTTAGTCCTCCCTTCCGATGTGAATAGAACAGTCTCCTCCAATTATCCACTCCTCGGAAGGCTGAATGAGATGGCTAAAAATAAGGCTTTATTCTAACTCACTCACTATGCAACCACCTGTGCCAGCCCCCAAACAAATTCAGAATTAGCAGCAACTTTTCAATATTTAATGTATGCTAACAATGGGGACCAATAATAAAGTCTTCCTGCTTTGGAGGCAGCAAAGCATGATTTATCCATAAACAAATAAATAAATAGATAATAGATACATAAATACATAGAGAATAAGTTTTCCACTTCTGAAATGTTTTTGTCTAATACCATCACTATAAAGAAGAAAGAATTCCACTGGTGTCAATCAAAGAGATGGGTGTTCTTAAGATACTTTTGTGTTTTCAATGGACCATTATTTTCCTGATATCCTGGAAATCAATTGGTATGTCTGTACTTTGAAAATATTTTATATATAAAGATCAGTTTTCTGGATTCAGATAGTAAAGGCTAGTGGGTAGAGGAGTGAGGATAAAGGAAAGAAAATGGCCAGTCAAACTGCCTGGTGTTGGCAATCAGTTCTGCTACTTGCTTCCTGTGAACTTAGAAACTGCCATTTAACTTTCTAGACATCAGTCTCCTTCATTGTAAAATGATAATATAATCTTAGTTATATTATTGTATAGAAATTAAGTGTGATTATATAGGTTCAGGGGATAATATGAAGTTTGACATAAAGTAAGTAATTAGTAAATATCAATATTCATCTCAAAATAATTAGTAGACTCTGGGAGGATTTCAGGCACTGTTGGATCAATGTAAGAATTAACCAGTAATATCTTTCTCTGTGTTTTAACTACCCATAAGTGATATAATGGTGCTCTTTTTCTAACTATATATACTAGGACTATAGATTGTATTTGGTAGGCTTAGATTTATGGTAGAATATGTATGGTAGATTTATGAAGGGTAGTGTACTAAGACAAGATTTTTTTAGGAACATCAAAGACAGGGAATATGAGTTTAATCACCCATGTAATAAAATCAAGGATGGCAGCTACCTAAATGATCTGATCTGCAAGTCCACTCACTCATTCATTCAACATTTGCCAAGTTTGTACTATGTGCAAAGCACTGTGTTGGTCCCAGAGGATAATGTGAGTACAATCACTGTGACCCTTCTTGAGGGAGCAAAGAGATCAAGGATGGGGAAAGGTAGTAATTTCTATTAAAGCACTTTGTAGGACTATCCCATATGTAATTTAAAACTAAGACAAACCTTGGGAAGGAAGGGAGCAGGGAGCTGAGAGAATATATGATGAAAGAATCACGATTGGATTGGGAAGTTCAGGAAGGCTTCCCTGAGTAGCAGGGGTCTGTGTTGATGGGTGCGTGGAAACCCACTGGGAAACCAGAATAGAACACTGTCCTTTCCCTGGGAAACCCCGTTTTCAATATACAGCATCTTGAAGCTCTTAATTCCCCCAAGCCTCACTGGCTGCTTCCCCCTCTATCTTCCAAAAATATTCTGCTTATGCGCTACTTGGAGGTTTCCTACAATATAATTAATCCTTTGCATGTACGTCTCCTCACATTCCTTGTGAGGCCAAGACACTGCCTCATGTTCAGTGCTCAGTACCCAAGCACACAGTGGGCACCCAGGTCATGTTTTAAGAATGAATCTACACCCTCTGACCTTGTCATGATGCCTTATACTTGCTACTTAAGTTACCCATTTGTTTTAATTAAGAATAAAGATTTTTTAAAGAGTAGGTTTTGTTTTCATTTTTCACAGTGGTGGAATTCTGAGCAATTTTAACTGATTATTTGACTTCATATTCTATGGATAGTATTGCTTAATGCAAGAGTTAAGCATTTTTTAAGAATACAAAACATCAGAAGCTATTGTAGCATCTCAATTCAAATAACTGGCGAAATGAACTTTAACCAAAAAAAAAAAAAAAAAAAAAAAAAAAAAAAAAAAAAAAAAAAGCCAAAGGGAACAAGACCCATAACAATCAAGTTTTGATCCAGGGAAGTAAACCCAACACATAATCTTGTAGAAATAACCAAGCACAACTTAGGGATTCTCTGCAGCAATGGTTAAACGGAAACTGGCAGGAAGTTCCATAAGGCTAAGTGGTACTTTGTCATACAATAATAATTCTGTCTCAGCAAAAATGAAGGAAATGCAGAGCGCTTCTCTCCTGTGGAGTTTTCTGCATTTCTGCTAGATCAGAGATACTAGTACACACCATGGGCCCTGCTTCCCTCTTAGTATTCTGTTACCTAGCAACCTACATGTCTAGGCATTGGGAGCATGGGAGCTCTATGAATATATGAATATACATCCTTACTCTCTTTTAACACAGAGAGGAGGAAACACAGTGGGGAAAGCAGCCTTACATCATCATGAACAACAAAAAATAACTTCTAAAAGTTTTCTTGAGAATGAGCACACTATCAAACATGCAATGCTGATTTGCATATTAATTTAAATATCTTTCTCAGTGAATGCTGAAGGCCATACTTCCTGTGTTCCTGCGTTTAATATATAAAACTTAAAAGCATAGAAAGAAAAATAAGAAAAACAACAACAACAAACAAAAAAAACCCAAACAAACAAAAGCATAATAGTAAAATTAGGTTGATAACTATAATTAAAAACCCTTTTCTATCATCATTAAATAATTTTTTAAAAGATTTCCTTTGTTTTTATTTCCAAAAATAACATTCACTTAAGACAAACTATCAGGCCCTGGGAGAACAGTATTTCCCGGCTTTATTCCTTGCACTCTGTCAAACTTTTCCACTGAGTTTATCCTCCTGGGGTCAGTACAGGTCCCCCCATTCCACACACAATTAAAAATGGAAAAGGAAAAGAGGGTGCAATAAAGTAGGTAATAGCAAAAGCTAAAGTAAGAAAGAAAGGCTGTTGCTGTCTGAAGTAGTGAGGAAGAAGAGACTCTCACACCAGCTGGCAGATTTAACAATAGAATCATTGATGAAAGAATGGGTCACAAGGAGGGGGGATAAAAGAAGAGGCAGGGAATAAAGTGTGAGAGCCATGGGGTGGAAGCTGAAAGAAGAAATAATGAAGGCAGCCGGCAGAATTGGTTTCCTAGTGAAAAGGTTAATTAAATCTTCCGTGGCACAGAATTCTTAAAGAACCACTTTTCCGACTGCGTGTGTATACGTTCACGTGTGTTCTTTGTAAACACACAGAGATGATAATGATTCTCTTCTAACATCCTTTCACACTGACGCTTCAGCACATGTTGTTTTTTTTAAAGGACAATGATTTATTTTTTTTTAAAGCCTCTTACATGTTGAGTGGGAAGAAATTTAACACTGCTGACTTGCAAATAAATCTTAGGAGCCAGAATTGGTTCTCGTTTCATTGTTCTGATCTATTTTCTCCAAAATTTAAAACCGGCACCACAGAAAGCAAACCTTGTGTCTCTATTAAAATCAATGGCAAAAGGAATGAACTCTTCTAAACAATAGAAGAGACAAAAACCTGCAGGGCTTGGGAGCTTCCGTCCTACTCCAAAGACCGCGAGGCTGATTTCTAAGCTGGAGAAATGATTATAGATCATCCCAGGAGGATGCCAGCCAATAAGATGGCAGTGGTGCTATTTGTTTTCTGCCTTTTGTGTGTTTCTTAAGGTTAATCTTCATGCTGTCGCACAGATTCCAGCAGCCCCGGGCATGTTGGGACTCAGGGATTGAGTGTGCGGTTTCTGATGTCAGTGGAAAGGGCAAACGCTGATGAGAATAATCAAGAACACAGTCCATTCAATGAAAGACACGGATCTCCAGCCCTGCTACGCTTTTCTGCCCATCTGCAAAGTTTATACTCACTCACATGAGAAGATAAGGCATCCACTAGTACCTTCCTTTTGTTTGTTCTGAATTTAGCCGTAGCCTTCACTTAAAAAAAAAAAAAAAAAAAAAAAAAAAAAAAAAAAAAAAAAAACATTTGATTTAGCTTGTTTTCAGGATCCTGGGTATTGTGTCCACAGACATAATTGCAGTTGATCAGGCCAGCAGTTGTAGGAGCAAAAGTATTAATACACTGGCTCAACATGAAGCCAGTATTCCTAGACGCTCCTGTGCTTAAAGAGAATCCTTTCATGTGGAAAATCAAAAACAACAGAGTGCGGCAATATCTGGAGTTAGAGACTTTTTTTTCCCCTTTTCCATTTTGTCAGATAGCAAATGTGAGAGAGTGAAAGAGAGAATGAATCTGTCACAGACATTTCATTCGGCCATCTAGTCTTATAAGTTGTCAAGGGTTTCGTCTCCAAAGAAAGGCATGTCTTCCTTCCTTGGCAGTAAGAGATGACTTCCCTTTGTCAAAACTGGGCAGGACAGATGTTTTTATGAGCTGAATCAAGATGATGATGATGATGATGATGATAGCAACAATAATAAGAACAGTAATAGAAGCAAGGATGGCAGAACAATGCAGCACAGAATTGGCTATGATGATTCTTATTGCTGTGCAGCCCCTGAAAACTCTTTCAAATCCCATGAGCCTCAGCAGAAGCTGAAGGATAGGCACTTGAATATTTAAGTCTTTACTGTTGCGTATTTAACATACGCACATTTACTTTCCCATAATTACAGGACAAAGAGTTTTAGCATTGCCTGATGAGCTCCAGTGATACCAATACATGCCCTCTGGATAAAAGGATGGGCAATAACTGTGATTAAAGAAGTTATTCAAAGGCAGAAATTTAAAACCCTGGTGTTAACAGATAAAAATTAAAACTT
Source organism: Pipistrellus hanaki (assembly GCF_964339955.1). Lineage (NCBI taxonomy): Eukaryota > Metazoa > Chordata > Mammalia > Chiroptera > Vespertilionidae > Pipistrellus > Pipistrellus hanaki. The sequence continues at coordinate 70,735,991 of NC_140508.1, forward strand.
ATCTCATCAATTTAATGTATGATGTCACACCTATCACAGAATGTTGGCTGAATGTATTTGCTGTTCAGTGTCACAATTCCTCAGAGCTCAAAGGGCTACATTAAGAAACTAACTAGAGGATGCACTGTGCTCATGTTTCTGTAGTAAGTACTTGGGGAAAAACAAAGATATGAAAAATGTTTCCTCCACCCGCAAGACATCTATAATCTAGTTAAGGAAATAAAATTGATAACCCCAAAATGATTTCAATCTAAGGCAAGAGGAAATCAATCTCTGGGAAAAGCCTGTTGAGTGAGAAAAACAGGTCGCTGTCCATGCCCTGAGCTGCATAAACTAAGGTCCAACAGCTCCTGAAAGAAACCAAAGCCTGGAAAAAGAAAGAAAAAGCTAACAACCCATCTGCCACTAGGTCTAACATTAGACTTTGGATGGGACCTGGTCACATCTAACTTTGCTCCGTCTCTGGATGCCCACCACAGAACCAAGACTTGTTCTGGCATCCATTTAGTCATCTGTATTAGTAAAATGAACTAAAAAATCCCAATAAACCTCTCTCCTAGGAGCGAGGTCTGATTTGTAAAACTTGCTCAGACACTAGTCAGACACTATGGGCACAGATCATTTACAGATTAGTAAAGAATACAGTCTATCATGCTATGGGATAAAGTATGTATTTGTCTGATTTGCTATTACTATCAACAGTAGTTATACTAAAATAGCAGTAAACACCATTTATAGAGCACTTACCATATGATGGATTCTTTACCTAGTAATTTATCTAATTCAATTTAATCCTCTCAACCTCTGTGAGGTACCGTAACTATTACCACACAGACAAACACAGAGTGGTTAAGCCTGAGACCTCAAAGTCTGCAGGTGATAGAGCCAGTATTTGAATCCATTTCTGCCTCTGACAAGAGGCCCACTGCTAACCATTCTATTCTTGGATCTAGCTAGACTTATGTATCTAGCTCATCATGCTAAACAATAAATGTTGATTAAAAAAAAGATATGAATTAAAAATAAAGAACATATTCAACTTCAGCTTTCTAGAGTTGAATAATCTTTAAAGGCAGATGAACATCCTTGGATAAATAAATTGCTCAAAGTTACCCACATACATAGTTAAACTAGATATGGTACCCAGACAGACTGATTGCTATTCCTATTCCAGTCCTCCGTTGCCTCTTCAATAACTGAAAGGAAAGAATATGGTTCACCAAATATGCTACTTATCTAAAAGATTAAGCAGAAAGCTCTTTCTATGTTAATCTTTGTTATTGAAAAATCTAAACTATGAGTTAAGATTTCTTGCTTTAGAAAAAAAATAGAAGAAGAAACATTTCTTGGCTTCAATATGCTACAGTGGAGATGGTACTAAGGTAGGATTTATTTGTTTTCTCCTCTCAACTTAACTCGATATTTGCTGTGCAGCTGTGTAGATTGTCACAGAAGGTTCTCAGGGATTCACACCTTTGGTTATTCATTCCCTTGTATCAATTCTGAACTTGGGTAGGATTTGCTTTGGTAAATGGTACATCAGCAAGTGTGACACAACAAGGCTGTACACTGGAGACACCCCTGGTTGCACTGTCAGAGCCCATTCTAATGTCACTTATCTTGAAAGCCCACAGGAGAGAGGTATCATTGCAGCTGAGCTCAGTCCTCAGTGTGGAGCCCAGAACCTAATGGGGGCACCGCCAGCTGGGATGAAGATTAATAACTCAAGGTAGAAGAGTTTGGCCCCAGGGGTCTATCCACTTTTAAGAGGACAATGTGTCCTCTTTCATGTCTTCAGTCTTTAGTGAAAGATTAGCAGTGACAACCTATAGCTTTTATCCATGAACTCCTTTCTACCACATCAGGCTGCATGTCCAATATTTTAAACAGGATGAGCTAGATTAAGTGACTTTCTTCCAAAAAGTTGTGTGTGTGAAGAGAAAACTAGCAATCTAACAATGGAGAGACCTGGCAAGTACTCCCTAATCCAAGTAATGAAGGTTCACATCACCAGTGACAAGTCTTATGGATTCACATCCCTCTCAAAATGATGTTACAGGAAGGACACTTAACCTCTTTGATATTCTTCCTTATGTTATGAAAACATCATGTCAGTTTAAACATGAAGTAAACATCAGACAGTCCTAAACTACAGGAAATGACTAAAAGCATGACTTAACTAGTTATTTGCTGTGAAGCTCCACAAAACCATTATCATGAAAAAGAAGAAAAGAGTGAAAAACTAGGACTGAGTGGAGATGACTAAAGTGGCATGGCAACTGAAGGCCATGTGGCACTCTAAGTGTATATTTAGGCAGAAAGAGAACCTGAATGAAAAACTCGTGACATCCAAATGAAGTCTGGAGTTTAAAAATTGGAGAGATGTTCCTTGTATAACAAATGTCACTACATCCACCCAAGAGATTAAAAATTAAAAGATATTATTCACTCAAAGGAGAGGATTTCTGCACATTGCCCATGCTAAGTAGCAAGATTTTATTATGTATCCAGACCCAGAATACACTACGTTAAGTGGAATTGTTATTGAATCAAAGTCATCCTTCAAAGCTAGGACAAAAAACTAAAAATTAGGGAAGGCAGAAAAAAAATGAAGGGAGGGAGGTAAAAAGACTTTGTGCTTATCTTCCCCCTGGACCCACTTTTCATAAAAATTGGAGTACATAGAGAAAAACCACTTACTGCAGAGTTAGTTGAAAGAGTCAGAGTTGGATTCTAGTTAACTGAGACTTTATGTACCGACATATTATGGTGCTAGCCTGTAAATTAAAGTGTATACACTCACACAGCACATTTTAATAAAATGATTTTAGAGGAATATTCATTTTTAAATTTTACCATTAAATATGCTTACAGATCTTTTCATATCAATAGCCTATACTTATCCTTTGTTATTCTGAAGCATAAATATAGCTGAAGTATTACTGCTTTCTTCTTTCACACAACTATTCATACTAGTTTATCAAAACTGATTTGTTATGACAACATGGTCTAGGATGGAGATAGATAGGATCTAAAAAAAAAACTGCACATGAATAAAAGCTTACCCTCGGACAAAAGAGCACCTGGCTCTTTAAATATTCATGAAAATAAGACCATAAGGCCTCTGCTCTGTGGGATGTTGACTCCCTTTTCAAGAGTTCAGTGCTTCAAATGTGATGGTAAAATGTTGGCATATGATATTGAATATTGCGACTGACTAATGCTATTGTGAAGAGAAAAAAAGGATTCTGATGGACAATGACATCATCTGTGCCTTTTGACTTTTTGTCCAAGCATCTTGGAAAGATTTCAGGGAGTGCCCCTCAGCTAATAACATAAAACAAAATTGACAACATGAAGAAACAGAGGCAGACAGTCAGGAAGAAAGTGCTAATTCCAAACACGTCTTTTAGAGAACTGGTCACACGCTCAGTCCTATGACCAGGGCGAGTCCCTTCTAGGGAAGGAGCAGCTTCCAGTGATGCACATCGATCATCCTGGATCATGAACAACTCAGGTTTGAGGCCCAAGCATCTAGGTTGCTGAAACCCCACCTTTGAATTTAGGGACCATTATCTTAAGCTTCCCAGCAAGGGTCACTAAGCTAATGATAAATATAAGCTCTGTCATAATATGGCATCACTGTTCTCATGATGCCATATTTTTTTATATTAAATAATATAAAAAAATGCTGTTGAGGAAGCTTTGGATGAAAACAAAATATTTCTCAGCAAAAGTGACAGTATACTACATAGAGAGTCAAAATATAATAGGTGCGTTCTAGTGTAATGCTTACAGAGAAGACAGTTACAGCCTGCTAGCTTTAGAATTATATTCACATACATTTGGCATACTATTCAAGTGTACAAAAAAGAGGCCTAATGATGGATAATTAATGGTTTTCCAACAAGGGATTTTACTTAAATTAGAGAGCCGGTGCACGACATATGTGCATGGGTGGGGGGGATACCTTAACCTGGCCGGAACCCTCTCACAGTCCAGGGCCCCTCGGGGGATATCTGCCTGCTGGAGGCTAGAGAGGCTCCCGCCAACGCACAGCACTTGCTTCTGGCTGAGTGGCGCTACTCCTGTGGGAGCACACTGACCACCAGGAAGCAGCTTCTGTGTTGAGTGTCTGCACCCTGGTGGTCAGTGTATGTCATAGCAACCGGTTGTTCTGTCATTCAGTCAATTTGCCTATTAGCCTTTTATTATATAGGATAATTTGAATGTAATAGAGGAAACAGCATTCTATTTAGATACACCCTGACTTTATTTAGAACTCCTCACTTAAGTCAGTCTTCATCTCCAGAGAGGACATTGGTCACCTTGTTCTGGTACTACTGAAGCATCCATCTTATGTAAAAACTGCTGTTTGAAATCCCAACCCTGCTATTTTGGCTTCTGTAAATGCTTGGTTGCTTAAATAATAAAAAGAAGACTACTCTCATTCCAGAGAGGCCATAAACTATGTCCCAGACAGAGTTGTCAGTGCTGACACCAGGCCAGGCCTTGAGATATGGTCTCATGGCCCCTTCCCAGCACACAGGCCTTCTTTCTCAGAAGGTCCGGAGTCTCATTCCAAAATTGGGAGACAAAGAACTAGGAAAAGTATAAATAGAAAATGTTTCCTTCATGTGGGGGAGCTCAGAATTTGAAAGACATTTTTCTCTGGGCATACCCATAATTATAATAAAATGTAACTCCCCTTTCTCTAACTGCTCCTTGGTTTTTCTCCAGTCTTCTGTAACTTTATATCCGCATACATGCTATACTCCCTGGCCTTAGAAAGGTTTGTGGCTTCAGATCAATTACATTAATATTCTTAAGAATTAAGGGCTGAGATATTTTACTTAAAAATACATTTGACTTGAAATCAGCTCTTAAAACGTTTCTAAAATGTAAAGAATGATAATGGACAATAGGGGTGGTGTCATCTTGTCAGCCAATAAACCCGCGTTTTTTTTTTTTTTAATCAGGATCTAAGAGGCTTTCAAGACTTAGACTCTGCTACCTACACTCTGCTCTTTACACTCAATGAGTGTGGCTCCTTGATGTTGGAAGAATACACCAAGCACACTTTCCCCATAACACTCTTCCCACAGACATTTGGGCAGATAGTTCCATCATCTCATTTCATTGTCTCCCAACAGTTATTTCCCGAGTCCCTCCCTGACCACCAGACCCAAAGAACACACCCACTACTCCCATTCCCTTATCACACTTTGCTTTTCTTCAAAACACTGTCAACACTTAATGTTATCTTCTGGGTTTATTTGATATTAACTATCTATGGATAATAAATCTATGGAGGTGGGAGTTTTAGCTGTTCTGTATTCTGCTGAATGATCAGTACCAAGAACTATGCCTGGCACAGTAAGGACTCAACAAATATTTGCAAATAAATGAGTAAACAAAAAGCCAGCTTATGTACATGTATCCTCAATTTGGAGGAGGTGAGACATGGGTCATGATGACAAGGCACTTATATCAAGTTGAAGAGACAAGAGCTGAGCACAAACTAATTTGTCAGCTCTACATCTTATTTGAACCAAACCAACTAGTGGCAGAAAGATAAACTGTCCTTAACTTATAGAAAAATAAGCTTTCTGTAAGAATCTGCAGCAACTGATCAGATATTGGAGATAATAGTTTTAATCAAATCTACCCTTTTTTTTGAGCAATCACAGAGAAAAGGCCATATTCTGCCCTACTGTCAAAGACAGAATTTAAGGCTGGGTTATTTATTGCTCTAAACTCTCACAAAATTTCATGAAGTCTGATGTTCTTATTTCATTTTGTTATTTATTCTTTCATCTCTAAATTCATAGCATCAGACACTTTCAAGATCATTTTGTGAACTAACAACACTTAATTTTTCTTCTGCCTCTTTTCTCTTTCCTACTTATCACAAAAAGAGGTGTGAAAAAAGCCCTTTTTTGTTTTTTAACTCCTATCCATAAATCATAACTTTAAAATTACAAATCTCAGTTTTTATTCTCCTAAATTTCAAATTAAGCATTTGATCCTGCTTTACGTGGGATATGACTGGAAGTTAAAACAAAAGGGATTGGAGAAGGAGAGGGCGTCCACTCAAATGTGAGATTCCTTCAAGAATTTTACCTGTTTTTCATTCTCTATACAATCTCTACTCCAACAATAAATATTTAATTAATGCAAATATTCTCGCTTGACTTTCCAGAAAGTTGGCAACCTTACACACCTCCCTCCTGCTTTGATGGGCTCATTCATTTTTCCCACCCATTCAGGAGAGAAAAACAGTGGGGGAAAACCAAGGGGTTAAAAAGACACCCCTTAATAAATGTGTTTAAGAGCTGACATGTCTTCTTTCTTTTTGCTCCATTAAACTGGCACACACTCAGCATGGCATTGTTCACTTTGAAGTGGTTTGCCATTGTTCTCCCACCAGCCTCTCTCAAGGCCTACTGACAGATGACCTATCAAATGCTTCCCCCTTTGTCTCCCAGCATCCTTGCCATCCCTATTTTTTTTTTTTTTTTTTTTTAATAAGACACAATCTGCTCACCCTCTGGCTCTTCCTCCTCCAGGGGTAGCAGTTGGTAAGCCTGGGCCCTCCCAAAGTCAAGCTGTTATGCAGAGCATGTCTGGATCCCAAGGATGGGAGGGAAAATAGTGCATAAATCAGTAGATAGTGTTTCTAACACTGTCAGGGATAAATTGTTCTTATTTCCTGAAACTGTCATAGAAAGAAAGAAAAAAAAAGGGTGTGGGGGGGAGGGGTGATTCTAAGGTGAGCTCTGATATCCCTATTGTTCCTTGAAGACACAGAGCCCTGAATATCTCCTGCCCAGGTCTGACCAAGGAATTGGCTTAGAACAACTAGGAGAAACTTCTAGCAGGACTTGAGAAAACAAAATAAAATACAACTGGCATTGTTGTCAGAAAACAAGTTTCAATGAAAAATAAATGAGCCCAGCCAGCATGGCTCAGTGGTTGAGTTTCAACCTATGAACCAAGAGGTGATGGCTCCATTCCCAATCAGGACACATGCCTGGGTTGCAGGCTCAATCTCTAGTGTGGGGACCTGAAGGAGGCAGCCAATCAGTGATTCTCATCATTGATGCTTCTATCTCTCCCTCTCACTTCCTCTCTGCAATCAATAAACGTATATTTTACACAAAAGATAAGACAACCTCTATCAATAATAACAAACATCATAAATCACCTGGAGTATTTGCCCTGAGGCTGCTTGGAGGACATTATGTAAAGCCCCCACCATGCTTTTAACAGATATTTGCAAATAACTTGTAAATTCACACAAAGCTACTGATAAATAGTTGGTTTGTTTCAAGGTTTCTAGGAACTAACCTCCAAGGAAACATATTGAAGCCATTAGGCATTTCAGCTCCAGGAGAGGTGCTCACCTTTGAGGAAAACCAGACCATCACTTGACCATCTTAAAGATGGTGTGGTTTTCGGAGCAGACTGCTGACTTGCACATAGATCCCTCAACAGAGCCTGCAACTCCCTCCATTTTCCTTCGTTCTTCCTTCCATAAAAACCCCTCATGAAAGCCCCTGCCTGAGCTGAGATGTAGATGGTTTTTGAGACTAGAGTCCCCCATCTTATCAGGCTGCTGGCTCTTGAATAAACCTGCTTTCCTTTCATCAGACCCTGTTTACCTTGTTTCCCAAGTATTGGCTTTTGAGTGGCAGAGAGCCAACCCTGGATTCAGTATCAAGTGTAGCATGCATGCTTGACAGGAACTCCATTAACTGGCGGGGTTGAGGCACACTAGCCCTTACTACCACCAGTTACCTTTAGGCCTGGGAAGCTGGGAAGCTGGAGTGACTGAGAGAGCTTATTCAGATCTTCCTGAACAAAAGTCTTCCGAATGTCTCTCTTACGTGTGAACAAGTATCTGCTCTATTCCATACTCTACCTTGTGTCTGAAATTCCTCTTTGCCCCTCACCCCAATTTTGACACTCAGATGGAATTTTATGGCAAAAGTCGACATTATTTATACAGAAGTCAATTATTTTCTTATTAAATCACCCACCAACCAAATATATACCCATACATATATACACAGTTATCTGTGTTATAATTTTAAAAGATTTTTTGTCAAAATCCTTAGGGATTTTTTCTTTTAAAAAGTATTTTCTTTAGTAAGTTGGCCTTCAAATTATAAGGATAAGTCACCCTTAAAATTCACTTCTGTAGGACAGATCCTCTCCAAAGGTGCTGGAAGTGACAGGTCATGATTTATGGCTAGCGAGGTACTAACAAGTTATTTTCTATTTTTCAAAATTTTATTAAAATGAGTTGAATTGAGCAATGGCACTGTTAACAAGCTATGGCATTTACATAGACAAAAATAACATTTATATTTAAATTGCACTAAATATTTGACTGGCAAAAACATCAGTCACAAATATATGTTTTCCTTTCTGCAGAATTTCAATTTAAATGTTACATTTCTACCTAGTTTTACTCTAAATGGATGTACATGTACGAGCAAATCCCTTAAGAGAACAAATTCCAGTACTGCTTGTTTATTCACCAAAACTGAAGATCAGTCATTGCCTTTAGTGTCAGGTCTGATAAGTACTAGTTACATACTAGAAAAGCAAAGGTCTACTGTTAGCCTATTTGATTATTTCCTATTCTCTTTATCTGTAAATTTCACCATGCTTTCAATCAAGTAAGAGAACTGGATGCATGTGAAGTACATAGACACTTTCAAATTAATGGTGACTTCTGCCGGGACCGGTCTGGCTCAGTGGATAGAGCATCAGCCTGTGGACTGAAAGGTCCCGGGTTTGATTCCAGTCAAGGGCATGGGCACATCCCCAGTAGGGGGTGTGCAAGAGGCAGCTGATCGATGATTCTCTCTCATCGATGTTTCTAACTCTCTAGCCCTCTCTCTTCCTCTCTGTGAAAAATCAATAAAAAATATTTTTAAAAAAAGAATAGCATCAAATTAGTGGTGACTTCCTTTCAATAAGCAACCATCTGAGGGACAAGGCAGACAATTTAACTCTAGACTCCTTTGATGGTTCAGGTATTCTAAATAAAGTGTCAGCTTCTAAGCAAGGAAAGGAATGGCTCTCTCCCAATATAAACAAGAAGTGCTTGTTTAGCTGCTGCTGATTTACATGAGAAATTAGGCTGTTGACTTCCTTATATCTGGCTGATTAAATTTAAGGTTTATAGCAAGCAGTAATTACCAGAATGTCACCTAGGCATAAGCTGCTTCAACCCTGCACTGGATAAGGCTGCCTCAGGGAAAATAGGTAGCTATTGTTTTTCAATAGATGCTATACATCCGCCTCCAATCATCTAAACAGTCACAATTCACAAACTTCTGGATGACGTCCAAACTCTTCAAGCACATCTGCTCCACGCACCAGCAAAATGTACAGCAGCGATTGCCGCACAATTCAACACAACAATTTAAATATTTTATATAATTAATGATATGTAATTAAACTTAATGTAATTACATTTGGGTTCTCTGAGGTACCTATTTTACAATTAGTGTTTCATCAACAAATAGCTTTTCTGAGGCACAGCACGGCTCTGCTGGTAGTAGCAATCCATACCCAGAAGTGTCCCTGTTACTTCAGTATGCTGTGGCGCAAAACCAAACATTCTAAGTCGCCAGCCATCAGCCTCTGAGTATGTCAGAAAGGAGCCTGCATGCCAAAAGCACATATATACTCAAACACTAATGGCTTTGCCTTCATCCTGTGAGAAGCTGAAAAGGCGACAGGAAGACCCAACCACTAGATGACCATTCTCATAATTTTGCAAACACAGTCAATCACCAAGAGGTCCTTGAAGAGAAAGCTCAACATTCTATAGTTATATCCCAATGGGGCCAATACAACTGCCTACAGGCCAGCTTTCTTAGGGTCAGGAATGTGATGAGGTGGTGATGGAGGCTCAACATCAAAGAGGCTGCTGTGCCTGGCTCCATTAGACTAGCATCATATAGTTATGGTTATACTAGCAAAGAGATAGAATTGTTAGAATTTTTGCTTTGCTACATTTGGGCCATAGAACTTATGTATGGAGCATGTATCAGATTTAAAAATATACCCTCCCCCCAGAAGTGCTTGTGTGCCTCCTTCTCTTACATGGAGGGCTCAAGGGAGTAGATGTCTAGACTAGCTCTCCAGACTCAGTCTTTTGAGATCCATGGCACCTCTACAGAAGTGACCACAGTCAACTCTTACTGATTCTTCTCTTATTTCTTGATGTTTTATTCAAGATACTATTTGATGGCATTCTACCCCAAACAGTAGCATTATAGTTGTAGTTGTTTTAATGTTGCCTCCCCCCATCAAAAACATAATTCTTTTGTCTTATTTCAATATACCATGTTTCCCTGAAAATAAGACATCCTCCAAAAATAAGACATAGCGCATGGAAAGATAAGACATCCCATGAAAATAAGACCTAGCGCAACTTTGGGAGAAAATATTAATATAAGACACTGTCTTATTTTCGGGGAAACAGGGTAGATGTAGCATATACATATGTTCATTAATACATTAATACATTAATGTGTCTTATCCACTGTAGAGTCCCAATGATTAAATACCCTTTTTTTGTACATGTTTTTATTTTACCTAGGGTTAGTGTATTTTTTTATTTGCTTAATTTTATTAACCCACAACTCTCCTGTAGAACTAGAACCTTTTCCCAATGGAGGTGAACAAATCAGGGCTCATTTAGGGGTGCTATTACATCCCCATCCTGAGCCCAACACTCAATTTCCATCTGGAAGTTCCCCCTCTAGCATCACCCTGAGCCCTATCTTTGCATCTTTCCTGCAAAGACCCTCTCTCCTGGACCCTGAGGCTTCATTGTTATTGGTTCTTTCCCCATTTGGTAGAATCACATTCTCATCTAGCTTCCTCTGAAGGAGTGCCTAGGAGGTTTTTCAAGACCTTAATGCTAGAAAAGACTTTACACTTGAATTCCGGTTGCACACACAATACTACTTTGAAAATAATTTCTGCCAATACAGTGAATGCATCCCTTCATTCTCTTTATCGGTGTTGCTATGGAGAAGTCTGAGTCCACTCTGATTCCTTAGTCTTTGTATGTGAACTTTCCCCCCCGTTTCTGGATATATTTATCTTGAAGTACTTATCTCTAAAGTTCAGAAATGTCATCACTATGTCCCTTGGGGTGAGTCTTTTTATTTTATGGTGCCAGCACTTGACATGCCCTTTCAAACTGGATAATCATGTCCTTGAAACATTTTAAGAGTCATGTCCTCCCTCTCTGCTTTTTTATTTTTTTCTGTCAGAAAATGCTCTTATTCGGATGTTGACTCTCCTAGAGCAGAGTTTCTCAAGGTTTAGTCCCTGGACTTGAAGGGTGTGCCTCACCTGAGACATTAGAAATGTGCATCTCAGATCGCTCCCCGGACCTTGTGAATCAGAAACTCCAGGGGTGGGCCCAGCAATCTGTGCTTCAACAGCCTTCCTGGCGCGTTCAATGCAAGTCAAGTTACAGAATCACACTGACCTACACTGATCTTCTAATTTGCTTGCTCCTACCTTTATTTTTTTTTAAATCTATTTTTTCTTCAACATTATCCTCTACTCCTTTTATTGTGTTTTCTTTCCCTCTATCAGGAATACCCAATTTTTGAACACTTTTTTTTTATTCTTGGAAAAGCTATCCCTCTTATTTTATAAATTTCTGTTCTTGCTTTATGGTTGTTTTACATTTTCCTCTCTCTCTCTCAGAATATTCATTTAAATTTTATGAGACTGTTTTAAGATTTCTTCTGCTTCCTCTATGGTTTCTGTTTCTCTTAGATTCCTTCTTATTTACTGGGTTTGCTTTATCCCCGTTATTTTATAAGTCTTTACAGGTATATTGATCCTTAGATATCAAAAAAAAAAAAAAAAAAAAAAAAAAAGTGAGGAAAAAGACAAACTTATTTGCATAGGAGATTTTGTTAGTTGCAGGCTTCCCTCTAGTTTTGGGGGAGATGATCCCAAAGATCTGTGGGCCTTTCCTTTGGGTAGACAATTTCCCCAGAGAAGAGTTCTCCCAATATTCAGCCTGTCAGTTTGAGAAGCGTTTTCTAGGTGAAGAGGGTTGTAGGATCTCAACATTCAGTTTGAAAATCTTTTACTTTAATCCCCTTATTTTCAGAACAATTTCTCATCCTCACTCTCCTCTGTTTCTGGGAACCTTTAAAGTTTATCCTTTCTTATTTAATCTCTTCATAAACTGCATATCCTCTCTTTTGCTACATTCAGAGAGGTCTGTGGGATCTGGGAGGGTCTGTAGGTATAATGTCTCATGTATAATCCCCTCATCCTGCTTGGTTTCTGCACCCCTACCATCAAAGTCACCTGCTGCCTCCATTTCTGAACTTCTTGGGTTCTGCAGCCAACCCAGGCCTGTTTAACAGGATGTTGTAGTCAGTGGCTTCCCACCAGACTCCTAACAATGCTATGATTCACCCATCTGCTTTTCAGCTTCCAAGTCTTCTCTCATCTCTCATCTCCTGGCCCTTTTTGCTGTCCTTGGGCTTTATCCCATTTGTATCCCATTCTGGCATGTTAGCACTGCCAGAGTAGAGCCACCCTTATGTGTCAGTTCATGACATCTCCCAAAAGCTCTAGTAATACTGGCGAAGATCTGTGGAGGACAGTCCTGGACATACAGCTGAGATGCACTGTTATTCCAGAAGCGCTGGCCTGGTGGCAGTGGGCTGTGGAGGAATGGCCCTGGTCTCCAGCAAGAGGCACATTCATTTTGATGGGTATGTGGAGCCCTGGGCAACTTGATTGTCATGGGTGCCAACAAGTCTGTGAAAATAATGATAGCCCAATGGTCAAAGGAGCTTGTTCCCTCAGCCTGAGTGCACACCAAGCCACACAAACATAAATCTGAAATGTGCTGGCTAGGAAAGACCTCTAGAAAATACTAAAAGTTTTCTCCTTTAATATGTGGTTGTAGTCACAGCTCTGCCATCTTGACCGCAGAGATGACACTCAGATTCATCTCAGTCTCTTTTTGTCTGACTCCAAGGTACTGTGAACCTGAACCAAAGAAATGCAGCTGCTTGGGTGATCTGATAGTCAGAGGCAGTCGTCTTGCTTCCCAGAAACAGGCAATTAGATAATGTATCTGCTTTATGTTCCTGTCCTGGTTGTATGGACTTGAATTGATTATCACTTGGTCTCTGCATGGATTCTTCCTTTCACAACATTCAATTGCAGGAAAAGGAGGAAAGAAAGTGGGAGAGAAGCATGTATCCTAGAGCAGTAGATTCATGGGAATTTCTTTTGCTGCCAGGACATTATGGATTAACTCAGCAATAGTGGGAAGAGAAGAGGCAAAATAATTGATAAGACCATCCTTCACTTCTACATTAAACACAAGCCTACTAATACATCTAATGATCAAGTAAATGTATGGCATAATATAGGAGAAAGAACACTGAGGTGGGACTCTAGAGAACCAGGTCCCATTTTTTTCTGCCATGGACTGGCTAGCCAAGACTCAGAAGGAGAGATTGTCTGGATTATTTTCAAGTTCCAATTCATCCTGAAATGGTTAGACTCAGGCAAATCCCTTAGTGTGTGGATTTCCGTGGCCTTACCTATAAAGAGGGTGCCAGACTACAAAATACCGGATACATTCTTCATGTGATTTTCATAATCCATATGTTGATATTCCTAGGTATGATCTTTGATCACTGCTTATGCTGACAAGGATACAGATGCATTGTTGCAAGCTTTGGGGTCACTCTCCCATCCATGCTTTTCTTTTTAACGATAATTTAACTTTAAATTTTTCTTCTAAAACAAGAAGTATATTGAGTTCAGTGGTTCAAAAGTATATTGAGTTCAGTGGTTCAGAGGAGTATTAGTGACAATGTAAGTGCAACATAATTGGGAAGCAAAATTATTTAATGCACACCACAGCTCAGGGCGCATGTTCAACAGGCACACTTGTCTTGGCCTGGTTCATTTGCTCCCTGACTATATGAGCCCTTATCAGGATGACTTTCTAGATTAAAAATTTAAATAGCTTAAGTCAGTGAAGCATTGCATAACACAAATAAAAACAGTTGCATTGGAGAATACAAGTGAACTTAGACACCACTGGGCTATGGGATTCAGCCCGTGGGCCTGATCTAAGCACGGCCATCAGCAGCTTCCTCCAGGCAATGAAACACTTAGAGTACTTGACCCCATTTCTGCCCTTTGTGTAGAGTCCTGGGCATAACATGGGATTTGGATTATCATTCACTCCACCGGTGAGATATTGATGTCTAAACCATGAATATCAATTTGTTAACTTGTTGTTGCTCCATGGACAAATCTAGTATCTGACTGTGGTCTGGACACTTTACTGAGTTTAATCATCCTGGCCTTACCTTCTGACCTGGTGGCAGAGAAAGGCAGATGAAACTGCTCTGGCCAGTGGTAACATACTGGGTCATTTGTGGAGAGTGAATGACGGTTAAAGGCTAAAAAGCACCCTCTCAGAGAACTTTCTCTAGTTTAGAGATTATTATCAAGATTTTTCCCCCCCAACTTTCAAGCAGACACTGGCTTACTTTTGAAGGGCGAGTAATGAATTCTGTTGAATAACAAATGCTGATTTAACTTCCATAGGGATCAAAGTTCTCTGATAAAGACAATTAGAAGGAGAGTAATTTTCCAGCCTATAAACTGCTCTTGGATATTCAAATACCAACTGAAATATACTCTGAAGCAATCATTTGCCTCATCCAGAATGGGTGAGCCAGGCAACCTTTTTACCTTTCGTGCCCAGTTACTATAAAGAAAACACTTGTAAAAAAAAAAAAAAAACAACAACAACAACAACAACAAACAAAAAAGCAAAAAGAACAAAAAAACCTACTTCTCACCAAGTGGAATGCACTTACTTGATGAGGCATAGAACTGAAGCAATGAAAGTTGCCCCTTCACCTCACCATGCTCCTCAGATTAATTAGGCATCAGCATATTGTAATCATGACAGTGTCTAAGTAGAAGATGAAGAGAAGATCTCTTTTTAAGTTCTGGGTCGCTGACACAAAGGGAAATTATTTAACCTCTAGATGTGATCACTAAGGCTTCTAAATAAGAGATGGTAAGTGGGGTCCACAATGTGCTCAGGGTTATTTAGATAAAAGGCTTCATGTAACGAAGAAAGAGCTGGTACAAGAGTGTGATGATTTGATCATCCATTCAAAAGCAAACGCCTACGCCAATGCAGCTTTTCATGAACGGGAGCCTTTTTGAGAATTAATCACAACTGGAATGCAATCTCTGAAGAGGAACCTCATCACCTTTTCTGCCCATGAGCGAGGCGGAGCAGCTGGCTGGGAGAAGGATCATCTGAATTAACACTCTCACCTCCCTCACAAGTTGGGTGAGTGACACTAAAAATACTACGCTTACTTTCCTTTGTGATGGCTAACTCCAAATCACACTAATCACATCCTGAACATAAAAATGTACATGAAGAGTGGCTGCACCGCCTTATAATACAACTAAGAGAGAGAAATTGATCCCTGTTTTAATTGGCTGAAAGCTGAAGCTAGAGCTTCCTCCAGTCAATCAAACATAAACTAGTAGATGTGCAGGATGCTAATGCTGCAAATGGGATGATTAATTGGTTCTTTCATCATTTCTCACCGTAAGAGTGGAGACCTAGACAGGTTAAGTGATATGAAAGGGATTTGAGCTGGTTTAATGCAGTTCATCAAGCACAATAATTATGAGCCTGGAAAGTGCTCAGCAATAAGGAAGAAGACACAGTCCCTGCTCACACGGTGGTCACTATCCCATAGAGAAATCCAGGAACAAATATAGAATTTCAATGCAGGCCCTCCTGCCAAGACAGGAGGATGACAAACATCTCTTGGTTTATCAGTGGCAGTTACATCTGCCCAGCTGTCTGTAACACACTGACATGGCCCCAAGTGGATTGGATCTGTGAACAAACACTTAATAGCACTTCAGGCACCTTACAGGCGTCCATGAAGAGTGCAGGAGCCCTGCCAATGAAAAGAAAGTACCCACTATTAACATCATACCGTGATCACCTGCACTGAAGAAACGCTGAGGGGCCTTCTGCAAACTGCTTCCTGCTTAAAACTCCAGGAAACATGTCCAGCCAACACTGGAATGGAGTTGCTACCACATGGCACAGCCCAGAGTCATAACTTCCACAGCAATCCTGGGACCACAGAAGCCAGGAGAAGTGACACAGCCAATAGGAGCATTTGTACAGACTGGAAAATTGCACTTGGCACTCACTTCACACGCACTGTGGGGAACCGCTGAGAGAGTGTGGCTCAGCGACTCTAGCACCAGCTCAGAGAAGAGCTTGGTTTTTGTCTCAGCATGGACTCTATCTTGCTGCACAGTCCTGGGTCATGCACTGTATTCCCCCACACTGTAGTTCCTCCATCAGCACATAAGAGAAAGAAACAAACCCCGATGTGACCACATGTCACCTTCTATAACTACGATGGACATAGAACAGAGTTTCTAAATATCTCCCCTGAAGAGAATCACAATAGGATGGTGTGCTGTTTGAGAAATCTGAAGAGGACATTTCTGGCTGATTGTGTGTAGGGATATGTGTGCTGATTTTTTTTTCTTCTAGTAGTCAGGATAGACTTGTACTTAGAATGTCACTCTCTAACAATCTCCTCGGGGGTCTCTTAGGGTAAATGATGGTGCTTATAAGTAAGACAGATAGAAAAAACAAAGGGGAAAAAAATAGACTATATGTACATCCAAGTTAAGGCCCTGTCCTTATTTATAAAATGTTTTTGTGAAAAAAGAGTCCATTGGCCTGGCTGGTATTGCTCAGTGGTTGAGCTTAGACCTATGAACCAGGAGGTCATGGTTCAATTCCTGGTCAGAGTGCATGTCCGGGTTGTGGGCTGGATCCCCAGTGAGGGCATGCAGGAGGAAGCTGATCAATGATTCTCTTTCATCATTAATTTCTCTCCCTCTCTGAAAACAATACATATATATATATATATATATTTTAAATATTCCATCCTGCATGTGCCTGGAGCTCAGGAGTGTGGTAAGCCTCCTTGTTGGCCTTGGTTAGAGTTAGCACTGCAAACTATCCATTTCTCTTTTCATGTGCATGGAAGGTGTTTCATTTGCCTGAAAATGGATAGCAGAAGACCCGGGACAGAGGCAATGTTCTCTGTGGGGACATGTGATGAAGGGGACATCCATGGTTAGGGGAACTTGCAACAGTCAAGTCTGTGTGGCACTAGAGGATGACAGTGAGGCAGCCATCTTATACTCTTGATTATCAGTCTCAGAAGATGAGGAAATTCGCAGCAGGCACCTTGGCAAGTGGTGAGAGGCCTCCCTGCAGTGGCCAAGGACGTCCATGAGGAAGCTGTACTACCACAAGAACACGAGGAACCTTGCACCTTAAGATGTCCAAGGTCACCTTGGGGAACTACAGAAATCAATGTCTTAGGATCCTTCAGTTCATAGGTGGTAGCTGCCTGATCCCATGAACATAAACATCCCAGATATATACAGTCACACAGATAAAATACTATAGAATTCTGCCCTGACACCATTTGTACCCTCCCAGTGGGTATGATCAGGTCATACCTGTATTACATTAGCAAGCCTGTAAATGCCCAGCTGGATGGTAAAGACAACATTTCCATAGGACATTAAAACAGAGACAACTTTATCATAGGATTATCGGAAAAGTCTCATGGAAGAGGTGGTTCATGAGTCAGAGCTTGCATTTGAATATAATTTTAAGTAAATGGGAGGGAATATTGGAATTCTGAACCAAAGGAATAAAAGTTATTAAAGTATAGGTAAGTCTGGAAGAAGGGAATTAAATGTAAGAAACTATCTGTCCGAAGTGGAGGCTGCACAATGAGTACCTGTGGAATTGCACTGTTAAAAAAATAGAATAATGAAGGCTGCTCCCCAGGTCATGTCCTCATTCTCCCTCCATCCTCTTGTGGATCTAATATACTGCTCTCTCTAGAAATCCTGACTGACATTCTATGGACATAGGTGAAGATGAGATCTATTTCTCCTATTTTTTCACATAAGAAATTTCAGAAACAAATAAAATTAGGCCAAGACACAACTCAAGATCAGAACCCACGTGGCATTTTTGCATTCAGTTCTTGCTACTTCTGTATGAGAAATGTCTTTTCAAAAATCCACAGTGAGGACTTATGTGGCTTGACATTAACTTCATAGTGTATCATCTTTTGAAAGAAAGTTAGTAGTTTTAGTAACTTAAAATACTATTATTTACTATGTGCATGTATAATGTGGAATACAGAATGCATAAACACTATGAAATATACAACATGTAAAATGGTACATGATATATATTGACATATATTATATATGGTATATATCCATGTATCAATACATTGCATATTTTATTTGAACATATATTGAAGGAGGGGATGGGCAGGGAAGAAAAGCCTGTTTAGCACTTTTGAAGTCTATACAAAAAATTTCAGAGATAGAGCCTATTTATATGAGGGTTGAAGAGACTAAGTAAAAGTGTATCAGTGAAACCTCTCGAAGAAATTTGTGTTTCCTTTGTTTGTTTTAAATGGGCTATATTATTTTTTCTCCAAGATAGAATTTAGATTATTTTATTAAGTTCTCTTTGACATTTATTTGTAATACAATTGCCTATATTTTTGGAGGAAAAAATTATTAACCTGCATATAAAACAAATGTATAGGGTTATTGTTAACACCTTAAAAAACAGAGGGTATTTTTCTATACTGCAAGTTTTCTATCACAGGCAAAATGAAACCATATCATTCCTTCATGGCTTGAATACAAAACCACTCCGAATTATGCTGCGGAAACTCTTCGTCCATTAGTCCAAGGTCATAGGAAAAGAGACAATCTTTTTGGTTCAAAGGCTCCACTTGGATCACACCATTTTCAGTGAAAGTAAGTCATGCTACAGCTTGATTATTAATTTGTGAATGCATTAAATAAGATGGGTTTCACCTCCTCGTCAGACTGCCTGACTCGGTGCTCACCATGACAAGTAGGCTTAACAAGACCCTGGTGTCTCATTGCAGCCAAGCAGAACTGTGTTTTCCATCAACAGCAACTGTGCTTGAATGAACTTTAATTTGCTGTTCTGGGTATATGTTCATCCTTCTCCCCTTAAAAAGGGGGGGAGGATATCTACATAAAGGCCGGTGGGTGTTTAAAGGTGAAGGTGATTAGTGGGTTAATGGCAAAGGTGCAGATTCAATGATCCACTATGGCACACTCCCCTTTAGGAGCACTTGGATCTGTCTCAGCAGGGATGGCTTTGCTTCTGTAGTAGTGCCTGGAGGATTGAAATCTGGGTGGCTTGTATTTATAGCAGCTGCAGATAAACGATAAAAGCCACTGAGTGAAGCAGGGGAAACAGACTCATATGCTGGAGTGGGGAAAGGCGGGGAAGTCCTAGGTTCTGAAGCAACATGAAGCATTTTGACATTATTGAAGTAATGCTCACCCCTGGAGTGTAAAGCTTGGGGTCTCTCAGACTTGGGGTTTCCAATGTAAGCCTGAAGAGAAAAGGAGGTTTGTTATGGGCTGAATTGTGACCCTGACATCCATATGTTGAAGCCCTAATCCTTAGTATCTTGGAATATGATTATCTGGAGAGAAAGTCTTTACACAGGTGTTAAAATGAACCACAAGGCTGGGCCCTAGTTCATTCCGACTGCTGTCAGTATAAGAAGATGAATTCTGGACACAGAGGAGACACACTGGCCTGTGTGTGCACAGAGGAAAGAGACAGTAGGAGACGGCAGGCCCTGCAAGGGCAAGAGCGGCCCCCAAAGAAACCAAACCAGCTAGCACCGTGATCTTGGACTTGCAGCCTCCATTACTGTGAGAAAATAAATTACTGTTATTTGCACTGAAATTCTGTTTTGGTAGCAAACTAAGATTGGGAGTATGGTGATTCTTTGCTGCTCAGTCTTGCATTACCCTTGTTCAGGGTAACGGTTTCATACTGGCTCCCAATCATTTCATCGCTAAACTAAGAACTTGAATTAGTCACTGCACCTCACACCCTGTACTGCTTCATTACCGCTCTTGTGATTAGATGCTCTCTCCCTGATCAGACTGTCTACAACTGCAGGCCACAATACCTTTAATGGGCTCTGGTGACAATAATTAATTTGCACTATCTTATTAAAAATATTAGAGCCCAGGTGCATGGATTTGTACACCAGCGGGGTCCTTTGGCCTGGCCTGTGGACATCCCCCGAAGGGTCCCAAATTGCATGAGGGTGTAAGCCAGGCCTAGGGACACCACTGGTGCATGATCAGGGCCAGGGAGGTGCTGTGGGAGGGCTCCAAGGAGTGTTTGGTCCATCTTGCCCGATTCCCATCTGCTGGACCCCAGCAGCAAGCTAACCTACCAATAGGAGTATCTGCCTCCTGGTGGTCAGTATGCATCATAATGATTGGTTGAACAGTTGAATGAACAGCTGGACACTTAGCATATTAGGCTTTTATTATATAGGATGTGATAAACTTGATACTTTAATAGTGAACACTGGGACTAATTTCAAGGATTCCAAATAAAGAAAAACTTTAGCATCTGGAAAAGTTGTGGGATAATTCATCCAGCAGGAGGAGTCCTGTGGAAGTAAGCCAGGAAAAGTGTGGCATAATGTATTCCTTCAAAAATGCAGTTTATATTTTATCTATCACCTAAAGAGAAAGAATGCAGGCTTGAGTTCTCAACCTTAAAGGACAGATTAAAATGCAATAAATTAAAATACAGCTGCTTTATGTAGTCTCCTGAGCATAAAAGAGGGGTAAAACTACCTGGTTAGATATCTGTAGGCCTAGGCCAAGAGGCAGAAAGCAATAATCAGCCCTTACATTCTTATTACTGTCAAGGTGAAGGACCTGGAGCAACTAGCATATGGGGATGAAGTTAAACAAGGGTAATAAAGGCAAAATTTCAATGTCTGGAATGTTCTTTCTTACCTGGAAAACTCCTACTCATACTTCAACTCCCTAGATCTTATGATCTCCTCTGGAAAATCTTCCCAAACTCACAGCTCTCCTCCTTCTTGCCTAATCTGAACTTTCAAATCTCACCTCTCTGAGTCAATAGCTCTTTTTTTCCAACCTTATCTTTTTTTCACATTCCTTCTGAACACCATTTTCTAGGCTATCTTATTTGCAAAACCTTTACTTATGTGGCCCTTGGTTCTTCCAATCTGAAGTCAGCTAACTCCTCCCCTTGTTTTCCATCTTCCTATCTTATCCAACACAATAGCAAGTGATCCTTAAAGTCAGTTACTGACTCAGCCTCCTTCCCTGGGACTCCATAAGCACTTGTTGAATGCTGGTGAAAAGAATAAATTAATGAATTTGCTTCGTAATTTATTAAATAAACAAAATATGTTATCTGATGAGATGCAACATTCCACAACAGATAAAGGGGCCAATAGGCTTTAAACTCATAACTTGTTATATCATATAAAATTGATGATAATGTTTGCCTGGGGTCAGGAGGAAGGATAAAAGAGGAAATGGTGAGAATTTTATCTTTTTCTGTGTTTTCATTTAAAAAACAAAACAAAACTGAAAGCTATATACTTGTTAACTCAGGGTGACAGGAATATGTGTTTGTTACAGTATTCTTTAGACTTTTTGTATTTTTAAATTTTAAAGTTAAAACAGATTTCTCATCTCTTGAATGCATGGGGCATCTATAAGATTAAAAAAAAAAAAGGAATAGTATTACCTAATTTTGGAATTTAATGGTACTTTCAGCCTGGCATTGTCTTTGAAAGGATGGAACGCTACATGAAATTCTGTTTGCTTTGCATCCTCAGCTCCCATAGGTTCTCAATTAAGCACTAGTTGAATAAAATCATACAGACCATCCTGTGCATCTCTCAGCCAATTAAAGATATATTTAATTAATATAGTATTTGATTAAATGAATCTTTAGTTCTTCCACTTACTTTGAACAGATGACAAATGACCTCCTGGAAGTACATGCAGATAAAATGGTGTGTTTTTCTGCATAGAGACGTGGAAGCAGCAGAAAGGGTGCTGAGGAGAGGGAACAGTGAAGAGTTTCAGAGGATGCTGGTGGTGACGGGGACACTGGAACAGGGCAAGGGACAAGAAAGAGAAGGAAGGAGAGAGGAAGATAGAGGAATGGGGGTGGAGGGGAGAGAGAGGAATCTAGGGACAGATTTCTCTCTGAGTGGGCTCATGGTGGATGATAATCATGTTTATTATTACGATAACCATAATTCTTAAACTTTAACTATGCCCATTTTTAAGTATTCTCTAAGAGCCCAGAATTGTGCTGGGTTTTTTTTTTTTGTTTGTTTGTTTGTTTGTTTGGGTTTTTTTACAGGAATGTTTCACTGATGGCTGATCACTGAATGCCAAGTCAGAGGAGGGGGGCACAGTTCAGTCTTGCGAGCTGAGGGGGGCTGGCTCCAGCATGCCCCTGACTCTGGCTCTCTGTCAGTGACAGCAGAGGTGTCCCTGCCTGCACACGTCCACTCACACATTCACAGAAGCTGGAAGTCTTGCCCTTCTCTCTGCACATCTCATTCCTACTCATAACTTAAGATGCAGCCTTAATGGCAATACTGCCACAAACATCTACAGGGTCTTTTCCATGGAAATTGATTCTCTCTGAATCCCATCACAGGCAGAAGAAATCCCAGACACATACACAAGGTGTTTGCCTCGGTGCCAAACGCTGACAAGGTGCAGCTGGAGGCTAGAAGACCGCAAGAGCTAGGACCACATTCTGGTGGGCCCAAGAGCTGAGAGGGAACATACAAGACAGTGTCTGGCTTTACCAGGGATGACAAATTCCCTACTGTGGGAGGCTGCTATTTTGGACTTTATTCAGAATAACATATTTTTTTAAATGAGTGCATGTAAAGTGACCATTCCATGACAACTTCAAAAGACCCCTCAAGATGATTACAAAGCTGGCTGAGATTGTATTATAGGAATAAAGCAATGCATGCTGGGTTACTGCACTAACTTGTTAACTAGTAACTCTTACTCAGGAAACTGAGGCTGAGAAAGGTGAAGGGCTTGCCCAAGGCCAGACAAGTTATTGTGTGGCAAATCAATCCCAGGATTGTCTGAACTAAAACCCCTGGCCCCTTTCCACTATGTCATCATGCAAACCAGAGCAAAACCATGGCTCTAAAACACTGCTTTCCCTGTTCTCAAGTAGCTCACATAAATGTGAAACCGATTCTGAAAGAGTAAGCATCTACCTTCCAAAGGTAAAAACTTTGAGATATACCATTCATGTGGAAGCAGTTCTTGACTATGATAAAAAAGGAAGGTCTGTTATAGTCAAGACTCATATATTTTCAAATAGTGCTGCTATTGTAGTGACGAGTACAACGTGGTGAGTGGAGATCCTTTTCTCTTTCTATAGCTCTCTCTCCATCAGGAGCTCACTGAACCTGCAATCTGTCACCTTGAGATCTAGTGCAGGGCCCTCATCGACACAGACCTAGGGCGGAAGAGTGAAAACCGGCCAAAAGTTTTAGATTTTATTTTTTTTTCCGCTCCCATGATGAACCTGGGACTTTCCTCTCTCCTTTGAAATGGGGATAAAAATGTTAACAATGGAGGATGACCTGTTACTTTGTGACTTTTCATTTTGTTTGCGTGTGCATTTACTATTGTTTTATAAGTTTTCAATTCTATTAGTGATAGCCTTTTTTGGAAGATGATGAAGAAATCGTTCAGGACTCCTCTGGGAATAAGACACATACCACAGAAGCAAAAGTTAGTTATAAAGCAAAATACAACGGGTTGGGTAGTTTATGTGAAAGGGAAGATTTAAATGAATGATGCCAGAACACCCTATAACCTTTCCAGGCTGAGAGTGTCACTGTGATTCCTTCCACAGAGATCTAGGCCATGTGCATTTTCCAGTCTGGGGAGCTGCAGTGAGTGACTCGGGTTTAAAGCTCTCTGACGTTCATCACACCGGTGCCCACATGAATCTACATCAAATTTGGTCAACCCTACTCTTATCTGTACACACCAGAAAGAAACGCAAATACGATGTCTCTAGAAAACTCAATGTAAGTGCAAAATCCATGGGTAAATTGTCTCCTTACAAAAGCAAATGAACACAGAGCAACAGCAACAATGAAAGACTTCTTTGTTTTTTCTAAATAAATGATAAAATGGTATTCCAAGGAGATGCCACTCCTTTGCAAACCTGTCATCTGTGCCATCAGTGAAATGAGTTTAGTTTTCAGAGCAATCTGTCAACTCTCTCAACCACATTCCAACAATACTTGCACTAGTTTTCAAGGGACATGGCTGCTTAAGAAGTTTTCTACCTCTGGCTGCACATATAAGCCTGGGAAATTGATATCAATGCAACCCATGGGGTTCAGGGATGCTCATGCGCTCAGCTGTATATCAGATACTTCTGCCTGGTACAACCCAAATGGGCACAAGTTATGACCCTAATACAGCCTAGAGCAAATGACTTCCTGGGAACACACATTATACTACATCATATAAGTTATTTCCTCACGCAAACTCCAATCCTTTCCCATCTCCTTTGTTATGGTAAAAAATACATACTTGTAGAAAAAAAGAATTAAGGTATTTTCTTCCATAGAAATCTCTGCATGATTTTCTCTGTTTAGCACAGCAAGGGCCAAAAGTTAGAAGATAATCATCCATATCAGGACAATCAAGATAGAGACTTTGGATATTCCTAGAGGTGGAATTGGGGGAAAATACATCCTGAGAAGGAGGGCCCCTTTCTCTCCTGTCCCTACATTTCTTTGATCCAGTTTCAAATCTGCAAGGAGAGGAAAACTGGGGCTATGACCGTGGCAATGGCCTGCTCATTCTGCACCTATTTTCTTATATCTCCAAACCATCAGGAAGACTGGAGCTGGGACCACACTTAGATGGTGACTAGGGTTTTAGAACAAAAATCAGAAAGGTAGATTTCAATGAGTGTTGCTGAAAATGGTGAATTACCCCTAACTCTAATATTGTATTATTCTCTCTCTGAGAATAAAATTATAGGAAAATTTAAGTATGGTTTTTTCTGACTCAAAACCACAAACATTTCCTTGAACGGGTGAGCAATCCTGCATCCCAGGCGCCAGTGGTCACTGGTCAAGAGCCAGAAAGCTGGGGAGGAGAGGATCTTCTGTCTGAACCATTTTAGCTCAAGCATCTCCCCTCAAATGCCCTGCTCCATTTAAGAGGTTTCTATTCATCTATAGAATATTCCTCTTTTTGACTTAAAGTTCCCTTCATGTATTTCTAAAATACACTCTTTTGAGGGGTTTGCCATTTTCATTTTCTCATTGAATAATTTAACTTCCTTTGTTCTTAAAGGAAAATAGTTTGAGAAAAGTGCTCATGAAATTTTATTAAAATTAGGATTTTATTTTTCCTTCAACTATAAAAATTGAGAAAAAAAAAATGAGCAAGAAATATCTGGTAAGTGCCATAGTATATTACTTTGAGTTTTGGGGAAAGTGGTGTAAGATAGTAATGGTCTTTGTCCAGAGCTAGTTTGATTCTAGTTAAGAACTAACACATGAAATACGAGAGCAGCAAAGTCAAAGTCTCATTGATTTTTTTTTTTTTTTTTTGGTAGTCAGAATGGAAAATGAGTCAGAAAGAAGAACCTATATAGAAATATTTGTAAAAAAAAAAAAAAAAAAAAAAAAAAATTGCCCTGGCTATGCAGCTATGAATGGAATGGAATGAAGAGAAATCTTATAGTCAACAAAAATGTGGATGAATTGTATTTTTAAAAGGTAATTATCCTTATAAATGTATTGTCTCCACTTAATTAATATTTCTTCCAATTGAAATTTTATAGTAATTTTCTATAGAGAGTAGGTGCATTTCATCTTTCTGCCTATTCAAATAAGATGTCCTTGGGTTTATTTTTAAAAATATTTTTTTAATTTACTTCAGAGAGGAAAAATATATGAGAGATAGAAACATCAATAATGAGAGAGAACACTGATTGGCTGCCTCCTGCATGCCCCACACTGGAAAGTGAGCTCACAATCTGGGCATGTGCTCTAACTAGGACCTCCTGGTTCCTTGGTTGATGCTCAACCACTGAGCCACACCAGCCAGGTGGTTTATAATTCTAGATAGTAAACTCAGCATTCCTCAGTCACTTTTTATCTACCTCAGTGCTGTGTTGGGAGAAAGTTGTTCCTCTTTTTAATAGCAGTCAGAATAAATTGCCCTCCATCAAAGGGTTGTTGTGAAGCGATGGAGAGCAATACCTGTAGAGATGTTTTAGCTTCTTGGAGAGGTGTTATCTGAATCAAAACCTGTGAAAAGAAGAGCTATAGCATTTTTCTGACACTGAGAAACTATTTCGTTGTAAAATAGTTTCTAAAGGGAAGAGTGCTCTGGATGTGAATTGTCAAATTTAGAGATGCAGGACAAATCAAGGTGCTAAGAACCACTGGGAACCCTATGATCTCCAGTAGGGTGGAGAAAATAATTGATTACTAATTTCCACGGCCCCATGTTATAAGAATAGTAAGAGCATTGCCAAGAGACATTCAGTAGAGCTGAATCCTTACACTTCACTGGAGAACTGAATTAGGGGAATAGCTTCTGGTGGAGACAGAGACTTTTACCAGGACATAGCACTCCCCATTCTAAGCAAAGAGCAAGACAAGGAGTTGAAGGCGGTTCAAAGGTCTAAAGTCCTCCTCACTGCAAGGAAAGATGGAAACAGAAGAAGTGAGAAGTCATTCAGCAGGTCAGGACAGCAAAGGAATAAGACTCGGCGAAGTGAAATACCTTTCCCAGGTCTCCACTACTAAATTGTGCTGTTAAGCAAAACTAATCTCTCACCATAATTTAATCTGTGATAATGATTGTGATTACAATTCTGAAATTGAACATTCAATCTTTAAGGAACCATCAATGTAATTCAAGGTTTTCATTATTTTCATGTTTGCTGTGTACTTTTATGTTATTTTTTCTCATGCACATGCAAATATTGTCCTGAATTTCAAATGAGAGTAGATTATTCCCATTTCCTTAACATAGGATGTACCCTCTCTATGAATATTAATATTTTTCCTAATACTTTTTAAACCAGCCATTAATGTGAAAAGACTTTGGTAATGAATTTACCCAAATTCCCTACAAATACTACATGTGCTAATACAATAAAATACGGTGGAAGTAATATGCATAATGCATTAGGCTTTGTTATAGATGCCTGCCAAAAATAGTGTTTGGCAAACAATGCTTGCAAAGTGCCTCACCGATTAAAATTTATTGCTGCTGATAGACCCAGGGCAAACAGGGACCGATCTCTGCTATTCACGCCCCGGAAGACACAGCAGTTCACCGGCTGCTCAGATTATCCCTGAAAGCTTCTGGACATCACGAAAATGAAGGAAGACACGTAATGAGATGTTTAATGTCCGGGAAAGTAACTCTTCCAAACAAAGGAATCCCCCAGGGTACCACGCTGTCATCTCCATGGAGATCACGCCTGGCAAAAGGTCACAGCTCCAGCCAGCTGGCAGGGCCGGGCTGCTGGGCCCCTGCTCTCAGGGGCTCAGTCTCTCCTTGGACAGGCTGTCCTCTTTGAAAGTGAGAAGCTGAGCCAGCATCAACGCACGCCCTTCTCTCCATCTTATTCCAGGTTTGCTGTGGCCTAGTGCCTTACTGATGGGCGGCTGCACGTCCCAGCATATGGGAGTTCCTACTGCTGTGAGTGGTGTGGGGTGAGGGGAGACAGGGCTGCTCTCACTCCCTGTAGTCATGGGGGGGGGGGGGGGGTTGGGAGCTGAACTCTGGGGAGAAGCTTTCTGAGGATAGATTCTACCTTCTTTAGACACTAACTCTGCCAGTGAAACCAGTGACTATTGCTGCCAATGAATCAAGGTTCATTCAATTGCAAAAAGATCCCAAGTTTGCAGGTTGTGTTAGTCATTAGCCCAGGTGAGGGTTCTCTAAGATGCGAAGAGGGGGAGGTGACTTGACTGAGGGCACACAGCTCATTAGTGGCAGAATCAAGGTGACAATTCCTTCTTCCCAGCCCAGGCTCTTCAGCCAATGGCACTGGCTTTGCTGCAGAAGGAGAAGAAAGGAACCTGGCATCTTAAGTGCTGGCCTACCTCCTGTGGCACCCCCAGCCCTCCTGCCCATGGCTGCTGGTGCCTTCTTCCAAGGACTAGAGAAGAGAGGCTTCTATGTGGAGGATAAACAGAATGAATGGGTCTGACAGGTGAGCCCCAAATGGGCTAAGCTCTCAAACATGTGTTTGGATAGGTAGATGGGACAATAATTATATTTTAAGTCCTAAAGTTCATATTGCTTTTCATTTACTTTATTTATTTTTACTTGCAAAAAGATGGCTAACTTCTGATTATTTGGAAAACCAAAAGCATCCCTGAAGGAGATCCTGATCAGAAATAAAGAAACCTCAACAGTGAAGAAACAGTTTTTAAATTTTAAATTGGAGACGATTTAAATTGGCGGGAATGCAGGAAGAGGGGCCATCAATCCGAAGCTTTTAGAAATCTAAACAACCTCGTAAAGAAGATTGGGCAAACAATACAAATAAGTAGAAAATTATTGTAAGGTCCATTAACAGAAGAGAACAAGCAGGAGTGAGAAGCCCCAGGCACGCTCACAATCAGAAGGCAGAAATTGAAGGCGTGGGAAGGCAAGGCACATTCATGGGGAGGATAACAGAAGGAGGGAGCAGCCACTATCGAAATGACTAATGAGTTCCATTTTAGTTGACTTTACTTTTACTGAAGTTGTGGCCACCCAAGTGCGACAGGGATTTCAGCTTTGTGGTGGTGGGTGACCAAGTAAACCAGAAATTCAGATGGCAGTTGCTAGATGGACACTCATGCGCTGGGGGCCAGCTTCCCACTGGCTCCTTATTCAGTCCCAGTGCAAGTCAGTTTTCTATGAAATATGTAGTAGGCTGTGCAGTTGTAGAACATTAGATTCATTCACTCAACACCGTGATTTTCAACCCTTTCATCTCATAGCACACATAAACTAATGACTAAAATTCTGGGGCACACCGATATACATATATATATATATATATACATATATATACATACATATATATATATATATATATATATATATATATATTGTGTGTGTGTTTATTTATTTATATTTTTGCTAATCTGACAAAAAATAGGTATAATTCTTATTCATTCACGCCTGACAGCTAGTGGTGTATTGGCTATTTTTTTTTTTTTTTTACTTTACAGTCTTAGTGAAGGAGGTTAATGTAATGCCCCTAAATAGTCAGGTATTGCAGGTTTTAAAAATTCTTGTGGCACACCAGTTGGAAATCACTGATTCAGTACATTTGTTGACTGCTAGGTATGTGCCAAGTACTGTGTTAACCACTGAGGGCAGAGCAATGAGCAAAATTTGATACAGTCCCTATTTTCTTGGAGAATACACAGAAGTTGGGGAAACAGGAACAAATCAGGACAATAGCATCCTAAGGAAAGTAGTATTCCCCCAAATTGAGTAATCTGTTTTTAGAGAGGAAAAACAGCAGCATAGACTGGGAATTTGGGAATGACTTCTCCACAGGAATGATGCCGATGTTAACATTGGAAAGATGAATGGGAGTCAATGGAGGAGTTGGCATAGGAGATTCTTCTGGGTGAAACTGTATGAACAAAGGCCTTGGACTGAGCGAAGGACTCCCTAGAAGTAGAGAGGATTCAGTCTGTGCTGTTTCCCTATCCTAATGCCATTGCCACAGACTCAGCTTTCCAAGAAAGGGTGATTGAAGACAATTTAAGAAGCATCTAAAATGCACTTGACCTCACTGAGTCCTTCATTTGACCAATCAATATAGTCAGACATTTCCCCAATTGAGGTGAGAAGATCAGCAAATTTCAAAGCATAAACTAATTTGCACTGGGTTGAAAAACAAGTCACCCAACTTACCTCTCTTTCACACCAATAGAGACCAGATAGTGTAATTGAGCCCGAGACTGGAAGCCAGAGGGCAGACAAGCCAGGCATACCAATCCCCTGGGCCACGAAGTTGCAATCGCACTGTACCTGTGCGCCCACACATGCTATTTTGTGGAAGAACCACACTCAAGAAGCCAAAGAGAAGCATGTGTCTCAAGGGCCACACTTTGCCAACCATTGAACTAAGTGAATTACAACTGTGCACAGAGATTTACACCAAAATTTGCCCTTCATAAAGGTCTGCCTCAAAGCGAATCAACATCGGCTTTATTCTGTTTCATCCAAGCAACACTGCATTTGATTTCACTCATTTTCTGACATTGTGGCATCCACCTCAATGTGCCAGGCACTGTGATTCATAATTTCATAAGCATTACCTTAATGAAACTTCATATCCACACGGTTTGTTATCCCCATTTACAAATGAGGACGTTGAGGCTCAGTACAATAAAGTTAATTGCCTAAGATTGCATCGCCACAGTCCAGAATCTAAGTGGAAAGACTGAGACTTTGCTTCCTAGGATTTCACGCCCACATTATTCAAGTCCTAAAAAATGGGACCCCCTGACCTCATAGCTTTTCCTCATCTCAGTGCATGAGCCTCTTACAGGATTAACTTCTGGCCTTCCCAAGCACTCACTATTTCTTCTTTCAATTAAAGCAGACTAGGTGTCTAAGGTATATTTGGATAAGTGTGCTGTTTTTATTACTGTAGAGGTTTCACTCACATATCCTCTATTAGTTGTTAAGTCAGGAATATTTACTGGGTGGTCTCCTCTCACATCATTTGTGAGACTCTCCCATCAACTAAATGGTGTATGGAGTTCTGTCTGACCAAGTCTTGGTAATGCCCACATTTCTCTATAGATTTAGTGATAGTTTTCTCAGCTAAAAGAGGAGGAGGAGAAGAAGGAGGAGGAGGAGGAGGAGGAGGAGGAGGAGGAGGAGGAGGAGGAGGAGGAAGAGCAATTGAGAGAGAGAAGAAACAAATGTAGTACAGGGAGAATGGGGATTATCGGGATGAAGTCACCAGAGAAGGCAAAAGGGTTTAGAACTGCAGCTTCCAAGCTGAAGATAAACCTGGATCAGTTGCAGGGCGCAGATTCCATTGTAACTGGAGGAAAGGGAGGGGATATGGGAAGGGCACATAGTGGCTACTTCATGGTCCTTGAGGGAATGAGGGAATGAAGGAATGACTATATCTGTAATATCAAGCTGCTTTCCTGAAATCTGAATAATTAAAATGTTTTCAAGTTTACATCATTCAAAAAAAATGCTTCACATCATAGTTCACCTTTCTATGAGTTCACACAATACTCAGCATAAGCCAGTTGTCACTTGCATGTCTCTCTGTGTCTTCCTAGTTATACATCTGAGCCTATGGGTATCCTATCTCCTTAATGGGATAGTAAAGGCCAACTACACCCCTGTGCCTCCCAGCTCAGTCATCACTGCATAGCAGAAGTTCAATAGAGAGCTGTTGATTAATTGGAGTCTGTTTTCCCAAGTCCTGCCCTACGCTACCATGAATAATAATGCTGTTTCTTTTAGTTCTAATGCTCTGTGATTCTCAAGCAACTGTAAACATGCACTTTAGTCACCAAACCACTAGATGCAATTGGAATACCACTGAAACCACTAGCTTCTAATCCTTTCATTTACTCATGAGTGTCTTCCTGCAGAAACAAGCAGGCCTCAGAGAATACAAAATAACAAGCCACTTCCATTTTAGGGAGAAAAATAAACTCCCAATCAATGCTAAGATTTATTCCCCCATAACTGAACTTCCACAACCTTCATTATAAAAGTGCTGAAGAACCAGCCATTTCTCAGTAGCATGATTGAAAGGTGATGAGTCTTTCCATTCCAAAGCTACGTCACAAAAAGAGACACTTCTACCAACACACTAATGGAAGGTGAGTGCCAAACTAGAGAAGAAGATCAATTTATATTTTTATTTGAATTAATTTCTATATGGAACTTTAATTACAGGATGCAAGCCTGTGATTAATTTAATTTTTGTTTCCATTTAGGAGGATGCACTAGGTTAACAGAGTGCCTTTGGGGAAAAATGTGTTATTAAAGGATCTCACCTGCCTATAAGATTTACATTATGTGCCCTTGAAGTTGAATTCATTGCACTGGTGTGGAGGTGATGCCAGCACTATCATATAACCTGCTATTTCTTCAGGAAGCAGCAGATTCAAAAGAAACCTTGTTTGGCTTTCTTGTCATAAGCCTCTTTCTCTGTGTATTCAAGGCACACATGTGCCTTGCTGATTAATGCTCAAATCCTTGCTGACATTATGATAAGCTTTAAAGCAGTCCTGCTGTAGAGGGGAGAGAGAGCATCACCTTTTCTTATACAAAATCTCTTAAACCAGAGTTCTGAAGCAAAAAAAAAAGGAAGGTGAGGCAAAAATGAAGAAAGGAAGACCTGAACATAGGTCAAGGAAACAGAACTTAAGGGGAAAGAATACTACCCAAGAAAGTACCCTTGAATAACCTTGCTTAGAAAATTGTGGAAAATAAGCTAATCTATGTAATCCTGTTAGGAACTGTTAGTTTAAGGCTATAGTCACAGAGAAACTGTGTAATGAGATTAAACCACAGAAGAAAATATGGTTGTCTGTTGCTTGCTGGAAGGACAAAACAAAGAAAGCAGTATAAATGGATAATTATAATATCACGCCTCTCTATACCCACCCTTTGGAAATAAAACAATTAGGAAGGAAGATCTGATCATGCAAATGCCAAACTTCAGCCTCTCCCAGTTGCACATCTTCCAAGAGAATGCATTGGCTGCCATCATTCACTTATTCACTTCCTAACGATCTTTGTATTAAGATGGGAGAATGATGTGGATGTCTAAAGGAAAACACAGATTCTGCTGATTATTCCCCACCAACTGTAGTTTTCTTTCTTACTAAGAAAATGTGTCATAAAAATATTCCATCATCCTTTAGTTTTTCTTTCTCACCCCCAACTGCAGTCTCACCCCACAAAGCTTTCTTTGTTAGTTGCAACTACTCAACTCTGCCATTTCAGCCACAAGCAATAGATAAATGCATTAGTGGCTATGTAACAAAAAACTTTACTAATAAAAACAAGTGGCCAGCCTTCAGGCTTAATTATGCAGAACCCTGGGTTAGAAGATGAGAGGAGCGGAAAAAAAAAATGTCAGGGGCACCTTAGATGAAGTTGGGGCCCCTGTGTTTTATTTTCAAATGTATTTTTCTGTACATATTCTTCATAAAATTAAAACATGGGTCTGTCACTCAGGATACTGAAATCATGGAAGTGAGAGTAATGGTGAACACATATTCCTGTTCTGGTCACTTTTTGTCATCTAAAATCAAACGTGTCATTATAGAGAAAACTTGTGCAATAAGAGTGAGGATGGAAAATAAGAGAAAGCTTCTAGTCCTCCACATGGACCACCGGGCTGATTCTGGCCATGTGACTTGATCTATTAGCAAGTAATAGGGTCAAAGAATTGCCTGGGATCTTGTAACAAATGCAAATTCTTAGGACCCACCAGGTGCTCCTGGAAAATATAGGAGGTGCTGTTCAGAAATCTGTTTCCACATGCCCTCCAGATGACCTTGATATCCACTCATATTTTAGAATCACTTCCTCTTCTAGAGAATCTCCTCTCCCTCTTAGCTGCTAATATCCATGCACAACTAGAATAACTGCTATTAGAATCATGGACATTTCTGTGGATAACTGGTGGTCTTCAGTCGGAGAAAATGAGAAATAACTCAAAATGGTGATAGAAAGTGTGTGAAAAAGTATTATTTTGAATCCCTGGTTATAAATTAGTTTTAGTCAGAGACAAATTTTGCATTCCATATGCGCCTAATTTCTGATTTCTTCATGTCTAATCTCTTATCTGTGAGTGGAATGAAAATAGAGTTTTATTACTAAGCACGAATAACAGAATTTGGGAATTAAATCCATACTACATAAAATAAAGTATGTTTTACACTAAGTTGAAAATTAACAAGTTTGAAATTGGGTATTGCTGTGGGTGAGCTATTTTTCACCTTTATGGCAATGCAAGTAATCCTGCATACATCACATGAAGTATGAGTGCCTCTTCAAAACAAAAAACAAAAAGTGTGAGAAAGCTTAATTATCAAGTCCAAGACAACCCTGGTCAAAAGCACAGAGACCTGCAAAAATTCAAGTTCACACTTTGAATTGTGTCCAGATGGGAATAAGTTGCCACACTGTACCTCGAGATATAATAAACAGAAGCTGGTGTGTAATGGGCAATATCCTTTCTCCCTGCAAGCTGAGCAGATGACATAATTTCCTTCATGCAAAAAGGCACTATCCTTTGCAGTGACTCAGTTGCTCTGCCTGTGGCCAAACCCTAAGGCCCAGAAGGCACCTTAGAGAGTGGTTGTAAGGTTTGAGTAGAAAGGAATGAGCCCGAGGTGTAAGGGGAAGGAGGGAGAGCAGAAAGGCATGGTTTCCTCACTTAATTTTTTATCAAGAGAGCCTTCCTGAGACCCACACTGCCCCAGTCCTCCTCCTTTGGCAGCCTTCAGAAACAAGGTCTAATCCTCTTTGCACAGTCATCCCCAGCATAGTTATTGCGCGGTGTGTATTAAGCATCACACAGTATGGTGTGATGATATCCATTTCTGCAGAACAATCCTATTAGAGGATAATCGATCAATGCAGGAGGCTGGATTTGCTGCCTTTGGACCCAAGCAGTGTCTAAACATATTATATGAAGTTAAACAAAAGAAGGGCCAGAGTTAACATCAGCACGGTAAGTGAGTAAGTAGCTCCAGCAGCTGGAAGCCATGCGCTGTGAATTTCATCCACAGACACAGCCATCCCGAAGGCTGGCCACGGAGTCCTGACCCAGGGTGGCTGTTTCTCCACCCCTTCACCCAGCCTGCTTCTGACCACCAGTTAGG
Organism: Pipistrellus hanaki; assembly: GCF_964339955.1. NCBI lineage: Eukaryota > Metazoa > Chordata > Mammalia > Chiroptera > Vespertilionidae > Pipistrellus > Pipistrellus hanaki. The sequence goes on from NC_140508.1 coordinate 70,770,976, forward strand.
TGCAAAGAGCCAGAAGAGAGAAGGAGTCATTCTAGTAACAGTCACCCTTGTTAGAAAAGTGTACTTTGAAATTCAAAATAAGTAAGGGGCCAGCAGTATAAATGCAGAGACCCATGTAAATCCTATGCTTTAGAGTTTTTGACTAGTACGTTTTCCATGCAGTCCTTACAATAGTATCAAACGTGATGGCTCATTCATTTTTGTACTCACAGAGGTCATATAATATAGCTCTTTATTTTTATCCAAATAGTCTACTTAGAACAGAGGGGAAACATGGCCAAAAGGGATCAGTAAAAAATTTAATATGACCCTAATTGTTTACTATATCTGAAGAATTTAAAATGTTCAAATAAAGACGGGGAAAAACATACCACCACCACCACCACCACCACCACCACCACCACCCCGCCACACACACACACACACACACACACACACACATCCTAAAGTTAAAAATCTGAGCCAAGTCATACCAGTAACAAAATTTTTGAAAAAGAAATTCTCTTCATCAAACAAATGTGCTGGTTACCTTGTATATATAACTTTAATAGCCTTGTAGAGAGCCCAGCAGGTGTGGCTCAGTGGTTGAGCATCAATCTATGAACCAGGATATCTCAATTTGATTCCCCATCAGAGTAATGCCCAGGTTGTGGCTCAATCCCCAGTGTGGGATGTGCAGGAGGCAGCGATCAATGATTCTCTCTCATCATTGATACTTCTATCTCTTCCTCTCTGAAATCAACAAAAATATGTTTGTTTGTTTTTTAAATAGGCTTATGGGAAGATTTAGCTAACCAGCAATTTTACCACAAAACCCTTTGGATAGGTTAATTTAAATGGTCAACACATCATCGTCATTTTGTAGTAACTGAGTCAGCATCTCAGGGCCCCTATAATAAGCTATCCTCAGCAGCAATACCAAAAATTTCAAGTCAAACTTTCCTATAATTTTAGTTTCCCTCTCCCTTCCTCCAAGTAATAGAAAGGTGGACTCGGACTTAGAGGTGTTGTTTAAAACTATTCGACCTTTATACTTCATAGATAAGGAGGTTAAGTGCATTAGAAGTGAAGATGTCTATAAAATAAGAGCGACAAGTAAATTCAGCCTCCAAATTTGAGTTCTTTCAAAAGAACAGTGGGCCAGTCCTGGGATTGCCTTAGCCATTTAACTGATTGGTGAATCTGACAACCAATGGAGATCTTTGTTTCTTTGCATAATATTACAGTTAAGGGATTCCTTGGCCCTTCGGATTACTTTTATGATTCTAGTGAGAAGTAGCCATTTGATCAAAGCATTCTAGTGCCTGGCATCTTTCTTCTAGCACATTAGGTGGAAGTTTAAATAATTAAGTCCTAGGCATTAACTTGTGACTGTGGCCTTTGCATTTCTCACTGAGAGGTAACTGACTTCTCAGAGTCTACAGTTATCAGAGAGATGAGTGTGACAGCATGTCTGCAGAAAACTCATCCACGTGCTATTTCTGGCTTCTGTGACACAGATTCTTCTTCTTAATAAAAATAAGAATTTACAAAATAGTAGATAAGGGAAATATTAATGTAACACACACAGCTTTATTTCTGATTTTGATTTTGAAAGGTTTTCACAATGTTTTAGGATACATTCCATTGATTTCTTTTTTTGTTGTTTTTTTTTTTTTTTTTTTGAAGAGGAAGTAAAAGAAAGAGGGAGGGGAGAAGAGAGAGAGAAAATAGAGAAACATCAACCATTTGCCTCCCTTACATGCTCCAAGGAACCAGTAACCAAGGCATCTGCCCTGACTGGGAATCAGACCCATCAGCTTTTGGTGTATGGATGATGCTCCAACCAACTGAGCCACCCAGCCAGAGCACAGTGCCTTATTATATAGCCTAATATTGGTAACATTAAAGTACAGTCAGTTGAATTTATAAGTTGAACAATTAAATCCAAATAATATTGGTTAATGAAATCCCCAATATTCAAGGAGACCGTTTCAAACACTGTGAGCTCCAAATGTTACAATTGAAAAGAAAAAAAAAAGAAAAAGAAAAAAAAGCAGAAATATTTTTAGTGACACAGATCTCTGTCTTTGTTGTGTTCATGTGGGATTTTTATTTTAAAAATAGTCAAATTGATGGATGGCAGGAAATAAAAATATGACATGGTCTCTAGCAGCTTTAGCATATCTAGCATTGAATACTGTGTTTGGAAATTTATCCCAAACAAATTGTCAAACATATTTAAAAGAAAAACCAAAATTTTCAAGACTATCTTTCAATAAATTAAAACACTGGACAAAATAAGATAAACTATTGTAGAGATATATTAAAGACTTACTTTGAGTTAAAAAAAATCAATTGGATAAATATATCCAAGAGAATCTTGTCTTGACAGTAGTTGAAATGAAATCTATCTAGGGCATTTATTGACCAACAGTTCTGTCTGAATTAAAAGTCTCAGGGAGCCCTATCGGGTTTGGCTCAGTGGATAGAGGGTTGGCCTGCGGATTTTAAGGTCCCAGGTTCGATTCCAGTCAAAGGCATGTACTTTGGATGCAGAATTCTCTCTCATTGATGTTTCTAACTCTCTATACCTCTCCCTTCCTCTCCGTAAAAAGTCAATAATATATATTTTTAAAAATCATAAATAGAAAAAAAAGTCTCAGGGAGCCTTAAGAAAGAAGCTAAAATAATAGCTTGTATCCATAAAACAAAACCTTGAGAATAAAACATGTTACAGCACAGCTGGAGAATTGTATTATTTCTGAGCATTGAACACATACATGGAACCTGAGAAATTAAAGATGGTTCCAAGGAAGTTGACAAGAATAGTAAGAATAAGATGGCTGTGTTGTTTGAGAAATTGATGAAAGAAATGGTGTTGTTTAGCTTGTAAAGATAACCTGGTAAATGAATAAGAATTCTTTATAATATTTAACGAGAAGGTTTGGGGATGATTATTAAATTGTAATATCCAAAAGAAAGCTTGAGAAGGGAGCATTTCTTGATTAAATACAACAAAGATATTGCTATAGATTGAAGTCTTCAACCAGGGAAGGAGTTATACAAAACCAGTAGTTTATTCTTTTTTTTTTAATGTTTTTATTTTACCAGTTTATTCTGTAACACTCATGCATAGTCATGAAGGAGCAACCATGGATTTAAAATAAAAAAAAAAAAAGTCTTATTTATTTGCCAGGAGATTGGAATCTGTGGTTTATAAAGTTTCTTCCATTGCAGTTTGATGATTCTATAAAGAACTTTGGTTAAGAATGGCAGCAGTGATAGAAATTTTTCCTTCTACAGGCATCAGGCCAGTGATAATATTTGCTTACAAATGTATAGTAATAGCAGGCCTATTACTTTGGTTTTAAGAATAGTTTATTGAATTTTAGAGAAGGAGGAAGGGAGAAGAGAGAAACATTGATATGAGACTGCAACACTGATCAGCTTCCTCCTGAACCTTCCAGGGACCACTGCCAAAACCCAGGCAGGTGCCCTCATTAGGAATTGACCCAGCAACACTTAGGTGCACAGGACAATGCGAAACCAACTGAGCCACACGAATCAGGGCACAAGCTTTAATGGCTAAGGGATCTCTAATGTAAGGGGTTATATAGTTTTATATTTAACATAGCTATTGAAATTGTTTTCATATATTTTTTGCCTGATACCCTGCATGGATTTATTGTTATTCAATTAAATTTCTTATATTAGTTATTTTGTCACACCACAGAGCCAGGCCTTAGGCTACACATAAACTGATGAGATGAATAAGAAGTTGCTTGATTTGGCTGGCAGTCAGCTTTTCAAAACCATCTCCATTACATCCTAGGATAAGACACTGCTTCCAACAGTAAGCAAACTAAATACATTTTCTTTCATGTTTCACTGGCTAACTGTAGCACTGTTTATCTTTGTAATTTTTTTTTTTTTTACTTTTTAGAACAAATGAGCTCATATTTCTCAGTAGCATTTTTTTTTAAATAAGAGCATGTTTAGAAAGCAAAGACAAGACAAAAAAAAAAAAAAAAAAAAAAAAAGGCAAGCAAACCACTCCTTCTCCCCATTTTAAACTGGATTAGGGAAGAGGCCACTCTAAAAAGTGGTCTCCAAGATACAGAGGAAAGTGAGACAAGGTTAACCTTGGGAATCACAAACTCAAAAGACAGTGAAGAACCAAAAAGTACCATTATTGGGTCCCTCAAAATGTCATTCATCTCTACTTCCATGGATCCTCAATGTGGTTCAGTAGTTTTTATGTTTAAACCTCTGATTGATTGAACCCCTGTCAGATTCCCCACAGCCACTGTGCTAAACATGTATTATCTAATTCAAGCACTCAGTAACCCCATTTCCACCTTCTACAGATAACGTCATCTCCTCAACTAAGGAGGCAAGGAGGACTAGTCAGATTCACTATCCTCCTTTTTATTTTTATTTTTTGTCTCTCTGAATGTCTCTTCTCTGGACTCATCTCTTTCTCCAAGCCACACAACACCACCTGCCAGATTCCTCTTCCTGAAGTGTAACTATGAACAAGACATTCACTTTGTCTAATTCTGTAAAGGCCAACACGCTGCCTGTGAAAAAATCATTAGCCCAGCCTGGTATTTGGAGCCCTTAATTCAACCTCTAATCAATTTACTTTTCTCATTTATCTTATAAATCACTTTACCCATCTGATTCTGCAGTACATCTTCACACCTCCAAAAATTAGCCAATGTTCCCTTGCTCTCATACTCAGAATCATATCCCATCCACAGGCAACTTCTGTCTAGAGTACTTTTTCATCATCTTTAACATCCCCATTTTTTTTCTTTTTTAAAAAATTTCTTTATTGATTATGGTATCATATAATTGCCCTCATTTTCCCATTCCCATCCCAAATCCCTCTCCATGTATGGCCCCTCCCCCTGTTGTCCATGGCCATTGGGTTAGGCTTATATGCATGCATGCAAGTTCTTTGGTTGATCTCTCCCCTTTGTCCCCACCCTCCCCTACCTTCCCTCTGAAGTTTGAGTTTCTCTGTCTCCAGGTCTGTTTCTGTTCATCAGTTTATGTTGTTCATTATTTCCCCTAGATGCATTAGATAATGTGATACAAGGAATTCTCTTTTTTCCCTTCCTTTCAAGGGCAAGTAACATCTTTTCCCTAATTGCTTAGTATTTACCTGTTTGTATTCTGAATTAGATGGAGTTGTGTGTAATATCCTCTGATGGATTACAAACTCCTTGAGGGATGGGCTGCTTCTGAATGTCCAATAGTCTCTCCTTCAAATAGACACTAAAGCGAGCCAAGGTTAACCTTGATAATCACAAACTCAAAAGACAGGAAGGCTTTGTTGAGGGGTACTTGGGATAGCTATTATTTCTTTTTCCCTGTCTAATGCAAATACAATTGGCTTATCAAATTGGCCAACCCAATGAGGGTACATACAGGAAAAGGCTTTATTTTTCTCCCAGCAGTGCCTTTTAATAAGTTGCTCTCTCACCTGCCTCTGACCCCCAGCAAGCTTCCCTTGATGGCATCTCCATCACTTTCTGGTCACGTCCAATTATAAAAACAATCTCATTCAGGTAGACAAGTATGATTCACTTTCAGGTATTAAACTATGACAGTCCATCCTAAATAAAAGTGAGATCTTATACCTGGGCAGCATCCTCCAGGTCATAAAAAGCAGGGAAAGAATGAGAAACTGTCATAGATCAGTGAAGACCGAGACGAAACAACTGAGTGAAATATGGTGCTATAGTTTGAACTCCAAACAGAAAGAGTTCACTTTATTTGCTTTGGAATACTGTTAGCAGTAATGCACCAATGTCAGCTTCCTTGTTTTGAAAAACATTTATATATATATATATATATATATATATATATATATATATATATATATATATATATAACATATTTTTAACTTAAAAAAAAATGGGATATTACATCCAGATCTAAGATTCTACCCTATTCATACCTCTTGCCTGGACCTCTTTTGCTATCTTTCAATAATGCCAGTGGGCTCTTGGCAGGGCCTCCTTAATACTCTAAGGCAGCCCATCTCTGATTATACTCAAACTACTTTGAAAACTAAAAAAGCCCCATTCACTATCTTGCTACATATAGAAAGTGAATTGGTATATATTGAGGTCAGGGTACACCAGTGAAGAGAGACTTTCTGATAACAAACTCACTGTGATCCTAGTTATACAAAAAGATTAAGACTCTGCCCTGGGGGGGTCTTTAAAGCAAGAGGAGCTACTGATTTGCAGGACGTGAGATCAGTTCTGCCTACAGCCAGGGAACAAATGAACAGCTACTCAAGGTATCCTAATCTTTCCTCCTCTTATCTGAGAATGTCATTTTCAAAAGGGGGCATCCCACCCCTTGGAATCTTGAAAAGAGAATTACAAGTAGGTATGTCTAAATGGCAGGAATGAGTGGAGACCTCAAAGGAAGTGACCCAAGGGCAGGACAGAGAGAGCCATTTACATATTGCAGGAACTGACATCCAGCCATCAGAATTTTAGGATCAGTCCTAGAATTCTGGTGGTTGCAGCTTATCCTCCATTCAGAAGCACCTTTCCAAAGCTTTAGAGGTAGCTCACCTCTCCCGGAAATGCTGCTTTTACCTGGAATTCCTATTTCCAGTGTAGTTAGTGTTTCAATGATTTGCAGCTATCGACTTTTAAGAGCTGTGATCACACAGGAAGAACTCTGACATTTCCATGACATTTTCTGATGAAAAGAGGAGGGAAATTATTTCCCTTTCTTTCTATTTTCATTCAATGCTCAGTTACAGATGGAAAAAAAAAAAAGAAAAAAAAAAAAAAGGAAAGAGAGCTTTTGCCCACAAATAGCATTTCCTGAGTTGCTGTAACTGGACAATCAATGGGTCTGGCTGCTTGTCACTACTTGAGCCAGTTAAGCAGAGACAGGCGAATCATATGAGCATTTATTCCAATGCTGCCGGCAGTATGCGGGAGAGCAGCAGGTCATCCACAGACATCTGCTCTGCCCCTACCACCAGCCAGCTGCTTATATTGGAAAGAAGGACAAAGACTACATGGGGAAGTAGGCAAAAGGGTATGCCAGGTGATACAGGCTGGAGATTTGCAAAGGCCTGTGAGCATGCAAAGGCTGGGGGTCTTCAAAGGGCTGGGGGCTCTGGTTTCTGCAACAAGGTTGTTCATCTTTCCATGCTAATAGGCGGCTCCCAGATGGGGAGGTTGGGTTGAATTTCCAGGTAAGCTCCCAGGTCCTACATGCAACTTCCAGCCAAGTTAGAATGTGCTTTCTTTAATCAGAATAAAACAATCATGGTTAACAGAACATGATTCATATTTCTTACAATTAGAGCTCTTCCCAATTTTTTATTTCTGCCCCTATTTTTGCCACTATAGATGGCCTGCCCCAATATTTGTTTTTATCTTACTGTTTTTTCAAATGTCTTATATTCCCTTGGTACCATCATTATAGAGATACTTATGGCAACATGCTATTAAAATTTGAGATTTTTCAGATATAATATGCTTTACATCTGAGATTTTTATTCACCGTGGGACTGTCTGGTCTTGTTTTTCTTATTGATAAGGAAAATGTTTGCCGGTTTTCCTTTGTCAATTTTCCCCTCTCCCTGACATATTTAACATATTTTTATTTAAGGGAAAGGAGAGAGAGAGAAACATCAATGATGAGAGAGAATCAGTGATCGGCTGCCTCCTGCACAGCCCCCATAGGGGATCAAGCCTGCAACTTGGACATGTGCCTTTGACCAGAATTTAACATGGGACCCTTCAACACTCTATCCACTGAGCCAAACCAGCCAAGTCCCTGACATATTTAAAGGAAAAAAAGGGGAGGGGTCCAGACTTCAGGTCTGTAAGGAATGTAGAGCTGAGGTATTATCATCAAGGTAAATGCCATCATGCATATCTTAGACAAATTGCCAGCATCACTGTCAACCTCAGAAGTAACTTCTCACTATTTCTAGGTGCTTCTGGGTGAAAGGATTGCATCACTAGGTGTCCCTTTCTTTACTCTCATAAAAGCAGGATGCTGGTGGATGCTGTCATCTCCTTCGCTAGAGGTCTTCAGAGAATGACACCCATCAATTTTGAAAGGTGTACCCAGGAGTTCTGATAGAAGGCCTGGCATTGCTTATGTCACCTTCAAAAGAGACTTGAACTATGAATAACTCGCACTACGGTACCGTTTGTCCTTCCCAGCAATTGAGAGTCATCATTTTATTTTTAATAATAAAATTAAGTTATATTTCTTAAGCATACAGGGAAGTGATCCCACAAACAGAAAATCTGCCAGCCCGTGATAGGCGCAAGGATTGCTAAAGCTTTCAAGGCTGGAAGAGAAACAAGGGAAACCGGTTTGGAAGGTGTTGGTACTGTATAATCTATTCTGGAACAGTCTGGAATCCATCTGCTCTGAGCTTAACCTTCTGGCACAAACACCAACACGCTTCTCAACATTTCTGTTCTAATTGGGATAATGAGTCCATGTACTCTGGAAGCAGCGTGATGATAAAGTGGGCTTCCCAGGGTTGGGTATGTAGTCATCAGTGTAGGAACCAATGTGTGTCATTCTGTTCGCTCTTATCTGATACACAGTCTCACCTCCACCTGGATGTGGCCATAGATTTCACTGACTTAGGAAATGCATGGTTGTTTGAAGAATAGAGAAAAAATAAGGGGTTCCAATGAGAGGGTTTTAGACCAGCTCACAGCCTGCTCCATTCCTAGATTAGTGTCCTCTAGACACCAACTCCAGGAAGATGCCATAAAGGTGTCATCATATGTTTTTAAATAAAATTAAAAAAAAAAAAAACATTTGAAAAGGGCTTCTTTTATATACCTCACTAGAGGCCCGGTGCATGGATTCTAGTAACAGTGGAGTCCCTTGGCCTGGCCTGCGGGGATTGGGCTAAAACCAGTGCTCCGACATCCCCCAGGGAACCTGGATTGTGAGAGGGTGGTTCCCCAATAACGCATCCTGGAAACAGGCTCCCTCCTCTCTGATTCCGGGTGCATTACCCGAGAACCACAGCTGCCAAGTCACCAGCTCCTGCAGTGCTTGGCAGCTCCTGCATTAAGCATCTGCCCCCTGGTGGTCATTGCACATCATAGCTACTGGCAAGTTGCTTAGGCTTTTATATAGAGAGATAACTTTGTTGGGATCATCCCATGAGATACATTATGTGAGAACAATTTTTAAAAACCATAAAAGTGAAGTATTCTTATTACTGACAGTTCCCAGAGGAGGTATCCTAGAGAGACTATAACCAGCACTAACTCTATCCTGTATGTAAGGCTAGAAATAGGGGAAATAATAGCTTCTATCACTCAATACACTGCACAGATAGGGACCCACTTGTTTCATACTCTGTACATGCAGCAATAGTAGCAGAATGATCAACAGGCATTGATGAATTGGATGGGTGACACCCCAAAACAATATACAATGCTATATGCATAATGATTTTTAGTTTGTCAACAACAGAAGTGGTCAGTAATTGGCTCATTGAGCTCTCCAGCCTGTGCTATAAAAGAGATCACAGAAGCAAAGTGTTCAAGGTGACTACATGAACTTAGGAAGTGTATTTTTAAGAGAAAGGAAATTTTCAAGATCAAACCCATGTAAGGAAGCACTGGGCATGCAGTACAAAAGTAACACAAATTCTAGAGCCAAAATAAATATGATTAATTCAAGTAATGAAATAAAACCAGTGTGCCTCTAGAATCAAGAGATCAAGGGAGAGCTAAGGGCTAAGAAGAGACTGATTAGGGAAGCAGTGGAGGCCCAACCATGTAGGATCTCCTAGGAGAGGAAGAGGGAGGGAGGGAAGGAGAGAGAGAGAGAGAGAAAGAGAGAAAGAGAGAGAGAGAGAGAGAGAGAGAGAGAGAGAGAGAGAGAGACAGAGACAGAGACAGAGAAAGACAGAGAGAGAGAGAGAGACAGAAATGCTACAGAGACACATCCATTGGTTGCCTCCTGCACACACCAAACAACCCACACCCTGACTAGGGCTGGGAATTGAGGTTGCTACCAAGGTACATGCCCTTTACCAGTAATCAAGCCCCTGACCTCTTGGCCCTCAGACACTCTAACCATTGAGCAAAACCGTCCAGAGCTATTTTGCTATTTTTTTTATTGTAAAAATTTCTTTAAAACTTGGACAATAAGATAGTTACTTTTATATAATGATGATCATACTAGCATGTGATGAACATAGCGCTTATTTTATGGATTGTGTTCTCATAAAGAGATTTCAATTCATTTGAGTCATTACATCCTCCAGCATTTTTGTCCTTTATCTTCCAAATCAAAATTCAAAACACACAATTTGACAAATATTTTCTTCAGGTTCTTTTTCATACGTAAGAAGTGTTCAGAGCTCTATGGCATATCATACATTGGAAATTCTAGAGCAAAGTTGTTTTAGTGGGAACAACTGAGAGGAAAGTTTAAAATCACAATGACCCCAAAACTGTAGCTTGCGTGAAAGCTGATCCTTATAGGTGCTAAGCAAAGAATTTTGGCCCTGTTCATACCAGGCTTCATCCAATGGAGCTACCTGGCCTAGACCCAACTCAACATCACAGCCAAATCAGACATGCTCAATAAATGTTAATTATAAGCAGAGTGAGTGGTATGCCTTAGCCACCCAGCCAATTAGATGTTACCATGAAATAAGATCAAGAATGCCCCTCCTCAGCACCACGTCTGACACTCCTCCAAACCCACACGTGGAATTATCAGCACAGCTGATGCTCCCTTTGGGGTACATCCTAGTCTGCTCCCTTGCCTTTCACCCTGTGATCTGCACTAGTAGTTCTGTTTTCACTTGTTTCTGAAATTCTCTTATGTGATGGATTGTATTCCCTGAGTCTGTACTTTTGCAAAAAAGGCAGAGCATATTAAACATATGAATCAAATATTCCTTCCTGTCAAGAAAACAGGAACACACACCTTTATATTTATTTACATTTGCAAGTAATATGTCTCATTCTGTGCGTGCCTGGATTCATATTTTATTGGAATATGTTGCACTGTTCTCAGTCTGAGAGGTTTGCTTCAAACACTTGCTGGAATCCCTAGGCCTTGCTAGACTCCCAGGAATTCACCATCAGAGGAGACACGCACCTTTGCCTGCTAACAGTCATGAAGTTCTGTGAGTTGTAGGTGCATTTTAGGGCAGATGGTGACACAAAGCAGAGTTGGAATTTTATATATTTGACTCTGCAAGTTTTAGAAACTGCCTCCTACTCAGGAAAATTCAATAATTTATTCTTACTTATGATGGCTCATGAGTGCAGTTTAAGGATAAAAGTAGCTACTTTCTAGAAATGCCAGAAAAGTACATCTTTGTCCCCATCACATGTAGCCTCCTTCACTTACACTTGATACTTTCCAATGTCAGGTTTCTAACTTCTTCTTCTTCTCCCCGACTCCTAATAACCCACTAGTGACATGAAATGGCTGATGGGCTACCTTCCAGTGCAAGCTTTCACACCTCCATGCCTTTACTCACACAGCTCCCTCTGACTAAAGTTCCTATTCTTCAAGTGGTTTTTATCCATGTTTAATATCCAATGTGAGTGCATCTGGACTTCATAACAAACAAATCCCAAGAGAAAAAGAACATGTTTTTAAAAACTGCCACCATTGATTTAGGAATCTAGCCAATAATGCCAAGTATTTAAATCACTAAGACTAGATGTCTATGTTTCTACTATCATCATGACTACATTTCGCAAACTGGTTCTCTTCAGATGACGGTGCCTCCCTACTCTTTTGAAGTTGGTTTGGCCATGGGTCAAATCCGGGCTCACGCATTCAGCTGCCCGTGTTCAATGCTCGAGCATCCTCTCCCCTGCTGTAGGGATCATCGAAGCCCATGTTGAGATGGGATGCCATAAGATCAAAGCAGACTGGTCATCCCAGCTGCCTTGAGGGACAGATGCCACGGAGAGGTGCATGGACACAAAGCGGACATCTCATGAGTAAGTAATAAATTTCGTTGTATTAAGCTATTGATACAGATGTCAAAACATACAAATCAAAAGCTGAAGGGCCAGAAACTCAGGACTTAGCTTATTTTCTAGAAGATAATTGATAGTTATCCTTTCTCACAAATATATATAGGTAGATGGTAGGTAGATGATAGATAGATAGATAGGTTGATTTCTAATGACATATTCTAGGATAGAATTTTTAGACTACCAAAGAAGTTAATGAGAATGTTACATTAATGTGATAATGCGGTTGACTTCGGGTGCTTTAATATTGTTCTTGAAAAATCAAGTGACAGAAAAAAAATTGTGGAGAATGTCCAGGATAAGCAATATCTAAATAATTTCTGGAATCCTTTTGTTTAGGTGAAATTGCATTCTTTGTATTATGAAAATATAAGACATTAGAATAATATAAGTGGTAACATTTTGTTCGGTTTCAACTGCTATGCACCTAGCCTCGACCACAAAGCATCTAGGTCAGGTGGTATCAGTATTGATCGGACTTCAGAAGGAAGCAACGGTGGACTGAGTGCTAAATTAAATGTAACTGTGTTCTTTATCCTTAACCAGTAACATATGTCCTAACTCAGGTAACTTCCCCTCTCTGACATGCCCAGTCTAATCCAGTGATTAAGTGTAGCACCGAAGAAGAACTACGGTAAGAATAGTAATACCATCCGCTGCAATTAGACAAGGTGGGCTCCATTCTCTATTTAGTATCTAATTAGAACACTGATGCAGTACTCCCCCTGTGTGAGGGGGATGTGTTGTAAATCCCTCAGTGGATGAATGAAACTGAGGGTAGTACCAAACCATATATACCCGTATCGTGTTTTTCCCCCCATATACATATGTATCTATAATAAAATTTAAAGTACTTTCACGTTTTGGGCCATTATGAAGTAAAATAAGGGTTTCTTGAACACAAGAATTGCATACCACAACAACCAATCTGATCATCAGGAGGGCTAACCACTGTATAAAATGTGGATATGCTGGACAATGGGATAATTCACATCCTAAGCAGGATGGAGCTGGCTGGTACAGGATGTTATCATGCTACTGAGAACAGTGCACAATTTAAGACACATGAGTTGTTTACTTCTTGAATTTTTTATTTAATATTCTTGGACCCAAATTGACTGTGGAAGGCAAAACCGTGGATAAGTGGGGACTGCTGTATATTGCTGGATGCTACTGTCTACATAGAAATGCAAATTTGTCACATTCTGGGGTTTTTTTATTCCCCATTGAGCAGGACTTCTGATTAGACTATATTTTCTGGAGTTCTACATTTCCTTTAAAGTGTGACATCTTTTTCTTCGGCTTGCTGCTGCAATAATATCATAACAAATGGCAAGCTAATCTTGGAGAGTGGAGAAGCAGTCCTGAAAGCCTAACAAATCGAATGCAATAGCTTATTAGTTGTAATTGCTGTCTCCTTTCTGCTGTAGCTGTGCCACTATAAAAGAAATGTCATATAATAGTAGGAGGATCACTTCCATTGCCTCTTATAAACTTGTCACTTAGCCTATTTTTACTCCAGGATATTAGAAATATTCTATTAAGAATAGTGATTTTTTGCAACCTAGGGTTTCTTTGTAATATGCTTTATAATGAATTTTCATGTTTATATTTCAAAACAACCTAGTAAAATAAGTTTTTTTATTTTCCACCATTTTTGCAGGTAAGGAAATGAGTCTCAGAGATGTTACAGAGCAAGGCAGTAATCATGATGTAACTATTAAAGAGAAGATTAATGACACAAATTCCAGTTTTTAAAATTATACAACCTCAGCTCCTCACAGCAAACCATATTGCCTAAAAGCAGATACCAGTGTGTATTAAATATGTGCCAAGAAATAGTTATTAAGTGTCCACTTTGGGATAATCCCTTTGAGGAAGTATGTAACATCATTGAGGAGACACCATAATCATGTGGAGCACATTGCAAGTATAACAGCACTGCATAAAAGGTAACAAAGCAAAGTTAGAACAGTGACCATAACATGGGCAATGATTCACTATCAGGCTTCCACTGCAGCTAGACGTGATTATGGACTGTGCAATTGGATCATGTGTGATAATGTGTGGTATGTGTGGTAATACAGGTGATGTATAATATATGTCATATGGGAAAAGCCCTGTAAGATGTAAGTGGAAATCTGGGAGGGGTATGTTTGATAAAGTTTTTCTCTTACCAATAGGAAAGGACAGGCACAGATGATACAATCCTCATCCATTCCTGACCTTCCTACTTTGAACTCAGAAATAATGAGAAAATGCAAGTGTTGCTCTTTGAAACACGAGCTAAAAGACACTGCTTAACTAATTCCATTATCTCCATTCATCCAAACCTCTTACTGGTGGAAAAAAACCACCAGGCATTGATCGAGTCCTTGCTGTTTAATACAGTAACTGACACACATACCGACGATCAGATCAGATACTCACCCCTCCCCTGTCCCTAAGAAGCTTCCTGACTGGCTGATCATTGGAGAGGACTGACTGGGCTGGGATAATGAAATGGATGAAGAATGAGACATTTGGTTGGGATGATGAAATGAACCAAGGTTACTGATATGCTCAAATGCCAAGATGAGGCTTTTAGATCTTGAACTGCAGAATTGTAAGAAGAAAACACATTTTGAGAAAAGTCATATAGCTGTGGGGAATGAAGATTGCTAAGCTACTGTAATTAATGAAGAACTCCTCTACTTATTTTTTTATTTTACTTTTACACATTTCCAAACACTACTGTAAGCCTAGTAATTATTGACAATGAAAGATCAGACCTGATATAAATTATGGCTGAAGTTAAAAATTCAGAAGAAATCACAGTTATAATGTTTTAATTAAACATACAAAAAATGAAAGGTAAAAATGAAGAATAGGGCAATCTGCATAAATTAAAGAAAAACTTAGTTCTTTTATGCAAAATACTCTAGCTTAGCTTCCATCTTTGTTAGGGTTTTGCTCTTTATTGATTTAAAAATATTATCTCCTAAGGTCTAATATTTGTAATATTATTTCTTTCTAGTTTTCTTTTGTTTTATTTAACATTAGTTTTTGTTTTGTTTTTTGCAGGTGTTATTGTGATATATGCAATGCTTTATCAATTTATGATTTAAGTTAGGAGACTAAATTGTGTGTATGTGTGAACTTCACTATCTTTTCAGGGTTTTCCAAAGGTTTTTATGGTTTATAAACTAACATAGAAAACAACTTTTTATTTAAAACTATTTTATTTTTTCCTTGATGGCTTTTATTAAATCTATGTTATATCTATCTAATTTTCCCATTTTGGTCGTTTTCCTACCCTCCCTCTTTTTTATTGTCTTTCAAAATGCTGTGTCTATAGAATTTTAGAGCTGGAGGCGATTTAGAGATTACATACTATTGCTTCTTGATTTAATGGATGAGAAAGCAGAGGCCCAAAGCTAGATAAATGAGTGGCCCAAGGTCCCAATTCTAGTCAGTTGGAGTGGGGCTAGCAAAACCACTAATCATAAAAGTTCTTCCCACTTAGACACTTGTCACATTTTAGCATGTGTTGGTTTACCCCCAGTAATCTTATTTATCTATATAAAACCTTAATATGCAAATTGACTGAACTCCAGAATGACTGATCACTATGACATGCAGTGACCACCAGGGGACAGACATTCAATGCAGGAGCAGCCCCTAGCCTCCAAAGCCCCTGACTAGTGGTAGTGGTGGTGGGGAGGCGGGGCCTGCTAGCAGGCCGTGATAAGCCAGCCAAGGTGGGTATAAGCAGTGAGCGGGGTGGGGAGGGGCGCTAATCGCCCTGTCAGTCACCCCACACATAAGCCCTGATTGCTGGCCAGGCCTAGGGATCCTTATTGTGCTTGAATTCCATGTACTGGGCCTCTAGTTTTAAATATGGTTGCTCTAGTCTCCATCCCTAGAGATTCTGAGCAAGCAGGTCTGCAGTTAGTTCCAAAATTATACTTTAAACATGCTTTTCAGGTGACTTGAAGCAGTGACTGTGGGCTACATATTGAGAAGCACTGAGCTTTGACTCATCTAGAAACATTCATTAGATGATCTTTTCTTGTCGACAAAAGTGTATGGCCCAGCCAGTGTGGAACGGTGGTTGAACATTGACCCATGGACCAAGAGGTTATGGGTTCAATTTCTGGACAGGATCCATCCCCAGGCTGCAGGCTCGATTCCCAACAGGGAGCAGGCAGGAGGCAGCCAATCGATGTTTCTCTCTCATCAGTGTTTCTATCTCTATTTCCCTTTCCCTTCCTCTCTCTCTAAAATCAATAAAACATATTTTAAAAAGAGCAAAAATGTATTACCTTTAGTATCTACTAATCAATAGCCAGGAAAAAGATCCATCTACGCTCTATAATATGTATAATGCCAGGAAGCACCCTTTCCAGTTTTAGGTAACATTTCAGGTTCACTTTGACAAGCCACGCCTCTTGATTATGCAAAGCAGGTTTGAACAAACAGGTGTAAGGCATATGGGAGGGAGGTACACCTTTGTCAAGAGATGACAGTCAAAGTAAACAAATTATGACAAATAGAGGACAAAAGGTAAGTAACATATTAAATTTTATTTGTTAAAGCCTCCTTAAAAATGTTAAATCTCTGCATTTGCAGCGAATTTCCTTAGGATTAATATGAAAAAAGACAACTCATTCTTTAACATGCGTGTTTTTTTTTTTTTTTTATCAAAGACATATACTTAAAGAGTTTAACTGCTTCTCTTAGGTATACAATTTATTTATGAGTTACTCCTGGCAGGTAGAATGTGTATTCTTCCCAGTTGTCACTGATTACTATGTGACAATGACTCAAATTGTCAGCATAATGTTGAAGGGGAAAATGAGCCCTTAAAAAATACTTTGAAAATTAAAACCTATTTGCATTTTTACAAGTTATAAGTTGCTCTTATGGGGAAACAGACACAGACATTTGAGAAAAATTAACAATAGTTAAGAGATAAGATAGAAGGCCCTGTGTGACTGACAAGATAAGTTGCATAGAAATATACATTTACAAAATGCCCGAGTAAAGCAAAGCTGTCTATTTTATCCATGGTACCTAAAAAGCTTTCTATAACCAATGAGACTATCAGCAAATTATCAAATATCCAAGTTAACACATTGTGTCCACCAGGAATTAGATCTCCCCTTAGGGCCATAAATATGAGGATACTTTCATCTTCAGAATAAAATCTATGTTGGCTAGACACACATGTGCACAGGTATTGCATTTAAGATGTGAAACTCCCTTACCTTTCATTTCTATGCAAAATTACAATGATGGGTACTGATCCAAAGTAAAGGACATTCACTGAAGAACAAGTGTTTAGTGCTTGGGAGAAGTGATAACATCATAATTTGTTATGAGAGAAGCTGGAAAGAGTGTGGAAGTTACAGAGAAATTATTCACTAAGAATTCCAGGAACTTATATGTTTATCTGACTATGGAATATAGGAGTTCTAGAGTTAGTTAATTTTGGTAAGATGTAAGCAAAATAGGGAACAGAACAATAAATACAATTATAATATGGAAATGCAGGAAGATCTAAAAATATAAGTTTTATGCCACAATAATCCTATAAGTTTTAAAATGACAATTGATAATATATATAGGGCAGGAGGTTCTGTTTCTGGCATGCTGTGGAAGTTTGGCAAGCTCTAATATTAGCTGAAAATCTAAGGAAGTCACAAATCATTTAGAGAAGAAAAGTTCGCACATATGTAGCACTAAGAGTAAGGGAAAAGATGAAATGACAAAC
Organism: Pipistrellus hanaki; assembly: GCF_964339955.1. Taxonomy (NCBI): domain Eukaryota; kingdom Metazoa; phylum Chordata; class Mammalia; order Chiroptera; family Vespertilionidae; genus Pipistrellus; species Pipistrellus hanaki. Next base: position 70,788,757 of record NC_140508.1, read on the forward strand.
TCTTAATTTGTCATTAGAGACTTCCGAACTAGAAGTCAGGATATACAGAGAAAAACTAAATAAACGTGGATTATTGACAGCCCAAGGAAGTGAACTAACAAGAAACTGGGTATTTGCAATGACAGGTCAGAAAAGAAATCTATAAACAGGAACAAGCAAGATGTGAACTACAAAGTTTGATTATAATTTTAGATAAATGTCAAAAATGTAAATCTATGATATGATGACAAATGAAGTGATAAACATGTAGGAGAAGAGATTTGTGTAGATATGCAAATAAGTAGTCAATAATGTATATTGAGTAGCAGTTTCTTTAAGTTACTAAGATAATGAGAATAACTTCATCAATTATCAGGACACTCTGGACTTCCTTTTTGAAATATTACTCAGAAGCAATTCTCTACTCACATGTAAAATTACTCTTTCTGAAGATTTATTGAATCACCTCTATTTTAATGAAAATGGGATCTCATTTCATATCTTGATATTGCATCATTTGGGGTTATATTCAAAAATCAAATTTATCCACTGGGGGCAAGAATTTTTAACATATTGAAATTCAAAGAATGTTTTACAAACTATGAATATTATTTCTATTTAAGTGGCAAAATCCTAATGTGAAAAGAGAAGGATATATTTCATAATTTTCAAAATGTCAATTAAAATAAAAACTAAGAAGCAAATTCCCCAGTTTAAAAAAACAACAACTATCCATAACCAATAATGTGCAAAAAATCTTCATGAAGAAAATAATGAAGTTTTACTGAAAGTGATGAAGGAAGACTTAAGATAAAAAGTAATACATATAATGGTCATCTATAAGAAGAATCAGTCTCATAAAGATGTTGACTGTCTTCAAATTGAACAAATTCAAAACAATTCTATTAAAAAGACAGTTTGGAATATTTACTCTCCCAAATATTGATATTTCTAATTAAACTGTAATAATGTAGAAATCATGGTACTAGTGAAAGAGTATGCAAATGACCAATGCAATAGAGAAAACATGACCAATGCAAGAGAGAAAAACATCCAGATCTAGGTTCACATGTATATGCAAATTTGATGTAGGACAGAAGTATAATTGTGGAACAATGGGAAAAAGATGGTCATCTCAATAAATAGAGCCAGGAAAATTAGTTCTCATTGTAGGAGGGGAAAACAAACAAACAGAAAATCAGATTCAAATTTCACCTGGTATTCAAAACCCCATTCCAGGTCCACTGAAAGCCTAAATGTGAAGAACAAAACTTTCAAACTTCAATGAAAGAAGCAAACTATAGGAAAAAAGTTTAATAACAGTCAGGAAGAAAAAGGTTTCATAAACAAAGAAGAAGAAAAAAAGCAAAAAAAAAATTTTTTAAAAAAGGTTGAAAAATAAAGCTCCATTAAATTGTCTAAAGGCTGGGCTTTACGTGCCTGAAAAGAGAATGATCTGGATACTAGAGAAAATAGAGAAAAACACAATTATTTAGGGGAGGGGCAGCAATGCACAACACAAATGCAGTCATTGCTTATTTTCATACTAGACTCTAGTCTAGTAACTAGAGGCTGGGTGCATGAAAATTCATGCACTGCAGGGGGAGTTCCCTCAGCCCGGCCTGCCCCTCTCACAGTCTGGGAGCTGTCAGGGGCAGGAGGAAACCCCGGGATCAGGGGAGGCGACTCCCCCATCATACCTCTGCTACTGCCATTGCCAGCGGTTCAAGAGTTGGCTGGCTTTGGTTACCTGAGCTTCAGGTGGCCCTGGGTGGCTGGCCAGTCATCATCTGAGGCTTGCTTGTGCCTTGGGCCAACCTTTGGTGGCTGGGGGGTTGAGGAGACTTAAGGATTCTGGAGGTAGGCACATAGGGAGGGCCCAGCTCTGCCGCATGCCTGCAACTCCGGCTGGGGTGAGAGAACAGGGCACCGCCATCTTTAAGGGCATGACAGTCAATTAGCATATTACCTCCTTATTGGCTGTGGGTGCCACCATCTTTATGAGGGAATATGTCAATTAGTATATTCCCTCTTTATTAGATAGGATGGCCTGTGACCTAAGAATGATGCTTGCATTTGTACATACTTGGAAAAAGTCCTCAGAAGAAGAATATTTCTTAAATGTAAATATATGTGCAATTTAAATTTGAATTATTGGAAAATAGCCACACTTACTTTTGTATTATCTGTGGCTGCTTTCACACTACCATTGCAGAGTTGAGTAGCTGTGATAGAGACCATACAGCCCACAAAGCTGAAAACATTTCATCTCTGGCCCTGCACAGAATGTTTGCTGACCCATGGTTCTGAAAGACCTGTACTGACACGTAGTCTACTCGCAACATCCCTATAGTGACTACCATTTCTAATGCACTTGGATCTAGTCTTTCTCTCTTCTAATGCACTGTGCACACTACTACTCAAGTGATCCATCCAAACCCCAATTTCATAGCCAACCATATTTAAATTGCTATGTAAGCCACACATCACAGGTGATAGAGTCTGAGCTCTCTGACATGCACAGGAGGTCCTGCGTGGACTCCCCAGGCTTATTTCTGACCAGCACTCACTGCCCACCACCCATTCTATGCTTCATATGTCAGCTGCTTAGAGCTCTGCATTCACAACTCTTTCTTCATGCATCTCCAGGCCTCTACTCAATTCTTAGACTCTATATTTTTCTGGGAATGCCTTCCTCAACATATTTACCTATCTAACTCAATCCTTTATCAAGATATCTCATTTCCATCAAAAAGCTATATTGTGGTGCTTAGGTAGAAATATGTGGCCCTTTTCTCTACTTCCTGAAACCTCTTTCTGCCTCTTATTGATACTTAGCCTCAACATTAACCACAGTTCTTGGCACCATAGTAAATAGAAAAAAAGACATCATAACTAAATGTTATTAATTTTCCTGTTGTTTTATCACAAATTTACAGATATAAACAGGCCTAGAGAAGTTTAATGTCTTGTTTAAGGGCCACACAAGCTAATGAAAGTAATGAAGCTGGCATTTAGACCCAGTTTCACTGAATCCAAAATTTTCACTGAAACCAACATATGCGTATTCACCAATGCCATGCTGCCTCACATGAAATTGGTCAGACTGCATAGGCGCAAATGTCAAAAACCAGGAAACAAATATATATTTTTTAATGAATTAGGAGAAATTAGACTGGTGAACATAACATCCCATTGACTCAGTGCTATTAGAAATTAAACAAGTTTATATATTCTGGTCCCTCAACCCTAATAATAAGCTCACAAGCATGAAACAGAATATTGAGCAGATGCTGGTGCATCTTTCTCAACGTACCACTTACAACCCACCAATGATAATGTGTTTTGAGTTCCTACAAACAGTGTCCAAACAATCAGTTATTCCATTTGTTGCCAATGTGCAGATGAGAGCAGGGGTCACAGGTTCCTCTGGTGCCTGATTTGATTGTCAGCCCCCTAAAGACTAGGGTATCTCACCGGCTAACCTTGGCACCTAAGCCAAGGGTTCTGTCTCTAACAATTCCCTTTCTCCCCCTCCAGTTTGTAGACCAGTTTAGGCAGCTAAAAGAAGGCTGGATAGAAAACAAAAATGCTTAAACCACCTAATTGGTGTGATCGCATATTTTCTGCTTTGTGAAGAGTAGTTAGGAGCAATATTGACCCATCACTGCCAGTTGGCAGGAAGATGTCAAGACAGGGCTGCAACAATATTCTCTGTAACGAACCAGCTCTGAATACCAAGTGGCACAGGCTGCTGGAAATGAAGTGAGACTGAAAAAGGAAAAGCACTTCTGATTAACAGCCAATAGCGCCAGCTGAGCAGACAGCATAGCACGAGAGGGTCAGCCCCAGCGCTGACAGGTTTGGCAAGGCAACCTCGTTACCGGCAAGATGAAACTTCATCTGCTCACAATGTCATAGTCTCTTACAAAGACGCCTCCTGCAAATTGACTCTATGAGATGGGACTGCATTTAGCTAGGAGTTTTCTGACAAAACAGAATTTCACCAAGTCTTTCCTGGTGTTTGTAAACCTTTGATTTAAAAGGGGAACACTTGGAAAAACAAAACAAAAACACCAACAACCATCACCCAAAAGCTCCTATGCAAAGGGCTAGGGCTTTTAAAAAGTGGCTGAGTGTCCTTGAGTAGATGCTCAATTAAGTATCCAAGCTGGGAAAGCAAAGCACAAAGAGAAAAGAAACAACATGGAAAAGGCTCATGGCATTCAGAGGTGAGCAGGCGAAGAGTACTAACATCAACCCACAAGGTGGCCACATAAGAAGAATTCGACAATTAGCTGTTGGAAAATAAAGGATTTCATTCCTGCAAGTATAGAAAGAGCAACCTCCTTGGCAGCCGAGGACAGCTGTAGACCAGTTTAGGATTTGATCCCATTCCGATATCGTCACTAACTAACTGGATGCTATGTCTTTTCGTGAGTCATTTTATTGCTCTCGGCTTCAGTTTCTCAACCATAAAAAGAGTAAATTAAAGCATTGATTCCAAATCTGTATTTGACGCATGTGGAGGCCTCATTAAAACACAGCCTGCATAGTCCCACCTCCAAAGTTCCCAACTCAGTAGCAGGGCCCTGAAGTTTGCCTTTCTAGCCAGCTCCTCCTGATGCCAGTGCTGTTGGTCTTGGGATCACACTTGGAAAACTACCGAGTATGAGCCCCGCACTCTACAGTTTCAATTTGCTCTAAGAACACCATTGGACTCGCTGATAAACTGGTGTAATTTAGATCAACATTTGAAATAGCAACACCAGATTGGTTCACTGCAACACATTCTATTTGAAATACGCTCCCTGCGTGAGAGTGTAAGTCCATAGCACAATGTAACTCCCATTACTTGGAAGTTCTTACGGGTAGAAGCCTGGCCTGGGAAGAAGCTCATTATTAGGTGAACACTGAAAATAAATGTAGTTAACAAGAGACTGGTATCTTCCATATCTATTCCCAAAAGAAGGTAATTGCTGGGTAACCCAAGTTAGAACCAACAGTTATAAAACATATCCTATCTAATAAAGAGGGAATATGCAAATTGACCACTATACCATAACAAAATGGCTGCGCCCACAGTAGAGGCCGAGTTCCTGTAATGAGCCTTAAGGAGCGATCAGCAGGGACCCAAGGCTGTGTCCTCCGCCTGGTGGGGCTTGACAGGGAACTGAAGCCATGCTCCCCTCCCTGGTGCCAGGCTGGGGAACCTCAGGCCGTGCACCCTGCCTATAGGGCTTGATGGGGGACCTCAAGGCATGTCGCCCACCCCAGCTGGAGCAGGGGACCTGAGGCCGCACCCCTACTCGGTGGGGCTTGATGAGGACCTCAAGGTGTGCCCCCATTCCGCCCACCCAACAGAGCTTGATAGGGGTGGTACTGGCCAGGTCTGGATCTAGCCCAAGGGGCTGGGACCGGCCAGGTCTGGATCTGGGTCTAGGTCTCACAATTTCAAGGTGCATGTGGGTGGGTGGGGACTTGACTCTGGTTCCCATGGTGCGCCCCAGACTCTGACAGGAGGAGGATTTTTTATATGCATTTTATTAATTTTCTTTCATCTCTGACACTTCTATTATAAAGGGCAAATAGCAATATTAAAATATTTCCTCTAATTCCCTTTTAATGTTCACAAATTTCATTCACTAGGCCTCTAGTACCATTATATAAAAAGCTCTATCTAGTCTGTACAGATTATAACCCTTTTAAATTGCCTACTATGGATCAAAATGCTGGTATTAAATCTACTGTCTTTGAAAGACAATTCAAATTAAGAATTTAAAGGGGAAAACATTTCTTCACTGAGATTTCTTATGGTTGAGCTTTGCAACTCAGAAGCTATAGGTCCTATATACTCCTTGCTCTTACTAACAGATTCTATGTATGTAAAATCCAGTATTTTCAGAGATCCACCTCAGAAATGTTCCTTCACAAATATGTGGCGTGAAAAACAATCTCATCCCAACTGGAATAGGATCAATAAATGTGATTGTAGGTAGTTATAACAGAAATGCTATTAGAAATCATGGTAGGATAAAGTGAGAACTTATATTTAGGGGAGGCTAACTTCCATGTACAGGGTTACTCCAGAAGAGAGTGGAGAGAGTGGGTATGTTTAGAAGTTGAAACAGGACACATGCTCAGCCAAAAGCTAGACACTCTAGGGGGTGAAGAAGTTATATCAACAAATTTCCTGGCCTCAAGACATTGACAGTTTATGTGAGGGAATGTTTCTTCAACAAGCTAAATATAATTTGCATCTGTGGAGCTTCCCTGGCACTGAACATACATGCTTGTCCAAATCCTCATGTTTTCTCTGTAAGTGGTACAAGTGCTGACTTTGTAGAGATGAAGTGTTGCAACTGTGATTCTTGAAATATTTAAATAGTGATGCATCATGAGTCATCAGAATGGACGTGGCCATCAGCAATCCACGGGGTCCTCCCAGTGCCTTGATTCCTGTGTCCCAGGCAGTATCCCTGACCTCTGTGCTAAGGACAGGTGAACACTTGAGAAATATTTGTGCTTAATTAAGCTGGACCAAGCAAGATACACAGAGTCTTTGCCATTTCTCAGTGACCAAAGAGGAGTTTATAACCTAAGAGTTGCTTTTCCCCCTGGTTAAAACATCATTAAGCCATTAGGGTTATGGATTATATACTGTCGATTACAAGTAGATAAATGTCTCCAAACAGGCTGTTTCTTTAAAAATCAATAGTGAATCCAATTTAGCTAGCATTAAAAATATTCTGTAATTATATCATCAAAACATTAAAAGTTTTAGCCAAACAGCCAAATGAAAATTTTACCTTTTCAATCATGGAAAATGTCTACCATTGCTTCAAATTAGTTCTATTAAATAAAAAGCATTGATTCTATCAAGAAACTGAACATAGTTATTATTAAGCTTCTATGACATCATAAGGTCATAAAATTTCTTTTTTGTGACATTTATAATTTTTCTTAAAAGATATATTTTTATTATAGGAAAATTTAGATGTATTTAATTAAAAAATAATAAAATGACCAAATTAAATACCATGCATATGTACAACCATCATTTTTGTCTATAGCCTTCCATGCTTTTAATTAATATAAAATAATTAATATAAAATAAAACAAAACTTAAGAAACCATGTACCTTTATAAACTTCCTTTTTTAATTGAATTTATTGGGGTGACATTGGTCAATATAATTATATAGGTTTCAATTGTACATTTCTATAATACATCATCTGTATATGATATTGGGTGTTCACCAACCCAGGTCAAGTCTCCTTCCATCACCAATTATTCCCCCTCTACCATTTTCTACCTCCTCCACCCCCCTTCCTCTCTGATAATCACCATACTGTCCTCTGTGTCTATGACTTGTTTTTTATTTGTTTTGCTTAATCCCTTTACCTTTTCACGCAGTCCTGCAAACCCTCTCCCCTCAGACAGCTATCAGTCTGCCCTCTTTGAGTCTATTTGTTTGTTTATTTTATTCATTAGATTCCACATATAAGTGAAATGCACCCTATGTGCAGCATTATTTACAATAGCCAAGATTTGAAAGCAGCCCAAGTGCCCATCAGCAGATGAGTGGGTAAAAGGCTGGGGTACATTTAAACAATGGAATACTACTCAGCCATAAAAATGAAAAAAAATCCATCCTTTGCAACAGCATGGGTGGACCTGGAGATCATTATTCTAAGTAAAATAAACCAAACTGCCTTTTTTATTGACGTTAAATTGGCATATAATATAATGTTAATTTCAGGTACAGCTCATAGGGATTTTATATTTATATACATTGTGAAATGATCACACTAAGATCTATTATCAATTATCACCATAAGAAGTTATTGCAATATTATTGACTGTATCCACCATGTGTACATTACATGCCCATGCCTTGTTTCTAACTGGGAGTTTGTACCTCTTAATCCCTTTCACCTTTATCTTCCATGGCCCCCATTCCTAACCCCTTCTGTGTAACCACCAGTTCGTTGTTTCCTAGATCTATGAGTCTTCTGGTTGTTGTATTGTTGTTTTTATATTCCACATATAAGTAAAATAGTATAGAGTATTTCTCTTTGTCTAACTTTTAATCAGCATTAATATCCTTTAGGTTCATCCATGTTGTTATAAATTGCAAGATTCAATTTTTTTTATAGCTGGCTAATATTTCATTGTGTGTGCATGTGTGTGCACACATGCACATTACATATTTTTTTAATCTACATATGTATTGGTGGACACTTAGGTTGCTTCCGTATCTTGGCTATTGTAAATACTAGTAGTGCTGCAGTGAGCATTGTTTAGCCTAATGCTCTTGAGGTCCTGAGCTATCCTTCTTTGTGATGACATTAAATACAGCTTACATTAAAAAAAAAAAGAACCAAAAGTAGTAATTATACCAAATAAAACTTATGTAATATTTAAGCCAGCACATAGAAGAAAGTAATTTTGTACAAACAGATCCTGGAACATAATATTACTTTTCATTTTTCTTTAATAAAAGCATAATCTTTACATTGATATCAGAGCACTATGCTATTTTATTCTAGAAAATATATTTTAAAAAGGCTTTGTATTTTTACCAAAAGCATGACTGTAAGTCAGGGGATCAAATTAATAAGTCATCAACAAATAATTAAGGAAGGTATTATGTATTTTCTTCTTATAAACTACTCCCAAGTAATTTTTAAAAATTGAGCAGTATTTTACCTATATAGGCCCTACCATGTATAATTATACTAAGGCAACTTGCTTTAATTCCACATATAAGTCCCTAAGAAGTTCTGTGTTTTCCCTAAGAGCTATTAATTAGTCAGTAATTACTTACAGGTTCCAACTGATTGGCACTATAAACAGAGAAAGGCTTATACAGTCCTTTTATCAGCATGTTATCAGGCAGCATGGAGAAGATTGTACCAAACCCTCTAAAAAGCCATTATGAAACACTGGATCAGAGCATCCCATCCCGTGTTGCAGACTGACAAGAAGTAAACGAGGACTGTGAATATGCAGCTTTAGAACATATCTAAACATGGCACTTGCCAGAAAATATCCAAAGGCTTCAGGGAAATTAGACACATAACCCCACGAGCTGAGAGGGATTTCATTCTTGAGAAGATCTGTTATGGGTGTCATAGAACACCACATTCACTGTGTGATCATAAACATGAGTTTCTGCACCCATTTTCTTTCTAGAATAAAGTTATTGCTCCATATCTAATGAGAAGTGTTTGCAGTCATATTTTCTCTGGCGTGTCAGTCTACACATATTTGTACAATATTTTATTTTGCTATATGTCTTTGTTTTCATCTCTACTATCAACTTTAATTATTGGGTGAGGGTGATTGGGAATAATTGCCTTCAACTTAGACCTATCTGTCCATCAAAGAGTACCAAAGTACTCATTCACCTGCCTAGCATGTCATGTCAGAGGATATCTTAGTGAGCACTTCCTACTAACACTTATTTGAAGATCTCCTTTTAACTCAGAAATAACTGGCCACTCCAATGGGAAAAATAAAAAACCCTAATGTGTATAAAGTGTATTGATTATGTGTACTACTTAGACAGAAACCTTCGGTTATTTCAGCTCTGACCTACACCCATCTTATTTATGTGAGTTGGTTTTTTCTAAAAAATAAAATAAAATAAATGTTACAGTTGCAAATTTCTATCTGGAAGTGAGGGGAAATATTTATTCTTACCTTTTCTGCCTGGCCATGTAAAAATACTGGTCTCTAGGGCATGGCTATAGACATGACACATTCCTGATTCTGTATGCAACTGTCTACTCAAAGCAAACACGCTTTGTCTATGTGCAGTGTTGGTTTCCAAGAAGGCCTGGGTGAAGGTATGTTTTTAAAACTGAGTTTTAGTGCCTTCTTTAAGCATCAGAGAATGAAGTGAACAGCTTTCCAGTGAGTGTGTGCTTTGTAAACTATTTCATTTTAGTGACACTTAGCTATTCAAGACATTCTCTGGAACAGAGACCTACTTATTCTCAAATGCAATTCTGAGGGTTTAGTATGCATTGTATGCTGATGCTGAGTGCCACTGAGAACATTCCTAGGGGAATGTGACTAGAGCCCGGGTTCATGCCCTGGGTTCGTGCCCTGGCATCAGTGAGGTACAGTCCCAATATGATGACAAGAGTCAGACTAGTGCCTAGAAGAGTTGCCTGGGCACTTTTGAATCAGGTTAACCTCAGTTTGGATTTCCACTCTGCGTGTATCAGCGATGTAACATTGCTTAAGTCATTAACCTTTGTAGCTCAGTATTTGCCTGCGCAAAATGGGGTATATAATAATGCCTATTTCAAGTAACAGAAAATCTGCAAAGTATTTAGCAAAAAAGCTTAGTATATAGGACTCTAAATCACCAATGGATATTAAAAATATATCATATGCAAGATGTAGGCTCCAGTGACCATAAGTTGCTCATTCTTCTGACATTCTAAAGGACACAGACCATTAGGTAACCTTAAGACTATGAATGGTTTGCTATTCTTTTGCTCTACTGCATCAGATACCTACTATTATTGGGAAAATGTGTGGCGGTACAGGCACTTACAGATATATGTCCTAGAACTAAGCGAGCTTACCAGCCTCACTGTGACTTGATAAAAGTGCCTATAGCCCTAGCATGTTTGGCTCAGTGGATAGAGTGTTGGCCTGTGGACTGAAGGGTCCCAGGTGTGATCCCAGTCAAGGGCAAAGTTGCTGGCTGGATCCCCAGTGTGAGGTGTGCAGGAGGCAACTGATCAATGATTTTCTCCCATTATTGATTTTTCTATCTTCTAATATATAAAAATAAATTAAAAAAATAAGTGCCTATGGGATTAATTTCATTTTTGATATACCTTAACAAGCAATTACATTTATTTTTAATTAAGTTTTTATTTAATTTATTGGGTCATTTCCATTCCTACTGTTGGATTTTTTTCCTATCATACATTTATTTTTTCTTTGATGTCACATCACTATTTGCACTGAAACCCTAGCATAGAGAACTCAACTTCAATTTGGTGTGACTTTTACTTATATGTGACTATATGTGTATGTATATATATATATATATATATATATATATGTATCTAAATACTAAAAAAGATTGTCCATAGATAAAATATTTCATATATTTTTAGGCAATTTTAAATTATCTGTTAAAAAATAAAAAGCTTTTGCACACCAAAAGAAACCATCAACAAAACAACAAAACCACTGCATGGGAGAATATATTTGCCAATGTTATCCCTAATGAAGGTTTAATTTCCAACATTTACAGGAAACTCATACAACTTAACAAAAGGAAGATAAACAACCCAATCAAAAAATGGGCAACAGACCTAAATAGATGCTTTTCAAAAGAAAACAGAAGGAAGACCAAGAGACACATGAAAACATGCTCAAAGTCACTAATTATCTGAGAGATGCAAATCAAAATGACAATGCAGTACTGTCTCACACCTGTCAGAATGGCTATCATGAACAAATCAACAAATGATAAGTGCTAGCCAGGATGCGGAGAAAAAGGAACCTTCATACACTGCTGATGGGCATGCAGACTGGTGCAGCCACTGTAGAGAACAGTATGGAGTTTCCTCAAAAAACTTAAAATGAAACTCCTATTTGACCCAGTAATACCACTTCTAGGAATATATCTCAAGAAACTAGAAACACCAATCAGAAAGGATATCTGCATCCCTATGTTCATAGCAGCAATTCACCATAATTAAGATTTGGAAACAGCCTAAGTGCCCATCAACAGGTGAGTGGATTAAAAAAACCATGGTACATTTACACATTGGGATACTACACTTACCATTTGCAACAGCATGGATGGAACCAGAGAGCATTATGCTAAGTGAAATAAGCCAGTCAGAGAAAGATAAATATCACATGATCTCACTCATTTATGAAATATAATGAACAACATAAACTGATGAACAATAACAGAGACAGAGAAGCATTGATCAGACCATCAAACCTCTGCAGGAAGGTAGGGGAGGATGAGGGTAAGGGAGAGAGATCAACCAAAGGACATGTATGCATGCATATAAGCTTAACTAATGGACACAGACAATAGGGTGGTGAGGGCATGAGTGGGGCGATGGGGGACAATGGTGATATAAGGACACATATGTAATACCTTAATCAATAAAGAAATAAAAAATAAAGGAGAAAAGAAAAAAAAAGAATTTACCCTGAAAAAAAAGAAAACCCTAACTTTAACTGCTATACATACATGAGTCTTATATCTTCATCAATAATTTATCTTCAATAGTGTGAGAAATTATCTGAAACTTTTATTCTGTTGTCATTTTCGTGTTCCTGATGTATTTAATAACTTTCCTTAAATAGTAAACATCTCAACTAATAATGCTTATTAATGGGCTTATTAATTTATTAATACAAATAACTCAATCCAAAAATATAAAAGTAACAATAGGGGTATGCTTTGATTAGGAGGGGAGATTTCTTTGGTGAACACACCACAGGTAATGTGACCAGACCAAACAGTTGGTGGAGTTTCAGAACCTGTGATATCCTAGAGTGGGGAAAAGGGGAAGTCCGCATGTTTGTTCTTTTGGTCTTTAGCCTGAATTAGCAGACTGAGGCCTCTATGCAGGATATTAGAAGAGCAGAAGGTTCTTGATGACAGTAAGTTAAGTCTATCAACACAAAGCAGATTGGCAGGCTATTTCTAAAAGGCACTGCACAGTCATTGAAACCTTTGGTCTGAGTTTGGTTCAGCAAAGAATCAAGATAAGTCTTACTCTCTATTTTCGGAAGATCCTGTCATGAGTGAACAACTTAAACCTGCAAAGAATATGCTTGTCTTAAGATGGATGAACTAAGGAGCAGTTTCACCATGTTTTACATGAATTTCCCTAAAGCCTTGGGAGCTTTTGGAGTTGCAAAGCTGAATTAACTGTCCTCCAGTAGGACTGTGTGGAGTGCAAGGGAGAGAGAAGGAAGGTAACAGTCCTTAATCTACAGGGAGGGGTCATGAGCACAGTTTTCAGTCACCTTCCTTTTCCCCCTAGAAATACCCACAGGCTGCAAAGAACGGAGGCACAGGGTGAAATGGAGTGAGCTCAAGGCTGCTAGGCCTTAAGGTCAGTATACTGCTCAAACAGCAAACTACTTATGCAAGACTGATGATAAGGTGTCAAGCAAACTATTAGATTCGTACCACCGCTAAAAACAGACCCAAATAAAGTTGCATATGTCAAAGCCCACACCACGAACTGAGACAACTACTGTCTGGCTTTCCCAGAAATTGAATCTTACACCAGTTAATCAAGAATTGCTCAACCTGCCGAAACCGGTGGCTCAGTGGTAGAGCTTCGGTCTGTGGACTGAAAGGTCCCAGGTTCGATTCTGGTCAAGGGCAGGTACTTTGGTTGCAGGCACATCCCCAGTAGGGGGTGAGCAGGAGGCGGCTGGTCAATGTTTCTCTCTCATCGACGTTTCTAGCTCTCTATCTCTCTCCTTTCCTCTCTGTAAAAAATCAATAAAATATATTAAAAAAAAAGAATTGCCCAATCAGCACTAGTCAAGTAGCCTGCCTCATAAAGAAAAGAACTTAGCAATAACAACCAACCCCCTTTTCTGCCTAGTATAGCATCCTTGATCCTGTTCCCTTCGGCCTATAAGAGTCTTTGATTTTGTACAATTCTTTAGAGCTCCTTTCTATTTGCCAGTTTGGATGCTACCCAATTCAAATAGATTTTTGCTCCATCTCTTAGCATTTTTAATATGGCTCAGTTTATTTTTTAACACCTGCTAGTGTATGTCTACAAGCAATGGAGCCTGCCAACATCAACCAGTTGGACCAGACCAAGAGACTGGTTCCAACAAAGACCCCAAGGGTGTGTCATATGGAAGGAAGGATAGTAGTTGTTCTTACAAGTTAGGGAGAGAACTTGGCTTCCCTGAGCCATAAGCTCATCTTTAAAAACCTTCGGTGAACTTTGCTAAATCTCTATTTCTGTCTCTCTCTCTCTGCCAACAAAGAACAATTTCTCACCCATATTCTGCCTATTGCAAAGAGGTTCCTTATAGTCCCAGAAAATTAACAGTCATTTAACACTAGTCAGTTTGGCTCAATAGATAGAGCACTGGCCTGTAGACCAAAGGGTCTAGGGTTTGATTCCAGTCAAGGGCACATACTTGGTTGCAGGCTCCTCCATAGCCAGGGCCCTGGTAAGGCTTGTACAGGAGGCAACAAATCGATGCATTTCTTTCCCATCGATATGTTTCTCTCTGTCTTTCCCTCTCTCTTCCACTCTCTAAAAATCAATGGAAAAATATCCTAGGGTGAGGATTAATAAAACAACAACAACAAAATTAACAGCCATTTGCCTTTGCTTCTGTCACTTTGGCACTGCCCTCTCTCTTTTTCCTGATCAAGTTAATCTAATTAATATAAAAAGCTGGATCTAATATTCCAATCTGTATCTAAATCTCTTTCCAATGGACAGTCTTTCCAAGATGTGCTGGTGTGCTGATAAAACTCTGGATAGAAATAAGAGCAAAGTGCTGGGATAAAAACTGTGCTCCTTACCCCTTCCTGGTATTCCACTGACCTATCTCTGACCTTGTAAAATTCCTCACAAGAAGAAAATGAGCCCTCATAATAGAGCTGATATTTTGGCTGGAAAAATGAAACCATTTTGTTGAACTTATTGCAATCATGGATACCTCAGATTTCTCAAGTTATTACAATTCAGCTACAAAAAAAAAAAAATGCTGCTTCAAGAAACACAAATTTTGAAAACACTCACTATAGGCTTTTTGAGAGTTCCAGTATATGAAGGTGGGCTTTGATGAAAAATACACCCTAGAATAACAATACAGCGATGAGAGGGAGTGAAATAAAAAAGAAAAAGCAGTTAAGGTTATGGAAATGGGGCATTTCTATGCAAGGTGAGCTATATTTAGAGGAATCTTGTCAAGTGAAAAATATTTTTCCAAAACCATTCCTCACATACTCCATAATACAGTTAAACCTGAGAACTGTAACAACCACAATTAAGACTAACTCCTATTAAGTATTATCCATTTTTCATTCAATTTTGTGACCTATAACTATGATCTGAAATTATCAAGTTGTAAGGTGTAATATTTATGTTAAACCAAACTGATTAACAGCGATAAATCTTGTCAAGAAAAGTTCACTATTCAGTCAACATTTAGAAAGAGGTCAAAATTCAAGTTATCCTTTGAAGAGAAATAACTATGCATTTACATACACTTCTAAGTTTGTATAATTCTTTATACTTTATAAATGAAAAAATAGAGGAATTCTTGTTCTTGTCCATTAGTTCATTTCCGTTGTTTTTTGGTAAGTCTTCACATGCTTGCTATGGAGGAGACAGACTTATTTCTGGGAATTTTGCCCCAAGTGCATTTTAGATGGAAGAAGATGTTTTTATAGCAAAAATGAACAACATATATTTACAAAGTATCTATTTCATGCTAACTATTGTGGGCACTGGAGTGGCAAGAGAGAACAAAGCAGAGAATAAACTGTCATGTCTTCATGGATCTTACCAAAGTATTAGATCTTACTATAATTGTCCACCTATAAAAGAGGTTGTCTCAGGCCCATTTTTAGGATGTGTGAGAGCCAACCGAATTCCCCATCTCACGCATGCTTGGTGATGACGGCGATGCCATTGATTATATTCTGAAAGCCACTTGTTTGGAAACATGTACATGGGACTTGAATCTGATCCTTACAAGATTTCCTGGGGCCATGCCACCTATACCTCACGTGTCCCACCATGAACAACATGGTATTACAATGTGACATATGTCAGGGAGAAGAGATGTCCTTCTCTTCATTCCTTCTCTCTCTGAGCCACTCTGAAATGTCCTCCTCACTGCCTTCCTCTACAATGCCAATGTCCCTGTTGATGCTTAGCAAGAAAAGAATCCCACTTGAAGAACTCTACACAAAAGCCTGCCCTGTTCTGATTGAGTGAAGCCATCAGAGAAGTAATGTCGCGGTCCTGTCCTGCCTTGCCTTTTAAGTAGCCACAGAGCGGTGGAGAATTAGATAGTGAAAATGCCAAGGAAGCTAACCTTCTTCCAAGGATAGGCCCCTCTCTCTGATGGGAAGCTTTAGAGCTGACACCCAGCACCGCCATGGCAGGGGCGCTGCAAACGCTGGTCTATCAGCTTACTGGTTTGCAGCCAAAAATCAAGTTACTGCCTATTTCAACAAGAACTCCCCTGGCTAAATAACCAGCATAACGGAGCGTGGGGAGTTTAAAGGTTCTAAATGCCATTAAGTCTCACAATCCATCTACTTTCCGCATTAGCCTGAGAAAACGATGCGTGCCCAACTGAAAATCAGCTCCCTCCCCAGGAAAGGGGAAACCCCAGAGAGGCCATTGCCTAATAAAACGTGGACGGTGAGGTTGGGCCCATATAAAAACATCCTTCATTAACCAGCTGCCTTTGAGAAACCGCAGACTTGGACATGGTAGAAACTGGGCAGAAGAATTACAATTAAGCTTAAAGGAGCTAGAGTTCAGAAATGATAACGATGCTGTACCCCATCACATGTGTGTGTTTCTGGAGAATCAATAGAGCATTTAGATGTTGCCTTGTCTGGCAGATTATATACAGCACATTATCCTGATGGACTATAAAAAGGCATAAAAATCTTCACAGGGCAGAAGCTAATGGGATGAAGTGCCTTGGTTTGTATTTTGTTCTCTGGTGTATATTAAGTACATTAATGGCCACGAGCAATTAATTCACCATCTTCTATCTGGTGAGTAGTTTCTGGCCACATGTGTATATTCTATGGGCAAGGGCATCTAACTGCAGATCAGAAGCATTAGGGTATCTTCCAACGATAGTTCGCAAACCTTGTGACTAGTAAGAAATAATTTGCAAACTCTAACACAGTATCAACAGCCTGTTAATCTAGAAAATCTCTGCCACAACTTCAACATATCCAATGGGTTTGCTGAGAAACTTAGGAGTGAAGAAAAAATGAATATTAAATGCAATAGAAAAGATGAAGAGTGGCAACAAAGGTGGAAAAAGGAAGTAATCATGTATGGAGAGGTGGGGTATTATCTGTATCTCATTTTTTTAACTAAATATTATTTAGGCTGTCACTCATTCCTACACTGAATTCATTTCCTCAAATGCTATATTTATTGAACTCCAACTACATCCAGAGCATTAGTGCTGTGATGGGTAAAAAAAAATAATAATAATCATCTTTTATATTATAGAGAACTTTGCAGGCTGTAAAGCTCTGTCTCAGTTTACCTAATCTCCACAGCAATCTTGTAAATTGGGTATTATTTTCACCATATTTCTGATGATAGAGCTCACATATCTTGCCTAAGGTCGTACAACCAGACCTTATAGAGCGTGACACACCAATTTAAGTCTCTGGATCCAACACTTACTCTTGGACAAATCAAACATACAGTAAAAATACAATTTATTTAAAGTTACAATGGATATCCATAGGGTTCAATGAGCCTAGAGCAGTGTTTTTCAACCTTTTTTGGGCAAAGGCACACTTGTTTCATGAAAAAAATCACGAGGCACACCACCATTAGAAAATGTTAAAAAATTTAACTCTGTGCCTATATTGACTTATATATAAAGTAATTCTCTTGAATAGGAATCAAATAAACACAAAGAAAGTATTTTATAATTACTTTATTATGAAATATTAAGTAAACAAAATAGTGAAAAATTATAAAATTCTTGTCTTGTCTGCACCTACGGCACACCAGGCAACATCTCGCAGCACACTAGTGTGCTGCGGAACAGCGGTTGAAAAACGCTGACCTAGAGGACAGAGAGAGATTCCTTTCATTGACCTACCTTCCTTTCAGAGAAACCTAAGCCTACAAACTAGATAAGCAAGGTAAACCTCATGACAGAAACACTTTCAAACAGGCTATGGGGACTGAAATTCTCATAGAAACAAATGGGAACATCTCATTTTCACTTATAAAATAAGGATTACAGTGGCTCCACACACAAAATAAATCCATTGACCCCCCTTTTTAAGGAAATGAATGAAGACTGAAATTAATTTCACTTCAAATATATGAACTGATTTTGTTATCATTATAAGATAACATGCACATTTATACACAACTGCCCAAGTTACCTAAAGTTCAATTGTATAATCACCTGACTACACCTATTTTGTTTTGCAATACACTCTTACAGGAAGTCTGTCTTACAGTATACTTTAAGAAGATAGTTTCATTATGCAAGTGCCACAGACCTCTTAACAATGGCAACTTAATTGACAGGAAGAAAGAGGAAGAACAAAGGACACTAAAAATAAAATAAAAAACAGTGATAGGCATCATAGATAATAAGAGGTATGAATGATGAGAATTTCATACACATACAACAGGAATTAATTAAAATCTAAAAATATCTAAATTAATAATGTTCCTTATCCATCATCAGCTCCTTAATTGATCTTATTTCTGGATCCAACTATATGGAGCCATAGTCTGCCATGATGGTGCCCAATAAACACAACCATAGGAGTCGCTGTTGCTTTCACCAGAGTTGTATGACTCGTAAGGTAGAATCTGGACAGGTCAGGAGGCCCTAGCATCATTACACTTCGTCCCATGTAAATACTGCCATCCATGTGTAAATCACCAATTTGGAAGAAATTGAAACATTGATTCAGAAGATGGAGATCAAGCCTGAGGGATGTGTGTGAAGAATCATCCCCGTTGCCTTGGTGATCCTTGGAAAGAGTCAGGGGTATAATGAATTGATGGCATATAAATCATTCTAATGACATTTTTAGCACTGGTGGGTGAAATCACCTCTTTTCCCCTTACTTGTCATCATCTTCTTTATACCTACCTGCTCAGTCAATGCCCAACTGCGATTTTAATATGCCTGGAACCTCCAGAAGGTTTCCCTTTCCTAAATTCCAGGCAGATGGCCCCACAGGAGTAATCTCTGCCAAGAATATGCCCATTTCCAATGCAAAGTGGGAGATTCCCTAGAGCTTACCACAAAGGACAATCCTCCCCCTTTCCTCTTATCCTTCGAAGAATGCTCTAGGGCCTAGTGTCTAGGCTCTGAATTACAAATCTAACATTGCTGCTTCTTTTGAGGGAATTTGGGGGAAGTAATGAATAAAAATATAAGAAGAAGAAAAAAAAACCTGTCAAGATGCTATCTGGAAAAGAAAAATGAAATTTGAAGGAACAAAGGTTTTCAGTTATGTGACAGTTAAAAATAACTATTGAACCATCAACTTAAGGATTCAATGATGGGCTTCTGCTTGAACTCCCTGTTACAAGTGTTAGAAGAGAAACTCTCAAGCAATATTTTCTTTCTTTAAAAACAATGTTGTTTATCTAGTGGGAAAATATAGCTACAATACTTGGAAGGCATCATAAAAAGCAGAAATTCTACCTCTTAATAAACACGTGAAAAGGTGTTCAAGCTCATTTGTGGTTAGTAAGATGTAAATTAAAAGTCACCTTGAGATATGACCCATCAGCCAAATTGGTAAAAATTAAAATGCCTGACAACACAAGTGACTGCTAGCATGAGCCTCAACTGAAAGGTCATTCAGGGCCAGTAGAAATATAAATTTAAAAATTGAAGATGTACATACTCTACACACTAGCAATTAGCCTCCTAAGAATATAATCTCAAGAAGGCCCACCTGAGTGTGTCTTGATTCAGATCAGAAAAAGTTCAGAGAAGCCTTGTCCGTGGTAGTGCTAAACTGGAAAAACCCAACGTTTGCATATGGTACATTCAGAAAAGGGAGCATTATACAGCAAGCAAAATTAAATACAAGCACACAAAATATGGATGGAACTCACAAATATAATTAATGCTAAGTGAAAGAAGTGCAAGGGACATATAAATAAAGCATGGTTATCAAGACAAAGATAAACCGTTTTGTTTTTCTTTGCAAGATGAACCAGAGGTAGCAAGCATATGGTGGGAGAGAACACACGTGGTTCTGGGGAGCTGGCAGCATTTGCATAGGTGTGCTCTTTATGTTATCCTATGTACATGCTGTAGTGCACAATGGAAAAGTCATGCAGCACAGTTTGTACTTCAGCACCCTGGTTAGTGACAAAGAGCTGAGGAAACTTCCAGACCAGAACTCAGCTGCCTCTTGTCCAGTCATTTCTAATTTCAGTGTATTTTTGGATTGTGAAGATCTACCATTTCTTCTATGTATTGGCTGTTTATTGTCTGCAGGAATGGTCCATAATGACTTCTAGCAAGTGAAAAATTATTCCCTCCCAATTATATTCCCCCTCAACAGAATTTGTCTACCATGAAGATAACAGACTAATATGTTTGCACCTTAGGTCACACAATTTTTGGACAACCAAAACAGGCCACATTGTTAAGCCTGTAAACAGTGGACACTATAATAATACCCCCTCCATAATGAGGAAGTTCAGGAGGAAATCTTACTTAGCTTACCCACCTGGATGAAAATCATGGATGCCTCCTTTATTTACTGACTTTTAACATATGTTTTTGCTAGAAGTATTCTCTTTGCCAGGTGTTACTAGTACCAAAGCACATTTCTTCAATGAGCAACTTACCGGGGCAAAGAGTATACAGAGAAATAGGGTATATATAACTCTGTTGTTATATTCCTAAAATATACATAAAGAGATAAACCACAACCAAAATTCCATTTTATAACATATTAGTGAAGAACACTTGGTGTAATGCATGTGAATTACTATGAAACCATAAATTACTTTACTTTTCTTAATTTTATTTTATAGGCACTTACTATTATCACTATCCTCCTAAAAAATCGCACAAGTGTAATTTTTATAGAAGGGTAAGAGAGGAAAAAAAGCAACTGAAAAATGAATTAAAATAGTCACAGAACATTTAGAAATCATATATAATGGTTTCCAAATCTGTAATTGATCTAAAAAAAAAAAACAGTAAGAAAACTGCAGTAGATACACAAACACAGTACGAATTGGGTACAAAACAGAACATTTTATTTCCAGAATGTTTGTGACGAAGTGTATGCCTCAGGGAAAGTGAATGGTCCGCACCCTTGAACTATATTTCCTTCTTGAATGCAACATGATGCATCTCTAGCCATTAGCGCCTTCTCTCTCTCTCACCTGGGTTGGCCTCTTCAATACATACACAATTCAAGTAAATGTGTTTTAGTAATTTAGTCTTTCAAAACACCCAGAGTTGTCTAGTAAGCTGTATGTTTCTTAAAAAAAAAAAAAAGAAAGAGATAGCTAGAAGCTGGTTCTGGTAAATGCAATAAAATAGAATTGGTCCAGGAAGATAGAACTCAGTAAAGCTCTCAGCCTTCCACTTTTACAACATTAGCAACAGCAGAAAGTACGAATGCCTCACAAGAACGGGCTGTTAAGTCCCAGATGTTTTGGAAAGTTATGACCTTAATGCTTATAAGAACCCCATAAGGGAGGTGCTATTCTCTTTCCCAGTGTAGAGTCCAGAAATCGGAGCCTGGGGCTTTTAAATGACTTCCTTACGCTTATATGTATAGTAAGTGTAGGATAGCCCACCTGAATCCAGAAGGTCAAGGAGTATTTCTAAGCACATAAAATGTGCTTTATTTTTATAGAAATCTATTAAAATCTGGAAAGTTATTGGATGTTGCCCTCCCACTCGGCTTATTCTCTTTATTATTGGCTGATGTGCTGAACAAAAACATCAATATACAATGTTGACAGAAAGGGACAAAATGAGTGACTTTAAGTCAGTAAACCATGACCACTAGCACCCCAAAAAAGGCAACAGATTTATTTAGGGGAATTCATTTACTTTCAAGGCTTGCCCCTATAAACATTTTCCAATGGCATCAAACCTATGATTGAATTGACTGAAAGGTTGAATTTATTCGAGTATAATTTCTTCTTACACTTAAATCAGTCTAGGCTTATAATTCACATCCCCCATTCTGGACTCTTCTTCCTTTGGTTCTAAAGAACTATACCATGGCTGTAGCTGACAGCTTTATGAAGGAGGTTATAATATCACGCTACAGTGGCCTTAAGGAAAAAACATGTAGCTGGAAAGAAATATTGCTAATATTGATGGAGCCATAGAATTCCCACAGATGTTATGAATTCTCTCATCTCAAATTCTGTTGTGTCACCAATGCCAAAGTAGGCACTTTTATTTTACGTGCATCCATAATCACAAAAATGGGTGATTTTGAAGAAAAGTGCTGCTAAATATTTCGGGAAGCTTATGGTGATCATGCTCCATCTGAAGATACTTCTAAATGCTGGTTTAAACACTTTTAAATTGATGATTTCGATGTGACAAAGAACGTCCAGGTCAACAGAAAAAGTTTGAAGACCAACAATTTAAAGCATTATTGGATGAACTTGTGTATTAAACTCAAAAACAACTTGCAAAAAGATTAAACATTGCTGAGCAAATAATTTCTGATCATTTACAAGCAATGGGAAATATTCTAAATGAAGGAAAATGGGTGCCACATCATCTGAATGAAAGACAAATGGAAAACAGAAGTCATCAGTAAAATGTTGCTTCAACAGCACAAATGTCATTTTTGCATCGAATTGTGACTGGTGATGAAAAGTGGATTTATTTTGAGAATCTCAAATGCACAAAGTCATGGGTTGATCCAGGTCAACCATTAACTTCAACTACAAGGCCAAATCGCTTCATAAAGAAGACAATGCTCTGTGTTTGGTGGTGTATTATCAGGAAGGTGTGGTGTATTATGAGCTTCTAAAACCATGGTGAAACAGTTAATACTGATCACTACTGACAACAAATAATCAATTTGAACCATGCTTTGATTGTGAAACAACCAGAATGTGCCAGAAGACAAGGCAAAGTAATTTTGCTTCATGGTGATACACCATCACACACTTTAAAGCCAGTTAAAGACACGTTAAAGGATCTTGCCTGGGAAGTATTAACCCACCCATCGTATTCACCAGACCTTGCTCCTTCAGATTACCACTTGTTCAGATCGATGGCACATGTACTTTCTGAGCAGCACTTCAAAACATACGAAGAAGTGGAAAATTGGGTCTCTGTTGGGTTTGCCTCAAAACAAGCAAAGTTCTATTGGGATGGTCTCCACAAATTCTCCGAAAGATGGGGGAAATATGTAGCTAGCGATGGACATTATTTTGAATAAAGCATTTTTTATGTTTCTCTTGAAATTATACTTTCTTTGATTACAAAATCCACATTATTGACCCATACACCTGGTATGTAGCCACCTTAATGTCAGTCATGTGCATAAGGGGTCTTAACTGTGATGTCATGTACCCAGTTCAGATAGACTGTACACCACACATCTATCTCAAGGACGAATCCTTGGAGCAACTTCTAAGAAGGCACTGAAAGGCAAGAGAGCACACATTCCAATGACGGGGGTGGGGTGGGGGTAGGAACCTTAAAAGCACATTCCAGCTCTGTGCCAGCTGATGATCAGGTGTTTTTGAAGACCTCCTCCAATTTTAAAATGTAGTTTAAAATGTCAGTTTGCTGTGAAATGTTTCTGTAGTTGGTTGGTTTTGCATAAAACTTTAATGTTAAGCTCTAGATAGAGTATTTCTTGTTGTTTCTTGGGGGGATATATTTTAAATGCATTGATTCAGTTTAACAAAATGGTTCCTGGGCTTATTAGTGATGATACTGTAATAACAATAAATTTTAAGGCATGGTAGAAGTTAAAACAACCTGGTTAACATGATTTTCACATTTGTATAAGCCATTTTGATCTCATTATGATGTTAGGAATGTGTTTAGAAATCTGAGCACAAGCAACTGTTTATACTCACAGTACTTAACGCACAGAGATAGGGCCCTGTGGTCTGATTTAATATGTGACATAAAATTGCTGGGGGGGGGGTTTGTTTTTTTTTTTTTTTTTAAGAGAGAGAGAGAGTGTGGAATGAAGGGAGAGAGAGGGAGAGAAGGAGGAAGGGAAGAAGGAAGAGAGGGAGGGAGGGAGAAAGAGAGAGAGAGAGATAAAAGAGAGAGAGAGAGATGAGAGAGAGAGAGAGAGAGATGAGAGAGAGAAGAGAGAGAGAGAGAGAGAGAGAGAGAGAGAGAGAGAGAGAGAGAGAGAATGAATCATCGATAGGTTGCCTCCCTTTTGGGCCCCAACCAGGGCCCAGGAATCAAGCCTGCAACTGAAGTACATGCCTTTGATCAGAAGGCAGGCAGGCTCTCTATCTACTGAACCAAACAAGCTAGGGCAAAATTGCTGTTCCTTAAAGAATTTTTAGACATGAACTTGTGTTTGTTTTTGCTTTTGTTTTTAAGTCACCATCTTGTTGATTACCATTCCTCTTTCTTTACTATGCATTTTAGCAAGGTAAGCATCTAAGTGTTTGGGGGCCATTGCTGTATTAAAATGTTTCTAGGGAATAAGGCTAATTAAATATTTTTTTTTCAGTGGACTGTGCTATACTGAAAGTTAATGTATAGGATAAGGAGATCTATAGAAACGTATCTTGTAATTCAGGTTCTCTGTACTTCTGTTGACTCTTAGTTTTATTTTTATGTTATGATTCATAGCAAGGTTCAGAAAAAAAAGTTTCTCTCTTCTGAGTAAAAAATAGACGTTTTTCAAGGACATAGGGTGATCTGAAGAAAATAACCCTTTGAAAGGAGCATGACTCCACAAACTTCAAAGTGCAGAGTGCCACTTGAACATTCAAACTATTCAGGAGGGAGAACCTGATAGAGAAAGAAGAGAAGGAGTGGGGAGAGTTGATGGTATCAGAGAGCAGCCAATATATCAGAAGAATCACCTTATAGATTGCAGATAATTTCCAGAGAAAAGGGCATGCCTGGCTCAGTACTCATGTTGTTAATGGTTACCTGCTCATACAGGAAGACAAAGTGTCCCTGATCTCCTCCTTATTTCCTGGTGTTATTTTCAGACCTGCCTAAGAAAATCAATCCAGAGCCTCGGAACCCCTCACTCCATCTGGTTCATGAGAATGAACGGTAACCACACACTGGATTTTCAAAGCAGTAGGCTTTGAACTACTCCCCAGTGAGCATGCCCCAGACTCTATGAACCTCTCTTTTCCATCAAAGGTCCTGAACCCATCACGATCCTTTCTTTGTGGCCATTGACACAAAACGGGTAGAGGGAGATGGGGTAGGGGAGGGTGATGAGGTATGTGAGTGGAGGTGGATCCATACCAGGGTCTCTGCTTCAAGCCTGGGAAAGTGGTCCATACTGAGAAGCCCTGGTGGGCTGGATCACTTTGGAACCCTCTATCACTGGAAGCATACATGACTCCATCCATTTGTCTATAGTCACAACCTACCTGGCAGCTTGCACAACCTGTAGGATTGAGGTGTCTAAATGATTCAGTGACATGCGTTCACTGGTTCCCTTGAGTGGGCAATCCAATGACAAGGTCAAAATCCACGTAGAACATAGTTGTTACCCAGAAGTTACTTAAAGAGAATAAAGAATTACTTTGGAAGGCTTTAATATTTTTAGCAGCATGAAAATAAATTGATGGACATCAGGTTGTATGTGTCCTGTGGGGGAAAATCCATAGGAAAAAATTGGGCTTTCTAGGCTTTTACAATCCACCTAGACATCAGGGCTTACTGGCAATAAACAGCGACAATCAACCAAAGCACAAGTGGGCAGCCAACTATAAAAATCAGCTACGTGGGGAGACACACTGTGGAAACTGGCGGTTATGAAATCAGAGGAGAGAGAAAGGAAGAACTGATGTTTTTCACTGCCCTGTGTCATTTTTCACCGCTCTGCTTTTCCCACTCTGCCTAATCGAGATTTCAAGGCAGCTCGGGCTGTCTTTACCTGATTTCTGAGGTCTGAACTGTTGACAGTCAAAGCGTGTTCCTTGACAGAATTCAGCTCCTGGCGATGTAGATACAGACTCCAGGGGCTCACTGTGTCAGAGCTTCTGGACCTGCTGTTGTCAAGGGACCTGCAGTCAAGGGCTTTGAGCTGTGCTATTACCAATGGGGCTTTGCTTTAAAGACTGGCTAAGGTGGAGGGGGGTCAAGGCCTGCTCAGCAGTGCACTGTACCACCTCTAACTCTCCCTTGGGGCCTGGAGCCCGGGCAAATCACGGCTCGTGTGTACATTTAGACAGGTCAACGGGAAGAGCAAGCTTTCTTATGGGAAGTGATATAGGTGGGGGGAACCCCCTCCATTAGGAATAATTGCATGTGCAGAATAATCCCTGTCCCCCAGAGTACATTTTAATAATGCAGGTGACAGATCCACTTAATGTCTGCCTGATTGGAACTGTGCATCGCTCGGCTTTTCATTAATAATGAATCCACAGGTAAACAAATGCTTCACATTAAATGCCTCTTAAAAGTGTTTAGTGTCTGCTGCTAGGAAACCTATTAAGTTCTATGCTTTAGGAAAGGCAGGTTGAACAGAAATTGTATGTGAAGCAATGGCAACACCTTTTTACTATTTTGAATTGGAAAAGTTTACATGAACACCTATGCTGCACATTGGGGATAATTCCAAATCCTATATAATAAAAGGCTAATATGCAAATCGACCAAACAGCAGAACATCTGGTTGCTATTATGTGCACGACCAGGAGGCAGACACTCAACTCAGGCAGTGCCCCCTGGTGGTCAGTGCACTTCCAAGGGGAGAACTGCTTTGCCAGAAGCCGGGCTTATGGCTGGCGAGCACTAGCAGTGGCAGTGGTAGTGCTAAGGACGTCCTTCAAGGACTCCTGGTCTGTGAGAGAGCAAAGGCCTTGTGAGAGAGATGTCCGACCACTGGTTTAGGGATCAGGCCTAATCTAACAGTCAGACATCCCCCAAGGGATCCCCAATTGGAGAGGGTGCAGGCTGGGCTGAGGACACCCAACCCCTCCTTGTCCCCCTGCATGAATTTTGTGTACCGGGCCACTAGTAATATATATTACATAAATATGTAATATATATATATATATATATATATATATATATATATATATATATATATATATATGGCATTTCATAAGTGATTAAAATTGCATTTAATCCCGTGTATTGAGATAGTGCTGACAGGTAATAGTTGTTGCTTCTTTTTCATAGCCAGCAATTCTTTCATGAACTAGTCAACTATAATACAAATAGCTAATGTCAATTTCAGTGGCCCGTTCTTCCAAATCCCCCTGCTATCTTCTTCTCTTGATTACAATTTGCTCATACTGTCTCCCTTAAGCGTGCCAGGATCTTAGTCACTACTAAGACACATCCATTTCCTCCCACAGTGTGTCAATCAGAAAACTGCATGTATTTGATGGAGAGGAAGCTCAACATTGCCAGTGAAGTATAATGCAAATATCCTAGTATATATTTGATACTCCCCGTAAACAGTTGCTATATATAAATATAGACTGTTTTTTATACCACCTTGTATTTTTTTCTCATTAAACCCCTAAATCATGCTTTCCCAAATAATAATAATACGTAAGAATAATGATAGCTAACATTTATGCCTGGTTCTGTGATAAATCTTTTACATCACTATAACTCTATGAGGTTGATAGTTTATATTGTACTCATCTCATAAGTGAAAAAATTAAGGAAAATTGTATAAATCCACAGACCTGGCAAATCACAGTGCTAGGGTTTGAATGCAAGTGTCTCTTACTCCAAAATTCTTGCCTCAAATAGCTTCTGTTCCTCTTTTATCCATCTCAGCACTTCACACACATAAGTACTGGTTGGCTGTGTAGGTGGCAATAAAAGTCCAGTAAATCCTACTATGATATAGCTTGTTATTACACAGACTTATAAATGATTCAAAGCATATTCTTCAAAATATAATAGCTCCATCATAAAAGCCTGACTTCGCACAGTCAGCACATATGGTAAATGTTAATCCTGTAGCTTCACATAAGGTAGATATAACACCAGTTCACATGCATAAGACAATTCCAAGATAAGCATTTTTTTCAACCTTAATTAAATTTCAATTTTAAACATTCATTTGAAAATTTTGAACTTAAACATTTAAAAAATATCATCCTATTTTTTTTTTACTCCTTATTGATTAAAGTATTACATATGTCTCCTTTCCCCCCCCCCCCCATTGACCTCTCCCTGGCCACTCCTACCCCACCCCTAGTGTCTGTGTCCATTGGTTATGCTTATATGCATGCATAAAAGTCCTTTGGTTGATCTCTTACTCTGCCCCCACCCTCCCCTCATACTCCCCTCAAAAATATCATTCTAGAACTAAAGCTCAGTAGGTGGAAAGATCATATTTTGCATGTTCACTGCTGAATTCTAGTACTTCACCCATACTTTTATATATGAACATATCTTGATGAGAACTACACTCATACGCACCTAATATATAGTACACACATGAAACATGGAATTATAAATGCGCACTAATTGTCCAAGTTAGGAGAAAATGTGAAACGTATTAGAAGTCCAGATTATTGTGTATTTGGGGAATAATAATATTGAACACTTACAAAGTACTATGAACCAGCTCTTTTTCTAAGAATGTTATGTGTGTATATAGCCTCATTTAATCATTGTAACAACTCCATTTTTTCACCTCTACTTTTTTTGGTGTGGTCATGTTGCTTCTATTTACAATTTCTTCCTTCTAATTGTTAAGAAGCATTAAACTGTGTGGCTGTGCCACAGATTTTTTTCAGCCAACAATTTGTTGAAGAGCATCTCAGTTATTCCCCATTTGGGGTGATTATAATTAGAGCAGCTATACACAACTGTGTACAAATTTCACGTGAGCAAGCTATTTCATTCCTCCAAGGAAAACACCCAAGAGTCGGATTGCTAGCTCATACATTACGTGCATTTTTTAACTTTTAATTTTGAAATGTAGACTCGTGGGAAAATTGCAAAAACAGTGCAGAGAGGTTTGGGGCCTCCCTCCTTGTGCTAACAGCTGATGGAATTATCATTATCAAAACACAATGTTACTCCAATCAATAAACTGACATTTGCACAATATGATCAACTACAGCCCTTTCTCGAATTTCATATTTTGACCTGTGCCCCTTTTTGCCTGTGCTTGGTACATGTGTGCATGTAACTCTGTCACACTTAATCACACGTATAGATTGTGGCACCATCAGCACAGTCAAGGCCCAGACCTGTCCCATCGTGGCAAAGGGACCCCCTGCCTCACCTCTGTAGAGGGCCACCTGGGAAGGCACATGGGCATTTCTTTAAATTGTCAGCTGAGTCCGAGATGACTGGCAGAGCCATGTCTCTGATACACACTCCCCAAGATGGTGGAAAGTGTAATGAGCTTGGCCTTCACATCAGCCCAGGTGTCGGCAGGGGTAGGTCTAGATATGACAATCCAGTCAACCTCCAGAAATGCTCTGGCCTACTTAAGAATACAAATAAGCTCCTCTGATCCTAAGTTTTGGTGTCACTCCCTGGTATTGGGGGTATAAAATAAATGTGCTGTGTGGCTCAGGGAGTCCTTGCCTCTCCATCAGAGAGAATGGCGTCCCACCTAGCTCCCAGCTTACTTCTATGTCTGCACCTTGTCTCTTTTTCTTTTATTTCTCAATCCCCAGCTCCTCCACTTAGGAACTGGACTCGTTCCTTTTCTGTGCTGGACTTGGAAAAGAGAGAAAAACCTCTACTCTCTTTTAAAATGTGCGGTCTGAGGCACAGAGATGTCCAGGAAGGTCTGAGCCTGAATTCAGGGAGCGGCTCAGGGATAGAGGCAGGATGGGAGTCCTGGCCATCCCTTCCCACCATGCTCTGCACAAGACCGCATAGCACTTCCAATAACCACTCCAGAGTGTGGCCTGGCAGAGTGTTTTATTAATAGATAAAATTATATGTATTCGCTTAATAAATATTTGAGTGACTAGATTAAATTCGTTTTTAAAATACTTGTAGATAGACACTTTTAAATTTTAAAAGGGTGATTAAAACTCTCTCTGCTCTTTTAAGTAATATTAAGTGGAACCTTAGGAGATTACAATTTTAAGTAAAAACACAGTGGAATATCACCATTGTAGAGGGCCCAATCTAATTATAATAACAATCCGTACTTAGGTATTACCGTCCCGGGAGTTTTATAGAAGTTAATGATATTCTTAAGCTAACATCATTACAAAAGGCAACTCCTAAATTTAAAGGTGTGGAAAGCCCAGGCGCTTCCCTGTGATGCTATTCCCCGGATTTAGGCTTTCCAGCGGTTTTATTGTACTGTTCATTTACAACTTCATCTCTTTTTATGGCAGGTGGCATCACTGACAAATAGCTCTGAGCCAGGTTGTATCCCAATGTACCCTGCACTGCACAGGGAGGTCACAGCTGTAAATTCTCTCCTCTGTAACTTCCTAGGACTCTGGATCTGTCTGCTTGACCTTCCTGGGGCTCACAAATGTGATTTCCCTGTCCTGGCTTCATAGTGAGTTGCTTTGGCTGCTTAGCTTCTACTGAATTCAAAGTCGTACTGAAGTCATATCCTCAGTGGCCCATCTTGATACACAGTGTCCTTAGCTATCTGTGCTCTGGTACTGGCAGATGCTCAGACTCTCTGAACTACTAAGAGCATCTCTACCTGGGTCCAGGATAGCCTTACTGGATTCTGTGCAGTCCCTCCCACCTCCCATATCACTGCGTATCTAACTGTTATGAAATACTGACAAAATCTTTCAAATCAAAAATATTAAAATAAGATACCCCATACTCTAAGCATACGGATCAATGAAAGAATCATCTCAATCTGGAAGATTTTTTTCCTCTTGTAACTGAAATTACTGATTCTTAGAATTTCTGTTTGAAATAAAAATTTTTAAAAAAAAGCTCACATATAATTTTTAAAAATGTGTTTCAAAATCTGGAGGGCAAAATAATGAGATTACTTCTGACTGCCTCCGTTAAGGAAGAAAAAGATAACAATTAATGCATACTTAGGGATTTTGAATCTCAACAAGAAGACCACACATTTAAAGAACTTTAAGAGGAAGGGATTCTTAGCTCGAGAATGTATTTCAAAATAATTTCCTCCCCATGGAAAGTGCCTAGAACAATGAGTATAAAGCAAACAGTACCATGGATGTTTATCAAGGAATTACCTATTCTCCAATCCACTCTTCGGTGTTTCTTGTGATTTTTTTCCCCTAGTACATTTGGAACCCTATGTTATTTGAGAGAAAGAACAAAAGGAGAAAACGAAAATGGGTACAAAATCTATACTATTGCTAAGCAGCTTTAATTTCAAGCAGGTCACAAGAAACTGAAAAGAGTGTAACCATTTCAAATGGGTGAAAACTGACATGAAACACAATGGTCTGTACCATGACTCTACGTTTTTGAAACTCTGAGGAATATATGCATCAGACCATTGATCTCTCCTCTATGACTTCCCAGAGCTTTGCAGATAGAAGTCTACTGGCCAAGGCAAGATGGGTACTCTCTGGGATTTTGGCACAGAACCCTACTGAGTGCCCCTGGCTCTGGCTAAATGACTGAGAGCAGACCCCAATTACTAGAAGATGTGCTAAGTGGAACCTACAAAGGCAACACTGGGAAGCAGGAAAGGACACGGCAATCTTTGGAAAAGATTGTTTTAAAGATAGGATGGAGTCTACGTACAGAGTAAAACCTAACTCAATAAGAACAATCCATGCCCTACTTAATGATTCAGCCATTATTTTGTACCCACATATAAAGATGTAGAGTTACCATATCCAAGGCATATTCACCAGGGAATAACTGACATTAAACTTAGTGTTCCTAAAGACTCTAAAATTGATGTCTGAAGGTCAGCTTTCCCATCCTCATATGCATATAACAGCTTAAGAACATACTCCTGGTAATATAAGATACCGCAGGGATTACACTAATATTCAAAACCACCCCTCCTTCTGGGATGAATCAAATGCTTGAGCAGGAATTTGGCAAACTGTCTCCAGTGGCAATTAATTATTATTTTTTTTAAGACAGGACACATATTCTCTTATTCATGGATTCTGACAACGTGGAGATGAAGATTTGACTTCTCAACCTACATTCATATGAGGAGGAATAATTGAATGAGCTGACAGCCCCACTGTCTGTAATTAAAGGGAACTTAATATTTATTGTAAAGTAGAAGTTGGCATTATAAACCTATATTTACATGTGGTTTTGATTATGCAAATACACTCAGTTTTAGATAACTATACTTGACTTAATTTGTGCTTTGCCCCTTTTTTATTTTCCAATCATGCACAGATGCTTTTCAATTACTGAGGGTGTGATGAAGATTGCCACTTCTTAAATGAAGGGCGATGAGTTTCTTTTTCATAAACCGACGTTTGAGCCGGTCAACAGATGTCAGAATTCTATCCTAAAGTTTAATGTGAGTCTCTGATGGATTCATAAGGCAGATGCTGACTTCAGAACTCCATTTTTCTGCTTTTGTTTCAAGAAAATGATCAACTCTCTCCTTTTCTTGTTCTTTAATATATCTTGATAGAATCAAACCTTGTACTGTTTTTTTCCCCCTCACACTTGACAACATGTATCTCTTCGCTTTACCCTGATCATATTAATATACCAATGGCCTGGTACACAAAATTCTAGCATGGGGGATGGGGGATCCCTTAGCCAATCCAGCCTGCATCCTCTCCAATCTGGGACCCCTCAGATGGATGTCCGACTGCCTCTCGCAATCTGGGATCACTGGCTCCTAACCTCTGCCTGCCTTCCTGATTACCCCTAACTGCTCCTCTGCTGGCCTGATTGTCCCTAACCGCTCCTGCCTCACCCCACACCTGGGACTCGGGCTTTCCTCCCTCTGGCTGGCAGTGAGCACCCAGGACCTGGGCCAGCTTTGCCAAGGTTGGCTGTAGCCACAGGGGACTATGGGCAGGCGGCTTTGCCTGGGCTGCAGCCACAGGCACCTGGGACCACAGAGCAGGTGGCTTGTCTCTCTCCCGATTGTAGGTGCAGGTGCAGGTGCAGCTGCTGGCACCTGGGACCACATGACATGCAGCTTGTTCCTCTCTGGAGCTGCAGCCCCAGTGACTGGCACCTGGAACCATGGGGCAGATGGCTAGTCCCTCTCCTGGGCCATAATCTGGCTGGTCCCCATTCCTCTCTCCCCAGTGTTGAGTGTCTGAGCCCTTATGGTGTGACAACCATTTGCATATTAGGTATTTATTATATAGAATAAATCACACTATGTGACCTAAAATTAAATACTGATCACAGAAAGGGGGGGAAAGTCACCAAAATTTACAAAATCGTTGCCCAATCAGTCTTCATTCCTTAAAAACTTAACACAGTCACTTTTTATTTTCTGTTTTCAATTCATTTAAATAAAAGGCTGTGTGGCTAAATAAACCATGGTGATTTCAATATAAGTAATCCAATCTCTTTCCATATGAAGTAAAGGACCTGGACTCAGGCAATGATTTTCCTACTGTCTGCTGTCAATAAAGCTGGCTTAGTCTCAGATAGCAATACACATTTATCTCACTTAAAATTCATGTATGTTGCTTCTACAAGAGAATACTTTAGGAGAATGTGAAAATTATTAATTTTTTTTTCAATTTCTATTCATTGACACTTTCTAAACCCCCATCCTCTCTTTAGTCCAGGGGAAATCCTAACTGGTCCATGAATCTGATTTTGCCATATTCAGTATCCTTCTTATGAAATATCATTTGCTTTGATGCCTGTCTTCGGATGGCATTTTCATAGAGAACTAGGGATAATAATCACTTAGTAAATTATTCTTAACAATTACAAAATAAAACAAACAGAATGTATCCATAGCCTACTGAGAGAAACCAGAGAAAAAACACGTATCCCCTGAATTAGAAATAGCTTCTGCAATAAGATGGAGAAAAATGTATTGGTTAGCTTAAGGAAAATTAAACAGATAACCTTTAATGTTTGTATAGCACTTTTCAATTTACAAAGCACTAAGCACACACATTTTCTCATTTAATGTAAACCCCACCATCAACTGAACATTCACACAGAATTCCATCATAGCTCTAAGTATGAGAATCTTTTCTATTATAAAATTATTTTTTCCATCCCTACTTATTTCCTCCATGCCCTCTTCTACCCCCCAATAATCACTACACTGTGTCTGTGTCCATGAGTTCTCTCTTTTTTTTTCTTTTTGCTCAATATCTGCAGCACCAGCATCAACATACCCTGCCATACACACATACACACCCTGCCATACACATAGACACACACACACATACATCATGACAGAGCTGTTTGCTCATTATAAGTTTGTCTCTGTTTTGCTTGGTAGTTCAGTTTGTTAATTAATTTCACATATAGTGAAATCACATGTTACTAGTATTTCTCTAGCAGGCTTATTTATTTAGCATAATGTTCTCTAGGTGCATCCATGTTGTTGCAAAGGATAAAATATTCTTCCTTGTTATGGCAGAGTATTATTCCATTGTGTAAATGTACTACAGCCTAAGCTGACAATCAGACATCCCCCAAGCACTCCCGACTGCAAGAAGGTGCAGGCCAGGCTGAGACACCATTCCCCACCCCTGTGCATGAAATTCGTGCACCAGGCCGCTAGTGAAAAAAATAAAAGGACAGACTAATCAAAGAGTAGATTTGAAGAAAGGTTAACATCCAACAATTATAAAGAACTTGAACAACTTGACACCCAAAACAATCCAATTAAAAAATGGGCAGAGGGCCTCAATAGACATTTCTCCCGAGAGGTCAGACAGAGGGCCAATAGACATATGAAAAGATGCTCAAAGTCAGTAATCATCAGAGAAGTGACAAAACCACAATGCGAAATCACCTCCAACCTGTCAGGATGGTTATAATTAATAAATCAACAAATAAAAAGGATTGGTACAGATGTAGAAAAAAAAGGTTTCCCCAATGCAATGTTGGTAGATTGTAAATTAGTGCAGCCACATGGAAAACAGGATATTCCTCAAAAAATTGAAAACAAAGCTGCATATGATCCAGCAATTCCTCTTCTGGGTACTTATCCAAAGTAAACAAAAACACTAATTTAAAAATATATGTGCACCTCTATGTTCATTGTAGTATTACTAGTATTAGCCAAGCTATGGAGCAATCTAGATGCCCATCAACAAATAAGTGGATTAAAAAATGTGAAATATCCTATATAATAAAAGGCTAATATGCAAATTGTCCCCTAGACCACATGTGTCAAACACAAGGCCCGCGGGCCAAATCCAGCCCGCCAGGCCTTGCAATGTGGCCCGCACCGCGCTGTCATCACTGCACTCCGCTGTCAGTTTATGACATTGTCAGTTTATGACTGTTCAGTAAACCTTTCGGCCCGCGATTTAGGCTGGATTTTAGATTATGGCCCCTTCTCTGATTGAGTTCAACACCCCTACCCTAGACCAAGAGTTTGACCGGGCTTTCAACCAGGGGATGGGGCTGACTGGCCAACCACCCATGGCTCCTCCCCCTGCCCAGCTTGACCCAATCAGCCCCAATTGGGGCAGGCCGGCTAGACCCTACCCATGCATGAATTGGTGCACAGGGCCTCTGGTATGTTTATAATGTATTACATATATGCAATAGGATAGTATTCAGCAATAAAGAAGAATGAAATTTTGCTATTCCCAATAACATGGATGGACATAGAAGATATTATGCTAAGAGAAATGTCAGAGACAAAG
Source organism: Pipistrellus hanaki (assembly GCF_964339955.1). Taxonomy (NCBI): domain Eukaryota; kingdom Metazoa; phylum Chordata; class Mammalia; order Chiroptera; family Vespertilionidae; genus Pipistrellus; species Pipistrellus hanaki. The sequence continues at coordinate 70,824,405 of NC_140508.1, forward strand.
GCAAATGCCATATGATATCACTTATATATGGATTCTAAAAACCACACAAAAATAAATGAACAAACAAAACAGATACAGACCCTAGTTATAGTTGCCAAAGGGAAGACAGTGGAAAAAATGAAACTTAAAAAAAAATAGAGGAAGAGGTTAAGAATACATGTAATCATGAACTAAAAACATAGAATGTAAAACATACTCAAGATATTTCTTCCTAATCTGCCCAAGATATTATTTGAAGTTTGACTTTCTGTGAAATATTAACTCCTAAGAAATCATAACTGAAAAAGTTAAAATCTAACTCCTCCTATACCCATCCAATTAGCTTCATAAATAATAAGCTCCTTTTCTCTCTTTCTCTTTCTCCTCTGCAATATGGAAAGATGCTTGAGATTTATGTGGAAAGCTTTGACAGTCTTCTAAAATTTACTAGGATGGGAAAATAAATCAAATTTGAGGCTCTCCTTTTTTTTTCTAAGACAAAGTTATTTGTGACCTAAATAAGTAGTGAGTTTGAGAATCAGGCTGAAACAGGAATTTCTATTATATGTGTGTTCGCTCTGTATGATTTACATTATTCCTTATTGCAGCAGCTTGGTTTTCACTTTTGATCACTTAATTTGATTTTGATTATCTTGTGTATTTTGTCAGCAGTCTGAGCCAGGCTTTATGCCTGTGTAAATTCTTTTTGAATGAGAAATGAGAAGGAAATATATTTTATAGAAATCCTAATTCCAATAAATTGATGAAGATAGAATAACAAGTTTTAATGTATCTCAATAATGAAGGGTATTAACAAATGGATTAAAGAGAAAAAAAAAAGCAGAAGCTTGTTTGAGGCAGCTGAAAGGCTAGTGATCAGGAAGCTGGAACTTTGCTCCTGATTTTGCATTTACTCCTTATTTGGCCTTGAGCTAACCACATCTCTCTCATCCGGTGCTTCCTCATTTATCAAACTGGAGATTAGGTTAGGTGAGTTTATGTGTGATCATTAAAAATGATAATAGTAAATGTGTTTATAAAAACATTGTATAAAAAGCTTAGTAAAAAACCTAAAAGACAGCAGTAAAACATATGTATATATAATACTCTTATACTTTTATTTATAACGCAAAAACACAATGCATACAAATATTTGAAATTTTGTTAACCAGGATTTTAAAAATGACTGTTTCTAAATAGAGGCATTAGGGGTATTTTTCAAAAATAGTTTTTGTTCTTGTTCTTTTCTTCTGCTTGGAAGTAATATAATCATTCTTTAAAAAAAAAACCAAAAAAACCCCCAAAAAACTAACAACAAACAGTGCAGAATTTAAAGCAGTAATAACACTTCATAATGATTACATTTTAATTGTTGTTGCTTTAACATTGCCAAGCAAATGGTGTGCACTTAACAGATATTTGTTGAATGTATTAATGAATTCTTTAAAAATATCTCCACAGTTTCTATCTAACTGGTGAAAATAGTTTCATACTTTCTATTTTTAAATTACACAATCAATATTATTATTATTACAAAATAATCTTAAGTATTCTTATGGAGACCGATGGAATACTGCACAACAGCTTTTAAAAATCAGAAATTTCTGGTTTTCACATTCCTGGCTTCCTTCCAGACTTGTGTCAATCACCTCCTGAATAACTCATTTCACCCAAGATCATAACTAACATAGTAATATAAGTATATGTTACTTTACAAGACAGATTTATCTTGAAGGTTTAGATAATCTAAATGGCATTTTACATGCATAATGAGGCTTTGCATTTAAAGGGACCCTAAGCTCCTGCAACTAAAGAACCTTTTGTGATGTGAATAATCAAACATTAACGTATCTGTTTTATAAACTGCTGTCATACATTGGACTTCAGGAAGTTTATACCTGACTTTTTCTAAGAAATAGGAGAAATTATTTATAAATATAAAGTGCTTTTTCTGTGTTTTTTTGTTTGTTTGTTTGTTTTTGGGTTTTTTGGGTTTTTTTTTTTTACTAGTTTGACTTAACCTTTGGTCGGGGGGAAAGGATAATCAACAAAAATAACAATGGATTTTAAAGCTTCAACTGATGCCAACTCAAAAAAAATTATCCTTACCATGTAAAATATTTCACCCTATGACACAGTGCCAGTTTTGATCAGGTTTCTAGGTCTTCTCACTAAAGGCTATTGAGCCCATACATAATATAACTGATATAATACAAGTTACCAGTGAGTGGATAAAATAGTTATGACAATGATTCCATGGAGTGTCTTTCTGTTACAATTTGGGAATTGACAGTATCTTCTGGGACACCAGCCCAGAAACAAGAATGGAATTTTTGACCAGCCAAGGTCAAAATTGCTATATGACGTTTAGGGGTTAATATCTAGGGATTGTATCTGTATTCAATCTCTAGAGGTGGTTGGTTAAGTTCCTACAAAATATTTCAATGAAATTTGATTCAGAATAAATTGAATATTCTTCACTATAAGGCTAGACACCAAAGGATGTAATGACTCAATGAGCTATAGATATCTCCGTATCATCACAAACATTCACAAACGATGCATAATGACTATGGGTAATGGAATGACTCCAGAGTCATCAAGAAGAATTATTAATGAATAATTATAGCACATAAACTTGAAGAGGAATAAATTATTTCTAAAAATACTAGAAATAACACAGGCTATGAGACACTCTTTAAGTAATGACTTGTTCTTTCCCATTAACGTTAAATAATTCAAAACCAGATGCTCCCATTTTATTTGATATAATTAAATGATAATGATTTTTTTATATCAGTCTCCTTAGAGCCAAATTACCAAACCAGAATCTCTCCTACCAGAAAGTAACCCTGAATATGTATGCTTTATATGTGCAGCACTAATAGGAACAAAAATCAAGTTCCCAGCACCCACTGCATTCTTTTTGTTGCTATATAATCTAGTCTGTGCAAATGAGAAGTAAATAGATCACCTAGCTCACTCTTCTTTCAGCATATAAAGCTCTATTGGCATTGTACAAGAAAAAAAAAAACTACTTGGGTTTCTGCTGATATGTCTGTAACCACTGAATAAGGAACCATCTATTGACTTCAGTGCACATGCTATTAATTCCTCCAGGTCATTAATAAATGGAAAATTGAATTGACCTCCACCTATGCTTGTAGTTTCCTGCCCCACACAATCCTCGAAAGGCTTTTTACTGTGAATGTTCATTTGAAACCTAGTTAGTCCTCCTTCAGTTTATATTAGTCTAAACCTTCTTGGACTTGCAGTCCACATTCAAAATGGTGACTTCGCTCTTAATGGCTTGCCATTTTTTTTAATATAAAATCATATTATCACACAGAGGTTTTCAGATTTGAGCCATGTAGCTCAACTCTTTATTGAAAATAGTTTCTTCTGTAAAGTCTTCACTTGGTACAACTGGACTGACCATGTCTGGAAGCTAACTCACTACCTCCCACCTTTCGCCTTTTGAACTCATTTGACTTATGGCAAGCCTCCATTATGACATTTACATTTCAGTCACTCATCGCAGGTCTACCCTCAGATTCTACCCAAGTCAATGTAAGTCCTTTTCTTCATGACCACTCTTCATATGTTTAAGGACAGAAACTATGGCCCCTTAGTCTCCTCCCTCTCAGATCTTAACTACATTCCAAAAATTGGAAGATTACCTTACTTCACCATGGTGACAACAATCCTATGAATTTGGATTAACTTGTCTATATGTTTCGCTTTGAGTTTGGCATTGGAGATGTGTTCTGGCCAAAACACAGAAGCCTGAGGCCACCCTCTCTATCCTTCTGAGTCTGATTCATCTTTATTTATGTAATTAAAATCACTAACTATTATAGTTGGCCAGCATCAAGCTTGACATCTACTAAAACCCCCTATTATTTATCTAAGTTTCCTTTCATACCTCTCCTCACCTCATGCCCTGGGATGCCTATATCTCAAGAATGGTAGCAGGAATCATAGAAGAAATTTCTGTTATAGCCACTCCTTTTCTTGGGTGTAAGGTCCTTCAAGTGGCCTTGAATGATACTTCAGCCACTTTGCTTTAGCTTCCTCATTCATATGGGTCTCCATTCTCCTAACATCAAAAGTCAAGTTTTTCTTTGTTTGACCTTTCTCACATATATCTACCTATTTTCATGTTCCTACCTATCAAACCACCACTCTTTGTAACCTCTGTATCTGTGTGTACCCTACTACTTGAGCTGGTTTCTCACTTCATTCTTTGTTTCAGTGATTTATTTCTGTAAGCCTCTGGGATATGATATATAAAATCTCATCTTCTGTTTCTGTGACTTACACCAATATCTCTCACATTAAAGCAGAAGTCCCTTCGCTGCAAGGTATATATCCCGCTATAATAAGAGGAAGATATCAACTTCTCTGCAGCTTTAGCATTGGGAACAGAATCTGACACCCAGGGGACATATCTATTGGGATCGTTGAGTTCCACGGCACGTAACCAAAGCAGCCTGCCATGGCTCTTTCTACAGCTCTTCTATTAGGACTATTAATTCATGCTGCAAAGTTTATGGGGGGAGGACAGGGGTTGGAAATGGAAAGGAGACTGGATGACATTTCACAAGTTGTTCTAACATCAGTTTGTGAGTTTGAGTAGCTCATTCATTATGCAAGGCCCGCTTGTAAATGTTGATAGCTTTAGTCCTCAAAACTTAGAGCATCCATCTATCCCCTCTCTTAGATAAGAGCATTGTCTTGTCGAAGGAAAAACAGATTTAAAAATCTGTTAGATCTTACATTATTTAATAGCACAACTGTGTGAGCCAAAGTTTAAGTGTTTTTGTCAAACATAATCATATCAATATCGCAATGCGGGATAGAGCTTCACTAAGGACTGTTTTTCCTTCTGAATTTTTCTGTATCCTCTCCTAAATGTGCTGCTATCCATTTCATTGACAAGTTGAAGTTCATTGCCACTATTAATATTTCAGAAGTATGATGCCACCTCGCCGCCTCTCTTTCTGTTCTGAGCTCTGTTACATAGATTGTACCCTACAGAGCTGACATTTCAATTAAGAGAACACTCCTGCCAAGTTCCTGTTCTGCCCGCTCTGTCCTGACCTCCATCATTGGCACCGTTTTAGTACTTTTGCCACTGACCACATTTTCTTCTTGTTGGATAATTTTATAATACTCTTTTCTTTAACCTTTTTTTTTTTTTTTGATGTACTATGCAGGATTGTTTCTCAATTTGAAAGAGAGTGGACTATCTATGTAAATTATTTAACATTCTTCTGCAAGGGATATTTGTCTCTTATCCCCCACTTATTTATTCAATCATTGATTTATATCAGTATGGACTACTGGGTGACCATTCACATTTAAAAATTCACATTAGGATTCCTTACTCACATAAGGCAATTCTTTCCCTTGCAATTCAAGAGGACTTTCATATTTTAAAATCTCATATTTTAATTTCTTCTTCAGATGGTATGATTAGAACTAATGCTCATACCAATTACTATATGATATGGCTAGGAGAATTTTATAGGATCAGGGCCCAGAGTAATATTTAAATTAGGAGACCACATAGAAGCAGTGGTTAGCAAACTGCAGCTCACAAGCCATGGTTTGCCACTTTGTTGACTAATGAGTTTGCTGACCACTGTCATATACTACCCTTTACCTCTTTGCACACAATATGCCACAACTGCCTAATCCTCACAGCTTCTAACTACATGGCAGCATTTAGTCTAGCAGTGGTCAGCAAACTCATTAGTCAACAGAGTGGCAAACCGCAGCTCATGAACCAGTTTGCCAACCACTGGTATAGAGTTAGAAGCATGGACTAACCTGCTTGAATTCAAACTATGGCTCTGCCTTTTGGTTGGTATATAACCTTTTGGTAGGTTATTTAAGCTCCCTGTATCTCAGTTTTTCATCCATAAAAATGGTGATTATAGTAATAATGCATGGGGTTGTTCTGAAGTTTAATGAGATAACTTATGGAAAGCCCTAAGTGCCTAGAACAGAGCATAAAATAAACATCAGACATAAAAACTAGTTTATATTTTACATACCAGATAATGTCATGCATTGTAAGTGATACAATTCTTAGTTAACAATGCTTGGTAAAGTAGAAAATGCTATTAACCAAAGGTGAAATTAGTGTAACACAAAATGCCCTAGACCAGTGGTCAGCAAACTCATTAGTCAACAGAGTCAACTATCAACAGCACAATGATTGAAAATTCTTTAGAGAGCCAAATTTTAAAAACTTAAACTTCTTCTAATGCCACTTCTTCAAAACAGACTCGCCCAGGCCATGGTATTTTGTGGAAGAGCCACACTCAAGGAGCCAAAGAGCCACATGCGGCTCTCCAGCCGCAGTTTGCTGACCACGGCCCTAGACCATAGTTATTTACTTATAACTCCAGTATTTTATTATACTTTAGTAGGAATGAAATGGAATCTGAGTAAAACGGTCTACAAAAGAAAAGCTAAGTAAACAAGTCAGATAATAAAATGGGGACAAGTAGTAGAAGGCCTTAGATATTGTGACCCAGGCTCCCTTCCAGCTTACTCCATCTGTTTCATCTCTCCATACATACATCCAGAGAGCAGAAAACTACAGAATGAAGGAAATCCAGCCTACTGCTGGTTTCCATAAGTCAAGTCTTGCCAGAACATAGGCACTCAGAGTCATTTATGGACTGTCTGCTGCTGCTATTGCAAAATGTGCCATTGCGTCAGAGACAGTGCAATGCAAAAGACCCATTATACTAACCAAATGTTTGCCAACTCTTGTCTTAGTAAAACTAATTTACGGTTAACCACAGAACCCCTCAACATCTCTGCCATTCTATCATTGATCATGCTATCTCTTCACCTTCAAATGCCTTTCCTTTCATTTTCACAAATTTACATTGAACCATGCTCAGTGGAGCTTGCAAACCCCTTTTCCTTGTGAACCCTACTAAGCTTCCAATTCGAAGAATGTCTTCACTTGCCCTTCAGATATCTGAATAGTATCTCATGATATACAGTTCTTCAGGTAGCTGGCTTTGTTCACCTTAGCTACTAATACCTTGAGGGCAGAATTTAATTATGTATTTATATATCCAAAATGCTACCCTGTTTCCCCGAAAATAAGACAGTGTATTATATTAATTTTTTTCTCCCAAAGTTGCTCTAGGTCTTATTTTCAGGGGATGTCTTATCTTTCCATGCGCTAGGTCTTATTTTCGGAGGATGTCTTATTTTCGGGGAAACACGGTATATCAACAGGTACTGTTGAATGCAGGCATGCATAAATAAGGAAACTGAGTCATTTGGCTCAAAACTAAAGTATGTCCAGCAGCAATCTCCAAGCATCTTCCTTTCCTGTCCTTCCCAGTTTGCAAGAATTCCATAGACAAGGTAGGGCAGGCTCATCGTCACTTACAAGATCAAGTATGAAAAAGCCTCAACAAAACTTCTGCTACATCTATAAACAGACGATTTACCTTCTAAGATAGCCCTGCAATTTGGCCCAGAAAAGACTGAGAAAATCAGTTTGTGCCCATAGTTACATGTCTTGGGCAAGAACTCAAAAATATAGCCACTTCTGCATAAATGCAATAACATTTTATTATTATTATTATTTCACAGGAATTCTAAATTTGCCTAACTATTTTACTGATGGGAAACTTTAGAAGAACAAAATGACTCACACAAGGCAACCTAGTTAGTATCTCAAACCTAATCATCTGATCCCAGACACAGTAGTCTTTTCAATTCTGACCTGGAAGGCCAAACTGAGCAGTAAGTATCTCTCTATTAGCTGCCCAGATTCTGGCAGACTTCTAAATTGGATCCGTTGTGAGCCATTTGGTAGAAACAAATTTCCTTTGGCTTTCTTTCCCCGGCTACATGCAGGTCCCATCTGCATTATAGGTTTGCAGAGCCTGAGAACTGGCCAAGTAATAGCCCAAGTGCCCACTGAAACTTAGAAAAATAACGGTAGAGAGAGCTCTGGAATGTCACAAGATCTCTGGGCACTGCAGGGGAAGGTCAGAACAGTAAAAAGCCCCTTTCCCTTTAGCAACTCCTCTCTCCTGGCTCAGTTAGACATCCCTACATTTTCAAAAGCAATCTCAGGGATGCCCTCCAGGTCTCTAATTCCCCAGGCAGCAGCTTCCAAGCTGGACTCATTATCTCACAAACCCCGATAACAAAATCCCACAAGTTCCTTCTCCTCTGGGTATAGGAGCTCCTTTCCTCCACCATCTAATCCAGTGCACCACCTTCCCTGCATATTGGATGGGCTGTCTGCTTCTCAGAATGTTTTCTCTTTCCTCCTTCACTGATCTCACACCTCTGAACTCTAAGCGTTCTTAAAACTGTTCTTAATTGTTCTGTCTCCAACTTGAGCTGCAAGTGCAATTGCAAAGGAATAACACAGCACAGTGTCTCTCTCAATAACCTAACCTTCATTGGGTTTAAACGGTGATTGTAATGGTAATAACGCAGGCTGAAAAAGAAACTTGTTACCTATTGCCAACCTTTTAAGTTTTCTAGAAAACATTCAGTAGATCCGAAGGGAAAGATATTCTAAAAGAGTGAAAATGGCTCGGCTGGTGTAGCTCAGTGGTTGAGTGTGCCTTATGAACCAGGAGGTCATGGTGTCATTCCCGGCCAGGGCATATGCCTGGGCTGCAGGCCCCATCTCAGTGTGGGGAGTGCAGGAGGCATCTGATCAATGAATCTCTCTCATCACTGATGTTTATCTCTCCTTCCTTCCTCTCTGAAATCAATAAAAATATGTATATATGTGTCTTTTAAAGAGTGAAAATACATAGGTATATGTGTATTTGCATGAGTATGTATGTGTATGTGTATGTATATGTGTATATGAATTCCCAGTGATAGGGAGACTTATTTTGCAGGAGACGAAAACCCCACAAGTTTTCTTTCTGTTCACTATTCTGAAAATGTGACATGCATAGAAGAGCAGAAAAGAGTGAGACCTAAGCGAGTGAACCGAAGACCCTGCCTGCTGAGCCAGTTGTTCTTGATAGCAGAGGAGACCTGTGTGGTCTTGAGCATTTATCATGACAGGAAGCAGGCAGCAGGGGAGGAACTTCTTGTGATGCCACAAGAAAAGAAAAGGAAGGACATGCCAATGGAGGTGACATTAAAAATAGACCCAGTGACCTGCTTGCTCCGTGGCTGGTGCCAGAACATTCAGTGCTTCAATTTAGTTACCACCAACTTCTCCCCCCCCAGCATGACAAGGTGAGGATCGCAGGGACAGCAGCAGAAAAACCCTCACACACTCCAGAGAAAACAATGACTCAGCAAGCTAAACAAGGTAAGCTGGTGACTTTCAGTTCACATCCATGAAGCCTATTGGAGACAGGAGAGAGAGAAGGATGTCTATGCATCACCCATGTCCTCGTTTTCTCGGCCCCCTGACACAAGAGAATCTTCAGAAGAAATAGGGGCAGCTGTTACTGTGGCCAGGTTTCTTAATCACAGGTTCACAGACTCAAAAGTGTCCATACTTTAAAGGACAGTCAATGGACCATCGACACTCTGCAAATCTTTTCACAAAAAAGCCTTGACAAAAGGTCCTTGGTGTTCATCTACAGATATATTTTATTTTTTTATTTTTTAAAAATATATTTTATTTATTTTTTACAGAGAAGAGAGAGGGATAGAGAGTTAGAAACATTGATCAGCTGCCTCTTGCACACCCCCTACTGGGGATGTGCCCACAACCAAGGTACATGCTCTTGACCTGAATCGAACCTGGGACCTTTCAGTCTGCAGGCTGATGCTCTAGCCACTGAACCAAACTGGTTTTGGCTACGGATATATATTATATACCCGTGTATTTTCACTCTTTAAAAAAAACATATCAATATATACATTTTGGTAGGGGCCTAGGATCTATTCAGGTTTCTGAATCGCAGCTGAAGCTGGGCTTAGCACTCACGGTAGGAGCTGGCTCCCAGGGCAGCCACAGGGCCTAGGAAGGGCCCAGGAGGGTCTGCAGCCCAAGGGGCAAGTGGATGAAATCCAGCTCTGCTCTCTCCTCAAGCTTTGCCCTGGTGTAGCCAAGGCTGAGGGGATCCTTTTTGTATTTTCCTTGCTCAGAGGGGCCTTCGTTTCATAATTCACATGACTGTTGGGTGGGCTAACAGTGATCATTACTCTTCCTCTCTTCCTCCACGGTCCCCAAGGCTAAGTTCCTATCCTGTCAGCCTAAACCTGTGCCATGACCGCGAAATGCCTTTGCTTGGAAAACGGTATCCATTCTGCCCCCTTGCTGTTCAAGGAAGAATATTTTATTGAGTTGTAGCAACTCACAGTTTGTTTTTTGGCTTGACTACTCTAAACTGAGCTGTCCAAGACAGTGGGACGGACCACAGGATGGCTGTGGAGGACTTGAAAGGTCACTGGTTCAAATTGAGATAAGCTGTAAATCTAAAATGCACCCTAGATTTTAAAGAATTAGAAGGAGGAAAATTGTATAATTTACTATTAGTGATTTCATACTGATTTTAGGTCAAAATTATAATATTTTAAAGAAACTGTGTCAAATAGAATAATAATATATTAACATTACCAGTGATTTTTATGTTTTAAAATATGGCCACTAGAACTTCAAAACCTATATATGTTGCTGGGCTCACATTGTATTTCTGTTGAGCAGGCCTGCTCTGAAATATTCTATTCAGCCTCTACTTGATCGCCCCCCCCACCACCCTCCGTTCGTTTGAAAGACCTGATCAATAAACACCCACTTTTTATGTTCAGAAGCAATCTGTCTCTTTTCATTGTCTTCAATGCTAGGTTGAACTCATGGAAGTAGAGGGAGGTAGAGCCCAACTCTCTCTGGCACAAATGCAGACATATCTTCTATTATTTCTGCAGGATAAACATTCACAATATTTTCAACTCCCTCGCCTGTAGTGTCTGAAATCTCCTTCCAGAATGCTCTTCAATTTTCTTTGGTCTTTTGGACTGGAGTTTGAAATATAACCTCTTGCCCCTTCAATCCATTAGAATGTTTGCTAGTATTTCTTAAACAGAAATATTGCAATATCTGTGGTACCACAACGTAAGTGATTTTCTATAGTTATAGGTATATGTTTTGGTTCTGTGGTTTAATTTAAATTATTTTGTTTAACATTTAATTCAATTTTTAAATTTACCCAAAGCTTCAAATGAGCATATAGCATGCACTCTAAACATGCCCTTGTTAAATGCTTAAAACTATTTTTTCAATAATTTTTTAAAATGCTATTGAATTAAACATTTTTAAAGTTTTTCAAATTCAGAGGTAGCATCTAAGATGAGAGCTGGATTATTCTATAATATAACTATTCATATTATTATATTTTTTTCAGAAGTTACTTGACCATAGCAATAAAGGCCCCAATATCCCTATTTGAAATATAAGGGTAATCCTATCTAATAAAGAGGGAATAATGCTAATTGATCCTTATGCCATCACAAAGATGACAGCACCCATAGCCAAAAAGAAGGGAATATGCTAATTGACTGTCCCACCCTCAAAGATAGTGGCACCCATAGCCACAAGATGGCAGCGCCCAGTCCCCTCAGCCTTGCTGGGGCAACGGGTGCATGGCAATGCTGAGCCGGCCCCCAGGTGGGGCTGGCCACTCTGCATGCCTGCCTCCAGAGTCTCCCAGTCCCCTCAGCCCCCTAGCCACCCAGGGCCTGCCTGAGGCTTGTGCTGCCGGCAGTGGCATCAGCAGAGGTATGATGGGGCATCTCCTTCCTCTGGTCACGGGGTCATTTCCCACCCTTGAGGGCTCCCGGACTGTAAGAGGGGGCAGGCCAGGCTGAGAGATCCCCCAGTTAGTGCATGAATTTTCATGCACTGAACCTCTAGTGTTATAATAAACATAAAAATTCAGCTTTATAATGATAAAAATATCCTTTTAGAAGCAAAATACTTTAAACCAGTCCCTCATTTCTAAGTTACACACTCAGAGCTTCCCAGAGAATCTGGGTACCAGAGCCATAGGATCGTTTGTAAAAAATGATTAGGTTGCATGGATTTGAGAGCTACTGAGAATATTTAACAAGAATATCAATAATTAAAGGCCATATCCTGGCTACTTAGCAAGCCTTAAGATCAAAGGATATCCCCCCTTCTGCCCCACAAACAGAGCAAAACTTGGGTCTAAACCTTATTAAATAACAAAGTTGAAAATATTATAATGTTGCCCTAGCTGGTTTAGCTCAGTGGATAGAGCATCAGCCTGCAAACTGACAGGTCCCAGGTTTGATTCCCGGTCAAGGGCATATGCCCAGGTTACTGCTCAATCCCCAGTGTGGGGTGTGCAAAGGCAGCCAATTAATGATTCCCTCTCATCATTGATGTTTCTATCTCTCTCTCTCTCCCTTCCTCTCTGAAATCAATAAAAATATATATATTTTAAAAAGATTCTAGTGTTGATCTGTTCATGCCCTTCATTCTCCAGTTCTAAGAATAACACAAAAATAAAATGACTTTCCAAAGGTAATAGTTAGAGCATAGAGGATATGAGAACAGAATTCAATTTTGCTCTTCTCAGGTTTATGAAAGCTATCTACATCACCTGTAGAAAATGAGGGTTAATGTTTTTAATCCACTAAAGAAAAAAAAAATTTTGGCATTAAAGAGAATCATCAGCAGTGTTGAGGGTAATGTGAAGATATAATTAAAATTGTCTTCACAGTTCTGAGCTCACTTGTTCTTGTTTGATAGAGCAGAAGGAGAATACCATATGGATATTGAACAGGAATAAATTATGAGTGAGGTGGCCAAGAGTGGCAGGAAGTACAGTGCACTGGAATAATTAAGATCTAGCTCCACCTTTGGCTCCATCCCTGTGTGCCATGTTATCAGGTTAAGTTCCTTCAAGATACAGAGTTTCCATAGTCTCATCCATAAAGTAGAGATGGTGTCATCTGCTCTACTTGGCTCACTTGGTGCTCACATGGACCAATGAGGTAATGCCTTTGGAAAGGCATTTAGGACAATAAATATCTGCTCAAGGGTAGGTTGTTGCTTCCAAATTTCTACTACCCAATAACTTTCTAGAAGAAAATGCTCCTAGCTCTATTTATTTATTTATTTATTTATTGCTGACTTTCTAGAATTTCTACTCAATTTTTACCAGAGACATTGTCCCTTAATAAATGCTCTTTTCTAGAAAAGTAGACTTCACTTCTCCTTGTAGGTCTTAGCCCTAAAGACAGGCCAGACAGCAGTTTACAAAACAGAAGCATGAAAAAGAAAGATGATTTTTCAGGGAACATGAAAACTCACGTTGGTGCCAAATCATGACAGATAATCAATATTTAAAAATAAAAACACTCTTTATAGCACCAAAGTTTACCTTATAACAACAACAACAACAACAACAACAACAACAACAAAAATCTGATGAGGATCTCCATGGCGACATCCTGATTGATGATAGGAATATGACACCAGGTTAGTTTTCCTTAAAGGAGTGCTAGTGGGACATTAATAAAATCCAATCAAATGATGAATAATAAATTACAGAGCAAAGTTCACACGTGAATGACTAAGCTATAGTGGTGAAGGGATGTTTTTAAATATAAACAAGCTTAGTATTTAAATTGGCTCTTGTTCATATTTAAGCAATGTTTTTCTTTATTTTGGGCCCATCAACACTGCGCACGCACACACACACACACACACACACACCATACACACACACTGAGAAAAAGGGAAAATGTGATAGGTTGAAAATGCAATATAATCAAGAATAATTTTGCTGATATAATAGATGACAGTTTTATATGCAGGATGGTTCAAAGGATCTCTAACAGCCAAAATAGATTCTCAAGTCAAGACCATATTAACATCCCATCTATGACAACTCATCTGTGGGTTCTAATTTAAGTTTTGGCAAGCCCCAAAACTCAACTTGAAGTTTGCCTGTCCTTCCCTTATTCTTTGACATGAGAAAGCAGGCTCCTCTTTTCCCGCCACCATTCATCTTTAGCATAGCAATCGTGTTCTTAATAAAAAGCACAGGAGACATTGGCATAGAAACCAATTAAATTCAACCACTGTTTTCTGAATCCCATGATAACTCCATTGTGGAAATGAGACTAACACATCTCATAAAAAAGAATGAAATCAGAACAACATGTTTAATCTAATAAAGCAATTCAATTTGTAGAATTTATAGAGCTGGTAGTGGTCTAGAAGGACTAGCTCAAAAACTCACTGTGTGCATGACAAAACAGAAAGAGGATGTGTGACACTGATTTACATCAAGGAGTAGGTGGCAATACCTTGTCTTACAGTCTTCCTGACACCCCCACCTGTCATGCCTCCCATGATCTATGCCTGCTACAGTGATACCCCAACCCTTCTAAATATAGCTGAAAAGTGATCCAAACTTCAGGACTCTTCTTCCTGCTTTCCCCATCTTTATTTTCTCTTCCTGTTTACTTCATGCTCCAAATCAAAAGCACTGGGATTTTGCTGAGCAATTCCTTCCTCAAATACTCAGAGCCTCTCTCTTCAAATGCCTGCTCTACCCCCTGTCCTCCTCTCACACACACACACTCTTGAGTAATTCAATCCTGGTTGCTTTCTCATTTACAAAAACTGTTATCGTAGTGTCTGTGAATAATTATCTAATATATGCCAGATAATTGCTGAAGCACAGCATGAGAAATTTACCTCCAATCCCACACATTAAAGAGTAGAGGCCAAGAAAGATGAATCATTACCCATATCAGATAATGTCTATCCACTGTAAGCATTCAAGCTCTCCACTTAAATGTAGGTATACTTTCCAAAGAACTTTACCCTTTATTGCTTGTTTACTCTATCCCATTATTCCCAATCAAGATGGCCTTCTCTCTGAACATCCTAGCCATGATACCTCTTTTCTTCAGAGCTTTACTTGTACCTTCCTCCTTTCTGGAATTATTTCCTCTTCCATTCTACTAATTCAAATTCTACACTTCCTTCAAGTCTTAATGCATTTTCTTTCTCAACCGTAAAAATATCCATGACTAATTCGGTTGACAATTTCCCCCAAGCATTTCACTGTACACTGCCTGGTATTACTCCAGAATTGCTACATGTATGGCTACCTCCTATACAGGTAAAAGAGTAGGGAATCATAGTTCTTACTTTTTTATATTCCCCCAGTTTTGTTTTTTTAAATATATTTTATTGATTTTTTACAGAGAAGAAGAGGGATAGAGAGTTAGAAACATTGATGAGAGAGAATCATCTATCAGCTGCCTCTTGCACACCCCCAACTGGGGATGTGCCCTTGACCAGAATCGAACCTGGGACCTTTCAGTTCATAGGCTGATGCTCTATCCACTGAGCCAAACCAGTTTCAGCTATTCCCTCAGTTTTTATCATGTGCATTTGTTATGGGTTATGTTGCTTTTTAGAATAAATGCTGCTATGATTACACATTCAATTCAATTGAACAAGTTTCTGTGTTTGGCATTAAAAAAAGACAAATGAAATATGATAACA
Source organism: Pipistrellus hanaki (assembly GCF_964339955.1). Taxonomy (NCBI): domain Eukaryota; kingdom Metazoa; phylum Chordata; class Mammalia; order Chiroptera; family Vespertilionidae; genus Pipistrellus; species Pipistrellus hanaki. Next base: position 70,839,910 of record NC_140508.1, read on the forward strand.
TTCCTGCCTTGGTACAGGTAACATTACAGTAAGGAAGATAACCTTTCTCAAATAATTAACTCCTAAAATTTCTTCTTCAGATAAAGCATTTTCTTGCAATATTCATAAATCTTTTAGCAATGCATTAGCATATAATTGTATGTTTCAGGCCACAGTATACCTCACTCTCTCTACTAAGAGAACAAAGTTAAATACCTATATTATTGTGAATGACTCTTTTCTTCAGAAAAAGAACAATAACCATACTTAAGACCACATGCCCTGGTGCCACCAAAATTGAAGGGTCTTTAAAAAAAGAAGAGAAGATAATATCAAATGGAAAGGAATGATATGGTTTTAAAATCCAGAGGGTCATTAACTGCCTAACGCAGTGGTCAGCAAACTGATTAGTCAACAGAGCCAAATATCAACAGTACAATGGTTGAAATTTCTTTTGAGAGCCAAATTTTTTTGGCTTAAACTTCTTCTAATGCCACTTCTTCAAAATAGACTAGCCCAGGCTGAGGTATTTTGTGGAAGAGCCACACTCAAGGGGCCAAAGAGCCGCATGTGGCTCCAGAGCAGCAGTTTGCTGACCATGGGCCTCATGTGTACATTTTAGGAAAATAAAAAAAAAATGGGCATTGTAATACAGGAATATTTCCACTGAGTCAACATAATGCCACGAAACATCATATGGCACAAGAAAGAAGTGAATACCATCCATGGCATCTCAATTCTACTGGGATTACCAGGCTTTCCCACTGAACTTTGAGCAAAGATTTTCATGGATTCACTTTGAACTTCCTCTTGGGCCTTTGCAGAGAATATTTCATTTGGGAATTCTGAGGACTTGTATTCAGGATTCATTCAACACCCACAAAAATCTGGGACTAAAGAACTCACTATATATATAATCAGAGACATGCCTTGGAGAAATGCCAACACAGTTTACATTCTAACATCAAAACCCCAATTACTAATTAACATATAATTGCTGAAATCAGACTCCTTTCCACCTGGAAAGAACAAGAAGCTAATTTTTTACACACATGTCTGTCAGACCCAGGCCAGCCATCAGTCTTAGTAGTTGAGGCCACACATCCACCATTCATTCATTCATTCATTCATTCTCTCAATACACTTTATTCAAAAGCTACAATGCATTTGATACTGCTTAAGGCTCTGGGGGAAAACACAAATGGAAAACAGATGGCCACTGCCAAGAAGGAGTTTACAATCAAGGTTAAAAGTTTATAAGAAACTACTAGAGATTAAGACAAGTCAGGCACTGCAGGGAGGAGAGCAGCTCTCTGGGCAGTTAGTCTCACAAAGCTCGCCCTATGAGCTGTGCCTTCTGACAGGGCCACTGGAGATACAAAGGTGAGGAAGATGCAGTGGCATTCTGAAACTTCTTCCAGTCTCAGGTACCAAGAGATGAAAGGAGACAGACAAACCAACAAACAAGGCAGAATTTATTATGTAATAAAAAAAATAAGCAGGAGCACTAGCCAATTTGGCTCAGTGGAGAGCGTCAGCCTGCAGACTGAAGAGTCCCAGGTTGGATTCTGGTCAAGGGTGCATACCTGGATTGCGGGTATGATCCCTAGTAGGGGGCATGCAGGAGGCAGCCGATAAATGATTATCTCTCTTCATTGATGTTTCTATCTCTTTTTCCTTCTCCCTTCCTCTCTGAAATCAATAAAAATATAATTAAAAAAATAAGTAGGAGAAAATATAGCTGGAAGAGAAAAGGAAGAAATAAACAGCTTAATTTAGGAAAGACTTCATAGGTGTTAGTGAAAGTACACATATACATACACACACATATATGTGTGTGTGTGTGTGTGTGTGTGTATGTGTATGTGTGTGTGTGTGCATTTTTATTGTAAAGGTAATATGTGATGAAATTTAGAAAAGTAAAACTATAAAGGGCAGTGTTGTGAGAGAGAAAATGATATCACGATCCATAAGATTTGAAAAGTGTAACAAATGAAGAAATAGTTCAGGTGGCTCAGTAATATGAACAAGGCAGAAAGGCAACGGGAAGGAAGGAAGTGACCAGATTTCAGGGTCCCGGATAGTGGGATGGGAGCTGGAGGAAAGCAGCAGAGGCTACTGAGAGAGCAGAGTGAACAGGCAGCCTCGGATACAGATGTGGAGGTTTGCTACTATGCAGGGGATGGAGGAATCCCTGCCAAACCCAACTGCTGTTTGAATGCTGGAAGAGATACTTAGTTCTGTCTTAGGAAAGTCCTCCTGGAGATGGTTCATAGACAGACTGAATCCAGGCCAGGAAGCTTACTCAGGTGGCCATAGCTAGAGCCTGCACAAAAGTTAAGATTTAGAGCTGTAGAAGAAAAGAAAGGGGTAATCTTGTAATGATGGGCAGAAGACAGGCAATTCTAGTACTCATGGGTAAGAGCTATACTTCTTCAGAGATGCAACATGGGGTTGTAAGGCAGGAAGAGGGGGTACAAACATGGGGAGACCCCTGACTGGCTTTGAGGAACTAGCATATGGCATCATTACAGTTTCCCACGGGGAAAATTGTCTCTAGGAATCTACATCTTTGTTCTTCCTGTCATTTCTTTATTTTTTTTCCCCAAACAAGTATTATCTAGGGAGACAAAATGGTTATAGGAGGTCCAAAAATGCATCCACGCTGGGGACTGCAGCTTCCTCCTCTAGACTGTCATCTTAAGTCTCCAAGTTAGAAAACCCGGGATATATTTATAGCCAGGAAGAAGATTCCAGATAACTGTGGATTTGCCTCCAGGCAGCAGCCTCAACAGTAGCTGTGTTTACTTCCAAACACCGAATGGAAAACATCATTTTGCAAAAGCTAATTTCCAAAAGCCCATCCCACAACAGCCTAATTTTAGAGCCTTTGAAAGCTAATAATTTCAAAATTCTACCCAACCGTTTCTTGTTTATGTTTTGTAACCCAGGTCTAAATATATCATAAGGAAGATTTTAAATAGGACTTGATCTATGTGTTTACTCATTACTGCACTTTTTCCTGAAGCAAAATCACAGGAACTTATTGATGCCAGTTGGTGTTTGTCCTCTAGTCTGAAACTAGTTTCCCCATGATAAAATACGGACCTGGGGGAGAAACTCAGCTGAAGAAAAATCAGAGTTCCCCATTACATTTTCCAGTATCAAATAACCCCTCACTCCAATGGCACCAGTGCCTGTGCCCTCTCATAGAAAGCTTCTCTCATTTTAAGGACGATTCACATAAGGGGCACTGCACTAACTACACCATTCACGAAGGAAATAATCAAACCCAGTTCTCCCAGACAGCCTGACCGTCAGCAACACAGAACTTTAAAGAATTGTTTTAAAAGCTGCAAACTGCCCTAGCTGGTTTGGCTCAGTGGATGGAGTGTCGGCCTGCAGACTAAAGGATCCCAGGTTCCATTCCTGTCAAGGGCACATCCCTGGTGGGAGGTGTACAAGAGGCAACTGATCAATGTTTCTCTCTCATTGATGTTTCTAACTCTCTATCCCTCTCCCTTCCTCTCTGTAAACAATCAATAATATATATATATATATATATATATATATATATATATATATATATATATATATATATTTTAAAAAGCTGCAAACTTCTCTTGTAAAAAAGTTAGTCTTCTTGGTGATTAAGGATTTATGTTTAGTTTTTTACAAAACATTAAAATGATCCTTCAGATAAAAACGAAGTCAGTAACAAAATAACAAAGGCATTTTAACTAGTGTTTCCCCAAAAATAAGACATCCTCCGAAAATAAGACCTACTTACAGGTTTCCTTCTGAGTGAAATATAAGGCATCCCCCCGAAAATGAGGCCCCCCTAGGCTAAACATGAGAGATTTGGTCCACTGATTCTGAAAGAAATGGAGTCACAAGAAATTCACCAGGAAATTCAGGAAATGGATTGTTATGATGATGTTCTAGATTACAGGGGTCTTCAAACTACGGCCCGCGGGCCACATGCAGCCCCCAGGGGAGTCCGATCCTGCCCGCCAGATTTTTTGGGCAGTGAGCGCAGCCAAGGTGTTACAGTAGGAATTAGTAGTTCATATAGTCCGGCCCTCCAGCTCTCTGAGGGACCGTGATCTGGCCCCCACTTTAAAAAGTTTGAGGACCCCTGTAAGATGATGACATGATTGTCATTGAATAAATGAGTAAATTCTTGATACTGTAGGATTCACAGTTTGTCTGGTTTGTGTTGACAACTACCGTACCATATACAAGTAATAAATTTCCTTTATTTTCATTTAACAATAAATGTGTACCGTATTCTTCTTCATGAAAAAATAAGACATCCCCTGAAAATAAGACCTAGCGCATCTTTTGGAGCAAAAATTAATATAAGACACTATCTTATTTTCAGGGAAACAGGGTAGAAAGAAAGGTGACACACCCTAAGGGCTGCATAGAATTTGGGGTACTTCCAAAGTCATTTCTGAAGAGGAGTCAGGGGTGTGGTTAAACCAAACAGCAACATTCCTTTGCCTATTCTATAAGATGGGGAGCTCTGGGAGCATTTCAGATCTTATCTCCTGGCAATTGTTATCAGTTTCAAATCAACTTCATAATAATCTCCCCACCACCACCACCACCACCACCACCACCAAACACACACACACACACACACACACACACACACACACACACACACACACGGGGCTGGGGGCTTTGTCAGAGGTCTGGAATGGAAGCCATCTCCTCCCAAGGAATATTCAAGCTTTCATATGATAGCCTGAGCTTTATTAAATTCCTTATATTGATGAAACAGAATCCCCTTAGCTGGGGAAGAGAAGACCATCCCGGGAAGCCCACAGCGGAAGTTAAGCTCCAGTGAGGAGACCTGCATTGGAACAACAGCCCTCTACCTTGTCCATCTGACCCAGCGTCCATTTGTCTTCCTTCCACTTTTATGGTCAGAGCGCTTCTCAGAGTTCCAAGCACACCTGTGTGGCTCATTCCCTCCTCTTTCCCACGTGCCATCCTTCCTCCCACCAAGACCCCCCTGTCTCTTCCTCTGCTGGCCAATGGCACAGACCTTCACATCCTGCCAGCAATGCCTGGCTCTTTTGTGTCCGTGCTGCCACCACCCCCACCCCCCACCCCACCACCACCACCACCCCCCCCCGCCCCTGTGCTTGAGTGCTTGACGCTTGACTGTCCCCACTTTTTCCAATTCCCAGCTTAAAATCCACCTTTTCCTAGAGGAGCCCAGACTCCCCAGGGCCTTACAGAACCTCCTGTGTGCTCCCAAAGCACTTTCACAAGCTCATACAATCCACGCACTTTGCAATATACCATGAGTCATTAATGTTTTCCTACACCAGGTATTTTTGGCCTGAAGGAGGCGGGGGAGTGGGGGGGGCATATTGTTCTTGTGTAAAGTAGAGGCTCAGCAAGTGCTTGTGGAATGACTGAGCTAGGAAAATCCCATGTGCCAATTTTCACAGGGGATAGTCCTGTCATTTCAAATAGAAAGACTTTTGTATTCTTTTTCTAAATATATAATTTTATTTCTGAGAGGAAGAGGGGGATAGAGTCATCCATGATGAGAGAGAATCATTGATTGGCTGCCTCCTGCTTCTTCCCTCTGGGGAGTGAGCCTGCAACCTAGGTATGTGCCCTGACTGGGAATCAGACCCTGTCCCTGACCTCCTGGTTCATAGGTCGGTGCTCAACCACTGCTCAGGCCAGGCAAGGCTTTGGTATTTTTTTATGTTGTGTCCACCTGAACTGTTTTAGTATTTTTTCAAAAGCATTCCACTTTCCAATAAACCTCCCAGACAATTTCCCCAAATTAATTCTGGTTTTTGAGAGACCGTGTCATTTATTGGACAGTATATTTTATTGGACATGCTTTCAGCATGTTATAAAAGCTCTACCAACAAGTTTCTCCAAATGCATCAACTTGATTAAAGAGCTATATTGCAAGTGCACACCGGATACAGTCTTTAGTTGTACAAGAGATGGGTACAGTGAGGAGGAGGAGTCAGCAACAACAGGGGCAACTGTTTTCTTCTCTCACATTCAATTCTGCTCTGTTTCTAACGGTTCCCAAAGGGGGAGTCCAAGTGGATGGTCCACATTCCACCTCCCACCCCCACACACAACAGCAACCTCAGGTTAATGGCAGAGTGCCCAATGCTTCCAGAAATTGGATCTTGCAGTATCAGGCTTTGAATGAAACTTCCACAGTAGGAGATGATGTATGATTACTGTCACTAGTTCTTTGATTGATTATTGATTGTAATCATATGCTCTCTCCCATGATGGAACTGGCTGTAATGCATCCATGCAATGACTAATAATGCCATGTCCCTCATTTTCAAAGGCAACGTATGCATATTGCCGCTTGAGATAAATTACTCATCAACAGTGGGGGAATGGAGAAAACTGGAAAAGGAATGATTCTAGCTTATTAGTGACTGAATGATATATTGTGTTCAATATCTGTGTCCCAGCTATACATGATGGGATTGGATGAAACTCACAATGGAGAGCCAACATGTCAGGTAGTCTGCCTACTGGATTCATTGCCAACAAAGTTAAATGCAATTGACAAGCTCAGTAGAAATTATGTTTCCAAATAAATATTTCACTGCATAAAAAAAGTTAATGATCACTAATGAAGTACCTTAAGTTTGCTTTAGTTAGGATCCAAAGGAAATAAATATCAAAGATGAATCTTTGCTTTCAATTTGCAATGTAGCACTTAATCATTGCTTTTACTAAATTTGTGACCCTGTCTAGGTTAATTAGCCTTTTTGAATCATAGCATCTACTGCATGCCTAATGCATATTGCCTCTCAACAAATATTTGTGTAGTGAATGAATGAGTCTTGGTCTCTCTACCATAATATGGCTTAGAAAGGAAGTCAAGTTTGCAAACTTGAATTTCTCATAAGCCAAGTGTGTGGATTAAACTAATGGAGTATGAGGAAGCATATAGTGGGGTCTGTAGAGAAGCGGAAGTACTCACATTTTATTTTTAAAATAGACGTGCACAAGTTCAATAAGTCTTCCTGATAGATTTGGTATTTTTTTCCACAAGCTTGATTTAATAGGTGAGCTTCCAGTTTGCCCATCATAACTTAGATGCCATGGTTGTTATGAAACGTCTGTGAAAGACTACATATAAAGCACTATCACAGGGCTTGCTACTTTTAAAAACAGAAGCTAAGCGTTAAATAGTGTTTTAATACAAAGACATTAGGAAGCATTTTTTTTTTTCAAATTAAACATAGCCTCCCATTAGTTCATGAATGGATAAGCAAAATATGGGTCTCTCCATACAATATAACATTATTCGACAATAAAAAGGAATGAAATGCAATACATGCTACAATATAGATGGACCACAAAATATGCTAAATGAAATAAGCCAGTCACAGGTGCCACATAATAACTATATACCTATCAAAATGGCTAAAATAAAATAAGAAAAATAAACAGAGACAGCACCAAATGCTAGAGAAGATGCAGAGGAACTGTATTGCTCGCATGTTGGTTATGAGAATTTAAGATGATACAGCCACACTGGAAAATGGTTTAGCAATTTCTTATGAAACTTACATGAAATTACTATCCAATCCCAGATTACATTCATAGCATTTATCCCAGAAAAATGAAAACATATTCATGCAAAAATATCTGTGCAGCCAAACCGGTTTGGCTCAGTGGATAGAGCATTGGCCTGCGAACTGAAAGGTCCCAGGCTCGATTCTGGTCAAGGGCATGTACCTTGGTTGTGGGCACATCCCCAGTGGGGGGTGTGCAGGAGGCAGCTGATCGATGTTTCTCTCTCATAGATGTTTCTAACTCTCTATCCCTCTCCCTTCCTTTCTGTAAAAAATCAATAAAATATATTTTTAAAAAATATCAGTGCAAGAATTTCATAGCAAACTTCAGATGAAGGCAGGGGAGGGTGGTGGAAGGGTAAGAGATCAACTAAAAGACTTGTATGCACGCATATAAGCATATCCAATAGACCCAGATACTAAGGGGGGGAGGGCATGTGCTGGGGGTTGGGGGTGACTGGGGACAAGTCAATGGGGGGAAAAGAGACAGGTAATAATATATGTAATACTTTAAACTATAAAGAATAAAAAAAAAGAATGTTCTTAGCAGATTTACTTATAAGAGCCAAAAACTTATAATAGCGCACCTGTCATTTCAGTGGGTAAATGGTTAAAAAAAAAAAAAACCTGTGGTACTTACATGGAATATGGCATGTAATAAAAGGGATGGATTATGGATATATGGGGCAATTTAAATAATCTCCAGGGAATTATGCCCAGTAGAAAAAGTCCATCTCAAAGGTTAATACTGTTTGATTCCAGTATTTTGAAATGACAACACTTTGGAAATGGAGAATAAATTAATGGTTACAATGATTAGGGATGATTAGGGGTTATCTAAGAGTACCCCAGTACACAAGGATCCTTTGGTGTTGGAATTCTTCTGCATCTTGATTGAGTAGTGGATACACACACCAACATGTGCCAAAATTGCTTAGAATTGCCCTAGCCAGTCTGGCTCAGTGGATAGTGTCGGCCTACAGACTGAAGGGTCAAGGGTTCCACTCTGGTAAAGGACACATGCCCCAGTTGCAGGCTTGATCCCCAGTAGGGGGCGTATAGGAGGCAGTGGATCAATGATTCTCTCACATTATTGATGTTTCTATCTTTCTCTCCCTTCTCCCTTCCTCTCTGAAATCAATAAAAATATTTTTTTTAAATTGCTTAGAATTAAATACACAGCCATGCAGTAGTACACACACACACACACACACACACACACACACACACGGAAAACTGCGGACATCTGAATAAGGTGGGTGGCTGGTCTCCACATCAGTATTCTGGTTATGATATTCTACAGGGATGCAAGAGCTCACCATTGGAGGGGACTGGGTTAAGGACGGGTAGAACCTCTGTGTACTATTTCTTATAATGTCATGTGAATCTATAATTATCTCAAAATACCTATCAAATTTTAAAGGCCACATATTGTATGATCCTATTTTCATGAAGTGTCCAGAAAGGCATATCCATAAAGACAAAATACAGACTAGTAGACCAGGGGCTGGAGAGATGGTGGAAGAGAGGTGATTGCTAATGTGCATGGTGTTTCTCTTTAGGGTGATGAAAATGTGGTGCAATTACATAGTGATGATGGTTGCACAGCTTTGTGACTACGCTAAAAGCCACCACTAGTACACATTTCCAAGGTGAATTTTATGTTACATGAATTATATCCCAATCATCTTTGATGGTTTGTCTCCAGGTTCTGAAAGGTGGCCCTCAGGAAAAAGAAAAAAAAAGACAATAGGACAGAACTTATAAATAACTGTTCTCACTCCCACCATCCCTTGGGCAAGAAACTTCTTCCCTTCACCTTCATTGAATTACTCATTTGAAAGAATGGCTTCCTACACACACACCCTTCAATCAAAGGCAATGCACATTTCTCATTTCCCCACTGCGCGGCACCTGAACAGAAATTTCAGCTCCCAGCACATGCCTTGAAAATGCCACTTGCCTTGTGCAGAAAAAGCACTCAAGTCGAATGAGTGCTAATACTGTTTCCCATGGTACAGAATTTGCAACAATGGGTCAATTTCTAGAACTAATCTTGATGAAATTTAAAATGTAATCTATCCAGTTTGCTTTTGGACCTGATTTCATAAGTGTTAACATATGTATTTTCTTCCTAGAATAGAAGAAATTCATGGATGGACATCACTTATGAATGCAGAGCAATTCTGCACACATGTCCCCAAATGCATGCATAGGCACAGAGGCCATCAGCAGACACCCTTCATTTGATGACTGCTGTGAGGGTAACTATGTCACTGTCAGAAAAACGGCAGCAGAATCTGTATCTTTTGCGTTGAGTAAGGTGAAAGAGTGGGGGTGGGTATGAAAATGACACAGGCTCCCAAAAGTCAGAGTTTCATAAGCTGGTGGGTTGATTTGGGGGAATTAATTTTTTCCATTAATTTAAGAGCAAGAATAAAACATGGGTCATGCCAGATTATGTCAAAATGCTTTAGGAGGTAAGAGTGCAGACACTATGCTTCCAAAAGTGATAACAATAGGTAACAACAAGCAGAAGAAACTATAAAAGGGAGGTAGGACTGTGGGTGCCAAGGGAGGTGGTTGAAATATTCTAAGATAGCATATTATTGAGTTAATTTTCACAAGCCACAAAGAGTTCAAGTAACATACACACACACACACACACACACACACACACACACACACTAGAAAACTCATTAAACTATTGGGTCCAAACAGGCTATAGATCAAGGAGAGAGGAAAACATATTTCAACTGTCTACTTTCAGGATGAAAGATGCTATGAAATATTAAACACCCCTCTAGGGAAATAATTGTGATATTTTTAAATGCCAAGTACAAACCATGTTATAATGAATATATTGCCTCATTTTAAAATGCATTGATGTTGGTATATCTTTTTACTATCATAATTCTTTTTAAAAATTAAAGCTGGTGTTGAAGAATTTGGGGGTGGGGAGGGCAAACACAGAAGAGAACTTCAGCATTTTCAATTGCTTTTCAAGGATCTCTAGTAGCCCCTGTTTTTTCTGGAGACAGCCATACAAAGACTGCATCCTTAGAGAGAGTAGCCCTGGTTTTTTGTTGTTTATAGGGGTTACACATTTCAGAATACCTTTGCAGGATTGATATAACACCTGGTGACTGATTGACTCATCACTTCAAAAGCAGCCCTGCGGAAAAAGAATTTCCTACAAAACAGCCCTGAACACAGGAGGTTGGTTATAAGCAATGGCTGCTTTGGCATAGATGTCTGAGCATCCCAAGGCTAGTCAAGTTAACAGAAACTGCATTAAATAGCAGAAGATGTTTAGAAGGCCAAGTTGTCAATCTTCATTTACAATACATTCTCTCTCTGTGAAATTTCAGTGTCTCTTTTTTTAAAAGATATATTTAATTTTTTACTTGATTTCAGAGAGAGAGAAAGGGAACTGGAGAGAGAGAAACATCAACAATCAGAAAGAATCATTAGCTTTCTCCTGCATGCCCCCTACTGGGGATTGAGGCCACAACCTGGGTATGTGCTCTAACCAGGAACCAAACCATGACCTTCTGGTTTATCTACTGACACTCAACCATTGGGGAACACTAGCCAGGACTGATTTCAACATTTCTTAATCCTGGAACTACCTCTCTAGATCTTCTTTCTGGAAGCTTTGCCTGCCGCCTTTGGGGGTCATTAAAGTCAATGAAAATTAATAAGACCGATGTCCGTGGAAGCTGTAATGAGCTTGCTCTCCTTCAGGTATTTGCATCTACTGTACAGTTAGGGAACACTGTCAATACCTAGCCCTGATCCTTTTTAGACACACACAGTAAATGTGTGGGGTAAAGACAGTCAAGATTTACCCCTTTTAAGGTTAGGTAATTGCATTCATTTTATCTGAGAAAATATTTTTGATTCTTAAAGTATGGTAGAATAGGAAGATTATTGAACATAAAGACCAAAGTTCCAGTTCTACCCTTAACCCTTCCTTGGTGCCACTTATTTATTTACCTATCTAGTTATTTATTTAGTTATCTATTTATTGATTATTTCAGAAGCACTGTTTACTTGGGAGATATCCTGAGATACAAATATGACTTAGTTGCACAGAATTTTCTCAATTTTAATTTTAAATTTTTTCAAGTGTAGTTTAGTGCATTGTGTCTCTGTTTTCATAACAACCCTGCAACAAACTTTCCTCCTTTTGCATACTGAAAAATGTTTAGTAACTATCCCAAAGTCATGCAAATAGAAAGTGGTCGAACTGGGACTTAATGCTCACACTGCTTCACTCCCCTTATTGCCTTTCTTGCTGATGAACTTGGACAAATCATTTATGTGACCCTTGTCTTTCTGCAGATCCTCATCCCTATAGTGTCCCTGTGTGTGTGTTTATTAGGCTCATCACCCCTCAAGGGGAGATGATGCTTGTCCCTTCTATTAACACGTGAAAATAGTTATGAACAGCATGATGATGCAAATATTCCCAAATAACACACTGCTCTAAAATATAGCATATATTATAAAGCCACTGTCCTCAAAACTGCCTGGTACTGGCACAAGAACAGACATATAGATCAATGGAACAGATAGAGAACCGAGAAATCAACCCAAACCATTATGATCAATTAATATTTGACAAAGGAGGCAAGAACATACAATTGAGTCAAGACAGCCTCATTAATAAATGGTATTGGGGAAATTGGACAGATATATGCAAAAAAAAAAAGAGAAAGAAAAAAAGAAAGAAAGGAAGGAAGGAAGGAAGGAAGGAAGGAAGGAAAGAAAGAAAGAAAGAAAGAAAGAAAGAAAGAAAGAAAGAAAGAAAGAAAGAAAGAAAGAAAGAAAAAAAGAAAGAAAGAAAGACTAGACTACCAATTTACACCACACACAAAAATAAACTCAAAATGGATAAAGGACTTAAACATAAGACGGGAGGAATCCACAGACAGCAGAATCTCAGACACAGCATTATCTTCACTAATATAGCTCCTAGGGCAATGGAAGCCAAAGAGAAAATAAACAAATGAGACTACATCAAAATCAAAAGCTTCTGTACAGCAAAAGAAACCATCAACAAAACAACAAGAAAGCCCACAGTGTGGGAGAACATATTTGCCAATGTTATCACCGATAAGGGTTTAATCTCCAACATTTACAGGAAACTCATGCAACTTAACAAAAAGAAGATAAATAACCCAGTAAAAAAAAAAAAAGAGTAACAGACCCCAATAGATACTTTTTAGAGGACATAAGGAAGTCCAAGAGACATATGAAAACATGCTCAAAGTCACTAATCACCAGGGAGATGCAAATCAAAATGACAAATGCGGTACTATCTCACACCTGTCAGAATGGCTATCATCAACAAATCAACAAACGACAGTGTTGGCGAGGATGCAGAGAAAAAGGAACACTCATGCACTGTTGGTGGGAATGCAGCCTGGTGCAGCCATTGACCGAGAACAGTATGGAGTTTCCTCAAAAAACTAAAGATGAAACTCCTATTTGGCCCAGTGATACCATTTCAATACATCCCAAACTAGAAAAAATAATCAGAAAGGATATATGCACCCCTATATTCATAGCAGCACAATTCACCATAGCTAAGATTTGGAAATAGCTTAAGTACCCATCAGCAGATGAGTGGATTAAAAAACCATGGTACATCTACACAATGGAACACTACATTTACCATTTGCAGCAGCATGGATGGAGAGCATTATGCTAAGTGAAATAAGCCAGTCAGAGAAGATAAGTATCACGTGATTTCACTCATTTGTGGAATATAATGAACAACGTAAACTGATGAACAAAAACATATCCAGAGACAGAGAAGCATCAATCAGACTGTCTAATCTCAGAGGGAAGGCAGGGAAGGGTGGTGATAAGGGGAGAGATCAACCAAAGGACTTGTATGCATGCATATAAGCTTAACCAATGGACATAGACATGAGGAGGGTGAAGGCATGAGGGGGATGGGGGGGCAATGGGGGGTAAGAATGCATAAGTAATAAGTTAATCAATAAAGAAATAAAGCATGTTAATAGTATGTTATTTTACTTTTCACAATATACACTGTATTAAATACAGAATATTTTTATTTACCTGAACTATATTAGTAGGTTTTAGCTGCATTGAAAGTTTGATTCAACTATAGCTTTCTTTTTAAAACAAACAAACAAACAAACATGTTTATATTGATTTTAGAGAGAAAGGAAGAGAGGAAAACATGGATAAGTTGCCTCTCAGATGCACCCCGACTCGGCATTGAACCTGTAACCTGGGTATGTGCCCTGACCAGAAACAGAACCAGCAACCTTTGGGTGCATGGGATGATATTCAACCAACTGAGCCATTCTGGCCAGGGCCAACTATAGCTTTCTATTATAATTTTTTAAAATATATATTTGCAAACATTTTCCATTTGATTGGAGAGGAGGATTAACCATGTTAGTTTCCCAGAAAAGTATACAGGTTAAGAGGTCCATTTGTTCCTTTCTCAGAATCACAGTACAAGAAGTCTGCCAGGAGCAGATACTATCTTTGCATGCACAAGGTGACTTTGGTAGATAAAAAGCTAGAGGTGAATGCCCCCCTTTCTAGGGATAACATATATGATAAGGAATTCCTAATATCTGAAGTCCTTGGCTGAGTGATTTTATATCAGCTGAGAGTTTGAGACCCAGAGGAAGAGCTGATACCAATGGACTTAGAAGAAATCTGGAAAAACTCAAGGAAAAAGTCACATGGCACTCCTGTACTGTACATGCCAACAGTAATAAGAATATGACTGCTTTTCCTCTTACATTAAGGAAAAAGTACCAATCCTAAATGGTAATTAATTTTTGTGACTATTTAGTATTTTTCACAATTTAGAAAAGTTTTTTTTTTTTTAATTTTTTTAATTGAAAAATCAGGCACTAATATGATCACTGAATATTGGTCCACTGCTGATTATCATGGTCAACTGAGAAAACCCATTGCAATGAAGGCCAAGTCTCAGAATGCCCACAGCCTCCTGTTTATGGCACAGCACCAGGGGTGCATAGTTTTTTATTCATATCAACTTAGGCACAGCTGACTGATAAACATTAGGTATGTGACCCAAAGTTAGCCTAGATGCAGGCTGACCAGTGGCCTAAATGGTGAAAGCTTGTCCTAAATGGGATATTGGTGACTATACCAATTTAAAGTTGAGCAGACCATAGAATTAACGTAGGAAGTAAAATCTATGAAGTGTGGAAGTAAAATCTATGAGATGCTGAAAACTACCAGTAAGCAGAAAACACAAGTAGGGCAAACTCAAAGATTAAAACAAAACAAAAAACAAACAGACACACACACACACCAGTGTAGTATGAGTAGGATACCGGGGCTGATAGATCTTGAAAAGATTATGTCCAGTTGTGGAGTCAGGCTCCTATCTCTTTGAAACTGCTGTCATGGGCTGGATGTTTTTGTCCCTCCTCCGCCCAACTCATATGTTGAAATCTTAACAGCAAATGTGATGGTGTCAGGAAGTGTGTCCTTCAGGAAGTAATTTGGTCACAAGGGTGGAACCCTCATGAATGGGATCAGTGCCCTTCTATATAAGAAAGAGACATCAGAGAGTTCCTTCTTCCCACCAGGTGAGGAAACAATGAACAGTTTGCTGTCTACAACACAAAGGGAACTCTCATTGGAACCAGACTTTGATGGCACCATGATCCTAACCTTCCAGCCTCCAGACCGTGTGAAATAAACTTCTGTTGTATAAGCCACCCAATCTCTGGTAATTTTTATAGCAGCTCAAGTGGACTAAAATACAGTCAGTACCACTGAACTTGTTATTTGAAACTTGGTGGTACTGATGTTTCTAGGTTCTTGTCTAAAACCCAGAAACATGGTCAATATACTTTATCTTAAAAAAAAAAAATCCCATTTCTTTGACTAGTTGAGTAAACCTTGGTTCTTAGCAATGCAAAAAAGAAAATCCAATGCACAGAATTTTGAAATATGTCTTGAAATATACATATGTGTTTTATATTTAAAGGAGAATGTCATTAATTGTGCAATATATATTTATTAGAGAACTAATGAGATAAAGGAAAAATTCGAGGAAATGTTAGCCCATATGCAGGAGGCTAGTCTAATTCATGATCAGTCCATTACACCAGTATATTGATTTGATAATTTTAAATCACTTGTGGCATCTATCATAAAGTTTGTAACAAGATTCTACATCATCTTAAGTTCTCATAAGGAGCAACAACAAGATTTTAGAGCTGGAAATTCAGTGGTTTTATTTCTGCTTTACAAAAGCAGGCACATTTGCTTTGCTGACCCCTTCCTATTAAAGGTAAAATGGGCTGCCTAGAAATTCATTCTGTGGAAATAAGACAAATCTCTTGGGGATCAGACTAGTTGCCTTCCCACCCAGAACTGGCAGAGCCTGGATGCTCTTGACCTAATGCCCTACTGCATGCCAACTAGGTGTAGTCATTTCATTTTCTTGAAAATACTTTCCCCAGCCACAGACCGACCAAAATTAACCTCCAAAAAACCTGAACTTGTGATTGAAATTGAACAGCTGAGTGTTTATCCAAAAGGAAAATAAGGATGGTTGTTCATCTGGGATTTTCTGCTGACTGGGAGGAGATGGTCAGCATCTTCGACATGTACATATTAATGGACTAAATTGTTACATATGTAAACATTAATAAGCTCACTTAGCAACCACTGAACTCTGCATGTTTCTAACACATTTGCTTTCATCTTTGCCCTGAAGATAAACATTTGGGGGGCGGGGGAATCCATCATTTAAGTGCAATTAAGCTTTAATAATTATTCAAACTTGTCATCCATTAATCATGACCAATAAAACATTTCCAACCAATTGCCCATCGGTGGAATTACTAGCTATGCATTTATTATAACAAAAGAACCACTGTTTCATGTATTCTACATAAAATCCCTTTGCTTAAAGATTATGTTTGTGTGTTTTTTCTCATCATATTTCCCAGCAGACTGAATATGTATGTGAACACCATTTACTGTAGAGTTGAAAAGAGAAAGAACAAATTGCTCCAAACCTAGTATTCTATTCTTAAATTATAATGTTACCTCTCAGTGATTGTTTTGTTCATCGCAAAGAGAGTAGAAGTATCTGTAACATGACTATTAATCCAGGTAGATGAAACCCAGGGAAAGCCCTGATCACACATCTATCAGAATGATGTTGTCCATGTTCAGCAATATAGGGTAAATATTTCACCCTAGAGCTTTCTTTTGCTCCCTGGGTAAAAAGGCATTGATGTGTGAGCTTGGGTCTTTAAATATCGCCACCTGAAGGTAGCATTATGAAGATGTATGGCGATATTCAGAAGTTAAATGAGTGGAGCATAGCCATGATACTACCACACAGAAAACATTTTACTATATTCTTACTTCCACATTACTATCTTTTTCTATTTCTCCTCAATTATATATATATGTCCTCATTTAAGAAATATGTCTATCAACTATCAATTATTCACCATTTATTCAGCAATTATTTAATTCCTAATCAGCTACTTTTTAGACCATCAAACCTCAGAGGGAAGGTAGGGGAGGGTGGGGGTAAGAAAAAGAGATCAACTTGTATGCATGCATATAAGCCTAAAGGACTTGTATGCATGGATATAAGCCTAAACAATGGACACAGACAATTGGGGGGTGAGGGCATGAGTGGGGGGAGCAGGGGAGAATGGGGGAATAAGGACACATATGTAACACCTTAATCAATAAATATTTTTTTAAAAAAGCCCAGTTATCTTGTGTCAGGCAATAGATCAAGAGTTCACAAGATTATTCCACAAGTGATCAAATTGTAAATCATTTCGGCTTTGTGGGCCATAAAGTCTCTATTACAATACTCAAACCCACCCTTAAAGCACAAAGGCAGCCATAGACACTATGTAAATGAATGTGCATGGTTATAGCTCAATAAAACTTGAATTATGAAATCAGATGAGCAGCTAAACTTGGCCCGCAGGCCATAGTTTGCCGATCTCTATGACAGACTGCTCTAGATGGGTAGGGATGGAAGATGAGCTTGAAAACGTCAACAGTTTTTACCAGGCCCATGTGGATGACCATATACATTTACCAAAAAGTGCAAAGCAATCCTAGCAACAAATGCAGAATAATATCCTAGAGAGTAAACATCCAAGTAAGCTAAGGGACACAGAAAGCTTTGTATTAAATCTACATGGCAGGGAAATCTTGAATGGGGGAAATGCACATTTTTATATGCCGTCTGATTGCCTCCTAAATGCTGGACACTGTTTCAGGCATTTATAAAGATAAGTTTGCTTTATACTTATAACTAGCTGGTAAATAGAGCATTATAATTATTTAAATATATGTTTTTATTGATTTCAGAGAGGAAGGGAGAGGGAGAGAGAGAGAAACATCAATGAGAAAGAACCTTTGATCAGCTGCCTCCTACACACTCCCCATTGAGGATCTAGCCTGCAACCTAGACATGTGCCCTGACTAGGAATCAAACCGTGACTCCCTGGTTCATAGGTCAATGTTCAACCACTGAGCCATGCCAGGTGGGTTATAATTATTATTTTAAAGATGAGACACAAAGGCTCAGAAAAGTTATATAACATTACACAGCTAAAACCCGAGAAAGCCAAGATTTAAAATCTATCTAAAACTATATTCCCGCTATGATGCAAAGAACCTAAAAACCCCTATTATAACCATAGAAATAATTTGCCTCGGCCTTCCACCAGAATGTGCTATCCGGTACTAAAAAATCTAACATTAAAATATGCTTGCTTCTCCTCCTCCTCCTGTCCCCGGCAAAGATATTAAAATGGAAGGACAGAAGGCATGATCAAAGCTATGAACTCTCTTTGGTCCCACTGACTGTCACCAGAGGGATGAAAGGGGCATATAACTGAGTCAGCTTTAGTAACTATTTTCTTGAGCACATTTGGAATACAATTGTCAGATGTGGTAGCTGCTATCTCTCTCTGAGAAAACAATGCCTGTATATAGAAAAGCTGGGCCTCCACATGTGGGACAATGCATTTCCAAGAAACTGGGCATAAAATTGAGACAAATCATATTTACCTATAACAGGACAGGAGCTTCTTCAGGGATCCACAATATTTTTTAAAGGAGAAACCATTTCTGTCATATTCATAATCACCCTCTAATCTACTCGTTTTATTTAGAAAATTTCTTGCTACACCAATGCTTCTCAAAATAATCTTAAGGTTTACTTAAAATCCAGGGTGTTTAAATCAAAGTGCACTGGAAAAAAAAAAAAAAAAGAATACTGGAGAAGCTTTCAGCAGGGTTATTTCCACTTCTTCACAGGAATTTCTTTTGTCTTAACTTTTAAGACTGCAGACATAAGTATAAATTGTGTTACATTTTTCAAAAGGGGCATGTCAAGCTGTTAATGTTTGTCTTGTTTCAGGAGTCAAATAGGTTAGCCTATAATTACTTGGTTATTAGAGGAAGTTGGTGTTATAATACTCTTCATTTCCATCTGCTGACAAGACAGTGACGTAAGGCAATCCAACAGGACTGTCAAAGCTACTAACGGAGAAGAGCAGGAGATATTTATCCCGTTGGTTTCAGGTTCAGTGGTTGTTCCCTGGACAAGGATGCAGACACCAGAAAACTGAAAATGTTGCTCCTTTTTTTAATCGGGTTCAAATGACACACTATCTAAATGATAATCAAAATTCCTTAATGTTCCTAATAAACACACTTTAAAAATATAATTATAAATTATTGATCCCATGCCAAAAACCTGTCACCAGTGTATAAATTAGCATGAACATATGTTAATGCATAATTCACCATTTGCGACAGAGCTTTGTTAAAAAATTGATGAAAATTCATGAAAGAACCTTCTCTAAATTAAGTTTCCCAATAATGAGTAACCGGAGGCATTTATAATGGAGACTTAATTCAGCTTTTGAAATGAGCGTTCGTGAGTTTTGTAGGACATTTATAGGACATAGTTAAACTGAGGTAAACAATTTTACTGCTTTGCATCCCAGATGTCTACATTTAACTACTTAATGGGAAGACATTAAGAGGTCGTGTGGTTCAATGTTTCCCAATGTGCGGTCCATGAACCACCTGCATCTGAGTCACCTGTGAGCTTATTAAAGATCCTCTTCATCCCGACCCACTCCCAGGCTTCCAGAATCAAGAGGTCTCATGAGAGACCTGGAAATGTGCATTTCCCCCAAGCACCTCAAATGTTTCTTACGTATAATTCAACCATGGGGAAACTGAGGCCCAGGGCATGCAAGATCATCTAAAAACCAGCGGCAGATCTGGAAGCAAAATCCATTATTTCCTTACTCCTAATCCAATGTTCTCCCACATTTCAGGGAAAAGAAAGTATATACTAGAGATAAATGTGTTGCACCTGAGAGCAAATAATCTGTACCAATGTCACTGGAATAGCCGGTAGCCATGGCTAACACATGCCTCCCATTGGCCACATCCTATTTTCAGTACCAAAATATATTAACTGATTTAATCCTCACATCAATCCTCTGAGGTATGGACCATTTTAATGTCCAATTTACACATGAGAAACCTGGAGGCACAAAAAGGTCAAATAGGGGGGGAGGAGATTAACCAAAGCATTTATATGCATATATGCAAAGCCCGTGGGCAGAGACCATAGCATAGTGAAGGCCTGTGTGGTGGGGGCAGGGTGGAGAGGGTTAGTGTGGAAAAAAGTGGGACATCTATAAGACTTGCAACAATAAATATAAATTTTTCAAAAAAGGTTATATAACTTGCATTGCTGTAGGATATACTTTTCCAGATGAGAAGCAACAAGAAATACCACACCTACTAGTAACCTCATCTTGGCTATGGAAACAGGATAAGGAGGTATTAATGCTTTGAGGTAAAGCATTATAAATGGTCCCTGATCAGAATGTACCTCCAGATGACTGATCCTTTGGATATACAAAGCCTCTTTGAACTATAAGAATATACTTCACTTAATTACTATACATGAATCTAGCTAACAGATATACCTGAGTGTGATATTCCCCCCCCCCCCTCATTAGAGTCCTGTCTTCTGAGAGGTGGATGGAAATATAAACAATAATCAAGTGTCAGTTGGGATGGACTTGGAGTAGTAAGATTTCCAGACTTAGCAAATCAAAACCTGAGATGCGCAGTTAAATTCAAATTTCAGATAAATTACAAATTTTACTTTTATCATCCTTGCATCCCAGATATTGCTAGGTTATACATATCCCCTTATACTAAAAGTCATTTATTGTTTACTCAAAATTCAAATGTAATTGCCTGGCAATCCCAGCATGGAGAAAGAGAGGCTTTTGTGAAGAGAGTGGCAAGATGTGGGTGCGGACCTCATTAGGCAATTCGACAAGCCCTGGGCACTGGGAGGACACTGCGCCTGGGACATGGGAGACCACAGAGCGGACATCTCCGGACGTGGCAGGTTTTTTTAAAATATATATTTTATTGATTTTTTACAGAGAAGAAGAGAGAGGGATAGAGAGTTAGGAACATCGATGATAGAGAATCATTGATCATCTGCCTCCTGCACACCCCGCACTGGGGAGCGCCCGCAACCAAGGTACATGCCCTTGATAGGAATCGAACCTGGGACCCTTCAGTCCTCAGGCTGATGTTCTATCCACTGAGCCAAACGGGTTTCGGCTGGACATGGCAGTTTTAATGGTGGGAGTGTCCAGCTGTAACAGCTAGATCTAGACCAAATCCCTGGGAAAACTGGGAAGTAAGTTAAAAATGACGCTGTGGAGACTGGAGGGTGGTGTAAACGTTGGTCCAGCCACTGGTTTGTCTGCTCATGAGCATTCATGGACCCTGTAATCATTCCTAAGCAGCTGAACACCACGCCTTGATCTTGGATATTGCCTTAGGACTGTTTAATGATTTCACTACATCTGCCTTAATTTCCCAACTAGACCATCAGTTTTGTGTGTTTTTTTTTAAACTGGGGACATTTTACTTTACTGCACTTTGCCAAATAAGCTTGTAGAGAATATTTCCTGATTAAGATTCAGGACGAAGGGTTTGTTTTTTTGTATGTTTGGTTTTTTTTTTCTTCATGTTGGTAGATTTTGCCTAAATTATTCATTTATTCATTCAACAAACATTTAGTGAATACCACCTTAAGTTAGCAACTCTCTCTGCCTGGAGGGGCACTATGAGGATGAGGGCTTGGCACTCATCTTCTAACCAACATGAAGGTTTATGTCCCCTCTTATCAGTGTAGAAGAGAAAACCGTGGTTTATTAATAAACAATCCCTAGGCAAACCATTCACCTTCTCCTAGTTAGTTTTAAAAGCATGATAACTTCCTTAAAAAAATGGAACCCAAATCTAGTTAACCTTCTCCAATCTAACACACAGTTTATTTTATTAATTTCCACTTACCAGGAAATAGTTAAATCTCCAAGAGAAATCTTTATCAATCAAGTACAAGCACACATGGAGACACTGGGTTGGGAGGATGGGGGGTAGGTTTCAGGGCACTGTAACACAGCAAGTATGAATACACAGCAAGCTGTCATCTGGCCACTGCTGGAGGGTCTTGTCCTCCACTTGCAAAAAACACACTGCACCTGGGAGACAGAGCAGGTGCAGCGCAGTCAACAAGGCTTTCCTGTGTGTTTTTTGTTTTTTCCAAACCAGAGCGTCTCCATCTGAACATGTACTACAAGGTAAGGAAAAAATAAGGAGATTGTCTTCAGCACAAAGGAACTCCCGCAATATAAGTTCTGGCCTGAAAAACACCAGCGGTTCAAACAGAAAAAAAAGACACTATTTTTTCTCAAGCAGTCCCTTTCGGTTTGCAAACTTAAATAGAACCTGAAATCCACTTGTTAGAAAAGTCTATAGCCATTTTCTAACCTGCTCGTAAGGCCAAATAGTTTGTTCACAGATTTCAACCATGGCGTGAATTCTTACGCATGAAAACAATACCAACTGAAGCAACAAAACACAAACTACTGTTGTAAGTCACTTTTGACAGATGAGTTATAAAATGAAAAGAGTATTTTGATTCCCTGATCCTAAAAATGACAAGAAAATTCTAGATTTAAAAAGAGTGCCTAGGTTAAAAAAATGCATAGTAATTGGACAAAAATTACTTTGAACGCAACCTGCAGACCACAATTATTATAGGAGCAAAGCCACAAATAAATTTTAAAAAAATAAAAATAGATCAGCAAAAAGGTTTCTCCCCAGCCCCAACCTCCACCCCTGCCCACCAAACCCCAAACCAGGGAGATGGGAAAAGTGTCATAAGCATGACATACCCACAAACTTCTTCTCCAGGAGCATTATCCACCAACTCCAAATGTCACAGAACCCTTAGCATTCCTAGCACTCCATTTTCTACAATAAAGATTAAGTATTTTTTTAAACAATATACACCACCCACCCCCAAAGTTCTGTTGGGAGGATGGGCCACAGTCAAGGAGGAAACCTTTGGGGAAATTAACATGGATTTAATGACTATGGGCCCAGCCTGTGCCCCTAAGTGACTTGCACAGAAAACTGCTCAAAGACTCAGAAGTCACCATCAGCCTGGGTGCTTGGGGAAGGACCACCGTGCCTGGCTGTGGGGGACCGCAGGGGGAAGGTGCTTTTGAGGGTCTGGGTCCAGACCAGCATGGGGGCACTGGATGGGAACAGACCCCTGGCGCCTAGGCAGGCTTGGGGCGCTGTCAACATTAAGACCAATGAATGCAGCTCCAGGTTTGGGACTTCCCCTCTGCCTCTAAGCCTTAGAGTCTAAGGCTATCCTGAGTTTTCCTGCAAACCACTTGGTGTGAAGTGAATAACTTTACTACTTAGATCCAGCTGAAGGGAGAGACCAGCCTCCCTACTTACGGCAGGCGGTTTCCTCCCAGTCCTTTGGCCCAGCCCGGGTCCTCCTCCCTCTTCGCTCAGACACCTTTGCCCATCTCTGCTCACTGGAGGCTCTGAAGCTTCATCTCCGAGCAATTTCCACTCAACTGTCAGCAACTCCCGATTGGAAGAGCAATTAGCCAGATGTCAGTCCTCCTGCCCCCTCCCTCCTTGGTTCTACTCATTTAGTGATCACAGCTGAGGTGGGAGGTGGAGCCCCTTAAGGGCTCTACTTTTTGAACCTGCAATGAACCTGAAATTGGGCCAAAAGATCACCACCAAGACGCAAATATAAACAATTCCTCCCTCTATTCTTCAAAGTTTGCTTTATCTATCCCTGCCCTATTTGCCCTACCGTCACCTGCCCCCAATTCTCATTAAACTTACTCAGGCATCCTCAGGAGTAAAGCTAGTGCAGATGATTAAACTCCTGTCTTTTCTAAAATACAGTATCTTTCATTCTCTCTCAGCAAAATCTGTGCATCGTTATGCGCTCCTTGGATCTCTTATACCTCCCGTCGGCTTCTTTCAAGAAATTAATCCGAATAAAAGTATCCTCACTGTGCTGCAGTTCACCTTCCACAACGGGGTCTGCTCCTGGGGGCACACAAGATCTCCCTTTGTAAGTGCACACCAGGTACAGGAAGCAGAAAGCGAACCCCAGGTACAGGAAGCAGAAACCTGGGCTGTCATGCGGAGCGAATAAATGGAAAAGTTGTCACTCAGAAAGATTTAATCACCCGAGGAGGAAACCTTTCCACGGATTCTCATCTGTTACCAAAAAATATAATTAGCAAGATGGGTTTTCAGCCACCTCCTGAACTGTGCCAACTCAGGGGGCAGGAGCTGAATCCCTGGCCTTCATTCGGGGTCACAAAGTAATCAGAGCCTCTGGTGCTTACCCAGGTGGTTAATCTGCCTGAGAGAAAGGGAAGGCAAAAGGGTCTGTGAGCTCGCAGGCAGGGCATGTAGATATTTTCTTAAAAGCAGCAAAAACAAAAACTCACTGGAGGGGTCCTGTAGTTTGTCTCTCCTTTGGCTCTGTTGTCAAACACAGTCTATGGGTAAAGAATGCTTTTATAATTGCCCACACTGTGCCCTCTGCCACATACATGAAATTAAAGATTAGTTTCTTAGTCACTAGTCACAATTTGAGTGTTCAATAGCCACATCGGGCCAGTGGCTACTATATGAGACAGTGAGGATTTAGACTATGTCTCTGCTTAAATGACGCAATTCACTATGTAGAATAACATCTTATTTGTTCTAAAATCTCTCATTTCAAACTTCCGGAAGAAATTTTGTCCACTAGTATTCTTTGATTAGGCAATTTCCCCCTCTTTATGAATACTTTCAGTTTTTGATTATTTCACTTCTGAATGTTAACATTTCGTGAATATCAACCCTCCAAGCTTTTAAAGTCAATATCCTTCTGAAATCACATAATACCCCCAATCAAGTGACTTACTACTCTATGAACCTTCTCTAGCTTTTTCTTGTATATTTTATTTGTGTCAGTGATCAAGCCTGAAAATCATATTCTAAATGTAGCCCAACATTTCCTCAATATAAAGGTGTGCTTTATAATCTAAAATTGTCAATATCTAAAGAAAGGATTTATTTTTCTTCAAATAGACTGTAAGTGTGAATTTTCTCAGAGAGCAAGAAGCTTTAAAGGAGAATTGGAAATATTAGTATTAAGGAGGATGTTTATAAAGGTGATTCCTTATTTTGACCAAAACATATGCACTACACTAAAGCAAGAAAACTTCAAATTTAGCACACTGCTGGTAGTGAGGCATTGTCCTAAGAAGAAAAACAAAACAAAAAAGTAACAAAAAATCAGTTACCCTCCTTCTCTAAATTAAGAGGGGCACTTAAAAAATACTACCCCTATAGGTTAGAATGAAATAAGTATTTAATTTTTGAATAGCAAAGGCAGACCAAAAACAATGCTTTGATACCAATGTAAGGTTTGAGGCGCAGGAAACTGACCACCAAGGAGTTTTAAAGTAAAGTTTATTCCCCAGTAATGAGCGGGACTCATTACGGAGGTAGAGAAATCAGAATTAAAGGAGTTGGGAGGCGGGGTGGACCCAGCCGGGCTGCCACCTGGACATGGAGGATCAGCAGCACATGGCTGGTCTGGGGGTCTTTTTAAGGGAAGGAACAGGAGAGGGTTGGACCCAGGGCAGAACAAGAAGGGGTGGGCTCCAGGACACTTTGGCAGGTGCTGATTGATGGCTCAATGTCTTGGGATGTCTCTGTGACAGATGCCAGTAATGTCATAATTCTGCCCACCAGTTGGGTGGAGGGAGAACCTTATAGATACCAAAAGATGCTCGGAGCAGATTTTAATCCACAAGAGAGAGTAAGGGTCTATCTAGGGACACCTTGCTGGACAAAAGGCAAATTTGCTGGGCCAGGTACACTGCTGTGCCCTGGGCTGGGAACACAGGACAGATAATACTTCCCACTGTCACTTGCTTAGATTATGGTTTGGCAATTGATGGATTAAATGCTGAGAGAAACCACCTTCTCACTACCAGGTGGCATTTTGTTTTGTTTTGTTTTGTTTTGTTTTGTTTTGTTTTGTTTTGTTTTCACAGGAAGGATGACTACCTCTCGTTTTGTTTGGGCCACTATCCTATTCAGTCTCTTATCTATGATTCACATTAAGAATGCAAATGCTTAATATGTGCATGGCCAAAAGCCTTTTACACCAGCCTTCAGGGCAATCTTTCCTATACTAATATACTTTCAAGCATGGCATTAATATACTTGACTCTGAGAAATTTGAAATGATTAGAAAAATAACATATCAGTGCTATTCACCAAACTGATGCATTTGACAAAAATTAATTAGTTCAACCTGATTGGCTCACTGTGATAATAATAATAATTAGAGGGAGCTAAAGAAAGCCCAACAGAGTAAATCTCCTAGGAAAGGTATGTGATTCCTATTGGCCTCCGAAGGATTAGCATTTTATCTCACATTAACAAACAGCCATGGTGTATTAGTTTTTTTTAACTGTTTGGTTTCTATTTTGCATCTTGCAATATATTATCTTTGAATTGATTCCGAAGCTCTCTTTTGGAATTCTTTAGCGACTTCCTTCTTGTTAATTAATACAATCCATCACCAATTTGAACTTCAAATGCAATTATTCAAAACATCAATGATATACCTATAACCACTGTCACTTTAAATTCTCCATAAACTTTATTATTCATAATCATTTTTCAAAAATTTCCTAAAATGAATAAATAACGATATGTATGTCCAGCACTGACAATAGATATAATAAAGTGGCAATACAATATCCAGTAATCAAACTTTCATTAATAGCAATGCTGATTAATCTATACTTTGGTAAGAAACACACTCTTTCTTTCAGGGGTGGGGAAGGGTAGGAATTTATAGACTTAATTTTTTTTTTTAAATCACATAACATTAATCATAGTGACTGATACTGAAGGATTATAGACAAACAGCTTTGGCTTAATAATTTTTAATATCATAAAAGAGATATTGATTCATTTGTCCTGAGAACATACAGCCAGAATCTACTATAAAGGTAATGATCACATTGCAAACTGACCACTTGGTATAGGTATGCATTTTAAGGGTTGTATGAATACCTTATATTTATTACTATATTCCCCATAGTTAAACCCTCTTATAACATGAATCATGTTCATATGGTTTGTATCTTCCACAGGTCAACCTCAAAGAGTTTTTAAAAAATATAAAATATTATAAATCTTATGCATTAAATAAAGGCTTTTATATTGAATCATGGACATTAAAAGGGCATTCCATTATAACAGGATATTTCCAAATTTTAGTTTTGTTCATTAGTCCTAAAAACGTGTTGCCTAGTATAGAATTATGTAAAATAATTCATCCACCAACTTATATAGAAAAATCACAATACTATTTGCAAAACAAAGGGGAAAACAAATATTACACTAATACCATCCTATGGGAATTTGGTATTGCTTGGGCAATAAGGAATGATAGTGCTGTAATCACGTTAATAGTTTTTCACTTTCTAAAAACCCTGGCATGCTGCTCTGTTGACATGTTAATGTAAATGTGTTTTCTCACCACCAAAAGAAATATTTCAATAAAACTGACAGGTTTTCATAAATTACCTTTTCAGTACAACTAGTATGAATTAACAAGTATTTCAAAAATATCTAAACTGTTTCAGGATTTCTTTGGGACAAAAACAATGACATTTTGGCAGCATCAGATGCTCCAAGAGAGGTGGTCATCATTCCAATTTCCATTTCATTATTTGTAAGATTTGAATTTTTAAAAGTAAATCCCTCCCATGACAACTAAGATGTCTGTAAGAAAGACAAAATAGGTGTCTTCTTACATCTTCGTCTTTCAGGTTATATTCAATTTGATGATGGATTAGGACAGAGGAAAAGGCAAACTCTACCAGTTTTTGTATTTTTTTTTTTTTAGTCATAATACCAGCTATTCTTTTTAATCCTCCAGAAATTAGAAAGAGATTAAGTAATCTAAATTTTTCCTGACATTCTATGCATAAAACTTCCTTCATATACACTGATGAAGATTTACTCTTTTCTTTAAATACATAATTTCTTCTAAAATTAAATATCTTGAAGAAAAATAAGAGCTTATAGGACAAGATATGTGTTGGAATTCTCTCTAATCCTACAGTCATGTGATATGGGTAACTCCTTTATATTTCTCCCTGGCTCAGTTTACATACCAGTAAAATTATGGAAATGAATTACCTTCTTCAACTCATGGTGTTTTCTAAAAATCAAATTAGACATGAGTATTCATGAAAAACACTAAATGAAGATATTTTAAGATGAAGATTGGCTAGGACACTGTTGAAAACCAAATAGAGACATACAGAAACCAGCTATTAGTAGAATATTTCAAGAAATGTAATATGCTCCGTTCGCCTCTTATCAAAAGTTGATATATTCTCTTCTCTTTCCTCTCCCTTCTTTTCCCCCTGCAAATAGACTCTTTGTAAAAACTGCTGCGTTTTCTTTTATAAAATAGAAGTGGCCCTGGGTAGGTTGTTCAGTTTGTTTAAGCTTTGTCCCAATACACCAATCTTCTGCCAGGGCATATACAAGAAGAAAGCAGTGAATGCATAAATAAGAAACAACAAATCAACATCTCTCTCTCTCTCTCTCTCTCTCTCTCTCTCTCTCTCTCTCTCTCTCTCTCTTCTCTCTCTCTCTTTTTCACTCTCTCTTCCTCTTTCCTCTCTCTCAAATCCGATAAAAATAGGAGTGCTATAAATATAAATTATTTCTGAGATGATTTCAATTTTTTTTGGAAATAAAAGGCAAATGTTCACTATTATATAAGATGTCAAGATAGCTGTTACTGGTTATTTTATTTTATTGATTTTTTACAGAGAGGAAGAGAGAGGGATAGAGAGTTAGAAACATAGATGAGAGAAAATCATCAATTGGCTACCTCTTGCACACCCCTCACTGGGGATGTGCCAGCAACCAAGGTACATGCTCTTAACCAGAATCGACCCAGGACCCTGCAGTCCACAGGCCGATATTCTATCCACTGAACTAAACCGGTTTTGGCTGTTGCTGATTTCTTTAAACTGGCATTGTCAGGTTGCTGCAGTCACGAACAGGATTTAGGTAGAGAGCAGGGGAAGCAGGCTGCCTTCTCCTACAGGCCTACACTGGAGCCACTTTGAGGGAAGATGGGGAGTGGGGTGGAGCCAACAATAGTGGAAGAAGGAGGATGGTAATAACCTCTTCATGTGAACTCTTTATGATTTTGAGATACCCACACCTGGCTCTCGCTTAGTTTCCTTTGCTCCACATCTCCCAATACATTTTGTCCCAGGAAAACTGAGTGAGCCCAAGCCAGGGGCTGCCAATCAGGCATAACTCTGAGGAAAGACCCCAAAGTCTTTGTGCTCTACTCCTGGTTTATCTTAACTGTTTCCTGAGGAGTAATAAAAGGTGAATGGACTTGCTTCCTGCTCTCTAAGAATTCAGAATGAGGATGGAACACTACAATGAAGTTCTATCCAGTTTCTGGTTACCAGTGTGTCCCCTGCCATCTTAGCCTTATCTTAGCTCTCTTACTTTTATCTTACTTTTTTTTTTTTTTTTTTTTTTTTTTTTAAATATATTTTATTGATTTTTCACAGAGTGGAAGAGAGACGGATAGAGAGTTAGAAACATCGATGAGAGAGAATCATCGATCAGCTGCCTCCTGCACACCCCCCACCGGGGATGTGCCCGCAACCAAGGTACATGCCCTTGCCCGGAATCGAACCCGGGACCTTTCAGTCCGCAGGCCGACGCTCTATCCACTGAGCCAAACCGGTCCTGGCTTACTTTTATCTTACTGTACTCACCTCATCTCATCTTACTTGGCTCTGACCTTTTCCCACATATACAGCTAGATGCAAGGACTCCCTTTAGAACCAAAGAATAAAGTTGTCTAATTCTTTGCTCTTATTGATGGAGGGAAGGAGCTTGGTCCACATATAAGTGGAATATTAGAAGAATAAATGATCCAGGATGTCCAGCGATTTTTTTTTTTTGCCCCTGTACATACTTAGCAAAGATCCTCTGAACTTGAGGTGGGAAGGGGAGGAAAGAGAAAAGAATTAAGAGAAGGAAACAGGAAAATTAGATCTCAGAGACTGAAGCAGGCTGCAGATGTCAACATGAAGGAGGAATAAAAACCAAGAAGAGATAGACCATAGATGCCTGGGTTTATTTCTGGGCTCTCAAATCTGCTTCATTGAGCTATATGGTTGTCTGTTTTTATACCAATACCACACTATTTTCATTACTTTAGCTTTGTAGTATAGTTTGAAATCAAGAAGTATAATGCCTCCAACTTTATTCTTCTTTCTCAAGGTTGCTTTGCTATTCAGGTCATGGAAATTTTAGGATTGTTTGTTCCATTTCCATAAGAAAAATGCCACTGGAATTTTGATAGTGATTTCATTGAATCTGTAGATAGATTGGGGCAATATGGGTAGTTTAACAATATTAGGGCATGCATTTTTATTATTTTTCCTAAATGTTTTTTAATTAATTTTTAGAGAGAGAGGAAGAGAGAAGGAAAGAGAGAAAAAAACATCAATATGAGATAAAAGCAATTATTGTCTGCCTCCCTCACATGCCCCAACCAGGAATCGAATCTGCAACCTGCCCTGACTGAGAACCAAATCCTTTGGTGCATGGGAAGATGCCCAACCAACTGAGTCACACCGGCCAGGGTGGGTATGCATTTTTATTTTTATTTTTTATTTTTTAAAACATATTTTTTATTGATTTTTTTCATAGAGAGGAAGGGAAAGGAATAGAAAGCCAGAAACATCGATGAGAGAAAAACATTGATCAGCTGCCATTTGCACACCCCCCACTGGGGATGTGCTCACAACCAATGTACATGCCCTTGACCAGAATCAAACCCAGGACCTTTCAGTCCACAGGCTGAAGCTCTAGCCACTGAGCCAAACTGGTTTCAGCGGGCATGAATTTTTAGATCAGCAACATTCACACCACTAAAAAAGATGACTCATTTCCAACTTGCCTAAATCATGTGCAATGAGATAAACTTACACTCTCAAAAGTATTCTAGTTTAGATGATGAATTATACAGTCATTCAACTTATAATTTCTATTATTTTCATTGCCTTACAAATGGAATATTTCACTTTGGTATCAAATAGTCAAATAGTATAGATTTTTATATGTATTTTTTTAAATGTTTCTTTATTGATTTCAGAGAGGAAGGGAGAAGGAGAGAGAGGTAGAAACATCAATGATGAGAGAGAATTCACTGATCAGCTGTCTCCTGCATGCCCCCCTGCACTGGGGATGGAGTCCACAACCCAGGCATGTGCCCTTGGCCGGAATCGAACCTGGGACCCTTCAGTCTGCAGGGTTGACACTCTACCCATTGAGCCAAGCCGGCTAGGGCTATGTGTATTTTTTTTTAATAAAAGGTAAAACAAGATAATAAAATATATTTCTCTCTAGTTTGATGTGGCTTTTCATCCTATTCTGGTAAAATTGACCTCTTTAAGAAGTAAAGCAGCTAAATAATTAGTTCATTTTCCTGAATCAAAATCCCAAATGGCAAGTACATGACAAATGTATGACAAAGGCAAACATTTACCAGTACAGCACAAACTAAAGAATGCAAATAGGAGGAACTGCAAAAACATTGTTTTGAAATATTTGGAAATTCTCCCAGAGTATCACTGAATTCACTTCCCCTTCTGATTCTGAATGTCAAATATATACAGCATAAACTCCCTCCTTGGGGCTTTTAGAATATCCCAGAAGAATTATGTAGGCTCCTGACTTGTGCTGTGTAGGCAGAAACATAGACTTTGCATGTGACAGGGAAATAAAGCAAGTATTTGTCAGCTTCCAAATTGGAACCAACAATGAATTGCCTATTTGCAACACTGCTATTTCTACAGGCATGATGCAAACATCCTTTACTCCTGGATAATGGATGGTGGGACCAATTCTGGAAGTGCAGTGGCCCAGTGCATTTTATCATAAAAACCCTCCTTCCTCTCAGACAAGGATATCTCCCACCTCCACTCCTTGAAGCCTACATACTCGCAAAATTACAAATTCTTAAAATAGTGTTTGCAATCAAGGAAATTTCAGGATATATAGTTCCATGGGAAAGGTTGGTAGAGATGGACACCCACACAACGGAAATAAAATTAGTTAGGATGTTCTTACATATATCTCATGGTCTTTGAAACTTATTCAATATTCTTGTTCCTACAGAGGTGAATGAAATATTTTCTCCTTCTTTGTTTTCTCTGATATTCCTCTTCTAGATAACAATTTCTTTAATTCTAAGTTGCTAAAACAGAAAGTCTTAGAACCAAGATATCCATTGAAATGTCTATAAAGCAAACCCTTGCTCAACATGGAGTATAAAAATCAAGTTCCTGAGGTGCTGTATCTTCTAAATATATGTCCAAATGTGGAGTTGAGAGTCAGGATCTCAGGGCTTCCCCCACTAAGAACTTTTGTTTAGCCGAAACCAGTTTGGCTCAGTGGATAGAGCTTCAGCCTGTGGACTGAAAGGTCCCGGGTTCGATTCCGGTCAACGGCACATACATTGGTTGCGGGCACATCCCCGGTAGGGGGTATGTGGGAGACAGCTGATCGATGTCTCTCTCTCTCATTGATGTTTCTAACTCTCTATCCCTCTCCCTTCCTCTCTGTAAAAAATAATAAAATATATATTTAAAAAAAAAAAAGAACTTTTGTTTAGCCATTCACTTTACTCCAAGAATTAGTAGATGCTCAAGTAACTTTGAAGGCCTAGGGAAGACATCATTCACCTCTTTGATTTAAATTACTTCACCCAGATAATCAAGGTAACCTAGACAGCCCTAAGACAAAGAAGAACCATGCATAAATCAGTAGATGAATGCTGATTAGTCTGTTTTGCATCATCTGCTCTAGATTAAGGAAACTATGACATTACCTTAAGCAACAACTAATTCAGAGAAATATCCTCCCAGACATTTTGATAGCAACAAATTATAGAGAAAATAAAAGGGGGCCTCAAACATGATAGGCAATGGTGTAAATGTGACTCCTCCTTTCTAGGGAGGCACCCATACTACTTCCAATTTCTGTGACTCGGTTTCCCAGCAGTAAAAATGCAGCTGCAATTCTCAAGAATCCTCCTCACACTGATACTTGATTCCATCTGCTCTCCCTTTCCCCAATGACAGTCCAGAAGACTGAAATGAGACTGGATAGCTATTCTCTTTTTTCACATTACCTTCTGTGGCATAAACTTCTCCGTAAGAGAGACAACAAGGAGGCATTCAGTTCTGTGTGATGCATGCAAATGAGGTGTGCTTAGGAGTCCATGCTTGAAAGGGATAAAGAGAAAGCGATTGTACTTCGGGGAGTGCAGTAAATTGATTCTGGCATATCATTTGTTTCACAATTTACTATACTCTGATTCTTTGCCAGATACCTGCTCCATCTTTAATAAAAGGGTCCTGCGAGTCTTTAGGCATAAGCATCCTGCTGCTTATCATTCCAGCAATAACGAGTAAACCATGCACTTGGCTGAACAGGAACCGATGAATAAAATCTCTAATACAAAATTAGCAATGTGCAAAGATTTCCAATCAAGATGCTCTAAGAGATGACTTCTTTTTTCTCCTTCCTTTCAATGTTACACAGTTATTTGGTCACATCTGTGACATATTAGAATCAGTGGCCCATTAGCCTATTTGTAAAGCTCCACTATGACTATTTGAAATAATAATAACCATCACAAATTATTGACCATCTACTATGTGCATGTGTCATTTACTTAAAGTACTTTGGAGACATTGCTTAATGCTTTCAGTTTCTTAGGAAAATACATAGTTTATCTCCATCTTGCAGGGGAGAAAATTGAGGATCCAAAGGGCTAAGGCACTTGTACAAGATCACACAGAAGAATTCCAACCTTCTTTCCTTACTGCTGGATTAAACAAAAATAAGTTTTCAATCATTTCACTGGCACTCTAGTATTAAAGAAATGATATTCAAGTTCATGTATCATAATTTTAAATGACAGAAGTTAATTTTTGATGGAAAATTATTTTCATCTACAATTTGTGTGTGTGTGTGTGTGTGTGTGTGTGTGTGTGTGTGTGTGTGTTTTGGCATGGAAAAGACAGGAAGGATATATGCAAGAAACTGAACTGGAGGCTAAAGAGGCATAATTATTAACACAAAAATAATTTCACAAAAATGGAAGCTTGTTTGGCATTGCCTGCAACAAAAATTATAATGCTTCTAATCATTTCCTTTTTTATTTCTTCTAAATTAGATCCTACAGAATTGCCTGCTTTCCCACATGATAATCTGGAATGAATGAAATATCAAAGAGGTGAATTCCTCCCTAGGAGGCCATTCCTTCTGGTTGCTAATACCTAGCTTCTCCTCAAAGCACTTTTGTTCTAAGTCTTCACTTGCCATTCATGAAGCCTTTGCATGTGTCTTTACACCCCTGGCCGGAGGCTACACTGTTTGTAAGCATTTTTCAAGAACTCACCTCCAGGAGGAAATGCAGGGTGCAGCCACTTTGTGGTGAATGTTTGTCACATGCCCTGTCACCTGCATTCCTCCTTGGTGTGAGCGAAAACCTAGTGACAATTGTTTCCAGAAGAGCACCACATGCCTAAAATCAAATGGAATCAGGGACCTAAACGCCAGTTGAACTTACTGAGGAAATAAAAGGGTAGAGGCAGGGAAGAGTGTTAATTCAAGTCAATTTCATCTAAAAACCAGAAAAGCAGATGAGATATATGGGTTTATGCCTAAGTCATTCACTCTTCCCTCAGGCTTTAAGTCGTAACTGTGGCATAGATAACCCTTGAGAATGATTTATGGGGACTCTACACGAGTCCCCATCTGCTGGCACCATGATCCACTAATGCAAACATTTCCAAAGCAAGTGAGAGAAGCTCTGTCTTGGGAGTCATTATAAAAGACATGGGACAAAACACTAGGAAATCTCTAGCAGGGAACAATACAGAAAGGTGCCCTAGAGAATCAACGCAACTGTGACCTAATATTTAAGATTGATAGCCGACAACATTGCAACATTAATAGTAAATAAAATGCACTGGAAGGTCTTTGTTAAGCAAGGACCTTGTGTTCATGATGGCTGCTAAATAGGCCCCTAATGAGGAGAGGGGTGCAGAAAAGGAGAAAGAACACTCTATCAGAAGACCAAGGGATGGAGTAGCTGGTCTTCTTATTGCATCAGAAAAGTAGGTGAAATAGTGAAGGTTAAACACGTCAGGCCTTTACTAGAGCCAAGTCCCCTCCATGTGCCAGATACTACAAAACACTGGCTCTTCAACATGAGCCTCTAATGATGAGTCGCTAATCCCTCCATAAGAAAGACAGGTGGACCTTCATACTCTTCCCAAGGTGGAGATGAGGAAATAGACTAAAGAATGTTTTCATGACCTCCCTAAGCAGGAAAGTTCAGGCTGTGCCATTTCTAGTTGGTATTGTTTAACTGGTCAGTTCAACCCAGTAATTGGAACTTGTTTGAGCTCCTAATCCTTGATCAGTATTATCTGCTTCAAGGAGCTTACACTTCAGTTGAAGGAACGAGATATGTGATAATAAATTTATAAGCCTTAATTTAAGTACCAAAAGAGAGTCTCAGTTAACAAGACCAAGGGGACATCACCGAGGGTGGAGATCATTGTGGGTGGTAAGGGTGAGAAAATTATGTTGGGCACTTCCATGGACTAAATAGCATCCTCCCAAATTCACAGCTTAAAGCAGTATTCTCTAATGTGGCTGCATTTAGACACAAGGCCTTTATGAAAGTAATAAAGGCTAAATCAAGTCATTTGGGTAAGATCCTGACCTAATAAAATTAATGTTCTTGTAAGAAAGATACATTGTGGGGGAAGCGGAGGAGAGGGAAAAGGGGGCGGTTAAATGGTGGTGGGAAGAGACTTGAATTTGGGCGGTGAGTGAACCATGCAGTATGCAGATGATGTGTTGTTGAGTTGACACTTGAAACGTATATGGTTTTATTGACCAGGGTCAACCCAATAGATTAAAAATAATAATAATAAGACACCAGAGCTTGCCCTCTCCCTCTCACTCAGCTCCCCATTCTCCTGCCCCTGTCCTCTTTCCTGCTCTCAACACTGTGAAGACACAGTCAGAATGTTGCCCTGGCTACAAGCAGGGAGGACACTCTCACCAGAAACCAGCTCTGGGGAACCTCCACCTGGGACTTCCAGCCCCCAGAACTGTGAAAAAGTAAACTTCTGTTGTTTAAGTCCTCATTCACAGGTTTCATGCACAGTGTCTTGATATGTTAGTCTGATAAGCTAAGGGAGGTTCTGAGGCCCAATACATCCCTAAGGGAGAAAAGCAATGGTATAACTTAGGACAGGGGCTGGCACACTAGGTCCAAACTGCCACTTATTCTTGCATTGCCCGTGAGCTAAGAATGGTTTACACAGTTAAATGGTTGTGTGTGTGTGTGGGGGGGGAAGGGGGAAGCAAAAGAAGAATCACATTTTGTGACATGTGAAAATTAAAATGTCAGCGTCCATAAGTAAATCTGTAATGGAGCATGGCCACATGCATTCTCTTGTGCTGTCCAGGGATCCTTTCAAGCTCTCACAGGAGAGCTGAGGAATTGCTACAGACTGTGTGGCCCCAAAGAAACCAATATTTGTTTACTCTCTGGCCCTTTAGAGAAAAATGTCAATCCTGGGTCTAGGGTTCCTCTTACACTTTAATCTGCATATGTATCTCCAGGGGCTCTGGTTACAGAGAGGATTCTCATTCCACCCTCTGGGATGGAACTGGAGAGGCTGCACTTCCCATGAGCTCCTGGTGGTGGTGCTGTTACTGTACCGGGGCCACTACATGACTCGGAAGGTTCAGACCATTTTATCATATCATGCAGTGTTTCCCAAACTTTTGACATATGTGCACCCCTTCTATAATTTTCGTAACACTGAGTACCCCTCGTACTCATGAGAACGTAGAATTAGGTACAGCTAAGCACGGTGCAGTGCATATCCCCATCAAACTCTTCCCATACCCCTGGGGGTACATGTACCACACTTTGGGAAACACTGAAGAGGGACATCTATAATTATCTGGTTGGTTGGATAATCAGCACCGATTACTAACACAATTATCTTGGGATTCATCCTAAACTGTAAAAAGCAGTCATTAACAGAGGATGGGTAGGACAAGGACAGAAAGAGAACCTCTAGTCTATGTGTTGACAATTTGAAAGCCACTATAAAGGAGGTAAACTAAGTCAAAACTGAAAGTTAATCAGGCCAGCATGGCTCAGTGGTTGAGCATGGATGTACGAACCAGGAGGTCACAGTTTCATTCCCAATCAGGGTTCATGCCTAGGTTGCAGGCTTGATCCCCAGCGGGGGGGGGGGGCTGCAGGAGGCAGCAGACCAGTGATTCTCTCATCATTGATGTTTCTATCCCTCTGTTTCTCCTTTCCTCTCTGAAATCAATAAAAAAATATATATGTTAAAAAAAAACCCTGAAAGTTAGTAACCTACATTAAGATAATGATTCATTTTTTTCTAATGATATTGTTCCTTTGCTAATTATGTTTCATTATATGTGAAATGGCTTGTTTCCTTTATATGTTATACCCAAATATCTTTTTTTGAAGATGCAAAAAAGGGCAATTCTTTATGGTGTGAACAAACACAATTCTCTTTTTAACAAAAGCTTTTAGGGTAAGATATCTAAAAGTGAATATTGAGATTTAAACTGATGAGAAACATATTGGACATCACCTGTCAAAGCCCCAAAGGCCACAAAATTAATGGTAAGGTAACAGCAGCCTCAGCTCATTGAAATGCAGGCTGTATTTGCCATGATTTTATATGCATGTCCTCCGGCCACTGTCTCCTTAGGAGATGTCATCATATCAGATATACAGGGCAGGCAAAATGGAGTGCAAATACCACCACCCCAGGAGCTGCTGCCACCCATGCTACTGCACCCCAACTTTGAACCACACAGGTGCAAGTGGTTGGGTGAAAATTCACCAGGCAGAGGCCCAACATGTCATGTCAACCACAAAGTAAAACCATTAGGATTTAATGCTAATACCTTTCTGACGTCTTAGCATATAGTGCCTCTTCAGCTCCCCTGTAAAATTAGCTATGCTATTTTGAAAAAAAGTAGATGTGGAAAAACACACTGCATAGTTCGACATTATTCTGAGTATCCAAGTATGAACAATGAGCTTTACTTTTTGTGATTTTTGTTTAATTATACATTTTTTATTGCTAATGGCAGCACCAACTGTATGTGTCACCATTAAATAATTTTATTTGACTTGTATTTACATCATCCACATCCTGTACCTAAAAGAGTAAGGTATGAGGAATAGAACGATGGGGTGCTTAGCAATTTCACCTGAAGTCAACACAGAGATTGGGTTGTAATCAAGATGAGTAATAAAATTGTTACCCCTTGCTGAATCCTTAGTAAGTAGTAGGGTATGTAGCATATTAAAGTAAGATAATATACATAAGGAAATAATATACATAAGTTATATATATATATATACATATACATATATATATTTTTTAAGAGAAATATGCTAATTAACCAGGATGCCCTAGGGGTCGGCCAGATAGGAGGAGGTTGCATGCTTAGCTTTGGGGGTGGGTGGCAGAGGCTTCTGCATGCCTGCACTGGGGGAGGGCCTGATCAGCAGTGGCCACAGCTCTTCAAGGGCCAGAGAGGAAGGCAGAGCCGGTCTGGCAGCAGTCGTGGCTGCTTTGGGGCCATGGGAGTGAGGCAGGGCCAGACCAGCAACTCGAGGGTGGGAGGCACCACACAATTTCAAATCCCACGCTCGGCTCCTAGTTTATTATAATAAAAATAAGCAATCAATAAATACAATCTTCCTTCATAATCCTTACAAGCATAAGAAGCAGGTTTATCTCTCCCCATTTAACAGATGAGGAAAGTGAGGTGAGGAGAGATATAGTACTTTGGTCACAGATGCACAGACAGTAAGCAACTTAGCCAGGGTTGGAATTTCCTGATGCCAGCTGACAATGTGTCCAGATCAGTGCTTCACAAACTTCCAGAATGCTAAGAAATGTAGCCAGCCTGAAAAGCCTTTAAAATTTCCCAAATTCACTCCTCAATTGATGTGCAAAACCCCTTCAAGATTATTTATTTTGTAAAATGGCATTGTTTTGGAGTGTTTGCTTCTCGGTAATAGGAAATATCCTATAGCCAACCATAGGTCCTGCCAAGACAAACTGGAAAAGTTGGGGGGGGGGAGAACTTGCTTAAAGGTATCAGGTTTTTGCAGAAGCAATGAGAATGAAAGGGGTCAAGATTTCAGAAAGAGGAGAACTTTATGAAAGTGAGCTGATGTTCTTTAGAAGCCTTTTCATGGGGTATCTGCAATTCTTGGTGCAGGGCAGGAACCTAAGAAGTCAGGCTTTGCCTGAACAGAGGGCTATAGGTGGGGTCATAGAAACTACGAGAACTTTTTTTGGGGTCTTATAGAGACAGAAATGAAGAATGGTACAGTTAGAGTCCTACTGAGAAGAGGGACAGAAGGCTGAGACAACGTCAGTTTTCTCCTTAAGACAAAGCTTGATGGGAGGATAAAAAGCTAGTAACAAAGCTGCTAGGAAGCAAATTAAAGTTTTCTGATAGCCCTTAGCTGATGAAGAGACAGGGATGAGAGTGTGAGACTCATCAGGGGAGGGGTCCAAGTGATCACACCAGGCTCTTTTTTGAAAGCCCTGCAGAACTGCCTACTATGAATAAAAGCAAGTTAAGCGAAAACACAATTCAGTCATGATTCAGCTTCTACTCTATCTTTCTAGCAGAGAAATAAGTAAAACCTCTGGGCAGATAACAGGACATAAATACACACACACATACACACACACACACACACACACACACACACACACACATATATATGAGGCCCATTGCACAAAGATTCATGCAATAGACCTTCCTTCCTCTGGTTGCCAGCACCAGTTTTCCTCCAACAGCCAGGACCCAGGCCTTCGCTCCACCTACAGCCGAAAAGCCAAGCCTCTTCAGTCTTCAGTCATCTTCAGTCTTCACTCAAGCCAGAGCCATCAATCTTCTCTCCACAACTGCATATGCAAATTAGCCCACAATCTTTGTTGGGTCAATTTGCATACTCACTCCTGATTGGCTGGTGGGTGTTGTGGAGGTATGGACAATTTGCATACTTCTCATTTATAAATATACACAGACACACACAGACACACACACACTATTTAGCATTTAATTAAAAAGTACTTGAAATGACAAGATAGAGGACAATATAACTATTTTTTTAAAAAAGTTAATAGAAATAGGCCCACAGCAAACCAGGCAATTTAATTTGAAGTTGAAAAAAATAAAAAACAAGTTGGATATAACAGATGCAAAGAATAGCTATTTTCACTAGATAATTGAAATGTATAAAGAGAGTCCAATGAAAATGCTGGAACTATAAAACATAACAACTAATATTAAGAACCCAATAAATGAGTTTATCAGCCAATTAGGCACTACATAAAACAAGCCTAATAAAAATGAAGAAAGTCAATGGAAAAGCTCAGCATTTTTTTTAAACTGAAAAATATAGAAAAGTGAGTAAAAGATGGTGGCACTCTAGAATACCATTGAGAGAGGGAAAAAAGAGGCAAAAGCAGTAGCTGAAGACATAATGGCTAAGAATTTTCCAAATTGAAAGAACATTAACTTAATGGCTGGGTTGTCATCAAGATGAGTAATAATATCGCTAAATAATCTCAGTGAACTCCAAGTAAAATAACACCAACACACACACATACACACACACTTAGTGAAATTGCTAAAGCCAAAACCCAGAAAAACACATTAAAAATAGAGATAATAGACATTTTTCTAAAAGAAAAAATAATAAATTTACTACTGGTTTCTCAACAAAAATGATAAAAGTAAAAAACAAAATAAAACAACAACAATAAAACAACTGCTTACCTAGAATTCTACACCACTCAAACATACACTTACTTAATATGTAAGCAAAGATAAAATAAAAACATTTTCAGAATAACAATAAAACAAAATCTGAGTATTTGTCACTAGCAAACCTGCAACAAGAGAATTCTAAGTGGAAAGAAGGAAGGAAATATCAGGTAGAAACAGAAAGGGTAAATATGCCGAGACCGGTTTGGCTCATTGGATAGAGCCTCAGCCTGTGGACTGAAGGGTCTCAGGTTCGATTCCGGTCAAAGGCATGTATCTTGGTTGTGAACACATCCCCAGTAGGGGTGTGCAGTAGGCAGTTGATCTATGTTTCTCTCTCATCGATGTTTCTAACTATCTTGCTTTCTTCCTCTCTGTTAAAAAATCAATAAAATATATTTTTTTAAAAAGAAACAGTAAAACAGTAAATATGTGGGTAACTATATTTCAATGGGGATAAATATCTTAAGGACTTCAAATTATATTTAGAATTAAAATGCATGACAATAAACAGAGGAAATGGAGGGACCAATGCAGTTAAACTATTCAAAGGTTTCACCATTGTTGATAGCAATATGAATTATCATAAATCAAAGGCACACATTGATATCTCTACGGTAGTTACTAAACAAAATAGTAAATAAATATATAACTAATAAGTTATTAGAGTGAAAAATTGAATAACTATAACTATAAAATGATAACTTGTACAAAAGCATAAAAAAGGGAAATATTGAAATCATTGAGACCAATGGAAAAATAATAATAAGTAAATAG
Organism: Pipistrellus hanaki; assembly: GCF_964339955.1. Taxonomy (NCBI): domain Eukaryota; kingdom Metazoa; phylum Chordata; class Mammalia; order Chiroptera; family Vespertilionidae; genus Pipistrellus; species Pipistrellus hanaki. The sequence goes on from NC_140508.1 coordinate 70,881,756, forward strand.
TTAACAACCAAATGCATTTAATTCACCTAACCTACCAAATATGATAGCTTATCCCTCCCTACCTTAAATATGCTCAGAACACTTACATTAGCCTGCTGTTGGACAAAAGCATCTCACTGCCAATGTCCAGCATTACAAGAGATTATTGTACCTTATATTGCTAGCCCAGAAAAGATCAAAATTCAAAAATCATAAAATAGTAAGGCACAAGTCAGGGATTGTCTATATGTTGATTCTTTATCTATCTCTAGCCATCACTACATTTCTCTACTCTGTATATTCTCCTAAATGTTCACTACACCTCAAATTTCTCTATTGAGATCATCAACATGTTGTATTGCCAAATCTAGTCAATACCCATTTTCTATTCAAAATTTCACAGATGTACAATCTTCCATTCCTTCATTTGTGAAATAATTTCCTTTTTTCTTTGCTTTAAGTACTAATGTTCTTCTCTGGGCTTCATTCTATGCCACTAGCTGTTTTTTCTAATCACTGGGGTTCCCCCGGGCATGGTTTTAGGCACAGTTCTTCCCTCTGTCGATATAACCTGTTTACTATCAAGTTTACATCACCACCCAGAGTGCTCCTCTGAGTTCCAGGTAAGTATGGTCACTTAAATATCTCAGACATATTCCAAACACCCCAACCTCCACACATCTATTCTTCCCCAGACATCTTCAAATTAATAAACAACTCCAGGTTGTAAACCATTGCGGAGGTGAAAATCCTGAGTATGCTTGAGTTTCCTTTCCCCCTATTTCCTACATCTAATATTTCAGTAAGTCACACACACACACACACACACACACACACACACACCCTGACATATATAACATATATATGTTTTATATATAGATATAAATATAGATAGATATAGATATAGATATAGATATAGATATAGATATATAGATATATAGATATCCTGATATCTACCCACCCTGCCCATCCATTTCTCTGTCTCTATTGCCACCACCACAGTCCGGACCACCTCTCATCAGCACTATTGAAAAGGCCTCCTCACTGGTCTCCCCTTGAGCTCATGCCACTATATTCCACTCTCTGCAAGCATCTAGACAATATTTTTTAACTTTGAAATAATTGCAGATTTATAGGAAGCTGCAAAAATAATTCAGAGAGGTTCCCATGTATCCCTCACTCAGTTTCCTTAATAGTATTTTCTCCCATAGCTACAATGAACATCAATACCAGAAAATTAACAATGGTACAATGAGTGTGTACAGTTCTATGCCATCTGATCACACATCCATTCACATGACCACTACTACAGGGGAAGAATCCATTTAAAGTTAAACCAATAACAATCCTTCACTTAGAATCCTTGAACAACTTTCCATTATAGTTAAAGAAATATTAAAACTTTTTGCTTGGGCCTATGTCTGCTCCCTGCCCAGTTTTTTACCTTTTCTTGTGCTTCTGGGTCCCTCACTTTCTATGCTCCAGCTTCATGATCTACTCCCTTTTATTCCCCCAATAGGCTGACCTTGTCCACAACTCTCTCCCTTTCTCTCTTAAAAAAATTTATATATATATATATATATATATATATATATATATATATATATATATTTGATTTTTTACAGAGAGGAAGGGAGAGAGGTAGAGAATTAGAAACATTGATCAGCTGCCTCCTGCATACCTCCCACTGGGGATGTTCCCACGACCCAGGCACATGCCCTTGACCAGAATTAAACCTGGAACCTTTTAGTCCTCAGGCCGACACTCCATCCACTGAGCCAAACCGGTCAGAGCCCCCTTTTCTCTTTATATGAAGTTTTATTTCCCTAGCTTACCTATTACTCCCATATCACCCTATAAATATCTAAGCATGTTTGCTTTCTGCACATAGATTTCCTTTCATGGATTGCACCACAATTTGAAATTTGATATGTATATGTTTGCATGTTTTTTACTTCTGTATTTCTCCTACACCAGACTATGAATTCCATTGGGAGAATTCAATGTGGGTTATGATGATCTTCTATTGCTATTACCTGGCACAGAGCACTGACATACAACATATACTATATAGCAGGTGCTCTCGCTAAGGGATAAATGAGCAAAGAGAGAGCATAAAACAAAAAAGAGGGAAATAAGTTAGTGAAACAAAAGAAAAAATTCATGGTCTGAACCATTCTGGAGCCTTTGATGAAAAATTGGACAGGTGTTAAGCAGAACTGAAGCTGCTGCCCCGCTCCTGTGTGTACATCATTCTAATGAGTGCTAATTGAATTTACATATGCATCAAGGGGAAAGTAGAGTACTTTTTGTTGTTTTGCACACAGCTCCTGAACATCAGGTCTAAAAGGCATAACACTCCTCAGTTCAACACAGACCCCTCTTTTCACTTTAGAGACCCCAGTGTTGGTCTGGGGAGAAAATCCTGTTCCTCTCCTTCAAGAGGAGGTGCGGGGTCCTTTGTTCTTAGTATTTAAAGTCTAATAATTTTTTACTGAGCAAACCAAGTTTTGTCAATGATTCCAGCACCAATATGGCTTAAAATATGTATCAGACAGCACTGAAAAGGGAGGTGGATTTGTAAAATAAATAAATAATAAATAAATAAGGTGCATAGTTTGAAGATGTGAGCATCTTAAATGAAGGGCGAGGCTACCTGAATGGAAAGGTTTCTAGCCCCAGCTCTGCTCCCCACTAAGGCCAGGCACTTTGTCCCTTAGTCACAGTTTTCTAGTCATTAAAAAAGAATAGGTTCCAAACTAAAGATCTGTCTAGTTCTTAGAAGGTCTGAAGCTATTCTCAACCTGAAGCTGTATTCATAAGCTGCCCTATGGCCAGAAAAACAAAAAGAATGAGAGGCAAAAACAGACTGTTCCTGTTTCTTTTTGTTGTTGTTGGTTTTTTGTTTTGTTTTGTTTTTGTTTTGAGTAGGTAATCTCTTTTTGCATCAAGAAAATGCCATTTTTTATTTGTTGCCTCACTGCAAAGAGAGATGCCATTTTTCCTACTTGTTAAAAGCTCCTATTATAGAAATTGCCAGATCTATTAGTATATCTTAATTATCACATCTTGTGCTGCTTTTAGCCTCCAGTGGGCCAAAATTGCCATGATTTATGCTTTGCTAACAATGATATTTTTCCATTAGTAAGCAATTAAAGAGCCCAACAGCACTCCTGGGAACTTCAAAAACCAGTCTGAAGGACTGCCATCGCTTTGATTTATATCTGCTCTAATTGTGTTTACAGTAAACTTATAAAAGAAGACGACTCTGTCAAAATATGTACTTTGTACACAATGAATGTGTGTAAAAAGAGAAGCATCAGTGCTCCACACTGACTGTAGGAGCAACATGTAAAAAGAGAGAGCGGGCTCAGAGGAGGTCACACCGGTGATGCGTAGCGTGGGGTCTTAGACTCCTCAACTTGGGAAGCACAGATGAAAGGGACTCTGTCCAAGGTGCAGCTTCCCTCTCAGGGATCCTGTCTGGTAGCCTGACCACGGAAGCTGCTCTTCACATGTAGCAGAGTGGAGGTGGGGAGCAGCAATCAATCCTTCCCATCTGAATCGAAGTGGGAGCCCAGTAACAGAAATGTCCATTGTGAATAAAATAGCTAAAAAGTCAAAGGTCTCCTGCCAGGAGTCAGTAGAATTAAGGCCAGGAATTACTGCTTCCCGCCTCCAAGACATAGGCTATTAAGAATCAATCCACTTAATTTGACAGAAAGATTTACTTCTCTTAATTTTGAAGTTGCACCACATAATATTTCTCTCTCTCTTCCTTCATGCATTCAGTTTAACTTTTCCTCCAGCAGTCTCTCTGTCCTCCAGTTTTACTATCAAAACTTTACTGTATTTTGCAGAAAAAAAACATATTTAATATGTAATGATAACTACAGAAAAATGATATAGATTATGATATGAGTCTTTCACTTTAAATCTTTTTGAGTCCAACCAGTGTTTCTCAGTGTTTGAGTGTCGGCCTATAAACCAGGAGGTCACGGTTCAATTCCACGTCAGGGCACACGCCTGGGCTGTGGACTCAATCCCCAATGTGGGCGTGGGGCGTAAGAATGCAGAATACCACTGATTAATGATTCCTTCTCATCATTGGTGTTTCTATCTCTCCCTCTCTGAAATCAATAAAAATATATTTTTTAAAATTTTTGAGCTACCCGTTTTAAACCCAAATGTTAGTAAAAATCTAAACTTTATACTTTTCTTAGGATCACAGAGCATCAGCATCATCTGAGAGCTTGTCTGAATGCAGAATCTCTCCCTATTTCAAAGCTCCTGAATCAGAATCAGCATTTTCCCCAAGGGATTCCTGAGCACAGTGATGTTTAAGAAACACTGTAATAGAAGCAGAGATGGGGGGTCCGGGCATCTATAAGGGAACGTTAGTCATGATACCAACAATATCCATGGCTCTAAAAACATATAGAGAAGAAATAGAAGAGCTGGGGGAAAGAGGGGGAAGAGGAGGGAAACAGGAGAGGAGGGAAGAGGAGAAGGGTGGGAGGGGGAGCAGGATGAGGAAGACAGGACTAGGAAGAGGAGGAAGGAAACAGTGTCTTTCTGAAGTTCTGTCACCTCACCCCTCTTTCCCAAATATGCTCCCAATTGTGCCAGATCTCTAAGGCCAGTTTGACAGCGGATATCCTTTCCACATGGGGGCATGCAGAATGAGCCTCTTTGACCCCAGTCTTACAGAGGCCTCCCGCCTAGAAACAGCAATACAGAGCAGGTGGTTTCACTGTTGCTTGCAACTTTGCATTTAAATAATCACATCCCAGCGTCTATAGAATAAGACTTGCACAGCATTTCAAAATAAACTTGGGCAGAGCCCACAGATCAAACAGCAGTCAATGACAGTTCGATGCCATTTCGCCTGAGGACTTCAAGAGAACTGAAGAAGCAACAGTCAAATCTAGTTCATTTATGCATGTTCCTCTCTCTGGTTGTCTTTCACCGATGCCAATGCTGAACGCTGAATGTACTCCTACTTATTCCCCGATCGTGCTGTTCTACATCAGATAGGATTCTAATCACTTACAGTAGTGCTTTCCTATTGGAGGAAGAAAATACTACTTGCATTGACTTTGTTTCAACCTTCTCAAGTACTGCAGCTTTATGAAAGTTTGAGTTTTATTTATAAACCATTTAAATGGTTTATAAACAGCCATTTCTAATTAAAAGTTATGCTGTGAACCACAAATAATTATAGAGCATTCGAGTATCTGAGGGGAAAAATGCAGTTAAACAAAGAGTCTCAAAAGTAAGGTCTAATTGTGAGAATGGTGGTGCAACAAACAAACAAAGAATAAATATAAAACAGTCTTTTACTATCTATGGAGTTTTTTTCTTTCTTAGTTTCCTCAAGTTTATGAAACATACTGCTGATGAAGAATTAGAGAAACATATGGTTGGGTTGGGACAATTGGTCATACGCACAGACACCCTGACCTTGACCATCATCGCGTTTAATGATTAAATATGTGTCACCACAGAAGACCTCAGGCTCTGAAAGACTGACTGTGTTAAAGGAGACTCATCTCCCCACAAACCTAGCTTGACCATCAGAGAGAAAGGTTTATGTATTTACGTAAGAGCCCTGACAGTGGTAATTTGCTTATTTTCCTAATTAATTTAGTGCTTTTGATGATTTCAACATGTTTTCCATTATTGCTCACCATAGCTTCTCAGGGGGACAGAATAGACAGCCAGTATTTTCTCCATTTTATAGACGTGTTAACTGAAACACTTCTAGGTGCAGAGACTCTCAATGGTAAAATGAGGACAAGAATTCAGTTCAGTCTCCTAACGTGCTGCTTAATACTTAAACCTATTAACTGTATCATTTGCATCTACGTTTTTCAATTACCACGTTCCCTTTGGATGTCTCAGTCACTGGTTGTAATGCTTTTGGCAGTTGCCACACTTTAGCAAAGACCATTGGTCTGGATTGATATTTGGAAAATCCAGAGATAAGCAGATATCCATCCAGGTATCCACTAACCCTTTTGCTCCATAGAGCAAGTATGGCAGCGTTCAATGCAGTTATTAATTCCTATCCATTTAAGGGTTTTGGAGTGGAAACTTTTTATGCCATATCTTAGTTGCACATTCCAAGTCACAAATGTGAAACTATATCCTGCCTGAGAGAGTTTTTCTTATTCCCCACGGAGAACAATAGCATATGTTTCTACTGTTGGGGATATAGTGAATAATTTACCAAATGAGAACATTCTGTAAAAGACACTGTTTTGCTTTGATGTTTTTGTGCAACTGCCACTGACTTTAATGAGAATTACACACATCTGTCATTGGGTAGAATCAAACCCATTATTTATCAAAGCTGAAACCCACCATTTGCCATAAAGTCTTCTTCTAGTCAATAATTAACAGATATAAGACTCACAGATTTGTAGTTCACACTCTATCTTTCGGATGAGTAAAACATGATGATGAAAGACAATGAGCCAGCAAGTGATTTTCTAAGCCTGAAAGAATTTTCTTGGTTCCCATGACTGAGTAACTAGATTTTTGCTACTTTGGTGATTAAAAGAAAAACAAATAACTTCAGTGATTGTTTGTTTCCTTGGTATCATACCATCTGTCTTTGTAGATAATATAAGTTCATTTGATGTATTGGTATAAATCAATCACTTTCTATTTTGTAGAATCATTGGGAAGAAATAATGAGGACATGAGGTCTGGCTGATTATCTTTAGGAATCTGTAAGCTTGAACTCTATTCTTGCTTCAAATAGCCAATCAGCAGACCAGTTGTATTGGCATCCTTGTTAGAAGTGGAACCCCAAGAAGGCCTAATGCGTCAGAAGTTTGGGGTGTCCCTCATTTGTGCTTTATCAAGCTGCCCAGGTGGATCTGATACTAAAGTTTAAGAACCACCTATCTTAACCATATCTACAACTTTGTAAAATAAGATGTAAAAAAAATTACTAGCTAGGAAAGAATGAAATAGTAGTACTACTGTTTCTATATTTTTATTTTTCTGCAGGCTTCCATTTGTATCCTAAAAGTAAGTTAATTGTAAAATAAAATATTTTTAAATAAAAATTATAATCCTATTTTTTATTACAGTTGACCCTTGAAAAGCCACAAGTTTGAACTGTGCAGGCCCGTTCATATACATATTTTTTTCAATAAATACTATAAATGTATTTTATCTTTCTTAGAATTTTTAAGTAATATTTCACTTACCTTACTATTCTAAAAATACATTATATAATACATAAAATATACAGAATATGTGTTAATCAACTGTTTATATTATAAGTAAGGCTTCCGGGCACGAATAGGCTATTAGTAGTGAAGTTTGGGGGAGTCAAAAGTCATGCACTAATTTTCAACTCTGCAGGGGGTTGGTGTCACTTACCCTGCATTATTCAAGGGTCAACTGTAATGTCATAGGTCATATTTACTATTGAATTAGCCCTTTTTGTTTGGAGAAAGATTGCTTTGCATGTTTAAGTACATTCTCTTTCCACTGTTTAAGCAACATTTTCTCCTCTTTCAACTCTAGTTATTTGTTATACTTTAATTCATTCTTTAATTTTCATTAAAATATAATAAAATACCACAAATGAAATAATCATAATTCTTGTGTAATCGTTTCCCTAATTTCTCTGGCATTACCTCGTCTCCTCTATTGGTAAGAACCCGCTGAACACTCTTTTTAGGTTCAAATGTTTAGAAGAAAGAGAGTCTGCTCATTTTTTAGTATTCCCTATGTCTCCTGATACTCGGCAAGAGTTGCCACTTGCTTCTAGTGCTTTGTAATGAGCATTGGGTGAGTAGAAGCTATTGGTGCCGGTACACAGCCAGACAGTACATAAAAATGTCTAATGATACAATTTATCTTCTAGACCAAAATACAATTCATTGCCTGGAAGAAATAACTCTTTTTGTGCTGCATTCTCAGTGCATTCTGCATTCAAACCTCCTAAAATTCTCTCCGGCAACATTGTCCACATTGGGATGATGGATAACTGATTTCCAACAGAGCTGTAAGTGATTAGTAATCCGTAAGCATCCGCCTGCTGAGGTAGTCCATGTTTCTTAAAAAATTAAGGACCATTTCCACACTGTCGGAGCTATTATAATCTTTTCTAAGCCTGCAGTGTGAGACCACCTATCTATTACCATATTTCTTTATTAATTTGAGCTGACTGCCAAGACTTCTCAGCACCTACAGTCTAGTTCGGGAACCATGGAAGACACCTCATGTCATGTAATGAAAGGGACTGTTACTGTGCTCATACATGCATCAGATCACTCGTCACTATGTGGGGTCTCCATGCTACAAGTCTCAGAGGTCAGAACTTTTGAGAGAAGGGGTATCACATCAAGTCACAGGATTTCAGAAACAAAAAGAACCTTTGACATCACCAAAACCAGTTTAAAAAATGGGGAGGAAAACATGTCCCCCCAAAAAGCAATCAAATGACAAGAATCTTAGAAACTTAAATGAAAAAAGGCAAAAGTACCCTGCTCTGTTTGGAGGGCAAAGGGGTGGGAGTTGTCTGATTTCTTTCTGCCCTTGATAGAAATCTGCTTCTGGCACTTTTATAGAACTAGCCAACCTCAGAAGTTTCTGGTTTAGTACAACTCCTATAGCTTACAGTTGAGGACATTAAGACCAGAGGAGCTAAATCACTTGCCTCCAACCTCGAACATGATTGATAACAGAACTTGCCAATTTCCATGTATTCTGACTCTCTGTTCATTGATTATCGCTAAACAGAAATATGTGTAGACGGAAAGCTCTCCTAGAAAGTAATGCACAAAGATGAAGGATATAAAAATGCATGAATATACAATAAGAAACGGAAACCACATCACTGAAAGTTCAACATCCAAATAATTAGGAGTCCCAGAAACAGACTAGGATGATAACTGTATAATCAAAACAGACTGGCTCTGGAAGAAGCTTATTCAAAAAGATGACATAATTTATAACTTCCTGGTGTCAATGAATGCTTTAAAAAGAGGTTCAGACAATTGCAGATAGTTTGGGTTGAATTAGTGGCAACTCTGTAGAAAATTAAGCAAATGAAAGTTTAGAATGGAAAAGTAAATACGATTTACAAAAGGTCATATGAGGGTAAATAATGAGTGTTGATCGCATCAAAATTATGATCTAACCGTATTGGAGGGTTATGGATGAGTGTGTGTGCATGAGTGTGGTTGTATGTGCATGGGGTGAGTATGTTGGGGCAAAAGTGAGAATGAACATCTTCATCTTTCATAAAACCAAGTCCTAAAACTGAAAAATAAATAGCAATGTAAGCATGTTAATTAGTGATATAATAATAAACATCAAAAGAATCATGAAAATAATTTGAAAGTTAATACTGAGGAATTGCAATATTTTTGTAGTAATTTAATAAAAGAAATATAATTAAAATTAAATCCTTATAATTCATATGGTACCACATTTCAAGTAGTATTTTAGGCACTTTATTCTTCAGCACAATCTTGTGGAGAAGGTACTATTAGTATTATCCCATTTTGCTGATGAGGACACTGAGGCAACATGGTCCCGCAATAGTGTGAGAGTCAGATTTGGAACATAAGTAGGCACCTTTAGAGTTCCCACATTCATCTCAAAATTTCCTGCAAAAGAAAATATTCGTGGGGAGTTGGGCATGCTAGTTAAGAAACATGTAGAGCTGGGAGACTTTTAAAACTGCGTAATAAACCTGGAACTTTGGTTTAAAAACATAACCACCGGAAATACTTGGTAAAAGATAAAAGCTGCTTACTCTGCCATTTTTTGGTGTTGACTCAGCTTCAGAATCAGTGTGAATCTAGGGGTGCACTTGGGCAGGGCAGTGACAAAGGCAGTGAAGGTTTCCCCAGTAAAAACTTCATCTGACACCCTCTTTGCCACTCCAGGTGCAAATGGTGTAAGTTGGAAAGCAGCCCCTCCAGGACGGCCTGTGACAGGCAGGAGGTGGGAAGATATGTGGACCCTAAAAGAAGGGGACCTTGGGAAGTTATTGTAAAACAGCTTTGAGAAGACAGCTTGGTGCACATCCCTATAGTATTTGCATCCTTGTGTCAACACTTCATTCCCATAGATTGAACCAATGCCTATTTAAGCCTAAGAAAGTTTAAGAATTTGAAGAAATTGCATTAAAATTAATTTGTATGAAAATGAAGCAAATATTTAAACCTCAATAAATATCTTTGCTTTCTTTAGTTGTTGTGCCTGAGTTTACCTATAAAAATTATCTTCAGTTGATATGAAGTGAGTAAATGAAGATATCCTCATTAAATGAAATAGATTTTTTTATTAACTTCTAACATGAAACATTGTGATAAAAATCTTTGAAAGGGGAATAAGTTGCTCTCTTGGTAATTTTAAAGAGATTTTCCTAAATATTTAGTCTACTCAAAACAGCTATATAGAAGAGGAGGTTTTAGGGTCTGGAAATGAAAATTAAAAAAAAAAAGTTTTTTAAATCCTAAATACCACAGTGAATTGGTTAATTTGGTTGGCAATGCAGAAATCCAAATGAAATGAAATTATTACAGTTTTAAAGCTAGAGACACTTTAGATTTATAGCTGCCAAAGAGTAAAATCAGCACTGCAACTCATTGAGACTCTATTTGTACTTCTAGTCATTGAGACAGTTAATCCTTTGTGTTTATCAGGAACAAGGCATTGGTCTAACTGCTCAAAAATATATCCACTTATTCATTTCTCACAATAAGCTAAAATATTGGTACTATTAATATAATCACTATTTTATTAAAAAGTGGCATGGAGAGGTCAATTGGAACTATTGATTTTTTTAATAGCTCTAGAACCTGGAATCTCTAACAGTGCATTATTGAGGAGCAGGTTTGCTTGTTAATATAAAATGTGGGCATCAAAAGATCTCCAGCGAAGAATATATATAATCAAGGGACATGAGTTGGTCATTCACAGCTGTATACCTTGTCTCACTTAGTAACTTCAAGGAACATGACAAGAATCTGCATTTTAAGCCAATTAATTATTTTAATAGACACATAGCCAAAGTAGTTGCACGTTCATCTCTATTTAATAAATTGGTTAGTGGTCTTCATTTTTTCCTCTTGAATATCAGGCTGATGTAGTCTTGAATAATGAGGATGGTAGGACAGAAAGAGCAAGTCTTTTAGGTTTAGGCTAACCTGGGTCCAAATCTCAGTTCTGATATTCACTGGCTATGGGACTTGGAGCAAATTTCTGTTCTGAGTCTTAAGGTTAATAACAACTTGACTATGTTGCAAAGAGAACTATATAGAATGTACAGCACAGAGTTAATGCTCCATTTATGTTAGCATCATTTATGATTGGTGGGTTCTATTATAAGTATATGGTTTGCTAGCATGGATCTGAGAACAAAAATACTCAAAAATTGTTTCCTTTAGTATTGCTAAAATAGAGTTCAGAACCCAAGAGAAAGAGAAAGAAAAGCAGTCTTTAAAGTTTTATTTTAGCCCGGTAGTTCTTCATTTTCATTCTTGATTTTTTTTTAATATTAGTCATGTTGATACAGAATAATCAAAATTTAACAGAAAAGTTGTCTGTATGTGTGGCCAAATTACACTTGAATGAATTAGTACACAACCACAATTTGGAATTAATGTGTGAGAAGGAGAGCAGCACTTGAAATAAAACTCACTCAGAATAAGAGAGAGAGAGAGGGAGATAGCACATGGCAGGAAGACTGGTACACAGTAAAGGTGTTACAGATGTCCTAGTAGCTTTCATTGTCCAGAGACATCCCCAGAATTATGTCTGAACAAACTACAGGCTATCAATGAAAAGTCCAAGTTAAGACTAAAGGACCAAGAACAAAGTGCTTAGATGCTCTAAAATGATGAAATGGGGTATTGATGGGTGACTTTTTAAATACAAGGCAGCAACAAAATACAGTTTGAGAGGGCGGACTAAATCCATCGTCTTAAGCAATGATAAGCTATATATGCTTTAGCTTTTGAAAGGTAAGAATCACTGGACCTTTACAATGAGCCAATTGCTGGGCTAAGCATTGTACATGTTTGTGCGCATCATTTAAATCTCACAAACAAGTCTATGAGGTAGTTACTATTACTCCTACCATTTTCAAAGGGGGGCATGAGGCACAGATGTCAAGCAAGTTGCCCCAGGATAATACTGCCAGGTGGCATAGCTTAAATTTTTTAGCAATCTGATACCAAGGCCAAAAAGCTTCCCTTCCACACTAGACAAAATACATCTTCACTGACTTGGTATTTCCCACATTTTCTACCGCAATGCCTTCCTTGCATGCAATAAGTGCCAGTAAACATTGAGTATTCCTCTTACAGTTAATATTATGGGATACTTCTGTGAAAATGCACCCATGAGTAATTATTCATAAACCCTTAAGCAGCGGTTATTAGATTAACCTAGTAGAATATGTGGACCTTAATATCTAGGACAAAGGGAAAGGTAAATGTGATATAAGAAAGATAATGTTCACAATTGTGGGGCACAATTATGGGATACTGGGCACATTTGACATTCAGTGAAGAAGAGAATCATTTAGGTGGGGGAAAATGATGCTATTCCTCCCCCATCCTATATATTACTACAGGGTGACAGTCCCTTGGGTATAGTTGATGGTTGTGGCACACCACACCCACCCATATCAGTATTAAACTCCTCATGTTTCTGGAAATAGAAACACAGTGGAAGACTCTAGTCCACAGGAGAGAAAAGGAATCCAAACTGCAGAGAGAGTCAGAGAATGAAAATACTAGAGTTACACAAATGCCCAGTCACACAGGTGATTAAAATAGAGAAGCAGACCTTCATAATAGCACACTTTCAGCTTACTCCCTATTGTTTTTCCCAAGGCATTCATAAGTGGTGATTTACAAGATTCTCATGTTTATGGTGAAGGTACTACATGGCTCATCTTACTGGTACAACCTAAATGTAACTCTTAGTTAAGTGAGGAAAAAAACCCTATTGTGAGTTGTTGTTGTTAGCAGTTAGCACATACTATCACAGAAAGTGATTTATCCAAAGTCACACAGTTAAGTAGAAGCAGTACTGGGGTTAGGATGGAAATCTCGCTTCTCCAATGCAGTCTCTTCAAGACACTACATGATTTGTAACACAAGTGTAAAAGGTAAAAGGGAGTAATTAAACTTTTATTTCCATTTAAATGAATGATTTTGACTAAGCCAGCCTGCTTGCTTAAAAGGCAATGGCAATGCATGACAAATTATACAAATGAAAAGCTTGCCATAATCTGTGTGACATTAAATGAGTAAAGGAAAAGTCTTTGCCTTCGGCTCAAATAGCATTTTACATTGATTTAATTAAACACTGACAGGATCTCTCTCTCTCTCTCTCTCTCTCTCTCTCTCTCTCTCTCTCTCTCTCTCTCTTTCTTACACACACACACACACACACACACACACACACACACACTAAGCCTAAACAATCACAAATCTAAATTGCAGGTTCCTTATGCCAACAAGCCAGGTGATTTAAAATAGAATTTTAAATGGTTCCTGACAGGAATGGAAGAGGACAAAGGAAAAAGAGACACTGTGGCTACAGTTGTGGAATATCAAGGACGTTTTCAGCCCTCAGCTGCTGCAGCTCCAAGTACCCTATTTTCAGCTTTGAAACTTGCAGAGGACAGATTTAGGTTCTTCTGGAACTGTCCCAAATAGTGCATCCAGGCATCAGCTGGAGAAGAACTAATATTCTTGATGAAATTGTTGCAAATGATGTTCCTTAAAGTATGGAAGGTAATAATCGAGAAGGGGGCAATGGGGACTGTAGGCCAGAAACCCCGATTGAATAAGATTCAAGGGTTGTACTATTTCCACATAATCTATCTATCTGGCTAGACAGAAATATGTTGTTTTTGGAAATTCAGAATCATTACCTTAAGTTAATATTTATCCTTTGTTCTAGGAACCATTACCTAACCCTGATCACCCCATGTTTTCTTCTCTCTTTTACAATCTCCACAAACACAAAGCTCAGGAAGGCAAAACAATCTCATGAATACCTGGAATGGTAAAGCCCTTGTTTTCTTGGTTGATTAGAGAAAGGATAGTGCGAGTCATTTCCTTCCTTTTTAAGAAAAATACAACCTCATGCTACCTCTACCCCTGTACTCACAGGAAAACAACAACATAAACATTTAACGCATACCTTCCTGTATCAACAACCCATTTTTCCCCTGTTTTAAAGCATAAAAGTAATTATGAGCCCAGCAACAAATATCACATTTTTTACCTTGACAGAAGTGGGAATGATACAAGGGCTTAATGGTATTATTTATTATCTACTTCATACACATTATTTTCTGCCACTACTGGAGCCTTGTGTTCATTTTCTTACAAGCAGTTATTTTCATATTAGCTTTACCCTGGCAGTACCCACTGAATTTGAGTGTTTCTAGAACAAATTGCATTTTCCTCCTGGATGTCAGTAGAAAGGCCTTAAAACATTCCCATAAAGTTGCTTAAGTATTATCCATCTATAGATATAAAATAAACTATAGACAGTGTTTACTCGGTTTCTACCCAGAATGTGTGGTTATACGTCAGCCTCTTTACTTTCCAAAGTGAGGGTAGAGAGTCAACACCAGGATGACTGAAATTACCACCAGTTCCCTTAGAACATCTCCATGTTTTTCAAACTTAAATCAAAGGAAGTCTGATGAATAGTATCAGAGGCAGAACTTAGTTTCCTAACCTTTAGACAGACACCAATTCAGGGAATGAAAAGAATTTTAAAGACAAAATGGTGAAGCCAACTAATCAATAGATTAAAGATAACCAGTTTGGGGGTGCCATGTCAATGTTTTCTAAAAAACAAGTTAGAAAGTCATCTCCCCCACTCTCTGAGACAAGAAAGCATGAGCTATAGAGAGAAACACCGATGGAGGAGTGGAGATCTGAGTTATTTTCCTGGGTCTGTGTCTATCAAGCTGTGTAGTCCTGGAGAACTTACTTACCCCTTCTTGGCCTCCATCCCTCTACCTAGAAAATTCTGCAACTCTACGTGCATAACTATTTATGATGGAGGCCACGGCCTCCCATAGTTGCAGGTGGAGTCAGCTTCAGTGAGTCCCATGGGTGGCAGATGTTTTCACTTTCAGCACCAGAAGGAGAGCAGCCTTAATGGAAGGCCCAGGTAGCCTTCCATGAGAACCCATGACTGTCACCAACATGAAGCCATATGCTAATGTCTCTGACTGATTTAAAATCTGCATGTGAGACTGGGAGAAGGCCAAGAAGAAGCTTGCAGAGTTGATAAATTTGAAATTCTGGATATCTTCCCTTTGATTCCCACTCTTAGTGAGTCTTATACATCTCCTAACCTCTGGACCACCAACCCCAGCCTTCTCCTCCCACCTGCCTCCCAAGTTTAAGCCAGTAGAGTACTGTTTTATAAACTGCTTCATTTTTTTCTCTGATAAGCCTTTTAGAATTTAAGTTGGAGTGATTTTCTCCTGCTCAAATTGTCCGTGTAGCTTAAGGTTGTGCTGTAGCCCTCCTGAAGTTTCACTATGATTAATCCTAAAAGACCTCACAGCTATAGAAAAGTTTCTAGCAGCATTATATCAATTGATTAGGAAAAAACATCAAACTCCCCCCAAAAAATCCAACAAAAAATGTGACCTGTGGGCTGAGTTTAGGGTCATTGCTGAACTTAAGAAGGACATCAAAAGAATGTGAACTTCAGTGGAATCTCCACACACCCCATCTCAAGGGTAACTAAAAGGGAGACTGAGTCCCAGCCAGAATGACTGTGCTGGGAAAAGTCTATCACGCCTTGCTCAAAAACCCCTTATACATTTTCTTCTAGGCTGTACAGTCTGTATTAAGGAAATTATGTGGATGGCAAACTAGTTAATAAATACTTTGGGATACTTTGTGTAATCCTACCTGGTCTCATAAACCCCGACCAATAGGACCCCCTCTGCAGGGCCTGGAAAAGACCCAGCTTCCCTCCCCGCTCCCTCAGGAAGCAATGAGGTCATTCTTCTGCAGTGAAAACTGACTTCATCATCACAGGCTTTTTATCCGTTTTCTGCCCTTCATGTAAGACACAATGGCGAACATTTCCGTAAGAGAGAAACAATAATGAACATCCAAGGTTTAGCAAGGTCACACAAAGCATTCCAACACCACCGAGAATGCCAATGTTTCATTAGCCCTTTCCATGATTAAAAAGGCTCTGTAGGGCTCCTCTGATTGCACAGCTTAGAAGTAATGTGAGAAGAACATGGTCGTTATCCTGATATATAGTTGCCACAGGTTCACTTCCAATAAGCTCCATCTAATTTCTTCTTCCCTGTGCAGGACTGCGGGCTTCTCATCACAACCCTGAGCTGAGGGCTGCTGAAGCGAGCTTTCTCAGAGGGATAGTTTCTGTTGTTGCTTTTGCTTAGTCTTGCCTAGGATGATAGAGTGTGATCGTGCACAGATGATCAGTTTCATCTAATCAAAATGGTCAGGCATGAATGATAATGCTTGGCAATGGCACGTGCTGATGAAAACAGTCTATGTGTGTTCTCTTTAACACATCACAGGAAGAAGTACACCAGGGGAGGGAACTGACCTTCTATTTTCAGGGTGAGAACAGTTATTGGAGTAGAACCTATGTAACCTGCTGCTCCCGCAAAGGACAAAGGATTGCTTCAGCACTTGGAGGTCAGCATTCGGGGGAGAGTCTTCTTTTTAAGAGTCAATGGCAGATTCTGCCTATTTCTTACAAGTGGGCGGTTCTTTAACTTCTACTATGTTTGTGACACAAAATTAGATTTGAAGATTAGAGGCCCTGCTCTACAGGAGATAAGCATCTAATTCCAGAGACATTGAGTGTGCTAGAAGGATCAGAGGATTCCTAGCTTTATGTCGTTGTAAAGCTGTGAGGAAATGAGATATTTTGTCTCCAGTTGGGGAGTGTTTATGTTCTGTGCTGACACAAAGGGACACCTGAGTGGGGAATCACTGTGGTTCCTAACTAAAGACTCGGGAAGTCTCCCATTTGCTGAGTCCCTGGAAACCCCTCTGAGGCAATGTTTTCTCTCCTATGACTGCAATTCCATCCCCCTTTCAGTAGGCATTCTTCCAACACACTGCCCTAACCATCCCAGGGCATACTGATGTTGTGAGACATTTATATACCTATATCTCTTGATATAACCAGAGATTTGAAAGTCAGGTAGAAAAATCTATCATAGTTCAAAGAAAGTGTGTGTGTGTGTGTGTGTGTGTGTGTGTGTGTGTGTGTGTTTTAGTTGCATTCTGGTCTTTTAGGAAAAATGTTTATAATTTATATGTCATCTTAAATTGTCTAGAACTTAATTCCTGCAGACGAAAAGCTATCTGTAGTCCTACTGGGCCTACCCTACTTTTGGAAATATTTACATAACCCCACACCACAATAGACACACAGGCAACAAAGCAGGGGGATAGTGGGGAGGGTTGTATCAGCTATATGCCTAAAGCGCCAGAGACCACCAAATCCCTGATTATATCCTGCCTCTTGTAGACAATTTTGATAATCTTTCCAGCATTCTGTACACGATTCTAAATCTTCTGTCTCTTCATGATCAAACACACATTTTACCAGCTATCACAATGCCATGGAATCATCAAATCCCTTTTCCTTTCCCTCTTGAGCATACAACCCAGCACCTCGGCAATTACCTGGGGCCAGTAACTGAAATATATGCAAAGTGAGTAAAAATGATATGTACCAAGTCTAGTCTCCCTGCTCCCAATTTTTCCCCATGATCTTCATCTATTCTTTCACCCAGGGTCTACCAGCTGGAGGCAGGGAACCTGATTGAGGGCACAAAAGTCCTGAAAACCCAATTATGCATGGCTATAGGAAGAAGATGCCTAGGTCTCCGAACCTCTACATGGACCAGAAAGAGATATACACTGCTTCATATGTGACTGTAACATGAGTCACATAACCTTTACTGCACTCCTTCAGCCACTGAGATTTTGTTATAGCAGTTAGCATAACCTGATTAACACAATAGCCTAACTCAGATGAGCATTCAATTAGAACCATTTTGATAACCCGATTTTATCGTCCGTTATCTGTCAAAGTTTATGAGATCATATTGCTTACCATTATTGTAATTACCAGCTTCACATTTTCCATTCATTATTATAAAATAAATACACCCCAATATTAAATAATTAAACACTTCTTATATGCAAAATTGTTATGTTGTCTAAAATAAATTTTTGTCTACCAATAGCACCTCTAGGAAATGGCTCTAGGATGTTTAGATAAGGATGAAGAAAAGCCTAAACTCAGCATATATTAAGTATCATAGATTATGTATACTGTAGTATGTCTAGTCCTGAAATAAGAAGAGCATTTAAGTAAACACTTTGCTTTTAGAATTATGTCATTCAAAAAACTAACAAAAGTTTGATATAGCAATATCTACGAGTTTTGTTATAGTTGTACAGATTGTAATCTTCAAGAATAAGACAACTAGAAGGCTTTTAGTCTTTGAGGGTTATCATACTCCAATTCTACTACTGTTAAAGTCTCTTGGCTCTTTACTATGATTGGTTGAGGCAGTAATTCTGTGTCAGTTTTATTAACATAAAAGTTTGCATTGCTAAACATATTAATTATTAATATGCCTTCATATTTGCCATTAAGAAAACCAAAGAGATTAATGAGAATCAAATGCTACCATTTACTAGAAGTTTTGCTTGAAGGCCTGGAATAAAGTTGACCAATAAAACTGATTTCAGAAACTAATAATAATTAACAATTAAATGTTTCCAAATAGCCACCCCAAAAAATTATCCAAAGAAGTGAAAGGCTCACTTGAGATTTATTTCACCTTCATCCTTATATGCACATCTTTCTCTCCTTTACTATATTCAGCCTTTTGGAGGGACAATTTTTATGATTACTACATCATCTCAATTCCCCATATGAGTTCTAAGTCTAGGTGGTATCTGTGTTCTGTCTGCCTTTTTTATAGTACATCATGTTTCATCTTGTCATTATTTGATTTTTTCACATTGTATTTATATCCCTGTCTCCTCCACATGACTGTGAGCTACTCCAAGGTAGAGATCTTCCCTTACTCATATATATCTACATCCATAGAGCCTAGTATATAGTTGGAATTCAAAAACCTTTTTTGTTGAATGAATGAGCATAACCTTATTTTTCACTGACTATGATGGATATATATGTATATAAAAATATCATCAAAGCAATATAACTCATCAGAAATTGCTTTATAGGACTATTATTAAATCACACAGAGAGAAGAACCACATAAAAAGTAAGTTAGGTTATGGGCTCAACCTCAGTTTGTCCAGGTTTGAAATCCCAGATCTGCCCTTACTACCTGTTAGGTAAGTTAATAATCATCTCCAAACACCTTCAAAATGAGGACATTAATAAAGGTAACTTATAGCACTTGTGTGTAACAAGTGCATGTAAAGTGCTTAGCTAAGTGTTTGGCATAGAGTAAAGATTCAGTAAATATTAGGCACATTTGTTTTTATTATGCAAGCTCAGATGGCACATTGTACAGTGTGTTCTAATTTGAAACAAGACTAAATATAGTCTCATTTTAGCTTAGATTATGATAAAAGAAATGTCATCACTAAATTATGTTATTTCAGTAATAAATCCAATATTGCTACTACAGACAACTTAAATATTAGAAGCTAAATCAAGGTCAACACATCTTTTGTACAGATGTACAGCCTATGACATCTATGAACAACAGGCATAATGGGACTAGAAACAACAACTCCTTAATTTTTCCCTTGAAGCACCCACTCAGAAAAGATCCCCTGAAGTAGCCCACTCTTCCATCAATTGAGAAGATGGGATAGGTGGACAGAGGCCTCCATAAGGCTAAATATTTTCAGAAGTTTCTTGAGTTACGTTACAATTTTATGTGAGTTTTCATATTGTATCTACGGTTGATTTAATATAAAAATAATATATCAATAGTTATTAGAAAACCCTGTTATTTATATGTTAGATCAACCATAATTATTATATATTATCCAGTAGCTTCTCTGCATCCTGCTGTGTATTCCTATTCTAGAAGCATGGAACTGGACTAGACAAAAGGTCTAGAGAGTTACTCTAGAAACGATTTGGTGGCAAGAGACAGACTTGCAACCAGCCATGCATCTGGCTTTTAATTGAGTTCAATGATAACTCCCCTCCCCCTGAATATCAAATAGTAAGAAAAGACAATTCAATAATTATTTCTGGTAATGTAATTTATCAACCAGCATTGAACTAATTTTTATCAACAACGATCTCACTGGGCTTGAAGAGACAAGCACATGTTATTGTTTATAAAATGAGTATATTTGAAGCTATCTCCTTTGTGTCCACAGAAGAATTAAAATAAATACTATTTGGACCAGAACAAGGAGAGACAGGAAGAGCTGTATCAATTTAAGTTGGTGACAGGGGGTTACTGTTGTGATTGTGATGGGTCTTGTGGTGATAGACTCTAGGGGAGATGTTTTCAGCATTAACTGAACAAGTCAAGTTAAAGGACAGACAACAGGATTTCTCTTTTCAAGAAATACCTTGAACAATGGGGTTGGCAATTTAA
Source organism: Pipistrellus hanaki (assembly GCF_964339955.1). Lineage (NCBI taxonomy): Eukaryota > Metazoa > Chordata > Mammalia > Chiroptera > Vespertilionidae > Pipistrellus > Pipistrellus hanaki. The sequence goes on from NC_140508.1 coordinate 70,902,373, forward strand.
AAGGACTAAGCTAGTGGCCTAGTCCTGAATGGAACCACTTCAGGGAAACAGCCTTCAACAGAAGCTCCTTTTGTCAGGATAAGGGGCCTAAGCATCTTTCCACACCAATTGTGATGCCTTGGCCCTGAGGGCATCACCACAAAACTAGGCATGTCAGTGACAGGAGGTGGCCATTGTGCCTCTAATGACTGTGAGACTCAAGAAAACAGAGCCTTAGAGAGCATGAGGCACTTTCTGTGAAAAAGTCCCTTTGGTTTGGCTACATGAAAGGGGCATTTATTGACCAAGGGAAACAGGAAGATAAAATCAGCAGAGATGTGGGTCTTTGGCTGGGAGTTACCTTTACCAGTTCCCCTAATCTTTAGGAACCTCCGCCCCACCACTGACTTCTAGAAAATATATTGTCTCAAAGGCAGAATAGTTCTAAAAAAAAATAAAATAAAAAGCCATATTTAGCAATTTCCAGGACTTACTGGGCAGGTGTGGGTCCCTCCTAATCAGTGGATTAAAGTTATTCCAAAGTTTAGTAGAGGGATATAAATGGGATGACTAGCTTGTTCTGGAATGCCCCACATTTCCTTAGTTTTAGTTCAGGAATTCCCAGGCAAAATGGCAAAGTCAGGCACCTTAGTTCCAAACCACAATTCCTTATGGTTAACTTAATACTCAGACCAAAGATAACCACTTGTAAAATTCTAAAGATTTGTTTCTATTCTCATGAAAAGATTAAGAAAGAAAATACGCCAAAGAAAACACACACCTCCAATCATAACTACCTCCAAAGAACCTCAGTTATGGCACAGACAGGCTGTCTGTTGCTCCAGGAGAGAGCCACTGTGCACAGCAAACTGAAGTATCAGAAATGAAATCTCCATGGGGAGAAATAAAACAGTAAAACAAACAGACAGTGGCAACTGCCCGCAGAAAGTCTCCCTCTGGTTTCACGCTGCCTACTCTTTGAAACTCAAGTTGAAAGTGATGCTTTGTGCTACAGTTTTAGAACTGCCCCTGCAGGGAAATCAACATTATCACCTGTTGAATTGAACCTGTCAAGTAGATGGTTGCAAATTAAAAATCACCACATTGTGCCATTGTCCATGTTTGGTCCAGATCTTAGGGGCAGCTCACTAACCTGTAGATCCTAATGGAAACACTTGCTTAATTCTATAAAACCCAGCTCTTCACACAGAGAGCTTAGTTACACCTCTTCTATTAAAATCCACCTACTGCTAACATCTGAGTATTTTTCTTAAGGCTGCAGGGGACTAAAGCACACACTTTAGATCCTAAGCTCAGATGTTTGGGTGTTCTGATTTCATGCCCAGCTCCATGGCTTTTGATAAATTACATTGGCCACTGGTACTTTCATCTTCCCATTCAAAAGGAAAGTATATAAAAATTTGTCTTCTTACCTAGATGGAATTCAGTGTGCATATATTTAGACATCCTTTTTGAAGGGAAGAAAACTAAGAATCTTAGGGGAGTAGCAATCAAATAAAGAGAAAGCCTTTACATTCAATAAGCTGATAATATAGCATAGTTAAACAGGTGTGCATGCACATCAAAAAGCAAATTGCAAATACAATTTTAGTAATTTAATAGAAATTGAAGTTATAAGTTCAGAAGAGGACTCACTATAGAAACCTGACTGGCATATTCTGAAGGGAAGCTATGAAGACTGAGCACTAAATGGTGGTAAGGCACACATTTCCAAAGACATTAGATGATCTTTATATCTACATAAAGATATCAGTCTTTGCTTCATATTGTATAATATTCTCCACCTGGTCTAGATTGAAGGTATAACACAGAAAGAATATCTACTTCCACTGCTCTGATTATGTCCTCAGCACTTAATACAGTGCCTGGCAATTGAAGAATATTGATTCAGTTCATCCTTCTGCAGGTATCTCCAACTGGTGCTTGTGATCAAGGGCTCTGAGTTCAAATTACCAAGATAAAATCCTAGAATCAGTACTGAATAGTCAGTTGTGGGAGCAAGGACCATTTGTTTATGAGCCACATTCCCCTCACTGGTCAAATGGACACAGTTTTACTCTCTAAAAGAGATACTAACATCAAGCTCTTAGCCCAGTCTCTAATACATAGTAAACACTGAGTGTATGCAAACAATAATGTTTATTGCTGGAAGCCAGCTCCAGCATGTCATAGTTGCAAAAGTTTTACCAAAAGGTTGATGGTACTTGGGGACTCAACAAGGGCTGAGTCACATATGTTATTACCTTATTGCCTGTTGGAATGGATAAAGGCATTTCCCCCAAACCTGAATAGGATGATTGTTTGCTGCCAAACAGCTCAGGACACCTTACTCTACATATTATTGCCTCCTACGCCAAACACCAGAACAGCCGTAGGCTATTCCCCAATCTGACAATGCTTCTGTACCCTACCCTCTGAAGTGTACATCTCTACCTTGCCTTAAGACAATTTGTGTTAATAAAAAGCAAGGGGTCCCGAGAGAAGGAGAACTTAGCTCCTTTAGCTAGGCTCCTCTGATCCCCAATGCCTTTCAAAATTATCTTTTGTCTTTGGACCCTTACTTAATCTGCCCATAGTCTTCTCCAGATTCCAGAGCCTATCTAGATGCCAGATCAATACCCACCAGAGTTATATGTCGCCCAACGTCCAGCAGTTTATGTCCCTAAACAAAACATCAACCTTTCCACCTATCTGATCCCTCTAGCTAGACCCCTCATCTCTAGTCTTGTTCCTGATCACTCACTCCCAGTTGAGAAAGTCAGCAGAAGTGGCCACTATGCCTTCGACTTGAAGGTAAACAAGAGGACAGGATTCATGAGGTCATAGTCAGACATAAGGGGGAAAAAAATGACATGAGCAGGAAACCAAGCCCCACTGTCCTTGTTCCTACGCTATGAGGATTAAAGCAAGTAGGACAGAGTTGGCACTAAGTAACTATGGCCACTGTTGTCTGTTTGTGACTATGATTACTGAAAGGTGAGAGAACAGAAAATGACATGGCAGCTATACCAATAAATGGGCTTCACCTGGGCTTCCTAAGAATCAACGGATCTACCATCAGGTCTAGGAGAAAAAAAGGAATCCCTGGGCCTCGTTCAGAGCTAAAATTAAGGGCTGAGAGAATTGTTCAGGAAAAATTGAAATAAAGAGGACATTTTTATAATTAATTAATCAATTTAATAAATAATTTCAGAGTGCTTACTCTGTGCCAGCAACTGTTCCAGGCACCAGGGAGAAAGCAAGGAACAATAGACATACATTTCTGTCCAAGGGGAGCTTACGTCTTAGTAGAAGAAAATAGGCAATAAATAGTAACAATAATACATTAAAATATTTGGTATGCTAGATGGTGTTAAGTCCTATGAAGAAAAATCAAGGAAAGGGAATAGAGATGAGGGGAGAACATTACAATTTTAGGAAGGTAGATGAGGATAACCTCATAGAAAAAGTGACATTTGAGTCAAGACTGAAAACTGGTGAAAAACACATTGTGTTGTAATATCAGGGGAAAGAGCATTATAGGCAAGAAAAACAAGTACAAAGGCCTAGGGGTGGAATTAGGCTAGTGTGTCATGAGCAGGGTGAGCTAGGATGAGAGTGACAGGATATGGGCTCACAGATAAAATGAGGTTACAGATTGATTAGAAGCTTTAGGGCATTGGAAGGGTTTTGTTTACTCTGATCAAGCTTGGAAGCTGTTGGTTGGTTTCGAACAGGGAAATGATGGGGCCCCACTTATAAGTTAACAGGGTAACTCTGGTTGAGCTGTTGTGTATACTGTAGTGGCCAAAGAAAGAAGTCAAGAGACAAGCTAAGATGTTATTGCCATAATTATCTAAGAGATGATGGTGGCACTGACTAAGGTGGCACAAGTAGTGAAAAGTAGTTAAATTCTGTGCATAAATTGAAGGTATAGCCAATAGAATGTGCTGATGGATTAGACACAAGTTGCAGGGGGAAAAAGTCAAGAATTACACCATAGTTTTGGCCTGAGCAACTGAAAGAACAGAGTTTTCACTAACTCAGAGAAGACTGCAGGAAGGAGGGCATGTGTTCCATTTTGGACAGGTTAAGACTGATATGTCTATTAGATGTGCAAGTGGGCAATTAATGAACTGAATCTAGAGTTCAGTGAAGTGGTTTGAGCTGGAGATAAAAATAGGGATGTCATATGCATCTTAAAGCCATGACATTGATGAGCTCATCAAAAGAATAAACATGGCTAGAGAAGAAATTCAAGACTGAACCTTGAGCCGAAACCAGTTTGGCTCAGTGGATAGAGAGTCAGCCTGAGGATTGGAATGTCCCAGGTTTGATTCTGGTCAAGAGCATGTACCTTGGTTGCAGGCACATACCCAGTGTGGGGTGTGCAGGAGGCAGCTGATCGATGTCTCTCTCTCATGGATGTTTCTAACTCTATATCTTTCTCCCTTCCTCTCTGTAAAAAATCAATAAAATATATTTTTTTTAAAAAAGACTGAACCTTGAGAGATCAGAAAGATAAAAAGATAACAGCAATGAATTAGTAAACAACTGATTGGAAATTTGGTCAGCTGGAAGAGTTTGGTATCCTGGAAGCCAAGTGAAGAGAGGGTACAAAGAAGGAGGGAGAAATTAGCTGAGTCAAATGTTGAAGACAGATTAACTAAGAGGACAATTGAGAACTGAGCATTAGGTAAGTCCCTGGGAACTTGAGCACCAGCAATTTTGATGCAAAGAATGATGAGGCAAAACCCAACTAGGGTAGGTTTGACTAAAATAATAATAAGAGGCATTAGAGATAAAACAAAACATCTTCAAGATGTTTTGAAGGACAGGGAAGCAGTGAAAGAGGGCAATATCTAGATGGGGAATCGGGATCAAAAGAGGATGGTTTTGATTATTAGCTTGGAAAAATGCCAGGAGGCTGTGTATTGATAAGAATGACCTAGCAGAAAGGGTAAGTTGATGTGCATGATCAGAGAAATTTCTGGGTAGAAGCTGATATAAGATTTTGATTCTATGAGCCTTCTGTAACTGCAGGATACATCAAGATTATGACTAATTTATGGGATGCTTGGAGGTTGGGAGTTAAAAACTCATTCATTGATGTGCAAATCACATAGTTCAGCATAGCAGAAGTTGTTAGGTCTTTACTGCCCTTTTCATTTTTTAAGGCTCAAGCAATATAATTATTCCATCCAAAAAGCAATAGTAAAAAAAGACAATTAAATGTTTTTAGTGTTTTCACTCCAGCATCCCATTAAAAAAAATGAGGGTTTCTAAAATAACATACTAGTGTAATCTAACTCTAAGATATTCTTAAATTATTTAATGGGGAATTTTAAAAACATTAAAAGTATATGACAAGATGCCTATTATGGCAAAGATTAAACACTGAATAAGAGGTAATTAAAATTTTTATATCAGCACCTTTGATATCAAGTAGTACAGTCAAGACATGTTATTGAAGCATATTTGCTTAAATGAATCACTAGTGGTGCATTCTTAAATTATGTAAATTTGGGCCAAGAAGAGTATAAGAGAGAAATTAGGGGGAGAAAACTATATAAGCGATTTCATCGATATTTAATGTTTTTACTGTTCCTTTACTAATTCAAGTTGGTTATGATGTATAAGGAGGTTCTGTTTTGATAAGAATCCTAAGGATTCTGAGAAGAAGGAAACTCAAGCTCTACAGTCTAAGATTCAATAATAGAATAGTGCACAAGTCACCGTACCTCAGATATGTTATCAAGGAAGGTTCATGAGTTTTCCCCAAATTATATACTTGTTGGTGACCCTTGCTCAATATGAAAGCTGTAGGCTCATGGGAGAAAGTGCTATGAGGCCACAGATGACAAAGAAAGTGCCACAGAAGCAGCCACTGACAAGGTATGATTGGGCAGGGTGGTCTGAGCTGTGGGGTTTCAAGCAGAATAAAACCTTTGGGTGTGCTGTGGAGAGCACCATGGCTTGGCCAAGATCTGGACCACTAAAGACATCAAGAATAGGTATCTGTGTGATAACATAGCACTTGACTCCATCAGTGACCCTGAATGGCATCATCCAAAGGCTGTAGCAGATTGAACTGATCAGACTCTGGATCTCTCCAAAGTTGATTTTACATCAAGACAGACCACTTTGATCTGAGTAACTTTTGTTTCCCTCACTCCCTCCCTTCCGTCCTCCCCTCTTCCCTCCTTTCTTTTAAACAGTTGGAATTATAGAGATGGGCAAGATCTTTAAAAGGATAGTTAGGATGTCTAATGACAACTTCCTGGAGACTGAATACATAATATTCTGCATGGGTGTGTGTGTATTTTATATTTATATATCTATATATACTAAATACACATAATAATACTTGTTTTACCAATTCAAATATAATATAATCACAGTCACTTAATATTATACTATTGAGTGTAAATATATATATGTGTGTGTGTGTGTGTGTGTGTGTGTGTGTGTGTGTGTGTGTGAGTGTGTGTGTATGTGTGCATATTTTGAAATGAAGGAGTAAACTTATCAAAACCCATATATAGAAATACTTGTTTACCTTCTTTTCACTCTCTTTAGCTTAGGCATATTTTTAATTCAATGCTTCTTATTTGATTATTTAGGGATATAAACTCTGAGGGGGCTATTAATAGATATCAATACATTTACAAACACAACATAAAATTCTTGTGTATTAGCTCAAAATTTAAAATAACAAAAATAATCAAAGAAGTTTGAGTATTTAAACATTTATATCTTCTTTTACTCTGTAAGTGGCTCCCTGTGTCCACCATGTCTAAATTTTGTTCAGTGAATATATCGAATGTATCACAAATATTTAACATGTGGCATAAAGATATTTGCTGTGTACTGTTATATCAAGTAACACTGGGTACAAATTGCAAAATAGGAATAAATGTGATATGTTCATTTTCCTACCTCCTGCTGAGACACACTATAGGTGAGATGCCTCTCTTTTGTGATTTCTGTGTAACTATTCTATTGCATTAAATTCCAGTCATTCCTTTCTCCTTTTCTTCGGGCACCTCATTTTAAATCAAAAGATTTTCATTGATGATTTTTTTAAAAGCACAATTCATAATTACAAATGATTTCAACTACAATAGTGAAGAGCCTTTGTGACAAAAAGAAGCAGAAATGAAAAGCGAGTACAAAAAGCCTCCATGTGTTGCATTTCCATGAAGTGCAGTATAATAGGGATTCTATTCACTTCAATACAAATCAGAAACAAAAATCCTGTCTGAAAAAAATGTCTGAAAAATAAAAATGCTAGATAAATTCTCTCTGGGAGTAATATTCTTGGGAAACAATGCTGAACATCGAAAAGACCTCAGAATTAGTATTAAGAAAACAGGATTCTTTCCCCAGCTTTGCCACTTAAAGCTGGTCACCTGTGAAATAAGGGTGATGCCAGCTCATTCTTGAGTCAACTTAAGGTCTAAGATTCTATGAAATCTATCTATAGGTTGTGTGTGTGTGTGTGTGTGTGTGTGTGTGTGTGTGTGTATGGAAGGGGTATACATATATATTTTCTTCTTCAAAATACCACCATCAGCTATAAGCAACTTTTTTATATCCTCTATGTTGCTTAAATTGCTATCTCTTCAAATAGCAGAAAAGTTCAAAATTATGTCATATATTGGGGCCTAGTAAAAGATGAGATATGGAAGTCTTATTTTTTAAATCTGAATATTATTAGACATACTTAAAACTATATAATGCTAACATTTCAGCTAATATGTAGTTAAGTTGGTACACCAAACAAAGTTATCATAAAATTATCTGGTATTTTGAATAATTTTTACTATATCTCAAATGAGTGTTGGAAAAAGAGGCTATTGTCACCATTATTATTCTGGATAACAATGCTCTCACCAATTTCACATGAAGACAACAGAAAATCTGCAGTATCCATGAATATATATTTAGTATATATTAATAAAGATAAATTGACATGAATGAGGGAAAATTCAGTATCATGTATATCTGTAACTTGAAACACTAATAATAATAACAATACATATTATTATGAAATTCACTTGTCATTAGTTTCTATAACCACTGGAATATAACTGATCACCCACTTACATCTGACACCTGAGTCCTAAGGATAAATCCTCCAGGAGTATTTGAAGGTTTATCCTCAGAAAAATATGATTTTCAAAAATGAACACCTACAATGTGTTTAAATAGTATAGGCTGGGAATCTTTTTCTCAACAGAGAACAAGGAACAGAGTGGCAATTCCCTTTAACTCAGAGACAGAAAAGACCCAGGAGGACAAGCTTCCAGAACCTTAGTACAACTTCCAGAGAGATCCCAACTGAAGCTACTAATCTGAATCTTTGCAGGCAATTTTAATGGCAAGACCAGATATAAAACCCATACCAGCATGCTGAAATAAATAACAAATGGGGGGCCCAATTGGGGGCCCAGCGGGTGCATGTGTGTATGTGCAATGAATCTGCATGTACTGGTCTGTGTGTGTGCATGGGCACAAGCTCCCGCTCCATGTCACAGTACACCTGCCACTTTCCCTTTATCAACAAAACGTGTAACGACCTCCAAATAAGAGATCAGCCAAGCTCTTCTAGTACATGACATATTGAGTCAGCGCAGATTTCAGTATTTCAAATTGTCCCCTGGAATTAATTCACTAAATAACCAGACAGTTAAAGCACAGATCCATTAGGCTCAGTAGAACACATTTTTTAAATGTTAGTGCCATCCAATGAATAGTTGATAAGTGTACCATTAATAAAGCTTGGTGTGACATAATTGATAGGTGGATGTTTAATGACATTGATAAACGATGTAGCACACGGCATCTCTCTGTCCCTCAGGCATCAGGCAGGTCCCCCTGCACCACGCGAGGGGCACAATGGGAAAGGCAAAGTCAGGTCTTCATTAGTGCTATCCATACAGCTTTTCATTACAAGATAAGTGATTATGGCCTATCTTTACTAATTAAGCATGCATTTGTGCAGACCAACACAATTGAATAAAATGGCCAGTTCTTAAACTATACAAAATCTTAAATGTCTCAGAAATAGTCTTCACCTATATTTATTTCATGCATTTAATTAACCACCTATTCTTTTGAGAATGTAAGGCAACTGAATTTAAAATACTGCTAGCCCAGCCTTGGAGGTTCAGTGGTTGAGCATGGACCTATGAACCAGGAAGTCATGGTTTGATTCTTGGTCAGGGCATATGCCCGGATTGCAGGTTCAATCCCCAACGTGAGGTGTGCAGGAGGCAGCCAAGCAATGATTCTCTCTTTCATTGATGTTTCTATCTCTCTCGCATGTTCTCCTTTCCTCTCTGAAATCAATAAACGTTTTTTTTTTTTAAATGTTGCTAAATACTGACTGAACTTCACACTCAAGAATATTTTCCTCTAACATCTTGCTTTGTGACTGTTATGATAAAACTGATTTGTCTTTTTTTTTTTTTTTTTTTTCAAACTATCACTTCAAATTCAGCCTGAATGCATTCCCAACCTTTCAAGGGCATAACTTCGATCATAGGCAGGTCAATTAGAGCAGCACTAGTGCTTACAGAAATGAAGTGACTTACATCTTGAGAGAGAATTAGCGGCCCCAGAGCAGGTCACTAGAAATCCTTTATTCTCTGTCACTGAATCTCGCATAGGAAAAGAACTAATCATCCATGTTCAAATATGTGAAGTCCTCCTTTATTTGAGGGTCCAAGGATGCTTGGATATGTCAGCTTTCTAGCTGTTTCAGACAGGAAAATAAGGAAGACCACTCAAGGAAGGTCAGCTGTTTTCCAGTCCCTAAGAATTTATAAAATCCTAGTACCCTCCATTCCTACCCCCACTCCCATATTTAAGGCAAAACTCTGATCTCTCCACAGAGAGACTTCTTAGATTATCAACTTTAAAGCTTAAATAAGTACACTGAGGAAGAAATCCATGAAATTTTTTTCTTGCTGTGACTTTTTCACATGAACAGTTTTCAGAGCAAAAGCTATAAAACAGCATCAGTAAATGTCATAATCTTTATTAAAAAAAATCATTTTCCACATAGTTTGATATATTGGAGTCCCTGAAAGCAAGTAATAAAATCCAGTCAATAAGAAGGCATATGTATTCTTAGCGCTCACAAAATCATTGAGGATAATTTTGCCAAGTAAAACAAAATGTATATGTATAGTATGATCCAGATTGAAGTGCCTAAGATAATTTGATATTATCAGAGACTATTCTGGCAATGAGCCAACTTTTTCTCCATAATTCCATTAGGTGTTATTTTTATTTTGTGATCACTAACAGAAATAATGACATTGTTAATTCCACTTCTATTGACTATGGTCACTACAAAGTTCATCAACCTCCTGTAGTAACATAAAAGAGGAAGCTTGACCCTCACCTTGTCTGAAAGACTTTTATTTGTAATGTTACCACTTACAATTATTGGTAATTACTTTGATCCTTTATGATCATGTTATTGATTCTTCAGCATGCCTTTCAACGGAAGCATTAACAAACATTTAGTTTTGAAGGTGATGTTTTAATTTCATTTTATTCCTTTTTTTAAGGACCTTGACACTTACTCTGACCATAATATTTCCAATATTATGAAGAGAAAACGCATTTCCATAGTTTATTGCTTGTACTTCTATTGTAACGGCAAGGCTGCTAGTAATAGAGTACCACAGCATGCAATTCCAATCAAATGATTCATTTTGCATTAGTGAAATTGTTTGCAAGTGTGCTTCATCCAAATTTATTAATCTTATTTTCTTCTTGTAGCATTGACCATTAAACTCCATATTATAAATTAAATCTATGCAGTTAAAATTCCTCTATAAAGTTAAGCCCTGCCGTGGTTTTTATGCTCACTTTGATTCATTTCTTAAAATTTAGATTAATAATGCAGATTGAGAGGTAATTCTGATTTAATTGCATTTATTTTTTTGTATTGTATTTCAGATACAGGAATCTCCATCAATATGTTTCAGTGTATTCCTTCTCTCACATTTTAGCTGAGCTCTCTTTGCTACTTGCCTTTATTGACTTCATCTATTCTTCCTCCCTGATCATTCAAAGACTTCAGAGCCACTGGGTCTTTATTCCACACCTACTACTTTTTTGAGTTCTCTCTTTTTCTCACCAGTTCCAAATCAATTCCCACCCTGTCACTAACCAGCTACATGACCTAAAGCACACATCTTTGTCTCAATGAGTAATGGTTTCTGCTTGTAGAAAAATATGCAGCTTAACAAGGACATAGGGATTCTAAAAAGTATCAGACCTGGCCTGTGGCCTTTAATGTATAGACAGTAAGACCCATGCCAAAATGAGAACACTTAGTGGAACAGTGACTCATGGCTGTCTTGGAATGCCAACTTCTCTACTTAGTAGCTCTGTGATCCTGGCAGCTTACTGAACCTCTTGCCAATGGTCTATCAACTGTTATAAGTTCCGATTCCATAGGACAGGTGATGAGGATTAAAATGAGCAAATACGTTGGAGGTGTTGAGGTGAGTGACACAGGGTAAGTAGACTCAAAGAAGGTCAACTGTTTTCCAGTCCCTAAGAACTGATAAAACTTTAGTAGCCTCTATTCCTACACTCACTTCCACATATAAGGCAAAATTCTGATCTCTCCACAGATTGACTTCTGGAGATATCATTTGAAATAATGAAACATATAAAAAACATGTAAAAAGTTAACTTTTTATTTCCTTGTTCCAGTTTCACTGGGGCTCTGAACCAGAACTTTCTGAGCACGAGTTGTGCCCTAACAATGCCCTGTGAATCTGTGACAGGGAGCTGTGCCTCAGTGTGCCACACCACTAGTCCTAATTCAGTAGTCAGCTAACTCATTAGTCAACAGAGTCAAATATCAACAGTAGAATGACTGAAATTTTTTTTTGAGAGCCAAATTTTTTAAACTTAAACTTCTTCTAATCATGCCACTTCTTCAAAATAGACTCACCCAGGCTGTTGTATTTTGTGGAAGAGCCACACTCAATGGGCCAAAGAGGCGAATGTGGCTCATGAGCCGCAGTTTGCCGACTACAGTACTAGTATAATTATCTGTGTGTGCCGTGAAATGAATTACTGTTCTGACAACTTTCTAGATTCTTATTGCAAAAACTTGTACTGCAACCCTGGAAGCCCACCCACATCTGCCCATTCTTGAAACAGAGACCTTCCTCTTCATGCTTGAAGGCATTTGCCTCAGGATAGATCTGGGTGGAGAATCAGGAGCAGATGAAGCAATGGTGAAGCGCATGGATCAATACATCCACCTTGCAATATGAAAGAGAATACTGGAGAGAGACATGTGTATGAGTGAGTCATATAGGCCGAGAAGAATGTAGAAGTTACTTTCAAATATTAGGGGAGGAGGGGGGAGGAGGAAGGAGATTGACAATGGAATAAAAACTGCATGATCATATTTATTGATATTTTATAAGAGCTCTGAATTTTCCTGAGGTACATATAAGTAGGATTTTATTTATATAACATTAGTGGAATATGTTTCCACTTAAATAAAATTTCTCAGGTAACTAAACCTCACTGTGCTACATCTCAGCATTTTGGAACATTTATCTAAGTTTGGGTTTGTTTAGCATCTGCCACCCCTTCAGTCCAGTCCCATGAACCAGCTCATCTGAAGCTTATGCTTCCTGAGTTGTGAGAATCAGGCCTGATAACCAATCCATTTCCTCCCTGTGTCCACAATCTAGGGCAGGAGCCGGCAGTGGATTCAGAGCTGGCAAACCAGGACATTGCCAATGGGAAAAGATGAACGGGATAAACTCAAATGTCCTGGAATTTTATAAAAAAAGGAGAAACCAGAATAAGGGAGAAGCAGAAGTTCATGCTGAAAGGAGGCTTTGAGAGGAGTCCAGAGGGGTGATCGCAGACCAAGAAGATGACAAATCAGAATCAGAAACAGAGATATCATATTATAGAAGAAAGCAGGGACCTACAAAAGAGGTAGATACAGTACTGACTCCATGGGCTGACTCAGTTTCTGACCACTTTTACTTGCAGTTTCTAACCCTAGGTGCAAGCACAACTGCACACACACACACACACACACACACACACACACACACACACACACACGTTTCAAAGGCTCTATTACTTACAACCAAAAGAGCCCAAGTGAAATGCCCATCTCGCTGAAATGGATTACAAGCCATGTCTTCTTATTGAACAGAGCAGGACAAACCTACCCGACCCTTTTCCTGATGGCCCGGGGCCTTCATTACTGACAACTACAGGGAGGTGCTGTAACACAGGGATGCTTTCTGGGCTGCTGGGCGTGCAAGGCTCTTTATCTCTCCTCTAAATGGCCTCGGAAATGATGCTCTTTGAATCCCCAGCCTCCTTTGTGTGGGTTTTCAATCTCTCCCATTACCATAAATCTGCTTGCCCGGAACAGCTTTCTTTCTAACTTTCTGCTTCTAATCTTCTAGAGGCTGGGAAGTAAGATAACCAAGCTTGACGGACTCCGGTGTAAAATAAGACTGCGGCTCATATAGCCTGGGTCACCTCTTCAAAATGTGATATCTATATACAGAAAAATCCTGAAATGGGAAGGAGGAAGGGAGAAGAGACATTCTCTAGACCTGGCGCTGTTCTAAGAAGCTGCTCGCTAGCTCCCTCAGTCACAGAGACCGCATCCCTGCCTCACAGCACTCCACAGTGGAATTCTGATGTCTGCCTGGTGATTTCAACAATAGCCGCTGCCTCTCAAAGCTTTAATAACCGAGAAAACAATGTGAATATCTTCACATTTTATTTACTTAAGATTGGATTTTAAAAGCAAAGCAAGTATATTCAGATCATATTTCTAAAATAAAATTAGGTAACCAAATAACTTCTTTGAATTCTTACAATATGTTATTTTTTTTAATTGATCCTCTTTCAAATTAAACTTCTCTGCTTAAGTGGATATTGGCTATTCATAATTCTATAGGTCACCATAGTGGCACAATATTCTCAAGTGGTGAAATTGTGTCAGATGATTCATTAATTCAGTGTTTTTCAACCTTTTTTGGGCAAAGGCACACTTGTTTCATGAAAAAAATCACGAGGCACACCACCATTAGAGAATGTTAAAAAATTTAACTCTGTGCCTATATTGACTATATATAAAGTAATTCTCTTGAATAGGAATCAAATAAACACAAAGAAAGTATTTTATAATTACTTTATTATGAAATATTAAGTAAACAAAATAGTGAAAAATTATAAAATTCTTGTCTTGTCTGCACCTACGGCACACCAGGCAACATCTCGCGGCACACTAGTGTGCCGCGGAACAGCGGTCGAAAAACGCTGCATTAATTTATAACACATACTTGTAGAATACCTACTATGTTCCAACAGTAACGTGGGCCAGGGGAGATATTGATGAACAAAATAGACAAGGTACCTGCCTATTTGAGGTTTGCATTCTATTAAAACTACTAAAGGCAATTGTGCTGCAGTCCAGAGAGCTTAGGAAGCCCAACTAGCAGATTTTCTTTAGGTGACATTTTCCTCAATAGTCTAATTTATAGTTCAAACCAGGACACTTCTGGGGGTAAAAGTGGCATTGTGAATAATTATACAGGGTCATTAGACACATGGCTGGACATTCCCTGGAAAATCAGATATATGGTCACCTCATCTATAGGTCAATGCCCTGCACATAGTATATGCTCAATAAGCATTTGCTGAATAAGTTGCAATGGTATGAATAGAAGGGGCCATGCAACTAAAGTATTAATGAAAAGAGCAATTATTCGTTGACTAACTTTTCATGCTCTCTGTCATCCATATACGCAAGTTTAATAAAATCTTGGTCACTTCCTATCTGGCTTACCATAAAGATGATGAAATAATATGGCTGCTGGCCAACACCTGAAAGCTCACTTAGGAAAATTACATGGACTGAAAGCAGCTCTATTCTATTTAGGTCTTTGTTTGAGACAAGCTTGTTACTGAAATTGTTCTGCCTCACATGCTCGTTTCTTTCCCTAGCTGAATATTAACCTTTTAGCTAAATTCCTTCTAGTTATTCATTCGAATATGTTCAATTTATCAGAGTTCAGTCCCAAATAAGGCTCTAATTGAAAAATAAAGCTCACTCCCAACTGTTCTTCTTTTAATGGTTTGTCAACCCAAATGTCATCAGTTTATTGCTATTTCCCTTTCCTCTGAGCCAGGAACAAATGCTGAACAGTTATCACTTCTCCCTTAGCTTTGCATAGACCTCACCTGTACTAAATCACTGAGAAAACATTTCTGTAAGGGCTCTTAAGTGAGCATCCAGGCATGCGCATTCTAATCCTGTATGCACAATCTTGTCTATAAGTGCATATTGTTTTCCTAAGGGAGATTCCATAGCTTTTGTCTACTTTTCAAAGTGCTCTGAGATTAGGACTATCATGCCATTTTACTTTCTATGAAACTACCCTCCAAATTTATTTTGGCAAGTCACTGGGGGAAACTAGAGTGAAAGGAATGGATATGAGGGAAGACAAATGCACAAAGAGTTGCTCACACCATTTAGAATGACCTGCGAGCTTATCTCCCACACAGAGACTATGTATAAGGATTATGTCCACTCCAATGTACTGCCACCATTCTGACCTGAACACATAGGGCCTCATTTGTAAAGCTCTACTGAAATATGCTGATCTCTAATGAAATGTGGTCTTCCCTTCTTCCTCCATCCACCACCACCACCCACCAATCTACCCACTTCAATCAGTTGTGGGCAGATAAATCTTAGAAAATCTCTCTTCTTCAAAGCCTTTAAATTTTTTCAATAGATTCTATTTCCCTTGGATAAAATTCAAAATTCTTAGCCAGTCATTAAAACCTCTATTATTAAATAGTGCACAGGACAAAAACCTCTCCATAAGCTCATCTAACACAACTTCCCATCATGAAAATTCTTTTCTCTATGAATGTATGCTCTTCATCCACCAAAAAAACAACATTATTCTCAGTCTCACGAGATTGAGCTAGCTTATCCTTTGGGATACAAATCAGTATTTCTTCTTCTGCAAAGTCTGCTCCCACCACTTAGCACACACTGCAGTTCTATGCCTCTTAATTTGTATAATAACCATTCCCTGTCCCAAACCATCAGCACTTAACACATGCTGCCTTATAGTTACATATTTTTTTAAATCTTATGCTCAGACTTCTCAACTATGCTGAAGATTTCTTGAAGGCAAAAGCCATCTTTAGCCTGCTTTGATTCCTTACTATTTTTAGCACTGCTTATCTGCTGATGGTGTTGTTTGAAAACAGTATCATAGGGTTAGAAGAATGAGGGTATAATGGACCAAGATGGGGGGGGGTGTCTTTATTATGGAGGAATTGTTTTGCTTATTTGAAATCCCTAAGCATGTTTAAGGTGTCCCTTGTGTCTCTTCCATCTGTAAGAGGTATTTTGTTTGCACAGGAGGACTGAAGTCTTTGAGGTCTGTTTAAGAATATGGAGAAGAGAATTGCTTCAAAATTGTTCTGAGGTTATTACT
Organism: Pipistrellus hanaki; assembly: GCF_964339955.1. Lineage (NCBI taxonomy): Eukaryota > Metazoa > Chordata > Mammalia > Chiroptera > Vespertilionidae > Pipistrellus > Pipistrellus hanaki. The sequence continues at coordinate 70,918,896 of NC_140508.1, forward strand.
GTGAACAGTGTAACTCTCTCAGAACTACTCAGACAGAACTGAGAATAGAAACTGGCAAATAGTGCTCCTGAGACTGTAACACAAAAATCAATCAATTGAATTTAAATGTCTCTCTGGGCATTATGCTGAATCTAATATAACCCCACAATTTAAAATTTGAGAGAAGTTTCTGTTCAACTCTCTACAAAATGAACTGCTAAGGAGATAAGGAATCTCAGTGGGCTTGACGCCAGCACCCTGTACCATCTGAATGGCAGCAAAAGGTAAACAGGAGCATGATCCTCATAAGCAAATTGCCACAGTAGCATCAATACCAAAAGATAGTGGCAAGGAGAATGCCAGATGACATTATCAATGACACATGAATACAAATCAGCCACACAGATGGGATGCAAGTGTCACAGCCAGATTATGAATTCCTACAGAAAGTGTTTTTTAAAAATTACATGCAAAATAAGAAAATAGCATTTCAGATGTATTTATGTAGATGGATGAATAAATTATAACATAAGGCCGAAGACAATAAAGGATCTGATGTGATCTGAGGAGGTAGCTGATGGAGTACTGGAGTTAGAAAAAGAAGCAAGATGGTAAAGCCTCTGTTGGTGCTACAGATTAACTTGATTATAGACTTGAGGAACCATGCAGTTGTAGAAAAGCAGTATAAACAGTTTTAAACATCCACAGCATTTATGGTTTTCTTTGTAATCCAAATTAGAATGAACATAGAGCCCATTGTGTAGGGATAAAAGAGATTTAAAGTTACAAAAAGTGCTGAGGAGGTTATAGGCTATTGTAGAATTCTCAAGAGTTATCTTCTCTTAGCTGCCCCCTTCCCCAGCACACCTGCTGTACTAGATTCCCAAACTGGAGACCAGCGACTAGAAAACCAGGGTTCTGCTAACCATCTCAAGGGCTTCTCTGAATCTTAATTCCCAGAGCAAAGCTTCACGTTGTCTGATCTCTTCAGTCCTTTCATTTCATTGAACTAGTCCCCACTCACATATTAAATTCAAATTCATTCTTGCCCTAGAGAAACTGAACATCTGAACATGAAATTACCTAAGGTCAGAATGCACACAGAGGCACAACTAGTGAAGTAACGGATAAACAATATTTAAAATTTGCATTTGAAGAGCATACAGTATATGTGAACGTATAAAGTGGATATATTTATAAAGAATGATGCAGTCTCTTGAAATTTGTGACAGTGTTTTTCTCAGGACTCATGTCTGCAGGATGATGCTGTGAAGAGGGGGAGAAAGAAGTGCAGTGCAGGATTCTTCATGGATAATTGAGTCACCAGTAATATTTCCTGGGAAAACGAGTCACCAGTAATACTCCTGCCATTTCAAACCTACAGGTTAAATCAGAGACTGTGGTAACCACTGCATTCACTGGCAATTGTGATTATCATTAGTTGTTATTATTCTCATGATGAGTAGAATAACCATAAATTCCCTTGAAAGAAGCTACTATTTAGGGATTGAACAAAAAAAGTTATCACCTTGCTTTAGTGTTTCCTCTCTCTCTCTCTTTCTCTCTCTTTCTCTCTCTCTCTCTCTCTCTCTCTCTCTCTCTCTCTCTCTCTCTCTCTCTCTCTCTCTCTCTCTCTCTCTCTCCTCACCTGATAACATTATTAATTAGAGATAGGAAGAGTGAGAGAGACACATTGATCAGCTGCCTTCTGTATGTGCCCAGAATGGAACTGACAACCTCTCAGTGCACAGGACAAGGCTCAACCAACTGAGCCATTCCAGATGGGACTGTCTTTTTCTCTTTATTTTTTTTTCTGCAATAATGTCATTATTACAATTGTTGTCTAGATCTTGCATTTGTCCCTTCCTTGTATATCTCATCCTCACTAAGGTCGTTCATTGTTTACATGTAAAAAGCTTTGTTTTTGTAAATTAAAAGGAATGAGTAGCCTGCTTATGAAATACCCACTGATCTCACTGAGGCCCATTATTTTAGGGTTATACTGTGATCCACTGTGTTCATAATTGCTGGATTACTGACTAAAAAACTGTCTTTGCTCTTAACCATAATTAAGGTTTACACTTATTCTAATTTGAAAATATAGGTTGTCAATTTTCTGTTTCTCAGGTCACTCTGCCACTGAGTCTAGCTGTCCAGCTAAAGGGTTTTGATGATTTAAAAATATGTATATTTTTAAATTGATTTCAGATAGGAAGGGAGAGGTAGAGAGAGATAAAAACATCATTGATGAGAGAGAATCTTTGATCAATGATCAATAGGCTATATTCTGCACATCCCCTACTGGGGATCAAGCCCACAACCCAGGCATGTGCCCTGATCAGGAACAGAACCATGAGCTCCAGGTTCATAGGTCTATGCTCAACCACTGAGCCACACGAGCAAGGCTCTATGAGCTTTTGAGATGAATACTAAAAAAAACACTGTGGGGAAGAAAAATATTAGATTTCAAAACAATAAACACAAAAGTGTGGTTTACTATCTTTCAATTTTCCCCTCCCGTTCTAAATAAAGTCAATCATTCCATATTCAAATGCAAAAATAAATGCCAAACAGGTTAAGTTTGTATTTGTGAAGAAAAAAAATAAAAAAGACCCCTGTTTGCTTCTGCCTCAACCTTTTAGCTCAGTGCTCATTAAACCAGCTGAAACAGCCTGTTGGTCACGTCTGGCAGGCGTTTATTGGCTTTGGTATTGTTTGTTTTTAACACTGAAATGTGTTATGCTAAAATAAAAAATCAGCTAATTTTAAGCTTCTTTGCATAAACATCTTCCAATGACTGAGCTCTTTCTAATAAAATTAGTATTTTTTTAACTTAGGATGTTTGGATTTTCAACGTAATATTTTGTTTTATAATTGGAAAATGTGCTAAGGAAAATTAGAAAAACACTTCATTTTAGTGGTGAATTCCTCAGGCCACTGACTAGATACACAGCAGGCTGGGGCCTTCCCAGCCCTGGAGCAGGCAGCCACTCTCCAGAAGCCAGTCTGGGCTGAGGCCAGTATCTTCAGGCTCCTTATGCCCCATCCAGCCAGAAACGTGGGTTCTGTCTCCTCTGTTTTTCCTTTTCCTCTCTCTTGGCCAGTCAGCAGTCAAATCCTGTGAACTCCACTGCCATAAACCCATCCTCTTCAATCTTTCAACCTACAGCCCTCACTAACTATAACCTGGTGTATTCAATTCTGGCCCCTTTTTCCTATCTTCATTTCTCCCCATTCCTATATGTCCTCTGAGTCATCTATGTATATAAAAGCCTAATATGCAAAGTGTCCCCTCATCCTCAGCAGTTCAACAGACCTGGAGTTCCATAGCTCGCCATGACATCCATTGACCACCAGGGAGTGGTGTGGAATGAAGGAAGACCTCAGCTGGCAGTGGGCAGCCACTAGGGATTCTACCCATGAACAAATTTTGTGCACTGGGCCTCTAGTTTTAAAATAAAAAGGTGATGCCCTCACCCTAGTTACTATCATTAAATACTGCCCCAGTAATTATACAATAAAGTCCAAACTCCTCAGCACAGATCTGACAATCTTTCATGGACTAGTTATTGTCTACTTTTCCAGCCTAATGTCCCTTTTCTCTCCATTCTCCACGTCCTCTAATGACACCAAATTATTTGCAGTTCTTCAATCGAGATATGATTTTTTTCAATCTCTTTCTTGTATGAGTGCTATTCTTTTTTGCCTTGAATGACCTCTTTCTTGCTTCTCTGGCAAACTCCCTTTTATTTATTTTTAAATATGTTTTTATTGATTTCAGAGAGGAAGGGAGAAGGAGAGAGAGATAGAAACATCAGTGACAAGAACAAATCATTAATCCGCTGCCTCCTGCACGTCTCCTTCTAGAGATGGAGCTCACAACCTGGGCATATGTCCTGACTGGGAATCGAACCATGATCTCTTAGTTCATGGGTCGATGCTCCACTCCTAATACACACCAGCCATGCAAACTCCAATGTTTTTCACAACTCTCCCAGGAAAGTCTTTTCTGAGCAGAGCTATGCAAGTGATATTTTTTGGTGGCTCCACTACAAATAGGTATGTCTCAAGATTAGCTCTTTTCTCCTTTTTGCAAATATCTTGGGTGTATTTGGTTCCCTCCATTAGAATAAAAGTCCTAAAAAGTCTGGAAGTATGAGCTTTTCATAGGGTGTAGTAGATCCTAAATGGATATTTATTAAGTTAATAAATGCTTGTTAAGAAGTTTTCAGAAGGGTAATAATAGTTGGGTATACCTCATGAGTCTAATCACAAGGCTGTTTTAATTTTCAGTGTTCCTGACAACACAGCATCACAACATTAAACATACCAGTGTTTATAGTGACTAGTGACTAGCTGAATTTGACTTGTAAATGATTTTTGTTCACCAGTACAGTAGCTTTTAATTATTATTATTATTACTATTATAAAATTAAGATATTAAATTATTATAATTACTCCACTAAAGTTCTAATTTTCCATCTGCTTAAAAAAGTAAGTCAAGGGATCCCAGGCTCTATTTTCCTCATACAAAGCATCACCTGAAACTTCCTAACAGCTGTTCTCTTTACGTGGGGTGTAAGTATCGTGATCCACCCCGCTTCTCTCCTGAGAACTCTGGCCTCTGCTGGCGTGGAGAGCAGTGTTACTGAGGAGCCCTGCACAGTGGCTATCTGTGTAGAATAAAAACTTTGGCGTCTTTATATTTGCTTTGCAATTAGAGAGTTCTGCAGTCTTATTCAAAGTTATGAATGCTTTTGGCCATTAGTATCTTAATCTAAACAAATTAAAACAGGGGCCAGCTAAGTCTGTTTCAAAGTCTCAGCAATGCTCATCAAAGGGTGGGGGAGAGTAAAGGAAACTGACAAGGCCCCCTCAATGTATCTAAATGAGAACTACTAATGCCATATAATAATTGGTTGGAAACTGGGATCCATTAAAGTAAGAGTTAGAAACCACTACATTAGATGGCATCTAAAGGACATGTTATAATCCTTGTTATAATTGCAATGCTTTTTTTAAAAAACATTGACAAAAAAATCATATTCTTAAACACAATCTCAAAATAGAAAAGGAATATAGTTTAGAGATAAAAATTTTAATTTTTTAAAAATAATATAATTATAATGCCATCTCTTTCTGTATGTTGACAACATAAAAGATGTTTTCACTTTATATTGATATATTGCAAGTAGCTACCATTACTTAATGTATATGCTTAGAATACTTATCAAATATTGCCAAATTAAGCAGAGAAAAGTTCTAAGAAACTATAAAGGTAATTTTGTATATCCCCAAACATTAAGATAATATTAAATAGAAAAACAGCAGTGATTAGCAAACATTTTAACAAAATTATGTTCATACACTATTTTAATACTCCAAGAGCTAACTTCTAATACAACTATTTGATCTCTTAATTCACATAATTTCTTAATGTTATCATTATTTGATTTTCTTTATAGTTCAACAAACATCTATTGAGGTTAGACTCTGCCCAAAGACACATATAATCTTTAATGATGGCTATGGTATAGTAAAAGTTATGTTTTTGTCTATCTTCATTTAGGTAACACAAGTGCTCAATTTACCTTCCCTTAAAACCAACAATTATGCATTGTAATTTTAGCTGGAACATGATTTCTTTGTAGTGTTAGCTCTATCATGAAAACTCTACACAGCTCTAACTGCTCTTGACAGGACTCATTTTATAATAAAGATTATGATTGTCACTCTGAAATGTTCGTGTTAGAATAGAGTTTAGTCTTCCAAAAGGGACAGAGGCATATAAAGAAAAAATCACATCCCATAACTGTATTACATTCCTTCTCCATCACTGGATGGACAATGTAATACCAAGCTCTAATAATGCTCATTTGATTGACTCTGGCCAAACAGTCTCTTATCAAGAATAAGCTACTTCCCTATGATGGATGACTATGGCTTATGGTGCACATTTCATTTGCAAAAGGAGTTTGAAAATTCCCCTTCACTGACAGAATTCTGATGAAGCCTGCGCCATCATTATTGCACACTAAACTCATTAGAATAAAAAGAAGGAAAGAGTGACTGAGGCCTAGGGATGATTTGCTAATCTTGTTGTGTGAGAATAATACATTTAATTTTCCTTCGTGGGATCTGACCCATCTTGAACTTTTGTTTGCTATTACTTGCCAGATTCCCTTAGGTGCTTGGTGTACTTCCTTTTGTACCTTTAAGGTTAAAGGAGGGCAGCAATAAAGTCAAATCCAGCTAGAAAATGCTCCTATTGGATTCAAATTTTCCAAGGTGATTATGTCAGGTTGAAGAAGATGAAAAGGCTGGTGTTTAAAAATTCAACTGTAAGCTCTCTGAATAGGGGAGAAAAGAAAGAGGAATGGTAAAAGAAATAATTGTGCCTTGGGTGTATTTTTTGGGATGGTGACTAAAATTAAGGTTAAAATAAAATAAATAAGAGCTTATCCATAACATTTCATAGACAGGGGGGAAGATGCCTTGAGAAGCTTGGAAGAATAAAACATAGACTGGGTACTCTTTTTCACACACGAATCGATACAAACATTTCTCACGCCTAATACCTCAGCCACTCATCCCGTTTTTTGTGGGCCCCCTGTTATTCTCATCCCCAATTCACTAGCACACAAGGATTCCTGTTTCTTAAAATAAATGGTCTCAGACAAATGAGCACCTCTCATGTCTTCCCAGCTCCTTGAGAAGTCAGTGATAAAAGTCAGTGATTTCAGATTCTCCGTGATTTTCACCAGAAATGAATCATAGGAAAATATCATTGACTATTTTCTCATGTTCACAGCCGCAAGGCAAACTCAAAAAAGATAAAGGTGCCCACAGATTTGCCATTAAGTCCCTATCAAGTGGTTCCCGGATGGCTGTATCCATACCCATGGTTTATGACAACAGTATATTCCAAGTCGATTTCCGCTGTACTATGAAATTACTTGTACCTTTATGGCTTGTGAATTTACATAGAACACTTACAGAGGATGATCCTCCGTTAGCTTTCCCTTCATTGTGCCCTCAATGAACTTCCTTGAAAGAGGGCCTAGGCATAATTGCGGCCAATTCTCATTGGTACAAATCTGTGCATAAATCATCAGAAAATGACTGATTTCCCCATATAGCAATGGTGCTTAAGACTCAGAAAGTGTGAAATGAAAAACTTAATGTTCTCCTAACAGTGCAATTTAGAATAATGTCAATATACCACACATTATTTTTTCAAACCTTACATTTAAAAAATAAAATCAAATCAAAATGGCGTGTTTCCATTGTGGGAGACATTTACTAGGCAATATCAGTCTTTTCCAACTCATATCTCAATTGGTGAGGGCACGGAGCAAAGGAAACCGCACCATTAAATGTCAGCCCTATAATTCACACTCAATGGGCAAGCAAACAGCCCTTTTCACAGAACTGAGAGCAATGGATGTAGAAGTGCTATAAATACCAAGCTCACTTATTAAAAACAAAAAGAAAAAATAATGAAAAGAAAGACTATCCAACAAAATTGCTTCTAAGAACTTTCCTTAGTGGTTGTCGCTCTGAAGCAGGTGAGCAGGAATACCCTCTCAGAGAGATTTTTATACTGAGAAGGGTTATTAGTCTGAAGAAATTCTCTTGAAGATTCCATTCTTCATAACTAGCCCTGATGAAAGGCAAGGAGGTGGAAAGGATATGTGTTTCAATTTTGGACCTACTGAGAATTTTGCTTTGAGCAGGGATAGCAACAGCCACATGAAAGAGCCAAATTGGGTGCTTTTTATTCCACTTCCCTTTGAATGTCACATTGTCCTCTGAAATCCAACCACATTTATGCCCCATCTAATCTCCATGTGGTCCTTTCTTTTCTAGAAAAACATCTGTGTTCCATTCTTTATACTTTTTCATCTCTGATTCATCTGTTCCATCATTTACTAATGGAATAACTAGTTATTTAATATGATTTTTTTTTATTGAGCACTCTGTTACATTCTGTGGATGCAGAGATGAAAAAAGTTATTCTCTGTTGATGGATTCTATCTTATGCCAGGTCCCTTAGAGATATGCTATTTCATAGATTGAATTAATTGATGTTAAAATTCAATAAGCCCTTTTTTATCTTAAAATGCAAACACCCAAACTCCAACCCCAACCTAGACCCTCTGTGTCTTGCCTTTAACCGGAACACAGTGTCTTGTCCCTGGAGTAAATGATGTGGGAACTCTGAACCTGGGGGCAAGGTCAACAATGGCCCATGTGCTTCCCCTGAAATAAGGCCATTTTTCATCCTAATATATATTTGAGCCAGAGGCAAGAAAACGTGGGGAATTAGGGAATTAAATTCCATGCCCCAAACTGAACTACCACTAATGTGTCACTAAATTCCAGTTACATTTTTTTTTCCACTTTGAACTTGGGTTTCCTTATGGATACATACTCTCCACCTATATTATTTAATCATTGTCATCAGAGGCCACCTACACTCTGTCCTGTGATTAGAGAAACTGTACAAATATCTGTTTATTTGTGTGTGTTTTTCCCCTGCTGCACTTCCTTAGCCAAACCTAGAAGAACATCCCTATTTTTTTTAATCTAATTTTTCTCTCTCATCTGGCTCCCACACTTTGTAGGAGCAATCTGAGCTCAATCATTACAATAAAAAAAATTCATTATCCTTTTGCTATAAAGAAGAATAAAAGTGTTTAGCCACTGCTCACACCTTTGCAATTGATCTTTGCAAGTCTTCCTAGTTTCTGAAGGGTGGGAGTTATGGGTCCCTTGGGCTCACTGCTGCTCAGTCAAGACCAGGAGTAATTTACCCATTTACTGCATTAATACATTTTATGGCATTTCGGCAGCAGACTCTCTGCTAGGCTTAGAGGTAGAGTGTGCAATATGATAATGAAATAGTGGTGCCACTTGGAAATCTGAAGTGCTAAGTAAATACACAGCACCGCTTTATTATTGTGGCCTCGTCCTACGTAGGTGTGAAGAATATGCATTTTAATTTATAACTCGATCGAAATAGAAGACTGGCTTTGAAAGAGAATTTTGTTTATATCAGTGCCAAAATGTGACTTTTAAAAGGTTCCATTTTCACATAATTTTAAAGCTCTTGTTTGGAGCAATCAGTGCATCGTGTTTTGAGCCATATGATTAAGTCTCACAGATTCTTCCAGAGGGCAGAGTCGGTGAGCTAAGCAGATTATATTAATGGGAAAATGTAATAAACTTCTCCTTCCTGGCTCCAGGTGGGCCATTAGAAGAGAAACTATCTTTTCTACGACACTCTAAGTAGCCCCAAATAACATCTGTTGCAACACCACATAAAGAGTGCTCTAGAATTATCATAATTTAGATCTACTGGAGTGGCAGAAATCCACATTGCTCAAGGTCATGACTGGGCATCGCAGATATGGCCCACCAACAACTCTGCAGGTCAAGAGCTAATGGAGCCATGGAAATTGAATGTGTAGGAGGCAGGAAAGTGGGTACATGAGCAGTCAAATCACAGAGAAACTCCAGCCCTTGGGATCTGGTTTTTTAACAATGAGGGAGAGTTAAGAGTGATGACAGTTTGGTGTCATGTAATTAGTAAGTCTGTTGTGTCACCATTTTACCCTGAAGCCCTCATCTTGCCATTGGCTTTTAGCATCAATATTTGTGAAAATGAATAAGGGGCAGTCTAGCTTAGAATTTGGCATCTAGAAGCTAACTTAAAGCTGACCAGACAAAAATGCAAACAGGTGACCTCCTCAGAGGAGGACTTCGGGAGGACTTGTAATTTTGCCACTCAATTGAAATGAGCATAAATAAAACTTATAAACCAATCTTCCATGATATGTCAACAAAAATACAACTGAAAAATAAATCCCATTGATTATTTGTCTTCCTTTTTATAACCATGAACTCTAGTTAGGGCAAGTGATAAAAGCCCTATTCACCCTAGGTGTCTAGTACATGTTCATAGCTGCAGGTCTGCAAGGACTCTTATTTAAACGGTCTCTCTCAGGACAACTGCCTCTCCTCTGAGGCTGCCCACAACCTTTCCGCTATTTCTGGCTCCATCTGTTGCAGCCTATTTCCAGCTGCTGCTCAGAGGAAAGGCCATGGCAATTATGACCTTAACACATAATTTATCTCGCCGTGGCCATCTCTGCGCTGCCAGTGTGCCAAGAGCCCGGTAAGTTCTCTTTCGGGCCCGTGGCGACGAGTGAACCTGAGCCAGGCATGTGCTATCTCAGCTCAACTCTGCTCCATGGAGTTTTTAAGGGCCTCTCGCCCATGGCTGAAATTTCTATTTGGCACTTTGATATCTCAGAGACCAGACCATTTCCTTACCAATATTTAAAAAAACTGCATTTGAAAGAAAAATAAGTAATGCTGACTTCATCATGAATATATATAGTGTCCTCCAAAATGTCTACATAACTTAACAGCTGATAGCTCAATTTTGAAAATGAACCGTATTTTAATAAACACTGCCTTTATAATTATCAAAGTGTGTGCATATATTTTGGGACACCCTACATTAGTCCAAGAATATGGTCTTTGTACAGACAAGATTCCATTTCCAGTGACAGCAGGCAAATCTTTTCACCACGTAAGAGCATCAGTGTCCCCTTCTGTAAAATGGGGAACTTCATATTTCCTAGGGAAGATTGTTCAGAGGATTCAGTGCAGGAACAGAGAGAGTAGAGCATCTCACACTTTACTGTGCACAGGGGGCACCTGGGAATCTTGTTATGAGGCAGATCATGGCTTGGTGGATCTAGGGTGGGTCCCCAGACTGCATCTGACACAAGCTCGCAGGCCAGACTGACTCCGTGAGCCATGGACAGATTGCTGAGCAGCAAGTATAGAGAGCACTGTGAGAAGTCCTGCCACGGCGTGGCCCTTGGGCTCACTAGGGTCTAGAAGAATCTCTGCATTGCTGTGCTCATCTCTAATGTCTGTCTCAGGATGCACACAACCAGATGATCTCTTTGAGTTAAAAAGCTACTGTGGAACAGGCTTTCTCGATGGCACTATAAGGAATACTTGTACATGCTATGTACTTAGAGATGTCCCCTAGCCCTTCTCTTCATCAGTCCAGAAGAGCTCTGAGCCATTAGGGAAACAGTCACTGCTCTCCTGCCTTGTGAATGTCTAGGAGACAATCAGTGGTTGTATTCACATGGATCTGAGTGGGTGGTAGGATCCCTGTGTGATGGATACAACTGTCTCAGGGACAATTTTAATCACAGAGCTCCAGACAGAAATCTGGGTTCAACAAGAAGAGAAGGGAAAGAAACACAATTTCTTGGGGAGTCTTGTTGCTGTGGTTCACCCCAGCTTTGGTAAGACCACCTGGTCCTGCTAGCAGAAACGAGAGCCTCTGATGGAGGTGGAAACATCCCGAGGACCCCCTTTGGGTGGCTGCTGCTCCCTCCCTCACAGATGGAGGCAGATGCTGAAGGAAAAGGCAGGAGAATGACTCACTGCCAGCCTATCCGGGAGCTTCCTGCCCCACCACAGGCAGTAAGAGTGATGGTGCTCTTTCGGGGAACATGCCCACCGAGGCCAGAACAGACCCCGGCACGGAAAAGGCAAGTATCAATCTCAGAGGCTGGCGACAGGGAAGGTGGCCCGGGGGGAAGGCTGGGGAGGTGGATTGCTTTCACGGTTGAGACAAATGAGGAAGGCAGCCCTGCTCTCCCAGAGGATGGAGAAATGGCTAAGCTCCTAAGCATCTCTGAGCAGCTCCAGCAGTGATGAAGTTGCGGGGATTACAGAGCATTAGTGTGTGCGGTCCCGTCCACCTGGGCCTGGATGAGGAGGGGACACTGACAGCCAGGTGGAGCAGAGGCCCTAAGCACACACTGCCCACTGCACCCATGAAAAAGATCACTCAGAGATAGAAAAGGGGGTACAAGAGCACTCACTGCTTACACACACATACACACACACAGAGAGAGACACACACATACACACACAGAGACACACACATAGACACACACACACACACACAAATTGGGCTGGAGTTTCTTGGTGCAGAAAAGCAATCAGCAAGGTAGCAGGGAAAACTGCTGAAGGAGAAATATTATAAATGGTAAAAGCCTGACAGGTTAGCCAGGCAAGAAGGTGAGCAGATTAGACAGCAGGTTGAAAAGGCACAGATACCAGTCCTGGCCTCCCAAGGCCAGAGTATGCGCACTCACAGAGGGACAGCTCAGCATACTTGAGAGACTAACTCAGGTTCGGAAACAGTGCAACGTGGCCAAATCAGCCAATTCTTAGCGGGCGAGGGGGGGTGGGGGGTGGCGGGTCACAAGCAAACAAAAAAACCAATACTAACAACAAACTGATGGTGAGCTGGGAGCACAAATATGTACATGCATAGGTTTATTAATAGTGTAAGGAATACATGCTAAAATGTGTGGGGAGACAATGCTACAGAAACTTAGAGGAAGGAGAAGCAGAGACCCCAAGAGAGGAGGGGGCTAGGGGGTGGGGTGATGACTGGGCAACTGATACTTAAAGAGCTAACATGAAAGTAATGATCACCTCACTCCAATTTTAAGAGAAAATTTTTGGTGCTATATTTAAGATGCAGCAAATAGTAACCAAAATGGTACATAAATTCTTGTGCCTTTAAAAGTGTATCTGGCTCAGCCATGTGGCTCAGTTCATTGAGCATCTTCCCATACACCAGAAAGGTTGCCATTTGATTCCAGGTCAGGACACATAACCTGGAATAGATTCCCAGTCAGGGTGAGAAAGGGAGGCAACCAATCTGTTTCTCTCTCACATGGATGTTCCTCTCTCCAACCCCCTTTCCTTTCTCTCTAAGATCAATAAACATGTCATTGGGTGATGATTAAAAATAAATAAAAGTGTCTCTGGTCAGAGTTTTTTTTAATCTGCTGGTTTATTAATACTGCTGCATATGCATACAAGCACAAGGTAGAATGGAGAACTAATTTATCTAAAATAGCTCATGTAGCATATTAACACTATTTTATTGTTATATTTCCTTAAAAAATGGTTTTGCAAAGGAGTTCAATTTGATGAGTAATTGTAGCAACTTAATGTTTTGCCTAAATCGGGGTTTCTCAAACTGGACACTGTTGACATTTCAAATGAGACCATTTTCTTTTTCTTGCAAAAGTGTTTAATTAAAAAACAACATTAGTATATAGTAAAAATGTGATGTGGTAAATCCACTGGTGTGGCTTAGTGGTTGAGCATTGACCCATGAACCAGGAGGTCAAGGTTGATTTTTTTTGTTTTGTTTTTTGTTTTTAAAAAAATATATTTTATTGATTTTTTACAGAGAGGAAGAGAGATAGAAAGCTACAAATATCAATGAGAGAGAAACATCGATCAGCTGCCTCTTGCACACCTCCTAATGGGGATGTGCCCACAACCAACGTACATGTTCTTGACTGGAATCGCAGGCCGACGCTCTATCCACTGAGCCAAACCGGTTTCGGCAAGAGGAGGTCAAGGTTTGATTCCTAGTCAGGGCACATGCCAGGGTTTTGGGCTCGATCTCCAGTAGGGTGTACACAGGAGGCAGCTGATCAAAGGTGATCTCTCTTATTTATGTTTCTATCTCTCTTTCCCTTTCCCTTCCTCTCTCTGAAATAAATGAAAACATTGTTTTTAATGTGATGAGATAATTCTTAGTAGGGGAGCCCTCCTGTGCATTGCAGGGTCTTTAGCAGCATCTCTGGCTTCTACTCACTAGATCCCAACAGCGCCCCCTAGTTGTGATAATAAACCACTTCTAGACCTTGACAAATGTCCTCAGGGAGGCAGAAATATTTCCATTTGAGAACTAGCAGCCTAAAGAATAGCTAATGCCAGCTACTTAGCTAGCTACAGAGGTAAATCCAATGATAACAGCTACAGAGAAAGGACTCATTGCTTCAAAAATGAATTATATAACCACTCACACCTTTTATGAATTTCTAAAATCCTCTGATTCTATAAGATACTCTGCTAATCAATAATAAATAATCAAAATATATATCACACATTTGACTAGTAGCCCCTGCTTTCCATCTCACTTGTGTCCCCTTGAGCTGCACGTGTGGCATGTTTACCGCCTTGATTTATGTGATTGACACACTCAGGTTCAGCTGTCCTGGCCCACATCACAGGGAGCCTAATAATACTTGCTGCATATAACCATTATCAAAGGCTCTATCCTAAAATATGACAGAGTTCCATTTGATCTGTTGTTGTGAGAGGGACAAAAATAGGACCGGCCAAGTATAAGAGTGAAACAATCAGATTTAGAAAAAAGTATAGAGTTATATTTAAAGGACAGATTAATCTCCTGATTGTTTACAAATCGACCTACAATTTTTTACTAGATTTTTCAAGTATCACAAAAAACACATTCTAAATTGTTATAATTCATGCAGGGTTCCTTATATGGTTTTGTTTTGTGATGGATAATCAGTCTTTAGTGCATCTGAGAAACAATTTTTTTAACCAAATTATTATGTTCTGCAAGAGATGCAAAATTGGACTTGATATGCTATAAAGAGTATCAAATTCAGCCAAACTCAGTCCTAGCATCCACTTGACTTTGAGCCTCCATTACTTCAATTGTAATATAGGACCAATAATAACTATCCTGCCTGTCTTATACAAATATAATTCAAATGAATAAATGCATATGAAATAAACATGAATACTGTACACATATCCGAAACTGATATATTCAAACACAATTCTGCAATTAGAAGTCCTCTGACTCAGGTTTCAATGTAGAGGTTTGTTTAAAAATATTAAAGTGTGTAAAGTAACCCTAATGAATAGAATTTTCTACAAAATTTCCTAGATATAGATCTCCCAAAATATCTGATAAAATAAATTGAGGGTATTAAAAATGAATAAAATTCTCATATTATCCATAAACCTCATTAACAATAACAACTCAAGTGATTTTTCTCACCAGTAAAGGTGAATTAATAATAAGTAAATAAATAAATCTATGACTCTTTTGCTTTTCATTTATTTGCCTATGTCCAGAAAAGAGGCCTAAATTACTGTTAGTGGCCAGATGTTAGGGAGCAGAAGGCACTGAAAGATGGACAGTCAGGGAAGAATTATCTTTGCCAATATCCCTCTCTCAGGTCCCCAGGATGTTCGCCATCTGGTCCAGCATAATCCACAGGTGAGTTCAGAGCACACACCTGCACCTGCCACTCAATACGTGGTTTTGACTACATTGCTTAAAAAAAAAAAGACTAATAGTATATTTAATCATAATGCCCATAAGTGATTATAAGTATTCAACCTCTTTTGGAATTTGACTTGGTTTTAATCCCCAGCCAATTTGCCTTGCATTAAAGAACCATTTATGCAAATGCAACATGAGGCAAAGGGGAGCGATAAAAAGCAGCCTGAGACCTTATGAATGCCTTCATTCAGCCTGTCTGTATTACTTGTTTTTGTTTTTTTCCAGTAAAATGATACTATACATTGTAGAAAGAAATGCTCCCTTACACTAATAGCATCAGAGGGAGTTTCAGCAAAATTCAGCTGTGAGAAGCAGGAGGGACAATTCTTCATTTGGTTCCCCTTGAACATAAAAGTGCACAGTGTACATTGCATCAGAACAAAGGAGGAAAGCATATCAAAGCAGCTAAAAATTCGCCGCTGAGCCCCAAATGTCCTCACACATCAAGGGAGACCTAAGCCAGCAGGCAGCCCGGAAGCTGAGGTGGCCAGACCTGGGCCTGTTGGCTCCTGATCAAGAGTGAAGTCTTATGAAAGGAACAAGACCCAGGCCCACGTGGGAGATAAGCACTGGTCAGTGCAACCAGGGGCCTGAAGATGAGGGGCAGCGACAAGGAGCAGGAGTGTCTGCACAGCTTGGACAGCACAGCAACCAGGAGAAACGCAGTAGGGAGAGAAGATAAAAGTGGCAAGGCGCTCCCCAAGGCTCACCCCAAGGCTGTGCTGGCGGTAGGTGGAAGGGGGGATCCGGCGGCAGTTCTGACATTTTGGTGCTTTGCTGAAATGCCCTGGGGTTTTGAAGATGTCAGAGTCTGAGGGATGATTCCTCCAGCCCAGTTCCTGTGATCATGAAGTGAGACAGATGGAGGGACTGGATGCTCACTCCCTTTCAGCGTGAATGGGCAGCTCAAGATGGATCAAATGGGCCGGATATTCCTGTTGCATGGGGCTCACTGGTGAACCATTGCTCGGGTGCTGACTTAGCCCAGCAAAGAAAAGCCAGTGTCCCAGGAAGGCTGCTGTGGCCCAGGACTTTTGGGTTCAGGGTCAGGCCGAGTGGAGGCATGACTGCCCTCTCATCAGGTTTCCTGTGGGATGCTCAGCTAGCCCATCACGGCCTTTGAACCCTGAACTGCCAGTCCCCTTTACATCTCGGAAAACTCAACACAGTAATTTGCTTTAGGATTATATATATATATATATATATATATATATATATATATATATATACCGTATTTTCCGGTGTATAAGATGACCCCCTAATTTTACAGTTTAAATATAGGTTTAGGCCTATATTCGCTGCATAAGACTACCCCCCCACTTCAAAGAAAAGACTTACTTTGCCGTCAAGATCTGCAGGTAATTTTTGTGCAATTTTGGTCTTTTGCCCCCAATTTTCGGTTGACTGTTTTTCGTTTTAAAAGTCGTCTTATACGCCAGAAAATACGGTGTGTGTGTGTGTGTGTGTGTGTGTGTGTGTGTGTGTGTAATAGAGAGGGGGGAGGGGGCTAGAGGCCAGATGCAGGAAGATTCCTGCAAGAACTGGCTTTCCTTACCCTGGCTGCCAGCACTGCCTTTGCTCCAGCTGGAGCTGCCTTTTCCTTCCAGCCCAGAGCCACCTTTCCACACTGCCTGAGGTCTGGAGAGGCTGGGGTGGTGTGGCCATGGAAAGGACACAAGAGCCCTGCCCAGACGGACTGCTTGGCTCTTGCATATGAAAATTAACCTGCCATCTTTGTTGTATTAATTTGCATTCTCACTCCTGATTGGCTGGTGAGTGTTGCAAACGTATGGTCAATTTGCATTTTACTCTTTTATTAGTGTAGATTTCAATTAAGAACACAGAAATACCACAGTGAGTTTTCCCTGTTGACCATGGTCATCTGGCTCAGTCTCTGGCACTAATTAATACCTGTGTTATGGATGTGGGAAGGGGTGGGGGCATGACCAGCACTGCCCCGAGGAATGTCCATTCATTGGTGCCAAGAGAAAGTGAATGTTCAATTTTGAAAAAGTTCTCTTCTCTTCTCCTTTTTTCTCCCCATCACTTTTTTTTTAACCTTTGTGTCCACAGCAGGCGTTCACAGAACTTTAGCGAGTATCAAAAATCTCCTAGAGGATTTACCCCAAAATCTTAGCTTGCTGGGTCCCATCCCCAGCATTTCTGGCTTCAGATTTCCCTAGTGTAACTGCATCTGATTCAGTAGCCTGGGGTGAGGGCCCTGGAATGAGCATTTCTAACAAATTCTCTACTGCACATGCTGCTGGTCCCAGCTGCACTTTGAAAAGCCCTGGTCTATAGTATTAATGGGAGATCTAAGTAGGATTCTACTATGGACTTCAATATGTACCCAACTTTTGATAGACTGACCCCCCTTCCACACCCAGTTTTATGGGATGCACCTAACCCACTCACTCTGACCCAACACATGAACGAGGAAGCTGTAAGTTCTAAGCAGAGGTCGGCATTCAAAGCTGACCTGCACATCCTACAAGCCATGCGTCGAAGTGCCCCACAATGCTCTCAGCCACAGCCCGGGTTCTTCTTAGTGGAGGTTATTTAAGTGTGTTTTCCCCATCGCTGAATTCCACTGTGTGAGTGCTTTCAGCATCATCTCATTTGTGCCGGAACAACTGCATTTCACTCTAACTAAGAAGTCCCTAGCAGCAATTGCATAACTGGGAGGTTGCAAGCATAGACTGGCTTGTTTCACGGAGGTTTCAAATAGTTCCTCCTTTTCATCTGCATCCTACCTTAGAGACGCGAATAAGTGGGGAATGTTGCTGTCTTCCTCCACAGATTCCTACAAACCTCACGCATCTGACCATATTCCTCATCTCCCAGGCTGGCTCGGGTCCCCAGCAAGCAGAATCAAGCACCTGGCTGCCCCAGGCAAGAAGCTCCTAGTCACATTTGACTCCTCCTTCTCCCCATAGTTCACAAATGACTGGCCTGAGAACTTTTTTATTCTGTTTCTAAAATATGTTGTAACCACACCTTTTTCTCCCTTGTCACTGTTGCTTTAGTTCAGAAATGTGTCCTCGTTAACCGGGACACTGCAGCAAGTCTGATTAATCTCGCATCTGCTGTGCCTCTCCCTTTTCATCTTACTCAGCTGTCAGCATGTTTCTGAGAGGTGTGTTTGCTCTCATGCCTACAAACCTCCCCACGATTCTTGCTACCAAGAGAACAAAGGTCGGGATCCTCTTGGGGATTCAAAAATTCCGTCAGCACAGACTGGTCCCAGCTCACCTTTTCAGGTATAACTGTCATTCTTTGTATATTTTACGTGCACTTTTTGTTCTGCTACGACCTGCTTTATGCTCCACACAGCTTGCATCTTTTCCTCTAAATATTCTTGCACTCCTTATCCACTGCTCAAATCTGGTAACTTCTCCCATGCCCAGCTCAAAAGCCATTATTTCTTTTTAGCCCCGATACCCTACTGACTTCTGATTGAGCAAAATCTGCTTTTGCTTCTACTCCATGCACTTCCTATGAGCTGGAACCAGGTTTTAATTATTGAAAAGTTATTTCCAAAAGGATTGTATGTGGTAGCAGAATTAAGGCAGTTACTCATAACAAACAAATGTTGCAGTGAGTTGGAAGAATTAAATCAAAGCTTGTCATATGTGGCTCAATTTGGAAGAATGTTACTGGGATGGAATGACAGTATTCCCAAATTAGAGACTTAAAAACACAACTATCTGGAGATTTAGACGAGGCTTAATTAAACAAAACAGATCAGAGGAGCCTTATGTGGATGTGTGTTTTTCAGGCACATAAACACCAAATTCAAAAAGACCCATAGTAAACTCATTTATTAGATACAAAGCATCCACATGGCCAAGTAAAATTCAGTAAAATGTTCTTGCCATTCTAATATGAAATTTTAAGATGCTTCAGTATCTCAAACAGCAGCAGATGTTTCTTAGAAAATTCAAGGGCTGATGTATACTAGCAGGAAGAGCATGCATTTTGGACCAGCATGAGGATGTTTAGATAGCAGAATGAAAGCACTAAAGAGAGGACAGGGGTTGGAGATGGTGGCAGGAAGGGATTGGACAAAGGTTTTCATCTATCTGCATAATTTTCTCTTCTAAAACATGAAAAGATCAATTGAGGGGTGTTTTGAAGGCAGTTTATTGCTCCTGTGTTCATATGGGTGCCTTTGCCAACCACAGTGTTAATCCCCCATCATTCAATTAGAGGCTTTGCATCCCATGACAGTTTCCAGGGAGAAAAAAAAAAGTGAGTTGAATTAATAACATCGCTAAAAATTGAATATCCAGAATATTTCTCTTTATTTTGGTGAGGATTTAAAAATATATCTATACTAATAAAAGGGTAATATACTAATTAGACCAGGAGACCTTCTGGGAGACCAGCCAGGGAGAGCAGTTGGGAGCTATGAGGCTGGCAGGGAGGGCAGTTAGGGGCCATGAGGCTGCAGGGGAGGGCAGTTGGGGGCTATGAGGTTGGCAGGGGAGGGCAATTGGGGACAAGCAGGCCAGTGTGGGGGGCAGTTAGGGGCAAGCAGGCTAGCAGGCAGAGTGGTTAGGGGTGATGGGACAGGCAGGTAGATGAGCAGTTAGGAGTCAGTGGCCCTGGATTGCAAGAGGGATGTCCGAATGATGATTTAGGGGGATTGGGCCTAAACTGGAAGTTGGATATTTCCCAAGGGGTCCCAGATTGGAGAGGGTGCAGGCTGGGCTAAGGGACAGCTACCCTCTCCTCCTCCCCCCCCCCCCCAGTGCACTAATTTCATGTGCTAGGCCACTAGTATATAATTAATTAGCATTACTTCATCTGTCTTCCACAAAATGCCTTGCACCAAGTTTATACTCACCAATAAATAGTTTGGTAACAACAAGGCTAATGATAACAATAATAATTTACATCAGTTGTAATCCAATTAAAAGCACATTTGATTGAATCATTAAGCTCTAAAAACAGGTGTATAGTTTATTGTTGCTGGGTTTCAAGCTTCCATATTAAAGTACAAATATTCTCTGACAAGTGCAGCTCCCTTGTTCTCTGCCCAAATCATTCTTTCTATGTATGCTGTAAATGTCAAATTTCCCTTCTAATTGTGAAAGCACCTTGGGTACATTTCCAGCCAATCTTACTGTAGCACAAATACAAAAATATATTTTAACATTTTTCCTGCCCTAATATTAACACAGTCTTAGAAATCCTCATATAAAAGAGTCAGAAAATAGGTTTGTGAAAATGACTTGAGTTAAACACAATTCTGCTCACCACTTGCCACGAAACAAGACAATAATGGATATTCTCGGAGAAATAAACTACAGAGCTGGTAAAAATGCAGAAGCAATTTTGGTGGAGTAAAACTAAGTGACCAGGAAGGGGGTGTGGAGAAAAGATGACAAAATAAAAATGCAAGTCGATTTTAAAAAGAGAGGGGTAAAGACAGCAGCATTCCAAATGCCAGGCTCAAGGGAATGAACACATGAGCCAAGGAGCCAAGACAATTGGGCTCTAGAGACTCAGTCTGCAGCTCCGTGTGGTGATGCCAGGGGTTCCGTGAGTTGGTGCAGAAGCAGGACCCCCAGCTTTGGTCTACCTCTTTGGGGCAATCCATTGAGGAGCCCCAAGTGGGTGGGTAGAGCCTGTCTCTTTGGTGAGATCAATTGCAGGGCTCCTTCACTGTGAGAGGGCATAGGCCCGGGGTGGGGGTGGGGAGCCTCTAGTCTAATAAAAATTAGCACAAGAACCAAGCTATTTAGAGATCTCTATTTACTCATATGTTGGTAACATGGATCCTCTAAAAAGACTAAAACATATGAATAAAACTCCTTTCTCATAAAAGCATTTAATTAATAATAATAATAATAATAAGCAGCTTTGGATGGCATGGTTCAGTTGGTTGAGTCTAGTCCCATGCACTAAAAGGCTGCCAGTTCGATTCCTGATCAGGGCACATGCCCAGGTTGGAAATTGATTCCTGGTTGGGTGGGTGCAGGAGGCAACAAATTGATGTTTTTCTCTCACATGGATGTTTCTTTCTCTCTCTCCTTCTCCCTTTCTCTACAATCAATAAAAATAAATTTTAAAAAATTCGTTTCTTAGAACTATCAGTAGATGTTATATATAAGTCCTCAAATATTTGTTGTGTGGATTAAAAAAACAACAACACATTTTTAATTGATTTCATAGAGGAAGAGAGAGATAGAAACATCAATGATAAGAAGGAATCATTGATTGGCTGCTCCCTGTAGTCCTCTACTGGGTATTGAGCCTTCGATCTGAGCTCTTGCCCTTGACAGGAATCAAACCCAGGACCCTTCAGTCTGCAGCCTGATGCTCTATCCACTTAGCCAAACTGGTTAGGACACTGTGGGGATTTTTTGTTGCTGGTTGCTGGTGTGGTTATTGATTCAGTTGGAAAGTTATTCACTTTTCTTTTGGGATTTATTTCTTGAAAAACATAGACTCTTACTTGGTGTAAATAAAATAGGCCTTGTTTGGCATTCATCACTTCAGAGGGAAAAGGAAGATTCTCAAACAAATCAACTGGGGCACAGTTTTACTTTAATCTGTCAAGTTAAAGTAAGGGATAGAGAGAAAAAAGCATGGCAGTAGAACATGCTTTTGTAAGGAGCATGGCTAGTTTCTGCTCTGTTCTTCTTGTGAGGAAGATGAGTGTTTACAATACTGGCTGAAGAACACAGCCTTTTACCAGCACCACAGGTTGTTAAGTGTGATAGGCAGGCTGGTATGATGCTCATGAAAAGCTGTTTCAAAACTATATTGTAAACTTAAATCTTGTCGTAGATGGCATCTAAGATGAATCTGCGAAATAGGAATTGTTGAGTGGTTCTGTATGAATATAAAACAGTTAAATGCAATGTCACTAGATAACAAGTGTGAAATCTTTAGTCAAATGTTTCAGATATAAACATTTGATATAAAAAATAGAAAGACACCATGGGGATTGAGGACATTAACCTTTATTGAGTATACTGTACGTGCACAGACAATAAACTTTATTAAATTCTTCCAACAACCATGGGAGATAAGTATTATATCCCTTTTTATGTATGAATACTTTGGGCATCACACACCAAAGTCACTTAATTTCTACCCACTGAAGCTAGAATTCAAGCTCAGTCTACCTATCTTCAAAGATCCTGCTTCTATTTCTGGGATAGTCATAACATTCCCAGCGTAAACATGTATGAGCAATGGAAACATAGAATTGCTGATTGATGGTCCTTGGTATAGTTGAGGCCAAAAGTATTTGCATTATGGCACTAAATTGAAATCACTACAGATACCAACTGCAACTTTGCATTATCTCTAACTCAGGAAAAGGACCAGTCTAATGGGGGGAGGCAGGAATCACCATAGGACTTAGAATCCTGTAATATTCAAATATCTGAAGATGATGATAAAGAAAGCTGAAAGAAAAGAGGGGCCTCAGTTTAGCCACACCTGGCTACTTATTCCATCCATACCTCATCGGGAAGACATTGACAATTAACATCAGAACTACATGCATTTCACTAGCATATTATTGTGTAACATAGTTTAAGCTATTGTGGACTATTTACTTTCTGATACAGAAAACATCTAGACATCGCACTGCCCAAAAAGTAGTGGAAAACAAAAACGCAGGAATAAGACAGAAAATAAGAGAGAAAATGAGAGATGCATGAAAAAAATAGAAAGAAAAAATATGATACTTTGGCATTGATCTTAGGTTTGATGAAGAGAAGGAAGTTTTCCACCTACTGCTCTATAGTAAATCCCATTTAGATGATCTATTCCAGTAGTTTCAATTTTCTCACATATCTATGCTCACATTATAAATGAACACATGTAATGTGGTAAGTGCTCTGCACAGTTTAGAAGCAGTGTGGCCATTTCTCGAATAGAAGGATCTAGACACATCCTATAACTTAGTTGGATTAGAAGTCATCAAGGTCCAATTGGCTCTACCACCACCATCACTCTATGTGGCTCAAATCCAGTCATCTATATCATAACTCAGTCATCTATATCTTATCTCATCGAGAAAAACTATACCCTACTCTACCAGCTAAGTATTCTTCACAAATGCATACCTAAAATAATTCATGGGTTCTTCCTGTCTGACACTAGCTCTTCCCCTACAAATCTTATCCCTTATGGGAGAAGGGAGAGGGATTGGAAAGAGTATAATTTAGTGGCTAGGGCATTTGCCTGTGCTCAGAGCTGGTAACACAGCAGTAACTAGAACCAACATTTTTCTAGCTTGAACCCTCACCCCCAACCCTGATTCCACTGTCTTATCTATAAATTGGTTTTGATAGTACCTGACATAATCAGTACAAAAGGGTTAAGAAAGATAATATTTAGCATGCTATCTGGTACAGTTAGTGCTTAATAAATGGTAGTCTTTAGTAAATACTTATACGTGAAGCCAATTTGTCTAAAAGTAGCTCCAATGAAACACAACTCAAACTGGAAACTTAAAATAATTAGTAAACCAATTTACATACACATCAACATTCACCATTATACACAAAGGAGCCCAGAAGAAGAATCTACTAAACTCTCACCATTCACTGAGCCACAACCTTCTAGAAAGAGTGATTAGGAAACAAGTCTTAGCCCAGCCAATATGACTCAGTGGTTGAGCGTCAACCTATGACCCGGGAAGTCATGGTCCAATTCCAGGTCAGTGCACATGACCAGGTTGCAGGCTCAATTCCCCAGTCAGGGGTGTGCAGGAGACAGCCAATCAATGATTCTCTCTCATCATTGATATTTCTATCTCTCCCTCTCCCTTCCTCTCTGAAATCAATAAAAATATATTTTTAAAAAAGAAATAAAGAAACAAGTCTTGGAGAAAATGGGGTTTGAGGAAAAAATTCTTGCCCTTCACAACATTACCAGAAGGTTATTTTTTTAACACACAACTATCATTGTCTTCAAAAAAGTCATCTATTTTTAAAGATTAAAAAGTAGGTCTCAATTTAAGCATGTTCAAGAAATATGTTTCAGTCCCAAAATACATTTTGCTTTAACTTCCCTGCTGTGCATTGGTTTTTTCTTTTCCTTTTAAAAGCAGCTCTTACTCATCAATGTCATAAACCACGACAGCTGAAGGCAGATTTCAGAAGTTTAATGTGAAAACAGTCCAAGGCATGTGTGTATGAACAGAAACGAATTGTCATTTGTAACCAGAATTTGTTGTCATCCCCACTCTGTTCCCTGACATAGTGGGGTTTTTTCTGTATGGAGAAAGCAGGAGGAGCCCTGCAGATGCCATCTTGGCCATCTCACCCACTGTGTTCTGTTCATGTCCTGGGGGTTAAGGATCTGTGTGGTCAAGAGGCTTCAAGCTGATATACTTACCATACTAGGATAGAGGGCCAGTGATCAAAATGCTCTATGACCCAGTGGTCAGATCTACCCAGAATCTCTTCCTAAAAGTTAGAATCAAGGCTTAAATCCTACCATTCTATGAAGACTTTCCAAGTAGCCTAGTGTGAAAACATCTTTTTTTTTTTCTTTCTTTTTTTTTTTTTTAAATATACTTTATTGCTTTTTTACAGAGAGGAAGGGAGAGGGATAGAGTTAGAAACATCAATCAGCCGCCTCCTACATACCTCCTACTGGGGATGTGCCTGCAACCAAGGTACATGCTCTTGACTGGAATCGAACCTGGGACCTTTCAGTCCACAGGCCAACGCTCTATCCACTGAGCCAAACCGGTTAGGACAAAACGTCTCTTCTTCTGATGAACTCATCCAGCAATGGGTTTTGACACCGCTTGTGTGCACAGCCTATACAGTCCTATAAAGATTATTGGGCACGTTTTCACCTTTTCTCATCAAGGATTGTTAGCCACATACAGGCAGGACTGCAACATTTATCTTCCTTTTCCCACAGGACCTACTACAAAGTCTGGTACACATTAAATTCTATATACATGGGTCCTATAAAGGGTTCTAGGATCAAAACTTTTCCGACTCAGCTTGTTAAATAAATTAATGGCACTAGAAGACTCATCATTTGTCTCAACTCTGTCTTATCTAACATAGGTTTACAAAGTTAAGTCATACCACACTTGGACAAGCACTCCAAACAATGGTTAATAGATGCACTGGAAAGCAGAATAGCCTGGAATCAGCTGTTGACTGACTTTCCTAATTCTCATATTTCTTATATGTGCTCAATTCCCTGGATTCAGCTATACCTTCTTACACAGTCCACTTACAGGATAGCCATGCTACTTCAGTTATGATCTCACCCTGTTGCCTCTTTCTCACTTCTACCTGCCGCCAAGGTTCTTTTCCAGCCTCACTCAGCACTGTATAGACTGGGCTTCTGATAATAACCTATAACGATTGTGAACAAATTTACTGGAAACTCTCATTTCAGGTTGTGCACCCTTTTTTACTAAGGGACTATCTACAGCTTTCCCAAATACCATCTGCTGATGAAGCATGAAGAGGACAGAGGGAAAATGGTACAGCTACCATTCCAGCCACATTCTGGACATATGAGCCAATGGAACAGAGTGGGAAATTTTTATGTGATTTTTGAGGCCACTAGTTCTAACCACATGTAAAATATTTTTACATACAACATTATCCCAGGTCTCAGAATTATTTCTGTGTATTTTATTCTTTTAAAATACATTTTTATTGATTTCAGAGAGGAAGAGAGAGGGAGAGAGCGATAGAAACATCAATGATGAGAGAAAATCATTAATAGGCTGCCTCCTGCAGGCCCCACCCTGCAGATGGTGTGCACAACTGTGGCATGTGCCCTGAAGGGGAATCAAACCCGATCTCCTGGTTCATAAGCTGATGCTCAACCACTGAGCCATGCCAGCCAGGCAGAATTATTTCTGCATCTTTTAGAGAAAATACATTAAAATATTGTCAGCCATAATGATGTTGTTTTCTCACATTAGCCAATTAATTACCAGGACCTTCTGCAGAAGAAATCAAATAATCATTTGTAATTTGTGTCTATTCATTCATTAGCTTTTATTATTGTTTATTTCTTACTTTCTTCTAACCTTACAAAAAATTAAGGTTAAAATAAAAAAAAATCTAGCATATACATGTTAATGGAAATTTTCCATTTTTTCTGTTTTCCAAAGTTTGCTGTAAAGCTACAGCACTGAGTGTCTTTAATTTCTGATTTACTTTTTTTTTCTGATTTACCTTTAATCATCTACATCACATTGTTCTACCCATACCAGATCCCAATACCCTCTCTCCTAAACTCAATAATTTTTAAACCTCATTTTCATCCCATCTTTCCTGGCACTCAGAGCCTCACCTTGAGGGAAACATTGATATTTTGCTTTTCAAATATAGGCAGGACTTAATGAAACCTTGTTGAAATATATATTCATAAAATATTAGTCCTGGGTATGAGGGAAATGACAAATACTGAGTACTTACTATTATAATAACTAGATGGTCTTTATGTTATATTTCATGTTACATTTAATCCAATCCATGTACTACAATAACCTTAGGAAATGGCTCTTATCAGTCCCATTTTCCAAATGAGAAAATGAAGATTCAGAATGGTTAGGTTGTCAAAGGTTATATAAATAGGAAATGGCTAGAGTAGGATTCAAACTTCAAAGTTCATGGCCTTTTCCATTAAAGCCACACTGAGTCTTCCCTAAGGGTTTTCATTTTAGACCTTTTTTCAAGAATGCTCTCACTTCTTCACTGAATAAAATTCTTCACATCTTATAAAATGTACTCTGAGCTCTTCAGCTCAAATTCATCTTTATTTCTCCTGAATTCCTAGTGCATTACTATCTGGTCCAATCATTTCTCAGATAGTATTTCTGGCCTTGCGTGAGTCATTGGCTGTCATGTGTATTCTTTTCATCTAATAGCCTAACGAGAGATTGAAACTTTAGTACCTGAAAATTCCATTCCAAGTTACATAGCCCTCGAGATGGGCATTTTCAACAAGCATCTTGGTGTTCCGACGCAGGGGGACTATGGACCACTCTTGAAGAAATGCTCATTGAGAGCCTAAGCTGTTCAAGAATGAGGATCACCTGGCCTTCCTGATGCTACACCTGGAAGGAGCCCACACACCCTGGCAAGCACACTCTGGGCATTCTGAACGGTGACATCATGGGACTCACCTCCTGCTTGGAGATGGAATTTTCTCACTTGTGGAACAGGTGTGGGCCTTGCCCTGTACTCTGTTTCTTGTGATTTCCGCCTCTAGACTGCATTCCCCAGCCCATGTGACATCTTCACTTTGGTGCTTTTAATCAGCAGTCTGTCCTCAACCCTGCCTTCTGCTTCAGCAACTTGACTCCATTTGGAAATGCCCTCCCAGACAGCCATCCTTACATTTCCTCTTGTTCTGCTCAGCGTAACAAGCCCTTTGCCCCTATGCAGTACTAACTCCTCACTCAAACCTCAAAGACAGGACTTATACTAGTGTCATTATCTCTACCATGCCTCCCTGCAGCAAGCATTCCCTTATCATTTCATTCATTTGTATTATTTTATTCAATGACTTCCACTAGGTAAAGGTGAAGAAGAATGACATCAGTGGAATTCTTGTGTTTTTAAAGAAGCTAATGGCAGATGAGTTTGGGATTTTTTTTCCCTTCTTTTTTAACCTTGCTGTGTTGTGACTGTTATCCCATGGCATATCAATGAATAAAATAAAGGAAATAGACTTGGACAAGTGTTCCCAGTCTCTGACAATCTGTTTATTTGTTTTTAAACAATTTTTTTTTAGATTCTGGGACAAGCAAATTAAAGAATAGCACCTGACAGCTGCTGACTTTTGGTTTTGTTTACATTTTCTTAATCTATTTCCTGGAGTCTTGCAGAACCTAGCAGGGGAGAACTGATAGAAATTGCAGACAGGCTGCTTCCTCTGGAGCCAATTCAGTCCTATTTTCCAGTGAGGCCAGGCTGCGCCTTCTCCCTAATCACCTCTCTCTGGATGTTCTCACTCTTCTCACCTTCTTACCAGCCTGCCTTGCATGTAGTTACCATGTACAAGGACATTCTTGCCTCTAGATGACACACTGCTGGAGGGTGAGGTGCCCGCCTGCTTCACCTGGGCAAACCTCAAGATGTAGGCACAGTGCCATGCTTATGGGCACATGCTCCATAACTGTGTGTCACGTGGAAGTCAGCTTGCCATTTTCTCCCTTGAAGCTCAGGATTCATCAAAGGAGATGGATGCTTCCCAAAGATGCTCACCAATCCTGAAATCAGAGGCACTGCACCACACTGAAGTCCGACTTCCTCAGGCCATCCCATATGATCATTGGCAACAGCCAGATGAACACCTTATGCTTCTTATGCCAGATGAGATATTTGAAAAAAGTATATAGGACAGTTTCAGGGCTATAAACAACCTGGCATGTCCACAGAGGTACAAAAATGTTCCTTTTTAACACCGGTACACTGATCGTGGAAAAAACCTCAGCAATGCTGGCAAAGCCAGACAACGCCTTCACGGAAGCCCTCGTCAGTCTTTAGGCATATGTGGAATGTAGAGCCGCAGATTTTGTTTCTCTCCCCACACTTCTGTAATTGCATTTTTAATCCACTGCTCGAGCTAACAAAAAGGCCAATTTCTTAGTATATAATCCTCAGTGATTGCAGAAACATGCCAGCTAGTTTCCCTGTCTCTTGCAGCCCAAGATTGTGGAAGAGAGAAGCATAAACCAATTAACTGTCAGGAGCAATTAATTTCTGCATTTTTTACGCAACACAGAATGAGGGATTTTATAGCACTCCTATAATTAAAGTTAATAAAAATGAATATAGAATTCCCCAAAGACCTATAAGTCACGCAGGTTCCTGTGACCCTGACATACAGATATTCTCTGCCTTGCATGGGTTCATGGTTTCATTGGAAATGTCATCCAGACAAGGTGGCTCCTTGCTTACCACAGCCACCCATGCAGTTAATCCAGCGCTCTGTCCTCCCACTCAGCGTGATGACAGGATAATCCTGCTGGATTCCTAAGAGAAAGAGGGAGCTGGCCTGCCTGCTCTGGCCATTTCAGGGCTGGGAAAGCAGAGGAAATTCTGTGCTCAAGGAGAGCAAATCAATGGCATGGGAAGTAAGAAGAGCTAAAAGGGATGGAAGCTCCCAGTCAAGGGAAAGAGGAGTCATGTTCAAGTCTCATTTCAAATCTATTTCAAGGCAGAAGAAAGGGCACAAAATCAAGCATACTGTCAGTATCTTCAAGTATGCAATAGATGAAAGGTGCATGATAAACACAAATGGGTATTTTTAAGCATTGACACGCAGTGTGTGCAATGACTAATCCTTCCATTTGAGGAGCATCTTCTTTTCAAACAGTATGTGTCTCTGAGCCTAAATATCCAGTGCTTCCTATATGATTATGATGTAAAGCAGTGTTTCCCAAACTTCTCTCATGATGAGAATCACCTGGTGGAGTTGTTAAAATACAGATTCCCGAATCCCAACTAAGAAGTGCTAAACTAGAATTTTTGGGAACATATAGGTAAAATTGTATACTTAACTCAATGCTCTGTCTTAGAAATTCAGGAATCTGTATTTTAACAACTCCAGCAAGTGATTCTCATCATGAGAGAAGTTTGGGAAACACTGATGTAAAGGAATAGTTGCCACAGAGAAAAGATATAGAAAAAGTTGCACATATTTCCCGCAGAATCTCACCAGAACCAATTGCAAAAAAATGTTCAAGCCCAAATGTGTGCCTGTAATCTACACTAGTATGTGGTAAAGGACCAGGGTTTTTGTTTTGTTTTTTTCCCCCTTTGAGGCAGACTAAGTAAAAAAATCTCCAAAAGAGTGAAATATACTATTTTTTTAGAATTAATATACATAAAATAAACAAAGCTATCAGAACAGAAGGTTAATATAATTCTAATATAATTACACAAGTGCTGCTATAAAAAATGGATTTTATTAAAATTTGGTGAAAATAATTCTCTCTATACATATTTACAATCAGAAAAAGAAATGGTAACTAGACAAAAGAAAGGATCACTTATACAAAAATGTGATCTTTTAATACATGCTATTTATATTAATTAATGTCTTAATCATTTGACATGGCTACAGAAAACAAAATAGATGCTGTGTGCACTGCTATGATTACTGGTTCATTTCTTTTTCTTTTTAAAATATAGTCAGGCTAGAAATAACATCTTAAAAGCTATGAGATTTGCATGTTTCTTGGAGTAACTTATTTAAAGAACATTTGTGGGTTTTCTGCGCAGTAACTTTACTACTCATCTGGGTAGTATGGATACCACTTTAAAACAGAGAAACCAAGGGAATGACCTTTCAGGGGAAAAAGGAATTATAAACCTTTAAACAAACTAAACTTTCCTGCAACAGAGATAGTAAATGTAAAAAAATATCATTTAGGTTAAGTCAACCTATTACAGAACTACTTAAGTTTAATAAGTTAATTGACTTTGCATAAATGCATTGTAGCAATTCTATTTTATTTAGTTAAACCTAGATAAGTTAGGTTCTTTAAAATTATGTGTGATGAATTGTGTGATGAATTGTGCTCTCGGTCACCTTGTTCCCAGAAAAATATGAACATTAAGTTATCTTTCAATACAAGGGAAAAAGGATTCTGCTGAAGAAACACAAAGGCAAAGATTATGGAAAATATTTTCAGTCAATAAAGTCTATCAAAGGAGTGTAAAAAGTTTAAAAGTGAGGCTGAAAGCTGAGGCTGCCATTGGAAGGAGAAAGCTAGCTAATTTAAATCTAGAACCATGCAGTACAGGGATAAAAATCTCAGGGCACAGCAGTCATTCTGCTAGAATCCTATATAATAAAGAGGTAATATGCAAATTGACCATAATGCCATCACAAGATGGCAGTACCCACACCAGGGGCAGGGCCAGCTCTCTGTGCACTTGCTGCCAGAGACCTCTCAGCCCTGCCAGGGGCCTCAGGTCGTCCTGCACTCCTCACTGACTGAGGATCAGGTAACCAGGGCCAGCTGATGCACAGGCAAGCCTTGGATGGCAGCTGCCCAGCCCTCCAGAGCTGGCCCGAGGCTCAGGTAACCAGGCCTGGCTGACGCTTGCGATGCTGGAAGTGTCAGCAGCAGAGATGTGATAGGGTCATCGCTTCCCTTAATTGCCTTGGCCGTCTCCCACCCCTGAGGGCTCCAGGACTATGAGAGGGGGCAGGCCTGGCTGAGGGAACACCCACCTCCAGTGCATGAATTTTCATGCACTGGGCCTCTAGTATTCAATAATGAACTCAAATTTATTATTTAATAACTACAGAAGTTATTGGTTTTGAAATAAAATAAGTTTTTGGAAATTATCTTAGAAATTTTGCTTTTTATCAAATTGCATTTGTATATTTGTAAATACATGTCTGTATAAAAATGTATGTATGGGTGTATATAATAGTATTAGATCTCATCCAAATGATTTCAGCATTTATAGTACATTTTTGCTTTAAAAAAATCTTCATTTAAAACTGAACAGTAAGTGTTCAGTTTTTGAGATCAGGAAATATTATTCACCTTATCCCCATATAACAAGGTTACATTGCACATAAGCTGTAATTAATTATTCAATAAATTAGTATATAATTAAATAAACACATATATAAATACACAATCATAAAAATATATATACCCATGCATATACTTATTTAGCCATATATAAGTATGATTATATACTATTTAGGTAAATATAAGTGCCATTATACATTACAATATAAGTACCATTATGCAAAAGCTTGAGGTGTACAAAAGAAAAAGTACTTCAAGGAATAAGTGGTATTTGAGTTGAATCCTAAAATTAGAGACTAACTTTAACATGTGGAGGGTTTAGGAGGGAATTTGAAGATAATAGGATACTTTGCACATGGACTGAATGCATGACTAAGATATGATATGGCTACAGAATAAGTGTCACAAACAGCAGTGTGGTGGTTTCCAGAGGGAAGGAGGTAGGGAAAGTAAGGAGTCCTAATATATGGTGATTGGAGATTTGATTTTGGGTACTGGGCATACAGTGCAATACACAGATCTGATAGAAACTCACATCTCAAACTCATATGATCATATTGACCAAAGTCACCCCAATACATTTAATTTTTAAAAATGATTTTATTGATTTCAGAGAGGAAGGGAGAGGGAGAGAAAGATAGAAACATCAATGATGAGAGAGAATCATTGATCCATTGATCGGCTACCTCCTGCATATCCCCTACTAGGGATAGAGCCCACAACCTGGGCATGTGTCCTTGACTGAAATTGAACCTGGGATCCTTCAGTTCACAGGCCAACACTCTATCCACTGAGCCAAATGGGCTAGGGCCCAATATATTTAATTTACAAAACAGTAAGTGGTCGAAACTGGTTTGGCTCAGTGGATAGAGCGTCTACCTGCAGACTGAAGAGTTTCAGGTTTGATTCTGGTCAAAGGCATGTATGTTGTTTGCAGGCACATCCCTGGTGGGGAGTGTGCAGGAGGCAGCTGGTCGATGCTTCTCTCTCATCAATGTTTCTAACTCTCTATCCCTCTCCCTTCCTCTCTGTAAAAAATCAATAAAATACATTAAAAAAAAACAACAGTAAGTGTTCATTTGTGCAGAGGATGGGTAAGCCCAACATTATAAGCATTTTTCCCCTCTATTAATCTTATCTTCATGAAGTTTCTGTCAGGTAGGTGGGCTACTGTCCCCATTTGACAGATGGATATGCAGGTGCTTAGGAAGTTGTCTGTAGTCATTTAACATGCGGAAGACCTGGATTCCCAACTAAGTAGTCTGATGCTGCATCCACAATATTAAGTACTTCGTGCTTCTTCATGAATAAATGAAACAAAGGAAGTTCCCACAGGTACTGAACATAGTCAGAGGTAGCCTCAGACCAGCAGGCAGACCCCCATCTTGGATTAACTCTTATGTGAGAAAAACACCTGGGAACATCTCCCCATGAACAAGAATGGAAACTAGTCATGGCTCTGTTTTTGGGCCCAGAGAACAATGGTTGCCCTAGGTCAGTGGTCAGCGAACTCATTAGTCAACAGAGCCAAATATCAACAGTACAACACCTGAAATTTCTTTTGAGAGGCAAATTTTTTAAACATTTGCTAACCACTGCCCTAGGTAATGAGAGTTTCAGGGTAACTTGCTTTTATTTCATGCAGGGTTCAACCTCCTGTATCTGAAGATGACCATATCATCCTCACCCAGGACCAAGGACTCAGAAAAAAAAAAAGGGCACAGTGCAGAGACCTCTGACTGACGCCATGCTGTGCACAGAGAGACAATAATGTCTAATTAAAGTGGGAAGTCATCCTTGGGAATTCTCTTAAAGCAATCCTCCTACCAAATCCCCGAACATGGCCTACAAGCCATAGTAACTTCAAAATGCTATGAAATAAATTTAATGCTCAGAATGCAAAGGAAAAATTATAACATATAAGGTTGAGGTGGGTGTTCGAGAGTGCTACAAAGAACCTCCAAAGAAAATTGGCTTTCTTAGTAACTTACTTTACCTTTCCAGAAAATAGCCTAGGACCAGTCATAATATAATTTAAATAGCTGCAGGATGCTTTAATTATAGGAAGATAAGGGATGAGATTTTTTTCTAAAAGCTGTCTATACCAAAATTTTACTATGCCCTCTATCCTACTATTTTTTCCCAGTGGTTTATCCCAGGGTTTTGCAACTTATACATTTTTTGATGCAAAAATATATATGTTGAAAGGAGTATTTTTTTAGGTATTCTACATCATCAGGACTTTACAAGGCAATGATGTAGCATTACAGAGCTGGCCTTCTGACTAACTGGGGTGTCCTGGTAACACTGCTATGCTCAGTTAGAGAAGTCATCAAAGGGTACTTTTAAAAGAGAAATAGTGCCAGAGGTTAGTCTCTACAATCTCTTCATAAGGTCCCATTGATGATCAGTAATGGTATTAACGATTACTCACAGTTCACTTGTTTTTTAGCCTTTTTGCTAATATTCTAGCACCTTCATATTTCCTGTGAAAAAGGCTATCTGGTAACAGTCAAAACACTGATAAATGTCTCATGAATTCTATTTTTCTTTGTTCCCTATCCAATCTTTAATTGGTCTATAAAAGTCACTCAAGTAGTCTTGTTGGGACGTAGACCCTGGCCTCTGTCTAAAATCCAATGTGCTTTCAACTATCATAGGTAGCTCTTAAGTTGAATAATAAATGTGAGAGTACTAGATTGACATGAAATTCCAGTATTGTAAGTTAAAAAATACAGTTCAATATCAACACTTTTATATGGTTCAAAGGTATAAAGATGTATACACATACAAATTATTGTGGTAAGTTGTGGCTGGTTAGCATCATCTACAGACCATGCTTATTCACAATGGAATCAATTGCTTTTGAATAGCATCTCCACTTACAAGGTCATATATCATATTGTTACTTGCCCACATGAGAGTTTGTTTTTATATAGTTACTAGTGATTGAGTGCATGGATTCATGCATATTGAAAGGAAATTAGAAGAAATATTTTAATATAGATATCCGCCCTTTCTCTATAATGGAAACATCAACAGAAACAAATTCACAATCAACAATGACAGATGGAAACACATGTGTGTGATTGGCACTAGCAAGAGCTTCATATGTATCGTGCATGCGCAAGTCAAAGTTTATTTTTAAATTGTAGTGCACATCATATGTATCAGCTTGCCAGTCAGTCAGTGGTCAGATGGATGGTCGGTCACTTAGTCTTTTATATATATAGATATTCTATATCTGAGGCAGGTGTAAGACAAATAAAACACACATGATACATTTTAAAAGTCTAGGAATTGTGTTGTAAATAGACTGGTTTTGCCACCATTTCCTGAAATAATGAACCAAAATATATATCTCTTATAAGAAGTATTTTGTGCTGATGAGCATTCAGAATTGTCTTTGAGGTTACATCCTAAGACACGCATTTGACCTGCATAAACAAAAGTGGGCTAATTTTAGATCTATCTCATAAGAATAACATGAGCCTTAGGATTCAACCTAATAAAAACAATACCATTCCCCAAACTCTCCCAAATCACTTTATCTTCCCTTTAAAGATAACTTGAAAGTTTTAAATGGAAAAAGTCTTTACAGAAGCTTTTATAAACCCATTACAAAATGCATAAGCACTTGGGAAATAAAGTGAAACCCAATACCCGATAAAATGCTGTTAGACTGAGGAATGCTTAGGGTATGAAATTATACTTTTGCTAGAGTCATATGAAATAGTAAATTCAAAGTTGTCTAGAAGTGCTACATGCCTGATGTTTCACAGGGAATATTAAATAAAAAGCTACACATTCAAACAACATCAGCATGCAGTTGACTTTTCATCTGAACTGAGGGCTGGAGATCCTGGGGTGTAATTAGGTATAAGTTAATTTGCAAGCCCCAGTTGCTTTATGGCTCACACCAGGATATCTATTGCCAACAGGGGCTCATAAAAATATATCTCAGAGGTCTAAAATAGAATTCAAAATTTATAATTTCATTCTAATTCTTCATGCATCTGGATTCTACCTTGTTGATGTTCCCTAAAAAAAAAAAAACTCAATGAACAATTTCTCTTTTAAAGGCTTTTCCCCAGGAAAAAGGAAAAGGAGAATTAAGTTATCTTCTAATTACTTTTCAGTATAAACAACTGGCATTTGACTCTAAACTCATTTAAGATGTAAAAAAAAAAATCTGAATTTTTGATACATACCTTCTAAACTGTATGCATAAAATTTTGTTATTTAGAATAACATATATTATATGTGGATATGTGATTTATAATAAATTTTAGGAGGCTTATGTATTTTTCATAAGCTTGTTGAGTTAACAATATTTTTTGTGAGACAGAAGACTTATTAACATTTATTTCTAAAAATTCAAACAAACAAAAAACAGCAAAGATTTACCCATGGATACAAAATTTACCTAAAAGCATTGGTTAGATTTAAATCTTAGCTACAATAAAATAAGAGTGCAAATAGAGAAACTAAGGTTGAACAGAATAAAAGCAAGAAGCGAACTAAACAATTCAAATTATCATCTTTTAATTTGCCTCATTGTTCTACCAATATAGCCCCCACCAAATATAGGCACCAAGTAAATGTGACACAAAAGTCCTGAAAAGGAAAGCTGTACACAGAATACTCTGCTAAATAAAAAACATCATTTTAAAGAAACTTACTGTTTTCACTTTAGAAAAAAAAATGTTGGAATGTCTGTTTTCAAATATAACCATTAATACATTCATTTATTCATACACTAGAGGCCTGGTGCGTGAAATTTGTGCATGGGTAGGGTCCCTTGGCCTGGCTGGTGATCAGGGCCTATCAGGGGCTTCCGGTGTCAACCATGGCCTTTCTTCTGATTACTGGCTGGGGCCTCCCTTTCTACATTCTGCGCCACCCCCTGGTGTTCAGCACACACCATAGCAAGTGATCAAACTCCCAGTCTCTCTGTCAAAATCCTAAGGGGACAATTTGCATATTAGCCCTTTATATAGAGAGATTCCCTCAATAAGCTGCATAATGAACATGTATTGCACAAATAGAGAAGGTAAGAGAACACAAGAAGAAAAGTATTATTTTCTGTCCTAAAGTCTTTTATCCCTCCCCATCCCCAATCTAATGGAAAAAGAACATACACAATTGAAACAAGGCCATTTTTGCTTTAAGGTCTTCTATCAATAGAATGTTTGGATATACTCAAAAAATTATCAGGAAAGTAACTGAAGTATGACAAGCTTCTTAGTATAATTTGAGTTGAATCTTAAAGACAAAATTCATTTTCCCCTGCACATCTGAAAATATTGATATATCAATATATCACACACATTTATCTCATAACAGATTCATATTACTCCATATCACTCTCATTCTTTATTTTACTATTTTCTAGTAAAATATTTACCTCAAGAAAACTCTTCATCTTCAAAGTCAAGGCGTAAAGCTTTTCTGGACTCTTGTCTATATATATAATTCACTATAGGGTAGAATCAGGATTGGTCAGTACTAATTTCTAGGAATTTAAATGACAGCAATACTGCAGCAACAATAATAATTGGCTGCATGAATGACAGTTATGTCAGCAAATGTTCCTAAAGAAAAAACTATGGAGAGTGGTATTTGAAAAAGGCCATGGTATCAAGCTTAGCAATCCAGTAGGATAAGTCAATAAAAGATACAGCCTGGCTGGCATGTTCAGTAGTTGATTCCTGGTCAGGGCACATGTCCAGGTTGCTGGCTCAATCCCCAGTAGAGGGCATGCAGGAGGCAGTCAATAGATGTCTCTCTTATCATTGATGTTTCTATGTCTCTCTCTCCCTCTCCCTTCCTTTCTCTGAAATCAATACAAATATATATTTTTTTAAAAATACAAAATGGTGATTTTCCTCCCAATAACTGAGATGATTCTAAATGAAGTTGTCCGCTTGAAAATAAGAATACCTGGCACAGAACAGAACCACATGCAGATACACAGAAACTCAAAAGGAATTCATTAATAGAAAAATAATCATAAGTTTAGTATATTTTAAGTCACAATGAACCTACCCAAATTGATTTCTATACCAGGCACTGTCATTAATGGTATCCCAAAATTGTAAAACATTTTTTTGTTTTGATTTAATTTTTCACAATCCCATATGATGGATGATGTATATAAACATATAAGTTATAAAGGAGAGAGTGAAAAGTAACAGGACTATATAACACCTTTTTCAAGTCTGAATATTTGCTTTCATCCTAAGGACATAGAGGATCAATCCGGACTACATAAGAATTTGCAGTCCGTCAGCTACAGCCTAAGTAAGCAGTAATCCTGTTACAGTCTTAGAGGGAAACTCAGACAACTCCAATCTTGACTACAGACTTTAAAGTATAAATCTGTCCATCTTAACCAATCTAAGGAAAAGGGTCAGTCACCTTTTTCTTCTTATCTCTACAGTATGGTGAGAGTGATAGAATAGCACACATTTTCTGTGTATGCTCTAGGAGAGATCCTTTCTTCTACCAATTGCACAGTTATGCAAATATGATCTTAACATTTGTGGCATTACAGGAGTGTTCACTCTGTGAAAGGAGGGAGGGATATAGTAAAAAAAAAAAATCATTTATACTCTTTTGTTACCTTCCAGGGTGAGTGTCAGGGGTTTGCCATCCCAGGGGGTTATGGTTCTTCACAGTTCTAACCCATCCTCTTCAACAAAAGCAGTCAGCCTGCCCCATGGAAGGATAAGTTACCTAATGAGGTCTGCGTATTTTCAATTTATTAAACCTGTAAATTATGAACATCATCATTGCCCTCCTTAATGCATGACAAATGATATCCCCAGATTGCAGAGAAATAATGAACTGACTTTACATTTTGCCTGATAAGCTCATGCATCATTGCACCTCTGCCTTCAAGGTTCCCACCTCTCAGCCCGCTTAAGGCAGGAAGAAGCTTCTGTCTACCTAGAGGACCTGCCCTGTTGAAAAATACTTCTGTTCTTCCAGGGGAAAAAATGACCATTTGGAGCCTGTGAAATACACTGTAAATCACAATGAGAATCAATGCTTACTAATTGTCCATGACTAAAGCCCTGCATAATGTCTAGTGACACCGGGAATTCCACATAATACCTCGTGTCTCAGTGCACAACACAGCAATCAAATATACATTAAAGGAGGCCGCTTTGAAAGAGCATCAGGATTGGCATCAAGTGCTGCCCAGGAGGCTCTTCTCAAGTGTGAGCCGTGTTACTGAATTAGCAACCAATGCATTATTTAGGGGGGGGGGTGCGTGTTATGTTTTGAGCATTGGAAAAGGCACAAAGAAGTCGCTTCCTCCCTCTTTAGTTGGACTTTTATGAAGAATTATCTGTTTCATTTGCTTCTTATACGTCTTTTGTAGAATTTAGCAAACAATATAAGAAATGTGGGGGAAATTAGAAGCATTGGGGAATATAAACAGCATTTTTCTGTTATACTGTTTCCTCTGGAAAATGGGCACCCTGTGCACTGATCTATGGCTCTTGGGGATATATGTTAAAATAGACTCTAACCATAAATTAGAACATAATTTAGATGATAACCAGCTTTTTTTAAAAAATGTGATTCTAGACCTTCAAGAAGCCCCATAGTGGGCTGCCTTCTGAATGGCAGAAATAGGGAAGAACTTGGACCCACTGGAATAGAAATAAGAGTATCGAGAACTGATCATCTTCCCCTTGGATCTGCCTCCTTTACAGGGACACAATGCACAACAGACAAGGACAAAAGACAATCCCTGGATATGCTAGCCAACTTTCCCTTTTACTTATGTGGCACCCCAAATTCTGAAAAGTATCCAAAGCAATGGCCTCACATGACTCATGGTGTCTGTATCCTTAACCAAATCCTTCCATTTAATGATATGGTCTTATGTCACTGCCTCTGCATGAGAAGCACATATATCATCAGCTTAGCCTATAACCCAGTAACTGAGCTTCTGTGTTTGCTCCAGGCTCACTTGGACACTGACTATACTGTTCAATCATAATCCGATAGGATGATAATGAATTAGTGCTTCTTTCAACCACTTTGAAGACAAACGGCACTATGTGAGCATTCAGGATTAACACTCATTAGTATTCCTCCTCCTCCCAGCAGCCCAAGTTTTCTCTGCTTCCCCAGTTATCACTAAATTCTTTCTTGAAAACTCTTTACAAACCCTAACTAATTAATGATGCTTCTAGGTAATAAGTGCAGTATATAAAAGAGTGCTATACAAAAAGGAGAGCAAGCATTATTCTTATTAGTTACACATTTCAAAATTTAAAGTGCATCAGGAAAAGAGCAGCTTCTTTTATAAAAGAAAGGAATACAGAAGTAAAAAGGAAAAACCTTTCAGTGGGAAGATTCTGGACTGCAGCCAACACTTAAAAAAAGGAGGTGGAATAATAATTCCTTGAAAGTTTCAAGTCACTGCTTCATGTGTACTTCTCTGGATGCTTAAAGGATAGAGAGAACAGAAAGGAAGACAAAGAGAACACATACCAGGGGTAAAATCAATTGGTGGAAAGGACTTCAGGGAGTTGAAATTGGGCCACAGAGACTCAAATGTGCACATCACTTATCAAAGACATCCGGATGCAATGTTCTGATCACCCAGCACATACCAGGCCTGATGTAGAGTTCTAAATATGCTCAAAATATCCAGAGGGTGTGTTATCACCCTTATTGCCCTTTCCTACCTCCAAGCTGAACTCTGCCATGTATATAATTAATATCAGGTATTTACTTCCCATTCATATGAAAGAACAAAGCCCAAGCTAAATGGATTTGTAAAGTATCCAGTTTAATATGCCCACGAGCCCTGAATTGTCCAGGGAACCTCTGCTTCCTAGAAGACTACTCAAGTGAATCGCTTTAAGTCACATTTTATGCCCCACAATTATTAAGTTATAATTTGGAATTTCCTTTCTGAAACGATATTCCATTTTTATAAATGCAACAGAATAGATCATGGAAATATTTGAAAAGGAAACACAATTCTATAATTTTATAGAAGAGGCAAAATAACTTATGACAGAAAGGCTATGTCATAAACTTTCCCTTTTGGAAGCTCTTCAGCATGCACCAGTTTTGTTAAGCCTTAAAATTGAAGGTAATGAAGTTTAATTGGAGAACTCTTGTTCTTTTCCTGGTAAACAGACATAATTCAAGGCTGTAGAACTTGGAGTGGCATTCAAAATTGGAGCTCCAAATGATCATTGCTGGGTTTACATGCATGATTGTACCTAGGAAAAAAATCTCTAAAAGACAAATGCAGAGGATGGGGTACTTTTCCCTATTTGCTTGCTCTAAAGGTAGCTGTAGATGGAGTCAACTAAGTAAAAATTTTCCAGAATATTTTAAGTTATAGATTGGTTGGATGTACTTAAGAAGTTCGGAGTTACATCACCAGTTGACTCAATGAAATTCAGCTTTGTTCAGAGTCCTTAAGGAGTCAGACTGTGTATTTTATTCCATCTTCATTTGAACATTGTGAAAGGCCCAGGTTAATATGTAAATATTTGGGATATGAAAATGCTTAGAAAAATAGGAAAGTTTGAATCTGCCACATCCTACACCAATAATTTTCAACCTTTTTCATCTCATGGACACATAAACTAATTACTAAAATTCTGTAGCTCACCAAGAAATATATTTGTTGCTGATCTGACAATGGGCATAATTTTGATTCATTCACATCAGATAGCTATCATCATTTTGTAACTTGACAATCTAATGTAAAAGCGATAGAACCTCAGATTAGTCAGGTATTGCATGTTTTCAGGTTATTGAGACATAACCAGTTCAAATCGCTGTCCTATGCCATTCAAATTCAGATAGCAATCATCATATGAATGTGGTCAGTTATACTCTGTAAAGGTATATTGATGACATTCTGCTGAACTTTCCCAATTATATTAATAACACTTCCTTCTGAGCTCCAGAGGCTACCAGCATTTATCCACTATTTATTAACCAATATTATGCTTTCACTGGTCAGATTCTATTTTCCCCCTAAAATATAATTTTGTTGCCCTGGCTGGTATTGCTTAGTGGTTAAAGCATCAGCCCATGCACTAAAAGGTTCAGGTTCAACTGGGTGGAGGGCACAAACATAGGTTACATATTGAATTCCAGCCATGGTCTGGCCACATGAGGGAGGCAACCAATCGTTAGTTTCTCTCTTTCTCTTTCCTTTCCCTCTTTCCTTCTCTTCCACTCTTTCTCTTAAAAATATCAATGGAAAAAATATCATGGGGTGAGGATTAACAAAACGCAAATAAAATAAAACATAACTTTGTTTATAAGGGGTTTGGCTTAAATCAAGAAATCATGTACATTTTTTAGTATCTGCCAAAACTATTAATTTCAAGATCACCATTTTTAGCACAATGGAGTTCTCTATTTTATATTCTTCATTCTTTTGAATTGAAATCAGGGTTGACATTAATTGTTCTATATTTAGGTTGAAAGGTGTCAAAACAAAGGAAGGTATCTTTGGCTTTAAAATTAACTACACACATTTCGGTTGAGTTCTGAGCTGTTAATGATGGGACGTGTAACTTCAAATATATTCCCATCACAACATGAAAGTATGATAAAAAGAAAGTACGTATGATGGTATTTGGCATACTTACTATCCATTCATTTGTCCAACAAATATTTACTGATCTACTGCTTTTGGGCTAGGTGTTCATTCACTCGTTTATTTAATACATTAATTCATGCTTTAATATCACAAATGTGTAGTGATCCAACCAATTAATGGGGAAGACATACTGCCTTAGAAAATACTAAAGATATTTATATGGATAAGACAAGTTCCTCAACACTAAGGAACTCAGAGTACATTGAACATAATGACATGTTAAATAAATGGGGTTAAAAACAGACATAGTATAATTAAAGTAACCACCTAAAGTCATTATGAAGGTATAGAAAGATAGAATAAATATTTCAATTTCTAGAAGTTAAGAAAATCTTCTCACAGGGTTTGACTATTGATGTGGACCTTCACTAGGCAAGAAGAGCCAGGTGTGACTTAGAAAACAGAATGCTGGGAGAATTTTGAGTAGATCAGCAACTTGGAGCATATGGGATGTGATATGATGAAACAGGTAAAGGAGTTAGATAATTATGTCAGGCTTCATGATTATAGGTCTGATCCTCCTATTCTCCCATTAGAAAGTTACATGAATGTGTTTAAATAAAGCATATTTTATGTAGACATGAAGATAATAAATGTGCATTCAGTACCTATTTATAAAACAATGTGTAATCCCAGTGGAAAAACAAAGACTTATATGATACCTATCTATATCACTCATAATAGATGTACTGATGTGAATGAAAACTGTTATTTTGTGGAATTTGTAGGTCCCTGTACGTGTGTGTGTGTGTGTGTGTGTGTGTGTGTGTGTGTGTAGCTAGGCTCTACCATTCTACTGTAATTCTTGGACTCTGAATATAGGACCATATATTCTGCTTTTTTGTATTTTTTTCAGCATGAATTGTGGTGTCTTTTTTTATACATAGTAGAAACTGAGTAATTGTGTACCAAAAGAAGAGAATAAATATGTTTGCATT
Source organism: Pipistrellus hanaki (assembly GCF_964339955.1). Classification (NCBI taxonomy): domain Eukaryota; kingdom Metazoa; phylum Chordata; class Mammalia; order Chiroptera; family Vespertilionidae; genus Pipistrellus; species Pipistrellus hanaki. The sequence continues at coordinate 70,962,227 of NC_140508.1, forward strand.
CTAATTGAAGATACGGTATTAATACATATGGGAAGTTAAATAACATTACACAGGGTGTCACATAACAGTATTCAAGGAAATACCTTATAAGTGATTGAGATAGTAATACCTAAGAGTTTGTCATAGGAGGAGAAAAATGAGGAGATTGAAATGAACTTTTCTTTGAAGAATAAATCACATTTTGAAAGCAGAGAAAAGATTAGCAGGTGTAAGTAGCACTAGGATATCTGCATGAAAATGTCAAAATGTCGCTCTCATTTAATATAACTTAAAAAACTTTGTTTGGAGAATGTGGGTAATGGGGGCAAGGCTGTAAAATCTACCTCCTATGAAACTCGATCAATCAGTTAGCTCTGTCTTCTTCTATTAAATGAATGTCCTCAAAGCTGTGCTGTAATGCAGAAAGGAAACCAAATGAGGAGCTATTAATGAGGCTTTATAGCCCAATTCTGACAAGCAAACCAATCATCCATTCAAAATACAGGACTGTTGTATTTTCTCTTTTCACAATGAAATAATTTTTTTAAAAATTTTACAAGACAGAAATCCCATGTCCAGTATAATCATCTATATCCAGATCCATCTGGAATGAACAGTTTGTAACTAGAAGCTAATACAGAGTGGCTCAATTGAAAGGAAAACATTACACAAATGTCAATAAAGGTGATGAGCTAGTCATACCATGGCAGGTTCTCGTGCAATAGGACCTGTCATTCTGACAGCCATCCCATGTGAAGGGCCAATGGATCAGAAAAAACAGCAATGGTGACTGTGGGCAGCAACAGCCAATGGTAAATTCCCAGAGAAATTAATTTATGTCTGGATAGGCCTCTAATAGCCACTTTTCATCACACGAAGTAAGCAGGAAAAAGAAGAGGTCAACAGAAAAACTGGTATGCTGCCCTTCATAGGTGAAGGGTCCCAATGAACCAAAGCCGTAAGTGGCACTGTAGTGAGGGATTTATATTCCCTCACACAGTCTGGAATCACTTATGTAGTCAGCAAAAGCTCCCCATGGTGCTTTCTATGTGCAAGAACCTGTGCTCTAGGGAAGAATTCACCTGTAGGTGAATAAATGGAAACAGTCACGGGGCAGTTCAGTAGATGCTGTAGGCCAATGATTTTCCACATGTAGTACCCAGAATAGCAGCATCAGATCCCCTAAGCAAAGAGATATGCACCCCTCTGTTCATTGCAGCATTATTCACAGTAGCCAAGACAAGGCAACAACAGAAGGGTCACTCAATAGAGGATTGGAAAAAGAAAATGTGATATATACAGTGTGTTCCAAAAAATGTATACACACTTTAACAGCTTATAGCTCAATTGATGTTTCTTTCTTTTCAAATGTAATGAGTTAGAATTAATAATTATTCAAAGTGTGTATACATTTTTGGGGACACCCTGTGTGTGTGTGTGTGTGTGTGTGTGTGTGTGTATGAATTAGAAAAGACACTTTTTGTAGATGACATGATTCTAAAGACTCCACCAAAAACTATTAGAAATAATAAAACAAATACAAAAAAGTTTCAGGATATAAAATAAATGTACAAAAATCCTTTGCATACCTATATACTAAGAATGAAATTTCAGGAAAAGAAATGAGAAGAAAGAAAAAAAATCCCTTTTGCAATTGCAAAATAAAAGGATAAAATACCTAGCAACAAATTTAACAAAGGATGTACACACTGGAAACTGTAAGAAATTATCAGAAGACATAAAGAAATGGCAAAAAATTCTGTGTTCACTTATTAGACTCTGTGCTTTATGAACTCTGCAGGTGATTCTGTTGTAAGTCAAGTCTGAGAATCTCTACCATAAGCATAGAGGAAAGGAGAATAAAACGTGCATATAAGCCCCAGTAATCAGCATAACTGAGGTGGCAACAGTAAGCAATGTTCCACATTCTTTTCTCTAAAGAAAAACACTGTTCTATGCATTGATTAATTAATGAGTGCCAACTACATGCTTGGTATTGTTGTGGACATAGGCTAAGGAAAAACAAACAAAACAGCTCTTTCTCTGAGAATCATAAGGCCTAGTGGGGCAATAATTAGTCTTTCTGCTGTGCCTTCTTCCTGCATGCCAGCCATTTATTTAATGTGTTTAGTTGCTGTTCATTAAACTGAGATGACCCATCAGTTAAAAAACAACTCCTTGCTTCAACATACTGATTTTAAATGAAATTTCACTGCTGTTTGCCATTTCATTGCAATATAATGAATGCACTATTCCATTTTACTGAAACTTCTCTATAATAAAAAGGCAACTGCTCTGTTGATTAAATATTAATCCCTCTGGGAGTTGTAAGAACTATAGAAATGGATATTAAATCACAGAGCTTTTACCTAACAAGGACTTTTTTTTTTCAGTTGGCTCTAGTCAACTTTCAGGAACTAATAATCCTTTCTAATTAACCTCTGGGTTTTCCCTGTATAAGGGTCATCAAAGAGGTTTGCAGAAACAACTTGGCAGATCCTAATGCTGAGACAGCATCCCGTGACAAACCTGATTGTCAGGAATATTAGGGTTGCTCCAATTGTTGAATTTTTCTGCTTTGCTAGAAGCCCTTGCTTCTCCAACAGTCTGGATTTTCTGCCCTCGGTATGTGAGCATATTCTTTGTGTATTTTCAAGTGAGGGTAGCAGGTTGTTTATTTTAATTGGATTTATTGGGGTGACAGTGGTTAGTATATAATACATCATCTGGATATTGTATTGCATGTTCACTACCCCAAGTCAAATCTCCTTCCATGATCATGTTTTCAATCATTGAAGTTGACACATCTATAGCAGTTATTGCCCCAAAATAGAAAATCATGGCTAAGTAAAGTAACATGCATTTGATGGCAGCATTTATTTTCCTTCCGGTCTCAAAGGGTATATTACATAGGAAACACCAGGAAAGTTCTCAGTTTGCCTGGAATTGTACAATTCACCAGTATCAATGCCAGTGCTTGCATTTGAGGCAGTCTGATTCCTCAGCCCATGGGGAAAATCTTGTCCCCTCCTCAGAACACACTGGAAGACGGCTTCTTCATGCTCAATAATTGATTAACTGCATTAGAGATAATGGTTCCCCTAGAGATACATCATGTCTTGTGTGAATTTGAGGAAATGGAAATATTAACTATTCTACACGAGAGGCCACAGAGTTCTGTGGAATAGGCTGCATAAAGAGAAAAGTAAGAGTCAGTGTAGATGACAGAAATAAAATGCCTTGGCATTCAGGGGGAGCTGTGACCACTAATAGAAGTGATGCCCCAAATCTGAAAGAACCACTTCCAGAATAACAGGAAGGAGGACCCTGGACTCAGAATGGGCTTGGCTTGGATAGCCAGACAGAGAACCCCCCAAAGTCTGTCTGACTGGTTTCCCAACTGGATTTCATGTCTCCTCTCCCTGCTTAGAGTTACCCAGATAGTTTGTGCCCCGGTGATTGGGCGACTCCTTTTGGAAAGTCCTCTCTTGATTGCAGTCTGGCCTCAGTATCTGTGCCTTTCCTGAAGGCACTATGCCTGCATGTCCTCAATCCTGAAGCAACATAAAAGTCCCTGCATCCCTTTGATGACATCAGCAAAAGCTCAAAGTCCACTCAACCAGGCAAAACCAAAGGCCACCTGTGGGCAAAGCCTGGGTCCTTTGCTTGTCTAAGCAGCATTGTGACCATAATTGCTGGGGGAATAATAGTGTCATTGTCTTTAGACAATAAATGCCCCTTTCTTAGCCGATAGAAGATTTCAATCTAAACATCAAAATATTCTGGTTTTGGTCTGAATTTTACTGTGTTCCTGCAGAACTTGCCTGTCTTCAACTGTGGTGTCAGTCCTCTGGAAGCTCAAGTTGGCAACCTCAGTGAAGAGAAAATAAGCACAAAGGATTGTTGTCGATGTAACCGCAGTGGTAGCTTTGGCTCACACTGTTGATAAATGTTAGAGGGTGTAGCTTTTCCCTCTCCGGTTTCCCTGTTTATTTTATTTCTGATGACTTAGCCACAGGCTATGTGTCTGGGAATTGGAAGGGAGGACAGTCTCTTTCTCAAAGTGAGTTGGCAATCTGTCAGACATCCTTGCAGCTCTCAAAGTTTCTCGTTAACTATTTTTCAGACAAAACTTCACTTGCAACAGCTCTTTTTGGCTGCCCTCTGTTTAATGCCACTGTGTCTGATCCACAACTTAGGTAAAGAGATTCTATTATTAGGAATCCTTAATTTACATGGAAACCAGTGTTTACTGGGAAACAGTGCCGATTTTTTTATATTGTTATTGATTTCAGAGAGGAAGGTAGAGCAAGAGAGAGATAGAAACATCAATAATCAGATAGAATTCTTGATCGGATGCCTCCTGCACGCCCCCTACTGGAGATGGAGCCCGCAACCCAAGCATGTGCCCCTGACTGGAATTGAGCCTGGGACCCTTCAGTTCCCAGGCTGATGGTCTATCCACTGAGCCAAATCAGCTAGGGTCAGTGCCAATTTGACATAGCCTAACACAGGGTTGTCATCATTAGGATGAGGGTCTGGGAAACTACAGGAAATAAGTCCTAAAGGCAGTTAATCAATTATTGAGCATGAAGAAGCTGACTTCCAGTGTGTTCTGAGGAGGGGGACACGATTTTCCCCATGGGCTGAGGAATCAGACTGCCTCAAATGCAAGCAGTGCATTGATACTGGTGGATTGTACAATTCCAGGCAAACTGAGAACTTTCCTGGTGTTTCCTATATAATACCCTTTGAGACCGGAAGGAAAGTAAATGCTGCCATCAAATGCATGTTACTTTACTTAACCATGATTTTTCTGTTTTGGGGCAATAACTGCTATAGATGTGTCAATTTCAATGACTGAAAACATGACCATTGAAGGAGATTTGACTTGGGGTGAACCATTATGGCTTTTTTGAGCAAGTGGAACATACCAAGTTAAATAATGCACCACTCCCAAGTGCAACATAGTATCACAGACAGAGGTATCAGCAGCAGTATTACAACAAGCTGCCCCCCGAAACACACACAAAGAAAATTCTCAACCCCCTGATATTACTGAGGATCAATTGCATGCTATAAAGAACCCATTGCCATTAGAACTATGTTTTTCTTCTTGTCTGATTGACTTGCACTGTCAGTACAGTGAATGTGAATTGGGTTTATACATATACTATCAATATACTACCTATAGTTAATTTCTGTGGCAATAAATCATTAGACATGACAAAACTCACAGGCGGTTGTCCTGTCAATTAAAGCATCAACTTGTAGAGATGTAGTATCCAAGCTTCCTAATTGGTTGTCATTTTATTTTTTTGATGATGATGATAGTGACTCATGCAACTGCCACCCTTACAGCCCAGATGCAGGAGTTTCTGTTATTAGGCTGTCAGTACCATATTTCAGTTTACTCAATGGCATCTCCAGGACAACGACCCTACTCCATTCTTTTAACCATCCATCCATCTTCCACCAGGCACTTACTTAGAGCTCCAGGTTCAAGCTGAAGCATAATTAATAGGCCAAGGAGGTCCTTATTCACACATAACCGAATGAGCATGTGTGCTCTAACAGGCAGGCAATCTGTATGCCTCATAAAGCAGATTTGATTTTGACTTATTGGTGTCTATGCCAAGAATGCAGGGTTGGATGGTTGACACGTAGTGCCATGTTGGCAGCTTTAAAGCTGATACACAGATTTGTGTCTGACATCAGCTGTCCCTGTGGAGCAGTACTCAACACTTTGCCCTGCCATGCATCTGTAAGTCACGTTGCAAAGTACAGTGAAAAAGCAGCATGACCGACCTTATGGCAGCACAAGCAGACCAAGTGTCTTGCCAGTCACCCTGCCCCCACAGGGTCCAGAGATAAGCCCGAATGGAGCAGGTTGCTTAATCATGATGTTGTGCTCAATTGCAATATGGTGCCCATTAAAGTTTGAGCAGTGTTCTCTGTAAATAAGCCAAGTATTTTACTCTCCTCTAATCCCCTCAAATTGGCACAGTATTTGAATCTGTGAGTCACTCTAAATATGGCAAGATGTTAACATCCATTGACAACCAATGGTCAAAGCAGGCCAAAGGTTCTTGCCTTCACATCTCAAAAATAAATAAATAAATAAATAAAAATAAAAAAGCAAGTCTGAATTCCTCATCCTTGCCCAGTCCCTTATTTTCATGTTAAAACCTCCTGCCTGGAGTCAAACAATTGGCTCACTGTCTTTCAATGTGTTCAATCCATAAATTTATGTTAGAGGATGCAGAGTCAGCAAAGGGAGGAAAAGAGATTTAGATGTGTCTTTACTGTCTGTGTGCTTACAAAGGCTTTCCTTAACAATAAATACCACCCGGCGGGAGGTCAATGGGGGGGAAAAAGAAGACATATGCACTACTATTTGTAATACCTTAAACAATAAAATAAAAATAAATACCATCTGGTTTTAGATCCTGAGATCTGTAACAGTGAAGCAAACTTGCACGCTCTTATGAACGCCCATTAACTCTGTGGCAGAGAAAAAAACATCCTTGAAAAAGTCTAGTTCCAAGTTGACACTACCAATCACAAACCACTGAGGCTTGGGACTTGTAGGTTAATATCTCCAAACTTCTGTTCCTGAATTTGCAAGATGAAAATATTACTTTATAATATTGTTTTAGGACTCAAATAACAGCATTTGAGTACATGGAAGACTGAAAGTACTAACACACACACACACACACACACACACACACACACACACACTTTCTGTGATTTGTTGTTCTATTTTTACATCATGCCAAAACCCAAGAAGATGGTAAAACTTTTTTGTCATAAAAGCGAACAAAAATCCACATAATGGGCTGTCAATTCTGATTGCTAAGACGCTAAGAGTTCACTGAGTGAGAGGCCATCCACTCTGATGGGGAAAATATAATAATGAGAACAATTTGACAATTCCTGACTTAGACAAGCCAGGAAATAAAGGGACAGAAAATAAGGACTAGTGCGCCTAACGTGGGGAGGACTATAATTTTTGGCCAGGTGGGCAATTGCCAGAGACTCAGGAGGCGGCTTTTCTTCTCCTCCCATGGTCCTAAGTGGGGTGTTCTTGGAGCTCCCCACTCTCACTCCCTGTGCTGAGGAGCAGATCCAGCCTGGGCCTGTGGGGCAGGAAGGACAGAGCCACTCACTCATCAGCAAAAGCAGTCAGTGTGAAATCTTACACCCCAATTTAAAATCAACTATTTGCAAAGCTCATTTTAAAATATCTTATGGAGGAATAGAAATCTAAGACTGTTACCAAACTGGGGTGCCTGTAGGGAGGCCAGCCTCCCAAGGGCCCAGCACAAGCACAGCTGTGACCCCTTGCACACCCCAAGGTACTCATTGGAAGAGTGAGATAGCAGCTTGAGACATTGTGGGTGTCGCTCAGCAGGGAGAGCTTTGGAAATAGATCCACCAACTTCCAGAGTGATCTATGGTCACTGTTCACTACTGAGAATCCGGGAATGAACAGAAATAAATTCACGGAAGAAAAGTCTGTTGTGGAGCCAACAGCTTGAAAACCAGGCATGGAGGCCTCACAGAGAGAAGAACGTATGCGCTGTTGGGGATACTTCACTGCCTGGACTTTTAACACCAGGGACCCAAGTCCCACCTCTGCCTTTACTAAGACTGTGACTTAAGTAAGGCACACTGAAGCTTGAGTCTCTGTCTCTCCTTACCAAAAAAATGGGGTAATAACCTTTTTGTTTTGAGTGGAAACAATATGGGTGAAGTGCTTAGCACAGATTAATTCCTCAATACAAGAAAGTCTTGTTTTTATTCATTGAATCAACCCATAATCATCATCGATTAGATACATTCTGTGTAGTAGACTTTGGTAACGGGAAGAGGCTCCCTGTTATTGTGAAATAGACTAAATGGTGGAGAGCCCAGGTGGAGAGCCCAGAACACACAGTTCTCAAGATTTGGTGACTTGATCAGAGAATTAATTTTTGACTTATTATTAGTTTCTACCAAAATCACGCTGTTGCAGAGTAAACTTCCACAACACAGCGTTTTAGTTTACAAGGCACCCAATGTCTTATGGGAAGTCATGCTATATTTGGAGTGGCCATTCTTCATGTTAGCATAAAGGTGTTATGATAAGTCTTTCTTGCCCTGTGCTCTATAGGATGTTTGGCAACATCCCTACACTCCAATCATTTAGACCTCAATAGTCTAGGGTTTTGTCAGATTGAACAAATAAAAATACAGAATCCCTAGTAATATTTAAATTTCATATAAGCAATGAATAATTTATTAGTATAAGTGTGTCCCATGCAACATTTGAGTATACTTATTCTAAAAATTACTCCCTGTTTATTAAAAAATTCAAATGTAATTGAGCATCCTGTGTTTTATCTGGCAACCCTCATATTAGAACCTTCCCTGTTGTTACGACCCAAAATATATCTGGACATGATCAAATATCCCATGAGGATGTGAAATTGCCCTCTGATGATTGCCCACTGTATAAATAGGTTCATCAACAAGATGACATGGAAACTCAGAGGGCCCTTCAGGTGGGCCAGCCCCATGTGGGGACAATCAGAGGCCAAGCGCTTCTCTGGGACCCCAGAAATCACAGCTGGCTGCGCTTTATCCTCTGATGCTTAGCGCAGAGAGCACACGAGGAACATCAGGACCTGACTCCATTTGTGACAGATGGCTCTCCTCACTCCTGAAAGTCCTCGGCCTAGAACAATCACTCGCCTTCCATTGTGGATGTTCATTGTGCAGACAGTCTTGCCCACAAGAGACCCAAATGCCCTTACTTGGGTTTATATCCCAAAATGCAATTTCTTCTTTCCCCTTAGATCATGCATGTAGTAGGAACCCAAAGCTGAAATTGCTTGGGAAACTTCTTTCTAACGAGTGCTAGCCTTTTATGTGTGGAGATGAGAAAGACAACTGGGAGTAGAACAAGAGGTCCTTGAAGGAGAAAAGCCCAGAGAGTCCACCCTCCCTTTTTACTCCAGGTCAAGTGTAGGAAGCCGACAGACCCAGGGAAAGCCTAGCTGAGGGAAACACTCTGTCCAAAGGGGCAGTTTTCAACCAGTCTAAAGGGCCTGGGGACAGTCGCATGCATGACGATGAGAGCAAGGGCCACACTTGTACAACAAAAAGCTTCCATGGTGAGAGTTGAATTTAAGAACAGGAAACAATAATTTGACAGACCTGAAATAAGAAGTCAAAAATTAATTTTCTTGTAAGATCTAGGGAACTGTGTGCTAAGACCTTGGTTTATAAACCATGACTATGTAGCAACCAATTACCAGGAAGATGCCAGGCAAGCTGATAGAATGTTAGAGCTGGAAGGGACTTTGGAAAGTCCCCTTTCCAATGTCCACTGCCAACACATGAAAAGCTGTCTTCTCCTGATGTCTCAATTAGCTGGGCAAGTGGGGAAGTCAAGTATCCACCCCAAGGCATGGAGCAAGCTGCTGGCAGCCCAGAACAGGGCCTCTCAAGTACCCTCCTGGTCCACAGAGAGGGGATCAGTGTAGGCTTCTATAATACACTCAGCCATGTGGGGGTGCACGATACAGGCCGAGCTCTATGTAGCACCAGGGAGTACCTCTGCATAGACCACACTCTGAGCAGTGCTCCTTGGGGTGCATACTGTGTGGGGAGCCACCCTCAAAAGCCCCCTGAGGAATATTCTCTGGGATTGCCAGTGGAGTAGCAGAGCATGATCAGTATGATGGACTAAATAAAGGCAGCCACTTTTGCCTTTTTAAACTTAAATACTGGTGGGATTTTTACAAGCACACAAAACTTCCAAATGGAAAGAAAAAAAGAATCCTTTTCGATGTAACCTGCTAGAATCTTGCCTATTGCTAGAGAACGCTTGGGAGAGGTGGGTTTGCAAGGGGTATGAGAATGAAGTCAGAACAAAAGGGCTCTGCATTCCTCTGTGTTGGGAAAATTTAAAGGAATTTCTGCCCCTTGGTGTTTGCACTGCTGGTGATGGCTGTGTCCACACACACAGCAAAGGAGACTGCTGCTTTAGCTCACATGATACTGGGAATCGAAATCACCCAGAAGCCTCTGTGGTTTCCCTTAATCTCCCTCCCCACAATGCCCCCCACCCCATCCTGATATTCATTATGTTCTCAGCACTTGCACAACTTCAAGAAGTCTTATCATAGAAAGCTGGCTGCTGGTGGACAGGGCCATGCCTCTTGTAAAACACTAAATCATTGTTTAATACATTAAACGAAGAGCAAAGAACATTAGCAATAGTCCTTGCAGTTTAAGAATCTCCCTTCATGCATCTATTTCAATTAGAAGGGCTATTAAAAATTTGGAAAGAGAATTTCAGCTGAATATGATATAACTTGTTACTGATGAAATAAAACATCACAAATCTAACCTTAGTTACCCTTCATGTTCTGATTCATTCTATTCTTCCTATTGGAGTTAAACTACTGGCTTTTAATTAGCTAAAATTTATGGCATTAAAGCCACTCCCAAAGTGATGTGTGTGATAGGTACTAGACTGAAAAGTTAGTTTCAATGAAGATATTGCACATTTAGTGAATGGTGGGTTTTACTATCTGATATACAATGTGCACAACACAAACTATGCATGCATTTTTTCTATATCAGAAATTGTACATGAGACACAAAACAAGCACTGAAATTTTAATTCCCAACAATTTCCTCCTATAGTTTCCAAAATCAAGAGTTGTTTCTCCTGCTAAGTGCTATTTGGCTACCTTTCCCTCTGCCTACACCATCTCAACCAAGATCTCCCGCTATGTATTTCCAGAAATAGTGTATGCACCTTGGGGTTTGAAAAATCATGGCTCTTCAAGCTAATTAGCTTGGTTAATTAATATATCACTCCATTTTTTTCAAAATTCATTATGTTCACAAAAAGCCTGTTGGACCAACAGAAGACAGATGAAAACAAGTGACTAGGGAACTATTACTCTAGAAAAAACATCATTTACTGACTGAAAAACTAATATGAGGATTACTAGAATCCCCTAATGATTTTCCATCACAGGGTCTAAATTTAAAATCCTTTCTGAAGGCAAAAATGAAAGCTATGCCTATGTTAGATTGTAGAACTGGAATTAAATACAGCTTTTAACCATGGAAAGCACCCTACAATTGTCACTATTGTTTAGTAATGTCACATGGGAGGTAATCTAAAATAGTTGTTCAAGCTGACCTGGGTTTGTGAGCTACTCTGAGAAGGTTACTTCAGCTCCCACATAGCCTGTTTCCTCGTCTGTGACATGGGAAAGTGGAATTATTCATGTTGGCTTTTATTGAGGTCTGACCATATGCCAGGTACCCAGAAACAACCTCAATGTTTGTGATGAGCATGAAACAAATCTATATGTGCTACATGTGTGCATATAAATGTGTATACCTCTATGTCTATATGCATGCTTAGCATAATCTCTGACACATACTATACATCAGATAAATGTTCTTTTCCAACTAAAAAGTGGCTATTAGAGCAGTAATAATATGTGAATAGGGAAAAGGAAAAGGGTAAACCAATTGTCAGCTAAACCAAGTGCCACAGAATATGTACATATTAAAATCTTATGGATAAATAGAATTACAAGGAAGAAATCACATTTGTTTGGTGAATAGCCAACTTACACTTCAGAGTAAAGTTTCTGAGTTCAAGGAATTTCCATCCTAGGAAAATACTACTACTACTGCTACTACTACTATTACTACTACTAAGTAATTATCTAAAATCCTTTATCCATTGAATACTTTTAAACCATGGAACTATTTTCCTGGGATAAAGGCTTCTTTGGAAGCAGAGCATGAACTAGCTGCTCTGAGATGCATAATTTTCAAACGAAGACACTGGTTATTTCATGCAATGCCTCCACTCTCTTGGGACAAGACAACAGAGCAGCCAGCCAAGTGCATTCTCCTTTAACCTTTATATTTGCTTTTTCAGGAAAATTTAAGCAACGGTTCTTAATAATTTACATTTAATTTTCCTTTGTCCTACACACTATTTAACATCCTAGAAGGGCAGCTGAGCTTCTATAAAAACCCTCTGGTTCTCAAGAGCTCTAACCTTCAGTTGTGTGTTTTACCACTGTGTTGAGAGCTGAGCCACAAAGTAATTATTTAGAGAACACATTAATTAAATTAGTTCTTCCTGTTACTGTAAACACTGGTGTTGCTCTCTTTCCATTACCACTGCTTGTTTCTATCATAAGGAAAGTGCTCTCCTTCCCTTAAGGATTGAGTAAAGTTTCAGTCAAAGATGAATGCAATAAAGTAATTCTGAAGTCCCATCGACAATCTGGGCATAAGCTTTTTGTTTGTTTTATAATTGCCTTTCACTTCTGCTGGTTTTCCAAATGAACTTCAGTGAGCCAATTTCAGAATTAAGCCCAAAAATGAAGCTGGAAACTCTAATAAAAGGCCTATGAAGTGTTTTCTGAACACTCAACTCTTCCACCCCAACCCCCATAACCCTCACTCTCATCTTCACTGACTTTACCAAAAGTTTTTAGGGCCTTCACTCAAATTATGGATTTTTGTAACTTTTACCTGTCCTGGGAGAACCTGAGGACTCTTGTTTCACACCACAAACAATGGACTCCACATTGGAACATGCATTCACGTTTGACATCCACTTGCTCATTAGGGTATGTACTTTCGGATGTTATTACAAACTTAAATTATGCCTGAGATAAAGAAAAAATGAGCCGAATCCGGTTTGGCTCAGTGGATAGAGTGTTGGGCTGTGGACTTGAAGGTCCCAGGTTCAATTCTGGTCAAGGGCATGTACCTTGGTTGTGGGTACATCCCAATAGGGGGTGTGCAAGAGGCAGCTGACAGATGATTCTCTCTCATCGATGTTTCTAACTCTCTGTCCCTCTCTCTTCCTTCTGTAAAAAATCAATAAAATATATTTTAAAAAAAGAAAAAACGATTCACACGAAGAGCAAAGAGCTTCAGCCAAGACATGCCAACCCCACCTCCAAAATGGAGCTCATTGTCAACTATAACTCCTCAGTGTGCAGAGTTTCTGATGATTCACTCTTAGTGCTGGGATGAAATTGAGAGTTTTAAAAACATGTGCAATATGCAGTTTAGTTAAATGAACGTTATATCTAATTTAAACAAGTATGGAATAAATAAAATAATATTCTAGACATCATTATTATTTTAAAATAATAATGCAAGAAAGCTTGTAAATAATAAAAGAAGTAATTGAGGGTGGGGAAATTTTTACTGAGCAGAAAACAATTCTTTATAAAGTACTAGGTGACAAACGGATAGGATTTGCCTATACACACATGGAAAAATGAGTTGGTGGCATTTTAGGCTGAAGGGAAACTGAGAGAAAAATTCTGGGGTAAAATATTCTGTGGTAAATGTAGAGAACCCTGGAGAATGACTGGATGATGACCGAGTAAGATTCAAGAAGACTGGGTGATGTGGTTTGAAATTTTGTTGTATCAGACATCAGTATAAACTCCATATTGAAGAGCTAAATATGAAAAATTACAATAACTATATGAATACAAAGTAACCAAAAAAAAGAGATTAGGGAAGAAAAAGCAATGAAGAAATATTTTCTAAGTATAAAATTAATGAAAGAAATCATAAAAAAAGATTTTGCCCCATGAAAATTTAAAACTCCAGTATATAAAACTGCTAAAATGAAAATAAAAGACTAGCCAGAAAAGTTTTTAAAAAATGGTTTGACACCAATATAGCAAAAAATATTCTTAATGTATAAAAATAAATGCTATATAATAAACATGTAAAAAACAATGAAATACAAATAGAAAAAAGTTGACAAAGTATATAATATATAATATATCAATAGTTAGTTCACTGAAGAAGTACAGTTATCTAACAAACATATGAAAAATACAATGAATATAAAAACTTTAATCCTTTAATAATAAAAGACATGCAACTTAAAACATAATAGCATTTCTTGCCAAGCTGTTTTTTTTTTTTTAAATGTTTTATTGATTTCAGAGAGAGGAGGGGAAAGAGGGAGAGAGAGAGAGAGAGAGAGATGAGGGATCAAGCCTGCAACCCCGGCATGTGCCCTAACCTGGAATTGAATTGTGACCTCCTGTTTTAAGTATCAGTGCTTAACCACTGAGCAACACCAGCCAGGCATCACCAGACTTTTTTGCATGATATCTACTAATGGAACATGGCTAAATGGATACTCCTATAAACTCATAATAAGTAGTCAACTGGTACATTTCTGGAGAACCATCCACTGGTATGTATCATGAGTCTTTAAGATGTTCATTTTTTAACTTAAGAATTTTATCTTTGCGAATCTATTCTAAAGGATGAATTAGGTAAAACAGGATCTGGCACAATGATGCTCATCACAGTATCATGTTTAAGAATGAAGATCTGTGAATAAACTAGGCAAAATTAAGGACATGATTAAACACCTCATGCTATGCCTACATAATGGCAGTAAATCACAGAAAATATTAAGTTCTATTTGTGGAGAATATTTTATAAGAAAACTGATGTGAGAATAATGTTTTGATATAATGATGAGTGACAAACATGCTGAGTGAAGAATAGAGGCTTAGAAGTCAAAGTGCCTAATTTTCAACTCTGAATATGCCTCCTACACAGATACCTAAATACCACATGTTGTATAAAAACAGAATGTAGTATCTGCTTCTCATTCAATTCACTCTGTCTCTTGGGTTCCTCATCTCCATCAAAGACACCATCAATCTACCCACAGACCCAGGACAGAACCCTAGATGTCATCCTGAATTTCTGAATTTCTATAATCTCCCAGGTCAAACTGGTCATTTTTGGTTGTGCCCAAAATATCTCTCTAGTTTGTTCACCAGCATCATTTCAGCACAAGAATATTGACTCACTTCCCCAAAATTTCTAACCTAAATACTTGAAATAGTCCTCAATCTGTCTCTTTGTCTCCAGTTTTATCTCAATAAAATCTGTCCTATAAATTATACCAGAATGTTTTCTCTGAAATGGAAATCGGATTATAGCAGCCACTTCCCTGCTTAAGGCATTTTAAAGTTTCTCTGCCACTTATAAAACTAAGTTCAAAAGGTGTAGCTTGGCAAATAATGCTTTTGATATTTTGGCTCATAACAACCCTGTTTGTATATAAACCATTTAAGTTATGAGGTTTATTATTATAAGTGCAAAGAAGAAATTTACCTCCTTTACTAACTCTCCCTCTCCCTCCCCGCTATCTGCTTCCTATGACTGGTTCAAATATCCAGCAACCTTTCCTCCTAGATATTTCAATCCATAAATTAAGATTCTAGAAATACCAATCAGAAAGGATATATGTACCCCTATGTTCATAGCAGCACAATTTACAATAGTTAAGACTTGGAAACAGCCTAAGTGCCATCAGCAGATCAATAGATTAAAAAGTGTGGTACATCTACACAATGGAATACTACGCTGCTGTAAATAAGAAGAATTCTTACCATTTGCAATAGCATGGATGGATCTGGAGAGCATAATTCTAAGTGAGATAAGCCAGAGAAATATAAATATCACATGACCTCACTTATTTGTGGAATATAATGAACAATATAAACTGATGAACAAAAACAGATCCAGAGACAGAGAAGCATCGATCAGATGCTCAAACCTCAGAGGGAAGGTAGGGGAGGGTGGAGTTAAAGGAGAGAGAGATCAACCAAAGGACTTGCATACATGTATATAAGCCTAACCAATGGACACAGATACCAGGGGAGTCAAGGCATGAGTGGAGAATTGGGGACAATAGGGAGATAAGAACAATATGTAATACCTTAACCAATAAAGAAAATAAAAAAGATCCTTTGAAATTTCATTAAATCAATTCATTGGTTCACAGCACACGCTTTAAATGTAAATCAGAAACTAGTGGTCATTACGTGTTGTTAGGGTAAATAGTGCTTTTTTAAACTTTTGTTTCAATTTATATGTGCATCACAGCCCACTGAAGTTTGAAAGCCACTGTTCTATCTGAAGTCCCTCAACATTTTGTAAAGGTATTATTATAGCATGTAGATCAGTGGTTCTCAACCTTTCCAGTGCCAAGACCCTTTAATACAGCTCCTCATGTTGTGGTGACCCCCAACCATAAAATTATTTCTGTTGCTACTTCATAACTGTAATTTTGCTACTGTTAATGAATTGTAATGCGACCCACAGGTTGAGAACCGCTAGTGGGGCCGCCTAAGACCATCGGAAAAGACAGATATTTACATTATGATTCATAACAGTAGCAAAATTACAGTTATAAAGTAGCAATGAAAATAATTTTATGGTTGGGGGTCACCACAACATGAGGAACTGTATTCAAGGGTCAAAGGTTGAGAACCACTGATGCAGATCATTGTGTCTGTTGACTATCTCCTCCTATACGAACTGTGTTGCTGGAGAGAGCAAAAAAAGATTTCCTATTCATTTATATGGCATAGAATATATGGATACATACGAAAACATACTTAGCACAGAGTGCCACTCAATGTGTCCAGTGAAAGTGTACACATACGCAGCATGGCGTTTTGTTGGTTTGGCTACTAGAGAGTCAATCTCAGATCCCATCCAAAGGCATGTACTCCAGAAGGACCTCTTAAAAGACAGCATTTATTTGTATCTTTTAAGAGTTGATCCCAAAGCATGGACTAAAGAAACCGTTTTATTCCATCAAACTATGGTCACCAGCACCAATTCAGCACCAACGGGAATCCTAACCTGGGTGCAGTGAAGAAGGAAACTTGATTCCTGCAAAAGGCTCAACTGTAATACAGCACAAGCTGTGAGAACAGTTCAGTGGTGTTACTGCTTATAAGTAGGCATCGGAGCCCAGCTCTTGCCTTGTGGGGTTCTTCAAGTTGCCTCTGCTCTTGCTCCACAATTTGAACTACTTCACTGTTAAATTTAGACCCTGTGCCCAGTGGCATATATCCAACTTGGCTGCCTGAAGACTTTAGCCTTAGAAGCGGTGCATGTACTCGATACAGTTTTATTTCAGCGAAGTAAGATTCTACCCTTAGATCCTGAAAAATCATCCTTTCTACAATGCCACACCAACTCCCTTCATCACCTGCCCCTTATGTATATCCAGAATGTTTAAAACAGAAATGTCTCATTTACTGTAGGATCAAAGTGTCTTCCAGAAGCCTTTGATAATTTCACATTGATATCACTACTGTTCAAACATGATTTGATTATTTTTCTTAACGACGCCCTTTAACTTATGAATTCAGCAACACTAATTATCCCACTTAAGAAACAATTAGTGCCCCCCTGCTTCCTTGTCTAATTAATATCTGTATTCAAGCTGCAAGCAAAGGTTACGATGCTAAATTGTTCTTTGTTTATAAAAAATTGATCTGAATACATTCCCTCAGGGCAGGTATACAGCCTTAGAACAGCTCCTTTAATGTCTGGCAAGCACTGAGATTATTTCGTCAAAGCTGAAAGAGACTCAAGGAAAATCTTCCATTTCTCCTCTGCAGCAGAGTCTCTGTGCTACAGCCCTGAGAGCCAGGTGAGAAAGCATAGGTAGAACCATTTCACACATTGCATATAAGAAGCAATGCACAGCATAGACGCACACAATTTTAGATCTGGAATGAATCTCTTAAGTTGTTTTCATTGCATATATCTCAACATTCTCATTTTACAGGGAGTGGGGTTGGGGGAAACCGAGACTCAAGGACAGTCAGCATAGTTTCTAAATCAATCTGAGACACTCAAAGAGACATGCAAAACCCGTGGTTATAACTCAAAAGCCAATGTTCTCCCACTGATTCTAAGTGTCCATCTAGAATGACCAAAGGTTGTTGTTGGTTTTTTTTCTTTCCCAATTGCTTATGTGCTTAGTTACCCTAAGCTACAATTTAAAGAGGTTACTTGGTTCATTTGGCAAATGATGTCATGGAGATCCTCAAACTTAAAACTTAATTGAATCTTCTGCTAATTTGCTGGATGGTTTTGAACAACCCTCATTGATCTCAGAGAGTAGAAACTTGATTGATAGAGGACATTATATAATGACAAACTCTGAAGACATGAAATGGTCTCAAGTCCAGGGACACCAGGGAGAGATGAGATGCTCTGGTGCAGTGGTCTGCAAACTCATTAGTCAACAGAGCCAAATATCAATAGTACAACAATTGAAATTTCTTTTGAGAGCCAAATTTTTTAAACTTAAACTTCTTCTAATGCCACTTCTTCAAAATTGACTTGCCCAGCCTTGGTATTTTGTGGAAGAGGGACAATCAAAGGGCCAAAGAGCCCTATGTGGCTGTGAGCCACAGTTTGCCGACCACGACTCTGGTGGAACACCAAGACAAAGTGCCATCTTTCTAAGCTGCTTCTGGTTTCCACAACCTTTCCCAGCCGCCTTCTGCTCCTTAGTCAGAAAGCTCAAAGGAGGGAAGAGCTTCGACGTAGCCTCACCTAGTGGCGCTGCTCTAAATGCTGGTGGCAGGTCCCCACCCCACTCCATCTTCAATTTCCTGTTTCTTGGAAGAGGAACAGTAAAAGTCTGAGTGCTTGCTGTTTGTCAAACACTGTGTCAAAAGTTTGGCATGCATTTCATGGGCAAATGGGTCTATGGTGGAGATGCTGTTATTATTCACATATCATGGAAATGAAATCTAAACTCTTTCTTAGAGGTTGTCACTTTGTCCAAGGTTGCAACTCATAAACATATCTGACTTGTTTTCCAAAATCTTGCTCCTTACCAAGTGTACACCACTCTAACTCCTACACACATGAAAACACACACACACACACACACACACACACACACACACACACCCCTAACCATGGAAGATCTTAAAAGCTAAAGAGAATCTCAGATGTTTATGCCTCACAGAATGCTCAGCAGTTCCCAAGTCTAACACTTTCATTTTATATTTAAAGAATAAAAGAGATAACAATATCTGTTCAAGATTATCCAGGAACATAGTAACTGAGCCAGAGCTAGAAACTAACTCTTTTGACTGTGACGTAAGCATTCATTCCATACTCCACAAGTGGTGGGAAAAATTTTTTTTAAAAAAATTAATGGATCCCTAGCTGGTTTGGCTCCGTGAATAGAGCATCAGCCTGCAGACCACAGAGTCTGGGTTTGATTCAAGTCAAAGGCACACACCTTGGTTGCAAGCTCCTCCCAGACCCAAGCCCTTCCTGGTCAGGGCTCATGTAGGAAGCAACCAATTAATATGATTCTCTCGCATCAATATTTCTCTCTGTTTCTCTCTCTCTTACACTTTTCCTGAAAAATCAATGGAAAATATCCTTGGGCAAGGATTTAAAATATTAATGGAAATACCTTTGCCACTAAGTGATGCACAAATATTAAATGAACTCTGCAGCTGGGAAAGTGAATTAAAGGGCAATTATTGCTAATAATAATTATAACTAAAAACAGTCATAACAAGCATGGTAGCAGAGATGAGAATACTGAAAAACAGAGCAAATTATGTACTTGGTCATAAGTGTTTTCTGCTAGAGAAATATTTCAATTGGCTAAAGCCTCCTGATTAAATAATTATAATATATTAGAGACCACAATGATAATAAGGAGTAAATCCAGGAATTAAAAATGAATCTTTTGGATGCCAAAACTTCTACTTTCTCTACTATACTTTGACTTATCTCTAAGCAATGGGATTTACTCAAAATTTTGTTTTAAAAAATATCTGTGAATAAGAAACATCATATTTCCCAGCACCTAAGAGAAAAGGTTTGCTGTGCAATATCTGATGGACAGTGATAATGCTATAAACATATTTATTCACTTTTAAGTTCACAAAAACTGGTTTGTATATATACTTTAGCCTTTCACAGAGTTTGTAATGTACAAACTCCAGAGATAGAAAGCAAAATGCAATATTCTTCCTTTTGAAGAGGGGAAGACTATTATTTAAAGAATAACTATCATATAATTATTATATTCAAATAGTACATATAATAAAATATATAATAATAAAAAGCATAATATGCTAATTAGACCAGATGTCCTTCCGGGTGTCCTTCTGAACAACCTTCTGGACGAAGCCATGGTGGTGGGGGCCGAATCCCTTGCATGAGGCCTCTAGTATATATTCTGTTTCATGGTTATATATCTTTCCACAAATATATCTTGTCACACAATCAAGATTGCAAATTCATTAATTGTACAATTCATTACATATATTTGTCATATCTTACACTGCTGAGGTATATAGTAGGTGCTTAACAAAGGCATATTGAATTAAAAAATAAAGATTGTTAAGTCATGACCTTAAGTCACTTTCCTATTGAATCTTCTCAATAGGAAATTAGGGAATTTATTTTTCACTTCATATGGTCTTCTATGGGTAAGTGTCTGCTGTGCAGTGTTCTCAGTTTCTATCCAAGTTGAATTATTTCCAATGAAATAATTATGAAAATAAATAAGAACCTAAATAAGCATAGATATAGCTTAGGTTTGCCCTTCTAGATTCATCTGGAGCCCCTAGTTAGTTGGTTTCCTCTTTAACATTTGCTTTGGTACCTGGAAACTTTTTTCACACAGAGTCTATGTAAAAATACAGATACCAGACTCCTTGAGATCAAATTGTGGAATTCCAGACATTCAGGAGAAGGAAGGAAAATGGCTACATTGCTTATGATTTGTTCTGTTTTGCAGTGTTTGGTTTTGGCAGTTTCTACAAGAAAAAGCATGAATGCTACAATGAGTGGGTCAAAATTCCACTTTTGTTATTATTTAAAGGAAGGTGATGTTTGAGTCAGGTTTTCAGAGCTTAAGATAAAAGGAAAAACAAAAGTAAAGGTCAATAATATCTAAATGGCTGCTGTTGGATCAACATTGCTGCTCTTGCTTTTTAAAGAGTTTTAAAGAATTTACCAATAATGAATTAAAGAGTAACATGGAAGTTCATGGTCATTACTGGAGATTCATGAGAAAAATGAATGTTAAGGGAATGTTACCCTGTAGAAGCTTCATAAAGAAACCTCTCTGATCACAAGCTGATGTGCATTTTACTTGTTACCACAAAGAAAAGACAAACTGGGCCTATCTCTAAGTGATCCATTAAAGTTTTGAATGGAAAAATACTCAGGACAGTTATGGATGCTGGCTCCTCTCTTCTAAAAAAATCATAATTTTAACAGCACAAGAACTATTCATCAACAGCTAATTTAACTTCCATGTAGATCAATTGCAGAGAGGAAAAAGATGAAGTTAAACACTTGTTTATAAATTGTCCTTAAGTAAAATTGCTCACTCAAGGAGCATTGTCATAATAATCAGTTATTTTGCCAAAAGAATTTTATGCTGAAAGAGAGTGTCTTCTTTAAGGACACCTGCAGAGGCAAACAACAGGAGATCGGCTAGTTAGGGCAAAGTCCAGTTGTTGTCTAACCACCTGCATACTGCAGGCACTGGGATAATGGTTCTTAGTGTTGTGTTCTTAGTGTTCCCCACACTATTCATGCTCATTTTCCTCAACAATTACACATCTGCACCTTGTGTAAGTGCTTTGCTTGTCATTTCATTTACTCTACTAAATATTAACCTGGGACATAGCTATCTAAGGTACATGCTAAGCACTGAAGGTGACAGCAAGATTCATAAATAATTGAGATGCTATATGGTAAATACGCACTAAATGGTTGCTGAGAAAGTCAATGCATGAATAAAATGACTAGAGAAGACAAGAAAAGGAACTATCCCTTGGGGAACAATCACACAAACCCACAAAAGCACAGAGTCATCAACAAACTGTCAAGAATGTCCAGGGAGTGAAAACTGTTTTGAGCACAGAATTTTCTCCACATGGCCAGTGTGCACCAAGCACACTGCATGCGCCTACTCACACAAGAAACCATCCTATTATTTTTGAGAAATTCAAGTCGATCCTATCTACTCCTGACTGTACAAATTCAAGTTTATCCTATCTACTCCTTCTCCACTATAATTTTAAAGATTTTGTCAGCTTATTGGGTAGCTCGACACTCTGGATGAATCAGAATGGTGTCATTTATTCATAGTTAACACCACAGCGAGAGTTTCTGCATCTTTTAATTGGTGTTTGAATGACACACCATGGCAGAATGTTCTTCCAGTTGAGGAACAGAATGTTCTTTCCAAGTCAATGATGAGTCTGGGATAAGGCATTGGATTGTGACTTACAATCCAGAGTTCTTTTATGTGTGCCACATCAGGTCTATTAGCAGATTGTGTCCAAGCAATCTTCTGACTGATGAAAAGAAAACTTGAGTTGGAGAATTACTTGCCCCAAATCATAGCTAGAAGCTTAATAGGCCCCAGGATCTAGGACTTCCAGAATAAAATACAGATATTTTCACAATTTGAGAGTGATTAGGAAATATAAACTTCCCCCTCAGTTTTTATAACACTGATTTAACACTGCAACAGCCACCCTGACCTTGTAAACTTTCTCCAGGTTGGGGTCTGGATCTGACCAGCATCCTCAGGAATACTTAAGATAACCCCTCTCCATCCCAGAATGCCTCCGTTGCTTCTAAGCCAGTTGTTATTAGCCATTAGATCTTTCTGCACTGCCTTGAATTATCCAATCAAGGCAAGGTTAATAGACTTCTGACCATCACAATGACATTTAAAATGGAGAGACAAGATTTCTATACACAAACCTCTCAAAGTCACATTTGAAGCAGGAAGAGAATGCCAATGAAAGTACAGCACTTCCGCAGTTGATGTACTGAAAAATGACACCTTTGTGTTAAGCACTTAGGAGCAAGCGGAGATTTGTTCTTACAGCCCAGTTCTGAAGCATTATTTGAAATGTCAAATAATGAATGCTAAGATTAATTATATGATATGTTTGGTAATGTATCAAAAAAGCGTGGCCAGGGCTAATATTTCATTATTTTCCTATATTACTAATGAAAAATTATAGAGCAGATTGGTTTGCTAATTCCTTTGATTTGGGACAAATCTTTAACAGAAGTGTTATAGTGTCACTCACTCTTCTTAAGACTTTTCCAAGTCTGCTCATATTTTTGCCCTCCTCTTCATTGGCTGGGATATCTCATAGCAAAGTGGATCACACACCTACTGCCACTGACATGTAATTCTTAGCCTATGTAGAACTAAGGGATAGATAGAGCTAAAAATCTGAATTTATTTTTAATAAAGGTCCTACTGCATGTTTCTGTCAAAAGGCAACCTCCTACCTCAAAAGAGATCAGGAAGAACTCAAAAATCCCAAGGTTCACTCTCAACAACTTTCAGCCTTTTATCAGATTGTTAATTCTAGGCATGGCCATGACATGTGGACAATGTCAGTGCCCCAAGTGGCTGATAAATCAATGTGGGGAGGATTTCTAAAAGTGTATAACACATTTATATCCACCTTTCAACTTTCCTTCTCTCATAGAAACCTGCCGGCAGGCTGTGTGAAATTGGTGTTTTAGGTAAAAAGACATTTTGTTATCCATCTTTCTAGAACACATGGAAGTACCAGTTCCAAGTTGAGACTCTGGAGTCCAAGGAATCTCAGGCTGTTCACCTGAGGCAATTGATTAGGGCTAGCTCAGAGTTGCTGTGCTCTTATTGTCCGTATTCTGTTTCTTCACACTGCAGACCAATCATTTAATTTCTATGGTTCCAAAAGACCAATTCCAGGTATTATAATGCTGGCCCTATCCTATTCTTGGATTCTTCTCTTGTGTCTTGCCCCAATCATTAATAATGTTTAAGTTGCAGAAATATATACAGCATTTATACTTATTCAAGTAAATATGTCACAAGTACCCAGTCCATTCCCAACACTCTTAGGCACTAACAAGAATCGAAAATGAACTGAACCTAATATCTGTTCTTGAGGAGCTCCTGAGGTTTAAAGCAAAGAGTTCAATAACCATTAGCTTGTAACATGAAGTAGGAAGTAAGTCCCAATGATAAATATCCTCACTAGGAACAAAAACCCATCCCTCAGTTCTATTCAGTAAACTCTACAATTCTCTGAAGGATAGTCTAAATCTGGAAATGTGATATCATCAAATGTACCACAAACAATCCCAGGTGGCTGGTTCCTTATTACAAAGTCTGTCACCTATTCGGAGGAAGAGAGAGAGGAATGTTTGAGGAAAAGAATGACTACAGTATTAGCATCATTCAACCTGCAAAAGCTAAGATCGTGGAAGGAGATTGAGAGCCTTATTCAGATGATAAAATACAATATGGTCCAATTCCCTAGAAAGCACTGAACAAATAGAGAAATAGAAGTTTTGTGTCATGAAGAAAAAAATCTATGATGTGCATATCATAGAAGAAATCCACAATTTCAAAAACACAGCCAAACTGCTCCACTGAAGTATGCATGTGATTATGTATAGTCATCTCCTTATTTGCCAGCCACACTACTGTTCATCATGTGCAGCTGAAAAATTGCTGATTTGTGGGCTCTGTTTATTTGTGAAAGCCCCTCCCAAGGAGAACAGCATAGAACACAGGGACCTGAGACTCACATCACAAGCTTCCACAAGTGTTCAGGACTGTCCAAAACTGTGAGCTCACTCTAGCAGCTGACTTTGGTTAAGGTTTATATTGTTGAAGGAGAGTTGCACATTTTCTGGAAAGGCCACTAAGCTGCCTCAATCCACTTTCTGAGCCAAAGTGATGCTGATACTGAATACATGTATTTTCTCTCATGAAACTCTTTCTCTGGCTGTGTTTACATTTTTTTTTTTAATTCTGTATTTCTCTCTCTCTCTCTCTCTCTCTCTCTCTCTCTCTCTCTCTCTCTCTCTCTCTCTCTCTCTCTCTCTCTCTCTCTCTGAAAAGCAAACCTCTGCTTGAGTCATTGATTATAAGCCACAGGTGTGTTGACAATGCAAGCAAAGCTGGTGTGGGAATAAAGGTGCCTGCATCTCTAATAAGATAATGGTGTCAACTGCAGGTTTTAGCAAAATGCACTGCATTTCCCACATGAACAACAAATTGTTTCCAATGGCTGCCTCTTCTTTTATCATCTTAGCCTTTGCCATGCCTTAAGTGACCCAGAAACTGCCCTGAGCTATGCAAATCGAGTGCTGCAGCCATTTTGCTGTTTTAGTTCTGTATTGTCTAACCACTTTAATGTCTCAATCCGGGGCTAAGAACTGGGACAGGAAGGGGGGTAGATGAAATAAGCATACATACTCATACCCATGCACACATTTATTCAAAACAAAATCTCACAAATATTTCAAGTCTCACACCTGTGCTAATAAAATCAAAACATGTTGTTTCATACACACCACTAATACAGAGACATATATATTCAGGCTTTACTGTGTACAGCAGGTCTTTGAATAACTTTCATTTTATTCAACATTGTGTCATAATAATGTTGATAAGATGCTATAGAAATGTAAATCTTTTATGTATCGACTGGGGGCCTGTGAACAAATTCGTGCACAGGTGGGGTCCTGCTGGCCCACCCTGATTGGGGGGGAGGGGCTGGTCAGGTGTAGGGGGTGGCCGGGGGGAGGGGCCATGGGCAGTTGGCAGGCCAGCCCTGTTCCCTGGTGGAACTCCCAATCAAACTCCAATTTGCATATTAGCCTTTTATTATATAGGAATTTCCTACAGTAAAATCGTTTTCATTTTATGTCATTTCACTTAAAGTTGCAGAAGCTGTGGACAGTGTTAAGTGAGGACTGTATAATATACCACTATAAAATTGTTCTCATCTCTACATTGAATGGCTGCTATTAAAGGTTCAAAGGACACACATCTACCCCTCAGTGTATAGAGAGAGCCTTATGGAATGGGTTAGACTGGAGCTTGGCCCTAATAGCTCAGCAGATGCACAGACTCTCAACGAGAGAATGAACTGTATCACCTGAAAGACCCAATAGCACATCCAAACCCCAGAAGGTTCCTTCAGCGTTAGAGGTAAACAGAGTCTAGGACTATGCAGCCCTTACTTTTAGGAGACAGGAGGAAGGCTCAATTAGAAACCTGGCCAGTGTGATCTGCTAGACAGTGAGCCCTTTTGGTGGCTGGAGGCAAAATAAGTGAGTCTAACTGAAGTACTTCTCACCTCAGTACTTATTGGCTCAGAGCGTGGGAAAATGTTTGAGATATTTCATAAGTTTTCCATCTCTTGGTGCATTCTGCCATTCAGTTGATTTGCATAGGAAACTAGTAGAAAGCAGGTAGATTCATTCAAACAGTGCTTTTCAGATCAATCCTACTTTCCCATTATTCCAAGATTAATGAACTCCATGCATGTTTGTGCACAGTTAGAGAGCAGGAGGTTAAGTTAGGAAGCCAGCTTTTTGTGGATGCTAAAAGTGAACATTTAAGTGACATCGTTAGCTACTGAAGAGCCCTTTTCTTTTTCAAAGCTCTTAGCAACCTTAATTAAACTTCTTGTGGTTTTTTTTTTTCTTCACATTAATATATAGCTTAATAGATATTTGGGATTGTTCGTCACTTAAACAAACTTAAAAAATACAAATTACTTCTAGGATATTTAATAGAAGTCACACTGTTTAAATATCACTTTGAATACCTCTGTTCTAGAAGCAGAAGCATTATTCTTACTTTAGAATTGCCCCCATCCTAGTCATTCATATATGCAAAGCACCTAGGCCTTGTTCTAATTGCTGAGGACATAAAAATAAATTAATTAAAATACCTGTTTCAAGAGTAATACAGTAGTTCTTCTTTATCCATAGTGGATACGTTTCAAGACTCCCAGTGGATGCCTGAAACCACAAATAGTATAAAACCCTATATCCACTATGTTGTTTCCTACATATGGATTAAGTCTCTACAGCCTCATTCATGAAGATCAACTTCAAAATAGCATTACCTTTGAGTTATAAATGACATGCATGCTGGCATTTCAACACAGATCTGGTTTTCATCTTTTTTTTAGCCCTGGCATTAAATAAATAAATAAATAAATAAATAAATAAGTAAATAAAGTAACAATCTGAGAGGGAAGGTCTCCCACCCATGATTTTCTCCATTTGCAACCTGTTTGGTACCATTGAAGCACCAGAACCCCCTTCTCACCCACTCTCTTCTGTCTCCTCCCTCCTCCATACACTTGACACAAAGGCAACCTGCACTGTTTTTTTTCACTCTATTCAGCCATTTCCAGATTATTTAAGGTCACTTTTCAAAGAGAAAAATCCAACTACAGAACAATACTTAGGAGGAGCTATGTTGAGGAGAAATAGCAGATTCACAAAGAAAAAAGAAAACACACACACACACACACACACACACACACACGACAGAAGTATGATTTGAACAAAATTGGAAAGCACCTGACATACTTTCTATGGTATTGTCATGCTTTTCTGGGAAGGAAGACCACCCCTCCCCCACACACACACACACTAATACCAGCAAATTTATCCTGGGAAGGGCAAGGAACTTGCATATCTGTTCTTCATGTAAAGAAATTTCATAACCTACCTCTGTAACCTCAAGAGAAAGACATGTCATTCTCAACCTCCCAAAGCTGGAGATACGTTCAGAACCAACCCTCCCAGAACTAGATCCTTCCCACCATGCCAGAGACCACCATCAAGAGTAGCTATTAACTTGTATTTGCATGATGATGTGTATTATTCAGGGCACATTCCATATATTACCTATTTGTCCCTCATGCCAACCTTTTAACGTAGGCAGGACTAACAGTATTATCTTCATTTTGCAAGTTAGAATGTCTGGGCAATTCAGAGTCCAAGTCCGGGCAGGCACTGGATTTCTAAGCCAATACTAGCACTTTGTTCTACCTTCTACACTTCCTTTCAAATAGTGAACTGGTGGAAGCTATGGAGAGAGAGATCATCCCCACTTTGCAAATAAGCAACCTAGTCACCATATCCAAAAGAGTGGAGATAAGTCACTTACCAACACCGGCCAGAGACCGACTGTATCTCTCAGAGACTCTGACTTGGAAATATAGTATCTCAGCACTTGCTTTGTCAGGCACTTAGGTATGACAGGGCCATTTTTTTTTTTTACTGCAGAGCTCCACACAGGTTAAAAAAAAACACACAACAGACTGAAACCTGCCAGTTATTTTTTCCCCAGGGTGGAGAAAGCAACCATTCAGAGCGTTAAAGGGAATGCACCGAGATTAAAAATTAATTCATCTTCTTGCCCCATCCATAGATGCCAAATGGCCTCCAGCCCCAAAAGTAACTACTTGCCAATTCAAAAGGAAATGTAAAGAAACATGGACCCTACAGTATCGCGGGCTTGTCCACGGAGAACAGAACTATAGAGATAAATAATTAAAAACACTCGAAAAGTAATTTTAGAAGTAAAACACACTGCACTCCTTCAAGGTAAATACATACATATTGTAAATCCAGCCGCAAGGTGCACAGCCGTATGAGCTGCCATAAATTCTTCCTTTCTGCCCCCAGTCAGGAACAGAGGAAACACAGTTTCAAATAGCAGGGTCATTTGGAGAAAAAAAAAAAACTCTGGAAATGCAATGTTCCCATCACCACCTCAGCCGTTTGCTTATCAGTGAGTTCACAGATGTCCACCATCTGGCCTGGAGCAATCCCTCCAAAGAAGAGGGAGGCAGGAGCAAAGCCTGACCATCAATACCTCTGTGATTTTGAGCAGCATAGGACCGCCCTTCCGGAAGGACCACCTATTCCCACCTTCACAAGAAGGAGCTTTTCCATGTACAGCCAATTTCTATTCTGTCCCTCAGTGCAAACTTCCCACTGGTGGGATTCAAAGGACCTCTTTGGATTCTCTGTACCCGATCAATGTTAATTAGAGGTGGTCTGTGTCACCCGGGAGAAGGAGTCAGACTTGGGTACTGGATTTGCTAAGCCAGCCTGAGACAGAATAGGACCACCACAGTCAGTATTTTGTTTTTAATCATCACCTGAGGATATTTTTCCATTGATTTTCAGAGAGAGCAGAAGAGAGGGAAAGGCAGAGAAAAATATCAATATGAAAGAAACACATTGCTTGGTTGCCTCCTGCACACAAACCAATCAGGACCCAAGCTGGGAGGAGCCTGCAACAGCTACATGGCTGTGACTGAGGCTCTAACCACTGAGCTGGGCTATAGTCAGTATTACTAGTAAACCAGGGAAAAAAAGGAGACTGGTTCTGCTCAGAAGAGAGACTCAAATAACAGGATGACATGGGGACAGGGATGGAGGCTGGGCATCTAGAGGGCATGAGATTGTGCTATAACTCCCAAGCACCCAAGGAGGAGATCCATGATTGTATAATTATTATTAATATTTTAAACACAGAAATGTAGAGAAAGAAAATCATGAGTCCAAATGGCAGATTAATTACAGGCCAACATCTCTTCCTTCCACTCCATAGAGCCACAAATGATAGACACTGCAAAGGCTGTGACAAAAAAGGAAGTTTAAGGAATACATAGATTTGTAAGAAGCTATATTCTGAGAACAATTGGATAAAGTAACTATAGGCACTAGAGGCCTGGTGCACGAAAATGTGTGCACTTGGGGGCTGGGAGTCTCTCAGCCTGGCCTGCCCCCTCTCACAATCCAGGAGCCTTCGGGGGATGTCCTGCTGATGGCTCCCTGGGGGAAGCAGGCCTAAGGCCCAGTCTGGCTGCCCTCTGCAGGAGGAGACCAGCCAATCATGGAAAGGCACCAGCCTCATCACCCTCTCACTGCTGCTGCCTCTCACTTCCCTCTGTGGGAGGCAACCCAGCGATCAGGGGAAGTTGATGCCCCCATCACGCTTCTGCTGCTGCCACTGCTGGCTGCGAGGCTGCCTGAGCCTCAGCCCTCACAACACTGCAGCTTGCCTGAGCCTCAGCAGGCCCTCATTGCCTGAGCCTCGGGCCCTCACAGCAGCAGCCACCATCTGTGGCTTGCCTGTGCCTTGGGCCAGTCCTGGGCAGCAGCAGCTGCCATCAGCTCCCCCCATGCACCTCCTAGTCAAATCCCCACCAGGAATGCAGCATCAAGACCCCACTCACTCGAGCACTCCTCACAGATCAAGCAGCCACACCCACTCGCGCACACCTCCTATGCACACAGTCTCCTGGTGATGGATTGTTACAGGGTGAGGGCATGATGACCACGACCACATAGGCTTTTATTAATATAGATACCAGAAGTTCCATCATTAGGTTTGTGATCAGAAGATGAGAGCCTGGAACAGGAGCTGGCCAACTATGACCCACAGGCTAAATTTGGACTACTTTTAAATAATGTTTTATTGGGACAGCCACACTCATTCATTTTATTTATTGTCTGTGGTTGTATTTATACTACTAAGACAAAGTTAAGTAGTTTCTACAGAGGCTCTGTGGCCTTCAAAACCTAAAATATTAGCTTTCTGGCCCTTTACAGAATGAGTTTGCTGACCTCCCAACTGGAACAGTACTATAAAGCATTGAAAAATTAATGCTTTCTCATGAGTAATAATTGATCACAGTGGATAAAGAGGATTTAGTTGCAACCCAATTCATAATCAGCTGAAGAATCTTTCCTCCATTTTTTCCCCAGTGCTCTTTCCTTCATTGCTATAGCCTCCCCTGATGCTTCAGACCATAACTCCCATCCTAGCAATTGTGATTCACAGCAATATTCTGTAATCTCACTGGTCCTTACTGCTCATCATATCCCCATTTATGCTTGTTTTAAGACAGAGATGAGAATCCTTTTCTTTCAAAGATATTAGCACAATTTTAATTAAATTTTACATAATTTGATGAGTAGTCATGTGTTACTGGCTCATCTTTTCACTAAACAGTAATCAAAGAACTTGTCTATTGCTGGCAACTACATCCCTACTGCCTCAATACTTGATAAATGAGTGAATTAGTTAATAGAATACAATAATGTGAACCACCTTATGGGCAATCTCTGCTGCTCAGGATAGCACTAACACTTGACATTTGCATTATACTCCTCTTCCATATCATTAATCTTCTCAAGACCAGATAGCAAGGAAGGTGATGAGAAGTTAAACATATATAACTAGAAGCCTGGTGCCCAAAATTCATGCACTGGGGGGTTCCTCAGCCCAGCCTGTACCCTCTCCAACTCTGGGACCCCTTGGGGGATGTCTGACTGCCGATTTAAACTCAAACCAGCAGTCAGACCTCTCTCACACAACCCACAGGTTCTTAACCCCTCTGCCTGCCTGCCTGATTGCCCCTAACCACTCTGCTGGTCTGATTGCCCCTAACTGCTTTCATGCATGCCTGATAGCCCCTAATAAACTCTGCTGTTTCATCCAGAAAGATGTTCAGAATGATGTTCGGAAGGTCATTCGGCTGTCCGATCTAATTAGCGAATTACACTTTTATTATTACAAATGATATTGAATTAACTTATAGATATTTTCCAACTCAATCTATTTTCAAACACATCCTATACCTTTTCCCTAAAATGTACTGTCTCCACCAAAAGAGCATGCAATTGGTAAACTGCTTATTTCTTCAGAATTTTCAACAACTCTAAGGTTTTCCAGTTTGATATAAGTCTTTGGAGAAAAGAGAAAGTGGGGACAATAGGTTAAAAGTCTCACCCAGAGACTGGTCTCATGGCCACATATTATAGCTCAGCAAAGCCTCTGGTCTCTCCCATGCTCAGATAGCTCCATTGCCCTACAGCCTGCCCTTTACGTTACACTTCCACCCCTTTGTGCATGCAAAGAAAAGCAAAATAGGCCCAATGGATAAAAGGCAGACAGAAAAATCTTAGATCAAGACTAAAGCATACCTTGCTAAAATAACTAATGATCCAAACATGGAGAAAGAGGTGTAATAAAGCTGTGAGGCCCTGTCACTGGAGATGTCAAAGAGGAAACTGTAGGATCTTTAAGAGAAATTTTATATAAAAGATGCTTTCCCTTGGCCAAGAAGGATAAACTAATTGACTTCCAATTTCCTCAACTCAACTCTTTTATATCTTAAAATTGTGATAATAGAGGGTTAAAAAATTTTATGTATATATTTTATTGATTATTCACAGAGAGGAGGAGAGAGGGATAGAGAGTTAGAAATATTGATGAGAGAGAATCATCGATCAGCTGCCTCTTGCACACCCTCCACTGGGGATGTGCCCGCAACCAAGGTACATGCCCTTGCCCAGAATCGAACCCGGGACCTTTCAGTCCACAGGCCAACGCTCTATCCATTGAGCCAAACCAGTCCCGGCAGAGGGTTAAAATTTTAAAAGTTAGACCAGTATATATAATGTAATTCATTTACAAATACACACACACACACACACACACACACACACACATACACACACACACACACACACAATACTAAAGTTTTAACAGTAAATATCTGGGTCAGTTAATAATAATCTATATGTGTTTTTTTCTAAATTTCTTTTATAAAGTTTCTTTCATTGAACACAATTACTTTACTAAATAACACAAAACAATAAACATTTTACAAATTATTTCAAAAATCATAGATCCAATCATTACATGTTATGTGATTTGTTCTAGGAAGACCCCCTCGGGGTCATAAGGGCAGTTAGTGTTTACTCTACAGAGCAGAGGCAAAAGCATACATGATTAAATCTATGACATCAGCAATCCACATAGTGAGATTGGAGACCCAACTGGCCTCATCTTCTCTCAGATCTGAAATTCCCATTGACATCCATGGAAAAGTGACACAGGGAACATCAACCTGCTCAGGTGTCACAGTTTTAGGGAACCAGTAAAGCACAGGAGGAGCCCAGGGTCATTAGGGAATGGCCAACATATGGAAGAGTCATGTGGGCAGTCTAGCTGGCAGACTGGAGGGTGCCAAGGTAATGCAGGATCAGATAAGGGGATACCTGGCCTTCCAAAGTTACTGGGGAAAAGTCAATGTTGATATTTTAGAAGGTAGACATTGGGGAGCTGATTGGCATAGGCACTGGCCAGAATGAAGGCAACAGGGCACTTTGGGAGATCCTGGACATTTAGCAACCAGTGAAGAAATCTTTTAATTTTTTTTAACAATCTGAGCATCCATACTGGTACTTGATGGTTGAATAAAAATGGTTTAAATAATTTGTGCAATTCACCAATAGAACCAAAATCTCTTGCTTTTGACCTGTGCCCCTCCTTAAGTTCTATCACATGTCCTAGATCTAGAAGTATCTTTGCATGAAATATATCTTTGGTGGTAGAGTCTTCTGCATCAAAAAAAGACATAGCCTGAAGTAATGGGCAAGCAGGTTTTCTAACCACAATAACTGCCAAGTATCTTTCAAAGAAGAAAGATAAGCTGTATTCTTCATAAATTGTGCAATATAAGAGAAAGGAAAAATGGGGTGCCCTTGTGAACCTGATTGCCACTTTTATGTTCTCATTTCAAAATATAAGAGTTCTAGAAATAGAAACAGGACCAATCAATTACATAATTCCATTAATTAGTCTGAGCTGAACATGGTCTGAATACAAACTTCATGAAGATCTCTGAGTCTCCTATGAGACTGTAAACCAGTAAAATAAATCCCTAGTAATGCATTTATAGACCAGTTAAGAAAATATTCTTTTATTTAATGTAAGGGGCTCAAAAAACAGAGAGAAGTTTTATTTTATTCTGTCTCACTCCTCAACCTGGCCATACCAATGGGCATAGGAAAGATACTCTTTGAGCATTTGATAACAATAAAACATTGCATTTTCCTTTCAGGTTCCTTTGATATTCTTAATTTGAAGAGTTAATACACACCCAAAACAGAAACTCAATAATAGATTTTAGATGCTAAGAAAAAAAAATAATACTTTGAAGTAAAATATTAAAAAAAAAAAACTTTATGGAATTCAAATACTATCTTCCTGGCCTCCCCTGAGGAATTTATGAATGTTCACTAAATGGAAATTGGACTGTGTTCCCCATTGCCCAATATCTTGTTTTCAACCAGATGACAAGCCAATGCTTAGAATTGGGGTATAGAGAGATGTGATAGGTGATCTCTTAGTGGAACTTCAAGGAAGAAATCAACTGCTACCAAAGTCAATCCCTTCTCAGCCCCTGGTAGGAAACATAACCATCAAACGTGGATCTGTGGCCAGCAGACAGGCTTGGGTAAATGGAGATAGCTAATAACCATAAATTGCCCATCTGGAGGAATGGCCAGGCTTCTGTAAATAGGGCCCGCCATCCCTAGAAGTCAGGCACACGGAGGCTGGATCTAGCAGTTCCAGCTTTTGATATGTCGCCTGACCTTTCCATTCTGAAACATCTTAGCTTCTGCACAGAAAAGCCTTTCACAATCAAAATGCCATACACAGCCACGAGCATGTTTCTTCATTCAATCAAGAGTTTAATTAGATTGTTCCTGGAAAGAAAGCAGCGCTGTCACAGAATAGTAGTCAAACCACACATCTCAAGCTTAGAGTAATTCAAGGTCTCTAAAACGTATAAAGGGTGGACAAGTCTATGAAAAATATGCCCAAATGCATCATGTATGGGAATCTCAGCTTTGATTCATTAAAAAGAAAATTCGGTGCCTTTTCATTTTACTCCTCAATATGCATCATCTTTATAGGTCAAGTCAGTGGTATGACAAAAGGTGAGATATGATTCCCCCTTCTTCCCAATATTTCTGCAATAAACCAGAAACAAAATTTTCTTGATCTGATTTTTCCCATAGATTTCAGTACAATGAAAAAAGCCTCAAGATCACTTCAAATGTGGAGATCCAAGTTCCAATTGGAACCACATTTCTCAGGCAGTGGATGATCCATCATTCAAAGTTACTGCATTTGTAATGCCCCAGGTGACATTTCTAATCACCCAATCCATTAACATGCTGGACTAGCAATGGTATCTTACTGAACCAAAAAGAAAAGTGGTTTGAATAAGGAGAATATGTTAAAGTTCAATTTAATGAAGTGAGATTTCTTTTTAACATCTCGCAACCAATTTCTCATCACCTCTTCACTCTCTACTAATATTTAGATTTGAGGTTTTCAGATTAATTCTGATTGGTCCCTTGGATGCTATTTTCCAACAGGACAATGTTAAAACGCCAAGGAGGAAGACAATTAACTCCTATGTGTTAATGGGCAAAATCTCTGTGAGTTGAAAATCTATTTGATAAAACCTGTAGATAAATTAAAGCTTAATAATGCCATGGCTATGAGAGAAATAAAAGAGGAAACCAGCAAGACCTTTGTTTTCCTGCCTGCAGAGAGCTGTTAGAATCTTACTTAGGCTTCACTGTTTTATGAAGAAGTTATCATAGCACACAATGCCAACCTGTATTTATTTCCACCAAAATTCCAAGGGAAAAGCAACAATAATTTATATTGCATCATCATTATCATCATCAAGCACTAACTGAGGGACAGAGGTAAAGAAAATATATTCTTGGTCATTTCTTTCACTCACCCAATGGTTTCATTAGCAACAGACATACTGCATTAGCAAAGTAATACCAGGCTGTACATGAGCAACTGCACCTCTTAGAATATGATAAAGGTTCAAATAGGAAGTATGCTAGTGCTGGAAAGGTACTTCTCACACTTTGGCTTGCATATATCTCAGGAAGGGACCTTGTAAAAATGTAGCTTCTGAAGCAGCAGATCTGGATGAAGCTGGAAGTTCTGCATTTCTAACAAGCACCCATGTGATGCTGATATAGTGGTGGGTCCCCAGGCCACACTTAGAGAAGCAAAGCATTAGGGGATAGTTGGGCATTTCCAAGGCCTTGGAGCTAACTTCTTTACCTCCACGTAGAAATAAAAGACAGGCATGACACTTGTCTGTCATTGAAAGTGATCTGCTTGGTGGAGATCATTTTCATCATATCATGTCTTCTAAATGATACACAAATGTTAGAATGTTTTGTTTTGTTTTGCTTTGTTGTCGCTGTATTTTAAGATATATTTACTTACTTGGTAAAAAGAACACAGAACTCAATGCTTCAATGTGATGCAAAAATAAACATAACTTTCCTTAAGTTTCACAGTAATTGTGTGGCCGACAGAAAAAAAAGAGACAAAAACTGACAAAAAGGAGAGAAAGACAGAACAAAACCAATGAACAGTGATTACCCAGGGGTGATAGGATTATGGAGCAGGTTCCTTCTCCAGCTCACACACTGTCATAAAACTGTATGTGAATTTTTACAATAAAGATATACCGTATTTTCTGGCGTATAAGACGACCCCCTAATTTTTACAGTTAAAACATAAGTTTAGGCCTATATTCACTGTATAAGACTACCCCTGACTTCTGAGGCAACACCAGTTCTTTTTTTAATAGACTGCCTCTCTGACTCTGGCCAATCTGAGCAGGCTTTTTACTAGAGCACAGTGTAGCTTCGGGTACAGAACATGTATAATTTGCATGCATAAAAAGCCTGCTTGGATTGGCTGAGTTAGAGAGGCGGTCTATTAAAAAAAGAACTGGTGTTGCCTCGGAAGTGGGGGGGGGTAGTCTTATGCAGCGAATATAGGCCTAAACCTATGTTTTAACTGTAAAATTAGGGGGTCGTCTTATACACCGGAAAATATGGTATATCTGTTTGGGCAGCAATTATAATAAAGATAAGAATATAAATATACACCAGACTTTGGCAGGGCCAGAGTTTTACCTCTACATGGCTCTCAGCTCGGCCATCCTACCACACCACTTTGAGTTGCTGTGGCCTTATGGGAGACAAACTAGGCTATTGATATACTCTTCAAAATTTGCAAGAAAGAGGAAAGAATCCATTTTAAACTTTTTAGATTTAGAATCCCTTTCTCTTGTATGTCATAGATGAATCCACTTACCCATATCTAATCATGAGTAAAAGCACTGCATTCCTACCAGCAATCCCAAATGAGTGCTTTCCATTCTAGAAGCTGGAAAATAATAAAATGGTTCAGGAACTGAAAATTTTTATTCAATTTCACCTTTGGCTTAGTTAAGCAAAATCATCATTACTAACTAGAGGCTTAAATGTTTTTCAAAAGAGTTTCCTTGCTGGCACAGCTCTTTTTTCCCCCCTCTCTTTTCATAAAAGCATACAATGGCCCTTGCTTTTTATTATTATAAAACAAAAAACAAACAAACAAAAAAAAATAACGATGCAGCATCTTTCTAATAGAAAATCAGGTTATTGATTAATTGATTCTATGCTGCTTCACAAATGCCAACTTAAGCAAAGTAAGGAGACACTATTGAATGTTCGTAACTCAAAGGCTACAGGACCACACTGCACGGTTGCATGATTACCGTCTCCCATTTTAATGAAGACACAGCACAGCACTTTGTTGGCCTAATTTATACAATATATCAAATCTATGTGAAATCCCCTTACTCTGCCATAGGAGAGAAATCACAACACGTATGTGACTTACAGAGCTGTGCCTCCTTGTTCAGGTAGGGAGTTAACATTCCAAAGCCGTAGTTAGAATGTTAGGCTTTTATAAGGTGGCAGTGGAGTTCTTTTCAGAGGAAATTGAAGTGCATGAAGCTGTCTTATAACTTGTTAGTGAAAACTGTGACATTTGAGAACGATTAACAGAAAATTGAGTTTTTATATCGATAATCTAGGAATGTCTAAATCATAAATGGCTCATAAAAAATATCACCTATTTAGAGAGGAAAGGGGAGTATTATAAAAATAGAAATAATAATAATATCTACTCTTTATCTACAAATCACAGCATCCATTCAAGAATATGTGTTTTAAAGCCAGCATTTAGGTCTACAATTTATTAGCACAGCACATGGAGAATCGGCTCACTTCCTCATGACTCACTTTCACCTACTGGAAAGGGCATAATATTAGTTCCTTCCTTGCTGTTTTACTGTGAAGAGTAAATAACTTAGTATGGGAACCCACAGAAGTTGGGCCTGAGTATGGCTGCACATGACAGAAACCCCATTACTGTGGTTGAAAACTAAAGACTGGCTTCACTCCTCACATACACAACAAGCCAGAAGAGAGCCAACCCAGGATGGTACTGCTATTCCAGGAAGTGATCCTGGACTAAGTTTCTTCCTAATTCCTTCTCATTGTCCTTAAGAGGCAATGCAATGCAGGTTGGCTATTCTTACTCCTGTCTCACTTCTGCTCTACAGACAGAAAGGAAGTGGCAACAAAGGAGGATGGAAGTGGTTTTCAGATCATAGAGTAAACCTTCTCCAAAATCCCATGGAGTCCTTTGATTCCATGACATTAGCCAGAACTTTCACATGGCCACTCAGTCTTGGGAAATAGAGTCCTTTAGTTGGCTTTGCTGAGTAAAAAGAAAAATATCCTTTTGATAAATAAGGAACTAATGGGTAATAATTTTTTAAAATTTTTATTGATCATAGAGAAAGAGAAGAATAGGGGGAGGGAGAAAGGAAAAAAAAAGGATTTGCTTTTACACTTGTTTATGCATTCATTGGTTGATTCTTGCATATAACCTGACTAGGCATTGAACCCACAACCTTGGCATACTGGAACAATGTTCTAACCAAATGAGCTACTTGGCCAGGAATGGGTAATCAATATTTCATATGTAATATCTGCCATATCACTTTAAACCACCCAGAGTCTCATAAATATTGGTCATTATTATAATTAATGTATAGCAAATTACATGGATTAATGTATAGCAAATTTCATGGGTTTTCAAAGTTACATGTATATAAGAATCACCTAGAAAGCATGCTAAAGTGCTGTTTCCTACTTCCTCCTGGTCTTCCCAGGGGCTGTGATTCGGGTGTGAGGGGGATGGACCCTGGACTTTTGCATTTGAAAAAGTATACAAGTTGTGCCCATACAACCACACTCTGAGAGAAAAAAAAAAAAAGTATTATCGAAACATCATCTACAATTATCAGAATAGCCCTACAAGAGAAAAATGATCAACCTTATTTCAGACAGAAAGAAACAAATTTAGTTGGATTCAGTACTCTATTTCTTGTCCCATTCTTTTGAAACAAGATCGCATTTCTTTTTAATACAGTTAAATTTTAGAACGGTTTTAGATTTACAGAAAAAATTATGAAGATAGTACAAAGAGTTCCCATCTACCCTACACCAAGTTTTGCCAATTATTAATAACATTAATATGGAACGTGTATTAAAATTGAGTTAATAGTGATGCATTATTACTTATCAATAATGCATCAACATTTTATATAATTTCTTTGGTTCTTACCTACATTTTTTTTTTCCATCCCAGGACTCCATATAAGATAGCATATTACATTTTATCATCATACTTCCTTAGGTATCTCTTGGCACTGATAGTTTCTTACAACTAGCCTCATTTTTTATAATCGTGATAATTTGAGGAGAATTGGTCAGGTATTTTGCAGAATGTTACTCAATTGGTGTTGTCTGCTTTTTTTTTTCTCATGATTAGACTGAGGTCATGAGTTTGGGAAAGGAAGGTAACAGGGATGAAGTGCCAATTTCATCAAGTAATACCAGGGTTATGTGAGGGTACCATGGTTTGTCATTGCTGATGATGGCCTTGACCCTGCTGGCTGAGGGAGTGTTTATCAGTTTCTCCTCTTTAGAGTTACTCTCCCTGACCGGGCATACTATGCTCTTTGGAAGGAAGTTACTGTGCACAGCACACACTGAAAAGAGTGGGTGTTATACTAAACCTTCTTGAGAGCAGATTACCTAGATAATTAATAAAAATGGAAATAGTTTATTGCTTCCAATGTGCCAAGGACTGTGATAATTCTTTTTAATATATTTTATTGATTTTTTTACAGAGAGGAAGGGAGAGGGATAAAGAGTTAGAAACATTGATAAGAGAGAAATATCTACCAGCTGCCTCCTGCACACCTGCCACTGGGGATGTGCCCGCAACCAAGGTACTTGTCCTTGACTGGAATCGAACCTGGGACCCTTCAGTCTGACATTCTATCCACTGAGCCAAACTGGTTTGGGCAGGACTGTGATAATTCTTTAGTGTAATGTATTTTTTTCTATCCCATTTAGGAATGGTTCTCCTAAAAAGCAAACCAACAAATAAAACAAACAAACAAATGAATCTATATCTAGGATTATTATATAGGAACTAATTATTGATCTATTTTATATTGTTCCATTTTCACATATGAAAATTGATAAACACCCTAGATATATTAGTAACAGAATTTAAAGATATGGCAAATTCTATCGACTTTATAAATTTGTATTTTACTTTTTGCAGGGTTCCCTTGATTTTTCATAAGAACTCTGGAATATTGTCAGTAAAATTAGTGATAATTACATGTAAAAACAAAATCAAGCAAAAAGAAGAGAAGAAAGAGAACAAAATAAACTTCTCTGTGGTTAAAAGCTGAGTACTCTCAAATTTAACATATCCTTAACTAAACTTTGTATGTCTTCTGCATAAGAGCAACTTGAGATTCTGTGCAAACTTGAGAATAACAATTATATGAAAATCAATTGACTAATGGTATTTATTGAATAATATTCATCCAGCATTATACTAGGTATAAAGAAACATGTGACTTTTAGAGATGAGTTTTTCAATAAATATATTATCCTAGCTGCTATAACAAAGAAGGAACTTTTACCATTGGCAACAGCATGGATGAACCTGGAGAGTATTATATTAAACGAAAAAAGCCAGTTGGAGAAAGGTAAATATCACATGATCTCACTCATTTGTGGAATATAATGAACAACATAAACTGATGAACAAAAATAGATCCAGAGATAGAGAAACACGGAATGGACCTTCAAACCTCAGGGAAGGCAAAGGAGGATGGGGGCAAGAGTGGGGGAGGTAAGAGATGAACCTAAGGATTTGTATGCATGTATATTAGCATAACCAAAGGGCATGGACACTCTGGGGATGGGGGCTTGTCCTGGGGAGTGAAAGTGGTCAGGGAGAGTTCAATGGGGGGAAAGGAGACATATGTAGTACTTTAAACAACAATAAAGTAAATAAATGAATAAATGAATAAATTATCCTAGCATCTCTAAAAGATATACCAATATTGAAAAAAAGCCATCAATGACAATTTTTTGGCCACATAATTGGCCAAAAGAAAAAAAGTTAGTTTTAGAATCAGGTCTTACTTTTGCACAGGTTTATAGTAAGGACTCCATGACTCGGATGGAGATATGTCCAAGATACAAGTTGTTTCTAAACCTCCAAATGGGTACTCATCTTCTCTGGACTTAACAGGCCTCGTTGCCACCCCTAGTCATTCTTCCTTCAGACTAACAGCATTTGTCTAGAATGCCACTGCCCTGCTGACCACGCTTCAGAATTTTTCCCACTCCCAGCCCTTCCAGGGTACCTAATTGGGGGAGACCAACCTTTCCAGCATACATAGAGCGGTTCTATTATTAACCCTGAAAGTCCTGCTTCCTGGGAAAGGTCTGTCCCCAGCAAACAGGAACCCCTGGTCTCCCTATAAACGCTGCAGAGACAAGGGCCAGGCCAAGGCAGACGCTCTCTGCACCCCTGTTTCTTCTTGCATGTCCCACTCTAGCTGCCTGTG
This sequence comes from Pipistrellus hanaki, assembly GCF_964339955.1. Lineage (NCBI taxonomy): Eukaryota > Metazoa > Chordata > Mammalia > Chiroptera > Vespertilionidae > Pipistrellus > Pipistrellus hanaki. The sequence continues at coordinate 71,003,644 of NC_140508.1, forward strand.
ACTTAGTTCTTCCTCTTTTCCTCTGATTCTTTCTTGAGGGTTGATCACATTATCTTTCCTATGCTATAGGGGATAAAATGCATTTTCTCCCTGAGAGGCAGTTTTGCCCTTCTATAAATAGGATTTTATTCTAGGGAGAAAAAAAAAAACAGCAGCTTTACATAACCTTTCCCAAAAGCCCTCCTCACTTTCTTCTGGGACCAGAAAAGGGCCTACAGTCCATGAGCTAGGCAGAAACTTCTCTCACCAGGAAGAATGCTAGTGATCTTCATTCAGATTGATCCAGTCTGCACTGCTGAGACCCCATGTGGTCCTCTTGTACAGTCTGATCTGGAGCACATGGTTACAATCCTTCCTCTGTCAGGTAGTGCAGAGCCAAAGCTCCAGCTCCTCACAGTGAGCTTCTGTCTGTACCAGGTAAACCTTTACTCTTCTTCAAAAGCCTCAGTGACACCCCTTCTCCCCTGCCACAGATGCACAGACAAATGAGCACCTGGTCTGTTTCATGCTCTGAAGACCATTCCCAATCCAAAGATGAGGTTCAGCATGGTGTCCCCTGGTGGCCTAGCAGGGCTTCACTTTGAGCAGATGTGTGATTTGAGCATCATACCTGAGAGGAAGAGGTGGGAGGGTAGAGAAGGTCCCAGGGCTCCTGTGGTCCATTCAAGTGACTGTATTTTTCCCTGGGTCTGAGTATTTTTTTCCTTTTTTTTCCTTTATTGATTAAGGTATCACATAATTGTCCTCATCTCCCCATTCCCATCCCAAACCCCTCCCCACGTATGCCCCCACCTCCCTGGTGTCCATGACCATTGGTTAGGCTTATATGCATGCACATCAGTCCTTTGGTTGATCTCCTCCCTTACCCCCAACCTCCCCTAATTTCTCTGGGTCTGAGTATTTTTAAAGATGAAATAAAGGGAAGGGGAAATCTGGAATTAAAACCAGCTGGCCTTTTAAAAATGTGACTACTTTTCTTAAGCATTGATGAGAAAAGAAGAGGAAAGGCAGATGAGACACTCAAAGAGCATTTTCAGAGCATTTTCAAGGGCTTTACAACTCAAGGAAATTAAACACGACATGGCCTTCAAGAAATATACTAAGCCGCCGAAACCTGTTTGGCTCAGTGGATAGAGCGTCGGTCTGCAGACTGAAAGGTCCCAGGTTCGATTCCAGTCAAGGGCATGTACATTGGTTGCGGGCACATTCCTGGTAGGGGGTGTGCAAGAGGCAGCTGGTCGATGTTTCTCTCTCATCGACGTTTCTAGCTCTCTATCTCTCTCCCTTCCTCTCTGTAAAAAAATCAATAAAATATATTTTTAAAAAAGAAAGAAATATACTAAACCACAAATCGGAAGACTTTGATGTTGGCATAGTTTGCCATCAAGATCAGCTCCTCAAGCTCTGACCGGTTTGGCTCAGTGGATAGAGCGCTGGCCTGCAGTCTGAAGGGTCCCCTGTTCGATTCTGGTCAAGGGCATGCACCTCGGTTGCAGGAACATCCCCAGCAGGGGGTGTGCAGGAGGCAGCTGATGGATGTTTCTCTCTCATCAACCATCGATGTTTCTGATGTTTCTGATGTTTCTAACTCTCTATCCCTCTCCCTTCCTCTCTGTAAAAAACAACAAAATATATATATTTTAAAATCAGCTCCTTAAGCCAATGCATTTCAGAGAGGTTCAAGCTAAGATTGGACTAGTATAAAAAGAGAATTTTCCCATTAACTATATTTTAGAAGAAAACAGAAACTGGGTCACTTCCCTCAATGGGTTCTCAGTTCCCTAGGGCAATGTCTCTCAGCCCTCTGGGATTCTAATTCAGTATGTCTGGGTGTGGTATAAGTCTGCATTTCTAAAAAGTTTGCAAGTGATGCCAAACTGCTGGTCCATGGACCCTCAGATACAGGTTCTCAAACTTGGCTGCACATTGGAATCACCTGTAAAGGCTTAAAAAATACTTGTTCTGAGGGTCATCTCAGAGATTCTAAATTAATTTGTATGACGTAGGGCTGGGCATTGATACACAATCAAGGTGACAGCCCTTACTCCGGAGAGAAGACCCATGAGATGAATTAAACCTAGCACTACCCATTAACCAAGCAAGTACTTGCTTCTAGGTGTTTGTGCTGAGTGGGTCTGTAGGAAATGGATGTGGCTGACCAGAGAGAAGTTAATGGGGGAGGTCAGTTTGGAGGAGGAAGCTGCTGGGGCTGTGTTATATGGCGCCATGTTTGATCAGTAGTGCACTGTGTCAGGTCTTACTTAGCTAAACCTGTTAGCTTCTAAGTCCAGGAAAGGCACTGACCATGGCCGGCAAAACCACAGCCCATGAAACTAAGCATGGACTTGATTTCAAAATCGCTGGTGGAGTCTGGCTATCTTATTTATTTCTAAGTCTTTAAAATCGTCAACTACAACAATAAAATTGAGCAGGGTTCTAGAGTGGCCTCCCTGTGCCTGTGAAATTTGCTATTTGTAAATACTGTCTCAGTATAAATCTAGCCCATATAAAGGTAATACTGAAAATAGCTAGGAGTCATGAAACATTTATTAGATGCCCGGCACTGGAATAGGTATTTTATAAATCTCATTGTTGGAGTGAGCTTATCTTCAATTTACAGTAAGGAAAAAAGATGTTATTTTGTCTCTATTTTGCAGATGGCTAACTCAAAGTCAAAGCCACTAGCTGACAGGCTTTTCTCCCTGGGTTGTGCCACATGTCTCATCATGACGAAAGACCATAGGACCAAACTACTGACTCCTTGGCTACTTACAGTGGTAGAGCAAGAGTTGCAAGCTCAATGACTTCTAAATGAACTGTATCTTAAACCTAAGAGAACATTCATCCATAAATTTAAGAAATAGTAACGGAGAGAAAATGTGAAAGAAAGAAGCATATTGGAAAAACAATCAGAAAAATCTATTTTTAAATCTTAGGTTCATTTTTCCTTTTTAGTTCACTGAGAGTGCTCAGGTACACATTGTAAAGGAGGTCAAGGGAAAAGGAAAAATCTCATGACAAACCGTATATAGAAAAGATAAAGCCCTATTTTCTCTGCTCAGGGATAGCTCCCAAAGAATTAGCCTGGTACACATGTTTACTAATAATCATTTGTATTTATCTAGCTCTTTACACTTTTCAAAATCCCTTTGCCTGTGTTACATTTATTATGTAACCACACAACCCCATAAGGTATTTCTACACATATAGGATAGATATATTCATAAATTCACATCAGATAGTTAAAAAGAATCAGGATAAGGACTGCCTATGTAATTTGCTTAAATTTTTGTTTTAAATTTATTTTTTTTAATTTCTTTATTGATTAAGATATTACATATGTGTCCTTATTCCCCCATTACCCCCCACTTCCCATTTATGCCCCCACCCCCCTATTGTCTGTGTCCATTGATTAGGCTTATATGCATGCATATAAGTCCTTTGGTTGATCTCTCCCTCTTACCCCCACTGTCCCCTACCTTCCCTGAGGTTTGACGTTCCGATTAATGTTTGTCTGTCTCTGGATCATCAGTTTATGTTGTTCATTATATTCCACAAATGAGTGAGATTGAATTTATTTATTGATGAGAGAGAGAGAGAGAGAGAGAGAGAGAGAGAGAGAGAGAGAGAGAGAGAGAGATTGGTTTGTTGTTCCACTTGTTTATACATTCATTGGTTGATTTCTGACCAGGGATTGAACCCACAACCTTGGCACATAGGAATGATGCTCTAACCAACTGAGCTACCCCACCAGGGACAATTTGCTTAAATATTTAAATGATTAAATGATTCTGCTGAGATTAGAAAAACATCTTTGTCTTGAACTCATTTCAATTCATTCAAACAATATTTAGAATATTTATTCCTTATCTCCAAGGGATATGATCCAAGACCCCCCAGTGGATGCCTGAAATCAGGGATAGTATCAAATCCTATATATGCTATGTTTTCCCCCCATACATACATTCCTTTTCAGTTAAGGAATAGTTTCTCCTTGACATGTATGAAAACTACTCTTGTGTTTTGGGACTATTAAGTAAAACAACGGTTACTTGAACCTAAGCACTGTGATACCAGGACAATCAATTTGGCAACCAAGATAGCCACTAAATGACTAAGGAGCAAGGAGCATCCATAGCGTGGACACAAAGAACAAAGAAATTAGTAATGTTCCAGGTGGGATGGAGAGGAGAGGATGAGATTTCTTCAGGCTTACAATTTTAAATTTATGATTTATTTCCAGAACTTTCCATTTTAATATTTCTGGGCCACACAGTTGACATCAGGTAACTGAAACCACAGAAAGAAAACTGCAGATAAAGGAGGACTTTGTACTGAGCACAAGTAGCTACTGTCTATAAGAGAGGAACCTAAGGTCTTCTCAGGCCTCAGCCGTGCCGTTATACTTAGTAATATTTATAGATTTGTATATACTGATCCTCTTTGAATTCACTGCTTCTCCCACTCCAGAGCCTTTGCTATCACTTCTCTTACCTAGCATTCTCTTACTAGTTCTGCCCACACAATCCCTCTCTAATTATTCTTCAGATGCCATCATGACTTTCTCAGGGAAGCCTCTTTCATCTGCTGTGTTATTCTTCTATAATACCTTCTTGTCTTCAAAGCTTCATCTCATTTAAAATTATGGATTTAATAATATATTCATTGATTAGCATTTCCATCTCACTAAGCTCAAAGACCCATCATCATCTGAGCACAGGGTCATGAAAAGCTAGGAATGTATTTATAGCAACAGGCTGCCAGATCTGCTAGGAAAAACCCTGATATCCTAATTGTACCAAACCCCTGGCTTGGAGTCAACATGAGTAACAAGTCTAACACTCTCTTCTTTTTGTTGTTGTTTTGTTTTGGCCAATCTAAGGATACAAGGATGAATGAACTGGCTCTGTTAGCTCATCTGGCTAACATTAATATATTAACGATTTAATATATTAACATTGTAGTTGATATTTTTCAGTCGGCCCCATTTTGTATGTGCTTCCTTTGTTTAATGAGTACGTTGTTCTGCCTTGTATCCTGTTTATCTATGTCTGTGCCTGTCACCTTAACTTGCCAGTAAGTTCTTGAACAACAGAAACAAATTTAGACCTTTCATTTAATTCTTTATAACCCACAGAAAATGTTCAGTAACTATTATCTTGAATCAAATTATTGATCTTATTTGATCCTTATAATACCTCAATGATTGATAGTCCTACCTGAAAAAAAAAGAGAATACAATTAAAAAAATTTATGTCTATTGATTTCAGAGAGAGGAAGGAAGAAAGATAGAAACATTAATGATGAGACAAAATCATTGATTGGCTGGCTCCTGCACAACTCCTACTGGGAATTGAACCTGCAACCTAGGAATTGAACCATGGACCTCCTGGTTCATGGGTCAATGCTCAACCACTGAGAACACCATCCTGGCCAGGCAAGAACACACATTTTAAAAGAGGCAAAATGGATGCAAGGAATGGCTATACAATAAGATAAAGACTATACCAAATCTACATTTTCCATAAATGATTTGGAAGAGCTCACTGAGAAGAGCACATTAAATGTGGGATCTTTGATTACCAGAAAGATATAAACAAACCAGAAGGAGATCAGGTAGGAAAAATAAACATGATTAAGCTCCTGGAGGAGCCTGAGGAAAGAATAAATTAAATATTTATAATCTTGTTAAGTAAAGACTAAGAGGGGAAGCAAGAATATCCTTTGGATAGACTTTCTAACATAGTTCAGCACAGAAAGGCAAAGTGTCAATGAGGAGGGAAAACGGGAACCAAGAGTTGGGTGACAGGAGCAATAGGAAGAACATTTAGAACAGGACGGTCTAAGGTGAATTGTAAAATACATTTTTAACAACCAGAACTGATATGCTGCTGAAAAGTTTCCCAGGGGAAATAGTGAACAAACCATCCCTGGAGATGTGTCAAACCAGAGAGAGAAAATAACTAAAAATTGTCCTGCAGGGAACAGCTCTGCCCAGACATTAGACATGAAAGGGAAAGCTTTGCAGATAGTCTCTAATTTATAGAGAAAAGACGTGGAACAATGGATTGAGGACTGGCTCTGGTGCAGGGGGTTTGCTTAGATGCCTCACCCTCTAATGACAAGTCGACACAAGACAGAAGCCACTGCTAGCATATCTGGTGCTTTGTCTCATCCAGGGCCCTTCATTAGCCTGTCACATAGGAATAGGTGAAACAATTCTGAACCCCAACAAAAACTGGGAGGGGTGCAACATGGTTGCTTGCTTGAAACCCACAGTCATATATGTAACCATGATCCAATATGTGTTTTACCATATTGGAAACATAGCCAAGTTCAAAAGGTCAGATTAGGACTTTTAACTCAGACTTAGCTTCTACCATTATAACTCTATGATTGAGTCATCTTTTAGTACCATGACATTAAGGGGATTTTTAATGTTTCTCAAATTAAGCCTGGCGCCCCAGCATCTTGCTTCCCTGTAGGTAATATGCTACAAAGACATAATAAACCTAATTAGGCAGGATACTGACAAGGTAAGGGTTGCTATAGGTATTCAATAATCTGACAGTAACCAAGGAGCTCTTTTCTGGTTTAAAATAAGTGCACATTCTGGAAAGATGCTTAAGAAAAGTCTGGCCCAAAATAAGCACAATACAGAATCAGGAGACAACTTCCTAAAAGTAAGGTACTAATAACATCTATGTCTAAAGGCAGAAGGTTGCTAAGTAGGAAAAACCAAACAACTACTCATAACATTGATGCCTCAAAATAAATGGCTGCTCAGTTGGAGAAAAAGAATCATAGAATCAGCTTGCTAAAATCACAAAAGGCCAATAAAGTCATGGAAAAAAAGTGCTCAACCTTATTAGCAATCAGGGAAAAGCAAATTAAAACCACAGTGAGGTACTAATTTATATTCACCAAATGAAAGAACGTTACATATAAGACAACACCAAGTATTGGGGAAGACAGGGAACAAATGAAACTTTCTCCTGGTAGGAGTATTTGTTGCTGCCTCCTAAAGGCAGAGATATGGTTTCCATGACTCAGCAACTCCACTCCCACATATGTACCCTAGACAAGGTGATGAACTTATTCTGGAGGACATGTTCAAGAGTATTGATATAGCATTGCTGAGAAGAGCAAAATATCGAGGTCCCAAAACTCCATCAATTGTTGATTGGGTAAAGTATGACTAAGTATCAATAATATCATTAAATATTATACAGCAGAGAAAAGGACTGAAATGCAGCAATGTGTATCCTCATAGATAAATAGCAAATATTTCATGTTTGGCAAAAATGCAAATCAGGGAAAAATATATTCATTTAATAATGGTCAAGTATAGACAAAGCAAAGAATATGTACGGCAAAATTATAAAAAAAAAAAAAGACAAAGGACGAATTAACACAAAATTAATAAAATTGCTGGTGGGTACATGGATATTTGTTTCATTATAATTGTTATTGTGGCCATCAATGTCATCATTATTAATTATGCCAAACATATATAGTTCATCATTTAAATAAATCATGTAATGTTTAAACTAGTAATACAAGTAAAATCATCTGGTCCACACCATCATTTAACAAACAAAAATATGTTACACATTTTAAAAAGTAGTACCAGATTTCAGTAATGCTACAAATCAATTATTTATAAACAATATTTCCTAGTGAGGAACATGGATCCTGATTTAGAAACTCCCTTTTTACTTTAGACACAATTTCAGCAAAGCCCAGTCTCTTAGTTCTCAGAAAATAAAAAATAGGAAATGGAAGGACTGCTTTGTCAAAATTGCACAACAGGGAGAAGCTCGAGCAGGACACAGGCCAGTGGATAATAAGCCTTTTATGCATCAGGAATAAAAATTTTAAAAAACAAAAGCCATAGAGCAAAAAAAATAAAAAATAAAATAAACAGTCTTTTTTAATGTAATAGCTTCAGAAATTGTCCTATAATATCTGATAACTTAATAAATAACTGAGCCACAGAGACGCCTTTGGTCTATTAAGGACAGGTTAACTCAGGTTTATGCAATTAAAAGGCAGCTAAGTGAGTGGATAATAATTTTATTGATTTCAGAGAGGAAGGGAGAGGGAGATATACATCAATGGTGAAAGAGAATCATTGATTGGCTGCCTCCTGCACGCCACCCTGCATGCTCACTGGGGATCTAGCCTGAACCCAAGCAGATGCCCTGGCCGGGAATCAAACCTTGACCTCTTGGTTCATAAGTCAACACTTAACTACTGAGCCACGCAGGCCAGGCTGGATAATTATTTTTAAAGACTATGGAAAATTAGTAAAATCTAAAATTGCTGGTGTTTAAGAAGAAACTTTAGTGACTAAAAAATTGACTTGGGTAAATAATAGTTATATTAACTGTTCAACTCTGTTTTCCTCTTATAAAAATGTAAAAGTACATTTAAGAACATTTTAAATACCAGACTAATGTGGGCATTGATACGTCCACTCACCAAATCACACTACACTAATGAGTCGCTGTGTCCATTAGATGCATTGTAAAGATTCAATTAATTCAGAGGGATACGTGGATTGTCCTAGATGCTCACAAGAGTAGATTTCTGGCAAGGACCAATCTTTAAAGGATGAGCCAAGTACGAGGGTGAAATCCCAAATTGCAATCCATCCCCTTGTTTAGTCCCATCATAATAATCACAAGTGGTATCAGGGGCCTTCTTCCCTTGCAACTGTGAAATGCCTGAGCAAGCCAGAAGCCACAGAATTCAATTGCATAACACTAAGCTGAAGCACATGGTGAAATCAGAAGGAGATTACAGGCACTAGACTCACAAAATTTAGCAGAGCGGAGACTTTTAAAAATATTATCAATAAATATGGAATAGTCTGTGTATTTTCAGATTGAACTCAAACCCCCTCACCCCTGAAGAAATGAAAGCTGTGGATAATATCATTGTTTGGAACTATTTAGGAAAAGCAACATGTATTAGTATTACCATTGGCAAATGGCCCTCAATAGAAGGAGGGATATTAAATCATACCTGTTACCATGTATTTCAAAAGCATACCATTAGAGAGAGTCCAGCCATTTATAAACCACCAAGGGAAACATATTTACTTAACAGTTGACTTAAAGGGACCTGTTGATCTTTTATTTATTTTTTTAATCTCAGGCTAAAATTTGTCAAAGAAATTTAGAGCACTGGAGTAATTTTGATCATTAATCAGCTGTTCTGTATTTCCACTTATTAGTGCAGTGCTATCACAAAGAAATATAAATAAGGAATCAATACAATCCTCTAGTGCGGGAGGAAGCAAAAGTGTGGTACCGAGCAGTGTTTTAATCCTTCCAGACCACTCTACCGATTTTTCAGTAATTTCCGAATCTGCCACTATACTGCTGTACCTAATTTTCAGTACTTTGCCTAGAACTATTTTCTACAATATCTCCAAGTTCCATCTTATTCTAACCACTTCCTTGCATGTAACTAACATTTTTCTATATCATGATGATTTTTTTCTCTTTAATGCTCAGAAGCCCAAGTATAGGAGACAGTTAGGTTCAGAACCTCAATTTACTGGGTGCTACAATTTAGATAGGTGCATAGTGGACGCCAGACCAAGGTAAGGCGCCAGTTACTCTCATTGGGGCGAGCCTCTGGTAGTTACTGAAAATTCTCTGCTCACACATGTCATGGTCCTGCCTGGTGCTCACACTTGCTGCCAGCAACTGCCCCACTCACACCCACTGTGGGTACCAGTCCTACTCGCACCCACAGCTGGCACTGGAGCCACCGCTCGTACTCACTGCCAGCACCCGGCGCAGGTCCAGATTGCTCAGCACCATCAGCAGGTTCGAGCAATGGCTGCTGGCCCAGATCACCCCTGAGGGCTATTCTACCTCTCCCTGCTCCTGAGGGGCGATTGGGGCAGTAGCAGCTGCTCACACCCCAATTGCCACAGCCACAATTGCTCCATTCAGTCAGTGGGTGTGGAAGCTGTGGCAACTGGAGCGGGGCTGCCAGCATGCAAGGAACCAGGCCCTTGGTGGGAGGAGCTGGGCAGGGTCACAGAGTATGGGCTGAGAACTGCCCCTGTTCTCACCAGCAGCCTCACATCTCACAGTTCCTTTCAAGGTGAAGGGATCTGTGCACTGGGCCCCTAGTATCTCTTAATAATGCTCGTGAGTTCCAGAACTTCAACAACACTAGCCCAGAGGGCATCGAGTAGCATTTCCTAAAGTAAGAGTATGAATTGACTATCTTGAGAGTCCAGCTTAACTCTCCTCTAAAAGGCATTCATGATAATATGAAAATTTGTTTTTAAGGCAAATCTCCATGAAGTTACAAAGCATCATACAGCATGTTCAACCCCGTGCCTGTGGGTCAGGGCCCTGGAGTCACAGTGAGGAAGGCTTCCCTGGGCTGTTGCAAGGGAGGGAGCGTTGATGCCAGACAGTTTAGAGATGAGATCTGTGCTGCTGGAGAGATATGCGGGAGAGAGAGAGAAGCAAGCAGCCCTCGGCAGCCTGCAGAACAATTCACTGCGCATCGTGCTGGTAGCTAATTCAGCGTGTTTTCATCAAGAGTTACTAAGATCCCAGGCTATGATTCATGAAGGTATGTAACTGCTGAGACCATTCAGGGCGCTCTCCAATCCTCTGGATCATCATAATGAAAAAAATAAAAAATGAACCTGTGAAGGAAAAAGAAAGGACAACTCCACGTTTCCATTGTATGAATTGGAAATGTGCACAGTGCTCATCCCTTCTCTTTAGGGATTGCAGCACGTTTCCAGAACCTAGTGACTTTTTATCTTTGGCTAATTAATCAAGTAACCCTCAGAGGGCTCATGTCATTATTCTTTTTACTCAGGCAAAAGGAAGACTTCCCAAAATTTACATAATACAGTTCATCTAAGAGATGATCATCTGAGGGAGATAATCAAAAATTTATCTTTGGAGCCGGTGGCTGTGTAACAAATCCGAAGCAGAGCAATGCCTTCCTAATGGGGTGCCAGTACTGAGAGAGTACAGAGTCACATAAAGTGGGGAGACCTATCGCCAGCCAATGAGAGCTCCCTCACTGCTGAAATCCCCGTGGTTTCCAGGAGTCTCTGTGTGAAGAGCACTATCTTAACTCACCCCAAAGTCATACTTTGGGGAGATGGCATGGGAAGTGTGTGTGGAAACCCTCTCTTATAAAAAAGCCTGAAACAATCGCAGTCTATTGTCATAAAGTTATTCTGCCTGGTTTCAGCTGGCCAGGCTGGCATAGTTCAGTGATTGAGCATCCACCTATGAACTAGGAGGTCATGGTTTGATTTCCCGTCAAGGCACATACATAAGTTGCAGGCTCGGTCCCCAGTGTGGGGCATGCAGGAGGCAGCAGTTCAATGACACTCTTTCATCGTTGATGTTTCTATCTCTCTCTCCCTCTCCCTTCCTCTCTGAAATATATATTTTTTTAAAAATAGAAGTTTCATCTGTAAAGTTTAGGATGGCAAATTCTCCATAGTCTTTGCTTTAAAATGTAACCTTAGGCCAAGACCGGTTTGGCTCAATGGATAGAGCGTGGGCTTGGGGACTGAAGGGTCCCAGGTTCAATTCTGGTCAAGGACATGTACCTTGGTTGCAGGCATATCCCTGGTAGGGTGTGTGCAAGAGGCAGCTGATCGATTACTCTCTCTCATCGATGTTTCTAACTCTCTATCTCTCTCCCTTCCTCTCTGTACAAAATCAATAAAATATATTTAAAAAATAAATAAATAAAATAAAATAAAATAATAAAATAAAATAAAATAAAATAAAAAATAAAATGTAACCTTAGGGCTCAGTCTTCTATGGAAAGAAATACTCTGTTCAGAAACTTCAACACTGCCTGTGAACATGCAACACTACCTATGGATAAGTGTGTGTGTGGGTGGTGGTGGGGGGTGGGGTTTAAGATTTAAATCAGGGCTTGTTTCCAAAGGAGGGAGATGGAGCCAGTACCAGATGACCCCACTGCATGCAGCAGAAACACTGCAGGAGCAAATCACATGCCTTTGAAGACTCTCAGGCTACTGTGAGCACCAAAGGATAAAGGAAAGCCAGACAGAGAGAAGTGTTTCCTCTCCTTAGTTGGTTTTGAGGATAACTAGAGTGTTGGCAATCCCTTGGAGTACTAGGGATCCTTTCTCTCTCCAGAAACAAGTAAAAACTAACTCCTTCCCCCCCAAATCACCTCCCCAGACTCTTGCAAAGCTTCCCATTGGCTGAGAAAAGCACCCTCTAGCCTGCAAATACCAGGGCTCTGGGAGAAAGTTCCAGCAGGGCTTCCCTGGGGGATGCAGACCTGGGCAAAGCTCTTCCTCTTCAGCGGAGACAAGAAGGAAGTTTGCTGAGAGCTTCACTTGCCAGAGAAGAAATGTAAGTCACACATGCTGAGAAGCTGTAAATCTCTCCCCAGAAAAAAATGCCTATGGGCAGCTCAAGCCAGCCCAGCTTTTAAGAGCATTAAAGCAAACGTGCTAAGCCTAATATGTCCACGTATAACACTTGTGGTGACTGTTTCCCATGTTTCATAACTCAGAGGGCAACTGCTGCTGTGTGGGAAATGGATGCCGGACCAGCGGCTGGTGATTTATGCAGCGGCACTCACAAAGGAGTGGACAGCCAGCCTGCCCAGGAGCCCCAGGTCTAACCTCCCCTCAACAGCAAGCCCAGGTGGGGGCATCTGATCCAGTTTGGGGGAGTGAGAAGGGAATAGGGAAGGCAGCAAGCCTCCTGTCACCATGTCTGGGCTACATACACTCTCAGAGCCTTTTTTCTCAATAGAATGGAACGCAAATGTATGTATGAAGAATTAATTAATTCACTTGTATACCTGCTGTTTCATTCAGTAACATCTCACATCTAAAACTTCCATTTCATCTGAGATCCTGGGACTCAGAGTCTTTGTTTGTCGCTCAAGTGAAATACATGAGAAGATGGCATCTTATAAAAGCCAACTAAAAAGCCACCATCCCCTGCCCCACCTCCAGCATCAAGTCTGACACAGTTCAGGGGTGGCGTGAGGCCATTACAGTTTCATAACCATGGACAGCAGCTTCAGACAGGACCAGGGGAATGGGAAAATACCCAGAGTAACTGCTAGTCTCCACAATCCTTTGTTACCCATCAGCGAAGTCTTTAAAACACCTCACTGAATGGGAATTCCCCTGCGAGTAGACACTGGGCCTGAGTAAGGGCACCTCCTACTGGCCCTTTAAGGAAGGGAACTCTGCTTTCTTCAGCACCAATTCCCTGCCATCAACCTGAAGACAGGAATTAGTTACCAAGAAAAAGAGAGGAAACAGATAAATGAGCAAAAGACCAGAGCGATTTGAATTAACAATATCTCAAAACTGCACTCTTCACTCTCCTGTGCAAACTACGTCACAATTCATTTGCAAATGACAGGAAGGGATTTAGAATATACGCAAGTTTATTTAGATCCACAAGCCTATCCACAGGCATGCATGTAGAGTTTTGTCAGCCTTTTCAAACATAGGCATGCCTGCTGCAGAAGAAATGAAAATAAAGCAGTTATAGATGGCCTTAACTCTCTAGACAAGGAACTTCCGTGAGAAGAAGGGTGTTTAACTGATTTCAATATTAGTAAAACATATATAAATGTTTCCATTTATTTAACTCCACCCTTCCCCAGACAGTCACTTGGGAAATTGCTTTAAAATATTTTAGTGTAAATGACACACCATCATGGTCCGTTCTTGCACACCTTGCCTAGTGCAGCATTGTCAGCCAATCATTGCAGGCCTGGCCTGGCAGACTCTGCATGGGGCCAGGGATGCCCCCTCTGTGCTTCCCCTCCCCTCCTTGGCTGTCTCCCAAACTGCCAAGAAAATGCAAGTCAAGTCTCCGGGGCTGGAGGGTGTCCTGTTCTCCGCAGCATCCAGTGTCTGCTGGTGCTGAGGAGGGATTTAAAAGGACACCCACTTATTACTTCGGGGATGACCCCTCACACCTTCCCAAGGAGTAATTGCTGAGAACAAAGCTCCGAGAGAGAGGAGCAGGGAGGAGGGAGCAGCCCAGAGGGAGAGAAGGAACCTGGCAGGCTGCTGGCAGCTGGGACTCAGTAGGCGCACTGAGTGTGAGCGCCTGTGCACACACACACACACACACACACACACAGCACACCACACACACACACACACACACACACACACTCACACCACACACAAAAACATATGCACACGCACAGCCCACACACAAGCAAGCTCCCTGCTCTGGCTCTGATCACAGGAAGGAGAGGAGTAAGGGTAGGTGTGGATGGTCAGACCCCGCTGCTCCTGTGTGGCCGCCCCAGGATTAGGGAGCCTCCAAGGGGCTTGGCTCCCCTGTCTGAGTCCCCAGCCTCAGAGGCTCCTTCTCTCTCATTCGCAGCCCTGGGCCTGGGGCAGGAACAAGAAAGCGCAGCTCCAGGCTCCGGGCAGCTGGGAGCTTGGCAGTGACTGGTGCTTGGCCATCCCCTCAATTTCCTGGGCTCCTGTTGGGAAGCTCCTACCCCAAAGCCTGGCTCCAGCCAGCCGCTGCCCCCGCCCCCCTTTGGGGAAAGGTCGTTTCCAAGGGATTTGAATACTCAGCCGGCTCAATCCCAACCTTCCCCGACAGGCCCGCCCCCTGCACCTCAGTGCCCATCTGCACAGCACCGGCGGTGAGGCCCAGCAAGGCGATGGACACAGAATGTGTTCTTCTGCTCTGTTAACAATTCTTTGTGGCCTTGAAGCCCCCGCTCCGGACTGGCAGTCTGCAGCAGCCTGAGCATACCTCGGACCCCTCTTTCTCCCTTTCTCCCGCTACCTCCCAGCCCAGTCCCCAAACAGTTTTGCCATTTTTCATTAGAAACTGCGCTTGCCAAGCCCCAGCGCCAAGGGGCTGACTCCCCGGAATAGCGGAATAGCGATCATCCGAGTTTGGAAGTGTCCTGGAGACGGCGGGGACTTTGCTGGGAAACTAAATCCACCTTCCAAACCGCAACACACGCCTCCTTCCTCCTCGCAACTCTGCGCCTCTTCCAGGCACCTCGGTCCCCTCCTCGGAGGCACCAAACACAGGAGCCTTCCCTTTCTTGATTCTCAATCACCAAACAGAGGCGCCTAGAACCACAAACGGCTCAGCCCACCACCCACCGCCTGCAGTCCGAGCGGCCCCCTCAGCGCCCCCTTGGCGACCCGCTCCGCTGGGCCCTGCTGCCCCGGGTCCCCTCCTCGGGGGTCCCTAGGGATCCCCGAGGCTCTAAGACTCCAACCCGGAGGTTTGCAGCGACACCCCCAGCACCCGCCTCTCTCCTGCCCAGGCCGGCCGGCTCTCCAAACCGAGGCAAGTGTTTGCAAAAGCACAGAATCCACACGATCAGAAGTAAAAACAGCCATGGGGGGGCCCCTTGTCCCCAGCCTCCAACAACCTCCGCCCCCAGGCGAAAGGAAAACAACAACAAAAGTCTCCCGGTCTTTTATGGGGGCATGAGGTGGGTGAGGCGCAGAGCAACCAGGAGCATCTTGCTCTTCCCCCTTCTGCCCAATTCGGCTCCCGGCCAATGCAAAGGAGAAGGCACAGGAGGGTGGGGGGGACCCCCGGGGTGAGGGCCGCGGGGAGAAGAAAGGAAAGACGCTCTCACCGGAGACTTGGAGGTGCGCGCTGAGCAGGGTGGCTCCGAGGAGTACAAAAGCCAGCTTGGGGGCGCAGGCACATCCAGGGCTATTCTCCATGGTTCCGCCAGCACCTTCGGGGCCGGGGGTCCTGGGCAGCGGCGGCGCTCACACACATGCACTCACACACGCATGCACACATGCACGCACTCCGGCCCCTGAGCCCCGCTGGCTTCCTCCTCTTCCTCTTCCTCCTCGCCGTCCTCTTCCTCCACCTCTCTCCCCACCTCCCCGGCGCCTCCGCGGCTGCTTCCCAAGCCTTTTTCCTGGACCCCTGGCAGGTCAGCGGCAAAGACAGGCGGCGAGAAGTTCCATCATCCGGCAAGAAGTCCGTCCGAGGGAGCCCCGAGACCCGAGAGCACCCCGGAAAACTAACTCAGGGCGCCCGAGGGGGCCGGGGGACGGAGGACAGCTCTCTGCAGGGCCCCCGAGTCCGCGACGCACAGACTATCCAGGAGGGACCCCGAGGAAAGCGATCCTGTGGCCCGGCGGCGGGTGCAGGGATGGAGGCTGGTGCCCGGTCCTCCGCGGGGGAAAGTTGGAGAGAAAAATCCTCCTCCGGGAGCTGGGATGCTGTGGGCTTTTTCCTCCAGGAGCCCTGGGGACGGAGGCAGGAAGGAGAGGCGGGAGCCCCGGGAGGAGCGCACTCACTTGTTACCGGGGCGCCCGCCAGCCCGCGGTGTGCGAGCGGGGAGCCTTACTCTCCATTGATCCGGAGGAGCGGAGGGCTGGGAGGGAAAATGTGGAGACCGGAGGGGAACCGAGTGGATCCGGCAAAGATTCCACGCACAGGGGGGAGGGGTGGGGGCAGAGAGATGACGGCGGCGGCGAAGGAGAAAAGAGAGCGGTCCTTCCAGCAGCTGCATGCGCCTGGTCTACATATCAATGAGCAGGGATGCCCTCTGTGGGCAAAGCGTGGGAAGTCACTTTTGTCAATGGGGCTGGCGAATATCCTGAGCGGCTGGGGTTTTTTTTTGCGACTCTCTCTTCGGGCACCCAGCAGCTTTGTGGGAGTGTGAAGCCTCGGTGAGTGCTTAAGCAGAATCAGATGGCCAGGGCTTCCCCTCCTCTCTGCCCCTGGGCATTAGGGAAAAGGCAGGATTTTTCAGCTGGAAAGGATCGCCTAATCCCCACTCCCTTCCGGACAGGTGGGAAACTGAGGTTCAAAAACACAGGGACCAAAGCCAGGCAACTGTCTCCCAACCTAACAGCGAGGGTCCGCTTTGTGCAAGACCTTCGTCTGGGTCCTCTCTTTACTGCACATGAGTCAGTGCTCTAGACAACATTTTTCAAAGCACTCATCTATTCTAGGCTGCCTGTTAGCTCCCAGGAAACACAGAGATGAGGTCTCATAAGACTCGGCCTCTCTCCTCGAGGGGTTTGTGATCTGTTGGGAGAAAGGCATTAATGAATCATTATAAAATATAATGATAAACATGGTGGTTCATGTAATGAGGAGGTGCTATGGGAGAGCAAGAGGCACTTCTGCAGTCCCTGGAACATGAAATATCTCTCTCTCTCTCTCTCTCTCTCTCTCTCTCTCTCTCTCTCTCTCCCTCCCTCCCTCCCTCTCTCTCTCTCTCTCTCTCTCTCTCTCTCTCTCTCTCTCTCTCTCTCACACACACACACACACACACACACACACATACACACAGCAGGCAATTTAGGAAGGGTGAACAGTGAAGCCCTTTCAGAAAACAGTTTTAAGCTGACTTCCTTGGAATACTTTATCTCCATTGCAGGACCTCAAGCTCCCCTGAAAGGAGAGGCCGCGTGCCATTCCTCTTTGCCCCCTCACGGATCTAGCACGGGGCTTGGAATGAAATGCCGCACATGCCAATACGTTTTTGCTGAATAAGTGAACTTGCAAACAAATAAATTTGGCCAGGAAGGATGATGAATAGGAGCGCCACTCTGGTAGAAAGGTCTGTCTTTTCAGGAGCTGTTCAGCTGTAGGCTCTTTCCATTCCTCGCTGTATTACATTGTCCATTTCTTTCTCTCTCTTCCTCACACATTCTTGTCATTCTCTCACATGGATCCATTTCTGAGAGAAGGAAATGCAACTAGCTATCTCCAAATAAGGAGGGAAGCAGCGTGGAAAATGTAGGATGGAATCACCATCAAGAAACATCCCATGATGTTAGGACGGGGCAGTCGCGTCTAGATTCTCAGCCATATATGTCCCTTTCTGTCTTGGAAAAGTAAAAATAAGAAGCACCTGTGATCCCCAATCACAAAACTCCTGAAGTAGCTTAGCTGGAGGGGAACTTTAATATGGAATAGAACTCTATGCTGACCCCCACATTTTAAGAGATACTCTCAGAGTGTCTCTTAGCTGAGGATGAGGTCCCTGGAGGTGCAGACTGGTGGTCTAGAGGAAGGGTTCTTAACTGGATCTGTAGATCTTTCTGGGAGGCCTGTTGACTAACTTCAGGAAGTTCACGAATAAGCTGAGATGTTATGAAAAAGGAATGACCTCTGTGCAATGCTGCTTTTGCTGGGGAGGGAACCTTTAGCTTTCATTCAATTTGCAAAATGAGTTCATGCATTCCCCTACCAGATAAGGGAAAGAACCACTGGTTTAGAAGGTATAGTATGAGGAAATAGTTGCAATCTCTTCCCAAGAGAATCATCAAATCCTCTGTTCTTCTCATCACAAGATGTCCACAAAGAGTGGGAAGGTAGGAACAAAAATGGTCCATGCTGTTTGAATCCCTTTTCATGGATATGGCTCAGACTAATACAGTATGACTAATGATTAAGTTACTCTTGACTATAGTCCTTGACTCCTAAGTAGTTCAGGCCATCTGCCCCCTGAACAATGAGCTTCTATAAAAGATCGTCAACTTCTCTTCCTCTCAGAGACTCATGTGTTTCCACAGCTCACTTCTGACAGTTCTCTGTACTCACTACCCTACTGCACTCTCCTTCTGCTTGGGGAGGTGGCTCCAGATTGATTTTGAAGCTTTCTCTTGGAAACAGCTTCAATATTCTCTGGTCTACAGAAGGGCAATTTGTATTTGAGAGACATAGCACCTCCTCATCGCTCTTTCAGAATTGTCAGGTCCACTTCCCACCTAACCTCCTTATCAGGATAAAAGGAAACCAAAAAACCAAATACTAAGAGGAGAGAAATGGGAGCAATAGGAGGTAGTTTATTATAATTAATGCTCATCACATAGTCTTTATGACATTTGGTGCTTAGAGTCCCTTTGTGGGCTTTAATCTGATAATAAAGTATGCAAATATTCAGACACACTTTTGATTTGTGAAGGCAAATTAATCAATACTTATTATTTCTTCAAACTACATGTATCCTAAGTTAGGTGTGCTTGTGTGTGTTTTGGGAGGGTGTCAACAGGACTATTTATTTTCTGAGATTAGCCTAAGAGTATAAGTCAAATTAAAAGCATGTAATTCCTTTGAGGATCCCTACCTTAATTCAGAAAATTGATTACCTTAGTCTATTTCTATTTCTCTCCCAATATCATGATCTGACTTTAAAAGATATTTTCTATGACACATTTTAGAAGTTTATTTGCAAAAACAATAAAATCTAGTCAAATGATATAAGTTAGACTATGAATTTGACTACATTGAAATCAAGTAAAGATGGCAATAAACAATTCACCATTCAGTCATTTATTTAAGAAAGCCAATTATTATATTAGACATCTGGCAACAAAATACAAAACTATAAATAAGATATGGTCACTGTCCTTGGCTAATTTGCAGTCATGGGTTGAAGGGGTGCATTTTGGTTGACATTTATCTGTTAGTTGTTTTGTTTGTTTGTTTGTTTGTTTGCACAGATTCCACTCTCCCGTTTTGGTAACTGGTCTCACATTCTGCTCTGAAGGTACTCCTCTATATTCTCAACTACAATGTTGAAGAAGTAGACTCCAAGTCCTTTTAATCATGCAGAGTAGCCTATCTTTCTGACCATGGTGATAAATTCAGATCTAATCAGACCCAAGGAGACATTTTCTAGGGTTTCTAGAAATGAGAAGCTTTCTGTCTCCCATAGGGGTACTTCTAGAAGAAACCTCTTTTCCCTCTGGGTTGTGGGTGCACATGAGCTTCAATGAAGGCACTAATTTAGAAGAAATCTTGGAGCTTTCATCACCTACCTATGAAGAATTCATCAGGTTCCTATGAAGAACCCCTGGTAGGCAGAATAACCTTCCCTCCAAATATGTACACATCATCATCCCTGGAACCTGTGGATATGTTTACCTCATATGGAAAAATGGATTTGCAGATGTGATAAAATTAAGAATAATCAAAAAGAGATTATCCTAGATCATTCAGATGTCATCACAAAGGTTCTTAGAAAAATGGAAGAGGGAGACAGAAAGTCAGGGTCAGAAAATGAGATATGATGATGAAAGCAGGAGTCAGGGCAGAGTTTTGCCACCATTGGAAGGGATCCTGGTCCAAATAGTGGAGATGGCCTCTGAAAGCTAGAGAAGGGGAAAAGGAGATTTTCTACTGGAGCCTAGAGAAGGAATGTAGCCCTAACAATTCTAACTCTGTAAAACCATTTTAAAAATATACCCACCACTATAAGGTGGTAAACTTCTACTATTTTAAACTACTGAATTCATGGTAGTTTTTAAAATGGGAGTACTAGGAAGCTAGCACAGATTTTGGTAGCATGGGTAAAGGTGCTGCTGGAAAAAAAAACACAAAACACAAAAACAAAACAAAACTGTAAAATGTACAGGTGGCATAAGAGTTGAGTAAAGGGCAGAGGCTGGGAAAATGTTAAGTAACCTAGTAGGAAAAAAATTATCTTGAATAGACCATTGGTAGAAATATGAACTTAAAGGTGGTGTTTGGGAAGACTTACAAGGAAATGAGGAACATGCTATTGGGAAAATATTATTGGAGACTAGAAGTAAGATGATCCTTGTGATATAGTGGCAGGAAACATTGCACAGGTGTATCCTACAGTTCTATGGAAAGCAGAACTTATAAGTGATGAATTTGGATATCAACTAAGTAGATTTCCCAAATATTAAAGATATGACCTGATTTCTCCTCGATGCTTAAATTAAAGGAGAGATGTTGAGGAAAAAAACATTAAGAAAAACAAACAAATTAACAAACAAACAAACAAAAAAAAAAAACACAAAAACAGGACTTGATGATTTTGAAAATTCTCAGCCTATCCAGATTATAAAAGATACTGAAGTGAGAATCATAGTTAAGGAAGTGTGCTCTGGAGAGAAAGCTAAGAGGTGGCTGGACAACCTTTTCCTCATGCCTCAAAAATGTCAGAATGTCAGAGTACTGAGGCACGTGATTAGGCATGTCTCTTCTTAAGTATTTCAGCAAAAGCCTGGAGTAGAGAAGGGGTTATCCAGGAAAGATCTGTAGAGGGAAATTTTACCTAATGGTTTGTTATCAACACATATAATGGAGACCCACAAGGTTCTTGAGAATGTTATAAGAGTGGGAGCTGCCAGCTTAGACTGAAAGAGACAGGACAAAATGACAGGAGGTTCTTGGATTCCTAAAATCCTATAGGCAGAAAACCAGGCCAGTAAGAATACTTAGCTGTATATTCTATATGCTACCCATCATGAAAAAGAAGCAAGGAAGGATAAGTCCAAGGGCAGAGGTGTGAAGCTAGAGGACAGAACCATGGGCCCAGGGAATGGAGCCACAGTCCACAGAGAATTATACCCAAGCCTTGAAAACTAATGTTACCTATCTAGTTGAATTCCCAAGTTGCTTAGGATAAGAAATTCTTTTCTTCCACTTCCTCCCTTTTAAACAAGAATGTCTATAGTTAGTTTGTTCTGCCTATTGCACCATTATATCTTAAAATCCTAGTTTCATAAGGTACACAGAAATGTTGACCTTTGAGCTGATACTTAGATGAGATTGTGGGCTCTGAGATTATGATGTAATGGATTAAAATGTGGATGAATGATGGGAAGATGTGAATGTAGATTGCATATGGGTGAGTTTTCTGGGCCCAGAGAGAGAACTATAGTAGATAAAATCATGGCCCTCCAAAGATAACCACACCTAGTTCCTAGGTGTGAATGTATTATTTTAAATGGCAAAGGGGATTTTGATGTTATAAAATTAAGGGTTTTGAGATGAGACATTATCCTGGGTCCTTAGGGTGGGCCCATTATAATCACAAGGGTCCTTAAAAAATATGAAGGAAAAGTAGAGTCAGAGTTGGAGAAGGTGGTATGAGAAGCCCATAGGATGTATGATGTACGATGCCATAGCTACAAGGAGTCTACAGGGTGTGGAATGCAGGCTGCCTTGAGAAATTTTGAAAGGCAAGAAGTAGTTC
The DNA here is from genome assembly GCF_964339955.1 of Pipistrellus hanaki. Taxonomy (NCBI): domain Eukaryota; kingdom Metazoa; phylum Chordata; class Mammalia; order Chiroptera; family Vespertilionidae; genus Pipistrellus; species Pipistrellus hanaki. Next base: position 71,025,643 of record NC_140508.1, read on the forward strand.
TCCCCTTGAGCCTCCAGAAGGACGAAGCCCTCTGGATACCTTGATGAAGCAGTAAGGCCTGTTTTCAGATTTCTGACACCCAGAGCTGTTAGGTAATAGATCTGTGCTCTTTTAAGACACAAACTTTGTGTGATTTGTTACTGCAGCAGTAGAAAACATATAGAACAAACTGTAGAATGATAGTGAATAGAAGGGGGAAAAAGAAAAAACTAAGTTCATGCTGTTATTGCAAGAGTCACTTTGCTTAGAGCCTGCCCCACCTTTTGGATGTTTCAGTTTCCAAGTAACCTAGTTCTTTCATTATTGCATCCAGGTTAAGGAGGGTGTCTGCCTTTTACAACATATAGGATCTTAAATAGACAAATTGAAAACAAAGTTGATCTTCACTAAGAACACTTTCCCACCATGAGATCTAGTTCCAGCTTTGCATCTGAGTGTTTGAATGGCAAAGGCCATCAGAAGTCTAACTCTGGGTGTGAGATGATATGACAATGAAGGAATGACTTTGCTTTTATGATTAATCAGCAAACCTTTCCCAATGCTTACTATAGTGTATGATAACTTAGTGGTTCAAAGGAAGGACAAGAAAGAGTTCTTACTTTTGGGCAGACTCCAGTCTAAACAAAAAGAACAGGCACTTTTATGGCCCAATGCCTAATAAGAGGGGGTTACCTGAGTAGGGGTGTAGGACGAGAAAAAACCCCAATCATGAGAAAGTCCTAGAGGACCTAGAAGGCTTATGCTGTAAAAACATCCAAATATTTTCCAAAGTGCCAAGATTACTTGCAAATAGGTTGCTGAATCAATTTATTTTTTAATTTTTTAAAAATAGGAGAGATATTTATGCCTAAAAATAGGCGTGTCTTTGATGTACATGAAAAAAAAAAATGGAAGGGCTACAATTATTTCTAATTATAGGCAAGTGAGCATGAAATCAATTCCAGGCAGTATATGAAAATTAATAATTCAATATGTGATTTACAAATACTTAGGAAAAGGTGTAAAATCAGTGGGAACAGCATGGGTTCACTTAGAAGAAATTAGTGCAGATTGAAGAAACAGCTGCTAAATATCACAGATAGATCATGTCTGCATTTTAGTGAAGCATTTTACAAAGTCCTCATGATATTGCTGTAAACATGTAAGTTAAAATATGACCTAAACAATGATATGGTGTGGTAATTCCATAGTAATTATTGCTATGGTATTGTTTTAGTTGGTCAGTGCCAATTAATGCCACTTCGAAAATTGTTCTCCTGTGACTTACCATAGGGCTCTGCTTCCCTCTGCCCCCAAAGAAAATGTTGTATTTAAATTGATACCTAGCATAGATATGTTAATAGGCTTCACAAGTTAGTCAATGACATAAAACTAGAAGGGATAACTAATATATTTTTGGACAAGTTCAAAATTCAAAAGATCTCAGGAGGATGCGACAATGAAATTAACGTTTTATCTTAATTTTATGTTAATATTATAGATCACACTAAATAACATAATATTTTAATACATATTTAATACTTTGGAAATAATTACAAATGGTCCAAATGAACTGAATAGACACACCAAGAAAATGGCTTTCTATGGTTGTGTCTGGGGACCAAGAAGGAATGAGAAGGTGTCCCTTGTGACCCGTCTGGGAAGAGACTGAATTTCATGTGGAATAGAAGGGGAGCATACAGCCCCCATTTATATGCCTACAATGTGCCACTTTAGATATGTAATTTCATTGAATCCTCCTAAGAACTTTGTGAAGTATTATTCTTGCCATTCACAGATGAAGGTCCTGAAACTAAGAGAGTCCAAGCTGCCCACTCAATGTCACACAGGTAAGAAGCACAAGAGCACAAGCCCAAGAAAGCCCAGCTTCATGGATGCCGGGTGCCCCTCGCTGTGTGTGCTGTCCCCAGCTCCATACAAGGAAGTAAGGCTGCCTTAAGAACCAGGTCCTCAGAGAGGCATGGCACCATCTCTTTTCTGTAGAAAGCATTCCTTCCTCGGGTGTGGGCTGTATCTTTAGTTACCTCTTATACTAGAGAAAACAAAAATGCTAGCCACAGAACTCAAGAGGAGTGCCCGGAATAAGTCCTGATAATTGTGTGGGAAATATCCCTGATCTGGGAGAAGTTGTCTCAAAATGCTTGACTTGGCTACAACATCTGAGCATTAGGGACCAGGATGGACGTTCCTTACCTTCTTTCAACCAGTGCTCCCAGCCTCCAGATGAGCACAGGGAGGCAGAGCTGGCTCCATCTCAATAATAGTCCTTCCTAGTTAGCTTCAGGAACAGGAGTCACTTGTTCTATAATAACCTATGACAATGCAGGAAAAAGCCTTATTGGTTTCCAAAATGGATAAGAAGCTTTCCTTCTATCTTAGAAAATAGCAAAAGCAAGTTCTTTTGCAAGTAGAAAAGTATCATTTTTGCAGTTGAATACTCTTGAAAATCAGTACTTTGGCATAACTCTACTCTCCTCCTAGGCTAGTAAGACTGCTGCAGAAATAGCCTGGCTGTTGCTACAGTGGTGAACTGAGGTTTAATTGAATAATTTCCTGTCTCTGGCTCCACCATGTGAAGTATTGCAGAAGGCCGGACTGCTGGCCTTCATCCAGGAGAAAGCTTGTGATGTGTTTTTTCCCCCCTTATATAATGCGGGCTCTCTGAAGTCCACAGCTCTGAGAACTTGTAAGAAAAAACAAAAGTTCATGGTAAAGGAGGAAAGGGAAACTTGAAAAGCCTACCAAGAAAAACGGAGCTCTGTAACTAGCCATGGAAAGTAACAGGTAAAACAATGGGGGAGAAATTACACACACAAGTTCCTATAGGAGAGAGGCGAATAGAGAACATTGCAAAATCATCATCACCAGCAAATCAGTGAGAAGACCCAGGGTTCCACAGGGCGAAGGACAAACCTTTTCTTACTGATTATTTTCTTTCACATGTGACAATATAGGCACATCAACTTCTACAGACACTGCCTTTCATCATGAACACACTGGAGGCATCTCCAAATCTGCCTAACAAATAGTTTGCATAATTTCATGCTTATTTCACAAATTATAAAGAATGTAGTTTTTTTAGGCATTGGTTTAAGTAATTTACAACTAAAAGGCCAATGCAACATTGAAGGTTAAATTGATGTCTCCACATATGAAAGATCAACTCTCATTAGCAGGAAGCAGGTTTTATGATATTTTCCTTGTAATATTTAGCCTCCTCCCAAAAGGGGTTGGAATAATTCCATGGTGTAAGTATTTTCTTAGGTTTACTGCCAGAAACCGAACATTGTCACTAATAGTGAAATGTGAAAAGGGAATCCTCGGGAAGGCTGGTCAACCTTAATTGCTCTAAATTAGGGGTGTCGAACGCAATCAGAGAAGGGGCCAAAATCTAAAATCCAGCCGAAATCGCAGGCCGAATGGTTTACTGAACAGTCATAAACTGACAATGTCATAAACTGACAGCGGAGTGCAGTGATGACAGCGCGGTGCGGGCCACATTGCAAGGCCTGGTGGGCTGGATTTGGCCCGCGGGCCTTGTGTTTGACACATGTGCTCTAAATGGTCGGATCTATTCACTCATTGTTTAGTTGAGACGTTGGTAGTTAAATGTTAAACAAACGTAAATTCTTGCTGATTGTCTATTATTGGAATTTCCTGCCTAAAGGATATGGGTGTATCTCATAACCTCAATAAAAGGGATAGCAAAGGCCAGAGCAGGGGTAGTCCTCCCCCTAGAGGTGGACTGCCACCTGGCTCTCCATTTTCCCAAATTAACTCTTTTCCAGTCTCTTCATTTGTGTGCAGCCTTCTCCAGAACACGGAACCCTGAACCATGTGGGACATAGAAGGGGCTCCCACAGTTTACAATTTTTTATTGATTTCAGAGATGAATGGAGGAGAGAGAGATAGAAACATCAATGATGAAAGAGAATCATTGATCAGCTGGTTGCTGCACATCCCACACTAGGGATCGAACAAGCCAGCAACTCAGGCATGTGCCCTGACTGGAATTGAACCCCTGACCTCCTGGTTCATAGGTAAACACTCAATAACTGAGCCATGCCAGTTGGGCCATTTACAATTAAAAAATAAATAAAAACAGGAGATGGGTTAGCTGAAGAGAGTACATCTATACAATGAACAAAAGCAGATGCCTTACAATGATGCTGCAGAAAATACTATTTAAATCCTGATACTATGACACTTTCAGTGGAAAAAAAAAATCTAAATTTCCAGGATTGAACAATTCTACTTTTCTAATTAATATGACCCCCCCTCCAATAGAATAAATGACTCATGTTCCTGAAGCTAACTAGGAAGGATGATTATTGAGATGGAACTGGCTCTGCCCTCTCTGTGTTCATCTGGAGGCTGGGAGTATTGGTTGAAAGAAGTTAAGGAACATCCATCTGATTCCTAATGCCCACACACACACACACACACACACACACACACACACACACACGCCTGGTAGAAAGAGCATAGACTTAAGAACCAGCTAAAGTTCAAGTCAACTCTAGGCATTACATAACTTTTGTTGGGTTAAAATTTCTGAACCTCCATTTCTTCTTTGTAAAAGAGATAGAAATATATTCTGAACATCGCTGAACTTCCCGCTTTTATTCTATACAATCTCTTACTAACACACAATTTCTTTTCAATATAAATCAAGACAAGTTGCTATGTTCAAAACCTTCTCAGGATTCTACATCTGATTCATCTCATTCAAATTCAACTTCCTCTTGCTCAAAAATCAAATTTAAAGACCCAGAGGACCAGTGCTCTCCTCTCCTTCACTGACTGACCTTGCCTCCAGGAAGTCCATTCAGTCACTCCACTGCTCTTGCCACTCACCTCCTGTTGTTCCGGACATATGGGGCACCCTCCCATCTTGGGGACTTTGCACATTCCTTCCCACATATCTGGAGGATTAATCTCCAATCTCTTTATGTCTTTTCTCACAATTCACTTTCTCAGGAAAGCCTTTCCTGGCTACCAATCTTATAGAGCGTGCCAGAGAAGGAATACAATTTTAAGTCAGATAGTCAAGGAATCAGGAGATTCGTTTGCATTCTTGAATTATTTTCTCCACCCCATCACTTTTGCTTGTTACTGCTCACTCATCCCTCAGATCTCAATTTAATCATTACTTTCTCAGAAAAACCATAACTGAGAAGATCAAATTCCCCTATTGCAACCACTCATATCCATGTCCCTCTCCTTCACTGCACTTACTGCAGTAGTGATTTAATAGTTAATGTTGATTAATGTCTATCTTTCACACTAGACTGTGAGCATGATGAAGATATAGGTTTTCCTCATCATTATATTCCCAGCAGTGATATAATGACTGGCATATATCAGGTGCTTAAAGAAATAAACACATTGCAATGGCACACAGGGCCTGTGGAAGGAGAGAGTCTGATTATCTGGGATCCAGGGGCCCAGGCACCTTTTAATCTTGTCTCAGCAGACAGCAGATATTCCAGGGAAAGCCCAAGTCAGAAGGAAAGTCCTAGGATAGCAGACTTTGCTATAGTTGTGTCCTGGTGTCAAACTGGGCAGATGGCCCAGCTGGTGTAGCTCAGTGGTTGAGCGTCGACCTATGAACCAGAAGGTCATGGTTCCATTCAAAGTCAGGGCACATGCCTGGGTTTCAAGCTCAATCCCCAGTAGGATGAGTGAAGGAGTCAGCCATCAATGTTTTTATCTCTCTCTCCCTCTCCCTTCCTCTCTAAAATTATATAATTTGAGAGAGAGAGAGAGAGAGAGAGAGAGAGAGAGAGAGAGAGAGAGAGAGAGAGAGAGCCATAGCACAGCCCCAACAAATATTGGATCACCAAACTCATCCCCAAAGATTAAACAGTGGACGGGAAGACAGAGACCAACCTCAGCAATCAAGTACAGGTGGGAAGATCCACACAAGAGAGATGGAAATGGTTATACAACATAATACAACATAATTCTACTTCATGTAGCCATCAAAGTTGTTTATGAAAGCTTACTCATGCTGTGGTACAATTTTCATTATTTAATGTAAGTAGAAACACAGCATCTATAACTATATATGATTGCCATTGTATAAAAATTACACCAGTAGAAAAAATTGGCCTGAAGCATGAAAAAATCTTATTTATAGATCTCCCTGAGTAATGAGGCTATGATGTTTTTTCTTCTTTTCATTATTCTGAGTGATACACAATTAACATGGACTACTATTAAAATTGGGAACACTTAGAAATGGAGCAGCTATCTGTTGTTTTTGTTGCATACACCCCTGTGTCCTTCTTCAGATTGCTGACCACCCCTCTCCCTATGAAGAACAGAACCTTCCTCATCCTCACCTGAGGATGCTCTTTGGCTGTTGCCCAATTGTGGCGATGTGTTAGCAACATGATTATGATCCCCCCAGAACAGAGAACACACACAGAGTCTGTACTGGGCACAGCTGGAGGATGTTCCTATTGGATCTGAGCTGAGAGGATTCCAGGCCTGGAGTTGCGCCCTTTCTTTCACTGTGAGGGAGAGCCTGGTTGGGGGTTGGCCACCCGTGGAGGGAGAACACAACCAGGAGAAAGCTTCCTGGTAGCAACCTCAGTGCCCTGATAAAGTTGAGTAGAAAGTGATCATATCCCCAGTCTTTTCTGTTCTAGAACTATCACCTCCTTTTTGTTTATTTAAAATTTTGTTTGGGTCTTCTTGCAACCCATGTGCTTGGGTGATGAGGACAGTGGTGGGACATGCATAGGAGGAGACAAGTTTTCCCAATGCCACGGCTCTGACTACCACAGGGTTTATTTCTTCTGAGGAGTCTGAGAGATTGTGAGTGAGGCAGTCTAAACAGCACAAAGAGCAATTGTTACAGTCCTACAGCATATCCTGTATTAGTATCACTCGATATAGTGTTCACTGAATCAAATAGCAAACCTGGGTGTTTCCTCCAAATATACGGTATTTTGCTCAATCATGTCATCTTTCATATTTATAATAACAAAATCCCCATAACGTTTTATAGCTAATGTGAACATAAAAATCACTTTTGTGGATAAGATAGTTACATTCTTGTTATAATATGTAATTTGTTAATAAGGACTCACATGCATATTTGAAATGACATAAAGGATAAATAATATATTCATTGAGAAATATTTTCTAACATGCTCACATTTTATGAATTGCATAATCTTCACACGCATTCTTAACATCAGCATCTGTGTACTCACATGAGTTGTCTCTCTATCACGATTATGACTATTTTCAGAGCAATCATGTTCTCACCCTGCCAGGTAGAGATGCAGCTGGTTGAATCTATAGATGGATACCCCAAACCACAAGTGGCAATTCCCAGGGCATTGGAGCAATTTATTTCTCCATTCATTCCATAGCTGTAGAAATGGTGTCCTCAAAACATAATTGCTTTCAGCATTGCTTTTGTAAAATGATTATTAAAAAGCTTAAGATTACCTCCAATACAATTTTGAGGTCATATCCTCAGGAATTATTACTAACACCTTTTTAAAAAAGCTAATTATGTTAGTGAACTGTTCAAACAAACAAAACTATTCTTGATTGAGATCAGCTCAGAACTGATATGATTTTCTGAGAGGTGCTCTATTATTCATAATAAAATAATGGAGGAAGTGCTCCTTAATATCTTCAAACAGAGGGTAAGAGAGAACTATCTTAGGAAAACAATGATGTTAGCTAGGAGCATGAGTGATATTTTGGGGTATGATTATAAATAGCTGAAGCATGTTCTAGGTCCTTACAGAGCTTAGCATCTGAAAAGTAAACAAATGTCCAAGTAGACAAATGCAATTCAGTGTGACAGGTACTCCCAGATGGGAAGTGCCCTCTACTGAGGGGGCATAAAAGAGGGACATCCTATCTGGACTCCGGAAAGTCAGAAACACTGCTCTAAAAATGGAACAGTTAGGCAGCCCCTAAATAATAGAAATGAACAAATAAAGTGTGTGTGTGTGTGTGTGTGTGTGTGTGTGTGTGTGTGTATGAAGGGGAGTGAAAAGTGGATTGCAGATGGCAGGACAAGGGCAAAATGTTCCAGGCACAGAGACTAGCATTTGCAAAGGCACAGGTGAAAGGAATCCTGCATATTTTATGGTAAAAGCTCCATCCTCTTCCCAAAAAGTCAGCTGGGGGCTGGTTGGGTGGTTTGCTTGTTATTGTTGTTGTTGTTGTTTAAATATTTCACTATGTTGAGAGCTAGTGTGGACACTGTTGGAAAAACAGTCCTACTTTTTCAAAGCACTAGGATATTCCAGGACAATATGACATTTTCTTGCCAGATGGGAAAATACTAGAAATAGCAGCATTAGCATTGCAGGCCATATTTGTGATCATTTTAAAAGTGCATGAAATTCCAAGATGTTAAATTATTTCAAAGAGCCATGTGATCCAAGCTCTCCTCCTTGCAGAGACAGCCTCTTGACCAGGAGATGTCCCCCAGACCCTGGCTCTGCCCACAGGTCTGCCACACTAATGATTCAGGACACATGGGCTTTGATCAGAGCTGAGACATGCTTCCTAATCTGGTCCCTTCATTCAAAAATATATTATGAGCTTACACCGTGTGTAAGGAATGGGGCGAAGTGGACACAGGAGTGAATGGATCCTCACATTCCTACCAGTCATGAGTTTACAATGTGAGGGAAAAGGCGCTGTTCTATGATGAATCAGACACACATATACACTGATAGGCCAGATTATTATGATCTCTGAGTGCATCATAATTTGGCTACCCAGTGTATATATATACAGTATATATATTAGAGGCCCGGTGAATGAATACATGTATGGGTGGGTCTGGCCAGCCTGGCCAGGGGGAGGGGACATGGGCAGTTGGCCTGCCTGCCTCCTGGTCAAACTCCTGGTCGAGGGGACAATTTGCATATTAGCCTTTTATTATATAGGATATACACTGAATGGTCAGATTATTATGTGTTCAGAGATCATAATAATCTGGCCACTCAGAATATAGTGTATCATTTTGTACTTTGTTGAATCATTTTCTAGTTGTTTCTCATAGCCATGAGACTTTAACATTATATCAAGGTATATAAACTTAAAAAAAAACAAAACAAAACATTAGAATTCAGCCAGGATGGCTCAGTGGTTGAGCAGAACCTATGAACTAGGAGGTCAGGGTTCTATTCCTGGTCAGGGCACATGCCAGGGTTGCAGGCTCAACCCCTAGTAGAGGGCATGCAGGAGATGGCCGATCAATGATTCTCACTCATCTCACATTTCTATCTCTCTGTCCCTTTTTCTTCCTTTCTAAAATCAATAAAAATATATATTTTTTAAATTAGAAATATGAGCAAAAATAGAGGAATCCCCATCAATTATAGTGTAATAACCATTAAATTGTTTTTAGACTTTGATGTATCAAATTGGTCTTTAAAAAATGTAAACTGTAAAACATGTCAGAACATTGAACTGACTGGATACAGAGCTACTGACTTGGAGTTCTGCATATTTTCTCAGCCTTGGAAAAAAAATGACTGCAGGATCTGGGATAAACCACACCTTCGATTTTTTAAAACTAATTTCAACTCTCAAGGCTGGAGAGTTGTGGGCCTCCAAAGCCACCCTGATGGGTGGATGATTTCCCTGAAGGAAATGTGTAGTAAGGTAGGAGAAGGGAAGCTGGCCCAGGAGTTTGAAGACCTAGGAGTTATCCCACTTCTGCTCCCGGGCAAGGTCACTGATAAAATGAGGGAGATGACATCAGTGGCACATCAGAATTGTCAGAGATGTTTGTTAAAACTATAGGGAACACCAGAAGGGATCAAGCTGGAAGAAGTGCCCCTCACCTCTGCTTTATCCCCAGCAGCATTGCTCTATTTTTCCTCAGGATACTAGAGGGAGCGAGGGAGGGAGGAGACTGATTAGCACAGATCATTTACTGAGCTATATATTTTTTTAAACAACTACATATGTGCAGTTCCTCAGCTTTCTTTCATTTTTTTTAAATGTTGTTATATGAATCATTCAAAAAGGCTAATCCAAAATAACACATCTAAAAATATGAATAATAATGAAAATAATGGTGCTTCTAAGATAGCAATGAACTAGATGTTATATATTAATAGTGGCAAAGACATTTGATCCAGTAATCCCATTTCTAGGAATATATCCCAAGAAAACAGAAATACCAATCAGAAAGGATATGTGCACCCCTATGTTCATGGAAGCACATTTTATAATAGCTAAGATTTGAAAACAGCCTAAGTGCCCATCAGCAGATAAGTGGATTAAAAAAACTGGTACATCTATACAATGGGATACTATGCTGCTATAAAAAGGAAGGAACTCCTACCATTTTCAACAGCATGAATGGAACTGGACAGCATTACGCTAAGTGAAATAAGCCAATCAGAGAAAGATAAATATCTTTTATCTTTTATCCACACGATCTCACTCATTTGTGGAATATAATGAACAACATAAACTGATGAACAAAAATAGAAACAGAGTCATAGAAGCATCAAACAGACTGCCCAACCTATGAAGGAAGGCAGGGGGTGAGGGGATAAGAGATCAACCAAAGGACTTGTAAGCATGCATATGAGCATATCCAATAGACATAGATGAAATGGAGATGGTGGTGAGAGCATGTGATAGCCAGGGAGAGATCAATGGAGGGAAAAGGAGATTTATGTAATATATTAAACAATAAAGAATTTAAATTAAAAAATAGTTACAAAGACAATCTTGATTTGTAATGACTTTTCTCTGAAAAAATGGTAAACCAACTTAAGATTAACCCAACATGGAAAAAGTACAAGTTTATGAAGCTATAAAACTTGGGGCTCCGTATCTGTTTCAAAAGGAGTAATGGCAACACAGATTCACACAAGGTCCCTTGAAACCCCAAGTTCCCCTAGTGCATTCAACGTTGATTTCATTTACAAAAATTCAATGTATACTAGCCTTTCTAGGATCTCATCTATTGCATACAATGGAATACACCTGCAGGAGCTCATTTGTCTCTAATTTCTCCAAAAGCACTCTTTTCCACATGTTTGAGAGAAACAGAAACATGATACAGCATCCTGTGTGAGCAGAGAACTGAATGAATGCTAACTGAGGAGACGGATCCACCTTAATGATGAGGATCACTGTGGAAGTGGTAAGCAAAAATTGTCTATGGTCTGAGAATTAAGATCAACTTCTATGTGGAGACAAGTAATCTTATTTATTATTATGGGTCCCTCAGCCTGGCCTGAAGTTCTCTGACATCCCCTGAAGGGTCCCAGATTGCCAGAGGGTGCAGGCCAGGTAGAGGGATTCCCACCTGTGAAGGATCTGTGCTGGGGAGGGACCACAGGAGGGAAGGCTCCAGAGTGGGTCTGGCCTGTCTCACCCAGTCCCGATCTGCCAGACTCCAGCAGCAAGGTAACCTACCAGTTGAAACATCTACCCCCTGGTAGTCAGTGTGTGTCATAACTACCAGTTGAACAGTTGGACAATTGCTTAGGCTTTTAGCTAGCTAGCTAGATAGATAGATAGATAGATAGATAGATAGATAGATAGATACTGAGCCACCATCATGGTAACTGAGTATTACACTAGTAAATGGTGTATCCCTTTTCAATTTCCATTACATCATATCAAGATCTCACTGTCTTTGAGAAATGATCACATTAATGCATCCAAAAATTACATATCATAATTTTATGGCTATTTACTGTGGCAGACTGCTGGTTATTTATTTAGTCACCCACCCCTGTTTCCCAGTTGGCAGGTCTGCTCCACTTCAAGGGCTGGTGAAGCAGTGTATTTGCTTCCCCAAATGGTATTGCCACCAGAGCACAGGAGAAACACCTCATCCATCAAGAGAGGTCTGCAAAAGGTTTGGGAAGGAAATTCTCCCCTATTTCCTTTAGATGTAGCTGTGTAAAGGGGTGAAGACTAGGGCAATCACCATTTTGTAGAAATGAGGTGGAATGACTCAAATAATGAAAACCACTATTTTGAGAGCAGTAGACTGGAGATGGAAAATACCCAGGTGCACCAAGTCTTCCCAGGGGAAATGAAAAAGTGCTGCCCTCTCTGTATAGTGAATGCCATCGGGAAAGTAATCATGGCTTTTTCATCACCATATGCCTAGAACCAAGAGCAGTACCTGCAACTCCTGTAAAAGTACCTGTAAATACACACTAGATCGCTAAATGAATGTTAAATCAAAAACAGAGGGAAAACATATACTGAAACAATTGCTTCAAAAATACCGTCCCCTGAAATTTTACCAGCTGCCTTTATTGGATAATGAGAACAACAAAATAATTATATTATTCTAATAACAAAATAAAAATGAAAGGTAAGCTATAGCACATGTTACTTTTTTTTTCAGTGCTTTGGTCAATCGTCAGCATATTGAACAGGCAGAGTTGAAGAATCAGCCTTAAATTATCATGGCAACTTTGTCACTTCCAGTCATATGTATGGTACCCAGTATGTTGCACCCCTCCCACCCCCCACTGCTTCACATTTCCAACTGACAAACAACCAATCCAAATGACCTCCAGGCTTGATAGCAAGTATAAAAACCTTTCCTAATTTCTAAGTCTCTATGAACGTTTCACTAATGTAGCTGGTTAGAAGTGTTTTATCTATTTTTAACATGAATTTCAAAATGTTTGCATTACAGTCATTCAATACATCCTGTGGCAGATGGTGAACTATCCCCACAACAAGACTAGAATAAAAGCTATTAAGTTTTAAAAACCGAGTCTTCTTCACCCTTGAGGGGAACTATTTTTCTTGTTGCTACTTATTTTGCCTCAAAAAGGCAGCTGAGAATTGTTCTCTTGCACTGGGGGGGAAAGGAGATAATTTTGAGAGATAGAGAGAACTGGACTTTTGATGCCAGGAATAGAAGACATGAAAGCAGAATGGTGAGGCTGGCAGAAAGAAAGATGAAGGGCTGTGGATCTCAGAGGCCCAATCAAGAAGGTGGTTTGGGCCTGGCTATTGTGGCTCAGTTTGTTGAGCATCATCCCATGCACCAAGAGGTCAGGGCATATGCGTGAGGTTGTGGGCTCAATGCCCAGTAGGGGCCATGCAGGAGGCAGCCAATTGATATTTCTCTCTCATTGGTGTTTCTATCTTTCTCTCCCTCTCCCTTCCTCTCTGAAATCAATAAAAACAGCCCTAGCTGGTTTGGCTCAGAGGATAGAGCATCGGCCTTCTGAATGAAGGATTCTGGGTTAAATTCCAGTCAAGGGCACATGCCAGAATTGTGGGCTTGATCCTCAGTATGAGGCATACAGGAGGCAACCAATCAATGACTCTATCTCTCTCATCATTGATGTTTCTATCTCTCTCTCCCTTTCCCTTCCTCTCTGAAATCAATAAAAATATATTTAAAAAATAAAAATAAGACAAAAACATATTAAATAAAATGGTGGTCTGGGAGTGATCAGGACATGGAGTGTACATGGTAGTACAGATCTCACCAAGTGACTTCCTGTGATTAGAAACTGCTGATGGTCTGTAACCAAAACCTGTACCAACCAACCGCTCTTTAATAAGAAGATCTTCCCATTGTTAGGGTCTAGTAGCTGTGTCTAGTGGGGGAAATCCAGAACCTGACAGGCCTTCATTCTTTTCTTGTCTGGCAGCACTGAGATCCCTGACCTCAGGGTCCCATGACATACTGGTAAGCCCAAAGGAAATCCCAGCCGCCTGGAAAACGGACACAGAGGAGAGACCAACTCTGAATGCAGGGAGCGGAGCTGAGTGGACAGGGCTGAGTCCACGGAGAAAGCGAACTATCATTACATTACTGTTATATTGCCCAACTCCAGCTCTAAGATATGTAATTGTAGTAGATCAGTGCATTAAAAAATAGAGCAGCAGTCTTATTGATTTCTTCATTTTCTGAAATCCTACAGCACTGAAAGTGAATATCAAGTACTTTAGCAGTCAGTTCTTCGTTGATTGTTAACTTGGGCAGATTTCTGCTATCCATCTCTTCATTTCCACAGGAACCACCAAAAGCCTTTGCGTAGCTCCAACATGAACCGATGACTCATTAGCCTCATATCCTTGCTTTTAAAATACCCTCCTTTTTATTTTATTTTATTTTATTTTTTATTTTAGAGAGAAAGGAGGAGAGAAGGAGACAGAAACATCAGTGTGAGAGACAAACGTCCATTGGTTGCCTCCTGTATACACTCTGACCTGGGATCAAACCCACACTTGAGTATGTGCCCTGACCGGCAATCAAACCTGAGACCTTTTGGTGTACAGGATGGTGCTCCAACCAACTGAGCCACATCGCCCAGGGCAAAAATACCTTCCTTTTTAATGGACTGTACACTTAACAATCAGGTTAATATTTCAAATGTTCATCTATGATTATACCTCTTTTTTTGTAAAATATTTTCATATCTTCCTGTCAACTGAATTGAATTCAAACTATTTAGGATCTGACCTCCACTTTTCTGGTTACCTGATGTTATCCTCTTCCACATGAGAACTTACTATTTGGCCCAGACCCATAGCTTAGTGTCTGAACTTAACTCATGCATTAGCATATATGTGTCACTGCTCATACTTCCCTGCCATCTGGGATCCTCTCCTCTCATGAGGCACTGAACTACTATCTCATCCTTTATTATTTCCCCTGAAGTCTTCTGGTCATTTCTTTGTCCATATTGCCAGATCATGAACCCTTTGGAACACATGGCAGATGCTCAAAAACATTTCCTAAAGATAAGAACTTGACTGTTTTAGGTTCTAAACTCTGTGCCTTGAGGGCAAGAAGCATGTTTTTCCCTTAATTCCCACCCACTCCTCTTCCCAGCATCTGGCATGGAGCCTTGCTCACAGAAAGAGCTCCACGCCTATTTACGAAATGCTGATCTCCCTTCTTCTCTTCCCAAACATGAATCACAGAGCTTTCCATAGAGCCGGTGTTCAATAAATACTGGTTCCAGCCTGGCTGGTGTGACTCAGTGGTTGAGCATCAAGCTGTGAACCGGAAGGTGCTAGTTGATTCCCAGTCAGGGCCCAGCCCCGGGTCATGGGCTTGATCCCCAGTGGGGGGCATGCGGAAGGCACCGGATCAATGATTCTCTCTTATCATTGGTCTTTCTATCTCCCCTTCCTCTCTAAAATCTATAAAAATATATTTTAAGAAATACTTGTTCCTAACAGGTAACTCATTGTCATCTAAATAACTAACATAACCACTGCTTAAAAAATAAACCTAAAAAAGCCATCCTGAAAGCCTTGGTGATTCAGGCAGGACAGAAGCAATGTCACTGGTGACATCTTTGAGACAGATCTTTCCACAGCCAAGGTCACTGTCAGGAAGAACTGGATCCTGGATGTGTCCCAACAGGGAGCTACACACCCACCCACATCTCGGCACCACCCTTTCCACAAAAGGCTGCTTCTGATGGCTTCTCACTTAGAAAAGGACGGAAGCTCCCTCAGATCTGCTGTTTCCCCCCAGCTCCTCACAGACTCCCTGGAAGCATCTGTTCTTTACAAACAGTGCGGGTTAATTCCAGGTACACACACTCTTTTTAGACACGGAGAAGATTCCGCTTGGCCCTCCCAACTGCTTCCCCGGCTATATTTTCAATCTATCTCTCCCTGGGCTACCATTTGCTGCGCTCAATTTATTAGTTCCCACCTGCACCCCCATTGTTTAATTAAGAAACTCTTAATTTTTTCAGCCTTTAGTGACTCTGCACAGTTGCAGCATAAAAGCTTTCAGGGTGATAGTTGCAACAAAATAACACGCCAGTCTCTTAAAAAGTCTGGGATGCGAGCCACCAGCCCCACGATTTAGATTGGAACACATTTGTCTTATTTCCTCCTGCCCTGTCCCTTCCTCTCCAGGGGCAGCGAGCGCTTGCCCATAAATTCTGTGAGCAGAATGCAGCAAGTTTCAGAATTCCATCCTACATTCAAGGAAATGCTGGGGCACGGGAGGAGCTTTAATGACTTGGTAGAGTTTCACATAAGCAACTGTTTGGATCTGGATATTTAGTTCTTCGGTTTTCATTTCTGACTGCCCACTTAGTGGGGCAATCAATAGTCCTGCTGGCCATACAGAGATATTATTTTACACCCCATTTCCCTCTGCAGCTCCCGGGTCCAAGGGAGACGATGTTTGCTTTTATTCTCATTGTTGTTAAATCTTTAAGAGTCTGAATAAATACTGCTAGGCACATAATACATAACAAAATAAATGTCATTATATTAATAGATGGCATGCCAGTACATATGGACATTTTTTATAGCAATTACTTTATATTTTGGCATGAAAATTAAAAAAAAATAGCTCCAAAGATACTAACTTGCAAAATAGATGCTGTCTTTCATAACGTAAGTATATTATGCAACCTCTTGATAAGAAAACACCTAGAAAAATTTGAGATATTTTCCTAAAATATTTCAGAAATAAATCACTGTTGTCTCAGTTTTTGTCTGCTCATGGGAGCTGATCCCATGGTTTTGACAGAATGGAACTGTCTATCCCAGATCATTTAATAATTATTAAATTATTGGTAGTAAAATTGCTAGTGTACAAAACTAATGCATCATTCCATTGTGAAAACTGTGTAGAAAAACACAGTACAAACTAATGGTACAACCTAGGGTTTATGGGAGAATGTCATGAGAACCAAGACTGCAAAGAGATTACAAAGTCTAGACAATATGGAGCTATTGAAAGTCTCTAAGAAAAAAACACTTGACTATACTTCTTGAAATTTGTAAACTATGAATTAGGTCCATCTTGACAAATTTTATCTTTTCACAAAAAATAAAATCTCTAACGTGAAGACACTTCTAAAACAATTACTGGGCAAATGTTAGATTTCTGTGGATTCATTTGCCAGGATAAGACAGCATTGTCCTGCTTTGGAGAGCGATCTGGACCAGTCCACGTTTCTGAAAGGCTTTTATTGCTGTGCTTTCAAGAGGTAGCTCCAACAGCAACCCGTGTCCAAAGCTCGGGTTTTAAATAATTTCAGCAAGGCCCACAGTGCTCACGGCGCCTGGAGGTGAATGTGCACATCAATCCCGAAGGCTGGTTAGTGCTCCGTGTGCCCAGGTGCATCCCAATAGGAACTGTGTCCTGTGAGGTGGCGTTCTTTTTCATTTGCGAGACCCTCTGTCCTTTTGCCTGTGTCCCTCCAAGATAGATGAGATCAATAGAGTCCAGGAAAGAGTAATAAGAAATGTTAGAGATGGGCAATAAATGAAACCTCAAAAAAAAAAAAAAATGCACAGACCTTGGTGAAATAGGAGCACCTACTAGAATAGCAGGTATATTTTTAAAAGAATCACTTGTGACAGAAAAATCTGCTTACAATATTCTGGTTTATAGTATTTTCTTACATTTGGCATTCATCATTGCTAGATATTTTCTAATGCACAACCAGACTCAAGATGGACTCTTCTTATGTTTCCTAGATCACTTCAACACATCCCACTAGAGTTTTCCCTTGATAAGCATGATCACAGCTTAGCCCCTAAACAACCTTGTTACATCCAGTGCAAGGTGTGCCAATGGGAAGGAAACACGTTGATTACAACCTCTCATTGTACACTAATGACATCAAATGTACCTGGATTTGAGCCTATTTATGAGAATGCATTCAACAAGTGTTTGATAATATATATAAGTGTGTTTCTTTACAGTTAGATACACATGCAGAGAACCAGGGAAAGGTAAATAGAATGGCAAGTCAAGAGAGAAATGTCAATATGAGGATACGCAGGCCAGCAGTGACTATTGCCCACAATCTTTATGGGACATTAATAATTCTCAGGGGTAAAATTAAAATCTTACTCTTTTTTTCTGTATAAAGCACAGAAATATATAAGGTGCATAAACAGATACACAATATATCTGTGGTATTGAAATTTCATGGGAGGGGCATAATTGGATGATTAGGAAAAATAAACACCTTAAAAGCACTTTTCTGGAGGCAATTAAAGAGTGGGGGAAAGGTTGAGAACATTTTGGTGAGTGCGATTAACATTGGGTTGCAAAATCTGTATTAAAAGATTCCTGTAAGACAAAGAAAAATAGGACATCTAATAAACGTCAAAATTCACATAGCTCATGAAGCAACCTAATTCTGGGAGAAAACAAGCTTTTTTTCTAATTTTGCATGACAGAAGGTTCTTTTATGTGCCTTTATATAGCAGATTCTCGGTGAGTTGGTGTTTCAGCAGAGTTTCTTTGTTTGCTTCACTTGATTCAATGTCAAAATGCCAATCCTGGAGGTGGTGGCTGGGAGAGATGAACACGAGGCAAGACCATCCAAGTACGGGTTCTGAGGTGTCTGCCTGACTACAGGGCTGAAAACAAGATCTCAGATGTGACTAAACTTGCATGGTTATCAAATGATGATGCATAAGTGCTGCTTCTATTGCAAGTTGCTTGAAGAAGTTTATTTGCTTGTATAAATGGCACATGCTCATAATAAAGCATTTTAAGGACACAGAAAAACTTCATGAACAAAAAGGTCACCTGAAGTCCCATGATCTTGAGAGTAATCATTAACTTTTTGATAATCATCCTTTTATTAATCTTTCTCTATAAAAGCATATAGCCCTAACTGGTTTGGCTCAGTGGATAGAGTGTCAGCTTGGGGACACAAGGGTCCCAGGTTCAATTCTGGTCAAGGGCATGTACCTTGGTTGTGGGGCACATCCCCAGTGGAGGGTATGCAGGAGGCAGATAATTGATGTTTCTCTCTCATGGATGTTTCTGACTTTCTGTTCCTCTCCCTTCCTCTCTGTAAAAGAAACCAATTGAATATATTTTTAAAAAGCACATAAATTTATATTTACATATGCATGTTATGATCTTCTCTATTTTATAAAGCATTAATTTACATATATATTTATCTGTGTATATATATTATGTGTACTAGTATATGTAACACATATGTATATATACATATATATTACATTAGTGGAGTTTTATCTGTCATTTTATTTTTGATCCTACTCTATTCTCATTAAATATATATATGTGTGTGTATACACATATATATCAGATATATGTGTGTGTATACATATATATATACAGAGATATATACACAGATATATCAGATATATGAATGAAGTGTTTTCATAGAAGTACACATCTTCTTTGACCAGTTACATGCCACCTGCTCATGGAAATGGTACCGCCTCACACCATGTTCAGATTCTCAGTAGTAAGTACTTCAGGAAGGGATCATTTCCCCCTTGTTTCTTGCTGTGCAGAGCAACATTATAAACCTAACAAGCAGAACTGCTCCTCTCATAGGGCTCATTAA
Organism: Pipistrellus hanaki; assembly: GCF_964339955.1. Taxonomy (NCBI): domain Eukaryota; kingdom Metazoa; phylum Chordata; class Mammalia; order Chiroptera; family Vespertilionidae; genus Pipistrellus; species Pipistrellus hanaki. Next base: position 71,044,968 of record NC_140508.1, read on the forward strand.
GGGTCTCTCTTAAAGTGGAAACCATGTCTCATCACTAGAGTACACCCAGTAAATGCCTGAGCCTCTGACCTTGAGTAGATGCTCAGTATGTTGAGGACATGAAAAAGCTGAGCAAAGCCCCAGGGAGAAGCCATGGGTCTGCATGACTTAGGAGGTAGGATGTTGACAATCTTTTCAAAGAACTAACTAAATATTTTATATTTCTCCAGCTCTTGACATCCAGGAAGGCAAGTGTATTCCCATACAGAGAGACTTTTCTCTCTTCATTCTACAAGTCAGTTAGCTAGCGAGGCAGGTGTGCTCTGAGAATAGAACTGCATGACTACAGTCCCTGATCCTTAAATAAAATCTATGCCAGCACAAGAGCAGAATGAAGCTTCTCACGCCTCCGCTGCCATGAAAATGTCCTTGATGGGGACTTGTGGCCAGGCCCAGCTATAATAATTATGTTCCACTTTCCTTTGATTTCTTATTAATATAGGAGAGCCATCTTACACAGCAAGGTAGAAATAATTTAAAATAGAACGCTTTGATAAATCTTTATCTCTGATCATCACTTTCGTTTTGCTTCAGTAGACAAGTATGAATATTTAGAATTATATTTAATGACTGGCTTTTTTGTGTATAGTGTAGCATGCATAAGTTGTTTTTTGTTTGTTTGTGGTTTTTTTCTTTTTCTTTTGCTTTTTTTTTTGTTCCAAAGTTTATCTTTTTAGGTTCATATTTTGGTTTTGTAAGAAAACTGGGGGAAAAAAGTAAACTCCAAACACATAACAGAGAATGCATTTCATTTTCATGTGTGCATCTGAATTGAAGGGTGCAGTCAAAGGTGAGATGCTTATGTCCCTGAACTCTTCCCAAGGCTGTTCAGCTATAGATTTTGGAGGTTTAACAAGACAACTCACGTTTCATCCAATGTGACAATACTTAGAGAAATTTCCTATCAGGTCTTCTTCAAAGAATTGTAAGGAGTTGGGGAAATACAAACTGGAAAGGTATCATTATGTCCATTTCAAACCAATAACAGCAAAGCTTAAATAATTCTGCCACAAAATACATCTTGGTTTTTGTCACAGTATGTTCTTCTTTTACTTAAACATGGCCGTGGCCCATCTCCTCTAACTCCATGGAAAAAAGAAATGTTTTGATTTAGGTAATGATTTCTCAAGACAGATAGAAGAGTCTTCTTATAAACTTTCTTCCTGCAAAGGAAATTAAGGGAGCTGAATTCTGGGAAGTTACAGAATCGGTTGGTATTTTCTTTGGCTGCCTCCTGAGAAGATACTGAGAAAGTAAAGGAATAGTTTTCTTACTTTTTACCATTTTAACCATCATTTTCCTTTGAGAGATTAGCTAGTTCCCAGAAAACCAACAGTACTTCTGCTGGTACTATGAAGAAGAATGAATACTTGTCTGCAATTTCCCGGAACAGGAAGGACTTTTTTGAGATGTGAAGACACTGGAGAAGGAGGACAGAATTGCCTTCCCATCATTCCTCCCCTCCTCCTCCCCTCCCCCATCAACCTCACAGGGAGCAAAGTTCCTCTTCGCCCTTCGAAGCCTTTGTGCACATTTATCTCATACTTGCCAAAGCACATCCCTGTCCTTGCCTTAAATCAAGGGTAAGCAAATCTTTCTTCTTGAAAATAAAATGTTCAAAATAAATTTCAGTTACACCTGTTTGTTTACATGTCGTCTGTGGCTACGTTTACACCACAGAGCTGAGCAGTGTGTCCCTTATGCTCATCAACTTCTGCTTTAGAGACTTCCACAAGCCCATGAGGAGATTCTTTCAGTTAACTCTCTGGAGTATTCGCACTGTTTCCTTCACACTTGTGACTAAGTTCCTCCAGGTAAGAAGTTGAAGGCTGTATTTTTAAAATAACATTTACATTTAGAGCAGTTTTAGGCTCACAGGAAAGTTGAACAGAAAGTTCCCATACACTCCCTGCTCCCACACAGGCACAGCACCCCTCTATGATCAACTCCACAAGGTGCGCTTGTTACAGTTGAACCTACAATGCAATGGCTCATTGCTATCCCCCAAAGTCATAGCATACATTAGGGTTCATTCTTGGTGGTGTACATTCCATGGGTTTAGATAAACATATGATGGCATCATACAGAATAGTTTCACTGTCTTAAAAATCTCCTGTGCTTTGCCTATTCATCCCTTCTTACTTTCTAATCCCTGGATACCACTAACCTTTTCAGTGTCTCCAGTTTTGCCTTTTCCAAAATGTCACAGAGTTGAAATCACACAGTATATAGGCTTTCAGATTGGCTTATTTCACTTAGCCATGTGCATGTAACTTAGCCATCTGCATTCATGTCTTTTCATGGCTTGGTAGATCACTTCTTTCTAGCTCTGAATGCTATTTCATTGCCTGGATAGACCACCCTGAGTTTTCCACGTGAATATCTTCATGAGTTGAAGGACTGCCTACTTCCAAGTGGGTGATTATGGACAGGGCTGCTACAGACATCTATATGCAGACATGTGTGTGGAAGTAAGCTTCAATTCATTCGGGTAACTACCAAGGAGAGTGATTGATAGACTGTATAGTGTAAGTGTGTTTAGTTTTGTAAGAAACTACCATAGTAGTTTCCAAAACAGCTGTACCATTTTGTATTCCCACCAGCAGTGAATGAGAGTTCCTATTGCTCCACATCCTCACCAGCATTTGCTATTGTCAGTGTTATGGAGTTTAACCATTCTTATATGTGTGCAGTGCTATTTCACTGTGGTTTTAATTTGTAATTTCCAGGTGACATATGATGCTAAACATTTTTTATATGCTTTCTTCATATATATATGAAGTAAGCATATAAAAATGCATATAAAATATATATTTCTTATATATAATATATATATGAAATAAGCATATAAAATGCATTATATATATATATATATATATATATATATATATATATATTCCTTTGGTGAGGTATCAGTTCAGGTATTTTGCCTATCTTTTAATAGGAAGGCACATATATTTTTAATTGTAATATATTTGAAATGTAACATTGTGTATATTTAAGGTGTACAATTATAAGGTGTACAATGTTAATTTGATATATTTACATATATAATATGATTGACATTATAGTAATAATTAGAACCTTAATCATGTCACATAATTATTAATGTTTTTGGTAGTTGTAATAAGTAAGTTCTAGTATCTTAGAAAGTTGCATGATTATAATATTGTTTCTTCTGTTCACTACACTTTATTTTTCTGTTGAGTTTTAAGAGTTCTTTGAATATTTTGTATAATAGTCCTTTATTAAATGTCTTTTGCAAACATTTTCTTCCAGTTAATAAAGGCTCTATATTTGAAAGGTCCTGTGTTACTTTCCATATTAAAACCAAATGATTAAACTGGCATAATTTATAAAGTATGAGAATAGACTAAGTCAAATAATTTAAAATCATTATTACAAAATTAATACTCTGTACTGTAGAAAATTTAGAGAGAAATGCACATAAAATTTTAAAATCACTGTTACCATTTGGTGTGCATATTTTACATGCACATCATAAAAATAATGTATGTTATATTTTTCAAGGATTATCAACATGATGCGGTTATTTACTCATGCTATAACTGCGATTTTCAACTGGTGTGCTGCAAGAATTTTTAAAACATGAAATACCTGGTGATTTAATCAGGGGCACTGATCTCCTTTCCCTTAGATTGTCAAATAAAAAAAGACAACCAGTCAACACAACCAGAGCTGTTTGGTGTGAGTGAATCAAAATTATACCTATTTTGTGTTAAATCACCAAAAAATATACATTGTTGGTGTGCAACAGAATTTTTGTAATTGGAATGTGTGCCATGAGATAAAAAGGTTGGAAATTGCTGTTATAAAATATTGTTTAAAATGAAGGAATAGCCAGATAGAGCTCAGTGGATAGAGCATGGCCTGCAGACTGAAGGGTCCTAGGTTCAATTCCAGTGAAGGGCATGTACCTTGGTTGCAGGCACATCCCCAGTGGGGGATGTGCAGGAGGCAGCTGGTCAATGTTTTTTCTTTCATTGATATTTCTAACTTTCTATCCCTCTCCCTTCCTCTCTGTAAAAAAAATCAATAAAATATATAAGAAAAAATAAAATAAAATAAAATAAAATAAATGAAGGCATAGCATTCTGTCTGAATTGTATAGTAATTTGACTAATTACCATGTTACCTTATTTTTTCTTATATTTCAGCTTTTAATAATACATAAATGAATATTCTGGAAAAATCTTAACATACAATCTTTGAATATTTCTTTAGCCTAAGTTTCTAGAAGTGAAATTGTTTTACCAAAGTATATAGAAAATTTTAGAGCGTGCTTGATACATATTGCCAAAATACCCTCCAGAAACTTTTTCCTTCTAACTAACACTCTTGGAAACCATCATGACAGTGTTATAAACACACAAACGTTTCACTTTATGAGGTGCACTAACTCACATCCACTTGCTGTGAGATCATTTCTTTTTAGACACAAAGTTATATTAAGTGCCTTGATATATTCATGGACACTAAGCTTGAGTCCAAATTAATTTGGCTTGTTATCAAACACCAGATGCGTTTTTAAAGGCTAAGAAGCTGAAAGAATAGTTAATAGTTAACATTAAAAACAAGCAAACAACCAAAACCAAAACAAAATAAAAGCTGACTCTATATCTGAAGGAGGTCTTAGAAGATGTTCTAAAAGATGCTATCAAAGTGGTCAACATCCTTAGATTAAGGACTCACTCCTCCGCTATTCACAAGTGGAAAATTAACTCCCATATGAAACTCTAATTCTCTGATATTTGCCTCATGACTTCAAATGCACACCTTTCTACACAGTAGGTGCTAACAGACTCCCTTAAAATATTAAATTCCTTTCCTTTTGGTGGAATGGGCCTTGCCACTAGGAGCTTCCTTTGAGAAGCATTGTGGTGGCAAGATCTTAGGGTCAGTCAGATTTGGAGTCAAATTCTAACTGGTGAATCTTGTAACCTCGAGAATAGCCTCAATTCCTTTGTCTGTAACAGAGGCAAAACTACCTGTCTCATTAAGATTGTTAAGCAGTTTAAATAAGATATGGAGCATCTACCAGCAGACCTCATTATTTTTATAATTCTCAGTTCTCCATCTGTTTTAGGAAATGTGCAAGCTGTGAAAGAAACATGCCCATAGAAAATTAATGGTACTATATGGAAGCCAGGTCTAGCCTGTGTATGTCTTCTAACACTTCAGCTTTGCTCCATGCTAATAATACCTAGCCAAGATAGACAGCTAGTGGAAAAATTCATATTATTTATTAAGGTATAACATTGGAATGGGAATTTAATTCAAACATTTCAGAAGTAACAGGATAAAGAACAGAGAAGTTAGAAGCCATGGTTAAGCACTGCATTTCACCACTGAATGTCAAAACAATTTTTGGGTTTTCTGACTTTTGTCTAAAAGATTTTCCCCAAGATTAGATGGCCTTGTAAAAGCATCGAATAAATAATGCTCACATTCTGGTTCCATTGCTGAGTGATGGCTCCTGACTAGAAATTGAATGAACAGTTTAATGGTAGTTCAAATAGTAGCAAATAGTTGTTTGCCAGTTTACAATCACTTATTCTCATTCGCTCTCTGTCATTTTCTGAGCTATGTTGCAGTTAAGAAAGCTGTCATACAAAATGAAAGTGGCTTTCTCAAGCAGGAAATAAATGTACTCCGGCTGGCAGACTGGCATTTAATCATTTAGTCTCTTAGCGTCATTACTCTGCCGCTAGCATAAAACATCCCGCATTGTTTACGGAGGAGGAGATAGGCTGGGAGCACCTGGCCCTTACCAACCTCTGCACGTGGGTGCCACCCAGGTCTTGGTCATCGCTCAGAGAAGTGACCTTTCTTGATGTGATATCTGGGATTATCTACAGGAGCAGCAGACTGCCTCTGGGGTCATGGCTCCTGGATTCAAGTGTCCTGGTTTGGGGAAGGGTGTCATAAGGCAGGCAGCTCTCACTCTTGGGTTTGGGTTCTGGTATCACCCTCTATGGCAAAGGGATTGGAACTAATTTGAAATAGAAGTTTCCTGGGCTCCTCTCTGATTTCTCACCTAATTATATAAACTAGTTAGCAAATGCAGACACCCATGTCTTCTGGAGGGACTGGAAGTAGGAAGCATTCCCTTCAGTTTTAGGAAACTCAAGGTTTTCCAAATGATTTGTGTACATCCAGAGTCCTGTCCCCCTGACCCCCATCATTTCAGTCAATTGGTGCCTTTGGGGAGAAGAAGAGGATATTGATTAAACTCACTCGTGCAGAGTAGGGCCAAATCAGTCATGCCCACAATTCTGATCTTCCTGGCATATCAGAATAAGAGAATACTACTATTGAAGTTCAGTAACAGCAAATTGTCCTCTGGACTTCAGCTGTATCTTCCAACTGCAAAGGTAATAGAGGTGCCTGATTACTGAGAGAGCAGCAGTATATTTTTTTCTTTCTTCTGATTATATATATAATGATGTGCCAGGTGAGATGTTTCCTTCTGAAATCACAGTTCCAATTCCTTTGATCAAAGGGAACATTTTGATGAATACATTTACCAGACCAACTTCAAGAAGAAAATGCAAATTTTCCCATCCTCTGAAAGCATTACATATGCATATTCATACACAGACTTTCCCTACACTTGGCTTTTAGAATAATTCCGGAGGATACAATAGTTTACTATTGTAATTGTTTCTCAGTAGATAGCTATCAATACTGTACTAATTTTGGTTACTCCAATTAATTTTTTTTAAAAAAGATGCTCAGCTGTCATCTACTCCACATTGTTCAAATTCTTCATTTTCCAATGTGGTATTCATGTGTCCTCTTAGTATGTTCCATAAGACCCATTTTTAAAGAAGCCAGACTGAAGAAGTTTCTTATTCTTTCTTCTATTCTTTGACATTTGGGGATTTCTTTGTGAGGAGTAATTATAAGAGGTGTGGACAGCACAATCTCTATTCAACCTGCCAGTTGGTTCCTGATAGTTGCCAGAAGTCCTCCATTTCTTGAAAAATATAAATTAATGTTTAAAAGACAATATATTGGCAAGGAAGTTTAACAAATACAAAAAGAGAAGAGATTAAACTGGAATTATTTAATTTGGAAGACAGTCTGAGACCACTGAAATTTTTGTGAGGAACACATATTGAGGATGTATGTAATTAGTGATTGATATTGTTTCCATTTATATTTAAAAAACATTGATGTAGCCCTGTTAGAGAATTGCATGGGTGTAATTTCTCCATTGCTAGTGGGAGTGGGGTATTTTGAGAAAAAGAATTTTCTAGGACTCACACAGGAGAATGAGTGATTTTCACTTGCGTAAACTTATATCCCTTGGTTTCAAAAGTCCCATTTCCCCTAAAGCAGTCCTGGGAAATGTGCAGCAGGGGGCCAAGCTCAGCTACAAGCAAAGCCAGAGTCCTGAGTTTCTGTCCCATGGCAGAGCTGGGTCCAGCAGAGGTTCTTCTCCCTGGTCCCCACCATTTTTGTGTATTGGAGCCTTTTGGTAGAAGGAAAAGGATATTGGTTAAATTCACCCAAGCAGAGTAGGGTCAAATCAGGCATCTCCACATGTGGCCTCTTAACTTCCTGATGACTCAGGTGGCTCACAACAAGGTAATACTATTACTAAAGTTCAGTAATAGCACATGTGTCATGTGGACGAGTATAGAGCGTGATAGCACACTCCGGGCCAGGAGAGAGAGCTCCCCTTGTTTAGGAGTTTAAATATCAAATCTTCCTGTGCTTGAAGCAGCCATGCCTACACACTGACTACAGCCAATGCCCTGTTCCTAGGTGTGACTGACAAGTAGTCAATCAACTTTCCTACATCATTCAGGCCTTGGGCACATGTCTAAATTGCTGTTTCCCTCTGCTTCTTTTCTGTTAATTAATTGATAACTGGGTTAATCACAATGGTATCAGTCTCAGGAACTGACATTGGCTTAAGATCCTTTGGAATTAAAATCTACACTAATAAAAGAGAAACATGCAAATTGATTGTCACTTCGCAATGTCCACCAGCCAATCAGGAGTGATTATGCAAATTAACCTGACAAAGATGGTAGTGGCCCTGTCACCCCCAGCCACTCTGGGCCTTTGGGCAGCATGCATGTAGGCATGGAACAGCTGAGTGGGGGAAAGGGGCAGAGGGAACTATGGGAACAGTGCTCCAGCTGGAGCAAAGACTAAGACTCCAAGGAAGATGGAAGGCAGTGGCCAGAGCAAAGGCCTGGGTCCCAGGTTCTGGAGGAAAAACGGTGCTAGCAGCCAGGGGAAGGACAGCCTATTGCACAAATCTTCATGCAACGGGCCTCTAGTACGTTATAAGTAAGTAAATAACCGCTGCCTTCAGACCACTATGTGCCTTTCATTCTTCTCAAATGAGCTTTCTACAATCCTCTAAATGCAGTTAGATTACCAATCAGAGATGTTAGAAGTCCAACTCTTCCAGAGACATCTGTACTATAAAAGCAGCCTCTGTTTCCCACTTGCAGGAAATATCAGCATTAATCAATGCCAAGTTTGCATTGTATTGCATTGTTTCTCTATTGTATTGTATCATTGTACTGCATTGTATCTCTACTGAAAGTCAGCACCCTACTGAGCCCTCTAAGGCATAGGAAATGGGAGAAATACCAAGAATGGTTTCACAGTAGAATGTGAAGAGAAATGTCTTATTTGCCAGGTCCCAGGACTCAGCTTGAGGAGCTCAAGTTAAAGCTATCACCTATTTTCAAAAGTTGGTAGCAGGTTATTTGCTTCCAGTGAGAAGTAGAAACAGAAAGGCCAGGGAAGCATAAGCTAAAACTGGTTAAAATGAGCTATTTGTGTTATTAAAGTGTCAGGCAGAACATTGCACCCGGGCAGGATGTTGTGAATCGCCTGGCACTCCCACATGGCAGGGCCATCCTTCCTGCCATGGTTGCATCTTTCGTCTTCTCATCGTGCGGCCACGTATGGGTCCCTGTTATTCGATCTGGTTTTATTTCCACTCCTTGTGGGAAACTTTAATGCCATTGTCACAGCCAACAGTGCCCGGAACAATTTTAATCTTGTAAAACACTCTCCTCAGTTCCACAGGGAAGTCTGCTTTTGAGCTCCTGCTCTTTTCATGAACGATAAGGGGCCCCCATGCACATCTCTTTCCAATGTATTATATTAACATCCCTAACATCTCGGATAATTTTAGCTTTTTTGTCATAGCTCATGTGTCTCTAATAGTTAGCCAGTGCATTCTCAAGTTATCTCTGTAAACACATTCATTTTACCCTTGGCATGAAACAGCTGTTTGAACATGGGTGATGGGAAGGGGCTGGGAATAACAGTGAACAAGCACAACTATACTGCCAAGCAGAATACCAGCAGGAGGATGGAGCAGTGGGTATGGGAGACATTGGTATAAGGGGATGGGGTTTGGGATCAACTGGGTGGGAAACAGGAAGAAGATGATTCCCAAAGGTTTTGGTTAGGCAGGTGAGAAAGTTGCCAGAGCTAGTTTCTGGAAACTTTCAGTGCAGTTACTTACTACATCATTTCATTAGGTAGCAGTGCTTGCATAGATGGTCTGAGGCAAAATGCAGTTCATTCATTCATGTGTTCATCAGTTCACTCGTTCCTACCTGTATTGTATTATCTATCTATTGGATTCCGAGTAATCTCTGCAAATATGAAGAAAAGCAAGGCATGATCTCTGCTCTCAAGGCTCTCACGCTCTGGGTAGATGACAGACAGGTGCCTAGAATCCTTTAGTTCATTTTGAGGCATGTGTACACGTGATTAACCAGCAGCCCACTGGATGGGAGTATTACCTCTACTGAGGCCGGGAAAGGGAAAGTGAGATGAGGGGAGAAAGACAAAGGAGAAGGAGGCAATACAAATGACTCTGCAGAAGATCTGATGTTTAAGTGGGCCTTGAAGAATGACTAAGAAGTCACCAGGAAGAAGAAAGTGAAAGGACCATTTCAGACAAAGGATACAAGAGGCAGAAAATGCCAAAGAGTGCCCCTTCCCCTCTTAGTACCTCGCCACGCCCTCCTGACACCTTGAGGATGTTTCTGGGCTCCCTGGCCCTCCAGGCCAGATCTTTAACAGTACTCTGCACAAAAGGGCACCCATTCTGTAGACCAATTCCCCCTTCATGACCTTGATTCCTGCTCCTTGACAAATGACAAAGCATAGAGAATGCTTTCATTACAGAGTTTTGTAACAGGGTCAGATCAAAATGGGTACAATTTTTTAACTTGGAAAGCCAAGGTCAGACAACATTCAGCTTGCATGAAGAAAGGTCCCCAAAGCAAGAACTGTTGTTACACAGCCAAAGAGGAAGGCAGGCTTACTGTGTTCAATGTCATAGGAGGAGTCAGGACAATTAAGAGATGTAGATGGACAGAGTTGAGGGGGGAAATACAGTGGGGGCAGTGATGTATCCCGGGAAATGTACAGTTTTCCCAGGACACTTAAAAAAAAGAAGAGTTATCTTAGCCAGAAGTGGCAGGTAACAGGGCAACCTAATTATAGCTATGTCTTAGGGCTTTCCCAGCATCCATTCTGTGGGGACTACAGGTTTGGTAGGAGGAATGAGCTAAGATTGATTTTGTACAAATGCAATTGTTTTGTAATTCCCTACCGTAATGATATTGTTAGTGGAGTTCTTAAGTATGTTCCTCCCTTTTTAGCCCTTAGGGCAGGGGGTAGGAGTGGGGCGAAAGAGTTCTGTCCAATGTCTACATTTGACTCTCCCAGCAAAAAAAAAAATAATAATAAATAAATAAAATTCAGAAATGCTCCTGAGAGAACAACACTTACACGTTGTAAAGACAGATTGGCATTATAACTCCGGGGCAACTTCCTTTCCCAGCATCTTCACTTTGCTTGTATTGATAACACACCATGAGCTGACCTTAGTAGGAAAGACTCTGAATGCTTATGAGGATTCTCCAGGTTATGGGGATCAGTGACTAAAATTGGAAACATTTTATTTGTTTTTCTAATAGAAAGTACATAATTGTTATTAGTCCCATGATTCCCTCTGTTGAATCCAAGAGTGCTTGTCTTTACTTGAGACTTCATTATTTTTTTACTCTGCATCATGTGCTTTATTGATTTTCCTGATACTATTATTTCCTTCAATAAACCATTTTAAAATAACATAGATTTTCCTTTTGCTTTTTTTTTCCTTTGCTGCTATTCTCAGCCTTCCCCGGAGCTGAGTGTAGGAGTGTGCTACCCTTGTGCACTGTGCCTCTTTTTCTCTTTGCTTTCCCTGGTTTGTTTTCCCCATGACAGCATGTGCCAAAGATTTGGGAGTGGAGCAAATAAATTACTCTCTTTCTCCTCCTCTTGAGTTTAGTACCAAGTGGGGGGGAAACATAGGAAACGAGCTCTAAATGGAGATCAAAATGTCTGCCTTTGACCTGGCCATTGTGGCTCTATTGGTTAAGCATGGTCCCATGCACCAAAAGGTCACTAGTTCAATTCCCGGACAGGGCAAAACTCTGGTTGTGGGCTCAATGCCCAGTAGGGGACATGCAGGAGGCAGCCAATGGATGTTTCTCTCTCTCTCTTTCTCCCCCCACCCTCTCTCTTTCTCTCTCTCTCTCAACAATAAAAAATAAAAATGCCAGCCTTTACTACTGATAAAGCTGGTTATAGAGAGCAGCTCCTGGCTGGTAATAGTCCCTCCTTGAATTAGACAGGCATGACCCTGTAGTCATAGGCAGTCCTGGATGACTGCTGTCCTCTAAAACACTAGGAGACCCTGTGTGTCTTCACTATAGGCTGGTGAGAAAGATAACATTTCTCAGATTATGGATTTAAGAGTTAAAGGTGTAAATTCATTTAGAAGAGCAGTAGAATTTTATGATTGAGCCAACAATAATTTTCTTGCCCTGCTCCAAACCCTGCTTTTCAGGATGCATGAAGGCCTCTGGTGGAGAGAAAGGAGGCTAAGGGTTGGAACCGAGTGTAAGATTCGTGGGATATAAGGGGCTCAGAGAAATAACATAGGCACTTGCTTGGGGAGCATCAAGGCTTGCCTCTAGGTTTTTCTCTCTACACTTGAACGTGTGTCTAAAGTCTTCCTATCAGAGCCCACCATACGGCATTCACACTACTCATCCATTTCCTTTTCTCGCCAAAGGCAAAGCGAGGTGACCTGAGACGATAAACATTTTATTTGCACACTCAAGTAGCTTTGATCTTTTCCAAAGTGTGGTGGTCAATAGGTGGGCTCTGGAGTCCCACTGCCAACCTTCCAGTCACAGAGCTGTGGTCATGGGGGTGTATTTCACTGCCCTACGCCTCACTGTCCTCATCCATCAAAAGGGAGAACGAGAGGAACCCCCTTAGGACCACTCAATGAGGAACTGCGCACGCATGTCATAGCATGGGGCCTAGGGCAGTGGGAGCACAGGCGCACAATTAAAAGTAATTAACAGCATGACGACTATTTTAAGAAGCAGCATAGAAGGACACCAGGGTGAAAAGGCAGGCAAGAATTACACTTACAGGGTGTCCCAAAAATGTAAACACACTTTAATAGCTGATAGCTCGATTGGTGTTTCTTTCTTTTTCAGATTTAACCCATTGAAGTGAATAATTATTCAATATGCATATACATTTGGGGGGGAACACCCTGTATAAACATTTTACCATACTTCCTTCAAGTCTTTAAAAAAAGAAACAGAAGAGTAGAAGAAAGTTGAAATTCCTTCTGTGTACTTGCATCTTCTCTCTCTCTCTCTCTCTCTCTCTCTCTCTCTCTCTCTCTCTCTCTCTCTCTCTCCCTGTCACCCCAGTTATCTACTAACCTAAGGTGACAGTATAACAATGTATTCTTTTGACTACAATGTATATATTAGTAACAGATTATTAAAAATATTTTGGTAATATGTAGGTCTTTCCACAATTCTCTAAAAAAAAAAAAAACACAGTATTTGAGAAATTCATCCACATTTATAAAATAGTTTAAACCCATTAATTTTCATTCTTGAACAATTCACTTATTACTTCTCCCATTTATGACATTGAAGTTGATTCAAATTTCTATATATTCAAACACTGCTGGAATCATTCATGATTGGGTTCCCTTAGACACATGAGCTGGTGTTTTCTTGTAAGATTGTCACAGCAATTTGAATTTCCATCAGGACTTCCATTTTGATGAATGTGTATTTGCATCTCATTTGTTTTAATTCTCTCACAGCTAAGTTGTGCATATTCTCATTTGCTTACTTCTATGGGCTGCCAATTCCTAAACTTTGTCCATTTTTTTAAGCTTGATTTATTTTGTCTTTTTGGTTTGTAGAGATTTTTAACTATTCTTATTAGTATAGGATTGTTACTTATAATTATTGTAAGTATTTTTTTAACTTTCTAGTATTTTTGGAATATAAATTTGTTAAATTTAAAAGCAAGTAGCATTTTTATTATATTCCTTATGATTTGTCCTTTTGTTTAATGAGCCTTTCTCTTCTAATATTATAACATTCTCCTATTTTTATCTAAATATTTCAAGATTGCTTTGTCATATTTAGGTCTTTCATCTATCTGCAATCTACATTAAGGAGAGGGAATTAATTTTTCTTTCTTTCCTTCTTTTCTTTTTTTTCCCCCAACTGCTCTAGGCACCATTTATTGCATAGTCCCTGGTAATAAAAAACGCACTTGTGGGATATACCAAATTTGAAAATATGCAATGGAGCTGTTTCTGGTTCTTTATTTTCTATTATTCTATGTTCTATTCTTGGGCCAATACTACACTCAAGCAAGAATTTATTTTTTCTGGGGGTGATAAGCCTCATCATAGTAACAATTCTTTTATCATCAGCATTTGTTAAAAGTTTTCTATGTGCAAAAGTCTTGAGCTACTTCATATATATAAATCATTATTCCATTCAATCTTTATAACAACTCAAGGAGGCAAGTGTATCTTTACTACAGCAATAAGAAAATCTGCCCAAGTTTATAAAGCCAGCAAATGGGAAAGCTAAGATTAAAACCCAGCTCCATCTGATGTAATGCTCATTCTCTTAAATACCTACGGTACACAGTCTCCCTGGACCAGACTTTAGAGATCAGCTTGTGCAGCAGTTCTTAGTCCTAGATGTACCTTACAATCACCTGAGGTGCTTTTTCTAAGCATTGATGGTCACATTTCACTTCACCCAAATTAAATAAGAATATCTAGGAATAAAGTTCAGGTATTCACATTCTTAAAATACTCCCTGGATTCAAATGTGCCTGCAGGGTTGAAAGCCACTCATTTAGTCTTTTTTACATATTTACTCACAAGGAATCCAAGGATCAAGGATGGATTAGAAGTCGAGCCAAGTCTCATATTAATTTAATGACAGAACAGAAACTATAACTCAACTACAAAAAAGTCCCATGGTCACTTTATGAACCCAAATGTTTCCAAGCAGTATTTAGGAGGGGTGGTGGCTGAGTAAGTTCTTCATAAGTCAACAAAAGACCATGTCACAAAATCCTTACACTGTCACAGTCTGAGGCCCAAGCAAGGAAGAAGAAAGCTGACTAGGACCATCTGTCCCTATAGGTGCTGGTACTCAGCAACCACATATTTGGATAAATTCAAGGGACAAGAGGTCTCTTCTCACACACAAATACACTTATTTGCAATTTTTCCAAATATTGGCTCTCTTGCTTGTTAGCAACAAAACTTCCCCTAATACTTTTGCTTGTTAACTGGAAATTGCCTTGCAGAAGCAAAATACTGATTTGGGTTCAACTGAAGTGTCAATAGTGATTTGTACATCCTTTTCCAAGAGCAGAATATTAAAAAGGGGGACAAGAAAGCACAAAGTCACAAAGCTAAAAATGTAAAAAATAATAATAATCTAAGATCTCAAAAGACAAATCATATTGGAAGCTTAATATTGCATAGGTTCTCACAAAGGAAGGAGATTATGCAGGAGCATGCATATGCGAATTAAAACTGTAACTTAGGTAAAAGTCTTTGAATGAAAATGGGAAGAAAATTTTCTTGTCATTGAGGGGAAAGATCTTACCTTTGTTACTTCTTTAACCTTTTTAAATGAAATATTTCAAACAAAAAGAGATTAATTAAATGAACACCTATATGTCAACATTGCTAAAACATTACTATTAGATAGCATTATTTTATTACTGTTAGTATTATTTTGCCAAACCTGATATGCAGTCTTGAGCACTTTCCTTTCTAGATATCAAAGTTATCAACTGAAGAGAGAGTCATGGTTTCAAAAATATGAGGCTCATGCACACGTAAATGAAGAGACATAAGTGGTATAATTCTAGCTAGCGGTTTTCTTTGACTTATGTTCATTCTGTTTTTATACAATCTATTGGTTTGCACATTATATGTCAACAGTCAAAACTAGGTTTTATATGCTAAATTTGGCTTTCTCTACACAGCTGATAAGCTAAAATGTTCAGGTGGTTCACAGATTTTCTGACTGCCAACCAGTGGTACACTTTTGGCAGTTTATTTACACAACAGTGTTTGTGTATTTTGAATATTTCATTGCCTTCTGTATTTAACATTTTATAAAAACAAATGGAAGACAAGAAAGCTGATACAAGAAATGTGGATTGCATAAATCAAAAATAGTTGAAACAAAGATGGAAATTGGTCTGGATGCCAAGAGTGGTAAATCAACAAGACACTCATTGGGCTTACGCCAGTCAACTGTTTGCTCAATTGTGAATAAAAGATAACAAACAGGAACATATTTGAAATTCTAGAAATAAATCAAAGAGATTTGTGTAAAAGACAAAATGCAATTGAGGACATTTTAGATCTTTGTGGCTGGGTCTACCTCCCCTACTCTTATAATATGTAAGTTCATTATTTAGCCTTTATACAATCAACTTTGATACACATTATTGAGAATGTGTTATGTACAAAAATAGGCTATTTATTGCATAGCTCTTCTAAGTCAAAATAATCTATTCTATACTCACAAATATATTTTTTTCTGAATGTTGGGATAAAGGTAATGTAACAACTCTTTTTGGCTTGTAAATTCACACACACACACACACACCACATATGCACACACCCGTGTGTGTACACACTCTAGATTGAACCTTGGCCCCTCTAGCCTAGTCATATACTGTACCAACAATGAGCTATGAAGAAGCATTGCTGGCATGCATGATATAAATCTCAACCATGAAGAGTTGGCCCTCCAGAGTCCCTGTTTCTCCTATAATTCATTATGAATGCATCACTGATTGTGACCATAGTTTTATATGCTATCTTCCCATCCAAGGAAATCATCCAAGAAATTCTTTCCTCCCCCAGAAACTTTATTTTGGAGAATTAAACGGCAATCACTCTCTTTAAGGATCTGCTTCATTTATTTCAATTTACTTTGCTTTTAGCAACATGCATGTCATATATTAGGTGCTTAATGTAACTCTTGTTAGTTCCAAACCTATAAAAATTATTTTATTCATTAATTCATCAATCCATTTACTTGTTTGACATATATTAAATAGATAATGTGTGCCATTCTCTTGGCCAAGAGAAAGATGAATTAAAACATATCTTCCTGACTTCAAGAGTCAGTCTATATAGAAGGGGATAATCACATACATGTGACAAATTTTACTGTAAATGATACATTTGAGAAAAATATACTAGTTGGGAGACAGAGAAAAAAATAACTCAAACTAAGGGCAGCAGAATGAAATTCATATGAGTGGTATTTGAACCGGGCCTTAAAATAATGACTGGAATTGTCAGTAAGCAGAGAAGGAGGCTTCCTTTTCAGGTACTATGGATATTAGAGGTTTAGAGAAACCACTCTCAGTTCAGCATCAGAAGTTATAAATATTTTAAAAATATATTTTTGACATCTGGCTGCACTAGGGATAAAATAAGGGAATACCATGATAGCAAAGAAAAAAAAATACAAGAATAAATCCATGAAAAGATAGTGAAGTTGTAGTAGATATTGTCTACTGATCAATGATGTTCTAAAATCATGAGGTCTAAGGAGGGCTTAAATACTAGAGCATGGAGAGTTCACAAGTTTGGAAGCCTTATAACATCCAAATTCGACATTAAAAGAAACTTTAAAAATCCACCCTGGCTGGTGTAACTAAGCAGTTAGAACATCAGCCCACACACTGAAAAGTTGTGTGTTCGATTCCCAGTCAAGAGAAAGAACCTGAATTGCAAGTTCTGTACTTGGGTAAGGATTAACAACAAATAAACAAGCAAACAAAAAAACATAAAGTCAGTTTCCTAAAGAACAACAAACTCTGCATATAAACAAGAGTAGGGGGAAATGTGCTATAGAGAAAATTGGTATATTTGTGTTTTGGATTTGATTTTAAGTATAGTAGAAGAAAGGGGAAAAGAATATAATGAGAATTCTCAACTAACAAACCTTCAAGCAGGCTGAAAATTGGAATTCAC
This sequence comes from Pipistrellus hanaki, assembly GCF_964339955.1. NCBI lineage: Eukaryota > Metazoa > Chordata > Mammalia > Chiroptera > Vespertilionidae > Pipistrellus > Pipistrellus hanaki. The sequence goes on from NC_140508.1 coordinate 71,062,435, forward strand.
ACTTCCTATACAGCCTCCAAAACTATAAGCTGAATATTTAGTTTGAAATAATTCTGGGTAAATAGACTCCCAGGTGACCGACTGACCCATATGCAAATTCAATTTGGAGCAATGAACTTTCAATCCATCAATATATTTATGCATCTATATTTAGGGGTCTAGCTAGTTAGCTGAATAAGTTAAACAATTAAATAAATGCATGGCAAAATCCCTCAAAATTCGTGAAAAGCAATTATGAAAGAAAAATTATAAGGCAAAGACAATAGGCATTATTTTAGTATTGTCTTTGACAATAGTGAATATTGGAATAGATTCAATAATCAGAGATAAAGGTATTACATGGAAATTTTTCATAGTTGATGCAAAACATACCTTTCTGGAATCCCATATTATAGTGTAAGCAAATAAATAAAATAAAAAATTATAATCAGACATATAAAAATGCAATTGCAGAATGTGAAAGGCAATGAGGTAATCTTAAAGAACCAATGGGGAAAGAAAGATCACCTTAAATAACAATTATACTGAAAGCTAATTTCTCAGCAATAATCTTAGAAACTATAAGCAATAGAATTGTATCTCCAAAGAACTAAGATAAATGAACTGTCATCCTAGAAGTCTATGTACAACAAAACTATCTTTCAAGAATGATGATGAGACTTCGGACTTCTGCTTACTGTATAAAAATCTGGACAAGAACATCACTCCTATTTTTACAATAAAACTCACTGGAAAATGGCAAATTTACAACTTTTCTCAAAGTTATCAGACAGATGATACTGCAGGGTAACTAGATACTGCATACCTTTATTTTTGTGACTTCCTGACTCTTGCCACTCTGAGCTGGACTTTCCAATCTTCTATCCTGATTCCCTTTTTTCTATTAATCGGCTGCCAAATGTAGGAACCAAAATTTGGTAGTAGGCTATTTTTTTCTCTATCGAGGTGCTCTCTGCATTGTGACCTTATCCAGTCTTATGACTTTATATATAGTCTCTCTGTCTACAATGGCCAAATTTATATGTCTACTCCTAATCTCTCCTCTTGAACCTAAGTTGCATGTATCCTACTACCTAAAGGCATCTTGACTGGATTCTGTAATGGGCTCCTCACGATTGATATGTGTAAGATATAATACTTGGTTTTGGTTTGGTTTCCTTCCAATATTCTTAATCCTTCTGTTTTCCCATCAGTCAAAAAAAAAGTGCTTAATACTTGGCTCTCCTCCTTCTATGTCAACATATCAATCAAGTCCCAACAGCTATTCTTATTAGCTCTGCCTCCAAAATATATTCACTTCTGCTCAAACCCATTGTCCCACTAGAAGTTTCTACCACACTAACCCATTTTCCATGAGACCAAATACTACACAGATTAATGATGAATCAGTGATTAAAGAAATGCACTAGATTCAGGTAAGCAATATCTGTCATTCAAGGTCAGCAGGAGTCTCAGCTGGAAAAGGAGACTTAGCAAAATGGTAGAGAAGATAGGAGGAAAAAATGAGAACAAAACTAATATTGGTTGAGTAAACATCATTGAGTATCACCAGAAACTATCTTATCTCCTTACATTTCACACCGACCCCAAAAGACAAATTGAATTAGTTCCATTTAACTGAGGAAAATGATGTTCCCAAGATCATACTCAGTGGCAGGAATGAAATTTATACTCCAGGCTTTTGGGCTCCATTTCATCTATCCTTTCCATGTACAATGGGACTCTAAATGATACCTGTGTCTTAAATGCATGAAGAGAAAAATAGACAAAATATATCACCCACTCTATGTCTCCCAGGAGAAGCCACTATTCCTCTGGTAAGTATGACAGTGCTAAATGTGTCCCTTCACTTGAAATCCAAAATGAAGGGGGAAAAACTGATTAGAAATGGTTTGGGAGCCTAATTCCATTAGCGGGAATGAAAATTGATACACAACATTCGGTGATCTGCTGGAACAAATAGATTTTTGATTCAGCAGAAATCCAGCTGCTATTATGTTCCATGTGAACAAGCATTAGTCAAATAAATAAGCCCCTTCTTTGTTTTCAGTACTGCTGCACTTATTGTTAAAAGAGAATCCAGGTTGGAGAGGCACAGAACACTCCTCTAGGAGACACCATGGAATTAGGGGGATAGATAGAAAGGTCACTGAGCTTCAATGAGGGTGAGGGTTGTGTTTAGCAGTTTCACCATCACTGAGCCTGCTGTGAACATGGAGGTATTTTGCATTCATAAAGCATCTTGTAGGCTTGAGCCTCGGTGTGTACCGCAAACACTAATTAATCCTCCCAGCATCCTCCAGAATGTGCGGAGGTACAGTCACATCTCACAGATGAGATAACCTAGAAGCAGAGAAGGTAAGCCAGTGGCCAGAGGACAGAAAGGTCAGTCAGAAGACATCGCTGCCAGGATGCCAGGCCCTGAGCTCAGGGGAAGGAAGTGCAATTATGTTACTTTAGCAGGTAAGCCCGAGGAAAGGGGAAGCATGTCCCGAGGCTTACAGAAGGAAAAGCAAAAAATTAACCATGGAGGAGTAGGTAAAACTCTGCTTAAATTGGGAAATAAAAATCTGCTTAAATTGGGAAGGCAACTTTTGCTCCATAGATTTTTCCCCCCAAGTAAAAACAAATATAATCCATTTTATGAACAGAATAAAATGGTATTCCATGCCAAGGTAAAAAAAATAAATAAATAAAAGAAAACCAAGACTGTCTAATTGTGTGGTACCAAAAATGAGTAGTTCTGATATATAAGAAATCAATTTCATTCCTGTTCTAAAACTAAGAATCCAAACACCTCTCTCTCTCCTCTCTCCTCTCTCCTCTCTCTCTCTCTCTCTCTCTCTCTCTCTCTCTCTCTCTCTCTCTCTCTCTCTCTCTCTCTCCCCCCTCCTTTCCTCCCCCCCCCTCTCTGTTTAGATCTCTTTCTGAAAGGAAAAAGGAGTGAAAGGTTTCACACAAAAGGATTGAGAGATGTCACTTATTGAAAAGGCAGATTTCAGGCATACTTGACAAATGACAGCAGTGACATTTTCAGAATCACAAAATCCAAAGTAGGATGCTCGTTCACCTTCTTAGGTGAAATCTCTTCAAGTTGCAAATAGGATTATAAATAAAGTGCTGCTCAAAGACCAATCACAAAACCATTTTCCATGAGAAACTTCAAACAGAACAAAAACATCACATTTATGTGTGCATGATACATTTTACTACCTGCCACATTAATCTCCAGAAGAGGCAGGCTTAACAACAATATCCAAGACAGGTTTATTATCAAGGTCCACGTGCTCCATTTTCCTCTTACTTAACAACCTAACCCAAATGCCAGACATAGAAGTTATTCCTGGTGCAACATATCATTTAATTCTTTCTGATGGGTTTACTATGCTTTGAAACTGTAAATTCATTCATTAGATAGAGAAGACTTGTAAAGGCGGGATATACAGTTTTGGTTTGCTTGTTTCAAGGATTGACACTATCTCTTTAAGGTATGGATACATCGCTGAGATGTAGTCCTGTTTGTACTAATGGGGGAAATATTGATGACAGCCAGAAAATTAAGGGCTAAGTCTTGTGTTTCTAAAATCAGCAGTACAAATTCAGCAGCAGGACAGAGCATGAATTCAGGGGTGGAATAGAAAATTACCAGTGTACAGATGTATACTTTACCAACACATATATTGACATTACAAATAAGGGATCTTAATGCTCATTCCTAGTTTTCATAGAGAATAGAGCTCTTATCTAGGTCTCCAGATCTTTCCTCACGTTGGTACTCATCTCCAAGGGATAATTACTTAAGACTGCCTTACCCAATAGGCCAGCTTTATAAAGTGATACATGTTATGTTAGAAAACATTGCATGCGTAGACATGCTGGAGGGAAGATGGCATTGGGAACAAAGAGAACAGGATTAACCAGCGGTTACAGCACTTCTGGAACATGCCATATCAAATAAAGAAACCAGCCAAAGGTCACCGAGTTCATAAGCAGCAAATCTAATAGTCGAACCAACCCTGTGTCATTCCAAAGCCCGCACGCTTTAAAGTGCCAACAACGTAAAGTCTCAAAGCACTTGGGTTAGGACTTCTGAATTATTTATAAACAGCTTTGTGCCAAAAAGAAAGAAGGTTAACTTACAGATATGCCAATAACACAGGAGAATGAACGTTTATATGAAAAAAGAAAATGAGATAGGAAAATAAGGACAGGAAATAAGTTAGAGCCTGAAGTCGGCCTAGAGCAGTGGTTCTCAACCTTTTTAATGCTGTAACCCTTTAATACAGCTCCTCATGCTGTGGTGACCCCCAACCATAAAATTATTTTCATTGCTACTTCATAACTAATTTTGCTACTGTTATGAATCGTAATGTAAATATCTTGTGTTTTCTGATGGTCTTAGGCTCTACAGCAGCGGTTCTCAATCTGTTCACCTAAGTCCATCAGAAAACACATATATTGACATTACAATTCATAACAGTAGCAAAATCACAATTATGAAGTAGCAACAAAAATAATTTTATGGTTGGGGGTCACCACAACATGAGGAGCTGTATTAAAGGGTCAAGGCATTAGGAAGGTTGAGAACCACTGGCCTAGGGCAAACCACGGTGCCAATGAGACTCTGATTTGAGCCTCAAACGTGGCTGTGCATTTTCCAGCAGTAAACACCACATCTATAAAAATAATAGCATGATATGCTAATTATACCGAACATCTTTCTGGACGACCTTCCAGAAGAAGCCTGGCTGTGAGGGAAGCTGGGTCCCGGGTGCCAGAAGGAAACCGGTGATGGCATCCGGGGGAAAGGAAGGAACTCTACTAAAGGAACTCTTGCACAATTTTTGTGCATTGGGCCTCTAGTATTGTTTATAAAAAGCAACCAGAAAAAAATCAGATGAATGTTGTTTTTTCCTGCTCCGAGTTCTCATGCAAGTGTGTATGTTAATACCCAACATCCCCAACCAGCACCTTTCAGGAAACATGGTGCTGAGGCCCTTTCCCCCTGAAGTTAGATCCATGGGCCACCTAGAAACATAAGCCAATGAAAGCAACTCTAAGTACAGCATTTTGGACATTGGGAAGGGCCTGGTACAGAACCAATATTCAATCCAAGCATGGGGCTTCTTAATTATCTGGCGCAATTCAGGGCTACGTTTTGGAGTATACAGAAGAATACAGTTATACACCCACAACCCAACTCTGAAATAAATGTTGCTTCTTGTACTTGAGTTTTTAAAATGTACTCAGCAGGGTAAATTTAAAATAATAATCCCTGATACGTCGCTGGAGTTCAGTAATGCTCTGTGTCAGTGAATTGTGAATCTACATGTTTCAACAATCAGAGTCACAGGTTACAACTTTATGTTGGGAATTAAAAAGATCTTGTTAAATAAAAGTGCATTATCTGGAATTAAGATATTATCAGGATTAACATCTTAGTTTGAGTTAGCTCTGCAAATTAGTAATTAGACAGCAGGGACCTGAAGGATAGATTTGCAGGGTACATCCATTTAAAAAAAAAAAAAATCCAGAAAGGTTTTTCATCTCTATCCCTAAAGCCTACAACAGTGGCAAAAACTGAGTTTGAATGCAGATTTGCAATATGCTTCTGCATGATTCTCTAGAGAGTTTTAGATGGAGGTTGGAGGTCTACAGTCAGCGTAGGGCACTACCTGTCTGATGAACTGAAGAGAGGAAGTGCCGTTTTAGGCCAGACAAGCAAAGGTCCCTGTACTGGGTCCCCCATCTCAGAGGCCCCTACATTTTGGATAGTTTTTGTTGAAATTGTCTTTCTCCTTCTGATTACTTGAATTCAGCTAGAGCTGGCCATGTCAGGCTCCCATGTCGCTATTTTTCTCATTCAGAAATCTCTCTAGTCTTCTATCTTCAATTTTGTTTTGCACTGGGTCAACTAAATGCCCCAACATTGATTTATGCTTATGTGGCCATATCAGAGCCCTGAGGTTGAATGCCAGTTATAGGAGGGTAAGCAGGTCATTCTAGTTGGCTGATATGAAATTTCACTGGGGGGCTATACAAGACTGAGTTTCCAGAATAGTGCTGACAACACTAATTTGGAATGACTGTCGCTTGCTTTGGATCCTGGACAAGGACTCTGGGATACTGATCATTTACCACAGATCCTTAGTACTGCTTTTGATAATCCATATTCTTCTTTAGCATCTGAGGGCAATAGGATGGCATGTGGGAATTGTGCCAGAGGTTCCTTTTGGGGGCTCAGTGTTTCTCTTGCTGCAGCTATATTAAATCTCCCAGGCAAGTCTTTCCCTTCCCACACAGACTTTGCGCCATGATTTAGGAAGACTCCTGGGAATCTCCACACTTACCTCCTTACAGGGCTCTGAGCTTATGACTTCCCAGCACTAACTGACCCTTTTAACCCACATCCTCTTTTACCTCCAACCAATATGGTGACATCGTGCTTTCCTAAACTGGTCTGAAGCCATGCTGGATGGAGAAAGGACACTCCTTGTGCCAGGGGCCAGTGCCCCTCCTCCTCATTGGTGCAGTGTGTGGAAGGCCGCCATGAAGTCAACGATGAAAGAAATTGTTCTAGGGATTCAGTGATGACAGCTTAGTCCAAAGTCAACCATGATTAGAAGGTGTTTTGTTCAACCTTTATACTATAAAATTCTGAATAGTAATATTATCAGGTGACTCTGAGTGACACTTATTTGAGGTTGACATCAACAATGCATATTAACAACCCCTAAGAGGATCATTAGAAGGGCAGTATTCATTGGTGGCTGGACAGATAATGCAGTGTCCTGAGTAAATGGTAGTAGGGAACCACAAAGGCAAGAAGATTCATATTGTTTCAATAAAATAGGTTTAAAAAGGCATGACCTTGTGGGTAATAACATCATTACTAACCTTATCTCACAGGAAAAAATGAAACGAACCAGGAATGGAATGGTGCATTGGATACTGATGAAAAAGAAGAGATGGCTCTTGGACCTAAAGAAGAAGAAGAAATGGTAGCTGTAAACTAAGAAAACTTGCATGTGTGCTGATGGGACAAACAAATGTATAAGTTCATCTTTTCTATACATTATTTTAAATCAGGGATTCTGCAACTATGATCTTTGATATTTTGTTCTGCTTGTTTTTGCAAGAATGACTTATATTTTTCTAAAGGGTGATAAACAAAGACGAATAAGTGACAGAGATCATGGGTAGCTCGCAATGCCTAAATCATTTACTAGCCAACCCTTTATTTAAAAAGTTTGCCAAGCTCAGTCTTAAATTGTCAATAAATCACACTTCCTTACATGGGCTTTTGAAATTTATAACAATTTTTTAAAAATAAGTGTTTTCTAGATATTAGAATAGTTTTAGATTTGCAGAAAAATTATAGAGATAATACAGTGAGTTTCTACATACTCCACACCCACTTTCCCTATTAACATCTTACATTTGTATGATACATGTATTTAAATTAATGAACTGTTATTGAATAATTCTTAATTAACTAATGTCATGCTTTATTCAGATTTTTTAAGTTTTTATCTAAAATCCACTTTTTATGTTCTAGGATCCACCACAGGTACCATATTATATTCAGTCATCACATTTCTTTACTCTTCTCTTGGCTGTAAGTTTCTCAGATTTCCTTTGTTTTTCATGACCTTGACAGTTTTGAGGAGTATTAGGCAGTGATTTTGTAGAATGTCCCTCAATTTGGACTTGTCTAACATATGTGTCATGGATAGACTGGGGTCATGGATCTTGGGAAAGAAGACCACAAAGGTAAAGTGCTATTCTCATCAGATCATGTAATATTTCTTAGCACTGTTGATGTTGACCTCGATCAGCTGGCTGAAGTGGTGTTTATCAGGATTCTGCACTATGAACTTACTATTTTTTCCCCATCGCCATTCTGTACTCTGTGAAAGGAAGTCACTATAACCAGCCCACCATCAGGAAGTGGGAGACTGTGTTCCACTTTCTTGAGGGTGGACTCTCTGTGTAAATTCTTTGCAGCTCTTCTGGATGTGAGGTTGGCATAGTCTCCATTTATTTATTATTTAATCCTTTATTGCAGCATGGACTCAAGGATATTTATTTTATAAATAAATATACACTGAGTGGCCAGATTATTATGATCTCTGAACACATAATAATCTGGCCACGCAGTGTGTTTGTATCTCAAATGGGTAGCAAAAAGTATTCTAGATTTTTGCTGGAGATCAACTACCTATTTGCCCTGAGTTTTCTATCAGCCAGTGCTAAGGGGAAAACTGCACAATTTATAGTATCTTTGATATCAAATAAATGAGGTACTCAAGAGAAGTACACTGAATGGCCAGATTATTATGTGTTCAGAGATCATAATAATCTGGCCACTCAGTGTATATGCATTTTGGGGGTAATAATCCAATATTAGTTTATTTTATTTCTCAAGATGTTCCATTTTTGGCCATTGGGAACTCTTTCAGTTGTCACATGTGTCCCCTTGATATAATTCCCATCACTATTTTTTGAGCATTTCCTTACTTTCTGGCACTATATTCTAAGTTTAAATATATATATTTAAACCAGGATCAGGTCTAAACGGGCAGTCGGACATCCTTCTCACAATCCAGGACTGCTGGCTCCCAATTGTTCACCTGCCTGCCTTCCTAATTGCCCCTTACTGCTTCTGCCTACCAGCCTGATCACCCCCTAACCACTCCCATGCCAGCCTGATTGATATCTAACTGCCCCCTGCCAGCCTGTATGCCCCCAACTTCCCTCCCCTGCCAGCCTAGCCACCTCTATCTTCCCTCCCCAATAAGGGTTGATCACCTCCAACTGCCCTCCCTTGCTGATTTGGTCCCTCTCAACTACCCTCCCTTGCAGGCCTGGTGCCTCTCAATTGCCCTCCCCTGCTGGACATCTTGTGATGGCCATCTTGTGTCCACATGGAAGCAGGATCTTTGACCACATGGGGGCAGCCATATTGTGTTGGAGTGATGGTCAATTTGTACATTACTCTTTTATTAGATAGGATAGAGGTTTGGTGCATGGGTGGGGGCCAGCTGGTTTGCCCTGAAGGATGTCCCAGATCAGGGTTGGGTATCCCTTGGGGTGTGGGGTGGCTTGGGTGAGGGGCCTGCAGTGGTTTGCAGGCCAGCGACCCAAGCAAAGACCCTGGTATCTGGAATTTATTTACCTTCTACAATTGAAACTTTGTAACCTGGAGCAAAGCCATGCCTCCTGCTTTCCCCATGGCTGCAGCCATTTTTCTTGGGATTTATCTTCTATAATTGAAACTTTGAATCCTTGAGTGGAGGCCTAGGCTGGCCAGGGTGTGTAGAAAGCTCTGCTTCCGTTGCTGAGAAAATCCAAGCCTTTCAACTGCTCTCTGTGGCTGCAGCCATCTTGGTTGGGGTAAATTTGCATACTCACTCTGATTGGCTGTGGGCGTGACTAGTGGGCTTGGCTTGAGTGGAATGATGGTTAATTTGCATATTACTTTTATTAGGTAGGATATTTGTAACATATATTTAAATAGGGGTCTTTAAGAAATATCTGCATGGGTCCCACACTCTTAAGACCCAACTATGGATCCTGAAACTGAGGAGAGTCATGGGGAAGGTAGTGGCAAAGCAGAAATTAGAATGGAGGAGCCAGATAGCTATAAACTCTTCCTGCCAACAGGTCCTTCTCTACAGACCAATGTGTTCACATCAAAAATCCTTTAAACTTTGCTTTCCAGCTGTTTTGGGCTTGCTGATAACCTGCAGGCTATTATAAATATTACACAATTCTATATTCCAATATTATTCATCTGATGATGTGATGTAGCTCACTGGAAGGTGACATTAGAATTTTAAATAGAACTATTTTTACAAAGAACAATTTGAATATATCTAGGAAATAATACCATCGTTCATTGCAGCAAGTAGAAATGTTTGATAACACTGCCATATGGATATTTTACTTACCATTCAAAGCTAAGCCTGGCATTTATTTAAATGTTTAAGTTATTTATAAAAATGTTTCAATACGAGGCCCATAATTTGTCATCTACTTGCTCTTTGAAGTTAAAATTTAAAGTTAAGCAGCGAAGCTGGAGTCAAAAACCAGGTCTGCTGACCAACAGTGTGGTTTGACATGCTGAGACGTTAGAACATGATATAAAGTCCTTTGTTTTATGGTAAGAAGTTATTTTATTAAGAGGTTCATTTTCTGGAATTACTGAAACTGATTTCTAATAACACATTGAGAATTTCTGTACTTAAACTTTTTATACCAAGACTTTGTGTGGCTTTTGGCCACCTCTAAAAACGTAATTCTAAGTTAAAACAGTGAAAATTTGCCAGTAGTGAGAAGCCCTACTAGCAATCTCAAAAGAGAGTTTGCAGATATTTGAAGCAACAGTGAATCATAGGGATAACTCTGTTGCTTTTTATATCAGTTACTGGAGCATGAACCAATATTACAAAACTGCAAAATCTCAGTGGTTCAAAACAATAGAAGGTTATTAATTGCTACACAACCCGCCAGCGTAAGCATTCCTTGTCAGTGGGTAGCTCTCCAGGCAATGATTCAAAGATACAACTTCTTCTATCTTGTACTGGTAGGACTGCATCCTCTGAGCCTACGTCCCCTGTACCTATTGCCAGGGGAAGAGACGGGAGAAGTAGCAAGTGTCCTCAGCTCATCCTGGAACTGACACATTCAGGCACTCACACTCCATTTGTAGGAACTTGTTACTTCGCTTGATTTAGAAGTGAAGGAGTCTGAGGAATTTCTAGAGAGCCAGCTCTGCAATGTGGAGGGAGGGGCCATTATTGGTGATAGTTTGGGGGTCTCTGCCACACTTCCAACCTAAAGAAAACCAACACTGGGATGTCCAAGTTGTCACACTATGTCAGGCATGTTGCTGACACAAACAGCTTAAATTACAAGCCAAAATGGTATATAATGAGAAAGTTCACACAGGAGCTATTACTAAATCACAACTAGAGTTGTTATAGTTACCGAAAAGTGGGAAATCTTAAACAATTCCTTCATTAGTGGACTAACCATCATGTTTTCAAGCAATTGATACTGTTTTTCAAGGCTCCTGTCCTTTAGTTTTTCTTACAAATAATGAACAGAATGTCAATCATGGATCTTGAGGTGGACAAAGGTGTTTATAGACAGCTGTCAGGAAGTAGTACTGTAATAGCAATGCACAGTAATGCTCATAAGGGCTTTTTGAGTGTTCAACATCTACCAGGAACAGTTCTTAGCACTTTGCCTACGTCACCTTCTTAACCTACGTCCCCTTCTTTAAAGTTAGTCTCGGTCCTGAAATAGTTACCAATATGATCCTCATTTTACAGAGGAGGGCACTGGAGCTAGGAGAGGTAAGCTCCCAGGCCAGGGCATGGCAGAGCCATGCTGTGGACGAGGCAGGGTGGCCCTGGAGCTCATGTCCTAGAATCTAAAAGTCAGAGCCACTGATTCTGCCAAGAGTGTCAGCACATACAATGTGAAACTGGCATTCCCTCCTCTTTAAACCTCTAATATTTGTGTGTGTTTTAAAAAATAGGACAATATAAGCAAAAAATAAATATATTATATTTGATTAAATAACTTGATATTTCATCTATAAACTGTCCTAGCATTTTAGGAAATCCAGATATTTCCAATTTAAAAAACATGAACCATAAGATATAATGGTCTCCAATACAGACGACCGGGGAAGATCTGTGTACTGAGATCTGAAAGTCAGGTGTGGGCTTGCAGCAATTGGTCTGTCCTCTTTTCAGACATTGGAATGGCCCCTAATGCATTCAGCCAGCCACAGAGGGAATAAAAATATGTCTTGCTCTCAATTTCACTAAGCACCTAAGGAGCAGCACAGCTGTGCAAGAGAAAGGCTGATTCCTCGCCAATTTCTTCCTCATCCTCACCTGTTCAAGCCTGTGATTGCTCTTTCTTCAAATCGTCTCTGCGCCAGGAGAGCACCTATGTATTTGGAAGGGGGGGTGGCAGTGAATTTCCACTTCCTCCCTACATAGAAATCTACCAAGTGTCTGATTGACATTTACTCATAATATGGGAAAGGAGACAAACAGGATCCTAATAGGAATGAAATTTCTAGTATAGAGACCATTTCGTTTGGAGGAAAGAGGATTATCCTATTTAGATAACATGATGCTTTTGAACCTTGAAAAGTTATTTAATTTTATTTAAAACAACACTGATTCAAGTGAATTTTTATATAAAGCAAAATTAGTTAAGTATGATTACTTTATTTTAACTTAAAGCTAATTAAAATCACATATATTTACACATACAAATTGCCAGTGAATGTATTTTATTTATAGAGAATGGGTCTGATACTTTGAACCAAGAATGCTATTGCTAATGATTCATTTAGGTATTCTCATGCATGTTCTTTTTCTGATGCATAACAATTTCCAATGAAAATCATTTGAACAAACCTATAAAATAGGTGGTAAGCTGGCTGAGGACATGCTGGGCTAATTTTAATGAGGTGCCCACTTTTAAAGGTGTTATCATACTTACACAAATCATTTGTTTCAGTGACATTTGAAACAGCTATTAATGCAAAATTTTACACCTAAAAGCCAAAGTTTACTGGTTTTACCACATTTCCAAGAGTTTTAACAAGCCAACTATCCACTGTACATATTGTCTTTCCTAATATAAGATTTTCCTTTCATTTAAGCACACGTAATTGTTGAGATTCAAAAGATTTTAAGCTGCCAACACTGAAATTCTTCACTCTGCTATACTGCTTATCTGAGTGTGGTTACATTTAAAAATTCTTCTCCGTGATCTTTTTTCTTTCTCATTGTTAGCATGGTTAGGACATAAAGCTCCTCTAATTAATGAGCAACACAATCAGTGCTTACTGTTTGGAAACTCTGATTCACAGCTATGATGCATATACAAAAGAAGATGTGATTTCTCTAATGAGGATATTGCACCAGAGGTTGAAAAGAAGCTAGTGGGTTATAGAGAAAGCAGAAACTTTCTCTTTTAGATATATTTCACTGGTCAGGGAGATGGTTGCTCTGGGAGAAATACCACCTGCAGCTGGAGACCTCAAAAGGAACTCAAAGTGGGCTGAAGCTGTGTTCCATGTTAGGAGCAGGGCCTCGGCTGTCTTATGCTCTGATGGTGTGTGTTATAAAGACTCTGGTATGGGATGTAGCTATCCACAATCCCCCGTTTATAAGAGAATCTTATGTTTCTTTTGGGTCCTTGTGATGGAATAGACACTTCTGTTTGATTTGTAACACAGAGAAGTGCTCCAGTTTGGGGGAATATGGGACCAACAGACAGCCAGTAATGGAAATGTTGAACTTTCAACTCAACATTTGAAAGTTGAATTGAATTTAATCTATTCTGGTCCATAAGAAATTAATCCAACCATTGAAAATGTCAGTATTTAAATTATTACACAAGTAAATGATATGTCATATGTTATTCACCTTAGCTTTTCTCTACACAGGTGTGTGCCCCCTCCTCGACCACCCATAAGGTTGAGATTCAAAGTACAAGATAACCTCTAAGGTCCCTTCAAGTAGCTGTCCTATGCCATTGAGATTCTAATTATTTAAAATCTGGTGTGACACAAAGAACGTTCCTACTCATTTTTGTTGTTAGTGTTGACATCTAAAACATCTCTGATTCCATTTCCATTCAAATAGACACACCAAAATGGTATATTCAAAATCATAGCAAAAAACAAAAACAAAAACAAAAACAAAAACAAAAAAAACAGACTGCTATCACCTACCTTTCCACTCACAATGAAAATAAACTTTCATTTTATTCCAGGAGGCTTTGGTTTGAATTACTTTTCTTTCATACAGACAGTAACAACAACAAAAGAAGCAAAAACAACTTTTCACTTGCAGTTCTTATTATTGACATTCAGAGACACTAGTTATATACATGAAATGTGCAAAGTTAGAGCCAAGCAGTTTCCCTTCTTGAAGAACATTCTTCGTTACCTAAAGTATGTCTAAAAAGATGCCATTACTAACTCCTTCATCCCATCTGCTGGTCTCACTTTCTCTAATGCACATAGGCATTTCCATGTACCATTAAGGATGGTTGCTGATGTGTGTATGTGTGTGTGTGTGTGTGTGTGTGTGTGTGTGTGTGTGTGAAGCTGCAAGAGGAATTGAGAGCTATATTTCAACCTCCAATGCTGAAAATTTCAGGGGAGTATTATAACTGGCACAATTTTTATCATACGTTTTGTTGAAGGTACTTCCATATTATGTCTAGTCCAGCTTGTATTATACACCCATGCCTATGACTGGAGGTGAGGATAGAACAATGTGTTTGATAATCCACGGTGATGTGGGAGTTAGGGTATGTGTTGAAAAGGAAAGCAAGTACCATTTCTGAGAGGAAGAAAGAAAAATATGCTGAACAGACAACAATCCTATATTAATTAAGTGCCCTGGTATATCAAAATATTTATTTAGATAAATAGAATAGAAATGGCCATGTTTAGACTTTCCCAAATTCTAATCCTCTTTTATGAGCTCTCCATAGTGAAATTATCATCTCTAGTTTAATATACAAATTTGCTGATCACTGATGGCTATGATCTATGACATACGCAACAAGCACACATGCAGACACAACAAACATACAAGTGTAATATTAATTTAGTTTTATTTAAACTATGTTTCTCCCTTCCATTTAAGGCTAATTTAGAGCTAATTTTAATTGTTTTAAACTTTTATTTTTAAGACTTAAAAGTGTTTTCCTTGTCAAGTAGGAATATAATTACCTAGAAGAACTAGAAGAGCATATTACCTATTCTTATAAAACCTAAGCCAATCATATTCCTGATGACACTTGTTAGTAACCAGAAAATAAATAAATGTAGACCTCAAGGCTGACCCCTAAATACCTTTATAGTCCCTTTATAAAAGCACCAGGAAAGGCCTTGCCAGATCTGTGGACCTGCTTGAGGATGCTTTCCAAATAGGCTGTTTTCTTCATGAAGTGATGTGAAAGGCGTCACAACTCTTGGCGCATGGCACTAAAGGAGAACACTAAACCCTCTCCGCACTCCAGGAGAACACTAAACCTTCTCCGCACATTAAAATTACCTGAGGGGGGAGGGGGAACGGCTTGGGCCCGCTTCCACACCCAATTCCTAGAGATGAGTCCTGACCTTAATAATTTTCAGATGGTTTCTGGTTCCAGTGTGTACACATGAGAACCACCAGTCTAGTCTTAAGGACTTGAAATCAAATCAACAGTTCAGATGCAAATGTGTCACAGAGGATGGTTAGTGCAAAAAGCCCAAGCTTATGAATCACACCATGTTAGTTGTTTTATTTATTTATTTGTTTATTCCAAATTTAATAAATCTTTATTGCTCAGATTATTACAATTGTTTCTCCCCCCCATACACACAGCTCCCTTCCATCCAGTTCCCACCCCATCCTCTGCCAGTATCTACCCAACCCCATTGTCCTCATCCGTATATGTACAATTTTAATCCAGTCTCTTCCTGCACCCCATACCCCTTTCCCCCTGATAATTATCAATCCACCCCCTTTCTTTGTCCCTGATTCTATTATATTCACCAGTTTATTCTGTTCCTCAGATTTTTAGTTCACTTGATTTTTAGATTCACTTGTTGATATATATATATATATATATATATATGTTGATAATAATTTTTATCTTTTTTCTTCTTCTTCCTCTTCTTAAAGAGTACCTTTTAGCATTTCATATAATACTGGTTTGGTGGTGATGAACTCTAGCCCACCATCTTGGTTTCTCCCTGTTAGTTGTTTTTGACTAGGAGCAATTTCGGTCCCCTCTAAGACATCTAGCAATTTCTAGATGCATTTTTGGTTGCCACACCTGGGGGATACTACTGGATCAAGCGAATAGAGACCAGTGATACTGTTAAATGTCCTAAAATACAAAGATTTACCTTATACAGCAGAGAATTATCCACTCAAAATTTCTATAGTGTTAAAATTGAGAAATAGTGCGTACACCAAAATAAAATATTAGGGTCAAAAGATAGAAACTGATGAGTATGAATGTCTTCCCTAGATGTTAGGTGCTGGGAGTCCTTGCAAGCTAATTGGCAGCATAAAGTGTTAAGGATTTGTTAAGATAGATCAGAGAAGGGAACAAGTAGGGAGCTGAAAACTTTACCTATGGTCACTGGAGGTAATAGAAGACATCCAGATCTATGTAATGGTTGCCTGTTTCTCAACCAATTATCAAGGCAACAGAGGCAAATCATCAATAAATACATTTATAATAATTGCATTATAAAGTTCAATTCACAAGTAAATCCAGAAATTCTAAATTGTTAAGCTAGAGAAAATTAATTATATCAAGTTAATAATAATTGCTTTGAAAAGTTATAGTTTCCCATAAAAGTAGACTTTCACATTAGGGAATTTTTCCAATGATTTTTAAAAATTAAATATATTTTTATTGATTTCAGAGAGGAAGGGAGAGGGAGAGAGAGAAATTTATAAACATCTATGAGAGAGAATCATTGATTGTCTGCCTTCTGCACACCACACACTGAGGATGGAGCCTGAAATCTAGGCATGTGCCCTGACTGGGAATTGAACTGTGACCTCCTGGTTCATAAGTCAATGCTCAGCCACTGAGCCATTGGGCTTCACAGATTTTTCAGAGAGAGATAGAGGGAGAGGGAGATGGAGAGAGAGAGAGGAAGAGAAAGAGGGAGAGAGAAAAACATCAATCTAAGAGAGACACATCAATCAGTTGTCTGCCTCTTACAAGTGCCTCGACCAGGGCCAGGGATTTAACTCACATTCAAGGCATGTGCTCTTGACTATAATTGAACCTGCGACCCTTCAGTCTGCAGGCCAAGGCTCTATCCACCAGCTGGGCTGGAAAAGAGGTGAGCTTTCTTTCCACCAACACACACACACACACACACACACACACACACACACACACACACCTGTCTGTCCTAGAGATTCAAATTGTGATTGGTGCAGTAGATTTAGCATTTTTTATTTTATCTAATTTAAAAGCCCTTGCTATTTTTGTAGTTTGAGAAAAACGCATGAGCAACTCTTTTCTTCTCCTCTTTGTCTAAGAAAGTAAGCAAAGCTTCATAGATCAACTTTACTAATGAAAGACATACAAAGCTTAGCCTACAAGAAGCCAAAAGCTAAATGGAGATGAAAGTCACCAAATGTATGTTAGTGGTCCGACCTTACTGAGGTCAATACAACTGTACTTATTCAGTGTATACACAGAAAGCCTCAGCCAGAGCCTCACTGCGCCATCCAAGAGGGGCACATGGAAAAGGAAACCTAAGTTTTTGCCTTTCATAAAAATAGCCAAATATATCAATGTGGATTAGTTCTGAGGCGCAGCATTTCAGGTGACTAAATTTCTTAATATGCTCTTCTAATTTATTACAATGAACACAATTATCTTTTTAATAGTTTTATTTAAAGAAACACCTAATTCTAAAATTAGAATTATTTCAATTAAATAACTTTGTGAACTTATGGTTTAATTATAATAAAACTAATAATTAAATGAACATTGAAAATGATGGAAAACAGACTACTCTAAAAGAGATGATCTGAAACTCATTCTAAAGATAAAGGGGTTATGAGGTCAGGGGTACACCTGGCTATGGGTTGAGGTTCCTCCATAGGGCTGTGGGCCACATTTGTCCTATTCTTTTCTCCAATCTCCTCTTTTATTACTTCTCATATTTTCCAATATTCCATTCACATATACTTCCCCCAACCAGCCAATTTTATCTGTTTCACATTTATTTAAAAACACCACTTGAAATCGCCTTCAGGAGAAACTTTCTGAAATATTTATACATTATATGGGGGAGTCTAACTCTGAGAAGCTTCAATATAGGATCCATGCTTTTTAAATAACCTAGATCCTGCTTGGAAGAATAACTCTAATTGAGAATAACAAAAAACAAGGAACCCACAATGCACCAAACTTATAGTATCTAAGTTTCCATTTTGTGGAAGATCAAATGACCTAATTCTATGCATAAACTCTTTTATTTTACCCAGCATAGTACATATATGTGTTAAGTTTATGCAGGTTCCATTATTATCTAGTATGGCACTTTTAAACACACACACACACACACACACACACGCGCGCGCGCACACACACACACACACACACACACACACACACATGCTTATGCTTATACTTGATTGTTCCAACTACCTGCCATTCTTAATTATGGTTGCACCTAAGAATAATCCAGAGAAAAAACTGAAAATACCAATACTTGTACCCCACTATAGATCACTTATTTATTCAGGCTTTCTGAGAGAGTGACCTGGCATGGTATGTATGCAAAGCTCCCTATGCCCGGTCAGTGTGGCTCAGTAGTTAAGTGTTGACCTATGAACCAGGAGTTCATAGTTCCTGGTCAGGGTACGTGCCCAGATTCTGGGCTCAATCCCAGAAGGGGGTATACAGGAGGCAGCCAATCAGTGATTCTCTCTCATCATTGATGTTTATCTCTCACTCTTACTCTCCCTTCCTCTCTGAAATCAATAAATATTTGTTTTAAAAGCTCCCCAGATAATGCTAATGCATAGCCAGTGTGCAAAACCATCAAGCTAGGAAATAAAATATTGGGGCAAGAAGTTAGCCTGTTTTTATTCAATGTGTCATTGAACAACACATATATTAAAATAGGCATGCAACATGATTTGAATATAGTTAACTTCACTTGGCTATAGTAATGTAGGTCAGTTTTTTTTCAAGGCCTCATACCTAAGAAGTAGAGAAAATGATGACTAAGAAGCATGCTCACCCAAAAGGGGGAAGCTGCCTAAACTCACTATGGTGGTAGTAAAGAAAACAATGGAAGAATGGTTCAATTGCAAAAGGAAACCTTCATATTTTTAGGTCTCCAAAAAAAGAAAGGGTCCAAGCCATTCTCTGGGGGGACTGCTCAGGCATTTTACTCTATGACATATGAAATTGGTTATTTTTATATGTATTTTTATTTATTTCAGAGAGGGAAAAAAAGGGAGAGATAAAAACATCAATGATGAGCCGGGACCAGTTTGGCTCAGTGGATAGGGCGACGGGCTGCGGACTGAAAGGTCCCGGGTTCTATTCTGGTCAAGGGAATGTACCTTGGTTATGGGCACATCCCCAGTAGGGGGTGTGCAAGAGGCAGCTGGTGGTCGATGATTCTCTATCATCGATGTTTCTAACTCTCTATCCCTCTCTCTTCCTCTCTGTGAAAAATCAATAAAATATATTTTAATAAAAAAAAATCAATGATGAGAATAACTGATCAGCTGCCTCCTGCACACCCCCCACTGGGGATTGAGGAGCCGGCAATCTGGGCATGTGCTTTTGGCCAGAATTGAACCCAGGACCCTTCAGTCTGCAGGCGGACGCTCTATCCACTGCGCCAAACCAGCCAGGGCAAAACTGATTATTTTTTACTATAGGTGTCTGTCATTGATAGAGGCAAAAGTTCTTTCAAATTCTGACCTATTTTTTAAATTTTCATATTTATTCATTCATTCATTCATTCATTTTTGCCACAAGAAAAGAAAAGTTATGCTCTAAGCCCAGCAAAGTACATGGGAGTGACCCAAAGCATCCTAACCCATGTTCTTTTTCGTCCTCTGCTAAGCCCTTGAAAAGCATTAGGGATGATTTACAGGCCTTTGGGCCAAGGCTTTGCTGCTACAGTAATCTGCCAGCATAGTACCTTTGGGCCAAATTGAGAGACAGGAAGGCACCATCTTTGGTGATTTAATCATCTTAGCTTTGGAGCTGCCCATAAAGTCTGTGGGTGACAGCAGGAGGAAAGACAAAAATGGATTGGTCTTCCAAGTCTGAATAATGGGTGGCATGGAGCCTCATCTCTAGCAGACCTGATAGGATGAAAACAAGTGTGCTCACTCAGAGAAGATTAATTTGGAAAAATCTGAACTATTAAACTCTAGTCGTCTCTCCATGAGTCCTGGCCCTTGGAAGTCCACCTACTCAAATTCCCTCCAGGGAGAATTAGTAATCCACAGTCTCCATGACTCAACTCAGCACACATTTTCTTTTTTCTTTGCGATAAGCACAAATCCACAGAGCCTTTCTTCTTATAAGATTCTGTGAGTCTGGAATTATAGCAGATTATTATTCTTAGGTTGATCGGCAAGCCCCTCACTAGTATTTCTAAATGGGAAAATGGGTATTTATTTATTTATTTACTTACTTACTTTGTAAAGATTTAACTCTAACAAAAAAAAGGATAAGCTGAAATCTATATCCTGCAGGAATCAAAATAAGAATTTTGGGGAAATTATCCTATGTGGTAAATAGTTACATCACGGTTCAATGTGTCCTATAGACTTTAAGCATGAGCATTCAGACCGTACAAGCACCTCTTAAGCCAGATGCAGGGAAAGGTGATTGGGGAAACAAACTGAGGATGGAAGACAGCACAGAGTCCACTCTTAGCATGAGGCATGGTCATATGAATACTCCTCCAACTTCCTGTACTCTGTTTCACCAATAATACAGAGAACATGTTCCTGCTGGAAATAAATCATCTCTTGGGCTTTTCGCCTACAGACTTCCCCTGTAGCTGCCTCCCTGTTCCTTTGACCCCATGTAGCTTGGAGATGGCTGTCTTCTCTCTATATCTCACATGGACTTCACTCTGTGTCTGTCCTAATTTCCTCTTAAAGGACACCAGTGGTATTAGATTAAGACCCGCTGGAATGACCTCATTTTAATATAAGCACCTCTTTAAAGACCCTATCTCCAAACACAGTTACATTCTGAGGTACTAGGGGTTAATACTTCAACATATGAATGAGAAGGGACAGCAACAATACTTATTGCATCTGAATCCACTTGACAATTTTTCAAAGCAAGCTCTAAATCAAAACAAACCTCTTAGTACAATTTAGGTACCTCTTGGATTAGATCCCTCTTGCTCTCTTTTCTTTACAGTCATCACACCCCAACCCCTAGGTTATCACAAGATTCTAATCACTTTGGACAGTATCAGTTTGGGCTAAAATTTGCTTTTAAAGATTAATCCTTTTCCTTTGCTTCAGGGTCATGGATTTTAGCCTCTGGGCAAGGTATTATCAAGGCTTTTATTTGGCTTTTGACATTTATCTAGCATGATACACCTTGAACTGTCAGCTTACAGCACATCACACCAAAGGTTATATTTGCCCTTATAAATTCCCTGCTCAAGCCGCAGCTTCCTTTCTTTTGCAGAAAAGCAGAATGGAAAGGAGGAAAAAAAAGATAACATCCATGTCTGACCATGAGCAACCTGGATTTCAAGGGTAGTTTTCCCTCAGCAAAGAGTTTTCAAGTTCTCGTTGGCCATTCTTTCTTTCAGAAAGTACTCCTTCTACCATGGGCCTTCATGCTGGTCTATGGCTTCATGACCCTGGACACTGAACATCAAAAAGCAACACGTTTAATCACTTGACATATGATTTGAACTGGGATTCTTTAAAATAGTTCGACCAGCTAATTTGCCAACCCATAAATGAACACAAAAGAAAGTGTTAGATTATAAGGTCCAGTTGTCTTGCAACAGTCCCTGATACAGGCATACAACAGATTTTTTTGGATGGAAAAGGACAGGATAAGGAGGAAGAGATTCATCAGATCATGATGCAACTGGACAAAGACTACAAGGGAACTCTGGGGCAAAGAATTTTCAGTCAGAGGAGTGCTGTTCTAAGGGGAAATGCCATGGCCTTTGCTATATCATCTTGCTGAGTTGCCAAGGAGACTACCCTGTAAACAGTGTGACTTCAGCTACCACCACCTTGCTCAGTCATTGGCCCAGGGCTTCTCACAAGAGGAGATGGATCTAAGGATGTCTTTCAGCTAGAGGTTAGCAGTGACACTCCTCACAGCAGGACATCGTGTCCTCTTTCAATAGGAAATGTGAACTGTGCCACCCCATCTGCCCATATAACTTTGAAAAAGGAGATCCAAAAATCATCTTATTCTTGTGTATATGTTTACAAGTGGTGATCACAGTCCTTATTGTCCAAAGGAGGGCCTTTTGAAAGTTAAAGGAGTTGCTACTAATAATTATACTAGGATTATGGATATAGTTAACCATTCTACTAATATATCTGTCTAGCTTTATTACTCACACAAACTTTTATTTCTACTCTTCGGAGATTCAACCATGCATCGATCACAATTAATTTCCTCCATGTTTATGAGATATTTACTATTTATGGAAAAAAAATCAAATCTGGATGTGCTATGGAGAGTGTGCTGAAGGAACACATATGAAAAAGCAAAGGTGTTCATCTCCCCTTTTCCTACCTTCATGCTGATGCTAGGGCTGGATTATGCATCCCACACCAGTGACTCTCAACCTGGATTGGTACACTGTAGCTGTGAAGCAGATCCCTAAGGTCCCAAACAACTTATATGAATTTATGTTTTTATCTGTTGTTTTCACTTTTGTGTGTGAACATGTGAGCTGATAACTTGTTTATCCTCAGTCTGTGATATGGAATCACTTGTTAATGTGATGGAAAAGTAAAACTTGGATGTGCAACCAACAGACAACCCTTCTACAGTGGTTCAATGTATAGGCACTTATTTTTCTTCTACAGATCTTGGCAGTTTTGGGCTGGTAAGACAGTTAATCATGTTACCTCTGATCCTGGAACCTTCTGATTGTTGGCTTCTGTTGTCATGAAATCAAAATGTTTGTTTGCTTTTTTGCAAATAGATAATACGTGGTTTATTTGTGCATGGAATATTACACAGCATGAGAATAAACCATGTACAGATACAGTACATGCAACTAAAATCTCACAAACATAATGTTGAGCAAAAGAAGCCAGATACAACAGAATACACAAGGTTTGATCTATTCATATAATCTCTAAAACCAGACGAAACTGTTCTATGCTCCTAAAATTCAGGATAGAGGTTACCTTTTGGGTGGTAGTAACTAGGAGGGTGCATAAGGGGGTTCCTGGGCTGCTGGCAATATTGCTTATTGTTCTGGGTGCTGACTGTATGCATGTGTTCTGCTGTGAAAAACATCACTGACTTGTTTGTCTACACTGTATGTTACACTTCAGGCATTGATTCATTTTTTCTGTGAAAATGGAGAAGAGAAAAATGTCACGGGGGAAAATGATGAGAGCACATTCTTGCTCAGTCTGTTTTCCTAAATAATTTTCTGGGAAGCCTAGCCTAGCAACTTCCATTTGTATTTCATTAGCCACAGGATATTTGGTCACCTCTGGCTTTAAAGGAGTCTGGAGTGAAGAATCTTTTAATTGGCACATGACCATCATGAGCAAAAGAAGGGAGAATAGATATTTAGTAGTCAAAAGACATAGTACCATGCCTGCGTAGAACATTTTATTATATCCAGATCTGACGCGCTATATATCTGGCCCCATCTCTGAATTTTTTTCTCATATTGTTTAATTCACAGGAATGTCCCTTCTTATTCTCTCTCTTCTCCAAGACAATATATCCACATATTTTTCTGAAGCTGAAAAGAGTCATCAGTTATATGGCCCAACTTTCACAACAAATCTGAGTCCCAGATGTGACACACAGTTGCTTACATCCCAATTGGTTCCTGCCCATCGCTGTAGATCCAGCACAACTCAACGCTTGCTGGTATGCCACCCTCAAATCCTGATTTCTTCTAGAATCTATTCTATTTTGTCAATTGTACATTTAAAACATTTAAATCTTAAGTTGTTAAAGTTTGAGTCATGTACATGTAAGGATAGTAAGAAAGTGTTGATATATTTTTACTTTTGTCATAGTGTTCATATTTTTAAAATACTTAGTCACTAATTGGCACAAAAAAGAGGAAATAAACAGACATGCCCAACACAAGCAAGAAATGACATCAGCTTTTGCAAAAATTTAGAAGAAAATTAAGAAATCTCAAAAACAAAAAAAACAAAAAACCCAACAACTTTGATTTCCTTAATTATATCATGGAAGCGCATATGAATTATCACACACTTATATACACACAGAGCAACTGTGACATAAGGGGACAATATTCTTAGTCTTCTGTAATGTCCAAGTAATTCAAGTGTGCTACAGTGATATGATATTTATATAACTCATTTTCAGTGTATCAATTTTTCTCTTCATGCTGTCTATCTTTTTATCTTTAAAATCCATATTAAAGTCATGTTATTCTTTACAAGTTGGGCAACTGGAGGTGAGAGAAATTAGATTTTCCCAAAGTAATACTTTAGATTCTTATATTTTACTTAAAAGAAATATGACTTCTGACAAAATCTGGCTCTCTTACTTCCTTCTACTTCTCTAATTCTTGATCTATTGGTAAAATATATATATATATATTGGGTTTACAAAAATTGTAGAAGGATTTATATTTGATTTTTAAAAGAGGGTTTTATTTGTCTATTTTTTTTTCCAGACTTGTAATATGTTATTGGGAAGAAAAAACATTTTCAGGGGCAATGGTTTAACTAAAGGCTCAAGGCAACGTTTGCAACTAGACTCAGGTTTCTATTTGTACTGTATAGTTTGTGGAATGGGTGACATTCATCATGTCACCTACTTTCAATTAAATGCTTCAATTTTCTCAAGAAGTAAGCCAAGGAGACACAATCATACACTTGTGATTGATATGTCACATTCAGAGCTGATCACTTTCTTGTAACTTCCCTAAGGAAAAGTCCTTCAAGTCAAGTCATATTGGCTTTATTCTGGCACCTCAACCTACATACTAGTAACTGTTGGAATAAACCAAGGTCTTTCATTCTATAATCTGCTTATTAACCTATTTACTAAGTATTTCCTCAGTCATGAATATGGGCCCTGGACTCTTCTAGGTGCTGGGAATATATTTAAAAAATTAAACAAAGCTATCGAACTGGTAGTGTTTATATGCCTATAAAAGAGATAAGTGAAACACATAAAACTGTTACATGCAACCATGACCACAATAGTAGCATGTCATAATGCAAAAGAAGAGAGAAGTCTCTTGGTTTAATAGCTAGAGGACTTTGACAATACTATCTGAACAATGTTCCAAGAGGAATCATAAGGCTATAGTGGAAGAGAAAGAAAGTAAAGTACAATATGAGCTATAAGAAAATAGAAGATAGGAAGAGAGGTCTCAACAAGATCTGTGAACCAATTTCATTGAAATAGAAGTAAATTAGGGTCCTAGTGAATTTGGTTCAGTGAATAGAGCATCAGCCTGCAGACCAAAGGGTCCCAGGTTTGAAGGGCAAGTATCTTTGTTGCAGGATCCTCCTAGGCCCAGGGCCCTGGTTGGGGCTTGTGCAGGAGGCAACCAATTGATGTGTTTCTCTCACATTGACGTTTCTCTCTGTCTTTCCCTCTCTCTTCCACTATCACTAAAAATCAATGGAAAAATATCCTTGGGTGAGGATTAAAAAATAAATACATAAAAATAGAAAACATCCTTGAAAGCAGACATTGTATATTACATTTTTTGGATTTTCCCAGATGTGTTGCATTTCTCCTAGCATATAAAAAATGTCCAGGATGAGGCCATGGACCTACAGCATAGGTGGAGATCTTCAAACGGGTAAGGTCGGGCTATTGGATAAATTTACATGAGTAATATGAGTATTAAGGTTGCCATAGATGGTGGCAGAAATGGGGATGGAAAGAAAGACTTAACTCAAACCACAGTTTTCAACACCATAATTAGGAGGCTTTCAAATGACCAGGAGTATGCTAGATAATCAATGTTATAGCTCACATTACAGAGGGCAAATTATTTCATGATTATAGAAAAGTTATGGTCTGGAAATAGCTGAAAAAAATTCAAGATCATCATCATATTTCAATGTATGAATGATATGAGAATACAAGTGTTTCCTTAGCAGAATACTGAGAAAGAAGGAGGACAGTCTTTGGGAAAGATTCAAGTATGTTAAGATCAGAAATTTGAAGAGAGGGAAGAAATCTGCTTAAAACTGAATGTTGTGCCAAAACCGGTTTGGCTCAGTGGTAGAGGGTCAGTCTGCGGACTGAAAGGTCCCAAGTTCAATTCCCCTCAAGGGCATGTACATTGGTTGTGGGCATATCCCCAGTAGGGGGTGTGCAAGAGGCAGCTGGTTGATGTTTCTCATCGACATTTCTAGCTCTCTATCTCTCTCCCTTCCTCTCTGTAAAAAATCAATAAAATATATTTAAAAAACAAACAAACAAACAAACAAAACTGAATGTTGTTTCTATGAAGCCTGCCTTTCTGCTGTGACAGGAAAAATCAGAAGAGAAAAATGTCAGAACAGCAGCAGAGTTAACATTTGGCTTAATGATCTTGTACTATCACCAATAGAGAGGACAAAAGGATTATGATGCATGGTTTCTGAGGTTCCAGGACTAAACAAGATAAGGTTCTGAGTATTGCTGTGGTCACATCAGTGTGCAATTTTATGAAGTATGAACTCTCTTGAAAGGCTAGAAGCTTCTGCAGCTTACTAGAGATTATTGATTTTAGAGTTTCTTAGATTTTTAATAAGCATAAAAATCTTCCTCCAGGCATTGTTTTAACCATAGTAAACAAAATGTGTTATCTGTATTTCATTTACATTCAATTCAAAATATTGTTATTTTTATTCTGACCCATGGGCTAGGTAGAAATGTAATGTTTAATTTCAAATACTTGGAAATTTTCCAAGAATCCTTCTGTGCTATGGCAAAAGCTCTGCCAAACCCAAATTTTCATAATTTGGATAAAAATAAAATGCACATCTTCATCAAAATTGAGCAGCATGGCTTTGGAGGACTTTATTTGATAGACTGGGAGACTCACCATTAGAGTCCAACTCCTACCTTTTATAGATGTGCAACAGAAGGCAGGTTAACATTATATAATAGCAGAACCAAGACTAGATGTTAGCCCTCATTGGTCTAGTGCCATTGATTTAGAGTCAATGTTCTATAGGGAAATAATGCCTTTGTTTTTTATTCAGTTCAAAATTCAATAGTTTACTACTAAAATGCCTATCAAGTTTAAACAAACAGTTTTGCTTTTATTATTATTCTGTCTACAACTGGTCTGCAAATGTAGTGGAAACCTGAGAAATGTGTTATCACTCCTTTTCATTTAGCTCCCAAAGATGCTAGAATATTGGTCCCATCAGAGTTGATCTACAAATGTGTTAAACTAGATGAATTTTTTCATTGGATTAACATTGACTATCCATGGCCATTTGGATCACACATACATCTATGTAAATAGATACCTATCCACTCATTTGTTTTAGTACCAATGTTTTGTTAATACCATCCCAAAGAGTTTGAAATTATATTCCTATTTGCTTTGTATATGGGAGTCAGTGTATCTGGCTCTGATCATTAACAAAGGAAAGCAAAATATGTGCCTTTGCAAGTGTCTGTATAAGGCACACCACAGTACTGACATAATTAATAATCTAATATACATTATTGTTGATGCCTTAGCACTGGATCAAAATTTTTAAGTTAATGATTCAATCACCGACTATAATATTGGTTAATTTTGGGCAAAACTTACTCTCAGACTTACTCTCAGTGATTCCTCATTGGCACAAAAATGGTCCTGCCTTATAGTGTGAAGAGTAATGATGACTGATAATACCTAGAGAGAATAAATAAGAAGCAGGATAGGATTCATTCAACCTTCTCTGCAGTTGTGTCAGAAAGAAAAATCTTGTCCAAGACCCACATT
Source organism: Pipistrellus hanaki (assembly GCF_964339955.1). Classification (NCBI taxonomy): domain Eukaryota; kingdom Metazoa; phylum Chordata; class Mammalia; order Chiroptera; family Vespertilionidae; genus Pipistrellus; species Pipistrellus hanaki. The sequence goes on from NC_140508.1 coordinate 71,090,162, forward strand.
GCCAGAGATTATCTCATGCCTCTGCCAAATACGGATTATAAAGACCTCACAATGGAATAAAGTAACAAAAATCACCCCGTTCCTTTTACTAAATTCAACTACCACAAATTACTGGAAATCTTTCCAATTATGGCTGTAAAATTGAGCATTCAATTGGGAGTGAACAAAGCCTACTCCACTGCTAATCCTTAGATAATTACAAAAATTCTAAATTGCCTGTCATGTGATTGAAGTAGACACTCATAAGGCAACAGGGTGGTCTTGGTCACTAAAGAGATGGAAATTCAGATGAAGGAGATGACTCTGCGGGTGTTAGCAAATGCTAAGAAAAAGGACGCCTCTCTTTTCTGTGCTCGTTGACCTTTTGGCTCCAAATGCTCCATCTCTGGGGCTAAATGCACTTACAATTCTTTCCATCCTTTTGGATTTTCTCACAAGAAATCTTCCTTCCATGTTCTCCACTATTCTCCATGCAAATATCAGTCTTGATCTTTTAAAAGGCTGACCTATATTGGTTCAATTCCCACCATTTTAAAGTTCTACAATTATTAAATATTTTTTTTCAAAACTTCCATTCAAGCAAATGTCCCAAAGAGCACTACACATCTATCCCATGAGAAGATATTATATGGATGAAAGAATTACACAATGATAAACTCCTGTAATAGAGTTACATATCTGATTATCTAATTGATCAGTTATTTTTACAAGCATTACAAGTAACTAGTTCATACTTTCAGGTTTAAGGTATGAAAACCAGAGCCAGAAAGGTTTATCCATGATTATATAGTCAGGGTTCATCCAGAAACTAGGAATATTTCTATGCATTTTAAATAAGATGTTCAAATATAGAATTGATTACCCTAGTGATTAAAAAATTGAGAAGCCAAACAGGGAATGATGAATTAACCCAGAGATTAGCCACAACTAACGACTGCTATGGCCCAAAGGCTGGAGAGACAGGGGAAGAAGTGGTGTTTCCAAAACCCAGAAGCCAGTCTTCTGGAAGAATGTAGAACCAAGGTGTGGCTCCCCTGTAGGAGCTGGGAGCATGAAGGAAAGAGTGAAAGGGGTGAAAAGTCCAATCTCCTTCCTGTAAGGAAGAGCTTGGAGGGAGACACACCTGGCTTCTCCCCTACCCATCCCTGCTAGTCACTACTCATGCTTGGCATTGGCTGAACTTAGTTGGAAGCTATGCAGCAAGGGGCTCTGTATATTGGAGTCAGTAAGAAAGGGGGGAGACTAGATATTAGTGCAATGAGGCAACAACGGAGTCACAGGGCTAGTGACATAAGTAGCTCTGAAAAACTGCAAACATGATACCCCAGAACTCCTGCTCTCCTTTTAGACTATAGATATTTCTCTTCTGCCTGTATTTCCTGTAGCTCTGACTCCAGGACTTAGATAAATGAATGTCATGAGTCTGGCTCTCCTGTGGTCCTACTTGTGTGTATTACATATGGCTGGGTTAGCTCCAACTCCTGGTGACTCTGTGAATGACTAATGTCCACAGTGGCCTGTCATCAACAGCCTTGCTAAACTCCTGAAGACTCATGTCAATGGCTTTTTAATTTTTTTTATTAACTCAATCCATCTCATATTTGGTCTTCCTCTTTCCCTGCTGCCTTCTATTTTCTCCAGTACTACTGTCCTTTCCAAAGAACCCTGCCTTCTCACTATGTGCCCATAATAGGACAGTTTCAGTTTTGTTCTTTTCACCTCCAGTGATGTTTCAGCCTTAATTTGCTTTAGGACAACACTTGTTCATCTTTTTAGTGTGTCATGGCATCCAAAGAGCTGTCTTCCAACACTATGTTTCATTTTTTTTCCTATGACTCTTCTTCACTGTCCAACTTTCACATTTATATATAATAATTTAGAATATGAGGTCCCTACTTACATAAATGAATTATTCTAAAATTCCCACTTATTTCCTATTAATCACATTCATAAGTACTTCTCAAAAATTATGCTTACAATATTATCAGATCTCCTTCAGGCTTACAAAGCCACCCAGTCTAATGGTCCAGCAACATTATATACTGCTTTTCATTGGCAAGTCTTTGATGCTCTGACTTTACAAAAAAAAAAAAAAAGTCACTTTGTCCACACTTTCATCATCCCCATCCAAAGATTCTATGTCTTATACGGTTCTGCCACTTCTATGGAGCCATCCCTGATTTCTCCAGCCTTCTTGGTCTCCTCTCTTAGTAACACATACAACATATTAGCATTAGCCACACCATTTAGCAGCTAATCACTTGCTATTATGTAATTATTTTCTAATTGTCTCATATACATTATTCTTGGCACCCCAACAAAGTTGTAACATTATTATGAAAATGGCTATACCTTATCTCATTCATGTATGCCCTACCTTTTTAGGTTTTTACTGATTACATAATAGGCACTAATACCAGCTTATTTTCCTCCATTTGTGTGTGTTCCCGGCATTTAATAGAAATATGCTACCATATTCACTGCTCCATTAACTGTAATATGAATAACCTTCACTCCCACTGCTCCTGTCTACATTTTTTATACTATATGATTTAACTCAGTCTCCTTCTTAATATCCTGCACTCTGATATGTTATATAATTATCAGCAGTTGTCCATACTTACTTATATTCCCTTATGAATATATTCTCTTTCTTCTGGTCTACACATCCTCTTGAAAGCAGGAACCATATCTTAAGTCATTCCTATATGCCCACCGTGCTTAACACAGAGAAGACCAATGAGAATACAAACTGAGTTGACTCCTTTTCTATGCGTCCCAGAATCTAGCATATAGGAAGTAATCAACAAAAATGTTTCTTAAATGAATTAATGATGAAACAAAATCCAAAGCTAGGTTGAAATACATATATTTTAATCCTCACTGGAGGAGTGAGGATACTTTTTCCTTTGATTTTTTTTAGAGAGAGTGGAAGGGATGGGGAAGATGAGTAAAGAGAAAGAGAGAGAGAAAGAGAGAGAGAGAGAGAGAGAGAGAGAGAGAGAGAGAGAGAGAGAGAGAGAGAGAGAGACATCAACATAAGAGAGACACATAGATTGGTTGCTTTTTGCTCACATCTTGACGCGGGGGTGGCGGGGGGGGGCTGGGGGAAGCGAGCTTGAACCTACAACTGAGGTACATGTCTTTGACCTGGAATAGAACCTGTTGTTATCCTTTGGGTCAGGGGATGATGCTGTAACCACAAAGCAAACTGGTAAGTTAAATAATTTTAATATATTATTCTTTATTAAAATATAGGCATAAAGATCAACTTCATTTTCAAGAAAGTTCTAGAAATTAAAACCATAAACTGATAAGTTATCTATACTTCAGTAACCTAATTGTGGTTGGTAGTTTCAAATTCTTTCCCTATCAACACTCTAAACAGAGGATCTAAAATTAGAAATCTAGATCAATCTTGGTTTTCTTTCTTAGGCTTCATTTTGGGGATTCTTTGGGGATCCTTCTTGAGGAAGTGTGAAGACTAGAGGGATACTCAAAATGTAAGAAATGAGTAGGCGAAGAAACAAAAGGCCTGAAGAGTGTACACACCTGCTAACCACATGGCTGGCATTTATGCCTTGAAAAAAATAACACAACAAATTGTTTTACATGATTAAGAGGGATGGCTGGGGCCATTAGTGGAATAATGGAATAGGACCATGGTTCTATTTTGTTGGATTTTGGAACTGAGGCCATGATTAAGAAATTGTTTTAAGCAGACTCAATCTTATGTTTAGAAGAGAAACAATCTTCTGCACTGAAAGTATCTATCACTCACCCCCTTTTTCAGGTCTAATATACCTGCCAAATCAGTCTTTCTAAGCCCAACATTATTCTCAAATGGTAAACAATGGACAGCCAAGAGCCACAGGAGAATTTGGGGTTGGCCCTTTCTGAAGGAGAAGTGGATCAAGCTGGAGACACAAGCAAGGGATGGAGAGAGCACTCTGTTTTCAAAATGGAAAATGAGAGGAGGCTGGACCCAAGTGTTACTTCACAATAGTGCCAGGGATTCCTTTGTACATATACTGACCTGGTTCAAAGTGTCTTCTCTATGCTATGTTAAAGAAAAGGCAATTTTATTATTTAATCTTTCAAAACAGAAAAGAGGCAAAGACTAGACATCACAGAAAATACTTATGCTTCTGGCACTCCCATTTCCATATACAAGACCAGAGATATCAGCAAGCCAGCTGAGTCTTGGCAAAGAAATCATCAGTCATACATAACACTGTACTCCAATCAAAGGTGTGCCTCTCTCCTCCCTCTGTCACCACCTGGAGCTCTGCTCCCTGGGAGCCTCTCTCCAATGGGCCCCTTTCCCCAACTGGGTTTTCTAGATTTTGATTGGTTTCACTGGAGCCACTGATTTATGGTGGCATTGTGGAATAAAGCATGCTTCCCTTCTTTTTCAAATAACTATATGTTGCACCTGTATTTCACTTCATGTTATGTATGCATTCGCATGTGGCCAACTGGAGCTAATACAGTTGCTTCTTTTTTCTCTCCTCAAAACCAAATGATTTTGATGTTTTGGAATCTCTTCATTGGAGCCCTAAAAATATCACTAAAATTACATTGCTTTTGCTGGGGTAAATCATCATTATTTTGTCTTCAGTTTTAATATTCACTTCAAAGCAAATGGATGAAGATTATAGTCCAAGCAGAAAACATCACTAATGTTAACTATCTATAATTTGTGACACTCATTTTGAATCAAGACAAAAGAACCCTGTTTAATAGCTCAATGCTCAAAACTATGGTGTAGGTTCCCTGTCTTAAGAAGCCACAACTTCATGTCACCACATTAGTAAGAACCTGAAAGTCAGTGAATTCTTACCTCAGAGTTGAGAGTGAATTTAAAAGACAGAATGAATAAAAAAAGTATATTTATTGTAATTATAAGAATTGAATGTATATCAGAGTTTGCCTATTCCAAACTCCTAATGGAATTCTAAAACTACCTTTAAAAATATATTGACAAATTTTCATGCAAGTTCAACTCTTCCAATTACTGTTAGAAGGGGAGACTAACCCTTGCTGGTTTGGTTCAGTGAATAGAGCTTCGGCCTGTGGACTGAAGGGTCTCAGGTTCGATTTTATACAAGGGCAGGCTCTATCCTCCAATAGGGGGCATGAGGAGGCAGCCAATCAATGATTCTCTCTCATCATTGATGTTTTTAATCTCTTGCTCCCTCTCCTTTCCTCTCTGAAATCAATAATATATTTTAAATAGATAGGAGACCATGACCTCAAAAAGCACTCTACCCAGCTTTAATAGCTCTCTTTAATAGGATGTTTTCTCCCTGGTATTGAGCAGAAATCTGCCTCCCTGTAATTTCCACCCATTACTTCTGGCCTCTAGAGTAACACCAACTAAGTCTAATCTTGCTCCCAGATTGCTATCCTGAGAGTCAAGAGTTCTCTCCTTAGGCCTTTTATCTTCAGTTTAGATATTTCTAGTTCCTTTACAGTGGCTTCCATGCCAAGGAACACCCTTATCACTCTCATCTGGAAGAATTGCACTTTAAAAGCATCCCTTTATTTTTTTTAATTTTTTAAATTAATTTCTTTATTGATTAAGGTATCACATATTTGTCCTCAACCCCCCATCCCCACTCATGTCCCCACCCCCCTATTATCCTTGACCACTGGTTAGGCTCATATGTATGTATATAAGTCCTTAAAATATAACCCTTGAAACTGAATTTAATAAACATTTCAGTTGATTTCTGTCTTCTATTAGAATAGAGAAAGCTGAAAAAAGCAACAGCCCTATCAACCGAAAACAATAAAACACACTCAGAGACAGACAATCTGCAAATTCACAACCATCTTGATTCTAGCAGAGCTGAAGATGCAGAAGCAACAACTAACCTGAAATGTAAGGGGGGACAAGAGCCTCTAAAGAGAGAAGGGATGCCTGTACCTGCTTTCTTGGACCACATGCTTCCCTGGAACATGTTCTGTGGGACACGATACACTGAGTTCAAACAAATTGCTAAGGTCCCAAATCTGGGCTAGGGTGAGAATATAAAACCCTGGCCTCAGCAGACCCCAGGATAATGTGGACCTGCTGGAAGATAAGGTTTCTCCACCCACTGTAGGGTGCTCAAGAGGAAGATTAGAGCAGTGCATAAGGTAAAAGGCTCCCTGGTGGGGCAGACAGACAGGAAGAGCAGTCACAACCTCTCCTGGGCCCTTCCCTTACAGAAGAAAAACCTGAAGCCACTGGAGGAAGGGCAGCAAATGCAGTCATCTCAGGGCACAGGTGAAGGTTCATTGGGTCATGGGGGGAAGGGGGAGGGAGGGAGGAACAAATAAACATCACTCCCCTGGGGAGTGTAGGAATATTTTCTGTGCCCAGGACTTTATGGATCTCCTGCCTTGGGGGCAAAGACAGGGTCACAGGGATAAAGAGCCTCAGGGTCTGTGGACAGAGTGCTGTTGGTGCTGTAATCACTGAGCCATCATTCCTATTGCTTGTACTCCTCACCTCAATGCAAAACATCTAGTTTCTGAGATGTCATGGGCTCCTGGGAAATTTTTCTAAGAACTCATTCCTGGCTTTCTCTTAGTCACGAAACATGAGGAAGCTTTTGAATGGTCGATAATAAATGGGACTTAGACAATCCCTTTACTCCAGGGCTCTGAAAATAGATTATAACTAGAGAAAGGGAGAAAAGTGTTTGGGGATTAAAAATTCAACAGCCCTCAGCAGCTTGACTGTTCTTTGCTTTATGCTAGCCTTCCTCTGAATCTACTTCTTGAATATTGCAATGATGGAGACAGAACTGCACAAGCTCTCATAATCCTCCCCTTTCCCTGGCTCTGAGCTGACAGCAAAGGAACACAAAGGTAAGGGTTATGCCAGTGCATTCTCTGCAGTGGACTCATCTGCCTGAGGGCTCAGCTCTCTCAAGGAAAACCTGGTGATTCAGTTGGTAAGGAGAGCAAGCGCCCAGCTTCCTGCATGGTTCCCATCACATCCTTCTGAGCCAGGCCCACCTGCTGGCCCCTCTGCTGTGGGGAGAGACTCAGGTTTTGCTGTCACACTTGTAATCTCAATCAATACTGCCAGCTTCTTTTAGTTTTCCTTCTTCCCCTCCTCCTCTCAATGCTGCAAACTGCTGAGGGACTGTCATAATGCAAGTCCAAGTTTACCCCACATGCATTGTTGCATTAAATAAGGTCAAAGACATGTCTAGAGGCTTATGGGATTAAAAATATTTAAAAAATGAAAAGAGATCATTACAGTCCTGTAAAATGTATTTTGTTTCTCTTCATCTAATTACCAGAGCCTTCTACTTATGCAAACCTCAAAAGAATGTGATTTGGAAGTCACTTAATTAAAAGGAGGCAGGTTGAGGGTTTATATAGTCAGGGAACACTCCTCTTCAATGGTCTAATCCAGTGGTCAGCAAACTCATCAGTCAACAGAGCCAAATATCAGCAGTACAATTGAAATTTCTTTTGAGAGCCAAATTTTTTAAACTTAAACTTATTCCAATGCCACTTCTTCAAAATATACTTGCCCAGGCCGTGGTATTTTGTGGAAGAGCTACACTTAAGGGGCCAAAGAGCCGCATGTGACTCAGGAACTGCAGTTTGCCAACCCAGGGTCTAATCACACCCAGGCTGCTGGCCAGGAATTTTAGTTTATTTTGTATTGTTTTTATTTATTTTTTTCTTACTTCTGGTTTCCCCTTTCTTTGTTCTGTTTAATATTTATTTCCTCCCTTGATAATCTCAATAGGTTTCCAGGCTTTAAATACAGTCTATATTCAAATAATGACTGATTTCTTTTCTCCCCTGCCTGGAGCTTTAGAATCATGTATCTATCTTCTCAGTATCTCTACTTAGATGTCCAAGAGACCCATTCCCCATTCCAACTTTACATCACTACCACTGAACTGTGGGTCTTGCTCACTAAACCTTCTCCACCTATAAAATTTTAGTTTATTTTATATTGTTTTTATTTTTTTTTTCTTACTTCTGGTTTTGGTGCCTTTGTTCCCAGAGTTTGCAGTAATGTCTGTTTGAAGAGAAGACGTGAAGAAGGCTGTGATTTACTTCTACGGTTGGGGTCAGACACTTTTTCTTAGGTTAGTAAACAGGACATTTCTCTCTCCCTCCCTCCTTCCCTACTTACCAAACACCTCCCTGTGCAGAAAAGTGTTTGTGATGCTAGTGACATTGACTAAAATCAATAGGAGATACAGAGGGAGCAAAACAAACCCTTTCTTCTTGTAGCTAAGGACCTGAAGGAGGCCCAATGCTAATAACCGCTGTGGTTATTAGCATACAATTCCCTGCAGCACAGCTGCTCCCTGTGCACCAAGCCCCCGGAGGCAGGGCCAGCACTGTGCTCATCATGCTGACTACAGTGCCCAGCACAGTGCCTGGCAAAAACTGGGCTCCATAAATGCTTCTTGAACGACGTGATAAGGAAGTGAGTAGATAGCTGACTCTAGAAAATGTTCCACTCACACTTCCTATCATCAGGTCTGGGCTCCTCCAAGTCAACTCTCCGAAAACTATTGTATCATGAACAGTTTAGACACGCAAATACCAGATGGCTCAATTGCTAACTTACCTCCACAAGCACCGAAGGGGACTTGCAGATCTTAGAGACTTTTGGAGACAGTCCACACCATGCTAGAACACACAGAATTACAAAGATACCAGCAGCACCACTGTCCTTAAAGGGTGATTGAAGTCCTGCTCTTGTCCAGAATAAAACTGATTTCCACAGTACCCTAGTTTTCTGTTTGCAGAAGTTGGTTGGGGGTTGAGATTTGGCCAAGAAGGCCTCCCAGAAATGGTAATGTTTGAGCTGGTTCTCAAAAGTTGGGTATAACTGGACTAGATGGAGCCAAAGGAGATTGTACACCTGTAATAGCAAGGGCCAACAGCACAGAGATGGGGCAAAGCCTGGAGAGCTGGAGGGAGAAGAGAGGGGTGCAGAGTAAGCAGTGAGTGTGCCCAGACTGACTGACTGGAAGCCACACAGAAGTGTGTGCTTCCTATAGTAGGTCAGGAGTATATAGAAGAATTTTAAAGGGAAGAGTGACATGGTTCTTGAAAGGTAATTTTAGGAGCAGTGAGCTAGACACCTGGATGAAGGACAGCTGGGAGACCAGATATAAGGCTTTTGCAAGAGTCTAGAAACATACCCATGTTTGTGTTTGTGTGTGTACGTGTGAGTGTGTATTCATGTATAATGGCATGTGGGTTACCAGAAAGATACACTCAAAATGGCTCATATAAACCCCACTGCACACCTGTAAAATTCTTCCTCATTGATCTATATTCAGAAATGGTGAAGGCATGATAAAGAATCATTATACTCTGTATATGTTTTCATTTACTTCCCAAATAAACATGACAACCACAAATAGCTTCTAATGCTCAGACTGTACAAACCATCTCTCTACTAGTACTGACCTCCCTCACAAGTGGTTTTCCCACCTGAGTTCAGGTGATTCTTACATTATGCAAATCACTTTGACCTCCAAAACAATGTGTTGTTATAATAATGTGCTTGGGAATATTGTTGTTTTTATGTCTATCATTAGTACAGAATGACAGCCTAGGGTATTACACAAATTTCTTCTTCCAATGAAAGTAATTGAGCCACACAAAGGAGCCACATAGAATATACAATGGCTCAACAAAGGGGGATTATTAAGTTTAACTATACTCCATATGACTAAGTGGCTTATTTTTTAAAAAATTAGTTTTTATCCTGAAACTTTTAGCTTTGTGACAGCCTAGTGAGCATGCAGGAGCAGCCAGCAATCAGTCTCCTGGGCATCATCAGTTCCCCACTCCACTGTAGGCCTTTTCCCTCCATACACCAGGAGGCAATACTGCATACTGGTTAAGGGTGCAGTATCTAGAGGCCGAGTTTGAATTCCATCTCTACTATTATACTTTTGTGATCATGGCAGCTACTTAAAGTCTATTTCAATATTTTGTGTTGCTGTTGTTATTTAATCTATAAAAATTGTAGTATCTGTCTCAAGTGTGTTAGTTCACTTGTTTTGGGGGGAATTAGATGAATTTCTATCTAGGCTCACGGGCCATACCATTGAAAAACATATATTCTAGTAGGGAGGTAAGACAAAAAAACAATATAATTAATTTTTAAACTTAGTAAATTGTGATAATGCAAAAAAAAAAAAAAAAAAAAAAAAAAAAAAAAAAAGCAGAGCAGGGTAGAAGGAATGGAGAATGGTGGGTGGTTAGGGGGACAATTGTAGCATTAATGAGGAAGGTGGCCAGGGCAGCCTCATTGAGGAAAAAAGATATGAGGAAATAGTTGAAGGAGAGAAGACAGTTATCCAAGTGAACACCCGGGATAAAGGCCCTGAGGCCCTCACCTGGTGTGTTCAACAAGCCTCCCGAAGCCAGTGTGGCTCCAGCACTGGGAAAGGTATGAGAGGTTTGATCATGTGAGGCCAGATAAGGAGATGCTTCTCAGCCAGGCATGGCCTTTGGCTTCTTGGAGTGACATGGGTTTAAACAGAGGAATGACAAGATCTGGTTTGCATTTTGAAAGCTGCTGCATTTTAAACCACCTCAAGAGTGAAAGAAGCAAAAGGCCTTTCCAGAGGCACTTCTTCCAGGTGAAGGACTGTGAGAACTATGTCCAAGTTCGTAGCTACGGAGTGTGTAAGAAGAAACCAGGTTCTGTAGTTATTTAGAAAGCATGGGATTTCCTAATAGTCCAGATGACTCTCCTATGTTTGATGTGACAAATTAAGAGGAGAAAGTTGTCATTAACCAAAAAGCCTATGGGTGGAGAAGGTTTAGTGAGAAAGACCCACAGTTCAGTGGTAGTGATGTAAAGTTGGAATGGTCTCTGGGACATCTGAGTAGAGATACTGAGAAGATAGATACATGATTCTAAAGCTCCAGGCAGGGGAGAAAAGAAACCAGTCATTATTTGAATATAGACTGTATTTAAAGCCTGGAAACCTATTGAGATTATCAAGGGAGGAAATAAACATTAAACAGAACAAAGAAAGGGGAAGGAGGAGGAAGGATTAAGGTCTGAGCCCCAGGGATAGGGAAACTGAAAGATCAGGTATTTAGAAATCCTGCTGAGTCATGAAACTGAAGAGGCTGGAGCTCCAGAGCCCTTCCAAAGCCCAGTGATAAGTTCATACAGATCCATGTTTCTCTGAAACTTGCCAAAGATGTTTTAATCACATTTCAATTAAGATCATTTATTAGATCTTAATTGATCTTAAAGATTATTCTGTCTTTGGGACAGAAGATCCATGCTTTTAAATCTCTAGGAGAAGGAGGATCAGAGATATATTTCATTTCAGTTTATTGGATTTATTAAAATGATTCACAGTCACTTCCATATAAAATTAAGCATTTGCTGTCACAGTCTGGAAATGACTTCTTCGAGAAGGAATCCTAACCTCTATGGTACTGATTCAGCTGGAGTTAGGACACCCAGGTGCAGGGCCAAACTTATGGTGACTTACAGGTCCCACATCAGATGCACACAGATAATGGAGGAGAAACAAAGTTTGAAATGTGTGATGCCATTCAGCCTGCCTCTGGGTAAGGCTGGCCTTGTCTACACAAGAATAAGCTTCTGCAAAATTCATGCCATTTCCTGTTGTTTTTGAGTTTTACTCCCTTCTTCAGGATGCAGACACATAATGGACATTCAGTATAACTATTCATTGAACACAGAGATTGAAGAGGAAGTGAGACCTAAAGTGGAGGTGGGGACTGAGAGGCTCATATCAAGAGGTCAAAAATGGCTGGGGGAGATCACATAGCTCAAAGATGAGCAGGCAGTCTATTCAACTTGATTTCCTTTCGTTTTATCATTATCTTGCTCATTTTCACTTTTTCTTTTTTATAGTCTATGACAAAGAGCACAGTAACTCAATTAAGCTCACCAGTCCATAGTAAAAACTAAGGCATTTTAAAATTTTTATTTCATAGAGGGAGGAGAGGGAGAGAGAGATAGGAATATCAATGATGAGAGAGAATCATTGACGGGCTGCCTCCTACACTTCCCCCACTGGGGATCGAGCCCATAACCCAGGCATGTTCCCTTGACCAGAATGAAACGTGGGACCCTTCAGTTCACAGACCGATGCTCTATCCACTGACCCAAAATGGCCAGAGGAAAAACTAAGGCATTTTATGTCAGTTAGCATTGCTAATTAACAGTGACTGATACTCTGCTGATAAAATACTTGACTATAAAATTTAAAATACAGTATTATGAAAAGATTTCTAGATATGTCCATTGAAACAGCCCTCAGTTACCATCTAATTCAGAGATTTATAAAGAAACATTTTATAAATAAAATATACTTTTGGAAAATGTGAAAATTTGACTTAGCCAAGGAAAATGCACAGACACATGCAATTCCACAGTTTTAAGGGGGCTGCCCAGAGGCATCACTTTCTTGGGCCCTGCCAGGTGCCTGCAATTTTCACATCCATCCTTTATTTTCATTAAGCACTGAAAATCTCCTTGCTACAATGCAAAGGTTGCTTGGGAAAGGAAACAAATTAAATCATTAGCACAGATGAGTTAAAGACATTAGCCTCACCCTGCAGGCATTGAACAAAGGATACATAGGATGGATGGGATGGCCTGAAACATTCTAGAGATCAATACACCTCCATTTGGTGTGTGAATTTCAAATGTTGAAAAGATGTGGATGCTCACCTGACAGGAGTTTGACTTTTACAGGAATAATCGTTTTCTGTATCCTTACTGTGTAGAAAGCACTATAACAAGCACTTAATAGCCATTTTCTCCTTTAAACAGCCTTGTGATGAAAGTGTTTTAATCCCCATTTTACAAACTAGGAAAGTGAGTATTCAGGGAGGTTCAGTAATTTTTGATAAGGTTACATAGATCAGGATGCATCCATTTCTCTCAAATTGCAAAGCTGGAGATCTAAAGCTAGTGTGTTTTACTATTTCCATGCACACAGAGAAAAAATACATGCGAGACCCACTCTTCATTCACAAGCATTTTTAAACAGCTTTAAATTGTATTGATGACAACATAATCATATCTCTGCAGAACAGTTGTGCTGATATATGTCTTCACCCTAACCACCCCTGCTGAGCTTATGGATTCAAGGATACATGGGAATCTGGAACACATCAAATCTTGGAAATCACAACTCTAGATGATGAGCCATTTACTGGTAGACTATGACCCTTTTCCCATGGGTACAAGGAAGCGAGAAGGTCGACTCTATGTCTCAAAGTGATGAGGTGAGAAAAAGCAATGAAGAACATACAAAAAGAGTTGAACTCCAAGGCTCTATTTTTCTCCCCCTGACAAGATTCTGTGACTTGAGGGCATAAAATGGCAACATCAAAGACACTGTTGGAAACTGAGCAGTGTCAGTGTAAATGAAGTAGGAAAGCCTGTAGATTGAAGGGTTCCAGATTCTATTCCAGTCAAGGGCATGTACCTTGGTTGCGGGCATATCCCCAGTGTGAGGGGGTGTGCAGGAAGCAGTTAAACGATGTTTCTCTCTCCTAGATATTTCTAACTCTCTATCCCTCTCCCTTCCTCTCTGTAAAAAATCAATAATATATATATATATATATATATATATATATATATATATATATATATATATATATATATTAATTAAGTATGTTCACTCATAAAGACACAGATATCAAGTAATAGCTGAAAAATCTGTTAACAATTCAAGGAGCCACAGGAACTCAGAGATGGGCTGAATCCTTAGTCTAGGGAGTATCAGAATGGATACAGCTTCTAATAAGAAAATGGACTTTATTTCATTTTATGTTCTTCTGCCGATGGGATCTTTCATGGGTATGTTTCTTGAGCTAATAAATAAATTAAAGAGTTCTAAGAGGGGACCAGGGGGTTCCTAGGAAGTAATTATAAAATGGAGCCTGTCCCACTCTGAAAAGCCCAAATAGATTTTTTTTCCAGAAAGATTATGTTTAATTAGCTCTCAATTTGCTTCTAGTAACAGAAGGGATTTAACAGTTTATGGTAATAATATGCAAAAGGTTGAAATGCTCTTGAAACATAAGCCAAAATCTGCCACTGAACAGTGTGAGAAGCTGCTGGCATTGCTGACTCACAAGGAAAGTGCAGGGAGAGTGCCTGCTCCCCTGAAGTCACTCAGAGGGCAGCTGGCAGTGACCTTCAGGTGTATCTGACAGAACAAGGTACATGGCTATCCACAGTTAGGCTGTACCTGGTAGAAATATACTACAGCTATGGCCAGGCTCTGCAGGGAAGGATACAATTCTTAATGCATAAATAATTATAATCATAGTAATTCTTAATGAATGCTTATTATGTATTGGGATCTGTTTTGCATTGTTTATGTGTACCAACACATTAATTCTTAGGAAACATGTACAAAGTAGGCATTATTAGCTTCATTTTTGTAAATGAGGAATTGAAGGCCCAAAGGAGTTAATAGAGGAGCTAGGACTGGGACCCCAGCAATCAGCCTCCCAAGTCCACACTCTTCATAAATATGCTATAAAATTCTCATGTGTGTACATATGTCATTAAAAGGGTTAGCACAAGAATTAACTGTGTGTATATGTATAAGGAACTTGGAACAGTTCTGTGCACAATATGGTACCCATGTTTGCTTTTAGTATAATTCTCTCTCTAGTCTGCTCCCCTTATTTTGTGAAGTGCTATCTTTTCCTTCTACTCTAGTTCCCTCTCAATCCAACTGACTCCCAGCAACCATACCATGATCAGGAAATGCTTGTTCAGGAGCTGCATCTTGTCCAATTGTTCCAGGCAACTGTTAGGACAGGAAGGAGGAGGAGGAACTCACAAGCACACTGATGACTTAAGAACTGTAGGAGGAAACCCTCCTGGAAACACTAACATGCCACACAGCAGCCCACACAGAGCTGTGCTGTGTGGACATGAAGTACTCTAGGAAAGCAAGAAGCCTATAAGCGCCAAATTGTTCCACGTGTCACAGACATGTTTCTATACTATTTCCCATGGGTAGGAGTTGAGGAGGCTGAGATGTTAGGACAGACACAAAAACACATAAGATATGGATTCCTGCAAGAAAAATTCAGATATGTGGGAAGAACAATCAGAAGCAAGCATAGGCAGCTTCATACCATGACAGAGCTGCACACAGTTAATGAAAAGATTGTGGTAACAGGTGACAGGTGAGGTAATATATTGACTTGGAGACAGGGGATGAAAGACAACCAGTGTTCATACTTCTAGGATGAATGAAATGATAATCTCTCAAAATCAAAGATACCCAGCCTTGACTCTCCTCTACTAAGGAAACAGATAATACATCAAAAGACACAATGTTTTGTCAAAGGTTGTGTTATGGGACTAGTTAGTTCACAGCGACATGCTGCAAGTACAGCTGATCGCGGCAAATAACAAAGGAGGCCTTGGGAACTGTTGGAATACTTTCCAGGCAGTGAGGCTGCTGAAGATTAGGACTATTGAAGCTTTTGTGCCATGTGAGGACAGACTGGTATTCTGCAACAGAGCCTGACAGATATAGCTGGAGGAAAAACAGCAGCCAGAACTAACAAAAGAGCAGCCTAGAGCACAAGTACATTGCCTGCAGAGGTCCAAACAAATAAGCAAAACACCAAAACCTTATAAATGTATCCTTGGAAAATGAAAATGTGATCCTTACTCAGGCTAAAACCAGGCCCCTTCAATTAGCCGATGCCCAAAGTAGCTTTTTCTGGACTAAACTGACCTATCAATACTCTACCAAGTACAGGCTAATGAGCTGATGAAGCCAATGGAACAGTCATATAAGAAAGATTTTGTTGGAGAAACAGTTTTTTAAAAGGAGAGGGGAAGAAATTAACTAGGAGTTGGGTACTTAATGTTTGGAGAATAGCTTAGAATTTTTACACTCTCCACTGATTACATCTCCCTCCTGTATTATAATTTTGTTTCATCCTATACCTTTTTTCATTTTCTCTATATTTGGTAGATATGTGTTTCCTTTTTGATGAAGAACTTTGTATATTCTTATTACACATATATCAGGAGTGCATAGTTCAAGTAATTTGCTAGACAGCTGATTGGCTAAAGCTCCCTATCACCTAGACCCACATGCGGCTCTTTGGCGCCTTGAGTGTGGCTCTTTCACAAAATACCACGGCCTGGGAGAGTCTATTTTGAAGAAGTGGCATTAGAAGAAGTTTAAGTTTAAAAAAATTGGCTCTCAAAAGAAATTTCAATCGTCACACTGTTGATATTTGGTTCGGTTGACTAATGAGTTTGCCATCCACTGACCTAGACCCATGAGAGAAAGAGAAAATCATCTCCTTCTGCCTCCTATAACAATGGTCCCTCTAGTTACAAGACAGACATGGGGCTGAATCTGGAAGAATTAGGAATCTGCTTATAATACATAGAGAGATTGGGGCTATTTGAACTTTTTGATGGCTTTATCCCAAGAATGGTCTCCCAAATGTTGCCTTGGCTAATCTTGAGATGCTGATGTCATGGGATCCAGTGTCTCCCATTGACTGATAAGCCAAGTGGGTGAGCCAGGCTTATAAAAAGTACAAGTCTCATATCTACAAATCATTTCACTATATTACTGCTGCCATGTGGTAAATTAGAAAAAAAAGAATCAGTCTCATTGGGAGTTATTTTCCTTGCTTCCATTTGCAATATTTCCTTTCACTCTGGTGCTTATGCAGTGGATATATACAAAACATCAAGATCTTTGCTCACATGACAATGTCCATCTGCTCCAGCACCTTATTTCCCACCTGAAGCCCTGATGGCATGACACTGACGTCACAAGCGTTTCTGCTAGGAGCCAATTATAATTAGGGCTCCAGGTGAAAAATTAACAGCAGGAACAGATGGGCCCATAAGAGGCAGAGTCTGTTCACATGCAAATTTCCCCAGTACTACAAGATTGAAGAAAACTATGGAGCACAGGAAGGCTCTGCCTAAAACTGATACTTCTGCATAACTTGGAGAGTTTGCTGGTGCCATTTGCCCTTCCTCAGGCCATTAGGGAACACTTTCCTTCCTGTTCATAGGGGAGAGAGGGCTGCAACAAGGCCATGCTAATTTAGAGCTTTTAGCACAGGATTTGGGTGCATGTTGTACTGCCTAGGTATAAAACAGTGGGTGTTGGCTTGTTTGCCTCAGAGGAAAGAGTTGCAGCCCAGGCACTGTCAATCTCAATCAGCTCCTTTAAAGAACTTGTGTGTGTGATATAAAATAAAAATGACACAGTTGTGTGAAGTGGAAGGCAGTAATTGCAGACTCTTCTCAATGGGTGTTTTACATTATTGGACCCTGTATTATTGAAATCCTGGTGTTGCTAGTTAAGTATTATATATATTTAATAATTTACATGGACTAGAAGCCTGTAGGCTCAGTTCAGAACTTCTAGGAATGAGAAGCAAGAGAGGACAGGTGTGTGTGAGTTGGACCTGAGGTCTTTCTGCATTGGTATAACCCAGTGGTTGGCAAACGGCGGCTTGCGAGCCACATGTGGCTCTTTGGCCCCTTGAGTGTTCTAACGCCACTTCTTCAAAATAGACTCACCCAAGCTAAAAACCGACTTTTGCTCATGGGCCACGAAGTTTCAATCGCACTGTACAAGCGCGCCCACACACGGTATTTTGTGGAAGAGCCACACTCAAGGGGCCAAAGAGCAGCATGTGGCTCACAAGCCACAGTTTGCCAACTACTGGTATAGCTCATCATGAACACATCATCCTCATTCTACTCAAACTTCTATACAAACTGTCACACCAATTGGCTGCCTCCCTCAGGAAACCAGGACCAGGACATGCCCTTGACCAGAACTGAACCCAAAAGCCTTCAGTCCTCGGGTCAACATTCTATCCACAGAACCAAACCATCTAGGGCTCACTTTTTCATTATGGTCTTAGGCAAAATATTTCAAATTCTTTCCAGGTCAGAGGAAGGTTTTGCAGTCAGAATAGACCAAGTTTTGGAATGGCAGTAAATACCCTCCAAGCCTGAGTGGCTTAATAACAAAGGTGTATTTCTCACGCCTGTTAGCAATCAGAATCTCCCCAAGGGTTCTTTTCTTGTAGTTACTCAGAGGCAGATGAAGAAAGAAACAACAGTCTAGAATTGTTAGTTGTTTGTGCCAGAGGAAACGAAAATTAAAAGTCTCACATATGCAATATATAATGAAATGCTTTAGCATGGAAGTAAACTCATCACTTTGGCTTATAATTCACTTGGGAAAAAATTAGTTAAAACCATAAAGAAACCAAGAAATGCAATTCAACTATGTGCTCAAAGGGGGATAAAACTGAATATTGTTTGCAAACTGCATTAACGTTTCCTGAAATTCTTAACGTGCCATTCCTCCATGTCCCACTATTCTATGTCCAGAAGCAGAAAAAAAGGCCAGAGTTGTCAATGGAATATATATCAAACAGGACAAACCACAGTGGTTTGTGAGCGAACCATACACTCCAAATTGAAGATCCTAACCTGTTTGTATCAGAAGAGAACCCTGAATACCCAGGAATTCATATAATATCAAACAAATAAAGATTTCAGGGGAAGGTCGAGGTACTTTCCAGTTAACACTGGTCTACCATTCTCTATTACCATTCACTGAGGGAATCACACATATGATTTGTGCCTTCCTTTGTCGTGTGTGTGTGTGTGTGTGTGTGTGTGTGTGTGTGTGAATGGTTTGAGAGGATCCATTGCTTATTAGAGTGGGCTTATCTCTTGGGATGTCCTCAAAGCATGTAATAAGCAAACATAACCTTCTAAGGACATGCTATAAAGCCGCTTTTCTTTCTTTCTTTTTATCTTTCTATCTATTTATTTATATTGTCTCAAGTTTTACATGTCTTATTTTAATTAATTAATTTATTTATTTGTATTAATTGTCTAAAGTTTTACATATGTCTTCTTTTTCCCCAATCGATACCCCTCACCCCCAGCCATTCTCACCCTGGGCAAGCCCCCACTGCCCTAGTGTCTGTGTCCATTGGTTATACTAATATGCATGCATACAAGTCCTTTGGTTGCTCTCTAACCTCCCCCACCTCCCCTGCCATTTGTCTCTGGATCTATTTTTGTTCATCAAATTATGTTGATCACTATAACCCACATATGAATGAGATCATGTGATATTTACCTTTCTCTAACTGGCTTATTTCGCTTAGCATAATGCTTTCCAGTTCCATCCATGCTGTTGCAAATGGCAAAAATTCCTTCTTTTTTATCGTGTCATAGTATTCCATTGTGTAAATGTACCACAGTTTTTTAATTCACTCATCTGCTGATGGGCATTTAGGTTGTTTCCAAATCTTAGCTATTGTAAATTGTGCTATGAACATAGGGGCATATATCCTTTCTAATTGGTATTTCTGGTTTATTGGAATGTAATCCTAAAAGTGATATTACTGGGTCAAATAGGAGTTCCACTTTTAATTTTGAGGAAACTCCATACTGTCTTCCACAGTGGCTGCACCAGTCTGCATTCCCACCTGCAGTGCAGGAGGGTTCCTTTTTCTCCTCATCACCACCAGATTTATTGATGATAGCCATTCTGACAGGTGTGAGATGGTATCTCATTGTTGTTTTGATTTGCATCTCTTGGGTGATTAGTGACTTTGAGCATGTTTTCATATGTCTATTGGCCTTCTGTATGTCCTCTTTCGAAAAGTGTCTATTTAGATCCTTTGCCCATTTTTTTAATTGGATTGTTTATCTTCCTTTTGTTAAGTTGTATGAGTTCTCTGTAAATTTTGGAGATGAATCCCTTATCTGAAATAGAATTGGCAAATATCTTCTCCCATGCAGAGAGCTTCCTTGTTGTTTTATTGATGGTTTCTTTTGCTGTGCAGAAGCTTTTTATTTTAATGTAGTCCCACTTGTTTATTTTCTCCTTAGTCTCCATTGAGCTAGGAGCTGTGTTGGTAAAAATATTGCTATGACATATGTCTGCTATTTTGCTGCCTATGGAGTCTTATAGGATTTTTATGGTTTCCTGTCTTACATTTAAGTCCTTTAGCCACTTTGAATTTGTTTTTGTGTATGGTGTAAATTGGTAATCTAGTTTCCTTTCTTTCTTTCTTTCTTTTTTTCTTTCTTTCTTTCTTTCTTTCCTTCTTTTTTTTTTTTTTTTTTTTGCATGTATCTAGCCAAATTTCCCAACACCATTTATTGAAGAGCCTGTCTTAACTCCATTGTATGCTCTTGCCTCCTTTGTCAAATATTAATTGAGCATAATGGCTTGGGTCAATCTCTGGGTTCTCTGTTCTGTTCCATTGGTCTATATGTCTGTTCTTGTGCCAATACCAGGCAGTTTTGAGAACCATGGCTTGGTAATACATCTTGATATCTGGTATTGTAATCCCT